>NC_042616.1:579381151-580694593 GCF_901001135.1 Rhinatrema bivittatum
AAAGATGCATCATGTCAAAATTAGTTAGATGGCCCACTTGCTTGCCTCTGCTAATATCCCTGGTACTGTAATTACACTGAGGAATTCGCGAGTCCTCCCTCACTTTAAAGTGGCTCCAGATCACAGATGTCTTTCGTGATCCCTTCTTTATAGCCTTCGGGGTGGATGCTGGCACTGGAGTTGAGGTAGTGGGTGCACCCTGAGAAGCAATGCCCGGGGCATCAGTCACACTCTCTGCCTGCACTGACTGCTCTTCCTCATCACAAGTTTCCTCTCTCCCCTCCAGCACTGAAGTGGAGGCTAAGACAGAACTAACTAATCCTCCTAAACCTTCTTCAGCTATTAAGTCTTCCATTTCTGATGAAGGGAATCCCATACAAGATGATTCTTCATCGGAATCAGAAACAAAGAGTGATTGTGCTACATCGTCAGTGCTAACTAGAGGCTGCTGTCGCACTGCTGCTTTTGGGTCTCGCTCCTTTGCTTTCTCCACTACCCCAACTGCCTTGGTTGGCTCAGCCTCCCCTTCCCTCACCTCCAAAACAGGGTCAGAAACAGGTGGTGGTGGTGCATCATCTTTAAATTTAAGTTTTTTCTGACTGGAACTGCCTGCCCCTCCAGAGATTTAGATTGAAACAGGTCCCTTTTTAACTTTAATGGAGGACTGCCTCTTGAAGTGCCTCCTCTGCCAGTGCCAATCGCTTGACGTGTACCTTTCCCTGACATTATAGATTTTAATGTCACTGCCTACTGGGGATTTGAATTAAAAGGATTATTTCTTTATTGGTTGTACTGAACACCACTGTACCAATATATGTGAATGTGGAAAACTACACACAGAGACACACAGTGCAGTGTCTTGCTGTACACTACAACTGAGACTGCTCTATGTGCTCAAAAACAGTACTGAAACTCCAGATAAAACACTGGAAGCCACAGCCTGACTACTCCTGCTGTGAGTCTGCAAGCCCAATCCTACAGTACTCGCTGTGATCCTGCTTGTAGTTGAACAATACCCACTGCCAGACAGCCACTGCAACTCTCACACTATCTCCCACCCACACCACCCAAACCCTGCCTGCAACCTACCCCAGGGGGCAAGATCAGCAGCAAAATGCCACTGCTGGCAGTTGTCTAAGTGGGTGATTCAGAGAGACAGTCTGAGTGCAGTAAACAAAAGCCTGGCTACCTGGCACAGCAGCACAAAAGGACAAAAATCTTTTTCAGCAATAGCAATAGCTCTGATTTTCAGCAATTGAATAGATAATTGAGACACTCTGAGAGAGCTCAATCAGCAAACAACCTTCTCAGATAGAACCCAAGAAGAAAGTGCACTGTGGTACACTTGCTGAAGGTAGAAAAACACCAGGATGAGCAACACAGGGCACCGATTAGCTGAATTTAAAAAATGCTTCGCTCTGATATGTTGGCATTCTGGTCTCCTTGCCAACATGTCCGACCCACTCTATGACCAGGCTATGAGGTCACTTATGACTCACAGGAAAGGGCTGGTTGCTATGGATACTCCCACATGATCTTCCCCTATTGCAAAAGGCTGCTAAGAAAGCACTGTGAACCAAATGAATGAAACTAATATGATATGTTTCATTCGTGGGGGATCGCCATTCGTTTCGTGGTCCCACGAATGAAACGAATAGGGACCTTTTCGTTGTGGATGTGACATTTGTTGTAAACAAATGCACATTTATTTATTTATTTTTAGATTTTTATATACCGGTGTTCCTGTATTATCCCTATCCATTAGTGGTTCATGCTCATGTACAAAGGGCAGGAGACTCTGAAATAAGAGATTCATTGCTCGGATCCCAACAGTGCCACTGTGCCACCTTCAGATATATAGGTGGAATTGAGTTTTTAACTAGAGCCAGAGTATCCACAGTACTCGAGTTCTCAAAACAGGGTAATCACTCTGAGAAATGCTGATGCTGTAAAAGTTGAAAACTTAGTTCCATCCGGGATGAAAGTGTGTTGCTTTAGGTTTGCTAAGGGAAACCTTACTAGAATTTCCTCGTAGTGTCTTGCTTCCTTCTCAGGGAAGGGGAGGTTTTTATTCTCCCTACTTCTGGTGAATTTGCTTCTAAGTAGTTGCTGTCTTCCTCAACCATACTGAGTATCCTGCTGAATTCAGGGACCCATCCAGGCAGAGCTCACACCACCACTTTGCACTACTGCACAGCCCAGATATTGCAAGACATGTGGGGAGGCTGTTGCAAACTGTGGCATCTCGCAATATCAGCATCAGCAATAGATTCCCTCTAGAAGGAATTTACTCCTCTGCAGCAGATAAGGATTTTCTCCCACTTTTCAAAGACCTGCTGTGCAAAACAAACATATCACTTTGCAGCTGTTCCAGATAAGTCAGTGTCATATTTGGGTTATGCACTGACTGCTAAGTGATGGATGGTTCCATCCCCTCCATGTCTTAGATGATATCTATATATTCAGCTGTGAGAAACACACTGTTCTGATAGCTGATTTATTCTGAACTTGTCTAGCAAATCTTACCCTAATCATCCTGGGTTTGGAGTCTTGCATATGACTGAGGTCACTTAGAGATTTTCACCTCCCCTTTCTATGGAGGGAATAAGTGTAAACCTGAAAGTTGTGAGGGTTTGTTGGCTGACAAACTGGTCCTTGTGCATCCAGTTATCAATATTATCTCTTATAACAAGAGGTTGTTCTGTTGAAAGATGAGGCTATCTGTAGCATTAGGACTTAAAGTACTATGCAAAGTGGGTTAGGAGACTGAACTTGGTCTAGACCTCTCACTGATCCGTGATCAGAGACAGAATCTAGATTCCCACAGATGCAAATTCTTTTAGCTTTCTTATTTCCATCTCTTAACAGAGAAGTTTCTGGACTTCTTCCTCAGAATATTATTACCCTAGACTGGAGTCTTGGTTTTATATTAAATTTTCTTTAATCTCTCAATTTACATGGTGTTACATTTGGCTGGCCATGGAATATTACTTGTCTCCAGCATGGCTCAGATGCTATTAGTCCTGTCTTTAGCAGCAAGGATGCTGCCACTATACTGCCAACTTCACTGGACCCTTGAGCCGTGCATTTGACGCAGTATCCTTTGAAGTCCCCGTGGCGGGAAACAGGCCTGCCAGTAATCCTTGATGACATCATGTGGTTGGATTGTTAAGGAAGCCGTGCTTCCTATTTCGCCTCTTGCCTAGTGCAGTGCATGTTGCTCCTACATTCCTGATTCATCCAGCCTTGCCTTGCCCAGCCTGTATCATTCAGCCTTGCCTTGCCTTGCCCAGCCCATCTCATCCAGTGTCTCTTGTGTGACTTTGTCCATCCTCAACCTGAACTCCTGGTATTGCCCTCTTGCATTGGACCTTACCATGTTTGCCTGCTGCCTGTCCCTGACCTCTCTTGTCTGCCACCTGGACCTGACCTCTTGCATTGGACCTGACCTCGCTTGCTTGCTGCTTGGACCTGATCTCTTACATTGGACCAGATTACTCTCATCTGCTGCCTGCCCCAATGTTGGCCTGCCTCTGGCTTCTCCAGTCTGCTGCCTGTTCTGATCCCTGCGTGCCCTTGGACTCTTGTTCTCTCTTCCACCATAGGGACCCACCTAAGCCCTATCAGCCACCAGAACCCAAGGACTCAACCTGGGGGGAGAAGCAGCTAGTATAGTGAAGCTCCAGCCTGTACTGCCTCAGGGTGGGTTCACCAGCTGTCAGCGTAGACCTCATAGGTTCACCTACGAGGTAGCATCAACTACACTGCAGCACCAAGGGCTCACTTCCATGCTGTTCATCACATATGGCCATATGAATACTGAGAAGATGTTGGATTTTCTCAGTTGAGACAGACTCGGTGAAAGCTCCCTGAGTGGAAATTCATCAGGGAGATAATACAGTTGCCCAACTTTGATCTCTACAGGTAGGGGTTGCATTTCTATCCTTGTGTAACCCCATCCCCTGGTGCTGACTGCTACCCGATAGGGTCATAAAAATATTTGTTTTTACTCTTTGGGGCTTGTACCTTCCCAGGCTAGCTTGATCAATGGCTTTTCTTTTCAGGGCCTGGATTCTTTGTCAAGTGGGGGGGGGGGGGGGGGGAGATTACTCCCAAGGCCCCGAGTGCTAAGGGTGATCTCTTGTGTCCTTTGTTATTCTTCCTGGGGAGGGGGAGTTGTATGTCCCAGTGTGTGCTGGAGGTGCCAGATAAAGTCACTGAAGCCACTATGTTAGTTGTCCAAATAAATATTTACTGTTACAAATGAGTGAAAACGGCACAATACTGATCCACAGCACCACAGAATTAGTTGCTTTACAGTCTCCTCTCTATCTGTGCAGGATTATCGGTTGCCAGACCCAGTGGAACTTCTACCCTCCAGGGCTTGGAAAAATAGAGTCCCCAAGTGGTAGGTGTCCTTTAGATGGGCAGAACACCCCTGCAACTGGCCAAGTCACAATGTTACAGTCTCTGTGCAAAGAGATAAACTCTCTCTCTCCCCCCAGGGGTTTGGAAGCATCGGGTGGGTGTCTTCAGAGGTATTAGGCTTGGCCTTCTACTCAGTGGATTTCAATATTTCCTTTCTTCTGATACAGTCCTTGTTCTTTGCTATTGTGATCCCTGATGGGAGGGATCCCCTGAATCAGGAAATTCTCTGTGCTCCAGTCAGGAAGGAAGGGCATTCAGAACTTCCTCCTGGATCTTGAAAAAAACAAATCTTCCAGAAACTGAGGATACCACTGGAGTGTACCCTTCAGCAAGTCATTGGCATCCCCTTCCTCGTCGAGGGTATGGAGGGCAGGTCTTCCCTAACCTGCCCAGACCCAGGGTTCCCCATTCCCTGAGCCAGGAGCTGAACAGGCTCCAGTAAGGTTCCTACCACTTATTTATTTATTTATTTATTTACAAATCTTTATATACCGACTTTCCTCAAAAAGAAATCAAGACGGTTAACAGAGTAAAACGTCAATACAGATCTATACGATCATAGAGATGCACATTTTTGTCAATTAACATCAATAATAAAATACATCATACATTTATAATCTCTATAAAAGACATTTCTAAGTCTATTTAATACACATGTAGTACATCTTAAAACATAAAATATTACTAAAAAATCTAAAAATAGATTAATTTAACTTAAAAAACAATAACACTAAAATTCTATATAATCAATAAGAGAATCTAAGATGTTAAATAACTCAACTTGACTCTAAAAGAGCCTGTTCAAATAGCCAAGTCTTTATCAATTTCTTAAATTTCTGGATACAAGTTTCCGTTCTAATATCAACAGGAAGGGAATTCCAAATTTTAGGACCAGCCAAAGACAAAGTCCTATCTCTAACTGAATTCAAATGTGCCGCTTTTGGAAAAGGAACTGTAAGCAATGCTTTTCCCAGAGATCTTAAATTTCTAACCGGAGTATGGATCCTGAGAGAGGCATTAAGCTATTCGGAATGATCCCCATATATTGTCTTATGAATAAGAGTTAGACATTTGTATTGAATTCTTGCATGAATCGGCAACCAATGGAGTTCTATCAGAACTGGTGTAATATGATCAAATTTCTTCCTATTAGACAAAAGGCGGGCTGCTGCATTTTGAAGTAGCTGTAAAGGGCGAAGAGTGACATTTGGTACTCCTAACAATAACGCATTACAATAGTCCAACTTTGGAGAAATCAGAGCCTGAAGCACTGTGCGAAAATCCCCAGAATGAAGAAACGGTCTTAGTTTTTTTAAAATGTGAAGTTTAAAAAGACCATCTTTATTGATAGCTTTAATATAAGCTTTCATATTTAACTCAGCATCAAGAATAGGACCTAAATCTCTTACTTCATAGTTAATTTTATATGCCGGTGAGAGGGATTTTATCTCACTATCCATTTTCTCAGTAACTTTATTACTCAAATATAGGATTTCCGTTTTGGATCTATTTAGCGAAAGAGACATATGCGATAATAATTGAGTTATAGATGAAGAGTAGAGTTCCCAAAGTTTCAAAGTAGCTTGAAGAGAATCATCAATGGGTAACAAAATTTGGACGTCATCCGCAAAAAGAAAATGCACCAATCCCAAGCCAGTTAAAAATCTACAAAGTGGTGCCATATAAACATTAAAAAGTGTAGGTGACAACGAGGAACCCTGAGGGACCCCTGTAGACATTGATACTGAATCTGATTCTGTTATGTCTAATCTGACTTTAAAAGATCTATTAGCTAAAAGGTAAAGTCCAAAAAATGTACCCAGAGGGAAAAATCCAGACCAGCCAGTGAGTGGACTGGAAAGGAAAACCCCTCCCGATCCTGGTCAGGACCACAAAGCAGGGCTTGCTTGGCTCCTCTGACTGGGCCTGCAAAACAGCCATACTGTTTATCAACCTAAAAGAGCTACCTCCCAAGCTGTAGCAAGGGAGTTGCAATATACCCTAGGGATGTGCATTCGTTTTGAATGTATGCGCAATCCGCAACGGCTAGGTCCCTATTCATTGAATTTGTGGGTTCGTGAAATGTATCGTGAACCCCCACAAATGCAACGTATCATTATCGAATTTACCCCCACCCTCCTGACCCCCCCAAGACTTGCCAAAAGTCCCTGGTGGTCCAGCGGGGGTCCGGGAGCGATCTCCTGCACTTGGGCCGTCGGCTGCCAGTATTCAAAATGGCGCAGATAGCCTTTGCCCTTACTATGTCACAGGGGCTACCGGTGCCATTGGTTGGCCCCTGTCACATGGTAGGAGCACAAGATGGCGCCGGCCGTCCATTGCACCTACCATGTGACAGGGGCCGACCAATGGCACCGGTAGCCCCTGTGACATAGTAAGGGCAAAGGGCCATCAGTGCCATTTTGATTACTGGCAGCCGACAGCCCTTTGCCCTTACTCTGTCACAGGGGCTACCGGTGTCATTTGTCGGCCCCTATGACATAGTAAGGGCAAAGGGCCGTCGGCACCATTTTGATTACTGGCAGCCAACGGCCCAAGTACAGGAGATCGCTCCCGGACCCCCACTGGACCACCAGGGACTTTTGACAAGTCTTGGGGGGGTCAGGAGGGTGGGGGGGTTGTAGCTAATTACATTTAAAGGGTTGGGGTGGGGTTTTTTTTTTGTTTTTCCAACTTTAATGTAAAACGAATACCGAATGTAACTAATGGACGAATCGGGTTTCCCCCCTATGAAAAAGGATGCAACTGATTTGGATCCCAGCGCAACGAATACCGAATAGCAAAGTATCATTTCCTTCTACACATCCCTATATACCCTACCTAGGGGGATGGCCATTCCAGACCCCACAGAAGGAGAAGCTGAATGTGAATGGAACCTCCCCATGAACCATCCTACACTAACTTAACTGTCTACTAAAAACCAGGGCTTACTAATAGCCTGACACTTGTAACCCGAAGTCTGTCTACCTGTATATCTTTTATTCCTCTGGCATCCAGAATGGATTCAGGAGAGAAACCATGATGTGAGAAGAAACAGTCTTAACAGATGGCTTCATGAAAAGGTCCATGAACCTTTTACCTGTTTTGTCAGAATTATGTTCGTATTACCTTCTGAATTTTCATGGATTGATTGACTGCCAATGCGATGCATTTTCAGTTAAGTGAAATTGGTGTTTATCCTACCATGGGTCAGATAAGCTTTATATTGAGTGAACTTCAGTCTAAGCTCACTGCTGACCCTTTCACTGTGTTGTGGGATCTCAGCATGCTCCAAATGGTTATTTGCTCTTTTGTGCCTCAGCAATTTTGTTACCATAATATCTGACCTGGAAAATCTGTTTTTTATTAGTGGGCACTCAACAGGTAAAGTCTGCCACTGACCCTGGAGCCTTTCTCAAATTCCAAGTTTTCCCAATTATTTTGTTTATATGCGTGTTGCTTGTCACTGACTAACATTGTGCATATCTATACAGGCAATCTGTTGTATATCTTTGAATACTAATAATCCGCAGCTTCCTTCTGAGGGGCTCTAAAACCCAGATAGTATAGTCCGGTTTCTTCTTGACATAAAATAACCTGAAGGTTTGTTTTTATTCAGACAGTTGTGTAATTTTCTAACAAAGAACAGAAGGGTCGCTGGTAAATAGTAGGTACATACCTAAAGGAAGGGTGAGGTTTATAAATCTTAAGCTTTTTTCCCTACAGACTGAAGACCAGGCCTCGATGCCTGGGTCTTGGCCCATGCCCAGGCCTTATGCCGAGGCCTGGCCCAGAGGTTGGGTCCCAATGTCTGATCCTTGGACTTGGTCAGAGCCTGGGCCCAGGCCCAATGCATGGACCCAGCCAAGAGGCCGGGACTCGATACTGGGGCCTTGGCTCAGGGTCAGGCCTAGGTCAGGAGATTGGAACCAAGGTCTCATAGAAGATGCCTTATTTCTTCTTCAAATGATACTGTCCATTGAGGACATGTCAGAGAAAATTAACTCCTGCGCATACTGTTTAGTGGAGAGAACCATTTTGATGTAAAGCAGTAAATTGTACTGCTGTACAGCAAAATGGTGCCCTCCACTGAGGCGGATGCACCAAAGTTAATTTACTCTGGTGCATTTACAGCTGCCAATATCATTTGAAGGAGAAAGAAGACATCTTCTATGATTCAGGGAAAAGAAAGTCTTTCCCTGGTTTAGGAATCAAAACCATTGTAGCTAGATTTTGCCCTGTTTCAAACAAACCAGATATTTGCACGGCCTGAAACATTTCTTTCAAGGAGGCAAGAATAGAATCATCCAGAATTCTATAAAACTCAGTCCCGAATTCATTGGTAATAAAAATATTATGCTTCCTGTACTTAAGCGGCCTCCTCCTCTTTTCTTCACCACTTGCAGTTTGTTTCTAAGCCTTGCAGTTACCCTGCAGAGATGGGAGGAGAGGGGTCAGCTGCAGAGACAGGAAGTGCAGTTCTCCTCCCGTGCCTCAGTAGCAGCTATGTGGCTGCTTCCACAGTGCTGCAAGAGCAGGTAGAGGAACCGGGATGCATGGCAGATGGGCTGGGTGTGTCCTAGAAGGCAGAGGAAATTTAGGCTCTCCACATTCAGAATTGAAGATCAAAAATTAAAAGTATGCTGGTTTCCTGTGTTCCATTATCCGGTAATGATCCATCTTTTCAATCAATCATTCTGAAAGATAATCATGTGCTACTTCAGGCCTACCAAAAACAGAAGAGCGCAGCTGATTTGCACCAAGAGGGGGAGGAGAAGGGGAAGTGCACTATCACCAACACCTTCAACAAACCACTACTCCACATGATAAGCCTGAGGAACAAGTCTAGCCCCTGTCGCATGTGTTCTTGCTGTTCTGCTGGCCTAACAGAGAGGGAGAAAAGCTGCACTAACGGGCCGATACAGTACAGTGTGCTCCAATGGAGCGCACTGTTAACCCTCTATTGGACGCGAGTTTTCAACACGCTAGCGTTACCCCTTATTCAGTATGGGGCCGAAAACGCGCGTCCAACCCCCCCGAACCTAATAGCGCCCACAACATGCAAATGCATGTTGATGGCCCTATTAGGTATTCCCGCGCGATTCAGAAAGCAAAATGTGCAGCCAAGCCGCACATTTTGCTTTCAGAAATTAGCGCCTACCCAAAGGTAGGCGCTAATTTCTTCGGGCACCGGGAAAGTGCACAGAAAAGCAGTAAAAACTGCTTTTCTGTGCACCCTCCAACTTATTAAGTCGGAGGTCCCGAAAGTTTCCAAAAGTTAAAAAAAAATAAATTTGAAGTCGGCCCACGGCTGTTGGGTCAAAAACCGGACGCTCAATTTTGCCGGCGTCCTGTTTCCGAGCCCGTGGCTGTCAGCGGGCTCGAGAACCGACGCTGGCAAAATTGAGCATCGGCTGTCAAACCTGCTGACAGCCGCTGCTCCGGTCCAAAAGGAGAGGCTAGGGACGCGCCTGTTTTTACCACCGGGCCTAACTTGAATAGTGAATCACCCGCTCTCCCGCGGACATTACTGTATCGGCTCATAAATGAGTAACGTAGCCATGGCGAGGAGGGGGGGGGGGGCCGGAGAAGGAGTGAAAACACTCAGGGAGGATGACAGGAGGGAGAATAAGTGGGATGGGGCCATTGGGAGAGTAGGATGGCATGGACAGTAAGGAAGACACTCAGGAAGGAGCCATGGGGAGAATAAAGACAGGGAAGATACTTGGAAAGGGGCTGTAGTGAAAGGGCAATGGGGGGGGGGCGAGGAAGGAATGCAGGAGGGAGAACACTCAGGGAAGGGGGCCACATGAGGGAGAGAATAGAAGGGAAGGCATTAGAGAAGGAACCTTGGGTGGATTAGGCAGGGCAGAAAGGTGAGCAACCAGGAAAGGGTCACGGATGGGAGGGCAGGAGAGAGATAACCAGAGAAGGAGCTGCAGAGGAGAAAGGACAGGAAGGGGCTGTAGGTAAAAGGGACCAGGGCAGGAAGTAAGGTCCTTGGGAGGGGGCCATGCTGGTACTGTATGTGAGTGTTGTAGCACTCACAAAGAGGCCGAGAGGAGGGCAGGAGGAAGAGCACAGTTTATAGCAGAAATCATCCTTTATTTGATATTAAGATATATCTATTACAAATGATTGTGGAGTGCATATTATTTATTAATACAAGAATTCGTTTACCATATGGCATTTCAATGCATGTAAAAATTAAAGTGAAGCATGTGGGGGGGGTGGGGAGCCATGAAATGTTTGGAGGTTGAAAAGGGCTCCATGATCTCCAAAAATGTTGGGAACTCCTATTCTAGTGCTTTGGTTGATTAAAATATACCACCATTCTCTTTAAAAAGAGAGAAACGGGGGAAATCCCAATGGCCAGAGCATTCCACTGTTCATTATTCTCCTTGGAAGGTTTTGATAGGTACTTTAAACTATTTCATGCTTCTTTTTATGTCATTCTGCACCTGCTTAAGACCAGGGGACTGATTTGGACACAAACACTTCTGAAGCCTGTTTATAGTCACTGTTTCCTGCTTCTTACTGCAGATTCGTGCTGCTTGTATCTAGATCTAGGGTTGCCAACTGGCTCCAGATTTTCCGGGCAGGTTGATCCAGTCCTAGTTTTACTCCCCTGCCTTCAGGTACTTATAGTCCTGCTTTTTTTAGGGAATGCAATAGGGAAATCAGAATAAGTCCCAGTATACAATGGGGTAAAACCAGGATTGGATCAACCTGCCCCAAAAATCTGGAGCCAGTTGGCAACCCTATCTGGATCACTTGCTGCTTCTTCTAATAGGAAATAAACTAAATATTTTTTAAACCTTCCTATGGAGTACAAAATGTCCGATGCTGGGTTTCAGAGCCTGACCCCAGTTTCCGTAGGTTCAAAAGTTACAAAAGTGGTCAAGCAGAGAGTGTAGTTGGCCAGGCCCAGAGGCAAGGGCCATGTTCTCTCAAGGCAGACAGGAAAAAGTACTGACTGTTCCCTTATTTCATACTCTTTCATTTTCTCTTCCTTAGACTGCCAAACTCATACCTTTGAATGCGCAACCCTGCAATCTAGCAAGCAGAGACTCAATCCGAAAAGTAGACCTAAAAAATCTGAAACTTTTATTCTTCTGGAGTTACCAGCAATTAATATTACAATAATAAAAATCAGCAAAAGGAGGAAACATAGGAATCAGCGGCAGAGATAAACAGCACAGCAAAACAAATACACTTTTACAGTTCCTCTTCTTTCAGATCTTCATCTAAGTTTCAATCAATTTCTCATCCCTTTTTCAGTGCCTTGGAAACTCTTCATGCAAGTCCCATAGGTACTCACATCCCTCCACAAAATCCTTTTCATCCAGAGTCTCAGCACTGCTGATCAGCAGATTCCCAGCAATTCCCACAAGGCTGTTGTGGTCCATAGGTCCCCTCTAGGTGCCCTATGTGCACAACGTAGGAGCTGGCTTCCTTGGTGGCAATGGCCTTACTGGACGTGCTGTATCAGCGGACCCACCAGGAATCCCTGCTCAAAGTCTCACTCAGAAAATTCCAATTCAGAAAATCTCACACTCCCACCCTGAACAGAATCTTATGCTGGAGTAAAAATGTATCCTCATCCTCCCAAATGGTCAATTGTAACCCCCTCTTCTTAAAGAGGCAGATAAATATCCTGCTATATACTCTTCAGTGACAGCATAAATCATCATGAAGCAAAAGGTGATCACATTTGGACTGGAGACAAAAGGACATTTTACTAGTGACATAGAATCAGATTTAGGGCCTGGTTTCAGCCTGTCATATTTTGGGTACACCATGTTAAGAAATTTCACAAAAAAAGCGTGATTTAGTGCGCATGCTAGGTTTCATGCCAGGTCTTGATTGCATGAACTTTTGTACCACATTGAAACTCTGCCATTAGTTTATCAGCCACAAGCAAAAGCATCAATTAACACACTTAAGGCTGGAATGCAACCATGATATTGGAAAGAGATGGGTGTCTGCTGTGACAATATGAACTATGTCCCATAAATACAGCATGGAAAGCGGCAGAGTGCAAGCATTTTATCAGCACACGTCTCTCCTACCTCTGAAATACAGATTCAAACCCATATCACAACTGGCATTAATTGGCGCCCTTGTTGGTAGTCTCAACGGGCGGGCTAAAGATAGAACGGCCTCAGGTATCAAACTTGAGTTATTCTCTCACTTTCTGAGACTGTTTCACCAAGACAGAGTTGATGCACGTGGGTAGGACTGTGAATCCCAATGTAAACTCTGTTGACTGCTTTGATGGTCTTAAAGGAATTGTGGTATATCAAGTAAATAAAATAATAATACAAAATAATAAAATGGAAACTTGAACTGTCATTCTTTATGCTGTGCCAGTCCACGGGATAAATAGAGGACTTTGGTTTCCAGTGCTTCTTACTTCCACACATACCCTTCATATGTCATGAAATCAGTTAAAAAAAAAGGAATATAAAATATTTGCATCGTAGCTAATTGTATGATTATTACATTCATTGGTAAGGTGTTAATCCTTGTATACCGTCCCATCCCTCTTTCTTACCCGATTGATAATTTCCTTCGACCACCTGCACAGTGCGGCTTACAAAGTCAGGACTCAGAGAGTTCACAAATGAACTCCAAGATTGCTCCATGGAAAACAGAAAAAATAATCTCTCCTAAAGGATGTCCGTAGTAATCCGGAAGGAACTGAACTGGGTGCCTGCTCTTTGCACTTAATTATAGTTCTCAAAGAAAATCAGGAACTAGATAGTCCAGGAAAATCCCCCAGAGGACAAAAGAATAGTTTGTGGTCCAAAGATCATTGAAGATGTAACTCATTTACAGCAAAACATCGAGGCTCTTGTTTTTAACTCCTTCACAGCTAAGAAGTTAGCCCCACTTAGATGGTCAAAGGAGTTCTCTAAATCTTTTTTTCAGAAAGCCCAATGCAGTATTTTTTTTTTGTGTGTCTGCACCTGTGCAATGTTCAATGTGTGAATAAGGAAGTGGAATATGCAGACAACAGAACTTGTGACGGGACACATTATTAGCCTTCCTGTGACTGTGAAGTTTTTGGTTTGCAGGAAATAATATTGCTTTTGGAATTATTCTGTATACCTGCATTTCTTTTTCTCTGATTATCTCCTGGCCCTTCCCTGGTGCTGCCTTATAATGCTAATTCAGCTTATCTCTGTCTGTAGGAAATAACTTTGCTTTTGGAATCATGGGTATAACGTCATAAGCACCACCAAAACCAAAACAAGGTGTGCTGTACACCACTATCGTGGGAAGGAATATTGGAACAGAACTTCAGCAGGAACTGCTAAGCAGCCGCCTTGTCAAGTTGGAAGTGCCTGCAGTACAAATCTATCTGGGAACTTTTGAGTTTTGCTGTAGATGAGTGGGAGTGGTTGGATCGCAGATTCGGCACAGCACACAGATGCTTCAATAAACTAGATCCCCCCCCCCCCCCCCCCCTAGGCGAGGCCCAAAAAGTAGACATTAAGTCATATTTTCCATGGCTTATCCTCATATTCCTGTTCTTTATAATCAGTAAAGGCATTGGCTCCCACCTTGCTTTTTTTTTCCTTCAGAGGAACTCCATGAGTAGCAGAAAACAGAACACTGTCAGCAAGGAGTGAATGTGAAGCTAAAAGTATAAATCAATGTTTCTTATCCTGTTCAAGACAGCTTTCATAGGACAGAGGTGCCCTGCAGTGTGCCCGTGGACTGCACTGACCATCAGACGAGCCAGATGAGCCCCTCCACCCCACCCTCTTTCCTCTCCTGCTTCTAGCGCCTGTGGTGGTTGTAAAAAGGCTTGAATCTGCAGTCTGCAAATGAGAACCAGGGCCGGATTTACACATTTCTACACCCTAGGCCAAAGCACAATTCTGCGCCCCCCTCCCCCTCAAAAGTTGATTTATAATTTTGGAAGCTCGAGCGGACCCTGTGTCCGCTTGGGCAGGATAATGTGGGCCCAGGCCCACTCGGGGGATCCGGCGGCCCAGGGTGGGGGGGGGAGAGGAGAGAAGGGGCAGGGGGCGAAGCGGGTGCGAGAGTAGGTCGCCGGGAGGTCAGGGAGAAGGGGGGGGGGGTGAGGAGAACAGGAGGGGTAGGCGGTGAAAGGCAGGGATTGGGGAACAGGTCACGCTGCCATGGCAGCGTCGGCACTGATTGGACGGCTGCCAGCGCAGATGAGCGAGGGGGGGGGCTGCACGAGGAGTGAGCGTGCAGGCAGAGGAGAGCTCGGGGCGACAGCACGGCGGCAGCAGCGAGTGCGGATCCCCTCCCGCCCGCCCTTAGGTTCAGTTGTGGTTGGTGGGGCTTATGTTCTTTGTCGCAGCTTGGGGGGGGGGGGTGTGTGTGCGGATGGCCCGAGCCATAATAGGTAGGTGTTTGGTTGATTGTTAAACGGGGTTTCAGCGAAACGATGGTGTGACAACTGAGGGGGCTGTTGTCGAGGCGGAGCTCCTTGCCGGAAAGCGGCGGGGACGGCCGGCCGGACTCCTTGCAAGTTGGCGGCGGGAGTCCACCCGGGTTGGCTCCTTGCAGGCAGGTGGCGGGAGTCGGAACCCGGTGGGGGAGTGCCGGATTATTGAGCCGGAGGCTGGTAGTGACTATTCCTGCCGGGGGGAGCGGCGGATGGTCAGGGGGGGGGTGAAAGCTGAAACCGCATTTGTTAATTGTTATGTCTGGCTCGGGCCCTCATGTCAATAAAGCTGCGGCCTTATTTACCCAAACTATGAGTCATGTGATTCTTGGAATATGAAAGGGTAGGAGAGAACGAGTGAGGTCCTGGATGCCCATATTATCAGTTTAATATGTAATCCCTGCCAGTTATTCGAAACGTATTTAAACTTGCGAGGAGTGAACCCAGAAGCAAAATAAAACAGACCAAAACCAGTAAAAATGTTTTTCAGCCCGCAGGACCCGCATCACCCCGCGGAAGCTCTTCTGTCCGACCCGACCCACGCTGAAATATTTTTAACCCGACCCGGCCCACGGGTTTGGGTCGGGCCAGCCCGCAAAATGCAGACATCTATAATAACCCATACGAGGTACGGCCATCACTTCTTTGGTTAGTTCAAATTATTCACCCAGATGGCGTATTCGATACAAAAAACAGCGAATAAAATTGACATAAAATGCAGAAGATTTACATCGATTTTCATCTGACATAGAATTTTATTGAAATGTTTTGCATTTTGCGTCAAGCTTACATTACTCCACATTAAATGATGCTGCGTAAACAAGCCATAAGTTGTGTATGTTTCATGTTTTGTAATAAAAATCGCAGCCCCCTTATAATTTGGCGAACACCCCCGTCAACTTTTTCTGCTTACGGCTTTCAGCCCTGAGTTAACAAAACAGTATATAAAAGTAGTAACGATATATTTTACGTACCTATTATCAGTAGATATGTAGAAGACAAGCGATATGAGCGTAATGAATCACTTGGAATCACTATTGTAATGCCAAATCTGGAACTTTCCTTTAACACGTGATTCACGCTGAGTGTGTGAGAGAGAAATAGCAAATGCTTTTTGCCTGTGACTGAGCAAGACAGCGCAAACTGTAGAGATGGGCAACTTAAATGTACTGCTCAATTTATTTAAAGTATATGGATGTAAATTTAAAAAACAGCATTTTATATGGCCTTTTCAAAATACTACTGAAAAATTTGAAAATGTTTTATTGTTATTTCTGCTGTATATACGCCCCCCCCTGACTGCTGCGCCCTAGGTCATGGCCTAGGTTGACCTTATGGGAAATCCGACCCTGATGAGAACAAAAACCAGAATTACAATCTCATTTCCCCTGACGTTACCATACCATACTGTAATATATCACAAAGTCAGGGGAAATTAGGTCGCAGCTCTGATTTTTGGACTCATTTGCAGACTACCGAAAGTGCGCTCAGCCCCTTTTACAAACACTGGAAGCAGAAGTGCGGTAGCACCCACTGCTTTGAAGTACCAGACCGCCAACTGCTATACATGGCTTGGGGCTCAGAAGGGGTTTTCAGCATCCTCACTTACTATCCAGTGCTTCTGCAGCCTCTTCTGTGCCTCGGTGGCGCTGGAGGGATCACTCGCACTCCGTCAGGTCTGCTTCTCCACGCTGACAGAAAGAAGGCACCGTGCACTTGCGAGCACGCCATGACAGCCGCTCCAGCACACCCCGCATGCAGTGGCACGTGCGGCAGAAGAGAGGCGAGATTGCAGATAGCACTGTGTCTGTGCCTTCCAGCCTCTCGCGGCACCCAGAGATTTAGTCATCTTGTCCAGAGACCCCGTAATTTGTGGAAATATCCAGAGATTTCCCAGGTATGACTACAAACCATGCTAAGGATGGCGTCTCAGTGCTGGTTTATTAATAGACACGGCGATAACATAAACATTCCCTGACTTGCCGTGATTTACTGCAGGCATAAATAAACAGGTAACTTCAAAAAGGTTATAAAAAAATGATGACTGGGACAAAGCTTAAATTCAATCCATTTATTTAGTCCAGTTTCCACAGAAAATTCATTTTGAGGGGCAGACACAGTAAATAGAGACACATCTACTTTGAGGCTTAACACACAGCTTCAATACCTTCACGTTGCATAACACAATATCAGTACACACAGGGAGAAGAACTTATGGGAACCACACCATCATCAAGGTGCATAAATGCCAGGAGCACCCTCTTGGCATCCCTGCATACCTTTTGAATCCCCTGAGGACCAATTCAGATCCTCAAAGGTGAGACCATACACTAGGCTGTCAGTAGTCTGGGCCTGGATTACTCTGAGCCATTCTGTGACTCGACACATAGCATACCAGCCCTGAACTGATGTGACCTCAGTTGCAGGCTGGCTGCAACACATTTCACCCTGACAGCACCCCACTTCTAGGGTTGAAATCCAGGTACCACAAAAGGTCACCCGGGTCTGCACTTCAGGAACAGGGTCCATTTCAAGAGTTCCTGCAATAGAAACAGGTTAATTAGGCACAAACGTGATCCTGCCTTAAGGAGCAAGGCCCAAATCAATAATCCCTGAAATAGAAATAGGTTTATTAGTCACAAGTTTATGTAGTAAAGCACCTTCTGTATGTACAGATTCAGGCCCATCTTCCAGGTCCTCCACAATTGGGGCTGTCTCAGATACCAAAGCAAGCTGAGTTGTTTCCAGCAAAAGGGGCTGGTGCAGCTTCAGATATCATGCCCCCCCTCAAGCACATATTCAGCTGAAGTATCTTCTGTATGTGATATTGTGCATTGACTTTCTGAAGTACCTCATCTCTGCTGTATTCAAGAATGCTAGTTTTAGTTTAAGACTACTGAGGACCCTGTGTACATGCTGGAATGCAGCCAGCCAACACCCCAGACCCATTAGCTGATTGGTCTAAAACATTCTCAAATGAAATGCACTGCACTTATCCAGAATCAACACTCTGAATATATTCTGATTGGTCAGTATGAGAGGTATAAAAGGTTCTGCACACTACTAGAACTGGGGGGTGGTTTGGTGATTGTACAGTTGTATGGACCTGTTGCCCCCCAGAATAAACTATGTCCTTGTGCTTTGTTCTGTTCCCTCTCCCTGTTCCCTTTGTCTTTCCCTAATAAAGTCTCAAAGTTAACTATTGCAGCTGTGTTTTCCTTTAGAATAAACACTTCCATGAAATCAGGCATGGTATCCTGAATAGGAACCGAGACTGCTTTTGGGGCTACACACCCAGGCAAAAAAAGAGCACTTTCTACAGGTATGAACACAGCAGCCAGTTTTGCTTCAGGCACAGGTTTATCTTTATTAAAATCAGAGTCACTTATTTGCTCAGCCTTAGAGTGCAGATAACCATCCTTGGTAACTGCAGTTCCCATGGGACTGCAGCTGTACCAATTCTACCCAAAAGAGTTTGGACCTTCTGCATATTCTGTTTCACTTGTACAATAATGCCAGCTAGGTCAGACATGTCCCCTTCAGGCTCTGGGTTAGTGATGGACTTCAAAATATCAGGAACAAGGTTCAGCTTGTTCTCCAATAAGGAGCATGGTGAACAGAGCCCCTGGCAATAGCTGGTTTATTCTTTAAGGCAGAAGAAAAGGTAGGTAAGTTGCCTTGATTGGTTGCCTGACAGGAATGGGGCTCAAATTCAGGGATAGCCACTTAACTTTGTTTCGCAGAAATCTCAGCTAATATGGTGAAATAGTTCTGCAGGGTTGGGCAGTCTCTTAGTGGCCAAAACAAATCCAATGCTTCACCTTTAAGCAGGAAAGAGACATAATGTGAGAGATGGGGTTGGGGTGGACAAAGAGATAAGAGATGAAAAATGAGAGGAGGAAGAGAAATAAAATGCTGGTTATAGAAGAAGAGAGTCTATGGAAGAAGAGAGGATAATAAACAAAGCTATCAAAGATGCAGGAGATGGATGGATGATGGGGCAAAGGCCGAGCGGTACCATTTTGGACAATGGCGCCACCTGGGCCCAGAGCCTAAAGGGTGCTCTGGGCCCACACTGTCCCACCAATGATCATTTTGAGGTAAAAGGACGGAGTCTGGGGAGGGGGTCTGGGGGAGGTGGGGGGTCCACTAGACCACCAGGGATAATATTTGGATGGGGGTGTCTGGGGAGGGTCTCAGCCCTGGGGCTGGATTTTATTGTAAAAGGGCAGGGTTGGAGGAGGGAGGGCTGGTATAAAAATAGTTTATATGTAAAACAACTGGCCACCTTCAAGGGCAGCCTGGGGGGGGGGGGGGGAGGCAAGGGAGTCTAAGCAGACCCCCAGGGGTTTTACTAGATGGAGGGAGTCATCCATAGCTAGGTCGTGGATGCCTTGGGACAATTAACGTACTGAGGCATCCTCAGTGTGAAGGGTAGCAGGTATGTGAGCCCTTGATGCTGCAACGTAGTTGACGCAGCCTCGAAGGCAAACCCTCAAGGCCTACACTGGAAGCTGGCAAATGCGCCCTGTAACGGGACAGTCTGGAACTTCACTTTAACAGCCGCCTCCCCTGCAGGTTGAGCCCTTGGATTCTGGCAGCTGACAGGACATAGGTGGGTCCCTAGGGCAGTGGTGAGAACTGGAGTCTAGATACACATCAGGGTCTGGGCAGGCAGCAGGCTGACAGAGTCAGAGACAGGCCAAGGTTGGGGCAGGCAGCTAGCAAGAATAGTCAGGGCAAAGCAAGAGTTCAGATCCAGGCAGCAGACACAGGTAGTCAGGTCCACGCAAAAGGTCAAGGTCCAAAGAGGCAAGCCCAGGGTGGACAAGACAATTAAGGAAGAGGAGGCTGGGCAAAGCAAGGCTAGAAGACAAGGTTGGACGAGACAAGGCTGGAAGGCAAAGCTGGGCGAGACAAGGCTGGAGAACAAGGCTGGATGAGGCAAGTTTAGAAGACAAGGCTGGATAAGGTAAGGCTGGAAGGCAAAGCTGGACGAGACAAGGCTGGAGACCAAGGCTGGATGAAGTAAGGCTGGAAAACAATGCTGGATGAGGAAAGGTTGGATGAGGCAAGGCTCGCAGGAGACCCATTGCTGAGGCAATGGTAAACTGTCTGTGGATCCCATATATACGAAGGATGTCCAATGTCATCAGAGGGCACTACGGGGACTTTCCCGTCACAGGCTCTGTAAGTTTGGAACTGTGTAGGTGCATGCCTAAGGGGAAACCAGATTGTGGAGTCATGGCAGTGAGGGATGCTGGATCCAGCGGCATCCCTGCTACACTGCGGCTGGACCCTGTCAGGGCTAACAGGAGAGAGAAGACGGCATGGGAGGCTGACTGCAGTGGCTTCCAGTAGGGATGTGAATCGTTTTTTGACGATTTAAAATATCGTCCGATATATTTTAAATCGTCAAAAATCGTTAGGGCCATGATACAATACCAATTCCCCCGATTTATCGTCAAAAAATCGTAAATCGGGGGAAGGGGGAGGGCAGGAAAACCGGCACACTAAAACCCCCTAAAACCCACCCCCGACCCTTTAAATTAAATCCCCCACCCTCTCGAACCCCCCCCCCAAATGCCTTAAATTACCTGGGGGTCCAGCGGCACACTAAAACACGGCACACTAAAACCCCCTAAAACCCACCCCGACCCTTTAAATTAAATCCCCCACCCTCCCGAACCCCCCCCAAATGCCTTAAATTACCTCCGTAGCGGCGGTCCGTAGCTAAATCGGGGGAAGAGGGAGAGCAGGAAAACCGGCACGCTGAATCATGTAGTCTTCAGCCGGCGCCATTTTGCAAAATGGCCGCCGCAAAATGGCGGCGGCCATAGACCAAAACGATTCGACGCAGGAGGTCGTTCCGGACCCCCGCTGGACGATTCCCTCCCCCTCCCAGCCGAAATCGATCATTAAGACGATCGAGGACACGATTCACATCTCTAGCTTCCAGCTGCTCTGAGACTGACCGGTGTCGGGGGTGAATGCCGTGGCTCATGGGATTTACTGACGAGCCGCAAATCTTAACACTTGGGAAACTAACAACTCAAGTCAAATAACAAAGCTTGTGAAATTGTTGGCAAGCTGATTTATTTGATTTACATATTTTAGAGTAGTAATGAGTTTATTAGCATGTGTTTGCATGCTAATGAGCTCATTTAAATACACACAGTGCCGGGCCTATAATAATGCAAGGTACTTGAAATACCATGTGTAATCCTCGCATTAGGCCATTTTTTGCTCGTTAAATGGCCTAATGTGGCTTAGTGATCAAGGCCCTATGGGAGTAAACAGAGTGAGCATATTACCCCCAACTTTAATGACTTTGAATTGGTTTCTCATGTCAGCCAGAGCTCATTTTAAATTGTTGATTTTAGTTTTTAATGCTTTACATGGCCTTGTTCTTATTTGAAGGACAGATTAATTCTATTCAAATTTTTAAGGGCTATTCATTCTTTGCAAACAGCTCAGCTTGAAATACCATCAGTAAAATTGACTAAGCTATACAATAAACGTTATTGAGCTTTTTTTTTTTCCTATGGGCCCTAGATTGTGTAATAATCTGCCTAAGGAGGCAAGAAGAATGACTAATCTGCTGGCTTTTCGCAAGGTTGTTAAATCAATTTTGTTTATGGTCATGTTTACAGTATAAAAAGCCAAGGATGATGCTGAAAAGATAAGGGAATGTAGGTAGGATATGTAATGTTTGTAGTGTGTGGATTGCCCCAAAAGTGAGCAGCCTCGTCCCAGGAGAGTCAAATCCCGGCCACCATTGGTAGATGGACTTCCGCCTAGGCCAGCCTTCTTCCCTTTGGGTTGAGTCCTGCGGTGCTGGTAGCCAGCAAGGCATGAGAGATGGGGGTTGCCCCAAACAGTAGCAAGAGGCAGGACACAGGAAAAGGAACTGGAACTAACCAGAAATCCAGTAGGCCAGGAAAGACCATAGAAGGGAGCGCTGGATGTCGAAGCTGACAGTTGAAGTCTTCTGAAATCAGAAGCAGAGCCAGTGTACGAGGACCAGAAGGTAGGATCAAGCTCTGGCAACTGACTGCTGAGATTGCCGCAGTATAAGTACAAGCCTATACAGGAAACAAGATGGCCGCTGGGGGATGTGAAGAGCATAGAGCTGGGAGGACTAGCCAGTTCGTTGCTCACACCATCTGCAGGCTGGAAGAGCACTTGGCAATGGGTCCTCACAGGGTGAGGCAGCTGCCTTAGGTGACAAAATTTAAGGTGGCAACAAGTGCCCTCCAAAACACACCTGTGGCATCTGCCTCATTTCCTAGCCAGGCAGGAGTTGCACAGGACATGTGTGGATGTTGTGCTGGTGGGGTTCCCAAGCTCCACCAGTGAAGAGAGATTCTCACAGTGGCGCAGTAAAATGACTTGCCAGTGGACTTCTCACTCCCCACTAACAAGAGGAAGACCCACTGCTGGCAAAGAGCGAGTTCTGCTGTAGTGGGGTGAAAAGACCCCCCCCCCCCCAGCAGAAGGAAGACACACTCACTGGCTGAAGGACAAATTAGAGCTGTGGTGTGGTGGGTTTGTAGTAGAAGGAAGACAATGTGTGGGGAGGGGAGGCAAAGGAAGATGTGAGTGAGAGGGGAGGGGAAAGAAAGGGTGGGAGTGGGAAGGGATGGGAAGGAAAAGGGTGAGAGAAAGGAGAGAGGCTTCCACCTGTTAGAATATGTGTGGGTGTGAGTAAGAGAGAGAGAGGGAGCATGTGTATATGAGAGTTGCTCGGTCCTGTGCCTGACACATATGAGATGCTGCTGATGCAGGCAGCAGAGATACCTGTTAAGCCATTTCAGAGCTAAGCATTTTTCTGCATCTTTGTTTTTTCCATCGATAAGCAGGGCTGAATTAGCTATGCTGTCTGGGTGACATCATCCGACGGTGCACCAAGTAGAGCTCTCTCTCAGTAATTGGTGCTTTGCTCTGCGCAGCAGTTCCCACGCAAACATGAGGTACATTCCTCCTCAGTCTATTTTTTTCTGTGCTTCGCGCATACGTGTAGAAGTCTCTCTCGGCCTTTTTTTTCTCCTCAGATTTCTAGTTTCACACAAGTGATCTCCAAACAGCACTTTTCAGTGCTACTTAGCATGTCTAAAAAGCCGGGCTTTAAGTATTGTCAGTGTGGACATATGTCCATCACTTACGGTCATAATTATTGTTATCTCTGCTTGGGCCCAGACCATGACCAAGCATTGTGCCACAACTGTCATCATATGTCTCCTAGGGTGCAGAGACAGAGAGCATCAAAAATAGCAGCACTTCAGGAGCGGGAGGCCAGAATTGGCAGCTATGCTCCATCACCACGTTTATCAACTCACTCTTCACCCAGGCCTAAAAAGAATCATTGGGACCAGGACAGAAGGGCAGCATTGGAAGGACCATTTTCTAAACCCTACAGGCTTGCCCATTGTGCATTCACTATCCTGACTAGGGTAAGTGAGGCATTGGGGTCGTTGGTCACTAAAGCACTAAAAATCCCCTCATCAAAACCGATACCGAAGCTGCCTGAGTCACGAAGATCACACCCAAGCATACTGAGACTATAGGAGCACCACTAACGCATGATGCATTGAACAGCATTGAAGCAAAGAGGGCATCATCGATGCAGGGAGCGCTGAGCTGTGTTGAAGGTCAATGAGATGGTTCCACAAAGCAGACCGGAAGATGCTCTGTCGAAGCCAGAAGGCAAACAGAAGCAAGACAGACCAGTCACCTTAGCTTGAAGATATATATTGGCAGATATATTTAAACAGAGCCCAACTCTGACCGAGTTTCGCACAGCGGCTGTGTCAGGAGCTATAAATAACCAAACATAAAAAGGTAAAAAAGAGTCATTGCAGGATTTGCCGAGAGATGTCGTGACTAAGAAAGTGTCGGATCGCATGACGCAGAGAAAGCCAAGATCTTCCTACGGTGCAACGATGAAGTCGACATTTCGTGGAGAATCGTCTCAATCTAGCATCGACAGGATGCCACAACGTGATGCTCAGAGTATTGAAGGCACTGCAGCCCCATTTGACGTTATGCCTAAAATCTATGATGCAAAAATTGACCCTACTAAGATGCAGTTGGGATCACCAGCAGCCTAACTTGAAGCATCCACAGTAGTCTGACCTGCAAGTAAGACCTCATCCACTTTCTCAGAAGAGGAGGAGAGAGGATTGGACATCTCCTGCCGGCTGTTACGTGAATCCAATTCTCAACATTTTGGCATCAGAGCCATGGTCATATCCATCTAGACCAGTGGTTCTCAACCTTTTTTCTGTCAGGACACACCTGACAGATGGTTCTCACATGCGTGACACACTGAACACATGATTGTCACGGGGCTAAATGTAAACTAGGACACTCCCAATTCAATTTACCATACAAAAAAGATATTGCTGGTGTCATCTCAGTAACAGCAACATAAACACTCTCCTACCGGGTGCAATAGCCCTCCTTATGAAAAAACAGTAATTTACCACCAATACATGTCCTATTGAGAAAACACAACAAATAATATTGATACAAATACCTATATGCTAGTAAAATACTTCACCTCAGTCACACACATAGAATCAACCTTCACCAAGTACAGAAAGACCGTAAAGTACAAATATGGAGACAGAAACTAGAATGGAAACCCAAAAAAGCCACTCTGCATTCTGTGCAAACAGAAATATAGCTCTTAACAGACTCCCAAGATCTACAATAATGTACACAAACTAATACGCAAAGATTTCAAACAGTAACAACCCTTCCTATGAAAGGCAACACTACAAAAATTTAACCAGGCCCTAAACACCAATACACCTCCTATTAGGAAAACAGAACAAGGCAAGCTGCTATAGATCCTTACACAGAAACTACAAGCTGGCAAAATACCCTTACCTGGGTCACACACATTGAATACAGACAGACCCTCACAAAATACAGAATAAAGTGACCATAAAGCTAATGTTTTTGCGTTGTTGCACTGCATACACTCAGTCTGGCTTTTTGCTGTTTCCACATTCCACATTTCTATTTATACATTTCTCAAGTAATATAAAATAATAATTCTAAAACTAGACTTATAAATATAATAAATGTTTCAAAAAACAAATACATAGAATAATATCCAATCATTAAAAACTTACCAAATTATTAAAAATTCTCTAAACACCAATAAAATATTTCAAACAGCAGACACATTACATTATACCCAATAATTAAAATGGCAGTCATCGAGAAAGATAAACTTAAAAAGCTACCTTTCTTACCCTCTCTCCAATAATTCTCCTACAGGCCGATGCAGTAAAAGTCGCGGGAGAGCGGGTGAATGCCCGCTCTCCCAGCGTGCGCACAGGCCACTCTCCTGTGCGCGTGATTCTGTATTCAAATGAGGGCCCGCGGCAAAGAGGCGCTAGGGACACTCGCGCGTCCCTAGCGTCTCTTTTTGGACAGGAGCGGCGGCTGTCAGCGGGTTTGACAGCCGACGCTCAATTTTGCCGGCGTCGGTTCTCAAACCCGCTGACAGCCACGGGTTCGAAAACCGGACGTCGGCAAAATTGAGCGTCCGGTTTTCGAGCCGCGGGCCGATTTCAAATTTTTTTTTTTTTTTACTTTTTTAAACTTTTGGGACCTCCGACTTAATATCGCCATGATATTAAGTCGGAGGGTGCACAGAAAAGCAGTTTTTACTGCTTTTCTGTGCACTTTCCCGGTGCCCAGAGAAATTAACGCCTACCTTTGGGTAGGCACTAATTTCTGAAAGTAAAATGTGCGGCTAGGCTGCACATTTTGCTTTCTGAATCGCGCGAGAATATCTAATAGGGCCATCAACATACATTTGCATGTTGCGGGCGCTATTAGGTTCGGGGGAGGGGTTGGACGCGTGTTTTTGATGCGCTATTACCCCTTACTGAATAAGGGGTAAAGCTAGCGCGTCGAAAACACACGTCCAATCGCAGGTTAACAGTGCGCTCCGCTGGAGCGTACTGTACTGTATCGGCCTCCTACTCCTTTCCCTTGTAGGCCAATAACACATACTAGAAGCAGCAATGGCTGCTGAAGCTCTGTCTATACGCTTTTCTTCCTTAGGGCCCATGACTAGCCTATCTCACACATACACACACACTTTCTCTCACACACACCAGTCATCTCCCTGACCAATCTCTCTTTCTCTCCCACACACACCAGTCACATCCATGACCAATCTCTCTTTTTCTCTCTCACACACACACCAGTCACCCCCCTGACCAATCTCTCTCTCTCTCTCTCACACACACACACACACACACACACACCAGTCACCTCCCTGAACAATCTTTCTCTCACACACACCAGTCACCTCCCTGACCACTCTCTCTTTCTCTCTCTCACACACACATCAATCACCTCCCTATCAATCTCTCTTTCTCTCACACACACATACCAGTCAACTCCCTGAACAATCTCTCTTTCTATCTCACACACACACACACAAACACACACACACCAGTCTCCTCCATGACCAACCTCTCTTTCTCTCTCTCTCTCTCTCACACACACACACACACACACCAGACACCTCCCTGACCGATCTCTCTCCTTCTCTCTCTCTCTCTCTCACACACACACACACACACACTTCAATCACCTCCCTGACCAATCTCTCTTTCTCTCTCACACACATACACACACATACACCAGTCACCTCCCTGACCAATGTCTCTTTCTCTCACACACACCAGTGACTTTCCTGAGCAGTTTCTTGCTCTCACATGTTTTCTCTCTTACTTACACACACAGTCTCAATCTCACACATTCTCTCATACACTTACACACAAGGGGCTCACTTTCTCTGTCTCACTCACTCACCCCCATCCCCACCCACAGCACACATGGCAGCTACAGCACAAGGTAGCCAGTATGCTGCTATTAAAAGCAGAGTCCTGACAGGTTGGAAACCTCAGCAGGAGTGACCTCCCCTGCCCTGCAGTGGTAAGAAGGCATCACTCAGCTGTTTGCTTGTGCTGCAATCGATCTCTTCTGAGATCGATTGCAGCACAAGCTGGGGGTGGGGAGAAGAAAAATCGATTTTTCTTCTCCCCACCCCAGCCTTTAATTTTTTTGCAATTTGATTATTATTTTTATGTTTTCTTGCTGGTGTCGCACTGGCGAGAGAAGAGGAGGTCAGAGCCAGGCCGGGGGGGGAGGGTCGGGGGCAGTGGCACCATACTCCTGCAGCCCCTGGCAAAGTGGCCAGCCAGCACTGATCTTCAGCTCTGGGTCCGGGCAGCTAATGGATGGATTTCCCCAACAGCAGCGAGGCAGGAAATCCTGGTGGCCACATTCTCAGCTGACTGCTCAGTGCCGCGATGATCGCAGCACAGGCAAACTGCTGAGTGTAGCGGGGCCAGGGGGGGAGCCTTGGGATGCGGTTTCTGCAGCAGCAGTATGCATGCATGGCCTTTTCTTCTTCTCGCGTGCCCGGTAAACATCACTTCCTCTTCCGGGCCACAGAGGTGGGAAGAAGAAAAGGTCACGTTCCTGTTGGCAGCTTCCACAAACACTGCTGCCATTCCCCTCGGGGCTTGAATGTGCTGATAGCCTGGGCAGGAATGGCAGCAGTGTTCGTCTCGCTGAGGTGAGAGGGGGAAGAAGAGCAGCAGGTGTGCAACACATATGCCGGTGCTTTGCAACGCACTAGTGTGTTGAGAACCGCTGATCTAGACCTTACTCCGAAAGCTCTGCATCTGCACCAATTCAGGAGCAGGGTGATTTGTCGCTGGAAGTGAGAGTACAAGCCCAGTTTCTCATCTCCTCTGGTCCCTGAGAGACCTAGGTCTCCGTCCCCGGTAAGCCAATCCACACACGCCATACAACAGATTGAGATGTTCATCAAGAATTTGTTTTCCTCTCTACATCCTCTCTACATCCTGTGTTTCCTCATCCGGATTTGTCACCAATTCATCACCTTGAGTTGGAGAGTCCCCATCATATGCCGGGGCCCAAGAGTCCTTGTCATACTATGACTCCAAAACCCACAGAAGAACCGGTATTGCCTTGGCAGGAGGTTCTTATTCAACTAAGACTCTCCCTCTTCAGACTATCAAGGTAACCAGTCCAAGCCTCCCTCACCTTCGAGTTCCACAGGGTTACCTTCAGATCCCCCAGAAGAACCACCAGAACCCTCTTCTCCCCCCGGGAGACATTTCGTACTCAAGATTTGTGGAGAAGTTTGCAGCCCTTTTGAAAATAGAGATTAAGAAGATGCCTGATCCTCGTGCAGAAGTCTTCGGAATTTTAAGGATACTCGATGTGCCTGCAGATCCTTTGAAATTTGGGCAAGGTTCCCTCAACCTAGCTTGATGGACTCTCTACCTGGGTAACATCAAGCTAGGTGGAGAGAACATTGCACAAATCTCATCTTGGAGTGAGTTTCCTCACTCCAAAGGTCATCAAATCTTCATGAGACCACTGTTCTGTTCGTAGGTGTCACATAGAATGTCAAAGTGGCCCCCTAACCCCCTACACTCTTACCTAAACCCCACCTCGAGTTACTAGGTGGGCCTACCATAGGGATACAAATACCTACCTATGGGCCAATCACAATGAAACCTTACTGCACAGTCACAGCAGCTATCACAATTCAAAGAGGTGTAGTTAAAATCAGCATTACAGCTGTGCAATAGCTCTTTGCAGACAGGCTAACCCAGCCCACTCTCCTCCTATTTTCTGAATTTGCATCACACCATACGATATGGTGCTATCGCATGCGTTAAACACATTTTCGCATGCGTTAACGGGGCTTTTCACATGCGATAAGCCGTTAACACATGTGAAAACGCCTTATCGCATTTTGATAAATGACCCCCTAAGACAGGGTTCGGGAACCTTTTTGGCTGAGAGAGCCATGAATGCCACATATTTTAAAATGTAATTCCGTGAGAGCCATACAAGACCTACCAAATTAATTTACTACAACCCCCTACTCTCCTGACGCCCCCCAAGACCTGCCAAATTAATTTACTACAACCCCTCACCCTCCTGACCCCCCCAAGACCTGCCAAAAGTCCCTGGTGGTCCAGCGGGGGTCCAGGGCTTGCAGACAAATCTTTAATAAAAAAGTAAAAATCTAACAAAACCCCCCACCCTCCTGATGCCCCCCAATACCTCCAAAATTAATTTACTACAATCTCCCACCCTCCTGACCCCCCCAACACCTGCCAAAAGTCCCTGGTGGTCCAGTGGAGGTCCAGGGCTCGCAGACAAATCTTTAATAAAAAAGTAAAAATCTAACAAAACCCACCCACCCTCCTGACGCCCCCAAGACCTCCAAAATTAATTTACTACAACCCCCCACCCTCCTGACCCCCCCAAGACCTGCCAAAAGTCCCTGGTGGTTCAGCGGGGGTCCAGGAGCGGTCCGGGAGCGATCTCCTGGACTTGGGCTGTCGGCTGCCAGTAATCAAAATGGCGCCGACGGCCCTTTGCCCTCACTATGTCACTGGGGTCGACCAATGGCGGCGGTAGCCCCTGTGACATAGTAAGGGCAAAGGGCCGTCAACGCCATTTTGATTACTGGCAGCCGACGGCCCTTTGCCCTTACTATGTCACAGGGGCTACCGCCGCCATTGGTCGACCCCAGTGACATAGTGAGGGCAAGGGGCCGTCGGCACTATTTTGACTACTGGCAGCCGACAGCCCAAGTCCAGGAGATCGCTCCCGGACCGCTCCTGGACCCCCGCTGGACCACCAGGGACTTTTGGCAGGTCTTGGGGTGGGGGGGGTTGTAGTAAATTAATTTTGGAGGTCTTGGGGGGCGTCAGGAGGGTGGGGTTTTTTATTAGATTTTTACTTTTTTATTAAAGATTTGTCTGCGAGCTAGATGCAGCCATCAAAAGAGCCACATCTGGCTCGCGAGCCATTGGTTCCCGTCCCCTGCCCTAAGAGAAAAGGTCTCCCAAATTAGGAGCAAAATGTGGCAGAGCAGAGCAATCTTTGTCGGCAGCCCTGGATGCGCCTGGATCATCCAAGTACTATTACACCCAGTACCGTAAATAGTACCAAAGGAAACCTTATAAGCACTTTCCTTTACATCAATCACAATTCTTACCAGCAATCACATGTACAGTCTCAGCAGTCACAGCCAAAAAAATCATCCCTGTGACTGCAGGCAGCAGAAGCCGGCAGAGCCAGTTGCACCGAAACTGACACAATCTTTTAAACCCAGGATCAGCCACAGCCCATCCCTCCAGTAAGGTGATTGAACAAATTAATAAATGAAGCTAAGATTGGAAAATTGTTTATTTTAAGTTTGCTGAAGATTTCTGTAATTTATTTATTTATTTAACAGTTTTTAAATACTGACATTCAATAGTGATATCACATCGGTTTACAATAAACAGAGAACTAGCTAGGATGGGTCAAAAATGGGGGTGAGGGGCAGATGGTATTTGCCCTTTTTCTTCCAGTCCTGCAGCCAAATAAAGTATTTTAATGGAAAGATGGGGAAAAAAGGAAGAGGTAGTGGTGGTATGTGACACTATGGGCTGAAAAACTCTCTCTTAAAAATGACTCCACCTTGGCAGCTCCAATATTGAGAGGGGCTGAAGTTAGGGCTTGAATTAAGGGGGAAAATGGAGCGCAACACAACTTCCCTTGTTCACAAAATTTAAAAAAACCAAACATTCCCCTGTTATTTCCCACAGGAGGCAATGGTTCTTTCTAGGATTTCCAAGCTGAAGGCAGGAAGTACCACATGCAGCTGTGGCTCTGGAGCAGGATTGATGCCAGGTCTCAGGGCATGGAGGTGGCAGAGTGTCTTATGGGGATTCTGCAGGAATGGGACTGGCTCTGGCCTGGAATCTGTGAGTGCCGGGAGAAGGTCTCCTTGAGGAGGGGGGGGGGGAGGCAGGAGCAGTTCCAGAAAAGAGAGAAGTGCCTGGGCTCGGGGGGCACATCCAAGCCTATCTAGATGAGGGAGAGTCACGAATTGAAGGCTGAGCTGGGCCTGCTAATGCGGGCAGTGTTAACATTACCCTTTCTTTGTGTCTCTGTACAGCCCTGTGTTTGACTGGTATGCAGCACTATATACAAATGATGATGATAATGATATTCAGGGGAGAAATAAGAAGCAAGAGTCAGACAGCTGTGAGACAACCATAGGCCCATGCCATAATTTTCCTGGGAAAGCAGCTTCAAGAGAGGAAAAAAAAAGAATCCTGCCATAGGTTATATGTCCTGTAACTACACAAAGTTGTGAGTTTGGAGATATAGGGGAAATTATCTCTTCATATAGTTTCATTACCCCTCAAGCCCTTTGAATTGGAGAAAATGTATACAATTAATACTTCTCCAGGTTAATGGGATTACAGCTAAAATAACTTTGTATAGGAAAGAATTGTCGCTTATCTCCAAGGCTCTATTTTTATCTAGCTTCAGGGACTGTAATTTACAACAGGAAATCTCATTATTCAGGTAATGTTTTACAATAATAATAATCAGCCAGTGTCATCTCAAATATCCATAGAGCAGCATGAGGCTCATTCTCTTCCCCTTCCAACACAGTGACTGAACAGCAAGACAGCCTGCAACTAGAATAAAAAATACATGTCAGGGATGGGAGATGCCATACCATTTTTTCTCTCAAGATTTTGCTGCTTGAAATGTAGCATTACCATTGAAGCAAGCCTGAAGCTCGAGAGAGAATACGGGTGACCTATCCCTGGTACACTTGTCCTCGGCACTCTTGTCCCTGGCACACTTGTCACAGGCACATCTAACCTGGCATACTTGTCCCTGTCACTCTTGATCCTGGCATACTTGTCACAGGCACATCTAACCTGGCACACTTGTCCCCAGCGTACTTGTCCCCAGCACACTTAATTCAGGCATACTTGTCCCTGGTGCACTTGTCCCTGGCACAGCTAACACACGCACACTTGTCCCTGGCACACTTCTCCCCAGAGCACTTGTCCCCAGCACTCTTGTTCCTGGCATACTTACCCCAGCATACCTAACCCAGGCACAAAACTCCCCAGCACATTTGTCCACGGCACACTTAACCCAGGCACACTTGTCCCCATCACACTAACCCAGGAATACTTGTCCACGGTACACTTATCCTCAGCATATTTGTCTCTGGTGCAAGTGTCCCGGATATACTTGCCCCTGGCATACTTAACCCATGCAAACGTCTCCCTGGTGCACTTATCTCCAGTGCACTTGTCCGCGGCACACTTAACCCAAGCATGCCAGATCCTGACTCATTTGTCCCCGGAGCACTTCTCCACGGCACACTTGTCTCCAGCACTCTTAACCTGGGTGCACTTAAAGCTGGCACACTTGTCCCCGGCACATTTGTCCCTGGCACTGTGAACGCGGGCACACATGTCCCTGGCACATTTGTCCTGGCACACTCAACCAGGGCATACTTGTCCCTGGCAAACACGAGCTCAGTACACTTAGCCCAGACCCATTTGTCCCAGTTTAACTTGTCACCGGTGCACTTGTTCCTGGAACAATTGTCCCTGGCACACTTAATACAGCTGCACTTGTCCCAGGCACACTTGTCTCTGGCACACTTAACTTGGCACATTTGTCTCCAGCACACTTGTCCCTGGCACACCTAACCCAGGCGCAATTATCCTAGGTGCACTTGTCCCCGGCACACTTAACCTGGGTGCAGCTGTCCCCAGCATACTTAACCCGGGTGCCCTTATCTCCGGGAAACTTTTCCTTCACACTTAACCCAGGCACACTTGTCCCCGGCACTCTTAACCTGGGCACATTTGTTCCCTGTTCACCTGCCCCTGGTACACTTCTTTCTGGCACACAAGTCACCGGCACACTTAATCCGAGTGTATTTGTCCTTAGATGCACTTGTCCCCAGCGCACTTGTCCACAACAGACTTGTTCCTGGCACACTTGTCCCCAGGAGGCAAACAAAGTGGAATTAGATATAGGGACTCCTTTTTTAAAATAACAGTCCACAAATATGCCCGACTGAGGCCGAGTTTCGCCCAAAAACCGGGACTGCGTCAGGGGCTGCAAAATACACATAAGGTAATTTTAAGTAAACAAAATACAAATTAAAATTACATATTCAAAGACACTTCACCTAGTTTTATAACACGAAAAACATTGAAAACATTAAAATCAATAAAAATCTGACAAAAAGTAATTGATGAGAGCCTAAAAAATGGTGGTGACACAACACTAATATAACAGAAATCTTGACAATAAAAATGAAAGGTAGTATCAAATATATATTCATGAATATAATATATTGTGATCCACTGAAGAATAGACCAGAGAAATAGGGACAGTGGTGAAAGAAAGCAAAGAAAAAGGAAAAAAGAAATATATATAAATATTATACATACCTTCAAGTTAAAACTATAATAGTGTGGATTATGATTTACAAAACCAGGGATCCACCTGATATCTAGTTTAATTCATATGCAAGGTGCTTCAATCATCTAGAATGTATTAAGTTCAAAAGAATACTATGAGCCAGCCAAACTTAAAAATGTGAAAATAAGACATATAATGTTGCGGTCCCGACCGCCTCCCCCATGTTCGGGGTCGGGTCCGCTTACCTTCATCCCGGTCCGTGGAGGACCGTGCCGGGCCTCCGGTCCAGTAGGCCGCCAGGCGGCTGCCTCACCACGTGGAGAACGCCGTCCAGGCCGCCAGAAGCTCCGCCCCTCTCGTTGCCTCACGCGCACGTGCGAGGAAGGCCCTTATGTGCGGCCAGCACCCGGAAGTTCGAGACGGCCCCTTCTGCTGACGTCACACCCCGGACCGCATTTAACCGGCATCCAGTCTCCTACTAAACGCCTTGCAACGAGGTTCTCTGAATACTAGTTGCCTTCCGTTCCTGTACCTGCTTCGGTGACGTTCTCGTTTGACTTTCTGATTCTCGACCCCGGTTTGCTTCAGCACTCTGCCTGCCTGTCTGCCACCTGCCTCAACTCCGGTTTGCTTCAGCACTCTGCCTGCCTGTCTGCTGCCTGCCTCGACCCCGGCCTGCTTCAGTACACTGCCTGCTTGTCTGCCACCTGCCTCGACCCCGGTCTGCTTTAGTACTCTGCCTGCCTACTGCCTGCCTCGAAACCAGTCTGCCTCAGTACTCCGCCTGTTTGCCGCTGCCTGCCTCGATCCCGGTTTGCTTCACACTTCCCCTGTCTGCCTGCTGCCAGTCCAGACCCCGCCTTGCTACAGGACTCTGTCCTTTCTACGGTCTGCCCTGACCTTGTCCACAGATCGTTGGCCCAGCCTCGGATCAGTCTGGACTCTGTTACTCTTTCTCCGCTTTGGCCCGCTCCAAGGTCTGCTCTCTCCTGGCTACCTGACTGACCCCTTGTTCAGCCTCCGGACTCTCGCTGCACAGCCTAAGCCCCAAGGGCCTGGGTCCCTATGGGCTCCTCCCGGGGGGATTCCGGGTCCCGGGTGAAGTCCTACCAGGCTTCTGACTCCGCCTCCCGGTCTGCCATACTGTCACCCCTGGCAGCCCGGCCCGAGGGTCCACTATCTGACTACCATAGTCTTTGAACTATAACATATAATCCTATATAGATAAAGTTTTATCTTAAACCATTGACTAATTAAATGAATTATTGTACAGTAAAGATCATTGAACGGAGCATAAAGCCACTACAAAATGAAATACAAAAAAAATGTTAAAATTGGTTTGCTCAATAATAATTAAATAAAAGCATTTGAGTAAATGAAAAAACATATTGAATAATATACAAAAAGAAAAACTATATAAAATTTAAAACATTCACTAAACTGACTAGTTAAAACTAAGGACAGCCATGGTATGATTGAATTCAATACAACAGGTCCTAATCGCCACTAAAATCTAATCTTGAGGTTAGCAACATAATAATAAAATATACCGCGGTACTTAATAATAACAATCAAAAAAAGAAAATAAAAGGTAAAAGAAAATTATTTTTAAAATGGCTCACAAATATATATATAGGTTGTGTTCTACCAAAAGTGTTCTGGGACGGATTCAGTAAAAAACATAAATCTCAAGGAGTGATTCAGATATCTTTATACTGCTGCGCTTCAGTTTGATTTTGTGTAAGGCGTCGTACTCGACGCTGATAAAATCCAATTTATAGGTTTGAATACCGCCTTATAACTTGTTATCTCATGAGGTATAACTTAATATAAGCTGACTCTTAGATCTGATAAGTAATAAAATTCTAAAAGCTTAATTCCATCACAAAATTGATTCACCGGAAAACTGTAAAATAAATAAATTATATATATATACTGAGAGTTAGAACTAGGCGAAGCAAACCTGTATCGTTATGTTTCTGATGTGGCATATCATGTGGCAAGAAAGACTAGTCAGGACTGGATAATGGCAATATAAACATGGCAAAACCTGCCAAAACTATGCTGATGTCATATCCTTTTGAAATGCGGTTTGATTGGCATCTACACTGTACATTAGTTCACCGATGACCATAGGGATGTAAAAAATAATAATAAATAAATAAAAGGTAAAAAATGAAAACAAATTAAAGAATTATAAAGCATTAAAATCAAATAGATGTTAAAAGGTAAAAAAAAAAAATTTTAAAATGTATGATTAAAAATTATAAATAAGTTAAATGAAATATGAATAATAATAGATATTAAATAAATAATTAAAGGGCATTAAAAATACATTCATTAAGAACAAAAACTAAAAAAAATATATCTATATAAAAATAAAAACAATAATAATAATAACCAGTGTGAGACAGTATAAACTGACTAATAAAAACTTTTAATTCATAAAACATGACTAAAACACAACTAAAACAAACATAATAGTTAATATGAAATAAATGAGTAGGGAAGAAATGAAAAAATAAAAATACTGAAAAAAGGGGTCAAATATAGAAAGATATATGAAGATAGCAGAATATAAAGAAATGGAATTACAAAAACACTGAAAATCAATTTCCTGATTGCGTCCAAAGGGGGAGACCGTGTTGAATTTAAAAATATTATTTTGTTCTAGTCTTAAGAATAGACTATCTAAGTCACCACCTCTCAATTCAGAATTGGTTTGTGTATAACACAAAACTTCAAGTCATCAAAAGTATGGCTAGATGAATTGCAATGTTCTACCATAGGTTTACCTTCTATCTTTCTTCTTATTGCACTTTTGTGTTCAATTATTCTCTGATTAAGTGGACGGATGGTTTGAAATGGTACTGTGCTGGAGCAGGATGAGACAGGTCTGCCACAGAGACTGAGTACGCACAGGATTTCAGTCCCTGGGCTCAAGGAATGCTGCTGATTCCACCGTCACTGGTACCATATATAGGCAGCATGATGTTTTGAAAGAGTGGCTAGCTAAACCACTAGGGGAAGGGAGGGTTAAAGGGAACAGGGGGATATTGTGGGAGGGCAGATGTATATATAGAGAGAGTGATGGCTTGTAGAAGCAAGGAGGAAGGGATAGCAGTTGCATCTCCACAGTCAATTGTTGCGCTCGGGTGGGGGGGGGGGGGGGGTGGGCCCTTGTCCTGGAGAAGTTGAGAGCAGCTCCCTGGTAGGGACCAGAAAGCACCTGCCCCCAGGGGGCAGAGCACTGAAGGAGACAGAGGCTAGGATGAGCTTCACCACTGGAAGCCCGAGGTGAGCCCGTAGGCACCCGGGCCGCTTGGACTTAGGTGGGCCTCGCAGGGTCTCCTGGAGAGATGGAAGTCCGGTGTGCCCACAGACAGGAGAGGAGCATGGTCAGGTTCGAGACTGGAGGTCAGATGGAGCAGGGAGGACCAGAACAGTGTAGATGACGACAAGGCTAGGAACAGAGCCAGAATTTGGAGACGTGGTCAAGCAGGCAGAGGTCAGAATCCGGGAGTCAGTCCGAGGAGTGGTCAACAAAGCAGGGGTCAGGTTCCGGAGGTCAGACGAGGTCACAGGCAGGCCGAGGTCAGAAAGCAGGCAGCAGGCAGGCAGGTCAAGGAGCAAGTCGAGGTCAGTACCAGTAAGACAGTCTGGAGGTACTACCTGGGGAGGCGGACAGACGAACAGGAACAGAAGGACGCTGGAGAACTATTTATTTATTTATTTATTTATTTTTAATTTTTATAGACCGAAGTTCTTGTAGGAACTACAAATCAATCCGGTTTACATACAACTTTTAAATGCCCAAAAAGAGTAGTGGGCTTTACATAGAACAGTTGAACAATAAAACAGGTAACAATAGAACTAACAATAAATTATGGAACAAATAGAATAGATAACCAATTAAACATAGTAATGTAGTAATAAATATTATATAGAAAAAAAAATAATATAAAAGAGATAGAGTAAATGGAGTGTGAGTAAAGTATAAATACAAAGATGAAAGAGCTCAAAAATTAAGGTACAGTTGAAAAAAATTGTAATAGGAAAAAACAGTGAGATAACCCATGATTTGGGTTAAAAGACTTGATTAGGTAGCATTAGATATCTGGGAAGGCTTGACGGAAAAGCCATGTTTTTAGCTTTTTTTTGAACTCCTGATGACTAGGATGCAGGAACAAGGCAGGAACAGAACTGGAACAGAAGGATCCTGGAACGAGACTTGGAACAAGACTGGAACAAGGTTCAGACGCAGTGACAATCTAGCAAGACACTAACCCGATTGCCAAGGCAAGGAAGTACAGGCAGGGACTTCCTTATATCAGGGAATCAATCAGGGCACGCCACGGAGATAGGACCCGCCCCTGGCCCTACAAGAGGCCAGGCGGTCCGCGCATGTGCAGGGACGTGGCTAACGCCACCGAGGACACCGAGCTCCAGAGTGAGGCCTGGTGCGCAGTGGAAGGCCCGGCAACCGCCGCCGCGGAACGCCGAGGCCTGGAAGTGCTTGCAGCTGCCTGGAAGTGCTTGGAACCATGGAGGTGAGCAGGCCCGTGCGCTAGCCGGGCGCGGATGGGGTGCGTAACATCAATATAGCTTAAAAAATCTACAGCTTCCTGCTCTGTAAATTTCAATGTGCTTTTTAGTAGTTAAGGCTGCTTAAGAATACAAACCAATCTTTACTTAAATAGCTTTTTTTTATTAGTGGGTACTTGTGAAACTGTCTATTTTTAAACTAGTCTGAAAGTTATTGATGGATGGATTTTCTACCAGGGGCTTAAATGTACTTCTGTACTTGAACAGATTGTTCTTATTTATCTGTGTAACCACTCATTTCAACAGTTGGGAAAGAAAAAGATTTCACTTTTATGCGTCTTTAAAAGCACTCCAGTAAATCAGCAAATAAGTTTTCTTATGGTTTTTGTCTGTTGTGTCCCTCTTCATATGACACTTAGGGGGGGAGGAGGATATTTTATGAATAAATAGTGGTAAGTAGGTTTTACAACACACAAAAAATAGCCAATGCAGAGAAACGACCCACATGTAAATATACTATAAATACTTTCCCCAGACACCTTTAAGAATACTCTTCAGAAACTTTATCAAAATGCAGCCACAGCTATCATGCTTATAAAGGTGGAATGACCATCCTACCAGTGAATCCTCCACCAAACTATTTGGATGGGCAGGCAGGTCTCGTATCTTTTGCCCCTATTAATATGGTGCCAGGCTTATTTTGTGTGCAAGCCTGGGGGGGGGGGGGGGGTCGTGACTGGAGTTTTTCAGTCCAGTAGGTCAGGGCAGTGTGGTTTGAATGATTTGCAAACCGATTGGTTCCCAGGCGTGGGGATAGTCTGGTAATGGGAGGAGTTTGGGGGTTTTGAGGGCTGTGCGTGGCAGTGTGAAGCGCTCTTGCTTGCTGATGCTGTCGCCTCTGAATCCCACCCGCCCGCCCTTGTTTTATATTCTGTTTGCTGTTGGGTATTGTTCTATCGTGGCAGCCTTGGGCGGGAGGTGGGAGGGGGTAGCCCAAGCCGATTGGGGGTTCAGCCTGGCGCTGAATGTTTGGCTGACTTGACGGTGGTCATGTCTGGATTTCCTGTGAATACAACTGGGTTCAGTTGTCCCACATTACGGCTCCATGTTGGGCAGTGGTGGGGGTTGTGGGTGCGGTTATTGTTAATGTTGGTAACCTACAGGCCGGGTGGCCTGGTGATGTTCGTCTTGCTGGTCGGTGGCGGATGTGCACTGTGGGTTGGTTATTTTTGCTTATGCTGAGCTTGAGCACCTGGTTATTACTTGTAGCCTATTTTTGATCCCACTCTGTTGTCTGTGTATTTATTGTGTTGATCTTTTTGAAAGGTCGGGTGCGGGGAGAAGTGTATGTCCTGGCTACCCATATTATATGGCAATTCAAAGATATACTGTAATGATAGGTCTATTATAGTTTAATCTTTTTATGAAACATACCTTTTACATCAATTTTGTTTCTGCAAATAAAATTTACTTGACTCCCAGATGCAGCATTATATCTCAGTGATCTTCAATCCCAGCCCTGACACGGACCGTGTTTTAAAACAAACATGCATCGGGGGGGTCCGCCATGAATTCAATTTAGCTGTAGGCATCCATCTTGTGCCTTTATTCATCATTCTTTAACTGAAAAAAGAAGGAGAGGCTTAGAGACTTTTAAAAATGCAGACAATCAGAAACATCCACGTCATCTTCTACAAAATTTCCCCACTCATATCATTCAGTTCATTCCAGTTTCTTATTTAAGCCAGTCAGTTGCACAGAATTCAATCTGAAAATCCAAGATTGTTCACGATAGTTTAAATGTGATATCATACTGCACTACCCCACCACACTGGGAGATTTTGATCTAAAGCTCTCCAGCACAGATCTGCAAACTTGTGCTGATGCAAGGTACAATGTGACAAGTGGGGCTTGCACGTTTGAGATGGCGATGCAGCTACAAGGTTGTATCAGCCTTGTTTTCACAGCATGTTTTGTCCACCCAAGACAAAGTACATGTAATGTAAGTCCTCTTCCGTATTTTATGCCAAATATTAGATATCTTCAAGTAGCACCTTCAATACTTTAATCACATAAATTACACTGATGACATGCAAAATGAATAATATGAGGCCTCGTTGCCAAAATGTTTTCAGGTGGTAAATCTGAATGCAAAATGATATCCCATATATTCCTCTGGTATAGGTTGGTGGAATTCCTCTGGTATAGGTGGTGGAATCGAAAAAAATGTCATGAAGAGACAAACATGCCAGTTATTGTAAATAACTTGAGCAAACTTTGAAGACTTTAAAAAAATATGAATTTATTAATAGTTGTGCGCACAGGGGGTAAAAACTGAGTTTCATTTTTTAAATGTCATTATTGAAGTGTTTTTTCCATGAATTTTGTTTCATTTAATGTTTATTTTGTTTTCTTTAATTTACAAAATAAAATAAATGTTAAAAAAATGTATAAAAAAAAGAAAGAAATAGGGCCTTCCAAGGCTGCCCATCTCCACCAGCCATCCCTCCCACCTGGAAAAATACTGGGGCCAGGATCCTCCCCAGCCCCCACTTACCCAGTCTGGGGTAATCTGCTGATGAGGCCTAGGCACAGGAAAAGCCTCAGCCTTGCGTAGGTCTAGGCCGTGGTAGTCTCCCTGTAGATCAATTCTTTCATCTTCAACAAGTATGCTTTTCAGTGAAAGAATATAAGACACAGGCATGCATTATGGCCTCACGGTTACTGGAAAGAGATTGCCTGTTACACTGTATACAGAAGTCCTTCAAATGGGTATTATATTCAGGATATATCCTTCCCTCAGAACAAATCATGCAGGCTTTCTACCAGGTGGCATGCTTTTCCTCTGTCCTGGGGGGCAATCGATTGCACAAACATCCCTATAAGGGCACCAGGGGAGATGAGGCCGCCTACCGCAACCGCACAGGATTCCACTCCCTTAATATGTTGATGGTCTGTGACGCTAAGGGACGTTTCCTGGATCCACTCACAATGGCTACATCCTCTCCCAGTCAGGAATTTATGACCACTTCCAGGAAGGTCACATCATGGGGCTGGCTACTAGGTAAGAAACAATTCATTGCTAATACCATATCACAACCAGCCTCCTCTGTGGGTATCCAACGTCTCTATGTGGGCTGCCTGTCCTGGAGGAGAGCTCCGACCCAGCCTAATCCCATAGTATCCAGTTCAACCAGGAATCCTAGATAACAGTTTACCTCAAAACCTGGCTTATATTCCTTGTGGCCACCCCACAGTGTGCATCGGAGTTGCAATACAACAGGATCCAATGGATGACCAGAGCTGTCATCGAGAGAACCTTTGGCTTACTCAAAGCACGCTTCCGCTGTCTGGACAGATCAGGGGGATGCCTCCTCTACAACCCTCCTAAAGTCTGTCAGATATTCCTAGCCTGCTGTATGCTACATAACTTGGCCAAAGCCAGATGCATGCTTCCTCCAGAGGGACTAGATGAGAATACAAATCAAGAAGAAAAGAAGGAGGAACAAGCGCTTGGACAGGAGGAATTGCAAGTGATACAGCGCCACAGTCAAGGACAGGCTATAGAGGATAGGAACACTGTAATACAAAGATATTTTTGTAGGTGAATGTGATTTTATTCAGGCTTGAATTGAAAAAAAATTAAGTTTATTTATTTATTTATTTATGTTATAAAATTTATATGCTACATCATCCAAAGTTCTGAGTGGCTTACAATTAAAACTTGTTTAATCATTTAATAGATAACATAAATTTCTACATTATAAAATCACAATGACATACAACAAACATGAATAAAATATTTTAAAACAAGATAAAACAAATTAAAACAAGAAAAATAATAAAATAACAATAAAATGTCTTTTGCCTATGCTTTCCCTTTTTTGGGCTATGGGGGGAGGGGCACTGGGCAAGCTGTGTCTTATACTCCTCCTTAGCAATGGGCCTTCAGAGGGTGCAGGACCAGGCTCTTCATGCAGGTGGCTGCAAGATAGTGTGGCAGGTTGGTTCCGGACCACTGGTGTTGGCTGGGGCTGTCAAGAGGGCAATCTTGTGAGCAGCTCCCTCCATACTACAGTCTGTCCCGCCATTTCCTGGTGCAGAACCCTCAGCTCCTCCCTTAGCCCCTGTCCCTCTTGCTCAATCACCTCCTGCAGGCTGTGGAGTACCGGACACAGTGTGGCTACCTCCTCAAGCATTTGAGCATTCAGCTTGATCAGAAGGCACTCTGCAGGCCTTGCCTCCACCGGTGGGTGTTCTGCACCCTCCTCCTCTTTAGAGGTATCAGTGCCAGCTTGCTGCTCTTCCCTCACTGTCTCCTTCTGCATCACATCCTCCAGCTCTTGCTCAGGATCACCACAGGGTTATGGCTCATCTTCCTCCATGCCCGGCCTTTGGTGTACTCTGCTGCAATGTCCTTCTCCTCTGTATGCTGTATGTGGCACCATGGCCTTTGCAGGCCACTTGGCCCTGCCTGGGCTTCATCTCGGCTCCCTGCAACAGTATTATTATTATTATTGTTAACAATCCCCATATTTAAATGTTTAATGTATTTGACAAAGGTAACGCATGAGTTCCTGCAAATTTTGTTTAAATGTAAACCGATGTGATATGCAAAATCGAACACTGGTATATAAAAAAAATAATAAAATAAAATAAATAAATATTATTATTATTGTAGAGTTTTATATACTGTCGTTCGGTATTGCCATCACAACGGTTTACAATTCCAATATTTTGTTAACATGGCTAGTAATGTTTTCATAGAAAGTACATTCTAATGCTAAATTTTTTAAAAGGTAACATGCTGTAAACATGGAATATGTTGATGCTTCACATCAGAGGTGTGTAAGTGTCTAAAGAATGTCTATGTTCACAATCAGTTCAGGCCCTCAACTCCTCTTTCTGTACCTGCTGATTCTCCCTTAATAATATCAATCATGTACCCCTTCCAAACATCTCGTTTCTGTTACCACATGCTTTTACTCTGCCTGCCTAACTGCTGAGGTAACCAATTATCTGCATAAACTCTTGGAAAAGGTTACTTATTGGCTCTAGTTCCAGTGTTCTGCAAGCTCCTCTATCATATTTAAGTTATATGGTTGAATATGAAATCCGATAAAGAAGATTCCATTTATTTGGGTCTGGAGGTGAGAGTACAGTAGCCACCATTACGTCACAGATGGAAAGTACAAAAATTATCCCAAGTACCAGTCTCCTACCAAAAATGCATGCCCTCTATGTGCAGACCATCGGTCCAACTATAATATCATGGCACACACAGCAAACAGTTATCTTTTAGTGCAGTGCCCTACACTCCAGACCCGATGCTCTGGAACCAAGAGGTGAATCATGCTCTTCTCTGTGAGCACTTGTGGCCTACATCATGAAAGTAGAAGGAAAGGGTATGCCCACACTAACTATATGTCATGTAGATATACCAGCACTACGTATCTAATATACATTACTCACAGTGCTGCTGTTGAGGCTGTGAGATGTGCAAGTCCCTCACCCCAATCAGAGCTGAATCTGAGATGGATGGACAACACCATCCACTTCGCCGCTGTGAAGGTCACATGGGAGTCTGTCCCTTCTGTTAGCCTCCACGCCTGTTATCTTTTCAAAAGACATCGCAGGTCTCTCCATTTGTGGCACAACTCATCCATACTCCTACTGTTTTTAAAAACAGCATTAATTTTGTGCCTAATCTGCTCCCAGATCTGTTCCTTCTGGTAGGAGCCCATAGTTTTTGCCCTCTCGCCATAGAGAGCACTGTAGGCATTTATTACTTCCTTTACAAGGAGGTCAACATCCACGGGCAGAAAATTAGGCTTACGCATGTATCTTGGCTGGACTCTGTTCATGGTGAAGCAGTGGCGTAGCCAGAATTGATTTTTTGGGTGGGCACAAGGTTAACATGGGTGGGCTATAGGCATGCAGGTCTACTAGTTGTTCTTTTACTGATAAATTATGCCATATACTGCACCCTAGAATGGCTTTCTAAGTAATTTGCAACAGCCATTGTGCATCATGTATGAAACTTTAAAATAATTTACTTCAATTATTTCTAGCACTTACCAGCATTAAACATTCCTTATTAATCAGAATTTATTTTATATTTATTGCAGTTTATAAATGCATAAGTATAGAAAACAATCAGATCCAATCATGTAATAAAACAAAAATTAATGTATTCTTTCATGAACCATCTTTGCAGAAAACCAGAAATCTTCATAAATACAATAAAATATAATTAATCATCAGAACAGGTGCAGCACAGAGCTAGGGCAATTCACATTACAACTAACATGAAAAAAAAAATTCAAATTCTGGTGTCACCTCAGCAAAAAATAACCCTCCACTGCTATTTTGTGAAGTAACACAAACTCTTGCAATGAAAGATGCATCTAGAACCTTGCCATACAGTCACAGCACTGACTCTCAAGATTCAAATAACAGCAACCTTATGAAAAAGCAGCAATGCAAATACTACACCAGGCCCTAGAACATTAATACATCACCTATGGGAATAACAGAACAAGCTGGACTACTACCCTGTTTCCCCGAAAATAAGGCAGTGTCTTATATTAATTTTTGCTACCAAAGATGCACTAGGCCTTATTTTCAGGGGATGTCTTATTTTTCCATGAAGAAGAATTCACATATATTGTTGAACAAAAAAATGAACATTTATCATATTCTGAATAGTTGTCTGGTTATGCTGGTTTGTGATGACAACTAACTGTGAATCCTGCAGGGTAAAAAAATCACAGCTGCATGCTCTGGTGTTCTGTGCGACGGGCATGCTCCCAAATAAAAACTTTGCTAGGTCTTACTTTCGGGGGAGGTCTTATATTTAGCAATTCAGCAAAACCTCTACTAGGTCTTATTTTCAGGGGATGTCTTATTTTCGGGGAAACAGGGTACTACAGAGAAACTACACACTAGCAGAAATACTGCATTTCTGTCACACACAGGCAAAACTGAGACCGACCCTTACCTAATATAGAAACAAGAGACTATAAATTAGAAACAGAAACATGCAGATAAAACCAAAATAGAAAGCCTGAGAAACTAAAATTTCTGAACAGTAGAATACTTAAGAAAGAGCAAAATACAAAAATATAAGAAATACACATTCCCAAAGATGACATATTTAAATTGCTCGTAATAATAAGGCTAAAGTACAACAGATTATCAACAAAACAAATCACAGTGAATTATGTTTTTTTGTATCATTAAGTAGACCTCATACATAGGCGTAGCTGTGAATGCTATTCAGCATAACGTTTTACACCAGTAGTATAATCATGGGTCAGAAATGAATTTTATATGCTTAGTGAGTCCAAAGTGGAAAGAATTCAAAGTTGATGTAGCATGATATTTCTCATTGTATTCATTGTTGCAGAATTTCTTAATGCATCATAGTAATGACAACATTCAATTTCTTAAGATAGTGTAGGAAAGTGAGGAAACGCATTACTTCCATGTTGGTGAAAATCATCTCACATACATTCGGCTCCTTGATGAAGGCAGACGCTTAAACACGGTCCGTGTCGGGCTAGTACACCTTGAGCTTTGTAACATCTTTAACTCTCAGGCGTTTCTTCACATGCAAAAAAAGCTAAGTAGCTACATTATCTTAAGAAATTGAATGTTGTCAATACTATGATGAGTTAAGAAATTCTGTAACAATGAATACAATGAGAAATGTCATGCTACATCAACTTTGAATTCTTTTCACTTTGGACTCACTAAGCATATAAAATTCTTTTCCGACCCATGATTATACTACTGGTGTAAAACGGTATGCTGAATAGCTTTCACATCTACACCTAAGTATGAGGTCTACTTAATGATACAAACATAATTCATGGTGATTTGTGGTACTTTAGCCTTCTTATTATTACAATTTTATACATGGCTACTACCTGTCCATAAATTTTGAGAGAGCGGTTGTGTTGCTTATATTTAAATTGCTAGCTTCTCGAAATAATTTTTTTTTTTACCTTTGTTGTCTGATCTTTGTATTTTTCTAATCAGTTGGTCCTGGTCTCTTTTTCCCATTTTTTCCCTTGTCGCTCATTTCCCAATTCCTTTTCAGTGTCTTTCTTCTATTACTGTCTTCTTCCCTTCCACACACACACACATACACGCTTTCTCTCACAGATTCCCCCTCACACACTTACGCTCTCACTCTCATATGCTCTCCCCCCCCCACACACAAGCTCACATTCTCTGCAGACACACATACAAGCTCTCACTTTCTCACCCCTCCCCAGGCTTATATTCTTATGCACACACAGACGTACATCCAGACACCCATTCTCACCCACACACATAAACCCAGACTCCCATTCTCACCCACAAACCCATGCTCCCAGTCTCACCCACACATACACACATTTAAGGTCCCATTCTCACCCATACATACACACATTTAAGGTCCCATTTTCACCCACACATACACACATTCAAGCACCCATTCTTACTCACATATTCAAGCTTCCATTTTCACCCATCCATACAAACCCAGACTCCCATTCTCACCCACACACAAACCCAGGCTCTCATTCTCACTCATATATACACACATTCAAGCTCCCATTCTCACCCATACACAAACCCAGACTCCCATTCTCACCCACACATACACATATTCAAGCTCTCATTCTCACCCACACACAAACCCAGGCTCCCATTCTCACCCATATATACACACATTCAAGCTCCCATTCACACCCACACACACACCCAGACTCCCATTCTCATCCACACATACACATTCAAGCACGTGCACAGCTTCCGCTTACTCCCCCCAAAGCAGGAAGATCAACTGGCCTCTCCTGCTGCCACCGGCCTCCTGCTATCTTCGGGGTTGGGCCGGACGGCCCGCCGAGCTTCCTGCTTGGGGGGGAGGGGGAGGGGGGAGGAAGCGGAAGTTGTGCACTGCGCTTCCGCTCCCCCCCCCCCACTAAACAGGAAGTTCGGCCGGCCATATGGCCCGAAGATAGCAGGAGGCCGGTGGCAAGAGAGAGAGGCCAGATGATCTTCCTGCTTTGGGGGGAGGAAGTGGAAGCTGTGCGTGGCGCTTCCGCCTCCCCCCCCCAAACAGGAAGATCGGTCGGCCATACGGCCGCAGCAGCGCTTCCCCATGTGTGCAGTGATGGCGCGCGAGGCGTGGGTTCTCTTGTTTGCTGTTGCAGGGATGGGATCCCGCGACAGCATTGCAGTTCCGGTGCAAGTTGGGTGGGCCTGGGTCTAAGTTGGGTGGGCAGCTGCCCACCCAGGCCCACCCGTGGCTACGCCACTGTGGTGAAGATGAAGCAGGCATGCCATGAGTGGAGGCTGTCTCATTCATGGCAAAGAAGGAGCAGGCCCCAGTGTACTGCGAGCATAGCCCTTCCCACTTGTGGCAAAGATGAAGCAGGCCCAGGCATGCCGCAAGTGGAGACCATCCTGCTCACAGTGAAGCTGAAAGCAGGCCCAGGTGTGCCGCTCGCGGAGGCCATCCTGCTCGCAGCAAAGATGGAACAGGCCCTAGTGAGTGTGTGTGTGTGTGTGTTTATGTGTAAGACAGCAAGCCTGGGGGTTAGAGAGAAAGCATTGTGAGGATGTGTTGGTGTGGGTTCCAGAGAGAGGAAGCGTATGTGAGAAGATTGTGAAGGAGTGTGTATATGTGTGAGAGAGTGGGGAGCTGGTGTTTGTGAAAAAGGGATTCTGTATATGTGAGGGTGTTTGTGAGAGAGGGAGTCTGTGTGAGGGTGTGTGAATGTGTAAGAAAGAGAGCCTGTGTGAAAGGATGTGTATATGTGTGAGAAAGAGCCTGTGTAAAGGGATATGTGTGTGTGTGAGAGAGAGAGGAAGCCTATGTGTAGGGGAAGTGTGAACAAGAGAGGGAGCTAGTATGCAGGGATGTGTGAGAGAGAAAGGGAGCATGTGTGTGTGTGTGTGTGAGAGAGAGAGAGAGAGAAAGCCTGTATGAGGGTGTGTATGTATGTGTGTGCACGTGAGAGAGAGAGAGGGAGCCTGTGTGTGTGTGTGAGAGAGAGAAGGACAGAGGGAACCTGTGTGAGGGGGCAGTACTAAGAGAGGGGTTAAATTCTGTGAGTGGAGATAGAATGGAAGGGGTTGAGCCTAGAGGGGGCAGTGAGAGATAGTGGCAAGTGGAGGATTTAGAGCCTGAGAGGGCAAAGAAAGAGGGAGAGAGGGTGGAAGAGACACTCTTACAGTGAACTTCTAGGGAAATTCTGCTCAAAATATTTAAAACTCTGCATCTTTAAGTAATAACTTTTTTCTGTATTACATTTTAAATTAATTACTTAAAGACTGTCATGTATAGTATGTTATTTTGATCAATATAAAGTATGCAGAATTTTGTAGAATTTAAAGTTTTTATGCGCATAATTTTAAATTTTTGAGTGCAGAATTTAAATTTTTTTTATGCAGAATTCCCCCAGGAATAACAATCCCAGGGAGTTAGGGAAGCAGGTAGGAGGGTGCTGAGGATGGTGGCATCCTGTTGTCCAGGATTCTAATTACTGCTCCAAGGAGTTGTAATGCCCATAAGTGGGCATCCAATGTCCCGAGCACTCTCCTTTGGTATGCATGCAAAGCTTTATTCTCTTCTGCCACCCCCCTCAGGAAAGCCTCAAAATCATGCCTGGTGAGAGGCTCATCATCGTGAGCATGTGCTCCCGATGATGAACCTCTTGGCTGCTGAGCTGGGTGAGGGGTGGGTAGCAGACAAAGCAGAGGGGCGTGCATGCCTACCTCAAAGGCTGGACGGTCTAGGTCTCTGCATCCCTCCCAGGGTAAAATGGGGAGGAGGCCCTACGGGAATGGGATAGGGGTCAGGACCAGCTATAGGCCCAGGGTGTGCCTGTTCTGGGAGATGTGGCTCCATCTCTGCCACTTCCTCCCTAGGTGGTGACAGGGTTGGTGGAGGAGCATCCTGCTCTCCCTCAGCGGTGGCGGCTGGTTGTGCAGGGGCTGGGGCTGGTGCTTCCTCCTAACCTTCATTCTCCCTTTCCACCTCTTCATCAGCACCTTAAAACAAAAGCATGTATGAGTATGAGATTGATGCCCAGTTATAGGTACACAGATACATTATCTTTTTATGAGGACAGTGCCCAGAAGGCTTGAAAATTAATTACCATCAGTCCCATCCCACTGACTATGCAGCCAGTCGAGCCACCTCCTCTTCCGGAGATGCAGCCACCGGGCCTTCTTCTTGAGGTCCTCAATCTATAGAAAAGAAATAGGATGAGAACATTGAGGGCACTTTGTAGCTGGTAATGTGACCTCCATACTGGTATGTGACAATGTATACTACTACAATGTGATTTGAGTAGCAGCTCTTGGCAATCCATTAATGCACATAGAAGGTGTGTAATGGCACCTGTACCTGAAGTATATCTGAACACATAGCCTCCATGAAGGCCCATGATACCCCAAGTCACTGATCACGCAGCTGTGCAGTGCAACTAGTGGGAATATCCTTATGGAGTACCAAGAACCCTGCAACTGGTTCCAATCTATGTCTTCTAAATGCCTTCTAAATGCTTAGCTATTCTATAAGTTAGTGTTTCTCAAGTCAGTTATTGGGGCACACCAAGACAGGCAGGTTTTCTGGAGATCCTCCAAGAACATGTATGGTATAGATTTGAAAAGAATGGCAGCAGTACATGTCAGACTATCTCATGCATATTCATTGTGGGTATCCTGAACCCATGACTGCCTAGGTATCCCCTGAGGACTGGTTTGAGAGGTATTGCTATAGATATCAGCCTGAAAAAAATGTTCTTAACCCTGAAAAGGTAGGTAGCTTCTCTTCTTTACAGCATTATTATATTGGTGCCTGTAAGGCTTCAAACCTTTCTTGTAAATCTGGCTTTCTATATGTCTGTTACCTAGTATGCCATAGGCAACTAATGAACATCCATGCTAGTAATGTCAGGTTTAATCATTACAGTCTCCATACATACATATTTAATATCACTCTATATGATGGTCATTTGGGGGCCCCCATGCATAGTCATACTTTGATGCCCCCCTTATGCACTAGCTTAGTTAATCACAGTAACCACATTGTACTTATCCCTCGTTGGTACGATGCCTGCTGGTTGAAGTTCAGCTGAAGGTCCCTCCAAGCTCTTCTCATCAGCCTCAGTTTCCTTCTCCAGCCAAGCATGGGGAACAGCTCTCCCTTGTTTGCTACCACCAGGGATGCCAGATGGGCAATGTCCCTGGTGGAGAAATTGGGTTGCCTGGCTTGTGCTGGCATGTTGCTACACACCCATGAACAGGAAGTACCACCCTCGTGCTTGCATGCATGTGCGCGCAGTTTAATGCATGTCTATGTAGAACGCACTTGGATCTGCGCGCATATACGCACATAAATTTTGGCAAAAATATGTCTATTTCCTGCTGTGTGCGCAAGTATGCGCACATGATACAAAATACTTTTGCTTTGGCGCACACCCACAAACATGCATTTCTTGGCACATGTGCTCCTTTTAAAATTAGCCAGTTATTGTGAATGTTGCAATATTCTCACCTGGTAAAAACCACTGCATCTATCATTTTTAAATATTGGCAGGTTTTTTATCACTGCATTCAGTGTTCTCCAATCCACTGTTGATCGCATATAAAAGAGGAAGAAATATCATTCTCTCATTATTACCCCCAGAGGCATCTTTACGGTCAACATCAGTAACTGGTTATAGTCAGTATGGTAATTGTATTTTTTATGTACAAACTGTAATGGATACTCAGTGGACCAATCCAACTTCAGGGAAAGGAATAAAATTGCTTGGAAACACCAATTGTCTTTCAATTCATGTGGTTTATTTTTTACAATACTCTTGTGACAAAGTATATGTTGGATGTACAAAACGTAGTGTTAAGACTCGTCTCATAGAGCACATAACTGGCAAAATCTAAGTTCTGAGGGTATCCCATTGTTTAGAATGCAACCATCAATTTAATGATCTCAGGTGGGGCATCTTGGAACAAGTGGTAGAGTCTCCAAGAAGAGGTAATCGAACTGCACGTCTACATTTAAGGGAGCAATTTGGATATATTATTTAGATGCTGTGACACCTTGAGGATTAAACCTTGAAATAGAATGGAATTCTGTGATAAAAAACCCCCACAATCTCCAGACATCTCTGTCCCAGCTTCCAGTTTTCACTTTGGCATCGAAAAGAAGTCATAGTGAGAGAGGGTAACGTTAAAGGGAAAAAGTACTAAATATGGTATCTTTCTAGCAGCTGACGGAATATTAAAGTCATAAGGAGTTTTGTATTAAACTATGGACATTGCCTGCACATTTATTTTGCTGACATTTTATTTGAAGAAGATATTGGTATATTTGAGCACTTTTGATGAAAAACTGTCAAGTGATTGAAGATATTCTTTTATTATTATTTTAGCAAAATTTCAACCTCTAAGATAATCCATGAAATGAAGACATTGCCACAGTAATCCCCCTGATGCAGACACTCAAAATACAGGCCCGTATCAGGGAATGCTGCTTCACATATCACTAAGATAAGTGTATTTTAAAGTGCAAAAGAAAAAATTAAAAAGAAAAAGATTATATATTGGCCTATGATTATATGTAAGGCAAGGAAGGTGTTTTGGATACCAGGAGTGCCTATTATGATGGCCACAATGGATGGTTAAAATAATTTTGATATGAAGGATTTTGATATCCATATGTCTTCAAGGGAGGAGCCATCAAGCTAGAACATCTAAAGTAGTGAGTCCTGACTGTGAGAGATTTGAGAGACTTTTGGGCCCCAAGAGCCTATGGCCTCAGAGGTGTATTCTTCTCCCCGCTGGAATGGATGCTGGCATCCTGGTGGTTTGTGGAGAACTGCATTGAGAGGGAGAGTGGAGAGAAGTAGAGGTCTTGGTAAACAAGTGGCCCCAGGGAAAACTTAATGTCCCTGTATTTTGGGAGGTCCCCAAAGAAGGGGTTAGACATTGATCCATTTGTGGGAAATGATATTGGCAAGTAATATATGTGAAAACATATTTAAAAAAAAAAAGAGCACAAGGAATGATTTTGTTCACCCTGCGGTGTCATCAGGTGCTATGAATTTACTGACCTAAATTTCACAACATTCTCAGTGATGTGTTTTGAGTAGTATATATGAATACTCATTTTAAAAACAAAATGGGGTAGATTTTATAAATTTGCGTACGTGGGATTTCAATGGATACGCGCGTAGCCGCGCGTATCCATTAAAATTCGGGATTGGCGCGCGCAAGGCTGCCCAAAATCGGCGCAGCCTGCCTCCGTTCCCTCCGAGGCCGCTCCGAAATCGGAGCGGCCTCGGAGGGAACTTTCCTTCGGCTTCCCCCCACCTTCCCCTCCCTTCCCCTACCTAACCCCCCCCCCCCGGCCCTATCTAAACCCCCCTGCCTTTGTTGTACAAGTTATGCCTGCTCGAAGCAGGCATAACTTGTGCGCATTGGGCCAGCTGCCGGCACATCATGGTCCGGTCCGGGGGCTGGTCTGGAAGCCGCAGCCACACCCCCAGAATGCCCCCAATGACGCACCGGCCGTGACACACACCCCTGACACGCCCCCCGCCCCCCCCCCAGGAAAGCCCCGGGACTTATGCGCGCCGCCGAGCCTACTCAATATAGGCTCGGCGCGCACAGGGGGAGTTTGGACCAGGTTTTCGGGGGGTATGCACGTATCTTACGCGCATACCCCTTTGAAAATCTGGCCCAATATGTTTAAAAAAATGTGTTATAAATTGGTACAGTTTTGTTTTTGAACCTGGATTTGATGTGATTGACTTATTTGGGACAATCTACTGTTTGATTTATTCTAGCTGACCTTTAGATTGATCGGGTTTTTGGTTTATTTGTTCTTGCATTGCAGTTAGATCCATATGCTCATGCAGTGAGGAAGCTCCATGGCGGTCTAAACTTTCCATAGAGCCTACGGTAATTATTTAATATATTTGCAAAGCACTTTAAACAGAGGTGTTGTGTAAGGGCACAAGCATATTGCTATTAGAACTAATTTAAACCACAAATCAGGGCTACAAACTCCTAAATGGAATGAGTTGACAAGTTGAAAACTTGACCTAGCTAGCAACCAGTGACTTGAGTCACCTGGAAACTTTATGTGCTAGGACAGGATTCTTCGGTGTTACATGGATTATATTTCACCTCATAATAAACAGAACAGGAGCCAAGAAATATTTAGGGTTTTTTTTTTTTTTTTTTATGAGAACAGTTAGCATCTCTGGTAAATAATGTAAACAGTTTCTTTCCGTGCAAGGCATCAGTGTATTTGTTACAAAGAGGGACTAATTTTCCCACATATTATAGTGTGATTTTGTTTATCCTTTGACTGAGTCTTGCTGCAGACTTTTCCCACAATTCTTTCTCGCTCAACTGATTTGCTCCTATGTGCTTTTTTCTAAGCTCGTTTTTATAGGTTTGTTTTTTTTTCCCCAAGCAGACAGTTAATTCAGGGCCTGATTTACTAAGCTTTTTTTCCCCCCCCTTAAAGCTTTAGTAAATGAAGTCCTGAGTGGTTTGTTTCTATGGCAACCCCTTTGTTTATGTGAGTCATGTGCCACCACTGGCAGTTTGCAGTTCCACTGTTGCTCGGCATTGCCTGTGCCTTTACAAACCCCCTTACCCAAAGCTGGGCTTCAGTCTGTCTGCTGCCTCAGCACTTTCCCTCAATTTCCTGGCAGGACCGAAGGTCTGGGCTTATGCTTATTTATTTAGTTTTATTTAAGTAGAAAATCCCTTGCATTCCAAAGAAATTCCACTCTGCCCTTGATGCCAGGTGCACCAACACTTAAATTGAGACTACACGCAGGAGGCAGTTGAGAACCGCCTAGGGTTGGGCGAGCGGTTACGCAGCACTGCCAGACTCCCCCTGCGGCTGTGCACTGCACGGTGGCACGGCGGAGTTCCGTTTGGGACCCTACTGGCTCGAAAGCACCAGGAAGCTTGATGCCATATGTAAGTGGGGTGGGGGGAATACTGCACTGCAACCCCCTCAATCCTGCTCCACTAGAGGGTTAATGGTAAATTTAGCATCCTGTCCCAGAGATTGGGAGGAGGTTCTAGGACAGGAAAACTCATATATTGATCTTCAGACTGATTTGTGTTTTTCTACCAAGTCTTATTCCATGTTATTTCTTGATCCCCTTGCCATCCCAATTTCCCCATAACCTTATCTGTAAACCATTATGATGGCGTTACTTTGACGCTCTGAATGACGGTATATAAACTCCTTAAATAAATAAAATAAAATAAAAAAGTCACTGTATTCCGAGTAGATCAGTTGTTTGTCAAAAAAGTTGGAAGAAATGGACAAGGATATCTATAACAAAATTTTTATTGGACTCTCTTCCTTTAGTATTCAAAAGATTATTACCATTATAACAGAACAGGTAATGACATTTTCTACATATCAGTATAACCAGGGTGGTCATAATAAAATATGGAGAGGCTCTGACATCGTTTGAATATTAAGTGTTAGACTCTCGGGTTTTGCAGGTTTAGACAAATTGGGGGAAAACAGATGGTGAAATTCACGAGGCCCCCAGGGGCAGTGGGGTATAGATACCTCTTGAGCTGGACAGAAAAACTGTCTCTCAGGTCTTCCCCATCTGTGAACCCTGTACTGCTCGCCCTCCAGTTACGCTAGTTGCCAGGGATGTGCATTCGTTTTCAATGAATGTGCAATCCACAATGCATAAATCCCTGTTCGTTTGATTCATGGGTTCACGAAACTCATGGCGATCCCCCACGAATAAAACATATCATGTTAGTTTCATTCTTTTGTTTTGCAATGATTTCTTAGCGGCCGTTTGAAATAGGAGAGTGGGAGTATCCATAGCAAAATCCAGCCCTTTCCTGTGAGTCATAAGAGACCTCACAGCCCTGTCATAGAGTGGGTCAGACAGGTTGGCAAGGAGATGAGAATGCGACCTATCAGAGCTAAGCATTTTTCTAATGCAGCCAATTGCCACTCTCACTCAGTACTCTGTGACGCAGTTCCTGATGACGCTGTACTATTTATACCTTAAGCATGCGGCGTGCCACACTCTTTCTTTTCGGGTGTTGTGGCTTTACTCATAGTCTGAGTGTCTCAAATCTGTATTCAATTGCTAGCTACTTTGATAGAATTTTCCATTGAAAAAGATATTTGTTCATTTTTGCTGCTGTGCCAGCCAGGCTTTTTTAGACTGCACTTTATTTTTATTGAACTAAGACTGTCTCTCTCTGTATCTCCCACTGAGACAAGCTGCCAGCAGTGGCACTTTGCTGCTGATCTTACCCTCCTGGGGTAGGTTGTGAGGGCACAGGCAGGGTTTGGGTGATGAGGGTGGGAGATAGTGTGAGTTGGTATTTTCAAACAAGAAGCAGCATCACTAGGAATTGTGCTTGCTCAGGCTTCCAGTCAAGTCTTTTCTCTGCTGTTTCATTTTTTGTGCACATAGAGCAGTCTCAGTTGTAGTGTACATCAAGGCACTGTACTGCATCTGTGGGCAGTTTTCCAGACTCACATATATTGGTACAGCAGTGCTCTTTTAATCCAAATCCCCAGTAGGCCTCTTTTGGAGTTAAAATTTTGTTGTGTGCACATACAGCAGTCTCAGTTGTAATGTACATCAACGTACTGCACTGTGCATCTGTGGGCGGTTTTCCAGACTTACAGATATTGGTACAGCAGTGCGCTTTTTTTTAAATTTAAAATTTTATTGAGTTTTTGAATATGTGAAACAGTATATCCAATACAAACTTTTACTTATTGTATACAGTGCAGTAATCCCCTCCCCCATTCCCCACCCTCCCACCCCTCCCCAAAACGGCAGAGTCCAAAATGAAAACAGAGCAAATTCATTAAGTCTAAGGAATTCCAGAGTATGGATAGAGCAGTGAGATAATGTAAAAACAAATCAGATTACAAATCCTGCTTTGCAATTGTTATAATATAAATATCATGTAAACATATATTACACCTCCATATCCACGAGAGCATAAGCTTCTTAATCAGAGTACAGTTTATTTGTGTCAAATAAGCAGTAATATATGTGTGTCACAGTTGTGTGATGAGGTCCGAGAAAGGTTGCCATTCGATGGTTTTTAGTGACTGTTAAGGAAGCTAAATTAAAGTATAAGTGCAAGTTTTCAATAGCTTCCTTAAGCTTGGGCAACTGATTCGATTTCTATCTGAATGCCAGCAGGCTGCAGGCTGCTATAAACATTTGAGTACAAAACGGTGGTTGGGTCTTGCTTACAGAATCAGGAAGCAGTGCTCTTTTAATCCAAATCCCCAATAGGCCATATTGAACCGCTGTTCACATGGAAACCTCCTCCGCCTCGGCCTTCAAAATTCTCGTTTGTATTTCTGCTACGTCCACCAGATTTTAAAAGACCAGCGAGAGCTCACTAGACACCAACGGAACCACCCCACTCTAGGGGTGAACTCATTCTAGGGAGCCCTTTCCTGCACAAAGGAAAGGGAACTCTCCCCGGGGCCAGCCTGTCTTGCTCCTATCAAAACCACAGGGACCTGACTACCTCAGCTCTGCCAGCCTGTCTTGCCCCTATCAACTTTCTACCACTCTGCCTTGCTGCCATACACCAGATGACTCACTCTACTCCTTGTGGTGTTCTTGCCACTATCATGGTTCCTCAGTCTATTGGTGCTAGTCTTGCTGCTGCTTTGTCCCTTTATCGGCGCCTTGTGTTTTTTTCTGACACTCTTTCTGCTTGCTATGTTCCCCCGTCATTGTGCTGTAGGATGTTGATGCCACTTGTCTTGCCACTTTGTCTGTCGTGCTGCCTTCAAGGGTTCATGCAACTGTTATCAGTACTCTCTTTTGAATGCTGTAGGGTGTTTTTGACACTCTCGCTGCTGCTTTGCACCTCTATTAAAGCACTCTTGCCACTCCTGGTACCCCTTTGCCCCTTTACTGTGCCTTAGGCTATTCATGCCACTTTGGTGCCTCTTTGCCACAGTCTAAGTACCTTGGAGCTCTTTTCTCGTTCTGATGAGTGCTCCCCAGAAGTTTCATCAGAATTGATAAGAAAACCCCAATTCTGCAGCCAAAAATAGGCTGCAAATACTTCCCCCATTGACTTTAATGGCAAACGGAAAACGAATAAAACTAATCAACGAATTGGTTTTTCCCCCTATGAAACTAATGCAACAAATTTGGGTCCTGGCGAAATGAAAAACAAATCGAAACACATTTTTTCCTTCTGCACATCCCTACTAGTTGCTAACAGAAAATGTGCACCCAAATCACCATCCACACCAAGGTAGAATTCAAATATTTAACTTTTATTTTTGGGGGTCACTTGCCAGTAACTATTTACAATATTATAGATGGTAGGACAAGTTTCCTGAATTAGTTATTGTTTAACTGGTTCATCATCCAAGATAAGCAGAAATCAACAAATTAAGGTACAAGTTCCAACACTGTTCTCTCTCTCTCACAATACTCTATTTACTCCACCATTCCACTCCCAGCTGGAATATGAATTACTTACTGAACCTCATATAAATGGTAACTTTAAAACAAGCATGCGGGCGCCTATATATGTGTATGTATAGGATGCATGGCAAGATGCGCTGAACTTTTATATGCCGCACGCATGTACACACATATGTTATAAAATAGGCCTGGTACGTGTATATGTGCTCCTAATTTTAAGCACGTATGCCCTCAGCATGGAAATGTCGGCATTAGGGATGTGAATCGGGCTTCGGACAATTGAAAATATCGTACGATATTTTCAAAATCGTCAGAAATCGGGGGCTCCCCCAGAACGATAGGAAAACCCCACGATATTGTTCTTGAGGGTTCTCTTATCGTTTTGGGGAAGGGCGGGAAAAACAGCACACAAAAATAACCCCTAAACCCACCCCAACCCTTTAAAACTAATCCCTTAGCTTCCCCCACTCTCCCGACCCCCCAAAAACGTTTTACAGGTACCTGGTGGTCCAGTGGGGGTCCCGGGAGCGATCTCCCACTCCCGGGCCGTCGGCTGCCACTAATCAAAATGGCACCGATGGCCCTTTGCCCTTACCATGTGACAGGGTATCTGTGCCATTGGCCGGCCCCTGACACATGGAGGGAGCACTGGATGGCCGGTGCCATCTTTAAAAATGGCGCGGGCCATCCAGTGCTCCTACCATGTGACAGGGACCAGCCAATGGCACAGATACCATGTCACATGGTAAGGGCAAAGGCCATTGGCACCATTTTTATTAGTGGCAGCTGACGGGACCCCCACTGGGCCACCAGGTACCTGTAAAGGTTTTTTGGGGGGGTTGGGAGGGTGGGGGAAGCTAAGGGATTAATTTTAAAGGGTCGTGGTGGGTTTTTTGTTTATCGGCTCAGGCGCTGCCGATAAACAAAACAGTGATCGGGCCGGATGAAAAAAAAAAACACGATGTGAATCGGAACCGGAATCAGAACCGATTCCGGTTCCGATTCACATCTCTAGTCGGTATTTAGACGTGCAAGTGAGAGAACTTTATAAAATGTGCACGTCCAGAATATGACCAGTTTAACCAGTTCACCCACCAGTTTACCCAGTCTATAATTATTTCCTCAAGGCCCCCCTGGATCTTTAGCCTGCACTCCCCCCAGTTGAGCCAGACCCCACAAGCAGTTCATATATCCAGAAATTGTTTTATTCAGACTTACATCTCATAAATCGAAGTAACTTTACGCTGAAATAGACCTAGACAAAGGCCCATGTGCGTAACTACATACATGCATATCTCTTGGCGCTGCCCTAGAACATAAGAACATGCCATACTGGTTCAGACCAAGGGTCCATCAAGCCCAGCATTCTGTTTCCAACAGTGGCCAATCCAGACCATAAGAACCCAAAAACTAAGGGCCTCATTTTCCAAGGAGTTACTGCGCATGATAATTCCACAAACTGCGCTAACAGCAGTTAATGTGATTTGTGAATGCAAATTTTGTATTCAGGGGGCAGAGTAAATGTAAAGTAGGGAGGATTTATTGTGTGCTGTGAAACAGCTGCACTGTTAGTGCAGCCAATAACTACACCTCTTTCATTTGTGTTACAGGCTGGTAAGAGTTTATCATGGTGTCTCCTGTTTGAGAGAGTGAGAGTGAGAGAGAGAGAGAGAGAGAGAGAGAGAGACCAAAGTGCCTCCTCCCTAGACAGGTATTTGTATCCCTATGGGAGGCCCACCTAGTAACTCGAGGTGAGGGTTAAGTATTAGTGTAGGGGGTTAGGGGCCACTTTCACATTCAACGTGAGACGTACGAACAGAACAGTGGTCTCTTGTGAAGATTTGATGACCTACGGAGTGAGGAAACTCACTCCAAGATGAGATTTGTGCAATGTTCTCTCCACCTAGCTTGTTGTTACCCAGGTAGAGAGTCCATCAAACTAGGTGGAGAGAACATTGCACAAATCTCATCTTGGAGTGAGTTTCCTCACTCCGTAGGTCATCAAATCTTCACAAGAGACCACTGTTCTGTTCGTACGTCTCACGTTGAATGTGAAAGTGGCCCCTAACCCCCTACACTAATACTTAAACCTCACCTCGAGTTACTAGGTGGGCCTCCCATAGGGATACAAATACCTGTCTAGGGAGGAGGCAATTTGGTAAGTCTCTCTCTCTCTCTCTCTCTCTCTCTCTCAAAATAGCCCAAATTGTGCAATAACAGCCTTTCGCATAGCTGATAGTTCAATTCATGATACACATGCTTATTAGCATAAGGTACACCCTTTTTGGTATCCAATGCAATATTGGAAAATGAGACCCTCAGTCTATTCCATGTTACTGTTGGCTATTTTCTAAGTCAACTTTAATTAATAGCAGGTAATGGACTTCTCCTTTTTTAAACACAGCTATACTAACGGCACTAACCACATCCTCTGGCAACAAATTCCAGAGTTTAATTGTGCGTTGAGTGAAAAAGAACTTTCTCCTATTAGTTTTAAATGTGCCACATGCTAACTTCATGGAGTGCCCCCTAGTCTTTCTATTATCCAAAAGAGTAAATAAATGATTCACATCATGATCTCTCATGATTTTAAACACTTCTATCATATGCCCCCCCCCCCCCCTTTTTAAGGGATAAAGCCCTTGCAGGACCCTCTCCAAACAGGGAGAGAAGGCGGGCTCCAATACCATTCTGGAGCCTCAGCCGTTATTCTCAGTACTCCTCTCCTGCCACACTTGAGCCATGTTATATACCTTCCTAGGTCATGCTTCCAAAGGATTTCCTTTCCAACCCTCTTAAAGGGAAGTACAACATGATAACTTCTGAGTAACCTTTATCTGAAACATTCCCATTAAAGTACATACAGTAGAGTTCATCATTGTTTCTTATGCCATACAGTGGCAGTTAGTGGTACTGCAACCTAAAACCATTTTTCTTTCAATTCTCCCCATAGAGACAACTCTATGCTCTCTCCAAGTGCCAAACTTTTAGAAGTGGACCCAATTTATGAGGGAGTCCTGTCACATCAGGCATTATGAATAAAGTCTGAGCATTTCAGATACTAGTTTCCTATACAGCTATAACTTCTAATTTTTCAGGTATCTCCTCACAAAAATATCTGTGAATGCAGATATGCAAGTATTCTATTGGCACAAATACTTTTTCCCTCTAGCAAAAAAATGCTAACAATATTTTATCTTTCTTCACAGGTAATGCCTGCTCAGGTAAGTATATAACTTTAATTAGCATATGTGGAACAAATGGAGCTTGGAGTGTGTTTCTTCTCTCCAACTCTCTCATTTTATTATTTGCAAGATTCTATAATTACCACAATATCAGGTAGGTAACAATTTGCTCTACATGACCCTTTCTAGATAATGAAGCTGTTTCAAAATACTCACAGTTCTTTTCTGAATTTTCTCCGTTGTATTCTTCTACAAGTTCTCCCTGTGCATGTGCCTGGAAAGGAAAGTATGCAGGTTTACTCCTTTTATTGTTGCAATAAAGCTGGTTTACCCTAAATTATTTCTGCTCAGAAATATATATGTATCTGTGTGGTGATTGTGTATGAAGGAGTGAGCTCACCATTGTCCATAATGGGGCTCTTTGCATGTGGTCTCCAGATCCATCACAGGCTGAGGCTGTAGTGGAAATGGTGTTCCCGCGTGGTAACCTTTCTCAGGCCTCTTGACCATGAGGCAGGCCACATTCCGATGGGGCCATAAACATATTTGTAGTTCTTCAAGGCAGGGACCCTGGCTAGCTCTTTCTTTGGCTCTTTCCTCAGGATGTGGATGTTTTTGATGGCGGGGGGGGGGGGGGGGGGTGTTAGCTCTCAGGGCCCAGTGCAGGGGTGACTAACTTACTTCTGGTTGTCCCTGGGAGAGGGGCAATTTTCTTCACTGTGTGTGTTGTGTGCCCAAATAACTACTATGGAGTAAATGAATTAGTGTTTCAAAATTTAAGTCTTTACTGTTAACATTGATGCAAATGGCACAATAGATACTGTATATTTCCAATACCACAGACTTAGGTGATTCCATTAGTCCTTTCCCTCTATCTGTACAGGAGTCTTATTTGTAGGCTGGGGATCCGTCCACTCTTCTGGATTAGTCAGAATGAAGGTCCACATGGGTAGGGCAACCTTGAGCTGGGCGGGAAGACCCCTTCCATAGATGGCCAAAATCCTATCCTTGCACAGAGAGTAGATCTTCTCTCTTCCCCGGGGATGAAGACTCCAGATGGGTGTCCTCAATTATCTTTTCAGTTCTTTTACTCATAGCAGATCTTCAGGATCTTTTAGAGACGTTCTCAATTTCAATCTCTCCTCTGGATCCCTGATTGGAGGGATCTCTGGATTCAGGTGACCTACCTTGCTCCAATGCAAGAAGGATGGGGGCAGCCAAAACAAAACAATCTTTTTCCTGGATCTTAGAACTCAAAGTCCTTTTTTCCCCAGCTGATAATTACACCAGAGTTGTTCCTTGCAGCGGGTCACCACCTCATATGGGGAGTCTTCCCTATCCCTGAGTGTCCCAAACACAGGGTTCCCTGTGCCCTGAATCCAGGAAAGGCCCAGGTATCTTACAAGGCTCCTAACTACAAAAAATCTTAAAAACCAAAAACAACCCAGAGAGATGTCCCAACCAGCTTGTGAGTAGACTAGAAGGAAAACCCTTCCAATCCTGGTCAGGATCCCCAGGCTGGATTAGCCTGCTTCCTCTGACTGGGCCTGAAAAATCACAAACCAAGTTAAGCTCCTCACCACCTCCTAACTCTCGGGAGAGAGCTGTTATAAAGCCTTTCAGGAGGATGGCTATTCTCAGACAAAGGGAGGAGCTGAAATTTGAATGGTATCCTCCCCATATTATCTATTTCACTAACTGCTCTAAGGACATATCCCAGGACTTACCGGTAACCAGACTGGCTGTCGGTTACAACAGCATCCACACTCCCTAACTTTAAACAACTCAATAAAAAAAATGTAAATACCCTGGTACCAAGAAATCTGCCTAAGCAGATAATTTTCAAGGGAGTTAAGTATATAAATGTAACATATTATCGTAGCGATTTTCAAAAGCCATTTACCCACGTTAAGTGCACTTAACATGGGTAAAATATATGGACAATTCAAATGTATATATTGTATCAATTTTCAAAAGCCCACTTAAATGGATAAAGTGAATTTACATATGTAAACCCCGATTTTCAGCATGCAAATGATTTGGAATATCAGGCCCTATGTGAACAAGTATTTTCTCATCCCACAGGATACCTTATTGGAAGTGTAATAGCCCGACTACAGAAAAATAATTCAGAAAACATGTGTCGCTGACTAATATCTTGAGTGGAGTAGAAAAGGAATAGAAACCCAGTTGCTGCCACACTGGAAATTTATTTTCAAATTTATTAGTCGCTAGGTGCACGGGCTCTGAAATAGAAATTGCCTCTCACCCTTTCAGTTAAAACAAATGCACACTTTCTGTATCCCAGCCCAGAAAACTCTCCAGTAATCAATATGGGGGGGTTTTCTTTGTGTTTTTCCCCCTTTTTGGCTCTCCTTCTCTTTTTCAAAACTAAACAGCACTCACTCAGTTTTTCTTACCTGACTCACACTCACTCGATCTCAGCAATGATTTTCTATTGATAAGCAGGCTGAAATAACCATTACAAAAGGGTGACATCATCCAGTGGCACTAAACAGACTCTAGCTAGCAGAGCTTTAAACTCTACTGAGCATATGCAGGTGTTCTCACACAGGCGTTGCCTCATGAGCTTCCTCAGTAATTTATGTTTGAGTAAAAGCACAGAACTGTATTCAGTCTCTTTAGATATTTTTTCTCAAAACTTTTGGTAAAGCTATTATTTTTCCTCAGTATTTACCGTTTTAGTTGCCTACAGCACCCACAACAGCACTTTATAATGCTAGGAAAAATAAAACAGAAAATTAAACAAAAACTCACCTCCTTAAAGGTGAATTTTAAAAGCCCGACGAGCACATTAATTACGGGATGCACAAATATGTTGGGTTTGCGCACGCCAAGCAGATTTTAAAAGCTGTCCAGATACATGGGTAAATGCCACAGAATGCACATTTTGAAAGTTTTAAAAAACGGGTAGGGCATGGGTGTTTCGGGGTGTGAAGCTGAGATGTGTCAGTAAATACTTATGCGCTACAGTGTGCTTCAATGCCCTCTGCCATGTAATATACTTCTGCAATGGATGTCATGTAAGTTATAAAATAAAGGCAAATAGGTAGATCGGTGGGGTTTTAAGGGACGGGGATAACTGGTGGGAGTGAAGGCTATTAAAGATTGCTCACCCATTATTGAACTTTTCACAAAAGAATTCCATACTCCAGAAACATCAATAACCTTAGGAGACTTTAATCCTCACGTAAACGATTCACCAAGATCCCTCCCCTCCCCCCCCCCCCCTTGCGACCTGTTCCTTGATGCAATGGAGGCCTTAGGATGGATCCAACATGTCTCTGAAGCCACCCACAAAGCTAGCAATACACTTGATCTCATATTCACAAATCCTAATTACTACAATATAAGTACTAAACACAAGACAATCCCATGGTCTAATCACCATCTAATCAAAGCTGATCTATTATACAAAAAATTAATAACTAAAAGCTCTGATATGAAAAACACCATGGGGTAGATTTTCAAAAACGGTGCGTTGGTGTACTTTTGTTGGCGCTCCAGGCGCAAACAAAAGTACGCGGGATTTTAGTAGATACGTGCGTAGCCGCGTGTATCCGCTAAAATCCTGGATCGGCGCGCGCAAGGCTACCGATTTCGTGTAGCCGGCGCGCTCCGAGCCGCGCAGCCTGCCTCCGTTTCCTCCGAGGCCGCTCCGAAATCGGAGCGGCCTCGGAGGGAATTCGCTAACGCCCTCCCCTCACCTTCCCCTCCCTTCCTCTACCTAACCCACTCCCCCGGCCCTGTCTAAACCCCCCCCTACCTTTGTTGGGGGATTTACGCCTCCCAGAGGGAGAAGTAAATCCCCGCGCGCCAGTGGGTTGCTGGCGCGCCTAGACGCAACCCGGGGGCGGTTCCGGAGGGCGCGGCCACGCCCCCGGACCACCCCGGGCCAAAACCACGCCCCCGAAACGCCGTGTCCCGCCCCGAAAATGGCGTGCCGCTCGGCCCTGCCCCCCGACACACTCCCGACACGCCCCCCTTGGAAAACCCCGGGACTTACGCGAGTCCCGGGGCTCTGCGCGCGCCGATAGGCCTATTGAACATAGGCGCACCAGCGAGCAGGGCTCTTAAAATCCGCCCCTAAAACATTTAGAAAGAAAATAAAAATGGAAACACTAACAAATGCAATAGAGATCAAAATTATTAATTTAAACCTAAACAGCTGCTATGATGCATTTGATTCATGGGAAAATATGATCAAAGAAATTGCAGCTGAACATAGCCCATTACAAACAAAAATAAAGAAAATCAGAGAAAAATGAACCCCTGGTATAATGATAAACTAAAAGAGTCTAAAAAACTACTAAGAAAACTAGAAAAAAGATGGCAAAAAAACCCTACAGATGAATCACTAAAAAGATACAAATCTCACCTATCCCAATACTGAACACTAACGAACAAATAAAAAAAAGAATATTACGCAAAACAGATACATGGAGTAATTTTCAACTCAAAACTCTTGTTTGAGACAGTTAAGAGTCTAATTAAAGACTCTCCTTCACAGAGCTGCCCTAAATAGGACCCAAGGGCGGTGTCAACATCCAGGGCTACGGGAGGTTTTTCCCGCCGCAGCCCCTTTAAAATGTATCCGAGAGCTGCGCGCGTGCACCTAACAGCAGCAGAGGCTGGTGGCACGGCATCGGCAGGATCAGCTCCCCGCCGCGCTGGAGGTAGGCGGCTGCAGTGGCTTGAGGTGCCGCGTGGGAGGCCCAGGCCAGCTTGGAGGGTAAGTGTGGCTGGCCGGGAGGCTCCGCGGTTGGATACCACAACAGTACCCCCTCGTCTAAGTCTTGTTTTTTTTCAGGTGAGGCTTCTTAAGGAGCTTTTTGTCCAGGATGTTGGACGCGTGTTCCCAAGAGTTCTCCTCTGGGCCATACCCGCTCCAGGTTATTAGGTACTCCCATTTCTTGTTTCGGCAATGGACATCCAATATCTCCTTCACCTGGTACGTTTTGTCTTCCTCAGTGGCGATCCTTTCTGGGTTGGGCAGTCTCCAGGTTGGCCAAGACAGGATCACTGGCTTCAGTAGGAAAACATGAAAGACATTGTGCATTCTCAATGATGCGGGGAGGCGGAGCTGATAAGTGACTGGAGTAATCTGACGCAGGATGGAGAAGGGGCCAATGTAATGAGGTGCCAGCCTAATGGAGGGTACCTGAAGTTGTATATTGTGGGTGCTCAGCCATACCTTGTCCCCAGGTTTTAGCTGTGGAGCGGGACGTTGATGTCTGTTGATAGTGGCCTTCGCTCTCTGGGCAGCTCTGCGGATCATATTCTCGGTCTGGGACCATAGTACCTGAAGTTCATGTGCTGTTAACTGAGCTGCCAGAGATGGGACAGACGAGGAAGGGTGATGATCCAGTGGCAGCATTGAAGTGCGATTTGTGTGAGAACTCCACCCAAGGAAGGAGGCTGGCCCAGTTGTCCTGTTGCTCATTTACAAAGGCCCGCAGGAATGTCTTTAACGTATGGTTAGTCCATTCTGCATGGCCGTTGGCCCGGGGGGTGGTAGGCTGTGGTGAAATCTAGCTTGATATTAAACTTGTGACAAAGGGATTGCCAGTACTTAGCAATGAATTGGACCCCGTGGTCGGAGACGATGTGATGAGGTAGTCCATGGAGGTGGAAAATATAGGCGGTGAACAGCTTTGCCAACTCTGGAGTGGATGGAAGTGCTGGGAGGGCGACGGAATGAACCATCTTGGAAAAGCAGTCGGTGACGACCCAAATTACTCAGTTGCCACTAGAAGAGGGGAGATCTACCACAAAGTTGGTAGATTTATGGCTCCAGGGTTCTTTGGGGGCTGGCAGCAGCTGTAACAGCCCCCAAGGTTGTCCCACTGAGGGATTTTGTCGAGCGCAGATGGGACACAAATCCACATAGGCCTTCACGTCCTTGTCCATCAACGGCCAGCAATAATACTGTTTGAGCAGAGAAAGGATCCTCGCCCGACCAGGGTGGCCTACTACCTTGAAGTCATGAGCCGTTTCTAACACTCATTGTCGGAGTCAGGTTGGCACCACCATCGTCCCTGGAGGGACTCCTTGGGCAGCAGCCAGCAGAATGCATGCCGGGTCAATGATGTAGCCAGGGTGGTCTGGGTTATCTTTGTTCCAAAGACCAGGAGAGGGCGTCGGCCCTGATGTTCTTAGCGGCTGGCCTGTACTTCACCATAAAATCGAAGCAGTTAAAAAAACAGGGACCAGCGAGCTTGGCGAGCATTTAGACACTGGGCATGGCGAAGGTGCTTTAAATTCTTGTGGTCAGTATAGACAGTGATGTGTGCTGTGCCCCTTCCAACCACTGTCGCCATTCCTTAAAAGCCAGTTTTATGGCCAGGAGCTCCTTATCCCCGATGCCATAACCTCTCTCCGCTGGAGAGAACTCACAGGAAAAATAGGAGCAGGGATGGAAGGTTCCCTAAGTGGTGAGCTGGCCTAGGACTGCCCCAAATGCGATGGAGGAGGCATCAATCTCCAGGATGAAGGGGAAGTGGGAGCTGGATGACAGAGACAGGGCTCGCGGAGAAAGGCTTGCTTCAAGGTCGTAAAAATGTTTAGCACTTCTGCAGGCCACTCTTTAGTATTGGCTCCTTTCCTAGTGAGTGCTGTAAGAGGGACAACCAATTGAGAGTAGTGGGGAATGAAATGTCTATAGAAATTGGCAAAACCCAGAAATCGTAGTAGGGATCAAAGCCCGGAAGGCTGGGGCCAGTCCCAGATGCAGGCTACCTCCAGGACCCTCCAGGAAGATACTTCTCAGGCTGTCTTCCCACCAATTTAGTTCAGTGGCCATGGTACGGAACTCTATGGTGTAGTCTGACAGCGGTCGTGCTCCTTGGCGGAGGTGTAGGATATCGAAGCCGGTGGCGGCCAGTCGACCAGGCTCATCAAAGGTCTGCTTGAACACCTGAATAAAGCACTGCAGATCCTGGTGGTGTGGGTCCCCTCATTCCCATAGGGGGTATGCCCAGGCCAATGTCTTTCCATCAAGAAGGGAGAGGATAAAGGTGGTCTTCACAGCATCTGAGGAAGATTGTGCAGGCTGTAGCGTGAAGTTCATGAAGTACTGTTTGAGAAATCCTCGGCACTGCTTGGGGTCACCCGTATACCAGGGAGGAGCCGGAAATTGGAGAGAAGGTACTGCGGGTGCCAGTGAAGCTGGAGGCGTACCCATGGGTGTGGAGGCATCGAGGCATGCGTTCAAGCGCTGGAGGGAGGCCGCCAGCATCTCCAAAAATTGCTGCTGCTGCTGAATCTTCAGAGCTAGGCCTGGAATAGCCTGGAGGCACGAAAGATCCGCCGGGTCCATGGCCTCAGCAAATTGTTACGTCGAGAGGTGGACCCCTGAGCCAAGACGAGGTTGGTGCCACCTATAGAAAGCTTGCTATAGGTCCTTGTCATCGGGAGGTGGACACAGGTTGGAGACCCAGCCAAATCTTCACTTATACCAGTCCTCGTTCCCTCAAAAGTTTTGAATGAACCCTCCAAGGCTGTATGAGAATGGCAAATTTGTGTGGCATGAATAGCTGAAAGTATTAGTGTAATACAGCAAGAAGAATAGATGTCACCCCAAAGATGTATCTTGAGAACCTACTTGCAGGAAGAATGTTATCAAAAGCCTCAGAGCTGATGCAGTAGTGTTGCCGTTTTCCTCATGGCTGAGGGAGATGTCCACTGCTGCACCCTCCACCAGAGCACCCCTCGCATCGTGAGGGCTTTAGGATGAAAATCAAGGGGGATGGGGCCAACCACTTCCAGCATGATTGTAAACTGGTGCTGACTGTCCTTAGTGCATTCTAACAGGGTAATGCTGCTGGGCGGCAGGCCTATGCCAGGTGTCAGGGGTCTGAGGCGATGTCGGTGACCCACTTGACCCATTTTGGAATGATGACCAAGGAGTCCAACAATAGACATGTATGTTGGAGGGCTTCTTGAAACCATTTTCTGGTAGAGCTGCACCAAAAATGTTAGAATGCACCCCACATCTGCCAACGCTAGGGGTCCTTACTTTTCAAGCAATTTATTTTATTTTCTTTCTGATCAACAACTACTTTTTTCTAATTGCAACAGCTACACAGGTGGGCATCTTTTCCATCTGAGGTCTCTCTCCATCAGCCCCCAAACTACTACTTTTTCCATGTGCAGAGTTTTCCTGCTGGCACTATAAAATAGGCTCAGGCTTACACTTCCAATCCACAGAAAGGAATTCCTTTAGCTTCCCCAAAATACCATTAAAGACAGGACAGATACCACACACTTTTCTTTCTGTGGAGAATAACGTAGGAGACAGTTGAGAGAGGGAGATCCCCTTGTATTCCCTGGCATCACCTCTCTCATAGCAGAAAATATGTTCACGTTTCCTTCTTCATTTGGGTTACTGAATCAACCCCAGCCTTGTCTCTTGCAATTTTTTCAAGATAGTATCAACTTTTTCAGTGTGGGGAAACTTCTTCACAGCTGTGTTGCTCATGATGTGGATAGATATACCCCGTGGATGCTTTCTACCACTTTTGTTGACATTTGATCTCTCACACATTAGGAGAAACGTTTGCCTTAGAGAGAGGTGAGCGTACAGTCCTATTCTCGAGCAGGCTTTCCTGGGAACTCCCTCAGAACAGGCTCTCTCAAAGACAGTTATCAGCTCATAATATCTGATTCTAGGCTCAACCCACAGGGAAGTGCATGGATCAAACCAATCTACCACATTCTGCTTGGGTGTTGAGAAAATCGGGGTTTCATACTCCAAAATAAATGTTGTTTTGACTTTCCTGTTATTATTTTCTAGTCTGACTCGCCTTCCTCCATACCAAAGCACTCAGTTCAGTTGGAAGCTGCCTCAGAGCTTTAACTGCCATTTATGAATGGGAAAGAGCATCCAAAGATGAGGTACAATGCCCCTTCATTTGCAGTAGCTAGTGTTTTTCCCCTCAGTTAGGTTCTACCCTCTCTCTGTAACCTAGGTTGTATAATGAAGGACAGCGAGGAGGAGACAGGGGGCAGTGGGATGGGGGGGGGGGGAATACAGGGGAGGGCCACAGATAGCAATTTGCATTCATTTCCTTAATACCACTTGTTGTGTGCATTACTGGTTGTATAATAATATAATGACAGTCACTGTTGCCACCATACCAAACTCAGCCTTTGCCATCCTGCTGAGCAGAAGCTGGGTCTGATACTTGAATTCAGATCTCCTCTATGGGAGCACGCAGCACCGTCTCTGGACCATCAAGCTGGCACATGCACATTTCATTTTTGACTGTTCATATAAATCACTCAATCCTACTTGAAAACTAAATAAAAATCAGAAAAGAAGAATTGTATTTAATTTTCTTTGCTTTAACTGCCAATTGAATTCGCAACAAAAATATATTGGGACTACAGTGCTGTTTTAAATGAATAGTTTTTATAAACAAAATGCTGAAAGCTTTATTTTCCAGTCAAATGGAAAGTTGCCCATGGATCCATTTAATAGGTGACAGCAACAGAGGTCTAGACTTGTTTTCTTTCTTCTCCCCCAGTTGCTGCACTGTTGCGGTGCTTAAAACTTGGCTATTCTATGCGGCATATAATGAAGATAAGAAATAGGCATCAATGTAACTGTACAATCTCAGGTGGCTCTGACTTTTTAACCTCAATACTTAAAGCATGTTTTATGTTTTAGTATTTATTGGTTTAATATTTATGGCTTCTGACATTATTTTATTAGGATATCTTTTACTCTTACTTGTAAAATTTTATCTCTTATTATTACTGTTGTTTGTAATTTTCTTTTATTGTATTTTATTGCTATGTTAACCGCTGTGAAGGCCATGCCGAGACAACGGTATATAAGTACAAATAAACCTTAAACCTTAAAAATGGGTGACCCAATGGACTGGAGACCTTATGTCTCCTCAGATTTCCTCAGATATATCCTTGTATATTTCAGGGTAAAAGAGATTAGGCCAGTCTTGGGCCTGCAGGACACTGGGGTGGGAGTAGGGGGCACTGGAGCTCTGCCTCTGAATCACCAGGTCTGCAGTGGCTCCAAACCTTTTCTAGAGGGGGAGGTATAAAGGGGGCACAGTGGTGGACAAGCAGCAAGGGGTTTACCTGAATTGAATCAGTGGTCCAGCCACTCTGGGGGGTGGGACAAGCTCCTTGTCTAGGGAGACCCTCACCTTCTCTGGAGCTGCTCCTGTTCCAGGTGACTATGCAGAGGGGAACCTAAACAATCAGAAAGGTCTTGCTTGCAGCCCCACCCTAGATCTGGAAACCTCCACCCTAAGGAACTGGATTGGTCCTCAGGGCTTACAAAAGGGGTTTGCAGAGAACAATATACACTGTTCTCAGCAATTTGAAGATTAGGAAGGCTTTGTGTCTTGTATCTAAAATTACATTTGTCTGTGTCTATGGAACGTGAAGTGTTGAATTACTGTGTGAGCAGACCTCGAACTGTATTATGGACTTGTGAAGCCTTGTACCTGGAAAGAGAGTGCTATAATGGAAGCCTGCTTGAGTTACCTAATATCCTTCAGTGTGTAAGCCGGCTCCCGTCTGTGTTCCTTTTAGGTGCACCTGTGAACAAAACCTGAATCCGTGTGCAGCAAATACTTGCAGCCCCCCCACTAGCCTGACAGTATGCCAGGGGGTTTAGAAGGCACATTATCCCCAACTTAAAATAAATCTGCCAGTGCAGGCTAACCTCAGCAGCAAATGTGAACTCTGTAACTGGCCCAGGGGTTTCTCCAGTGTGGCTCTGGTACTGCTTTTACGATGGTGGTATCTCACTCAGTCCCTACATCACTGCTCTCACTCACACCTGTAAGCCTTATTCTGAAATGGAAGCACCCCACCTCTTCCCGTCACGCTGCGTATCAAATCCTGTACTATTTTACTGCCCCGTGCTCCTTACAGTAAATAAAGGCCTGCCACTGATGATGACATCTGGCTGATCCCGCTCTCAGATTATGCTTCCGAACTTACTGTACCTCTGTAACAGCAACAGACCTCTGGAGATTATGCACATTTATTTTAATTTAGAAGACTTTAGCAGCAGCGGTATCTTCTGTTAAACTATTTACTCATTTCACCCCTGTTTTTTCTATTTAGCTCTTGTCTTACTCTTTTATCCAAAAATTGTTTGGTGCCTTTAACTTTTACAGTTTTGGAGGAACAGATGCAAGCAAGGTATTCACATCTTATCCCTGCCATTTCATTCTTTCCTCTCCCGTTTTCTGCCTCCCCTCCTGGGGCAGCTCTTTAGCTGTCCGTGCTGCATGCAGACATGGCAGAGACTGGCGCGGTGCTAGCACAGGCATGCGATTAGCAGGAGGAGCTTTCAAGAATTTCAGAAATGTATTTCATGTCAGGAATGAAGTGACAGCCCAAATGAAAAGAATATTGATGTGTTTATTCATTGCAACTGCTTGCTGAATTAATGAAAAGCTGTTTTGGTAATGTCGTTGCTTTAGAGACTTCTCTGGTGGATGATGTCTCCAGAACCTCTAGATGGCATTCAAACCTTTTTATTCAAAGCTTCCTGACTGTAATTCTGTATTTATAGTTACGTCCTCAGTTCATTCCCTTTCTCTGTTTTTAAAAAGTAGATTCAACTCCCTTTCACGTGTATTTCTTGATAGTTGAGGACAATGCATTTTGCAGTTTAAAACCAGTTTCAAATCATTATGCAGAGTCATTTAGTAATAAAGTTAAATAATGACTATGCTGTAAGGATATGATATTAAAGAATGCAACCTGAAGAGTCTATAAACGGTCTAAAGGGTGTAACGGACCCTTTCGTTTCATTACCATTAAGGCCCTGGTTAACTCCTTTTAGCTAGGCAGTGTAGATTAGCATATAGGGGGAGGCACCATTCATATACCGCCCCTCCCTTTGAAGTTGCTGGGATGGCCATCCCCTTGGGAAGGATATTTAAGCAGCTCTCTACTGAGAAACTGTGGGCAGTGCTTTTAGGTTTTTGGAGAGTTAGGTGGCAGTAAGGAGCATTTGTTTGCATATGTTTTCAGGCCTACCTGGAGGATCCAGGCAAACCCTGCCTGGGGATCCTAAGCAAGGTCGGGAGGTGGTTCCTACCAGTCCGCTCACTGGCTGGCAGGTGCTTCTCTCTGGGTTATTTTTCAGGATTTGTATTTTCGGGGTAGGAGCCCTTGTGAGACCCCTGGGTATCTCCTGGATCCAGAGCACGAGGAACCCTGTGTCTGGGGTGCCCAGGCTACAGAAGACCTGTCCCCCTCTGTACCCTCAATGAGGAAGGAGGTATGGTGGTGACCCGATGCAAGGGGCAAACTCTGTTGTTAACTTCATTTTTGGGAAAACTGATTTTTTTGGTTGAATACTAGGGAGGACGATTTCTGCTGCCCTTCCTCCTGCCCTTCAAGGGGACATTGAATGCTGCTTGTCCCAGAGAGGATCCCTCCCGTCAGAGATTCGATTGAGAGAGAACGAGAAGAAGAAACATCCCGATGGGTGTCCTCAAAGGTCTCCAGGTGAGGACACCTGGAGACCTTTGAGGACACCCATCGGGAGTCTTCACCCCTGGAGAGAGGGAGGATTTGGGACTCTCTGGGCAGTAGACTGCCTTCTTTTTGCCGGTATTGGAAGTGGGGGGGGGGGGTTTCTGCCCAATCGAGGATACCCTGCCCACCTGGGTATCCTCGATTGGGCAGAAACCCCCCCCCTTCCAATAGTCAAGCCCTGGAGGGTGGATGCTTCTCTTGCCCTGCAATGGAGACCCCTGCACAGATAAGAGAAGAAAAAGACTGTAATCAAAGAGTGCCCCTGTGGCACTGAGTTCATTGGGCCATTTTTTTGCCTACTTCAACACCAGCAAAGTTTGTTATTTTTGGACACAATCAGTGGCTCCAGTGAAGGAAACCTTCCCCTCTCCCAGGGAGCGGAAAGGTCACGCCTGTCACTCTGGGTGCTGAAAGATAACGTCTTTTCCCCCACCAGCAAAGAATCCTGACCCTGGAAGGAGAGACGATGAAAGCTAGTCAGGAGCGGCTCCAGCCCCAAAGAGACAAAAAACATCTTTTTTAGCCCCATTGGTGGTTAGTAGCTACCAAAAGAAGGGGTTACACAGGTCATGGAGCTACTCTAGAAAGTCAGACTAGAGGATCTTTAGTTTAACATGTTTTACAAAGAACAGACAAAACAAAATTCACAACGTAAGCATGGGGCTACCATTATGTACCATGGCAAAGGGTCTAAATGAAGAAACACTATTATAAGTCAATAGGAAATTGATAGCCAGTTCATTTGTTCTGTTGTATTTATTTAGATTTTTATATTCTGCTTTTCCAGCACTTCAAAGTGGATTACATTCAGGTCCCATAGGTATTTCCCTATCCCCAGACGGCTTACAATCTAATTTTGTTCCTGAGGCAACAGAGTGTAAAGTGACTTGCCCAAGGTCACAAGGAGGGGCAGTGGGATTCGAATCCTGGTTTCCCTCTTTTATAGCCCGCTGCCCTAAGCACTAGGCTACTCCTCCATTGTATTTATCTAAGCAATCTGGGTAAGGATTTTGCAGTTGGAGCCCACAACAACAGTGGGTAACCTGCACTTAGCAGCAGTTACAGCTCAGAACAGTAGTAGAAGGCATGAAGTAATCTGCATGGAGCAGTGCTTACAACCATAAACAGCAATGGTATGATTGTATCTGGCCTCCAAATAAGTACACAGAGCAGCAGTTATATCCCTGCACAGCAATGGTGCAACAAGAGAGATGGGATGGTCTGCCTGGAGGGACCACGAATAGGAGGACCAACACTTCTATGAACATGGGTAGGTAATATTTTATAGCAGACTCACTGGCCTTGGTGGCTGTGGGGATTATGGCAGGGGGAGCCAGGATATTGATTTGAGTGTTCATCTTGTATGAGGCAGGGTTGAAGATGGTGGAACCTGGGATGGCCTGATAGTGAAGGCCGTCAATGTGGTGGATCTTGGGATGAATGTGGATGGCAGCGGTGTGGGGATGGGATAGAAGACATATGGGAAGGGGAGTTGGTGTAGGGTTGCATTTGGAAGTTTATACATGCTTCTGTTGCATGGGCCATTTTGGTCTTTATCTGCTGTCATTTACTATGTCACAAATGTAATATACTTCAGGTAAGATATTTTAGTTTTAAAAAAGCACTTCAATTAAACTTTTTAATTATTATTTTGTATTTTCATGAAGGCTGGTTTTCTGATGTTTCGTTTGCTCACATTTCATAATTATTGGGCCCAAATATTTTGACATCTGGAGGGCAATTAACAGAAAAACCCTAAGTAGCAATTATCAGAAAAGCAGATATTTAGGAGATATATGACAAAAAATTAAATATTTGTCAAGATATTTGGAGCATGTAAGAAGAACAGCCACTACAAATGTTCAACGAACACCCTCCACTCCACAGACCTGCCTACTATGACTTGCGCACCCAAATACATACTTGAGTTTTAATTTCCTCTGACTGGTCTCAAACCCTAATATATTTTCTCACAGGACAATCAGGATGGTAGTCCTCACATATGGGTGACATCATCAGGATGGAGCCCAATCACGGAACACTTTTGTCAAAGTTTCTAGAACTTTGACTGGCACCTACTGGGCATGTCCAGCAATGCACTGACCCTGCATCCAGCAGGGGTCCCCCTTCAGTCTTCTATTTTCTGCGCAGCAGTAGCCACGTGGGTTAAGGAACTCTCTTGAGATTCCTGATAGGAATTTTCCTCATGGAACTTCTTTCAAAAATTTCAAAACAATTCTACCCCACAGGGGGTCCCCCCCATCGAGATCCATACTCCGTGGTTGAAAGGTAAGGTTTTTACCCTTCTTGCGGTCGATTCCCGTTGAGTTATCCCTTCTGGGCCTACTGGCCATCGACCACACTGCGGCTAAATTTTTGGATGGAATCATGTCGTCGGGTTTTCTTTTTTATTATTATTATTTTTTTTTATAATTTATACTTCATTCAATTTTTAAATTCAAAACAATAAATAAAATTAACATAAAAAGGCAATAAACAGTGAACAATTCAGGCAAACTTATTACAAGAAGACTAATACAGTCAAAAGTAAATTTGATTGTCACATTTATCCAATAAATGAGGGTCTTTATACGGTAAAGAAAACTTACATAATACAATTAACAAGGAGGAGAGGGGTAGAAATCTTTATTTTTACAGACCTGTTTCTGCTGCTTCAACCTGATTTTCCTTTACGAACTCTTTATCTCTCAAAAATCTTTCTAGATGTTGTGGCATACTAAAAATAAATTTCTTGCCTTGATAATTGACTAAACATCTACATGGGAACCTTAAATAAAAAGTTGCACCCAATTCAATAGTCTAACTTTTCAAAACCAAAAACTGTCATTGAGTTTTCGTTGGTGCCCTGACTGTACTTGAACAATGTCCATAACTGACCCACATGGGGTCTGTGTTATGTGTTTGGGGTCCGACCATGATGTCCTAACTTGCACCAAATGTGCCCAAATGACACCGAAGGGCTGTAAGGTTCGTTTAGGGAAAATGGAGTTTCTCTTTCAGTCGAAAACACCGACTCCATTGATAGCCTTGACTCCATCGATAGCCTCGACCTCTCGCCAGCACCAGGACATCGCTGCTGCCCGACCGGCGTCGACGATTCCAAAGGTGTCGATTCCCTCCTTACCTCCTCAAGAAAAGGACCGAGGAGATCATCGAGAAAGATGTCGATCACAAGGCTCAGTCTGCCGATCCAGGCAAGCCCTTGGCATCGGTGTTGACAGAGCCACCGGCAAAGAAGCCCCATCCAGAAAAGGGCCCATCCCCTTCTGTGGCCCTTTTCTGGATCCGCGATTCCACCTTAACCGGTGGACCCTCCAGCTATGCCAGTGCTGCCTCTACTCCGGAGCCGGTGTTCCACGCCCCAGGCTTCCGCGAGGAATTGGATCAGCTGATCCAAAAGGCCATTGGTAAAGCACTTCAGGGCTTCCAACCTCCATCGATGCCGGTACCGGTCCCCGAGCCGGTCACCGATCCGATTCCCATAGCGCTCGCACCGCTACTGGGTAGACTGGATGCGTTGATCGGTGCCCTTCCACCGTTGAGTACTGGTGGGTCTGGTGCCTTCCACACCGATTCCATTATCATCGGATGATGAAGAAACACCGATACCCATTCCACCGTCTGGGATTTTACTACCAACTCATCCATCGATGTCACCAGCCCCTTCGGTTCCTCCATCGATGCTGTTGGTGCCACCGATGCCTAGACCTGGTCCTTCAGGATTAGCACCATTTCTCCCTGCTAGAGACCCACTAGGTGCTGGAGATCAGCCCTATGATCCTTGGACCGATGATTCATCCCAAGAATACAGATGATCTTCCATCAGAGCCTCTCCCCCAGATGAAAGACGACGTTCTCCACCAGAAGATCTGTCTTTTATTAAATTCATCAAGGAAATGTCTGAAACCATTCCTTTTCAACATCAGACAGAAGAGGGCTCTAGGCACAAAATGTTGGAAGAACTCCAATTTCTAGATGCTCCTAAGGAAATCATGTCTATACCTATTCATGAAATCCTGCTTGATCTCCTGAAGAGAAACTGGGAACACCCAGGTTCGGTTCCACCTGTCAACCGCAAGACAGATGCCACCTATCTTGTGCAGTCAACTCCTGGGTTCCAAAAGTCACAGTTGGATCATCACTCTGTTGTTGTTGAATCAGCCCAGAAGGCATGACGTTCAAAACCTCATTCCTCCATACCTCCAGGGAAGGAACAAAAATCCCTGGATGCTTTTGGCAGGCGTGTCTTACCAGGCTCGATGCTTAATTCTCGCATTGCCTCTTATCAGTTATAATTGACACAGTATAACAGAGACCTTTTTAAGAGGATCCAGGATTTCTCTGAGTCTTTACCAGAGAAACTCCAGGCTCAACTTCATACTCTGTCTCAAAAAGGTCTGGATGCTGGAAAGCACGAAGTCCGCGCTGCGTATGATATCTTTGATACTGTCTCTAGAGTGTCTGCAGCGGGGATCAGTGCAAGAAGATGGGCCTGGCTCAAATCCTCGGACTTAAGACCAGAGGTCCAAGACAGGTTAGTGGATCTACCCTGTGTGGTTGATATTCTCTTCAGGGAAAAGATCCGAGAGACTCAGTTGAAAGACCACCATGAACTGCTGTGTTAGCTTTCCTTTGTGCTGCCTGAGTTTCCTTCCACCCCTAAGAGAACTTTCAAGCGTGACTCTAAGCGGCCGGCCTACAAGCCAAGGAAATTTTATCCTCCGTCTTCTAGAGGACACCCTTCCAGGCCTTACCAAAAAGGTCAATCCAGGCAGACTCTGCCTCAAAAGTCTCAGCCAGCTTCTCAGCCTGGACCAGCGTCAGGGTTTTGACTCCTTCCTAGAGAGTGTAAGCCAACCTTCTCTTCCATCCATACCGGTCGGCGGTCGGCTCTGCCACTTCAACAGCGTTTGGCATACAGTCACCACTGACCAGTGGATACATGCAGTCGTCACTCAGGGTTACCACCTAAATTTCCTGACTGTTTTGGCGGACTCTCCACCTCGGCTGACGTGGGGGATGTCCGACCACTCTCTCTTGCTCGAACAGGAGGTTTCATCCCTCCTCAAATCCCGAGCAATAAAACCAGTGCCCTTCTCCCAGCAGGGGCAAGGGTTTTATTCCCGGTATTTTCCAAAACCAAAAAAGTCTGGCGGCGTACGCCCGATACTGGACCTTCGTACCCTAAACAAATTTTTACAGAAAGAAAAATTCAAAATGGTAACCTTGGGCTCTCTACTTCCTCTTCTACAAAGAGGAGATTGGCTATGCTCTCTAGATCTCCAAAACGCTTACACACACATCTCAATTTCTCCATCTCATTGCAAGTACCTATGATTCCTGGTCAGCCCTCGCCACTTCCAGGTCCGTGTACTACCATTCGACCTAGCGTCCACTCCACGAGTATTCACCAAGTGCCTAGTGGTGGTCGAGGCCTTCCTCAGGAATCAGGGTGTGCATGTCTACCCTTATCTCGATGATTGGTTGATAAGGGCTCTGACTCAGCAGGACGCACGAGCCTCCCTGCGTCTCACTATCCACACCCTGATCTCCTTAGGGTTTCTAATCAACTATCCCAAATCCAAGATAGTTCCATCCCAAACCTTTATAGGGGCCAAACTAGACACTATACAGGATCACACTTTCACCATAGTGTCTCTGGCGCATCACCTACAGACTCGAGTATCTTCAACTGCTCGTCACTTCCTCATACTGCTGGATCACATGGCGTCCTCAGTGCACGTCACTCCGATGGCTCATCTAGCCATGAGAGTGATGCAGTGGACCTTAAAATACCAGTGGATTCAAGCTTGTCAGCCAATGTCCAGTATTATCCAGGTGACCAAACAGCTCCGCCTGTCACTAGCCTGGTGGATACACCACTCCAATCTCATTCAAGGCCTTCCATTTCAGGCTCCATAACCTCAATTTACCCTAACAACAGACGCATCCAACCTCGGGTGGGGTGCACATGTAGGAGACCTGCAGACTCAGGGAACCTGGTCTCCAGAGGAAGCCAAACACCAGATAAATTTCCTGGAGCTACAGGCGATCAGATATGCCCTCAAAGCTTTTCAGGATTGCCTATCAAATAAAGCCATCCTGATTCAAACCGACAATCAGGTTGCGATGTGGTACATTGACAAACAAGGGGGAATGGGCTCCCACCTCCTGTGTCAGGAAGCCGCACAGATATGGGTATGGGCCCTTTCCCGCTCGATGTACCTCAAAGCAACCTACTTGCCGGGAGTGGACAATCTTTTGGCGGACAAGCTGAGTTGCACTTTTCATCCGCACGAGTGGTCTCTCAACCCCACGATAGTGGACACGATATTCCAATGCTGGGGTTACCCTCGCATAGACCTCTTTGCGTCGGTCCACAACCACAAAGTAGACAACTTCTGCTCTTTAATTCACAGTCACCACTCACAACCATCCGCTCCTGGGCCAGCGGTCTCCTTTATGCGTACCCTCCACTTCCTCTCATTTCAAAGACTCTCGTGAAGCTCCGGCAGGACAAGGGACTAATGATTCTGATAGCTCCCCACTGGCCACGCCAGGTGTGGTTTCCAATCCTCCAGGACCTATCACCTCAGTACAACGGCACATTCCTCTGGGGAAGGATCCCCTTCTAATAACTCAGAACAAAGGGTACCTACGTCACCCCAACCTCCAGGCTCTGCCTCTGACAGCCTGGATGTTGAAAGGTTAATACTCCAACCTCTTAACCTTTCCGAGTCGGTATCCTGAGTCCTGGTGGCTTCATGAAAGCCTTCAACGAGAAGGTCTTATCGCTCTAAATGGAAAAGGTTTACGGTCTGGTGCACTTTCATGTCCATAGACCCCTTCACCTGTTCCACTGCAAGGTTCCTAGACTATCTCTGGCATCTGTCAGAGTTAGGCCTAAAAATTTCCTGTATCAGAGTGCATGTTAGTGCAGTGTCTGCATACCATAAGGGTATAGGAGATGTCTCCATTTCAACACAACCCTTAGTATCACGTTTCATGAAAGGCTTGCTCCATTTAAAACCTCCACTGCGCCCTCCTGCCCCTGCTTGGGACAGGTGGTTTTGGGATGGCTCATGAATCCTCCGTGTGAGCCTCTCCACTCCTGTGATCTCTGCTATCTCACCTGGAAGGTAGATTTTCTTCTTGCGATCACGTCTGCTTGCAGAGTTAGTGAATTAGAAGCATTAGTTACCTACCCGCCTTACACTAAAATTCTGCATGACAGGGTAGTGCTCCGCACTCACCCTAAATTTTTGCCGAAGGTAGTGTCAGAATTTCACATTAACCAATCTATTATCCTACCTACCTTTCTTCCTAGGCCCCATTCCAACCCAGGACTGCAAAGTACTCTAGCTTTCTATCTGGACTGCACGTCCGCCCACAGAAAATCCACTCAATTGTTTGTTTCTTTTGATACCATCAAATTGGGAAATCCTGTGGGAAAGCAGACCCTCTCCTCCTGGCAGGCGGAATGCATTTCTTTTTGCTACCAGCAAGCAGGCATTCCACTACAAGACCGTGTAAATGCACACTCGGTCAGGGCCATGGTGACAGTAGCACACCTCCGTTCGGTGCTGCTTCCTGATATTTGTAAGGCTGCTACCTGGAGTTCTCTCCATACTTTCGCAGCCCATTATTGCTTAGATAAGGCTGGCACACAGGATTCCATCTTTGGCCAGTCCATTCTACACAACTTGTTTTCAGTTTAACTTCCCAACATCCTTCCACCGACCCATTCAGGGTTCAGGATGCCGTCCTAACCAAATTTCCACCCATGTTGTTGTGCCCGCTGCACATCTTTGGGTGCATTTTGTGCTTTGCTCGGGCATCCTCAGCTCGGTACTCACCTATATGTGAGGACTACCATCCGGCTTGTCCTGAGAGAAAGCAGAGTTGCTTACCTGTAACAGGTGTTCTCACAGGACAGCAGGATGTTAGTCCTCACGAAACCCGCCCGCCACCCTGCAGAGTTGGGTTTGTTTATGTTTTCTTATTTTATTTTTTGCACGTACTGTTTACTATAAGACGAGACTGAAGGGGGACCCCTGATGGATGCAGGGTCAGTGCATTGCTGGGCATGCCCAGTAGGTGCCAGTCAAAGTTCTAGAAACTTTGACAAAAGTGATCCGTGATTGGGCTCCATCCTGATGATGTCACCCATGTGTGAGGACTAACATCCTGCTGTCCTGTGAGATCACTTGTTACAGGTAAGCAACTCTGCTTATTCCTACTAAAGGCCATCCTAATGCCAGAAAGGAGTGTGGCCAGACCTGCACAGCTCCCATTATAATCAATTAGCATGTGTTGATTTATGATTGTTTAGTTGTGACCCACTTAGATGCTATGACAATGTGGGATAGAAGTGCTTCTAAATAAATAAATAAACAAACAAATAGGTTTTGTAAATTCTTATTACCTTATTCTCTTTTTGTAAAAGAGTAGCAATAGTGCTGTAATTTCTTTTTGTATGCAAAAAAGTAGCCATATTTTTGTTGCTTTCCAGGATTTTTTTTTCCATTGAAAAGGTGCCAGCATCCATTCCTTTTTCTGCAGATACTTTTTTCACCAAAACTATGCATATAGGAGGTAATTTTCAAAAGAAGTTATGCAGTTACAACAGTTTTATGCACGTAAATGCACTTTACATGCATAAGTGGGCTTTTGAAAACTACTTCAGTATATGCTACTGAATTGTCAATAGGTTCTATGTGCATAAATGTACTTTAAGCACATAAATGGGCTTTTGATAATTGCTACAATAGTATGTTACATTTACATGCGTAACTCCTTTGAAAATTGCCTGCATAGTTTTGAAAGTCCAGAACTCTGTATGTAGTTTCTCCCCTGACTTTAATCCTCCTTGGGAGCCCCTCCACTATAATCAGGCCTGCATTTCTCAATAAGCACACTAGGCCTGTGCCTAGGGTGGCAAACATCTGGGGCAGCGGGCTGGCTGAAGAATTCCTGCCTTCTAGCCGTGCCAGATCTCAGTCAGCAGAGAACAGCCCTCTGCCTCCTATTCTAGTCCTCCCCACTCAGACAATTTGCAGGGAATAGGATGGGAAGAGGGTGAGCCTGGAGCAGACAGAGCAAAGGGGGATCACTTTAGGAAGGTTAGGAGGGGCTGAGTGGAGATTATTTGTAATCTGCTCAGTATGGTCGAGTACTGAAATAGGTGGAATATAAAAGTAAATAAATGAGCAGGATCGACTTGGCGGCATGTCTGCGAGGGAGAAGGGAACAACAGAAAAGGGCAGTGTTTGTGTGAGAGGGAAGGGATTGTGTGTGTGTGTGTGTGTGTGTGTGTGCCAAACTGAGTAGGAAGTTAGAGAGGGGATACAAGGGGAAGCAGAATGGAAGCACAGTTGGGGAAACCTGCCTCCTTAGCTCAGATTCACTATCCCTTGAACTCAGATTATTTCTCCCACTTCCTGGTACCTTCCAGATCATGGAACCCATTCTTCAAAACCACCAACTCCCTCCTCGCTTTCCCACCCTTTCCCTCTTCTTCTCCCATCCGAGGTTCCTGATCGTTCCCTCCGTCCTCAATCTTCCTCATCTCCAACCCTGCCCATCTTCAGTCCTCTCTGCCTCCCAACTTCCAACCCTCAGTCCTTATTCTTCCTCAAACTCCTTCCTCCATCCCCATCCTCTCACCTTCTCCTTACCCCCATCCCGGTCCTTTCACCTTCTCCTTCTCCTCTCCCCATCCCTGAGATCTCCTCCCTGTACTGAGGGTTTTGATCCCTCTTCCTCACCCATTAAAAATAAATATATTATATAGACACAAGTAAAGTTGAAAAATTGCTTCATTTTATAACGTAACATAAAAGATGGAAATGTTTGCCAAGGTGCTCCATAATCTTATAATTTTGGCACAGAATCTACCCCTGAGCTGCTGCAGAATACTGTGGGGCTGTGCCCTAGACCTTCTGCTCCCTATTGTCTGATCTTATGTGAGGTTGTGGGGTGGGGAGGAAGGGGGGTGACAGTGCATAGGGATGGCAAAATCCTAAATCCATCACTGACTACAATGCAGGTAAAAGTATATGCCTTAAGGAATTAAGGAGTGAATTTTCAGAGGTTTCACATATAAAAATAGCATGTATGCACATAAAATGAATTTTAAAAGCCCGGCGTGTGCCAAAACTAGGAGATACGTGCACAAGTTGGGCTGGCGCACACCGAGCGGATTTTAAAAGCCACCTGAGCACCTCTATGGATAAGAACATAAGAAATTGCCATGCTGGGTCAGACCAAGGGTCCATCAAGCCCAGCATCCTGTTTCCAACAGAGGCCAAACCAGTCCACAAGAACCTGGAAAGTACCCAAAAACTAAGGAGTACATTTAAAAAAAAAGCGCGGGCGCAAACAAAAGTACGCCAGATTTCAATAGATACGCGTGTAGCCGCGTGTATCTTTTAAAATCTAGGGTCGGCGCGCGCAAGGGGGTGTACGTTTGTGCAGCTTGCGCGCGCCGAGCCCTGCGCACACTGCCCAATCCCTCCGAGGCCGCTCCGAAATCGGAGCGGCCTCAGAGGGAACTTTCCTTCCACCTCCCCCCACTTTCCCCTCCCTTCCCCTACCTAACCCACCCCCCCAGCCCTATCTAAACTCCCCCCCCACCTTTATCGCAAAAGTTTCACCTGCTTGAGGCAGCCATAACTCGAGCACGCCGGTGGCCTGCTGGCGTGCCATCACCCGACCCGGGGGCTGGTCCACAGGCCTCAGCCATGCCCCCTGGAACGCCCCGAACGTCACGCCACCCCCGACACGCGTCCCAGGGCTTGCACGCGCCACTGAGCCTAAGCAAAATAGGCTCGGCGCACGCAGGGGGTTTTTTTTAAGGGTTACGCACGTAACTTATACGTGTAACCCTTTTAAAATTCACCCCTAACTCTATTCCATGCTACTGTTGCAAGTAATAGCAGTGGCTATTTTCTAAGTCAACTTAATTAATAGCAGGTAATGGACTTCTCCTCCAAGAACTTATCCAATCCTTTTTTAAACCTCTCTACACTAACTGCACTAACCACATCCTCTGGCAACAAATTCCAGAGTTGAATTGTGCATTGAGTGAAAAAGAACTTTCTCCGATTAGTTTTAAATGTGCCACATACTAACTTCATGGTGTCTCCTAGTCTCTATTATCCAAAAGAGTAAAAAACCGATTAATATTTACCCGTTCTAGACCTCTCATGATTTTAAACACCTCTGTCATATCCCCCCTCAGCCGTCTCTTCTCCAAGCTGAAAAGTCCTAACTCTTTACTCTTTCCTCATAGGGGAGCTGTTTATAAAATAAAGACAAATAGACAGATCAGTCGGGGTTAATAGGGAAAAGGGAGGCTATTAAACTAGGGGGTTTTGGTAGTCTTTACCTGGGCAAACTGGGAATGAACTGTTAAAACTGGTAATGGGGTCGGCACACGTGTCTATTAAAATCCCCCCACTTATGCGATAGAAGCGGCATTTGCAAGCATAGGTGCGCATCACTTCAAATTGCGCGCACGTGTGTGCACGGTCAGGTGATTTTATAACATGCACACATATACGCGCGCACATGTTATAAAATGGCTGCATCCCTGGGTGCAGGCTGACGAATGTGTTCACGTGTGCCCGCGTACCTGTTTAAAGGTTACCGTCATATGTAGCAGGTACATGCGTGTATGCTACTTTGTAAACATTGAGAGTACAGGAGTATTTTCGGCTTTGTGTGTACATTTTACCAAGGAAAAAAAGGGACGGTTTGGGTTTTCCAGGGTGGGGTTCAGAAGTAATCGCGATAGTTGCTATTTTGTAAGAGATATACACATTTATACCTGCAAATGTATGTATTTATTATTTATTTATGGATAGTTGATATTCCGTCTTTCTCCATTAGTGGCTTCAAGGCAAACTACAAAGCAAGTTTTAACTAACAGTTATAGTACATTGGTCAAAGGTCATTTACAATCACAGTGGAATCAAATTTACAGTGGATAATATTGAGAGGCCAGGGTTATAACTTAGTCCTTATTTGTTGGTTCAGGTTGATAGGTCAAAAAGATGACAAGGTCAATTTTCAAACACCATTTAGAGGGATAAATCACAAGCTATCTAGTTAATTGGCAAGTTTTGCCATATTCAGCCACTTGTCTGGTTAAATTATAGCTAGGTAAAAAAGAAGCACTCTAGGGCAAACCAAAGTTTTATGGATAATTTAGCCAAATTTCAGATATATCTAAGTTATCAGGCTAACTTTAGACTTGCTTCAGAGCAGGCCTAAAGATATCAGGTTTATGTGGCCAGATAACCTGCCACTTAACCAATATCTTCAAAAGAAAAGCGGCATTAAAAAACACAAAAAAACCCAACCACCATGACCCTCCTAGCCTGATTCCCACCCTCCCATAACAGAAGTCCAACCTGCCATGTCTGGGGATCAGACCTTGGCCACATGGCCTGGGTCTGATCTCTGGATCTTGCCCCAGTCACATGACTGGGGCAAGTTCAGATTGGTGCCATTTTGAAAAATGGCGCTCACCAGGCCAGGTGTGAGGGGACGCTCTGGTCCCACTGCAGCATCCCATACTCCTTTCAAAGGTTTGGGGGTGCAAGAGGAGGGGAAGGGATGCCCAGGCTTGGACCCAGACCACTGAATTTTTTTAACATCACATATTAAAAAGGATTCCAGGGGTGATCCAGGAAACTATAGACCAGTGTACCTGACATCAGTACTGGGCAAAATGGTAGAAACTGTCATAAAGATCAAATTACTGAACATATAGATAGACAGAGTTTAATGGGACAAAGCCAACATGGATTTAGCCAAGGGAAGTCTTGCCTTACCAAACTGCTAAATTTTTTTTGAAAGCATAAATAAACGTGTGAATAAAAGTGAACCAGTGTATCTGGATTTCCAGAAAGCAGTTGATAAACTCTTTCATGAGAGATTTCTGAGGAAATTAAAAAGTCATGAGATAGGAGGCCATGTCCTATTGTGGATTGGAAACTGGTTAAAAGAAGAAAAACAGAGAGTAGGGCTAATAGTCAATGTTTTAATGGAGAAACATGAATAGTGGAGTACCCCAGGAGGGATCACTGCTTTTTAACATATTTATAAGTGACCTGGAAATGGGAACAATGAGCAAGGTGATCAGATTTGCAGATGACACAAAATTATTCAAAGTTGTTAATCCACAAGATGATTGTGAGACATTGCAAGAGGACCTTGTAAGACTGGGAGACTGGGCATGCAAATGGCAGATGACATTTAATGTGGACAAGTGCAAAGTGATGCACATAGGGAAGAGAAATCTAAATTGTAGCCACACAATGCAAGGCTCCACATTAGGAGTCACCACTCAGGAAAAGGATCTAGGCGTCATCATGCATAATATGTTGAAATCCTCTGCTCAGTGTGTGGTGGTGGTAGCCAAGAAAGCAAATAGAATGCTAGGAATTATTAGGAAAGGAACGGAGAATAAAACAGAGACCATCACAATGCCTTTGTATTGTTCCATGGTGCAACCACATCATGAGTATTGTATGCAATTCTGGTCACCAAATCTCAAAAAGGATTTAGCAAAATTAGAAAAGTACAGAGAAAGGCGATCAAAATGATAAAAAGAGATGGAATGATTCCCATATGAGGAAAGGTTAAAGAGGTTAGGGCTCTTCAGCTTGGAGAAGAGATGGCTGAGAGGGGATATGATGGAAGTCTATAAAATAATGAGTGGCATGGAATGGGTGAATGCAAATTGGTAGTTTACTCTTTCAAAACGTTTAAAGTCTAGGGAACATGCAATGAAGTTGCAGAGAGCAGCCAGCATGTAAGTTTTACCTTCAGCTTCAAAATCTGCCCTCTATCAATTGCCCTGAGTCTGTCCTAGCTCTGATCCTGTTTCAATTTCCCCTCAGGCATTCTGTAATTAAGGCCACACTGGGCTTTGCCACGTGGCAGTGTTATAGCCTGAGACATCTGGAGGAAGCTTTTTTTCCATACATACTGCAAGTAGCAACATAAGATCCATAGTTTGTTTTACTTAAAATGTTCCATAGAATATTTTATGAAAGCAGAAAGCAAAAGTAGCACATGCACTGTTAATAGTTATTTTGTGATGGCATTATCTCCCTTGCTGGATTGGTTTTTGCTACTTGTGGTTTGTTTTTTTTTTAAACTTTTTCTACAATTTCTGTAAAGATGGTCATATTAAAATGTAATGTTTTCAAAAGCAACCTAGAAACAATATATAGAAAAAAGTATGATGCATTCAGATTAAAGTTTGTTTTCCAAACAGTAGAGGGAGAATAGCAGAATTTTAAAAATTCTTTAATTTACGGTGCTTGAAGAATATTTCAATGCATTAATGTGCCTTTTGGCAGAAAGCAGATAATTTTGCATAAACTTTCCTAAAGGGATCTACAAGCTCCAGCTCCCTTCTTGATTCTAGTCTCAACCTTGCTGTCTATCTTGATGCAGACCTCTATTGTGCCTCACTTCGGTGCATTCTGCAAATAGTACAGCCGTGAGGCAGGAGCGTTTTTTCCGCGGTTTCCCTGAATCCCGAAGCTTTGGCATTCCCTGTGTCCAGAATGTAACTGTTTCATCTCTTCACCTTCTCCCTCCCCCCCCCCACCCCAAAAAAAAAAAAGTGGGACATTTCACTTTTGTTCTCAAACAATTCTACTGACCTATTTCTTTCAGAGTTTGTTTCAAAACTTCTCTCATGTGTTTTCAAAGTCTGGTATACACTTGCTCCTGCCTACTTCCTAGATCTTGATTCCATTCATTGTGTGCCCTTGTTCTCGCTGCCTTTCTACTCATTATTGCAGCTCATAATTTAGCTACTTCTGGTGGCAGAGTATTCTGTAGTGCTGTGCCCTCAATTTTAGAATAAGCTACTCGTATGCCTTTGCCTCACCTAATTTTTTTCTTCCTATCTCATACCAGTCTTGCTACTTCTCCCTTGCTTATAAATGCTTATCATAGTCTGATCTAATCACATGCATTGATGCACTGTATTTTGCTTACTTTGAATGTGTATTGTACATGATCGTAAATAGTGATGAACTTCATTTGCGTAAAATGCACTACATAAAATTGTACCGTTATATTTTGTAGCCTGTATTTTCCATTAATACTGCCACCTTGATTGCTGCTGTGGCAGCCTCAGGATCCTTTTATAGCTATACCTTCCATACATTTCAGCTTTCAATTTAGATGTAACAGAAAGCAATCTATTTTATTTTTCTCATTTATTTTGCATTTGTTCAGTCATCATGCAGAACAGTATGGGAAACTATTCAACATATGCTAACACAGAAGTGAAAAATCAAGCAGTGGAAAGAAACTAATCCTGTAATAAAACACCAGAAACTCACATGCAGAGGCAAAGAACGGGACCTCATTATACTGATACAACATTGCAAGAACCCTCTTCAGAAAATATTAGCATATAGGGGTTTGGTTTTTTCCTTTTTTGTTTTGTTTTTTTAAATCTACCAAATGTTTCCCAGGGTAGGCAATAGCTTCATTTATAGGCTAGGAAAGTAGCCTAAGTAATTTAAACTTGAATATAAATATAATCGCAACTGGGCCAAGCCTGCAGCATCTGATCATGAGACCTGAATCTAGGCCAAAACACACAGACACAATATCTGTGACCAGGCACTTTAGAGCAAATAGATCCCCACCTTGTCTTTAGATTCTGCGAAAAGTATTTTATTTAATTAGAAAGCGCCTCTATTTTGCAAAATTCCAGAGCTGTATATATGGCTAAATATATATATATATATATATATATTCAACCTTTTTTCAGGTCAACTCAGGGGTTATTTGACTCTGTCCTGTCCCACAAAGATTTCTGTCTCCACATAATATTTAGCAGCCTATCAGCCATGCTCATTGTGGATCTGCTGCTGCTTTAACTATAAGGAAGTTGCCCTATTTAGCATATTAGCTAAAACCATGTCATACCAGGTCCCTTTTCGTTTGGTTGCTATATTCAGGGACCCCGTTTTATCGCCCGAGTGATAAATGGCAAAAATAAAAAAAATTGAAATAACCAGCATCTGGCAACAAAATGCAAAATTACCAGCATCTGCCTGCACAATACCAAATTATCGGCTGCCATGGCAGATCGAGCCCAGGAGAGAGAGAGAGAGGAGAAGGTGACAGCTGCAGCAGATCAGCACGCAGAAGGGAATGGAGAAGGATGCGGCGAGCATAGCAGCAGACTGGGGCCCAGGAGGAAGGAAGGGAGAAGGGGGAGGCAGCAATAGCAGCAGATGTATCAATTATTGGGTTTAGATGTCAAGCGTTTTATTTATGCTGGTGATATGCAGATTTTTGTACCAGTTTCCTCAGTTTGGGACGAGACGGTTGAGAAACTCAGCTACAGCGTATGTGAATGGCCGAGAGTGAATAAGCTCAAACTCAACAAAATGAAGACAGACGTCCTCTGGGTGGGTAAGTCTCCTGCCCCTCCCCCACCTCTTCCTGGGGATTACGCTGGAGGAAGTCAAACCACCAGTGGACTCTAGAGCTCATAGTCTGAAGTAATTCTGGATACCTCGCTGTAGTGAAACGCACATGTTTTCAGCCTTTTAAAATCTGGCACATTCGCCACCTTTTCTCTCCCCAAGACCAGGCTATGTCATGTGCCATATACATCAGCGCTATCTATGTAGGACTGCCCAAGGGAAGTTTACAAAAGCTTTCAGCAGTACAGAATGAGGAAAAAGTGTGAACATACTTCATCAATTTTGGAAAGGCTTCTTTGGCTCCCTGTAAGGCACAGAGTCCAATTCAAGATCCCGGATGCAATGTCTAAATAATATTGACCCATGCTTTGCTTTTTTATGTGAACAGTTGGTAAAATATGTTTCTCAATGGGAAATGCCCTTCTTAGCTTGCTGCCACCACCAAAAGTGATCAGACTGGAAAATACAAAGATGCAAGCATTTTCCTTTGCCTCACCTAAGTCATGGAATATGCTGTTGAAGGAAGCCCACCTACCTTCCAATCTCTTTGCTTTAACAAACTTCATTAAAACAGATTTAATTCTTGCAACCTTTGGATGTCTCCTAGGGCCTTCTAAAACTATGTGGGGGCTGTCACTTTGTTGTATGAAAACTGTGCTGTTTCTGTTGATTTTTGTTTTGTTTGTGTATTTATTTTTCTGCTGTGAGGTTATGAATTTTATCCATATTGTGCTTATTGCTTCTGATAATGATTTAATCAAATGCGAGTTGCTGTTATGTAGATTTTTATGCTCATGTAACCACTTGCAGCTAAACATGTAAAGGCAAATTAGAAATCCAGCAAATGAGGTGAAGAACGAATCAGGCCCAAAAGTGAAAGAGGAAGGAGGCGCAAGTGGTAGACTGAAGATGCAATACATTTGCAAATCGAGAGCAGGAAGCGGGGTTCTACCTGTTAGTAAGCCACAAAAAGCAAAGTGAAAAATGTTCTTTTCCTTTGACAAAACTGCTAGAAGAGAAATTTGATAACATCAGGTTGCTGCTTATATTTTAATTATATCAATTTTTACTTACACAATAAATATAGTTGCTGAGCAGGTAGTAAGAGCAGTGTGCCACTTTATAACTATTTTCTTGCTATCATGAAAATCCTAAAATTTCCTTTTAAAATGAATGTGCTCACCTGGCCTTATGTATTGTAAAATAATCTCAACAATGAATGTAAATTATCCAAAAGTGTGCATAAACCATACAAATCAGACATTTCTGTTGCTATCCCTGGTTACTTCTGATGAGCACCTGCATGCTCGAAACCCCTGCAGACTTTACTATCCAACTTTCAGCTATCAGAGTTAATCTGGTTGGTGAGTACGACTCGCAGAAAGAGATCTTTACATACCAGAAAAGAATGAGATGATTAATTTGACCTTTCTTACCAGTGCTGAGCTCCTCCAAATGGCCTTCAAAAGTTTGAATTCACCCCCTAAGGATTTTTCCCCATAGGTAAGAAGAAACACCTGGCTGACTGGGCCGTTTTTCAGCATTGATTACAACTCTGCAATGAGCATTATATTCTATGCAGGGCCTCTGATTTTAGGTTTTCATCAATAACCACTGATAAAACATCCTCAGTGCAAATAAAAAAAAAAGGTCAATATTCAAAGGCCTTTAGCCAGTTAACTCAAAAGTTATCTGGCTAAATGCCAAGGATTTTTTTTTGTTTTTTTTAAATTTAAATATTTTTCATTAAATGATTGCACAAAAGAAAGCCTTACAATCAGATTTGTCAGAGCAATAAAGCAAATAATTGTCAATTCGTAGCAAACACAAGACAGTATGTACATACAGAATAGCAATCATCATAACTATGAAAATAGTAATACAACCCTCAACCCCCCTCCCACTCTGACAACAGAAGTATTTATTTAATTTATTTATTTAAGAATTTTTTATATACCGGGGCACGTTAAAAACATCACCTCGGTTCACAGTGTAACGTAACGTAGCAACAGGCTTTACAAAAATTTAGAATAGATAAGGTAGATAAAGTAGAAACTAGGGGTGTGAATCGTGTGATCGATTGTCTTAACGATCGATTTTGGCTGGGGGGGGGGGAGGGAAATCTTATCGTCGTGTTTTTTTTTTATTTTTTTTAAATCGTTAAAAATCATAAATCGGGGGAGGGCAGGAAAACTGGCACACCAAAAAACCCTAAAACCCACCCCGAACCTTTAAAACAAATCCCCCACCCTCCCGAACCCCCCCAAAATGTTTTAAATTACCTGGGGTCCAGTGGGGGGGTCCCGACGCGATCTCCCTCTCTCTGGCCACGACTGCGTTGAGAGAAATGGCGCCGGTGGCCCTTTGCCCTTATCATGTGAAAGGGCAAAGGTAGCGCCGGCGCCATTTTGGTTCCTGGTTCCCGACGTCACGCGTCCAGGAGATCGCCCCCGGACCCCCGCTGGACCCCCAGGGACTTTTGGCCAGCTTGGGGGGGCCTCCTGACCCCTACAAGACTTGCCAAAAGTCCAGTGGGGGTCCGGGAGCGACCTCCTGCATGCGGGCCATATTGCCAATCTTCAAAATGGCGCCGGCACTACCTTTGCCCTCACTATGTCATACAGGCGCGACAGCTGAGCAATGTCCAACACCAGTGCCAACCTTTTGCCCTTTCGTTCCTTATTGCAAAAAGTCGCTCGAGAGAGTAAAAGCCCTCGGACCACTGCTTTAGAGAATTCCCAAAGTGTGACGTCAGACATGCCGTCTGTTTTATTTCAACTAAAGTATTCTCGTATGCGGGAGTCTAACTGCTTAGTGAAGTCCGGGTCTTTCAGCAAACTGCCATTAAGACGCCAAGTGTGCAGGCCTCCATCTGTGTCCATGAAGGCCAGGGTAGCCCAAACAGGTGCGTGGTCGGACCACGTTATGCTATCAATGCCCACTGCCCTCACCAGGTTTTGAATATGAGCACCAATAAAAAGGTAATCAATACGGGAATCGGAATTATGTGGTTTAGAAAAGAATGTATAGGACCTCGAGGTCGGATATCTGTCTCGCCAAATATCAACTAGATGCCAGCGAGTCAAGAAGGAGTGCCACGCTTTGCACAACCCAGAGGAAGCAGAGTTGGTCTTGGAAGAATTATGAACCTTAGGGTCCATGGACAAATTAAAGGCTCCCCCTAATATAATACCTCCTTCTGCCTGACTAAGCAATAACTGGTCTACCTCTTTCAGGAATGACGCTTGGTTCACATTAGGAAAACAGACATTAACCAGGGTCAGGACACGGCCGCCCACCCTCAGTTTAAATAATAAATACCTGCCCTGCGGATCCAGAACCTTATGTATCAGATCATGGACTAAAGTATGAGAAATAAGAATCCCCACCCCTGCATTTCAGGAGATTTTTGTGCTGGCTGCCCAATAGGAACTGGGGTAAGAGGGAAAGACTAGCAATTTCTCAAAACGCTTCCGGATATGCGTTTCCTGTATGAAGGCTATGGCAGCTTGGTGCAGCTGTAATTCTTTCCTGAGAAGCACTCTTTTCCAGGGAGTATTTAGCCCCTTCACATTCAGGGATATCAATTTAGAAGCCATGGTAAATCAAAAAGTAGTACGCTAGGTAGGTTAGGTGTGCGTGTGGCCATTCCCAAAGCTCTCCAGGTTCTGGATCCACACCCAAACAGGGATATATATGGTTGCCCCACACAATCAGTATATGCCGCTCATAGGTCACATAGCAATAGTAAGATACCATGTTGTCAACCCCAGGTAGTGGGATGCATTCCACCATTCCTAGTGGAAAGCAAACCTTCAGGAGGCTTCTACTATACCCGGCACACTGGGAACTCCCCGTGCTAAGGCCGTCCCCCCCTATAAACAATAATATAGCATAACAACATGAAAATACCAAAAGTGCAAACAGGTACTGAACCCCGTATAACTCAATAGAGCGGAAGAAGTATCCACTCAAGTATCTATGAAAAATGGAAATACCCCTTGAGCAAAAGGTGCTATGAGAGAATTTATTTTATTTTATTTATTTATTTAACATTTTTCTATACCGACATTCGCACGAGACATCATATCGGTTTCCAGATAACAGCAAATTCAGCCAACAGGGCTTTACATTGTAACTGATATTATAACTGGGGGGGAGGGAAGGGAAGGGAAAGGGCAGGGCAGTAACTTGGAACTATATGAGAAAGCTGGGCAAGGTGGCGGGGAATAAGGGGATTATTTACACAGAGGCAGGAGTTAAGTACAATCTATGAGCATTCTATTATATACATTCAATATACAAGTCGAGGGAGAGGTAGGGGGGCTATGTGAGGGAGGGATGGGAGGGGAGGGGGGGGAGGGGGGGGGAGGAAGGAGTCTGGGTGAGAATCTCCAAGGCCAACTCTCTGTGCGAAGAATACTGGTTAAAGGAACTAAGAAGGATACCAGTAGTTCAGCCCTGGTCGGACATGGATGCTCCAGCATCTCCCGATTGTCAGCGGAGGCGGCGCCCTCCCTTTCCAGCCCTGTGCCAGCGAGGCATGGTGTCCGGTTTGGGATGGGCCGTGGCCAGCTTTGGTACTTGGAACGTGACTGGTAGCTGAGCCTGCTGGAATGCCTCCGCCGCTTCCGGTAGTGTCTTGACACGGTATGTCACGCCTTAAACTTGAAATTGCAGGCCAAATGGGAAAGTCCATCTGTAAAGTATTCCTCCCGATCGCAGGGCTGCTGTGACTTCACGCAGGTCGTATCGGCGTTTAAGAATCACTGGCGCCAGGTCTTGAAAGATTGTTAGGGAGTGAGATTTCCACACAATGTCTGGCCACTTCATAGACCTGTGTTTTCTGCAGAAAACTGTGAAAACAAATTATTATGTCCCGTGATCTCTGCTCTCTGCACTGTCCCAAGGCCCAATGAGCTCGTTCCAGCTGGATTGCAGGGGCCTCCACAGAGTTGTTATCCTGGTCCGTGAGCTCAGTTTGCAAGATGGAAATACAGATTTGCTGTGTGATGCTAAGGGCATCTGCATACTCTGGACTGTCTGGCACACTTCTGATTCGGAGATTGCATCTCCTATTTCAATTTTCCAGGTCCTCCAATTTTTCAGAGAGGTCAGATAAATCTTTGGTGAACTGCTGCTGTTGGGCCGCCATTTTGTTCATGGTCTCCCCATGACCATTCATCTGCACTTCCACTTCATCCACACGGTGTCCTAAGGCAGCTAAGTCCTCCTTAATATCAGCAATGGAGGACATGAGGTCTTGTTTATGCTGCCTCATGTCGGCGCGAAGCTCCATAAACCACCCTCTCATCTCCTGCGGCAAGCTGGGTCTGCTGGGGGAGGGCTCCAACCACGTCACCTGATGCCTCGGCAGCGTCAAAATCGAGGCGGGCCTGGTCCGTGTCCGCAGGCCCCTCATCAGCGCTCAATTTCCCATAGGAAAATTGTTTAAGGTCCGCCGGGTTTATTTTCGCCGTCATGAGAGCAGGCACAACGTGGACAGCCGCTGCAGCGAGATCCATAGCAAAAAAGCGGGGAAATCAAGTATTTAGAGGGTATTTTCGGGCATAGGGGATGGAGCTCTGCACTCACACATCCTGTCCCATCGGCTGCGGGATAGCGCCACCTAAATGCCAAGTTTTTAATATCACCAGTACTCATCCAGTTAACCTTCAACCAGATAAGTCGTCATCTGGCAAAAAATTGGCTGAATAAGCAATGGGCATTTTGGAGGCATTAAAAGGAAGGAACGAGTTAGCTGGGAAACTTATCCGGCTAACTCTATCAGAACGCCAAAGAATATAGCTGGTTAAGTGATGACAGCATAAAAAAAAAAGTAACAAGTGGGCCTGGAGGCCCAGTTCTCATAACCCTACCAAATAAAAAAAAATTAGGCTTTCTGAGCTGAGCCCCTCCAAATCCTTCAAGAGCACTTGAAAAATAAAACTAGTAAGGCTCTGCTGGGTAGCCATTCCCCCTTACTCTCTCCATTTTGGCAAAATCTACAAACATTGCCCCCCCCCCCCCACTGCTCCCTCCCACCCACCCGCTATTGTCACAAATATGTTTGAGTTGGGATGGAGGTAACCTCATACCCATTGTGTCCTTCCTCAAAATGTTGCCTAGTTCTTAACAAATCTAAAGTTTTCTTCCCTGTACCATTGTCTCATCCACATATTCAGACTCTGGAGCTCTTCCTGCTTCTGAGATCCTGTGCATGGAATGGGGTTCATTTCTGAGAATGCTATCCCGGAGGTTCTGGATTTCAGTTTTCCACCTAAAAGCCTACATTTGGTATCTTCCCTTTCATGCCTTCCTATGCCACATGTACCACGACAATTGCTTTCTCCCCATCACTGTCTAAAATTCTACCTACATGACGCGTAAGGTCTGCTGCCTTTGGAAGGCAAGTTACATACAGTCCTTATGCCCACCAGCTATTTGCATGCTTTAATGTAGTAGAGCAGTCTATTTGCCAAAGTATGTGCCTTGTACTGTTTGTAAGGGGCAGATTTGCTATTGAAACCTGAAAGTGAGCTATTTTGTCCCAGGGGTCAATCTGATACTTTGGGCTGTGCTTAGCCAGGAGACAGGAAGCACTAAAGCTTCTTGTGTCCAGCAAAGTAAAAGTTTAACTTAGTAAGCCAATCAGGGGGAGGGCCTTATCAAACTCAATTGCAGATACAGAGTCCTGAGAACAACCTTGACCAAGGGTTAACTGTTTAACTCCCTCCCACTCTGCCCACCCACCCCTAGGTTTGTTTTTCTGATATAGTCTGCCTAAATACATAATTGGCAACAAGATAAATTAGTAAATTGGTATTTCCTTAGGTGTTATCCATCAAATAAATTTACCAAAATGAGGACTATCCAATGTAACTATTGTGGAGCCTTTATTCTGAAGGAAGTCATCTGGAAACTTAGGGTTTGTCCCATTTGCTCAGAATTCTCTTCCTTGAAAAAGGTGCTGGCTGAAGTTAAAGCTGAATTAGATGCAATAAAGAAAGTTTCACCCACTTTACATTATTCAGGAATTAATTCCCCATTACCACAGAAAAACCAAAAGTCAAGGAAAAAGGGGTTTACAGTGGGCTCAGGTAGGATAAGACCTGTGACCCACAGACACTCGTTCTTGACAGCTGTGCAGCCCACAAGTCTAACCCCCCCCCCCCCCCCCACTCACACAGGGCATTAAGGAACTAAAAAAACAACGGGATTACAGTGGGCTCTGGAAGAATTAGACCTGTGATGCGGAGGACGTGCTGTATCAAGTGACACAAGTATAAAATGCCTTCTCTGTATTAAATACTGAAGAAGTTCTTAAGAAAGAGATTGAAGTGTTATCAGAAAAGAAAGAAGAAACCCAATGCATACAGAAATTCTATAATACAATCAGTAACCAAAAGAAAAGCTCACTAATCTGGGAACTCTCAGTGAAGGAAACACTACAGTTAAAACCCTCCCAGGCTCATTGGCCAGCAGAAATGCTATTCAAACAATCATTGACAATAGGACATTAGAATGTCACCCCCCAAATACAAATACAAATGCAATAAAAAAAGGCAAGTGGATAACAAAAGTCACACAGAGAGTCCAAGAAAAACATTAACCTGTGCACAAATGCTTGTAGTTTGGGCAATAAAATCCCAGACCTGCAAGCCCTATTGATGGAGGCGGACTTGGGCATTGTTGCTGTCACGGAGACATGGTTCACGGATTCACATGATCGGGATACTACCAATTCAGGATATAACTTATTAAGAAAGGACAGAGAGGACAGAAAAGGGGGAGGAGTGGCTCTTTATGTCAAAAACAATATCCAAGCATCCAAGCTGCAGGGAAGATGCGGCAAAGAAGAAGCTTTATGGGCCATCCTAAAAAAAGATGATGGGACATCTATTTTTATTGGTGTGGTTAACAGGCCTCCAAATCAAATGGAAGTACTAGACAGAGATCTGATTGAAGACATCCAAAAGATGAGTAAGAAGGGAGAAGTGGTGATTGTTGGAGATTTTAATCTACCGGATGTAAACTGGAGAATCCCTTCTGCGGAATCTAACAGTAGTAGAGAGATAGTGGATGCCCTGCAAGTGGCTCTGTTCAAACAAATGGTAATGGAGCCTACGAGGGAGGGAGCTATACTCGATTTAGTGCTCACTAATGGATTTAATGTCTCTAATGTCCGGGTGGGTGCCCACCTCAGCACCAGTGATCATCAAACGGTATGGTTTCATAACACAAATGGGATACGGAGAAGTCGCACGAAGACCCGAGTTTTGCTGTTCAAAAACACGGACTTTGTTGAAATGGGGAAGTATCTGGAGAAAGAACTAGAAGGATGGGAGAAAATGAGAGATGTGGAACAACAGTGGGCCAAACTAAAAGGAGCATTTACTGAAGCGACTAATATATATGTTAGAAAAGTAAAGAAAAGCAAGAAGAGAATGAAACCTATCTGGTTCACAAAGGAGGTGGCTGATAAAATAAAAGTTAAAAGAACAGCATTTAAGAAATATAAAAGATCCCAAAGGGAGGATCACAAGGAAGAATATCTGGTAAAACTGAGGCAGACAAAGAAATTAATCAAGAAAGTGAAAAGTCAAGTGGAAGAAAGGATTGCCAAAGAGGTAAAGCGAGGTGACAAAACATTTTTCAGATACATCAGTGAAAGGAGAAAAGTCCAAAGTGGTATAGTGAAATTGAAAGGTGAAAAGGATCAATGGGTGGAGACAGATGAAGAAATGGCAGAAATATTAAATGAATACTTGAGTTCGGTGTTCACTAAAGAAGACCCCGGAGAAGGACCGACGCTAGTTAACAAGAAACTGGAGGGGAGTGGAATGGATGAAACTCCGTTTACGGAAGAGAATGTATGGGAAGAACTAGGAAAACTGAAAGTGGACAAAACCATGGGCCCTGATGAAGTTCATCCCAGGATACTGAAAGAGCTCAGAGATGTGCTGGCGGCTCTGCTGAGTGACCTGTTCAATAGATCCCTGGAAATGGGAGTGGTGCCGAGTGATTGGAGAAGAGCTGCGGTGGTCCCTCTTCACAAGAGTGGGAGCAGAGAGGAGGCTGGAAACTACAGGCCGGTCGCTGCTGAAGGAAAGAATAGTAAACTATCTACAAGCAGCAGAATTGCTGGACCAGAGGCAGCATGGTTTCACCAAGAGAAAGTCCTGTCAGACGAATCTGATAGACTTTTTTGATTGGGTGACTAAGGAACTGGATCGAGGAAGAGCGCTCGATGTCATCTACTTGGATTTTAGCAAAGCTTTTGATACGGTCCCACACAGGAGGCTAGTGAATAAAACGAGAAGCTTGGGAGTGAGTGCCAAGGTGGTCGCCTGGATAGCAAACTGATTGAAGGACAGAAGACAATATGTGATGGTAAATGGAACTTACTTGGAAGAGAGAGCGGTGAAGAGAGAGCCGCAAGGGTCGGTGTTGGGACCGGTCCTGTTCAATATCTTCGTGAGCGACATCGCGGACGGGATAGAAGGTTAGGTTTGTCTGTTTGTGGATGACACTAAGATCTGCAACAGAGTGGACATACCAGAAAGAGTGGAGATAATGAGACGGGATTTAAGGAAGCTGGAAGACTGGTCGAAGATATGGCAGCTGAGATTCAATGCCAAGAAGTGCAGAGTCATGCATATGGGGTGTGGAAATCCGAAAGAAATGTATTCGATGGGGGGTGAAGGGCTGATGTGCATGGAGCAGGAGAGAGATCTTGGGGTGATAGTGTCTAACGATCTGAAGTCGGCAAAACAATGTGACAAGGCCATAGCTAAAGCCAGAAGAATTCTGGGCTGCATAGAGAGAGGAATATCGAGTAAGAAAAGGGAAGTGATTATCCCCTTGTACATGTCCTTGGTGAGGCCTCACCTGGAGTACTGTGCTCAGTTCTGGAGACCGTATCTCCGAAGGGACTAAGACAGGATGGAGGCAGTCCAGAGAAGGGCGACCAAAAAGGTGTATGGTCTTCATCAAATGCCTTATGAGGAGAGACTGAAGAACCTAAATATGTATACCCTGGAGGAAAGGAGGAGCAGAAGTGATATGATACAGACCTTCAGATACTTGAAAGGTTTTAATGATCCAACGTCAACGACAAACCTTTTCCATTACAAAAATATCAGCAGAACCAGAGCTCACGATTTAAAACTTCAGGGAGGAAGACTCAGAACCAATGTCAGGAAGTATTTCTTCACGGAGAGGGTGGTGGATGCCTGGAATGCCCTACCGGAGGAAGTGGTGAAGACTAAATCTGTGAAGGATTTCAAAGGGGCATGGGATAAACACTGTGGATCCATAAAGTCTCGAGGAGGTGAATGAAGAGAAGAGGCATGGGGGTGGCTTGCGGGAATGACGGCTATTTCCTGGTGATTAATACCCTTATTCAATAAACATACACACGGTTAATGCGACTCCAACATTGCATGCTCTATGCTTCAACGGCAAGAGGAAATGTGGGACAAAGGATTTGCATTCACAAATAAGCGTGGGAGTAGCTTGCTTGTTGCGGCGGTTACTACCCTAACTAATTAAACCTGATACTTCACTTTGAATACATATACAGTGCAGCTCAATGCTTCAACGCAGGGGGGAATGAAGATAAGAGGATTTACAGTCAGACAACTACCAACTAGGATTGAATTGCATAGTCTGGGTAAACACATAAGCATGGGAGTAGCTTGCTTATTGCGACGGTTACTACCCCGAACCAATTAAGCCTGATACTTCACTTTGAATATATATACAGCACAGCTCACTGCTTCAATGGCAGGGGGGAATGAAGATAAGAGGATTTACATTCAGACAACTACCAACTAGGATTGAATTGCATAGACTGGGAAAACAAATAAGCTTGGGAGTAGATTGCTTGTTGCGGCGGTTATTACCCCGAACCAATACTTCACTTTGAATACATATACAGCTCAGCTCACTGCCTCAACAGCAGGGGGGAATTAAGAAAAAATTATTTATATTAAGACAACCAACAAGGACTAAATTGCACAGGCTGGGTAAGTGTGGGAGTAGCTTGCTTATTGCGGCGGTTACTACCCCTAACCAAATAGGCTTGATACTTCACGTTAATGCAGCTCCAGCACTGCTCTCTACATCAATGGCAGGGGTGGAAGGAAAATTAGAACCAAAAAGTTACCGATAAGGGCCCTGACCTCAGCGGTCAGAGTAACAGATAAGTATGAGAAAAATAACTGTGAAAGCTTGCTGGGCAGACTGGATGGGCCGAATGGTCTTCTTCTGCCATCACTTCTATGTAAAATCACAGCTGTTTTAACCCTTCCCTGTTGGGCACATGCCCCTGGAGACAGATCCTTGGTGCGAGAGGATACTGCATCACCTGGCGGGCAGGTCCTAATTACAGGATCACTTCTGCTACACCGAGATAATGTTCTCCTTCTCCAAGACAGCATAGGGGCTGCCAGACTAGGGGTGGGATTATACTACTATCTCCATAAAGGTCTCCTCCAGGTCTGCTACTCTGGCCTCCAGACTGGACTCACTCTCTGAGAGCCAGGAGTTCATTGCATCAAGCACATACATACAACCTCTCACCTGCTGGTAAATAATCATGCATGTAGGGAGGTCTATTTTCAAGGGAATTTATGTGGTAAATTGGTCTGACTATAATTTGCCCTCCTCAGATGTGGCTAAAAGTGCATGCATATTTTTAACCATGGGAAACAGAGGCATTCTAATATTGGCACTTATGTGGCTAAGTAGCTGTGCCCCGGAACACCTCGTTGGCTAACCCCTAGATTCATCCAAAGGCAAAAAGGAGTGTGTTTATGGTAATTTTAGACTTACTGCATCATGTGGTAATAGCACTTTGCTGAGAGAGAGAAAGAAGGAGAGAGAGAGGGAGAGACCCTTCAGAAGGCCTTCATAGTAGCCAACTATTTATATCACTATAGGAGGACCGGCTAATAGCTCGAGGTGAGGTGTTGGTGGTTGTTTAGGGACTCTATAACAGGGTACTCTCAAGCTAGGGTGAGAGAACATAGTAGAAATATAATCTTTGTGAGACTTTCCTCACTCCAAATGACATCAAATCTTCACCGAGTTGTACTGTGCTGTTCGTATGTCTCACTCTGCATGTAAAACTGGCCCCTAAACCCTAAACCACCACCATCACCTCACCTCGAGCTATTAAATGCCCCTCCTATAGTGATATAAATAATTGACTACTGTGACACCCTCCCCAGAGTTTCTTTCTCTCTCTCCCCCCAAGTCCAGAAATGACCAAAATGCAAATTATATTACAGCTGTTTCTGGCATATCGCACAGCTTAACACCAGGAAAAAAGGTGTAGCTATTTTCGATGTTAAAAACATGTAATATTGCCCCTCATTTTAATGAATCCCATCCCATCCAAAAATTTGCTTTTGCACCGTGCGGTGACATGTTATCACGTGTTACATTATCGCGTGCATTAATGCTATATCACATTTTGATGAATGACCCTATAAGTCAGAATATAAACAGCTAGATGGCACTGAATATCGACCTCTCAGTTTTCGAATGTACATGTGCTATTTTATACCACCCACACAAATAGGTGCCAAGTGTGAGGCTACTTTTTGTGCTGGCAGTTTCTCTTTGAAAACTAGCATAAAATCTGTATATTAAGGGGTAGATTTTCAAAGCAGCGCGTGCGTGTCCAACGGCGCGCGCGGTTCCTGGCACTTGCACATGGACGCGACGATTTTATAACATGGACCCCGCCCACAGGCGCACTGGATTTTATAATCCACACGTGCATGTGCAGGCAGCGTGCGCAGGGGGGGAGGGAAATTTCATAAAATATGCACGGTGATGCAATTGGGCCTTCCCCAGTTCCCTCACAGTCCACTCCAATTAAGGAGCAGACTGGGAGGGAACTTCCTCCCTCTTTCCCTCTCCTCCCCACCCCCTAAGCCTAACCTACCTTTCCCTAAATTTTTTATTTTATTACTTACTGCTCCTCCGGAGCAGAAGCAAGTTATGCGCGCCTGCCGGCAGCCAGCGCACACTTCCCCGGAACAGTGGCTAATGGCCGTTGTCCCGGCCGGCCTCCATCCTGCCCCGCTCTGCCCCATCCCGGCCCTCCTCCCCCTTTTTCAGGGTCCAGCACTTGTGCATGTACCGGGGTTTGCGTGCAAGGCCCAGACATGCGTTAACCCCGTTTTTTACACACGTAGGCCTTTGAAAATTTGGCCTTTTATGCAGCCCTGCTCTTAACAATCACTTCCAGAGACTGCTTAGAAGTTGCAACATTTGAAGTCATTATTTTTTGACCTGACATTTTCTTCTTGCTTCTTGGGCTTCCAGCTCAGTTGTAATCAGAACTGGGATGGGTGCCATGAGCCTTCTTTCTCAGCCAACTGGGGATTTTTACCCAATTTTATAGTTTAATCTAGTCATTGCAGTGACCATCCTTCTGGAAACCTTCAATAATGGTCCCTAAAATCTGGCTATTAGGTGTCACCATTGCACAATCTTCCTCCACTCCAAGGGGCTATGACTGCGGCATCCCCAGCTTTCCCGTGCATGACCTGAGCCAGCAATCAGTCTGCAAAGCAGCGAGCAGCACCGCCACTGCAGTGCCCCAGAAGTTGCGCCATTTTGCTGTTGCAATATTTGACTGTCCATCTTAAGATGAGCTAAAAAATAAAAATAAAGCAGAGGTACAACACATGAAAAAAAATTTACCCAGGCAGCTCTGACTTGGTTGATTATATACTATATAGATTGACTTACAGTGAAATATATTGCTTGAGGGGTGTGTGTGTGTGTACATCAATTTTAATGTGAGAATATCAATTTATCTATCTAGATATCTATGTATGAAGAGACAGATAGATGTAGATAGATATATTGGACTCAGTAGTAATAGTATTGCCTTAATCTCCCATGCGTTGCTCTGAGCATTGATAAATACGCTCTACCTAAAATCTATTGGTTGCTGTGGATGTGGATTAGTTCCAATAAATGCACATTGATTAAAGTGAAGCAGGAACACTCTAGGAATATGTATGACTTTACTGGAACATATTTTGGGTAATGCACACATGCACCGAATTAAGAAGACATATTGATCACAGACAAGACATTTCTGATTTAGAGAAGCTATATTAATATGGGAACACGTAATGCAATATATTTTTGCTCCAGCAAACACAAACTTAGTACAAATACACGTTTGTTAATTGTAACTACTGCATTAGCCATTAATTTCACTAAGGATCTATTTGGTAAGACATCCATTAAAACTACTGTTTTAATAAATTCAGGTGAAATTTCAAGAGTAAATTGTTTTTAGCCAATAAATCTCCTGCGATGAACATACATTAGATAAAAATAAAACTGCACTGGTAATTTTCAATAAAAATGCTTGTACAGTATTTGTGTTAACATCTAATGCATTAGTTAAACATATCTGGCTGTGAAAAGGCTACATTGTGTGGGAGAATAGACCATTAAGAATCTAATGGTTTTGCTCGGCAGTGATTAATTTATCTCTTACATGTCTTTTATCCTGATTTAATAGTCTGCCTCGGGAATTCCCTCCAGATAGAGTTAAGGTTATGCCCCTCACTGACTATGTTCAGGCATTTAAAAGCCTTTTTATGCTTTCCAACATACAGAATGTTGAAAAGAATTATGTAAAAGGGATCTATATCCATCTATCTGCCCATCCATTCATCTGTCTGAAGGCACAATAACTCTTCAAAAAGGGATGGATATTCACCAAATTTGGCATGCATGAAGAAAATGTGAAAATCTCTGTTAAAAAAAACAGGAACATCAGATCAATATTTTCAAGAACTGTGCCTTCAAAACAATCCCCATAGCTTTCAATGGGAAGCTATTAGAAGCTACTCAAACTGTTAGAATGCCAACCAGTGCTATATTCCAAATGCCCCCCTGCCCCATGCTTGCAGCACTTTGCCATAGAGCAACACAGGCAGAGAGAGACAAGGAAAATAACCAAAGCAACTGGTAAAAGATTGCACAAAAAGGCACTTCCCAAGTACACACATATACCACGTCCCCCCATACCGCTCCCAGCTACACCTCCCATGTCTCCATCCCTCATACACTCCCCACCACACAGTCCACCCCCATATACGCACACATCTCTCATACAAACACACCTGCTCCTATCACACCCACACAGTGAAAATAAATGAAACAGCTTCTAAACTCACCCCATACATCCTTGTACCCACCCACACAAACTTGCACTGTTGTGGATGAATAAATGCTTACAGGCAGGAGCAGGAGGAGAAAAATTCTTATTATTAAAACAGCAAAAGTATAATACAATATATATTTGATGTAGAGATTAACAGATTACCATGCATGGACACCGGAACAGCTCTTTCAGAGATTATTCACTGATACCAAGGATTATATAGAGGTCACACTTCTAACCCCTACACCAATGATTAAGTTACACAGTTGGCAAAACATTTCTATGACTGGCTATAATGATTAAACAATAATTTCAAGTGGCTATATGTAAATAATCGATTATGATCACTGCTTCTGAGTATTATAGTTGTAGTTACTATTGTTGGATCGAACCTCCTACTCCCCCTATTCCTCCCTACAATTTCTCATGTTATTGTTCTATGTAAAGCCTGTTGCGATATTGTGTTCAATTGTAAACCGATGGGATGTTCCCAACGACCGTTGGTATATGAAAATACTAAATAAATAAAATAAATACATTTATCATTCAATATGTAAATTTTATCAATGTGTAAAATGAGTTTACAGATAGGCTGGAATGACAACTTTGGCGTTGGTATACTTTAAAGATAGCACAGAACTTTTCCATTTTATACTAGCACATTCCTTTATGCAGCAAAAACTATGCACAAAACTAAGCAGAAATTCAAGAGAATACCTATAAGTAATTATAAAGCTACTTATAACCAACAACCTAGGAAAATAAGAAGACTGACTTATGTATGGCATGCTCAAAGGTGTCTCATTACCTCTTCACAGCTCTCTAACACAGGCATGATTTCAAAAGAGCCTCTAGCACCCACTTCAGCACCTCCCACAGACCCTACCCACACATTCACCATACCCCTAAAACATACACACTCCATAATTCCCCTAACATATACAACCCTGACACATATTGTCTCCACACACAAACCTATCTCTGTACACACGCCAACACCACACACCTGCTTACACCCCCATATATATATATATATATAAACACCTGTAACTCCACACAGATTCAACTTACAAACAATCCCCACCCACAAGCACTCCCACACACACCCCCTCACAATCACAGGTGCTACTTACACATATCACATTCCCCCACACAAACCTTTCACAAACTCCTCCCATCTACACCCCCACACCTCCCCACATCATCCTCCCACACACTACATACATCCCCTTACTCCCCACACAGACATCCCCATCACCCACACCCACTAATTGATCCACAGAGACATCCCCCAACACATAATCCCACCCAAACCTCCTCACCTCTCACCCATACCCCCTCATACATCTATTCCCTCCATTTCCCCCAAACATACCGCCACCGCAAACCGCCTCACAACTATACCCCACACTCACACTTCCTACAAATGTATGTCGGAAAGCATTCCCAAAGCCATGCCTCTGCATGTTTTCCCTGCTTGGGCCCCAATTCAAACATTACCTCTGGCATAGAGGGGGTAGGTATATTGCACTATGACCAGTTAGAACTGGGCAGATTGGTTGACTCTGAGCTCGATCCCCCCCCCCCCCCCAAAAAAAAAAAAAAAAGTTGGGTCTCCTTTAGGACAAGAGCAGCCAAAAATCAAGTTATCAAAATAGCCACTGTTCTACAAGGGGATATTTAGCCATTATTTGGTGGTGTTGAAAACATCTAAAAGTTATTCAGAAGGGCCCAATAGAAGATATTCAAATGTGCAGGAAATGGATTCAGCCTAATCTCATAAATCTCTCTAAGTCTTCCTTTCATATCCCGTCCTCCTTTAATAATGCTCTATGAAACCCCTGCTCACTTCGTAATAAAGCTCCGATCTTGCTTGATTTATTTCTATATAACAATCTCTCTTACTGAAACATAGAATAACGCTCATGATACTGGCATGCCTAACGCTTTGTTACCCACCCTATGTTTAATCTCCAACACATGCCAAGACTAGTCGAGGGACTGATGGTGCACAATTGCTCTTCTTTACTTACTGGGAAGCCTTGTTAACATCCTCCCCCTTCTTGTGCCTTCTTTTTACCTCATTTAATTTCATTTTCTTGGTCGCTTACTGATCCTTATAATCCAACGAGTTTAAAGTACTATTATGAGTCCTTGCTCATCTAATACATTCATTTATCATGCTTGGAAATTGTAATATTCATGGTCGTTCTTCTTACCTGGTTATCGGGTTCTGCTCTTACTGTTCTTGATTCACCTGCTTTCCAGCAGGTAGTAAAGTCTGCCAACCACACTGCAGACCACTGTCCACATCTGATCTTCTTTAATGCACTGTTCTCTAGTCATCACATCCAGCCTACAAACTCCCCAGCCTAACAGTTCTGTCATCCAATTTTTCCATTTTTCTCTCCAAAATAATAGAAATCTTCTGTGTGCAGATACTCATACAAACTTCCCACCTCACTATGTTCGGCATTTGTTAGAAAAATCTGTGTGCATATATTGGACACATGGCAACAAACACAAAGAAATGGGATAGAATCAGCAAAAGTCAAGAAACTTGTGAGTGGTAGCTGCATTCGTTGCTGAATGGTGCTTCTGCTCACAAGTTTCAAACTCTTACAAATGCAGCCCCTTTTTATGTTAGCATTGATCAGCACATTTTAAACAGTTACAGAGTACAGGTCTGACTTACAACATCTATGATCCTGGTTTGTTGAATTTTGTTTGTAGAGGTTTTCCAATTTTCAGGCATTCAAAATGCTTTAAAACAAGTGGAAAGCACCTTGCCCATGTTAATCGGCCATCTGAAAATTGTGTTCCCTCAACGTGGCTCAAAGGCTGCACTTTGTTCTACAATGCGCACACTTTTTAGCCAGATGAAGAAGAGGTGTTCTTAAGGGCCCGCTTAGATCAGGGGAATAAAAGTGTGCACATAAATTACTTTTCCAAGTCTATGTGCATTCTTTTTCAGTAAAACTCCAGCTGCAGAAAAAGCAGGTGTAAGTGATGGCATCTACAGTGTAACCATGGAATGTTTCCAAGCCCCAAAACACGTGCATTTTCACTTTAAGAATTGGTGGAAAGTCAATGGGTAAAAACACATGCGGTCTTTGTCCCAAGGCAGACAGTTTGAAAATTCCCCTCTTTATGACTTTACAGACTCTAGCGGAACATGATTAATGAGGCCTTTGTAATAGTGGTCTGAGTCAGCACATGCAGGGGCGGTTCTATCATGGGGCAGGGTGAGGTGGCGGCCTCAGGCGGCAGAATTTTGGAGCGGCAAAAAGTGCCCCTCCAAAACACATCTACCGCAGCCGCCGCTTCACCCTGCCTCCAGAGTCAAAAATCAGATCACGCAGGGATAAACCAAACCCCTGCCTGATCCAATCAGTGGCAACACATTGTTGTGTCCGTTGGTTCCCGAAGCCCTCTCTCCGCCCTCCTTACCTCTTTGGCGCCTCCCTCTTCGCCCGCAGGAAGATTGGCTGCCACGGCGTCCTTCTACCGAGGTCCTCCGGTGTCCCCAGACCGGCTAGACGCTGCAACCCGCCATGTTTCCTGGAGCCTAGGGGCGCACGCGTGGCGCGGCCCCAATTGAAATACCGGCGATGACGCGAATCTCAGGGGCGTCCCCCCTGAGATGACGTCATCCGCAACGGATATATAAGGTCTTAGAATTTGCTAACAGATTGAGTTAGCAAGGGTTCGAGTTACTCTACCTAAGCTACTCTGCCTCCTCGGACTTACCAGGGGTACCCGCTCCTCGGGGGCCTCGTTCTCTCCTTTGTTTTTCAGGTGACAGTCTGGAACCGGTACTCTCTCCTCGAGGGCCCTCGTTCCCAGACTTGCTCCGTATTCTCTTCTGCCTGGAAGTTATCACTACCAACTACATCAGTGAGTTACCATCGCTCTCTGGAACCAGGTACTCACTCCTCGAGGGCCTATACATTCCAGCTCCTGGGCTTCTATGAGACATTGTGGGAGTGTTACCATCAGGTTCTATCCATGAACCCTGCAAACCCTGCCTACTCATTATATTTCAGTTTCTCTACAGCTCAGCCTCCAGGGATCACTGTTCCAGTATCTGAGGGACTACAGCCCAGCCAGGCATTCCAGCTCACTACTGCCACCTCTGGTGGTTCAGTATACTGTCTAATAAAAGAACTAGTGTGTGTCTGTCTCCTAATTCTGATCCTGACTGGTGGTCCCTCTTGGGATCTTCCCCCGGGGGCGTGGTCATCTGCCACTATTCCAAGGATCCACCCACAACTCTTCTAAATAACAACAGATTGTTAACTCCTATCTGATTGCTACTCCTAACAGATAGCAGCTCCTAACACATGTCGTTAACCCTGGGCAACTTTTACTGTGAGATTGGCCCTGTGGCAACATGAGATGACGTCGGGATAAATGCGAATACTGCTGCCACCCACCCCACACCTGGTGACCTAAGGAGGAGGAGGATATGGTGGCTGACCGCAGACCCCATTCTACTAGCAGCTGAAAAAAGGCCTAGGTCCTATGGGTGTGTGTGTGGGTGACTGCCTGTGTGGATGTGTGCATATGTATGCCTGTGTGTGTGTGCAAGTGGGTGACTGCCTGCCTGGGTAGATAGGTGACTGCTTGTGTGTATGTTGGAGGGGAGTTTGAGACTATGTGTGTAGGTGACAAGCTGTGTGGGTGTGGGAGACCATGTGTGTGTGTGTGTGTGTGTGTGTCAGTGGGAGGGTGAGAGCCTGTGTCTGTCGGTGGGGGGGGTGAAAGCCTGTGTGTGGGTATGTGTGTAATTGCTTGGGTGTGGGTGGGTGACTAACCTGTGTGTGTATGACTACCTGAGTAGGTGGGTGAGATCCTGTGTATTTGTGGGTGGAGGTGGGTTTGAGAAGCTCTGTGTATGGAGGTGGGTGGGTGGGTAGGAGCCAGTGTATGTGTATCTGGGTGGGTGGCTGGGCCAAAACATGAGTGTTGGTATGTGTGTGTATGTATGACTGTGTGTGTGTGTGTAGATGGCTTTGTGGGTGGGTGAGATCCTGTGTATGTGTGTGAGAGAAGATCTGTGTGGGGGTGGGGGAGAGGCTCTGACTGGGGGATGGAGAGAAAGGCTGCGTGGTGGGGAGGGGGTTGAGGAGTATTTGTGTGTGCGGGTGGGTGGGTGGGTAAGAGCCTGCATTTGAGGATGTCTGTGTATATGTGGCTGCTAGTGTGTGGGTGTGTGTGAGAGCCAGAGTGGATGTGTGTGTGAGAGCCAGAGTGGATGGGTGGGGGAGAGCCAGTGAGTGGTGTGGAGGATAGTCTGTGTGTTGGGTGCATGTGTGTGAGGGAGTGAGAGTCTGTGTGTGTGTGTTTGAGAGGATAAAGTTTTTACAGCTCCCCCTACCCCAATCAACAACAATCTCAGAGTGGCTGGAAATTGAAACATGCCAGGTATGACGAAAGGGAGATTTTTAAAATCCTTATTAGCTTTATTATTGGATATATCTGCTGTTTTGAAATATATTTTGGGAAATTTTATAAACATTTTTTTAGGTTTTAATTATTGGGTTTTCTACTCTGTTTTGACATATTTATTCTTTTTATTAATATGGTTTTACATTTATGATTGATGTATTATATTTCTTTTTTTGGTGTTTGTTGGTCTCTTATTTTGCCTTTGGTAAGGGTCTTTGTTCTGTATGTGTGATCAAGGTGAGGGATTTTGCTGTGTATAATTTGTGTAGGTCTATAGCATTCCGTCTTGTTCTATTTTCAATAGGAGGTGTCTTCTAAGGCCTGATATAATATTTGCAGTGCTGCTCTTTCCTGAGTAGGGTTGTTGCTGTTTGAGTTCTGGGAGTTAGTGTTGTTTTGATATGGTGGATTTGTCTTTTGGGGTAAACTGTATGCTTGACAGGCTGTGATAGCTTTTATTGGTTATGTAAGAATTATCCAAAACTACTATACATGAGTTATTAAGACATTATAAGATCCATCTTTAGATGTGAATGTCTCTGATCTGACATGTGAAGAAGGGACTTATGTAGTTTTATGTAGTTTTTGTACAATATTTTTAGGTACATGTATTTTTTTTATTTTATAGGTATTTTAGGCAGTCTGACTTGTTCTGTTTTCTAAATAGGAGGAATGTTGTTTTAAAGCGTGATGCAATATTTGCAGTGTTGTCTTTTTGTAGGTAGGGTTTTAATTTGAGTGCTGGCAGTTAGTACTGTTTTTTACTATATGGCTTTCTGAGGGCCAAGCCTACACCCATTACATGTTACAGCAGGCCTAATTCCATAGTGGGTTCCATGCGTCTTTTGTCCCTAGGTGAGAGCGGGTTTAGGAAGCAAGACTGCTGTAGAGCAGGGAGGGCGAGCAGCTAGCACGTGTGGGAGGGGGAGAGGGAACTGAAGGAGCAATACTGACTCCCCTGCTATAAATGTCACTGCATGCTGAGAAGAAAAGTGGTGGTGGTGTTTGTGGCCTGCCCACAGGGTTCCCACCCCTTACAGAGTTCTGACCCCCCCCCCAGCGGGCTGGAAGAAGCAGTGAGGCCAGGCATTGAAAGAGGAAGGTGAGTAGACAATTTTTGTCTGCATTCTATTTGTATTTTATGGTCCTTTTATTCTATATTTGTTTAGGGTCTCTATGTTCTGCATGAGCGATCGAGATGAGGTATTCCGCTACTGTGTAATTTCTATGTAGGGGTCTAGAGCAGCCTGGCGTGTTCTGTTTTCCTAATATTGGTGTATGGGTGTTTAGGGCCTGGTGTAATATTTATAATATTGCTTTTTCATAGGCAGGGTTGTTACTGTTTTGAGTGCTGGCAGTTGGAGCTGTTTCGGTATGGAAGGTTTACTGGATTGTAATTTGTAATTCAGTTTACTCATGGCTTTCTGAGGGCCAAGCTTGCACCTAATGCATTTCCCAATAGGCCTAATTCCACGTGGATTCCAAGCTGGGTTTTCTGGTTGGCACCACAACAGTGCATGTAAACATAATGTATATATTTTAAGTGATGATTTTACCTCAATGATTGTACTTTGTCCTGTTTCATGTAAAATCTATTATAAATGCATCATTTTTAATTGTGTATGGGGAGGGCCGAGGGCAGGAGTTGTGGATAAGGCTGTAAGGTTCACTTAGGGTACCTAATATCCTTGTGCCAGCCCTGAGAGTCACACATACAGCCACATCACTCAGCCATCTCCAACTTCCCTTGGGGACAAATGCCGGGGAAGGTTGGGAGGCAGGTGGTAGGGGCCCTGCCAGCTTCCTAGAAATATCATTAGCACTCTGCCTACCCCTCCTCTGGGAATCCTGACCCTGCATCCTCCCTTTCCCTAGCATTTCAAATAGCCAAAAGGCCTATATGCCAAGGGGGAGACCCTCTTTTATGCTTTCCCCCTAATTTGACCTGTGCCGGGCCGTGCGGGGGAGGGGAGGGGCACACTCCCTTTCCTTGCCTCAGGCTGCAGATCGTCTTGAACTGCCCTTGAGCACATGGCTGGCCACATTTTGCCTTTCACGTCATTGTTTTCTTTATAAAGTATATTAAATTCTTACTGGAACTGTTGCATTCTCAGTTTTCAGTGTTTTAGGCCATATCTGACTTTACTGGGGATGTGTTCTTAGTTACTAGAAAGTTTCAAATATGAGACACCTTCCAATCAAGAAGGACCAAGTAGGACGTCACGATATGGCGTTGGAGGGAGGACAGCTCAGAGGAAGTGCTTCTTTACTGAGAGGGAGGCCTACCAGCAGAATGTAGGCATGCTTGGGACATACGAATTCTCAATCATGTCGCTAAATCGTGTTAATACTATCTCAATTGTTTCTAATCGTGGAAATTATACTAAGCTGAACCAGCCAAAACCTTGTAACCATTATAAAGCACTATGCAAGCACTCATCTTTCACTCGTCCTAGATTTCTGCACCAAATTCCTCTAAGTGCATCAGCTTCATTAATTTCTTGTTTAACTCTAACGCTGATTTTGTTTAATGCCCAATCCATTAGTAAAAAAAATACCCATTGTCAATGATTTACATACAGGCTATGCCCCAGTTATATGTGGAATTACTGAAACCTGGTTAAAATCCTCAGATATTGCCTTAGTTAATCAGATAACAAATGATAATTATGAAGTCTTCTTTTCTGAACCGAAAGGGCGGCGGCATTATGCTAATAGTTATGAAAGAACTATCTCTACAGCAAGTACAGGTTAATATCTCTTCCCTTTTAAATCCAGAACAATTCAAGTTTGTCTTACTTACTGTCCTCCGGGTTTACTAGACTTTAATTGCTCACCACTGATTGAGTTTTAAGCCAACAATTTATGCCTTGACTTTCCGAATATTATTATGGGCAACTTTAACCTTCACTTTGACGTCCTCCCCACCAGGCCCTCCTGTGAGATTTTTCTTGAATCCCTTAAAGCCATGGGATGGAATCAAATTATTGAAGGCCCAGCCCACAAAGCAGGGCATACTCTCGATCCGATTTTTACCAATGATTATGTAATTCAAAATTCAAGCTCTGACATTAAAACTGTTCCCTGGTCAGATCATTGCCTTATTTTTTGTACTCTCACCTTTGAGGTTCACCCAACCGTCCAGTCTATGACTAAATCATCCTTTACTTTTCGTAAACCTTTTAAATCAGATGATTTAAATGAATTTCTTCCCAAGGTAATCAACAGTATTCATCTGGAAAATTCTGCTACAGCCATCTCGGAATGGTCCAAGGAATTTGAACACATTGTTGACAAAATTAATCTACTTATCACCAAAACCATAGGGGTAGATTTTAAGACCTGCGCGTGGGTATCCATGTGTGCGCGTTACCCGGCACGCACACATGTACGCCCGATTTTATAACATGTGCGCGCATGTTATATAATCGGGGGTCGGCGGCTTTCCAGGCCACGCTGCCTTTCCCCGTTCCCTCCCAGGCCGCTCCGAAATCAGAGCAGCCTCAGAGGGAACTTCCCTATCCCCCCAACCCACCTTCCCTTACCTCCCCCACCTTTCCCCCCTACCTTTTTCTTATTGTTTCTTTTGTTCTAAAACGTATTTCAGCCGTGGGACTGAAGTAAGTTGTGCGCGCCGGCCAAATGCTGGTGCGCGATCCCCGGCACAATGGCAAATGGCCACTGTGCTGGGAACTTCTAGCCCCGACCCCACCCCTTTTTGCAAGCCCCGGGACGTACATGCATCCCGTGGCTTTACACGCATCACTGGGCCTTTTGAAAATAGGCCCGGCGCCCCTTGGTTTACACAGAACCTAAAAGACATGAAAATATTACTTAGAAAGAAAGAATGAATTTGGCGGAAACAGCCTAATGAGAATAACCTTTCCATCTACAGAATACTACTTTCCAAATATAGATCCACTATTAATAAGGCAAAGCATACATTTTTTGGAAATAAAATTCATGGTTTAAAATTTAACTCTAAGACCTTATTTACATTTGTGCAGAATCTCATCTCACCCTCCATTGACAACTTATTTCCCAATTCTGATGATGTTCAAAAGAAATGCAACGATTTCGCTATTTTCTTTAAAGAAAAAATCTCAAACATATTATCAAAGTTTTCACTTAATTCCATTCAAAAAAATCACTCTGGCAGGAGATCCTTTGATCTCCTGGTCCACCTTTGAACCAGTTGGTTCTTTGGAAATCTCGTCAATCCTGTCTAATCTTAAACCAGCCAATCATCCCTGGGCTCCGATTTCTTTAAAATTCTTAAAACCTGTTTCTGATTTAATCTTACCGACTATGACCAAGATAGCTAATTTATCTTTATCTGAAGGACACGTGCCACTCCCACTAAAATGTGCTATTGTCAATCCCATTCTTAAAAACAATAAGAAAAACCCTACTGACTTTAACAACCTCAGACCCATTTCTAATGTATAATTTTTTGCTAAAATTATTGATAAAGTAGTTCAGAAAAATTGTTGGACTACTTAGATTCCAATAATATTCTTTTTCCCTCACAGTATGGTTTCAGAAAATGTTTTAGCACAGAAACTCTTTTATTAGCTCTTTCCCACATGGTTCTCAGGGGTTTTGACAATGGTCATTCTTATCTACTTATTCTTTTAGATTTATCTGCAGCATTTGATACAGTTGATTTTGATATTTTACTTCAGAGATTGACTGATATCGAATTGAATGGAACAGTTCATTCCCGGTTCAAGTCCTTTCTCTCTGGCCGTCACTACCAAGTAAAAATAAATACAAATTTATCCTCTAAAATCAAAACTGATTCTGGGGTTCCTCAAGGATCCTTGCTATCAGCGACACTATTCAACATTTATCTTTTGCCTCTTTGCAAGAGATCACCCATGTCATATATGCGACAATGTACAACTCTTAATTCCTATTAAAGACTCCTTTGCAGAAACTCTCAAAATGATTGAAGTTTACTTATCACCCATTAGACAACTATCACACATGAAACTGATCCTTAACCATCAAAAAACTGAAATAATATTACTGAGTAGGAAAGGCACCTTTGACAAAAATTTCCAATTTAAAACCAATTTCAATCAGATTGATTCTATAATCCAAGTCAGAGATCTAGGGATCATTGTTGATCATGAACTAAAATTAAAATGTAATGACTTTCAAACCTATCGCAGGCCCAAAATTGTGGAACAAACTACTATGTGAACTCAGGATGCAGAAAGATATAAAAGCTTTTAAAAAGATTTTTAAAACTTGGCTCTTTAAAAAGGCATACGATACCTGAATTTATTTATTTATTTATTATTATTATTTTTTTTTTATATACCGACATTTGATCTCAATTGAGATATCACACCGGTTTACATTCATGTACTGTAGGTATTTTTCTATCCCCAGAAGGCTTACAATCTAAGTTTTTGTACCTGAATCAGCAGCCCTGGCACGCTCGTAACTGTATTATAGGATTTTATTTTAGCTGTTTTTGTTTATTATATTTTTACTTTTTAATTTGATTTTTAACATAAAATTGTTGCTTTTATTTATTTTATTAAGGATATTATATTTGTAACTTATTATTTATGATAATGTTCTGCTACTCTGTACACCGTTAAGATTATATTACAGATTTATGTATATAAAAACAACACATAAATAAATAAAATAATTAAAGGAAATGGCAGGGGAGTTGGAGGAGGTAGTATTGGACTAACTATGAAAACCTATATGTGCAATCATATGCAATAGTATCTAAGAGGGCCAAAAAGGACAAAAAGCAGAGCAGACTTGCACACAGAGCCAGATTTAGGCATAGGCAATACAGGCATGAGCCTTGGCTATCAAATTTTGACGATGTCCAAAAACTGAGATTCCTCTGCTGCTCTCTGGTTTCTAGGGAGCAAACCACCCCTGCCCTGTTCCCTGCTTATGGGCACCATGAGCTTAAATCCAGCCCTGCTTAAACAGAGTGGCATCAGTGCATCAGGCTCCAACAAAGAGGCAGCAAGTTCAACCAACATGAAAAGGCAGCAAAGTACATTCTCAGATTTAATCAGGAGAAAGTGGCAAATTTCCTGGCACGGTTGCAGGGTAATTTGACTATGCCTGCCACCAAGGGAAGAGTGATATCCTACAGGCGGTCACACTTGCATGGCTGATAGGAAATATTTATTTGATTTATTTTCTTCCATTCAGCCACCTCTACCTTCTTGCAGTTGGGGAGAGTAAGAGCAAGGAAAGGCAATGACCACAGCTAGAACAGTGTAGGCAATCAAGTCTTCATGGCCAAAGACTGGAAGATATCCTCGGTGAGAGTAATAAAGGCAGGAGCAATCAGACAGAATTGGGGGAGGAAGTAGCAAATGGTCATTACCTGCTGATAGTTACTGTGCTACTCACTTATGTCTAGGGTGAACATAATACCTGGATCTCTGGTAGAGATAAAGGAAACCTGATGGAAGATGGTAAGTAAGTAATTGCAGTTGGCATTCTGCTCATTTGGTATGAATAATTATCCCCCTTCCCAAGTGTGATAAGAGGAGAGGTCAGGGAATGTTATGTGTGTATAAAGGAAGGTGATAAAATAGCCTTCTGGTTTGTAAAGGAGACTATCAGGTGTCCCTGTATGCTGTATAAACAAACCCTCTGCAGCAGGAGGCAGTTTAAATAATGCTGGTGATAATGAAGCTGAAAGGTTGTTATAGGTAAAGAAACCCCCATGCTCACACTGTCACACCAAGTGTAAAATAGAAGCAGCTAGTAAAATGAAATACCTTTATTCATTCCACCACAGAAGCCTAAGACAAGGGAACTCATATATATAAAATGGAGGAATAGCCTAGTGGGTAGAGCAGCAGACTCAGAACAAAGAAGCCTGAGTTAAATGTCCACTCCTCCTAGTGACACTCCTTGTCATCTTGTGCAGCTCACTTCACCTTCCGTTGCCTCAGGTATGAACTTGGCTAGTAAGCCCTCCGGACAGGGAAATGCCTACAGTACCTGATCAATCCCAATGCCCTTTTGACATGGTCGTCATGGTTAATGGATCTTTGGGTAAGGTAATAGAAAAGACTGGAAGCAGGTGTTATGTTAAATAAAAAAGAAATGATGAAGTAGTCAATATATCACATTGCCAACATTGTGTTGTCTCTAGTTTCAAATATTTCTTTATTAGTTTAACAAGAATTTCCGAAGGCCAAAATAAAAACGTTGTAAGTATGTATTTCATAGTCATATTCAGGGGCAGATTGGCCTATCGGGGCTTCGGGCATGCCCGGGACGGATTGTAGGAAAACTTCAGCCCAGGGGACTTTTTCAAAACCAGCCCGTAGGGGTATCTGACTGACCCTCTCATGCACTTTCCCTGCAGCGCATGCTTCAACAACTCCAAAAAGCAAGCCAAACTGACCTTTGAGAGGTACATCATGTGACATGGAGCATGGAAGAATGGAGTCAAAAAGTCTCCAACATGAACTTCACCATTTTACTGAATAACTAAGCAGCAGAGCACACCCTAGAACAGAGGTAAGCAACAGAGCTGCAGTCACCCTTCCATCCATGCTATTAGTTAGGCCTCCCACATGTCTGGTTATATCTTATAAACTGTATAATATATATCCTGGATCCTTGGTCTGGTGTTAAAGTCTCTTGCCAATCAATCAGCTCTTGGAATCAGTTGTCAAATAACGAGACAAGCCACACTGCCAGTCAGTGTCAGAAACACACACACACATAATCTCTCAGACACAAACACCCACTTTGTCTCTTCTGAGTGTGTGTCTATGAGTCTCTCTCTCTGATCCATACACATTCTTGCTCTTAATATGTGGGTGTGATTTTATGTCACAGAGAAAGAGAGACCCCCCTCCACATACACTTTGTATTAGAGAGAAAGACACCCACCTATCCACACACTCTCTCAGACACAAACTGTGTGTTTGTGTGTGTGTGGGTGACACACACCCACTCTGTCTCTCAGACATGCATATTTCATTGTTGTGCTGCTGCTCATGTGCTCAAACAGCGAGTGCTCCAGCTCCATCACTAGTGTGTCCATGTGTAACGTTTTTGCTTTCTGCCATGCCAGCCTTCCCCAGCCTAGAGCATCCACTCCCTTTCCCATTCCAATGTTTCTTGGCACCCCCACTCTCCAGGAGGCTCATTGGTTCCACAGCCTGCTTCCCCCCTCTCAGATCTAAACCCAGCTACTTCAGACAGAAGTCTGCACAGGCTCTTTCTTCAAAACAGCTGATGAACGGAACAGCAACATATTTTACAACATCAAATAACACTTAATAATTAAAACTAATAAGAATTTAAAAAAATCCTTAGGCCTCGAAACCTGGATGTTTTTGATATTGAAAATATTTTTTGGGTGTTTGGGAAATAATTAACTAATTATATGAGTTTTTAATTGATAGATGTTGTGTTCATCAGCTGTTTTCAAATATTTATTTTTTTCATTTGTATGTTTCTTGATTTTATTTTTTTATGTTTCATGAGGAATGGTGGTGTTTCTGTTTTTTCCATTGTTGCACTGCATACAGAATCTGGCCTGTTGTGGTTTCAAGTTCAGTTTTTGTCTGCATGTTTCTATTTGTACAATTTATGGTATCTTTATTCTGTATTTGGTGAGGGTCTTTCTATGTTCTGCCTGTGGGACTGAGGTGAAGTATTCTGCTAGTGTGTAGTCTATACAGGGTTCTAACACAGCCTGGCTTGTTCTGTTTTCCTAATAGGTGTATTCGTATTTTAGAGCCTGGTGTAATATTTACAGTATTGCCTTTTTCATAGGTAGGTTTGTCACTGTTTAAGTGCTGGAAGTTAATGCTGCTTTGGTGTAGGCTATCAGTCAATAAGAGCCCATATCCAAATTATCCTATCCCTTTTTGTGTATTAAGGTGATAGTTGCATCTAATAGAGCAGTATCGATCTCAGGATTTTGCTGCAGATACTCAAAGGTTTTCAGTAAAAAAAGGACCCACAACCCCAGAGAATCTCTTTTAAAATTCCAAGTGGAACACATTAGGTGGCCTAGTAATAGCTTTATAAATTTTGACTAGGGCATTGGGAGCTGCCAGTCTGGCCATTTGTCTCTCAGACAGGCCAGGGAAGGTAATATCATTAAGGTATTTGCTGATATCCTCCTCAGAACATTAGTCCTGCCTGGAGTATAAAGCCTCAAAATAAGCTTTAAAAGATGCATTAAAAGATCTAATTTACTAGAGATCATCCCCTGTTTTGTGTAAATGCTATGAATTAGGGTCTGGCCCCTCCTTTTAGGAATCTCCCTAGCCAACAGCTCCCTCATTTTATTCCCATGCTCATACCATTTTTGATGGGGAAGTTTAAGGGATTCTCAAACCCTGTAATCTGGAATGATTTAAATTCTTCTCAAGCCTTGAGCAAAGACTGATATCCTGTCTTGGAGCAAGTGGCTTTATGTTGTGCTTCTAGAAGAGCTATGTATCGATCAATGGATTTCTCCCATTTCAACGATTCCTTCTTAAAGTGTTTAATTGGCATGCCTATTCTACGCACATTTAGAGAAAAAAGGAGCCACTTATCTTACCGGTTACTAACCCAAACAGTAAACTGATCACTCACCTTAACCACGGCTTCAGAAGTGTAAGAGGTCAAGGATGACTCTGTGTCCTAACTCCTCCCACCCCCCTAAATCATCGCTACATGCATATTCTCACAGGTCTACCTTCCCTCTGCCACTTTCAATCAGTGTAATTATTAACCACAAAGAAAAGGATATACTTGGCCACTTTAATTTTCATTTGCCATCACTGCAGGAAGGCGCCAGACTCTTTTGCACCGTCAAAAACTGAGGACTTCCCCTCGTGATGTATTTTTAATCTGGCAGAGTAAATAAGAGTGAACAGAATGGCTTTTTGTCAAAGCACTCTTTTAATCTCCATGAAGCTATGTCTCTTCATTTGTAATTCAGCTGAAAAGTCCTGAAAAAAATAAATCCAATGACTTTTATAAATAATTTCCTTTAGCTTTGTCGGTGAAGTGATGTTGCTTAAATATAATTGCATGTGGTCTGCTGTTATCTGAAGGTATCGGAGCCAGGGCCCCATGACCCTATTGAGTGTCCTTCATTGCTTTTGAGCTGAAGAACCTCCAGAATCCATTTAGCAAAAAAAACCCACCAGGTCCCTGCCCTTGACCTTCTCAGGTAGGTCAATAATAAGTTACATCTATAGCTCCTATTCTCGAAATCATTTTCTTTTTCAGCATATTTTGCTGGGCAGCCATGAGGGACATCTCGAGCTATTCTACTTTCTCAGATATGCTATCCAATTTAGCATTTCTCTCTTCCTCAGAAGAGACAAGCTGAGCTACTCTGTCCACTACTGTTTCTAGCTTAGCATCAAGGCTAGAATAGATTTTCTTCCCCAGTTGCTCCATTTCTGCATGCACTGTTTCCACCATTTCATTTGGCAAGGCAGAATCACATGCGGCCTCAACCTCTGACGCCATTTTGTCCAAAGCCTGAATTTTCTCCGTGGTAAAATCTACCCCTAATTCTCCCATCTAGTTTTCATGTTGATCTCTTTGGCCAAACGACCTACTCTACCCACATCATCAGGAGAGATATCTTGGAAGCCTTCTTTAGCCGTATTCCGTCCAAAGAACTCAGTTTGCACTGTGAGAAATCTAAAACAGAAGCTGAGGGATGGAGGGAATTCCTTTGGTCAGCTTCCACCCATTATGGCAGCATCATGTAACCCCCAATCAAAAATGTTACTTTAATACAATCTCAATTGGGAGAAATAATTTTGTCCCCCAAATTCTGGGAGGAAGCTGAATAACCAATCCATTGATTGACAAGGATCAGGAACCAGAGAGTTAATTGACTTCAGTAGCAAATAAAGTAACTAGAAGTATAAAGTCACAGATTTATTAAAATAACAAAAGCTGTAAATGAACTGTAAAAAACAAGAACTTACAACTGGATAATTACATCAATTTTCCATCATTAATCAGTAAAAGATAAGTTGGAAAGCATCAGTTGCTTCCAGCATGATTATTACTGCTGTATACAAAGACTTTAAATGTTGAATTAGCTATTGAACAATGCTCAGGGCATAAAAAGTAATCTTTTCCACACTCCATCCCCTTTCATTGACAGGGATTCTTGGACTTTCAATGAGGGATAACCTCAGGAGAGGAAAGTTGCACATACTTAAGCTCACAAGCTGAGGTGTGGTCTTTGGGGTTCTAAAGGGACATTAGCCCAGGGGTTACAGTACATAAAATAACTTAATCCATTTTAGAATCTCTTTCTTTAATCCACATTTCTCAGGAACCCAAGATACACACTTTGAAATGTTTGTATGCTAATGTCAGAAGTCTAAGAAGTAAGATGGGAGAATTAGGGGAGGATTTTATAACGTGCACGTGTGTCCATGTGAGAGCAGTTCCCGGTATGCACACATGGATGTGCCGATTTTATAACATGTGTGCGCCGGCGCACACATGTTATGAAATTGGATGGCTGTGTGCACATGCACGATGGATTTTATAATCCGTGCATGTGGCGTGCGCAGGGGGGGGTGTACTTTTGTAAACTCTGTGTGGCGACACAATCAGGCCTTCCCCAGTTCCCTAACTCCCTGCCTAACCTTCCTTCCCCTTCTTCTCTCCTCCCCACCGCTCAGACTAAACTACCTGCCCTGAATTTTTTTATTTCATTACTTTCTGCTCCAGTAATAATGGGAGATTTCAATTACCCCAATATTGAATGGGTAAGTAAAACATCAGGGCATGCTAGAGAGATAAAGTTCCTGGATGGAATAAATGACAGTTTTATGGAGCAATTGGTTCAGGAACCAACGAGAGCGGGAGCAATTTTAGATCTAATTCTCAGCTGAACTCAGGATTTGGTGAAAGAGAGGTAACAGTGGTGGGGGCGCTTGGCAATAGTGATCATAATATGATCAAATTTGATTTAATGACTGGAAGGGGGACAGTAAGTAAATCCACGGCTCTAGCGCTAAACTTTCAAAAGGGAAACTTTGATAAAATGAGAAAAATAGTTAGAAAAAAACTGAAAGGTGCAGTTACAAAGGTAAAAATTGTGCAACAGGCATGGACATTGTTAAAAAATACCATCTTAGAAGCACAGTCCAGATGTATTCCACGCATTAAGAAAGGCGGAAGGAAGGCAAAACGATTAATATCATGGTTAAAAGGGGAGATGAAAGAGGCTATTTTAGCCACAAGATCTTCATTCAAAAATTAAGAACATAAGAACATAAGAAATTGCCATGCTGGGTCAGACCAAGGGTCCATCAAGCCCAGCATCCTGTTTCCAACAGAGGCCAAAACCAGGCCACAAGAACCTGGCAATTACCCAAACACTAAGAAGATCTCATGCTACTGATGCAATTAATAGCAGTGGCTATTCCCTAAGTAAACTTGATTAATAGCCGTTAATGGACGTCTCCTCCAAGAACTTATCCAAACCTTTTTTGAACCCAGCTACACTAACTGCACTAAACACATCCTCTGGCAACAAATTCCAGAGCTTTATTTTGCATTGAGTGATAAAGAATTTTCTCTGATTAGTCTTAAATGTGCTACTTGCTAACTTCATGGAATGCCCCCTAGTCCTTCTATTATTCGAAAGTGTAAATAACCGATTCACATCTACTCGTTCAAGACCTCTCATGATCTTAAAGACCTCTATCATATCCCCCCTCAGCCGTCTCTTCTCCAAGCTGAACAGCCCTAACCTCTTCAGCCTTTCCTCATAGGGGAGCTGTTCCATCCCCTTTATCATTTTGGTTGCCCTTCTCTGTATCTTCTCCATCGCAACTATATCTTTTTTGAGATGCGGCGACCAGAATTGTACATCATATTCCAGGTGTGGTCTCACCATGGAGCGATATATAGAGGCATTATCACATTTTCCGTTTTATTAGCCATTCCCTTCCTAATATTTCCTAACATTTTGTTTGCTTTTTTGACTGCTGCAGCACACTGAGCCGAAGATTTTATCCACTATGATTCCTAGATCTTTTTCCTGGGTGGTAGCTCCTAATATGGAACCTAACATCGTGTAACTATAGCAAGGGTTATTTTTCCCTATATGCAACACCTTGCACTTGTCCACATTAAATTTAATCTGCCATTTGGATGCCCAATCTTCCAGTCTTGCAAGGTCCTCCTGTAATGTATCACAATACGCTTGTGATTTAACTACTCTGAATAATTTTGTATCATCCGCAAATTTGATAACCTCACTCATCGTATTCCTTTCAGATCATTTATATATATATATTGAAAAGCACCGGTCCAAGTACCATTTAATCCTACTCTCTGTTTCCTGTCTTTTAACCAGTTTGTAATCCACGAAAGGACATCACCTCCTATCCCATGACTTTTTAGTTTTCTTAGAAGCCTCTCATGAGGGACTTTGTCAAACGCCTTCTGAAAATCCAAATACACTACATCTACCGGTTCACCTTTATCCACATGTTTATTAACCCCTTCAAAAAATGAAGCAGATTTGTTAGGCAAGAATTCCCTTGGGTAAATCCATGACTGTGTTCCATTAAACCATGTCTTTCTATATGCTCTACGATTTTGATCTTGAGAATAGTTTCCACTATTTTTCCCGGCACTGAAGTCAGGCTCACTGGTCTATAGTTACCTGGATCGCCCCTGGAGCCTTTTTTAAATATTGGGGTTACATTGGCCACCCTCCAGTCTTCAGGTACAATGGATGATTTTAATGATAGGTTACAAATTTAAACTAATAGATCAGAAATTTCATTTTTGAGTTCATTCAGTACCCTAGGATGCATACCATCCGGTCTAGGTGATTTGCTATTCTTTAGTTTGTCAATCTGGCCTACTACATCTTCCAGGTTCACATTGATTTCATTCAGTTCGCCTGACTCATCACCTCTGAAAACCATCTCCGGAACTGGTGTCTCCCCAACATCCTTATTAGTAAACTCGGAAGCAAATAATTAATTTAGTCTTTCTGCAATGGCCTTATCTTCCCTAAGAGCCCTTTTAACCCCTCTGTCATCTAATGGTCCAACCGACTCCCTCACAGGTTTCTTGCTTTGGATATATTTTAAAAAGTTTTTATTATGAGTTTTTGCCTCTATGGCCAACTTCAATTCAAATTCTCTCTTTGCCTGTCTTACAATGTTTTACACTTAACTTGACAATGCTTATGATTTATCCTATTTTCTTCAGATGGATCCTTCTTCCAATTTTTGAAGGATGTTTTTTTGGCTAAAATAACCTCTTTCACCTCACCTTTTAACCATGATGGTAATAATTTTGCCTTCCTTCCACCTTTCTTAATGTGTGGAATAATGGTTAAAGCACGATCCTGGGGGAGGAAGGCTTTCGCCTATATAGTGTTTAGGTCAACCCCTATAAAGGATAGGGTTTGAGATGGAACTATCTTGGATTTGGGATAGTTGATTAGAAACCCTAAGGAGATCAAGGTGTTGATAGTGAGACGCAGGGAGGTTAGCGCGCCCTGCTGAGACGGAGCCCTTATCAACCAATCGTCGAGATAATGGTAGACATGGACACCCTGATTCCCGAGGAAGGCTGCAACCACCACCAGGCACTTGGTGAATACTCGTGGAGCAGACACCAGGCCGAATGGTAGTACCCAGTACTGGAAATGGTGAGGGCCAACCAGGAATCTCAGGAATTGCGATGAGATGATGTGATTGAGATGTGTGTGTATGCGTCCTGGAGATCTAGAGAGCATAGCCAGTCTCCTCTTTCCAGAAGAGAAAGTAGAGAGCCCAAGGTTACCATCTTGAATTTTTCTCTGTGTAGAAATGTGTTTAGTGCACGGAGGTCCAGTATCGGGCGTACGCTATCTGACCTTTTTGGTATTAGAAAATACGGGGAATAAAACCCCTGCCCCTACTGGGAGAGGGGTACCAGCTCTATTGCTCGGGATAGGAGGAGGGATGAGACCTCCTGTTCGAGCAAGGGAGAGTGGTCGGACTTCCCCCACATCAGCCGAGGTGGAGAGTCCACTGGAACAGTCAGGAAATTTAGGTGGTAACCTTGGGTGACTACCGCAAGTACCCACTGGTCTGTGGTGACTATGTGCCAAGTGCTGTTGAAGTGACAGAGTCGACCGCCGACTGGTATGGATGGAAGAGGAGGTTGGCTTACACTCTCTAGGAAGGAGTCAAAACCCCGATGCTGGTCCAGGCTGAGAAGCTGGCTGAGACTTTTGAGGCCGATTCTGCCTGGATTGACCTTTTTGGTAAGGCCTGGAAGGGCGTCCTCTGGAAGCCAGAGGATAAAATGTCCTTGGCTTGTAGGTTGGCTGCTTAGAGTCTCGTCTGAAAGTTCTCTTAGGGGCAGAAGGGAACTCAGACGGCATAGAAGAAAGTTGTCGCAGCGTTTCATGGTGGTCCTTCAATTGCGACACAGTCTCTCGGATCTTTTCCCCGAATAGATTATTGTCCACACAGGGTAGGATCTGCCAACTTGTCTTGGACTTCTGGTCTTAAGTCCAAGGATTTGAGCCAGGCCCATCTTTGTGCACTAATCCTGGCTGCAGACACTCTTGAGGCAGTGTTGAAGATATCATAAGCAGCGCGGACCTCGTGTTTTCCAGCATCCAGACCTTTTGAGCCAGAGTATGAAACTGAGTCTGGAGTTGCTCTGGTAATGAATTAGAGAAGTCCTGGATCCTTTTAAAGAGGTCTCTGTTATACTGGGTCATGTATAACTGGTAAGAGGCTATGCGAGATATGAGCATGGAGCCATGGAAGACATGCCTGCCAAAAGCATCCAGGGATTTTTGTTCCTTCCCTGGAGGTATGGAGGAATGAGGTTTTGAACATCGTGCCTTCTTCTGGGCTGATTCAACAACCACAGAATGATAATCCAACTGAGACTTCTGGAACCCAGGAGCTGACTGCACCAGTTAGGTGGCATCTGTCTTGCAGTTGACAGGTGGGATGGAACATGGGTGTTCCCAGTTCCTTTTCAGGAGATCAAGAAGGATTTCATGAATTGGTATGGACATGATTTCCTTAGGAGCATCTAGAAATTGGACTCTTGTGGCTAGAGTCCTCTTCTGTCTGAAGTTGGAAAGGAATGGTTTCAGACATTTCCTTGATAAAATTGATAAAAGACAGATTTTCTGGTGGAGAACATCGTCTTTCATCTGGGGGAGAGGGCTCTGATGGTAGATCATCTGTATCCTGGGACGAATCATCGGTCCAAGGATTGTAGGGCTGATCTCCAGCACCTAGTGGGTCTCCAGCAGGGAGAAAGGGTGCTAATCCTGAAGGACCAGGCCTAAGCATTGACAGCATCGGAGGCGGCACCGACGGCATCGATGGAGCATCGATGGAGGAACTGATGGCATTGATGGAGGCACCGAAGGGACCGGTGACATCGATGGACGAGTCAGTGGTAAAATCCCAGACGGTGGGAAGGGGAATCGGTATTTCTTCATCATCCGATGATAATGGAATCGGTGTAGAAGGCACTGGACACACCGGTGCTCTCCGTTCCATCGGAGGTAGGGCACCAATCAACGCATCCAGTCTACCCAGTAGCGGTGCAAGCGCTACGGGAATCGGATCGGTGACCGCTACCGGCATTGATGGAGGATAGAAGCCATGAAGTGCTTTACTGATGGCCTCTTGGATCATCCCATCCAATTTCTTGTGGAAGCCTGGGGCATGGAACCCCGGCACCGGAGTAGGAGGCTGCACTGGCGTAGCCGGAGGGTCCACCGGTGAAGGTGGAATACCGGATCCCAGCACCACTGAAGGTGGGGAATGCCTCGGTGACTCGGTCACAGAAGATCATGGGGCCTTTTCTGGACGGGGCTTCTTTGTCTGTGGCTCTATCGATGTCAATGAGCCACGGACTGAGCCTTCTGATGCCGGTATCGACGCTTTTCACGATGTTCTCCTCGGTCCTTTTCCTGAAGAGGCAAGGAGGCTAGCGACACTTTTGGAATTGTCAACGCCGGTTGAACAGCAGCAGTATCCCGGTGCTGGCGAGAGGTCGATGGCACCGGCTTGGATGACGTCGAAGCTATCGATGGAGTTGGGGTTTTTAACTGAAAGAGAAAGTCCATTTTCTCTAAACTGGCCTTACGGCCCTTCGGTGTCATTTGGGCACATTTAGTGCAAGTTAGGACATCGTGGTCGGACCCCAAACACATAACACAGACCCCATGCGGGTCCGTGATGGACACTGTCTGAGTACAGTTGGGGCACTGATGAAAACCCGATGCCATGGCTCCGACAAAAATTTAACCACGGTGCAGTCGATGGCCGGTAGGCCCCGAAGGGATAACTTGACCGTAACAAGAGTAAAAGCTTACCTTTCGACTGTGGAGTATAGATATTGATAGGGGGAGCCCTTTGGGGTAGAATTTTTTGGAAAAATTTGAAAGAAGTTCCATGAGGAAAAATAGTCAGGAATCTCAGAGAGCTGCTTAACCCGCATGGCTACTGCTGCGTGGAAAAAAGAAGACTGAAGGGGGACCCCTGCTGGATGCAGGGTCAGTGCATTGCTGGGCATGCCCAGTAGGTGCCAGTCAAAGTTCTAGAAAATTTGACAAAAGTGTTCTGTGATTGGGCTCCATCCTGATGATGTCACCTATATGTGAGGACTACCATTCTGCTTGTCCTGTGAGAACATTGGTAGGCTGGGGTCACTGCAGTGTTATATACACTGTGACATCAGCTTGCTCCTTCTCCATCTGCTGGCAGGGGAGCATAAACCCACTGGTCCTGAATCCATCTGTCTATATGCTAGGAAATTAAAGTTTTTGTCTCCACTACCTTCTTTGGAAAGGCATTCCAGATATTTATTTTATTTAAGAAATGTATATATCTCTTTACAGATTTACAATTAGACCTTCCAAAGTGATGTATAACAATAAAATACAATTTAAAACAATAAAAATCAAAACATCACAACATAAAAGTCAAAATAAAACAAATAAAAAAATATTAACAATCATCCTTTCCATGCAGAAAATATTTTGACATTGTTTTTGTGTCCATCCCCTTGGGGATTCCTATTATGGCCCCTATTTTTACAGTTTTCTTTCCATTGAAAAAGGTTTGTTTCCTGTGCATTAGTATATTTTAGATATTTCAATGTCTATATCATATCTCCCAATCTCTCCCCTCTTCTAGTGTATATATGTACATAATTATTATATTTAGGCCTGCCAGTAGAAGTAGATCCATATTATTTAGTAATGTGGAAACTAAAATTAGTGTTAACATCACTGCAAAGAAAATAATATTTTTACTTTTAGATAGATTACAGGAGATCTTTGTAAAAGGGATAAATACCTTTCTTACCCTTAAATATGGAGGGTGTAGAATGACACACATTGTTCCTGGGTCTCTTGCTGAAGGCCTTTAGCAGGTACAATGCTTTTATAAGGCAGAAAAACCTAAACTCGGTTCAAAATTACTTGTTAGTTTTATATCGGGAGGGGGGGGGGGGGGTGTCTGTTCAAACAGGCCGAGTAATTGCAAGCTACACGGGTGGCTTTAACATGTGGATTTTCAAAGGGAAAACATGCAGGTACTGTACTGTACTTTCCGGTTGAATGCAAAATGTTCACATTGTCCATATATATTTGAAACTGTCATGCACGTGCACTGTTTTCATTCCCAACATAAATATGTTCAAAGGAACTCCCTTGTTTTATCCAACTAAAAGCATTTGGATTGTGAACCCTGTGCCTTCTTTTTTAGTTGCTTTGAGGGGAGCAATATTTACATAGGCCAATTTACCCCATGTAAATGGCTTTAAAATTGTCCTCCTTATGGGATCATAATTGCTACCTAACTACATTGTTGATTTTCTTTTACCTAATTTTCTTTTCATTGAGCTAATTTACTTTCTGCTTTTAGTAAGGTACTTTGAAACAGTGGTGAGGAGCAGAAAAATACAGCATTTTTATTGTGCAGTTAACTTGGCAATTAGGATTCGATGCAGAAAGTGCAGAGCCATGCACTTGGGGTGCAGAAGTCAACGAGTAGGTGGAGAAGAGCTGATGTGCACTGATCAGGAGAGGGACCTTGGTGGGATAGTGTTGGATGATCTCAAGGTAGCAAAACAGTGTGATAAGATGGTAGACAGAGTTGTGAGGATGCTTGGGTGCATAAGGAGAGGCATAACGAATAGAAAAAGAGAGGTAATAATGCCTTTTTCAGAGGTCTCACCTGGAGAACTGTGTTCAGTTCTGGAAGCTGTATCTCAGAAAGGATATAGAGAGGCTGGAGATGGTCCAGAGAAGACAACCAAAATGGTGCATGGTTTGCACCAAAAGTCCTATGAGACTGAAGGAACTTAATATGTATACCCTGAAAGGGAGGTGAGACGGAGGGATATGATACAGAAGGTATTATAATAGTTTTATAGATTCCTTTGGATTGGAAAGGAATCTATAAAACTAGAGGTCACAATATGAAGCTCAAATGGGGTAGATTCAGGAACAATATCAGGAGATATTTTTTCACAGAGAGAGTGGTGGATGCCTGGAATGCTGATGACAAGGACAGTGAGAGACTTCAGACAGACTTCAAAAAAGCATGGGATAAAAACAGAGGATCCCTAGTAGCAAGAGAATGGTAATGAAGCACTGGATAACCTTCACTGACTGAAAATTGCAGCCCAGGGCAGCAGTGATATGGCTGCATTGTGCTTCCTGGAAGGCATAGGGTAATCTGCATGGAGCAGCACTTGCAACCTTAAAGAATTTGGAAGTTGGGTTCCATGTAGAAATTTGGGTCCTTTGTCAGATTTGCATAATGTTGCTACTGGAAAGGTTAGATGGGTCTTTTTGGTCTTTATCTGCTGTCATTACTATGTTAATATGATATTACTTACAAAATATTGTATCTACTAAGAAACTTTTAGCAACAATGACAGAGTACTCGGTGCTGTATAATATATGCACAAACAGGTAAAATGAATTTTAGACCTGATCCAAGTAGCTACCTGACATGCAAAGAAAAAAGGTGACTTTGCTAAGGTCATGAGTATAGGGAGCTCCCAGCTTGTTGCTCAAAACATTATATCGTTTCCTCATCCTCAATACAGTGGGTGTGTGTGGTATAAGGCCTTTAACCCCCCAACTTGGAATACTATTATTTGGTGGTAACCATAAGTAACATTAAATGAGGACAATATGATCTGGGGTGAAATGAAAAAAAAAAGTCAAGACACTGGTGATAGGACAGCAATGCTATTATAAAATTCCACAGAGAGACACATTAAACTGGGTATGCTGAACAAAAACTCTGCAGTCTGGCACTACAGCGGAAATTCGGCCTGCGCAACTGGAAAGAACAGGAAGATGTAAAATGAAACAGGGTGAGTCGAAACTAAAATTGTGATGCGGAATTACAGGGTGAGGGAGCAATTTATGTAGGCAATACTTTGTTCAAGAAAAGGCTAAAGACATAGGTTACGCTCTCTCACATAAAAGGAAAGGAGAAAGGACCTAATTTCTATGTTTATTTAATTAACCAAGGACCTAGACATCAAATTACAATAAATCCTCAAGAGTTTACAGTTTACAAAGATACTTGGAGCAAGGACAAATAGGGATGGTAACTTTAAAACAGCTGCGCGGGCGTACATAAGCGGCTCATGGACGCGGCCATTTTATAACATGCGCGCTTATATGCACTCATCTTATAAAATCGGCTCGTAAATGTGCGTACCATTTTATATGGATATGTGCATGTGCTGCTTCGACCATGTAAGTGTGGGGATTTTAATATACATAAGCGCCAATGCAATCACCAGTCAAACCAGTTCATTCCCACTTTGCCCAGTTACAGGATAGGACTTCCTAATCCCCCTAGATAACTAACCTCTCTTTTACCCTGCCTGCCCCAACCCTTAAAACCCCACTGAATAGCCTAGTTCTTTTTGTTTTATAACTTACACATCATCTATAGCAGAAGTAAAGTTACGCGGTACTGGACCACGGTGCGTGCTTGTGCGTGAAAATACTTATGCGCTGGTTTTCATTTAAATTCCCAGAACGCCCATGCCCTGCCCAGTCCATGCCACGCCCTGCCCCTTTTATGAACTTTTTCTTTGTGTGCATGCCGGGAGATACGTGCATCCATGGACGCTTCTTAAAATAAGTGCGCCACTCGCCAGTCCGAGAGACAAGCGTATCTCCCTGATTTGGCACGTGTAGGGCTTTTAAAATCTACCCCAAAGTGACTGGTTGAAAGGCAAAGTTAACATTTGTTGTAAAAGTGAGATTTGGGTTTCCTGATCCCCAAACTATTATTCTAACCACTAGGCCATTCCCTTTCCCCAATCACATTGACAACTGGGACTTACCTGTGATAGTCATTAAACATTTCACTGCCAATTCTCTAGTCAGGGTACAACAGAAATTAAACACAGTTTTACCACATATGTAATTGTTTATTGATTGAGGAATCCATACAAGATAAACAAATGTTTACAATATGATCCATAACAAGCTTTTCCAGGACTTAACAAAAATGATTGTCACTCACTGTGCTCCACAAAAAAGAGTTTCCTTTAATGAATAAATAATCTGATGAGACTAGGAAAATATTTACAATATAAACAGATGAGAAAGCTTTGGATATATTACTTTTATCATTGTGTATTCTTCATTTCATAATTCATTTTCGATCAAGTTTATCCTTCTGCAGTAATACAAATCTGACAAACTACAGCTCAACAAAAAGGTAATGCATTTTGAGATGAGTTTAGTTCATTAGTTCCAGATGAGCCATATGTTATGTTATTTTGTTATACATGAGTTAAGACTACAGATGAAGCTAAAACCCTGTACTATCAGATTGTTAGACCACATTCTCCACAGAATAAAAAATTAAAGTACAATTAGGCAGTGACAATAAACAAAGGATTACAGTCAACAAAACATAATAGAAAAGTACAAATTCCTTCATATGACTGTCATTGTGCTCCTTCATTTGCCAGCTGACTCTGCCGTTCTATCAAGTCCATGGTTGTGTGTGGATGGAGGCAGTATCCAGAAACTGGAGGGTGTGTCTGCATGTGCCAGGCAGCATTATAGTGGAGAACAGGCAGTGCAAAGCAGTTTCATGAACATTTTCTGCGACTCTTAACAAGAGCCAGTTTTACAAAGCAAATTAAGCATTATATGAGGCGTCTTCATCTTAATATACAGAAATATCACGGAACAACTTGCTCTGTTCATGGTGGAAGCAAATAGGGTTTTTTGTTTTTGTTTTTTTGGTGGTATTTGTTGCCATCAGCCAGAATTCAAGTATTCCAAGGCCACTTCATAGCAGAATTTATACTGATCCTGAGGGTGAGGGAACAAAGGAAGAGAAAAAAAAAATACAAAAGAACATTATCATCAATAGAATGGCCATAATTTCAGATTTAAACAGATTCTGTTTTAATGATTTGATGGCATTTGCTAGGCACAAAATTAATAAGAATGCATTCAATTTCAGCATTAAAATGATAATTATTATACAGATTTTTACATGGATTTTAATCCCATTAGGATGATAACATGCTTTACATACGTTTCTTTACTATCACGTTATGAATCTAATAGGTGAACAAAAAAGTACTGATACCAAAACAAATTCACCTTAAGAAATCACTAAGGTAATTGTATTGTTTGTCATACTATATAAGAAAAATATGTATAAAGACCATCATATCACTTGAGATGCTGACTGCACTTAATGATGGAGTGGCTGAAATCTTATCATCAAATGTGTGTTACTGTTATAATCATAGGTCATTCACACAAATGTCCATATTGTTTAGCTTTTTAGACATTTGCAGATAAAATCATTTATCTCACAGAGAAGAAAAAGCAATCAACTCTTCAGGACAAGTGGTTTCTTAAGGTGAATTTGTTTTGGTATCATTACATATGTTTCTAAAATTGCAGAACTATTCATGTAGTTCTATTTGGCAAGGAACTCTCAACCTTGAATACTGTGTACAATTCTGGTCACCGCATCTCAAAATAGATATAGTTGCGATGGAGAAGGTACTGAGAAGGGCAACCAAAATGATAAAGGGGATGGAACAGCTCCCCTATGAGGAAAGGCTAAAGAGGTTGGGGCTGTTCAGCTTGGAGAAGAGATGGCTGAGGGGGGATATGATAGAGGTTTTTAAGATCATGAGAGGTCTTGAACGAGTAAATGTGAATCTGTTATTTACACTTTCGAATAATTGAAGGACTAGGGGGCATTCCATGAAGTTAGCAAGTAGCACGTTTAAGACTAATCGGAGAAAATTCTTTTTCACTCAACGCACAATTAAGCTCTGGAATTTGTTGACAGAGGATGTGGTTAGTGCAGTTAGTGTAGCTGGGTTCACAAAGGTTTGGATAAGTTCTTGGAGGAGAAGTCCATTAACTGCTATTAATCAAGTTTACTTAGGGAATAGCCACTGCTATTAATTGCATCAGTAGCATGGGATCTTCTTAGTGTTTGGGTAATTGCCAGGTTCTTGTGGCCTGGTTTGGCCTCTGTTGGAAACAGGATGCTGGGCTTGATGGACCCTTGGTCTGACTCAGCATGGCAATTTCTTATGTTCTTAACTAGGAATGTACATTCATTTGAAATGAATGGGTACAACATAACAAATTAGTCTATTTTTGTTTCATTTGTGCCCCCCTGAAATGAATAGAGGGGTCCTACAAATGAAATATCCCAGTTATCTTACCCCAGTTATCTTACCCCTGTTTTTTGTAACTGCTTCCCCTTGCACAAGTTTAGTTCTACTGTTCTATGCACCCCTGTTACTATGTAAACCAGCATGATGTGACTTGTTCATGAATGCCGGTATATAAAAAAATCTAAATAAATAAATAAATAAATAAATAAATAAATAAATAAAAATAAAATTTTTTTGTCACATTCATTTACAGCATGTTTCCCATTTATTTCTATGGCTCTGTACTGCTGAGCAAAAGCACAATTGGTAACTACAGCAACCAACTCTTGCCTATGTGACATCAGAGCTGAGGCAGGATAAGTAGGCAAGGAGAATAGACAAAGGACAAATCATGGTTCAGCATCTTCTTAACTAGCCTACAGCTGCCATTTGGATCAAATGACGCTGATGTTCTCCTACTGAAAGGTCTGAGTATATGCAAGAAACTCTCCATTTCTCCTCTAGCACTTGGTAGACAAAGTTCTGTTTTTTGAGAAGCTACCTGAGAGATCACAAAAACATTAAAAAACTAGGGTGGTAAAGGCATGTTTCTGATCTTCTCTGTTGCAGTGGTCTCACTCACATTTGGGCCGATACAGTAAAAAACGCGGGAGAGCACCCACTCTCCTGTGCGCGCGATACAGTACAAAAAATTATTTAAATTAGGAGCGGCGGCTGTCAGCGGGTTTGACAGCCGAAGCTCAATTTTGCCGGCGTCGGTTCTCGAGATCGCTGACAGCCACGGGTTTGGAAACCGGACGCCGGCAAAATTGAGGTCCTATTTCAAAATTTTTTTTTTTTACTTTCTTAAACTTTCGGGACCTTCGACTTAATATCGCCATGATATTAAGTCGGAAGGTGCACAGAAAAGCAGTTTTTACTGCTTTTCTGTGCACTTTCCTGGTTGCCCGGAGAAATTAGCGCCTACCCAAAGGTAGGCGCTAATTTCTGAAAGTAAAATGTGCGGCTTGGCTGCACATTTTACTTACTGAATCACGCGGGAATACCTAATAGGACCATCAACATGCATTTGCATGTTGCGGGCGCTATTAGGTTCGGGGGGGGGTTGGACGCGCGTTTTGGACGCGCTATTACCCCTTATTGAATAAGGGGTAAAGCTAGCGTGTCCAAAACACGCATCCAAATGCCAGCTAACAGTGCGCTCCATCGGAGCGCACTGTACTGTATTGGCCCGTATGCCAGAAAGACAAGGCAGTGACACTGCTGCTTTTTCTCTTCACTGGGGGAGGGTCAAGGTAGGAGTGTGGCAATTGCAACAGTGCTAGTCATTTTTTTTGTCTCTGTCTTGTCTGAGATAGGACAGTGAGGGTAGTACATTGGCAGACTGAAGAGAAGAAAAGACTTACCATGCTTCCAGTCTTTTGGCTCTGATTTTTTTCTTTGGCTCTGATTTTTTTCTGTGTGGCTTTGAAAAGGGATCAGTCAGCACTGACTGCAAACAACACACACATACAAGGCCGGATTTTCAAAGCCTTACATGCGCAGGAGGGGGGGGGTGTTTATGTGCGACGGGCCTCTTTTATAAAGGCCCATCGATGCGCATAAAGCCCCAGGACATGTCTAAGTCTCGGGGCTTCGAAAAAGGGGCGGGAACGGGGGCAGGGACAGAGGCCTCCAGCACAGCGGCCATTTGCTGGAGGCAAGTGCAAGAGGTAAAACAAAGGTTGTGGGGGGGGGGGGGGGGGGGGGGGGTTTAGGATACGGCTGGGGGCGGGAGGGTTAGTTGAAGGGAGGTTAGGATAGGAGGTTAGGAAGTTCCCTCCGAGGCTGCTCTGAAATTGGAGCAGCCTGGGAGGGAACAGGGGAAGACTGCGGGTGTCGACACATTCAAGATGCACTAGTGTGCACCCCTTGCACGTGCCGATACTTGATTTTATTATATGCACGCACATACATGCGCATGTTATAAAATCGGGTGTCCATATGTATGCGCCGGGTAATACGCGCACATGGACATCCACGCGTAGGTATTAAAATCTACCCCACACTGTCTATGTGTCTGCGTATATGTGTGACAGACAAATCTTTACACCAGACAGTAGAGTGGACTGTCAGTGGGAGTACAGTTACAGTATCAATAAATATTATTTATTTATTGGTTTTTTATACCGATGTTCGTAGGAAACATCACATCGGTTTACATCTTGTTATCAAATGCACAATTAAAAACATTTGAATTTCCAAATATAAATCATAATCATAAAAAACATACAATTCTTAATTAAACATTTAAACTGAATAAGAGCAAAAATACATTCCTTTATAATATCCAAACCCCAAATTTCAGTGAGTGGCAGACTTAGCAGGGATAGATTTGTTATAGAGCCAACCCAGTCTAGCACGTGCAGTAAGAATAAAGAGAGCGCACTACCCTTAAATTGAAAAGAGACGTATTTAACTGTAGAATGTCAAGAGTGGAAGGCAGCTCAAGGCAGAAGCAATTGAAATTTGGAGAGCATGTGCCATTGTTGCCTATTCTTCTCCGTCTTGTTTTGGAACAGAGGGAAAAGGCAGGAGAATCATCTAAGGCTGTCAGTAGCAGGGTTGGGGAATGGACCAGCACTAATTTTTCATCTCCTTAAACTCTTTAGTGCCTTTTTTTCTGTTTCATAGAGTAGAGGAGCACCCTTGTGCTTAGAGCAGGAAAGTGGGGTGAGGGGTTTGAGAACCAGGGAATCCAGAGTTCAAATCCTACTGATTGTCCTTCTGATCTTGGGCAAGTTATTTCACTCTATTCCTTCAAGTACAACTTAAATTGTAAGCGCTCTGGAGAAGGAAAATCCCTACATTACCTGAATATAACTCATCTTGAGCTACCAATGAAAAGGCATGAACTAAATCTAAGTAAATAGAATCATTAACGTTATTCACAGATTGTATTCCCTAAAGCAGAGCTTTCCAAACTTTTCATGTTGGTGACACATTTTTTAGACAAACATAATTTTACGACACAGTAATTCAGTCTATCAGCAAACCAAAGGTTAAAGGTTAAACGAACAATAGGTATTTCGACAATTTATGTATGTTTCCTTAAATATACACATACATTTTTGTGGATTACATAATGTTACACCCACACTGACCCCAGGCAGCTCCCATTCATTCTCACACACACACACACAGACCCCCAGGCAGGCACCAATTTATTGTCACACACACATACACCACACACAGGCAGGCACCTATTCTCACAAGGACAGACCCCAGGAAGACACCCTTTCATTCTCATACACACATACACCCCCAGGCAGACTCCTATTCATGCACTTGCACACACTGAAGGCAGACCCCTCCTCTCTTTCTTTTGCCAGCAACCTCAGAGCCTCTCTCATTCCTCTGCTACTGCTGTCACTGCTGCCCTGTGGATATTTGGGGAGGTGCTGATTGCTGCTACTGGCACTGAAGACCGTTCTGCTGCCTCCTCTGTGCAGGCCCCCGTGGTATTAAATATTTGCGGGCTTCAACTTCCTCCATGCCGATCTCGCACATTGCGAGATTTTTTTTCCCACCTTCCCTTTCTTATTTTTTGGCCAATTCCTTTTACAGGGTCTTTTTTTTTCTATTTCTTTTCTCCCCATCTGTCTTCTTCCCTCAAACACACAATCAGGTTCTTATTCTCACAGCGGCCCTGGTACTGGGTTTCCTCCTCTTTTCAAGCTGCTGCGACGTGGGATTCGCAGCGGCCCTACTACCGGGTTTCCTCCTCTTCTCGGGCCGCTACGACTTGGGATCCACAGTGGCCCTGCTACTGGGTTTCCTTCTCTTCTCGGGCTGCTGCAACGTGGGATATGCGGCGGCCCATTAGCACTGCTCTTCTTCTGTACATGGCAGATGCTCCTCCTCCTTCCTGCCCACGTGGCTCCGGCAACATTTTTCTTCCAGGGCTGCGCAGGCAGGAAGGAGGAGGAGTGAACGTGACCCTTTTCTTCGGGCCATGGTGAGGTAAGCTCCACTATCTTCCTGCTGTAGTTCCCTGCTTCCGCTGGCCCTGCAGCTATGTGGACCGGGTGACACACCTTCAAACTGCAGGCAACACACTAATGTGTCTCGACACACAGTTTGGAAAGCTCTGCCCTAAAGGTTGCTCCATTTTTTGTACTTGTTAGAAATTTATAAAATAAATTCAATTTCATTTTCTAGACCTTCGTCTAGAAACTTGTAGTCGAACGTTCAAAAAGAAGCTCAAAACTTGGCTTTTCACAAAAGCCTTCACTTAAAGGTCTCTCTCCTGAGCCTTGATCCAGGGTTAGATTCACTCATTTCATATTCCAATACACTGGATGTTTGATGCCGTAACTATATAATGTTATAATTTATTCTCATGATTCTACCTTGTTAGATGTGCGCTATGCTCCACACATGCTTACTAAGTCTGATGTAAATCTAAGTTTTTTGGTTATCCATTAATATCTTTAATTGATTATTACTTATAATAGTTGTGTAAGACAAGTTCTTTGCTTTATCTATAATTTCATACGAAGTTCACCTTGTTATTTGTACCCACATGTTTGATGTAATTTCCAACTTTAGTTCTCTGTAAACCGACGCTATATGTACTAGTACATGAACATCGGTATATAAAAGCCTTTAAATAAGTAAGTAAGTAAGTAAGTAAACAAATAAATAAATAAAGCTCAGTTGGAATAATAATGCTTTCATCTAAGGAGTGGAGGAGTAGCCAAGTGGTTAGAGCAGCTGCCTATGACCCAGGGGAAACCAGCATTCAAATCCCACTGCTGCCCCTTGCGACCTTGGGCAAGCCATGTTACCCTTAGTTACAAAATTAGGGGTAGACTTTGAAAGAAAAACACAGTTCCCAGCATGTACACATGGACTTGCAGTGCACATGTTATAAAATCCATGGGTGGTGTGTGCAGGGGGGGGGGGGTGAATTTTCAAATATTACACATGGCGATGCAATCAGGCCTCCCAGTCTGCTCCAATTAGGCAGGGAACTTCCCTGCCCCCCCTGCCTAAACTTCCTTCCCTCTCTACCCCACCTAAGAATTTAAAAATTTTTTTTTACTTACTGTTCCGTTGGAGCAGAAGCAACTTGCGCACGCCGACCGGCTGCCGGCGCCCACTTCCCCTGAACAGTGGCTAATAGCCATTGTCACGGCCGGCCTCCATCCTGCCCAGACCCCACCCACCGGCCCACCCCTTTTTCAGGGCCCGGCACTTGTGCCCATATCGGCAGTTACACGCATGGCTGGGCCCTTTTGAAAGCAAGCGCGCGGCACTCGCAGGGCCCAGCCACGTGTGTGACTGCTGGTATTTGCACACAGGGCCCTTTTAAAATCCGGCCTTATGATCGTAAGCCCTGTGGGGATAGGGAAATACCTATTGTACCTGAATGTAATCCACTTTGATGTACACTTTGAAGTGCCAAAAAGCAGATTATAAAAATCTAAATAAATAGATGTAGTTTATAAAGTTAGCTGGGAAAACTTGCTGATCAACACCAATGCCTGTCGCAAGGAAGATTTAATAATATTTATGTCACCGCCCCCACTCCACTTCCCTAACACACATTTATTGTATTCTCTACAAACAAGGGGGGAAGACCTGGGGATGCTTTTCTGTTCCTGGGTGAGAAGCTTCACTTCAAGACCTTACTGGCAAAAATGATAACCTTGCACTTCTCACTGCTAGCCCACTGCTAGGTTATGATTCACAATGACACCATCAAATCTTGTTCCCAAATGGTTCTCTTTATTTGAAAGAATGATTTATTTATCTATCTGATTTATATTCTGCTTTCTGGCACTTCAAAGTGGATTAATTCAAATGCTAGTAAGAGAAAGTAAAATACTTACAGGTGATTTAGAATTCATCCTCCTCTCTTTAAAATATACTAGTTTCTAACCACAGCCAGAACTTCTAGAAGCAAGATCTGCATCAGTTAGGGACCTGGATAAAAATATCTTTTTCTTACCTCACTCCAAATCTCTCTATATTTGGGGGTGGTCATCTTTAAATGGGTCAGGTTTCCCCTTCTTTCAGAGCAAATGCTACCTACCTCCTTTTAGCAAAACACTCTGTAGTACATCCCTGCTGGTAGTCTGGATTTATGTGCTGCTTCTTGGATGACTACCAAATTTTACTGTTCCTTGCTCTTTCTCTTAGAGCAAGGGAAAGAGGTTACTCTTGCTCATTTCTCTTTCTCTCACAGATTTACAGCACAATCTCTCAGCCTCCGCTCTGACTCACTATCAGCCCCCTCTGCAACACCAGCTGTCCTCCTAAAGTCCTACTGAAACAATCCATTGTACCAAGTCCTTCGTTGTACTAAGGTCAAGGTTACTTTTACATTATGGGCCTTACATATACATAAAATCTCCTCAGGATTCTGTTATTGATTTCTAGCTATGCATTCTTTTCATATGGGCATTTGAGGAGGTCAGGAAGCCAGAAATGCATTTTCAAAAACGCGGGTATATTTTCTCAAAACCTCCCCAAAACTATCAGGTCGATTTTAAAAGCATTGCTTGTGCAAAAATACCCCCAATACGTGCGAACAACATGGATTTTAAAAAGCTACAAATTATGCACTTATGAGCCCATGCGTGTGAGAGGCATAAGCGGGCAGAAAAGGGGTGGAGCAAGGGAGGACACGGGTATTCAGGGACAGGGCCAACACTTACACATGCAACTCCGTATTTTAAAACCGAAAACCACAGGGTATGTATGTGAGACATCTGAATACATTTACTGCTGCTTCTGATGAGGAGCAAGTCTGTAAATCTCAAGGTTCATATTCAGACATAGTGCAGATAGCAAAGTTAGCTGGACAAACTTATCCGGCTAATTCTATAAGAATATTCAAAAGTGCAGCCGCACTAGGGAATTTACCCAGCTATCTTAAAGTTAGCAGGTTAATTTTTAACCAGCTAACTTTAGGATAGCTCTTTGGCCCGACCAAACTTACCCCTAGATTCATCAAAATGCTTTAATTTCGCACAGAGAGGCAGTTAGTACCTTAAGAAGCTTGCTGGGCAGACTGGATGGACCATTTAGTCCTTTTCAGTCATCGTTTCTATGTTTTTATCTGTTCTGGGACCACTGCTTTTTAATATATTTATAAATGACTAGAAATGGGAACAACAAGTGACGTGATCAAATTTGCCAATGACACACAATTATTCAAAGTTGTTAAATCACAAGAGGATTGTCAGAAATTGCAAGAGGACCTTGAAAACTGGAGATTGGGCATGCGAATAGCAAATGACGTTTAATGTGAACAAGTGCAAAGTGATGCACTTAGGGAAGAGTAACCCAAATTATAGTTACATAATGTAAGGTTCCACATTAGGAGTCATCATTCAGGAAAAGGATCTAGGTATCATTGTTGAAAATACGTTGAAATCTTCGGCTCAGTATGTAGCAGCAGCCAAGAAAGCAAACAGAATGCTAGGGATTATTAGGAAAGGAATGGAGAATAAAACCAATATTATCATAATGCCTCTGTATTGCTCCATGGAGTGAGCCCCATATTGAGTACAGTGCACAGTTCTGGTCACAACCTCTCAAAAAAGATATAGCAGAATTAGAAAAGGTACAGAGAAGGGCAACCAAAATGATAAGGGAATGGAAAGATTCTCCTATGAGGAAAGGCTAAAGAGGTTAGAACTCTTCAGCTTGGAGAAGAGAAAGCTGAGGGAGATAGAGGTTTATAAAATGAGTGGAATGGAACGAGTAAATGAATCAATTGTTTACTCTTTCAAAAAATACAAAGACCAGGGCACACACAATACATTTAAAACTAATAAGAGAAAATATTTTTTTCTCAATGCATAATTAAGCTCTGGAATTCATTGCTAGAGGATGTGGTAAAAACTATTAGTGTAGCTGCGTTTAAAAACGGTATGGACAATTCCTGGAGTAAAAGTCCATAAGCCGAGATCCAAAATGGCCGACTGATAGTTTGCGGCATGAGGATTCTCTTAGGCAATTACATTAACATATTTGTTCCTGCTCTTTTTTCTCCTCTTGAATGGGCAGAAAGCAGAAACCAAGGTCTGGGCCTCTCCCTGCCGTCCACGTCGTGCGCAGCAGCCCACTGCCGGGGACTCAGCTGCAGGAGGGAGTGGGAGGGTGATCGGAGCTCCCCTCTCTCCCTGGTTCTCTTTCACCTCTAAGCCCGGCCGAGGGAACACCACCCGGTAACCCTGCAGCTGTTAGAGTTCCCCATGTGTCAGGGGAGATGTCGACAGACCTAGAAGTAGGTATGTCATTTTCAGTGGGGAATGATGGGCCAATTGCTGCAGCTGCAAGCCCAGTGTTCGAATTTGGACAGCTGGGTAAGGACACTTTGAGATGTCAGACTGGGAGATATTGAGAGTAACAGCAATGGCATAGCAATTCCATCTTTATTACCTTCTATATCGCTACCTGCTGTCCAGAGACCTTCAGTTTTCTCCCTGGAGGCTATATGGGACGCCACAGTGGAGTTACGAAGTTCAATCTTTCAACAGTTCTCTCTCTTGGTACAGAAATGTAACGATTTGGAGCATAACATTTCTGTTTTGGCAACTACAGCTGCTGACTTGGGACAACAATTCTCATCTATATGAGTTCAGGTGAACTCTGTTCAACAGACCCAGGCCGCTTTGATTAAAGAAAATGTTAATACAGCTTTAAAAATTGAAAAACTTGAGAATATTGTGAGGATAAGAAATCTCAGATTTAATAACTTTCTAAAAGTATCTCTAATATCTCCTAGTGAGATGTTCAAGAGATACTTAATTGAAATTCTACAGCTTCTTGAAAATGCAATTCCTCCTGTGTCTAAAATATATTATCTACCACAGGGAGATGGAATAGTGCCTAAAATATATTATCTACCACAGGGAGATGGAATAGTGCCTTTAGTTCCAGCTGAAGAACCATTATTGATGTTTCTACTATGCTTGAAACCTCAGTTACATAAGAACATAAGAAATTGCCATGCTGGGTCAGACCAAGGGTCCATCAAGCCCAGCATCCTATTTCTAACAGAGGCCAAACCAGGCCACAAGAACGTGGCAATTACCCAAACACCAAGAAGATCCCATGCTACTGATGCAATTAATAGCAGTGGCTATTCCCTAAGTAAACTTGATTAATAGCAGTTAATGGACTTCTCCTCCAAAAACTTATCCAAACCTTTTTTGAACCCAGCTACATTAACTGCACTAACCACATCCTCTGTCAACAAATTCCAGAGCTTAATTGTGCGTTGAGTGAAAAAGAATTTTTTCCAATTAGTCTTAAACGTACTACTTGCTAACTTCATGGAATGCCCCCTAGTCCTTCTATTATCCGAAAATGTAAATAACCGATTCACATCTACTCGTTCAAGACCTCTCATGATCTTAAAGACCTCTATCATATCCCCTCTCAGCCGTCTCTTCTCCAAGCTGAACAGCCCTAACCTCTTCAGCCTTTCCTCATGGGGAGCTGTTCCATCCCCTTTATCATTTTGGTTGCCCTTCTCTGTACCTTCTCCATCGCAACTATATCTTTTCTGAGATGCGGCGACCAGAATTGTACATAGTATTCAAGGTGCGGTCTCACCATGGAGCGATACAGAAGCATTATGACATTTTCTGTTTTATTAACCATTCCCTACCTAATAATTCCTAACACTCTGTTTTCTTTTTTGACTGCTGCAGCACACTGAGCCGACGATTTTAAAGTATTATCCACTATGATGCCTAGATATTTTTTCTGGGTGGTAGTTCCTAATATGGAACCTAACTCGTGTAACTATAGCAAGGGTTATTTTTCCCTATATGCAACACCTTGCACTTGTCCACATTAAATTTCATCTGCCATTTGGATGTCCAATCTTCCAATCTTGCAAGGTCCTCCTGTAATGTATCACAATCCGCTTGTGATTTAACTACTCTGAATAATTTTGTTTCGTCCGCAAATTTGATAACCTCACTCGTTGTATTCCTTTCCAGATAGTTTATATATACATTGAAAAGCACCGGTCCAAGTACAGATCCCTGAGGCACTCCACTGTTAACCCTTTTCCACTAAGAAAATTGACCATTTAATCCTACTCTCTGTTTCCTGTCTTTTAACCAGTGTGTAATCCACGAAAGGACATTGCCTCCTATCGCATGACCTTTTAGTTTTCTTAGAAGCCTCTTATGAGGGACTTTGTCAAAAGCCTTCTGAAAATCCAAATACACTACATCTACTGGCTCATCCTTATCCACATGTTTATTAACCCCTTCAAAAAAATGAAGATTTGTTAGGCAAGACTTCTCTTGGGCATATCCATGTTGACTGTGTTCCATTAAACCATGTCTTTCTATATGCTCTACGATTTTGATCTTTAGAATAGTTTCCACTATTTTTCTCGGCACTGAAGTCAGGCTCATTGGTCTATAGTTACCCGGATCACCCCTGGAGCCCTTTTTAAATATTGGGGTTACAATTAGTCTTAAATGTGCTACTTGCTAACTTCACATTTAAGACAAATTTTAACTAATAGATCAGAAATTTCATTTTTTAGTTCCTTCAGTACCCTAGGATGTATACCATCTGGTACAGGTGATTTGCTACTCTTCAGTTTGTTAACCTGGTGTACTTCATCTTCACAGTGATTTGGTTCAGTTCATCTGACTCATCACTCTTGAAAACCATCTCCGGAACTGGTATCTCCCCAACATCCTCATTAGTAAACATGGCAGTAAAGAATTAATTTAGTCTTTCTGCAATGACCTTATCTTCCCTAAAAGCCCCTTTAACCCCTCGGCCATCTAATAGTCCAACCGACTCCCTCACAGGTTTCTTGCTTCAGATACATTTTAAAAAGTTTTTATTATGAGTTTTTGCCTCTTATGGCCAACTTCATTTTAAATTCTCTCTTCGCCTGTCTTATCAATGTTTTACACTTAACTTGACAATGCTTATGTTTTATCCTATTTTCTTCAGATGGATCCTTCCAATTTTTGAAGGATTTTTTTTTGGCTAAAATAGCCTCTTGCACCTCCCTTTTTAACCGTGACGGTAATTGTTTTGCCTTCCTTCCACCTTTCTTAATGCCTGGAATACATCTGGACTGCGCCTCTAGGATTTTATTTTTAAAAATGTCCATACCTGTTGAACACTTTTAACCTTTGCATCTGCACCGAGATGGCAGTTCCAGCAACCCTTGTGACCTTAGCTCTTGAGCCTGATAATTGAGACTTTTTTCCCGCCATAGATCAGAACTGTTCTTACAGCTTAAAGTTAAGGTCTTTCCAGATGTCTCTAGACAGACTCAAAAAAAGCGGAAACAATTTCTTTTGATGCAATCGCAGGTTCAGCAAGTGGGGGGTATTTTATTTCGTGAAATTCCCATGCAAATGTATGGTTAAGTATCAAAATAATTTTTATATTTCTCCCTCTCTGCCAGCTCCTAATAAATCTAAAATTAACTCACTACATATATGCCGACGATGTGCAAATACTCATCCCGATTAAGGACTCACTCCACAAAACTCTCTGTTTCTGCAACAACTGCCTTCAATCTATTAACCACCTTCTCACAAGCCTCAACTTAGTCCTTAACACCAATAAGACAGAACTCCTCCTCATTTCCATGGACAACACCAAAACAGCCCCCAACAATCAGCCCACCATTCAACCTATCTTCTCCTCCCATGTGAGAAACCTCGGAGTCATCATGGACAACCAACTGAACCTAAAAAAATTTGTCAATAACACCAGAAAAGACTGTTTTTTCAAGCTACAAGTCCTAAAACGACTGAGACCCCTTCTACACTTTCAAGACTTCTGCTCTGTTCTTCAAACCATCATTTTTTCTAAAATAAATTACTGCAATTCGCTTCTGCTCGGCCTACCAGCTAACACCATCAAACCCCTGCAGATGCTTCAGAACGCTACGGCGAGGATTTTAACCAAGACCAACAAAAGAGAGCACATTATACCCTCGTTTTGCTGTAAACCAATATGATATGTACTGTTTGCACAAGTTCAAAATAAATAAATAAATAAATAAATATTTTTTTTATTTTTTACTTTTTTTTTTTTTTGTAAGTCTTTATTTATGATTTTGCAACATTACATCCCAGAACAGTGCCAGTCTTATGTTTTTATTATTCACTGTCGGGCAGATCGGATAGTAGACACATGTTCTAGAGAATTCAGCTTACACACATATCTTCTCTTCTCTTCTTATTGTTCTTATTGCCCTTGTATTGCAATAAATATTTTTTATGAGCCCCCTCAACTAACCCAATTTTTGATAGGTAAAACAACTTGTGCTGTTTCTTTGGATAATCTCCAAACGTAAACATACTCAATGTTCCCCATTATATAGTATGGTTGTTGGTACTTGATTATTGTCTTTTTTTCTTTTTTCTATTTTTTGCTTTGGGTTGTGGATTGGATTTCCTCAGTTCGAGGACTTGTATAATGGAATTGAGTGTAATATTTTTTCATTATTGTATGGTGTAATAATTTATTATTTTATTATCTTCTCTCAATCTTATATTTCTGTGAAGATATGTCTTGTATATTCTGAAAATGCATAAATAAAAAATGATAAAAAAAAAGTCCATAAGCTATTATTAAGGAGAAGGTAGAGACATCCACTTCTTATTCTTGAGATAAGCAGCTTGGAATCTATCTACCCCTTAGGATCCTGCCAGGCACTTGTGACCTGGATTGGCCACTGCTGGAAACAGATTATTGAGCTTGATGGACATTTGGTCTGCCTCAGTATGGCAAGTCTTATGTTCTGATGTAGTTAGCTCATAATTCTTTGTAACCTGCAAATTAACAGCCCCTAAGTTCATTTTAAAGACCTTGCTATATGTCTCTAATTGTATGCTTTTTTTGGAATGACAAGTATACATTTGCCTTACTTCTTTCCAGAAACAGATGGCAGATGTAAAAGTAAGAGAGGTGAATTCTGGTTTTCGAACTAAAGAGAAGCTTGGCTGCTGTTTTAATTTATGCTGAAATGTGCAGTAAGTTACCTCACTTAGCATGTGATGTCCATGTATATTTTAACATTAAGACTGTGGTTTCCCCTAATGTACAGTGCGTTACAGGAGATGGCCTATAAGAAATCTCCCCCGTTTCTTCTGCTTTATACTTTATGAACGTGTCTGCGCACACATTTCACAGGCCACATTATCAGCTTGAGGCGAATGTGACCTGTTTGCTGTATTTAGCTCCCTATGTTTATTTTATAAGAGCTTCAGGCAGCTTTTAAAAACCCAGCTGTTATGAGCCAGATTCAGTTCTTTGTGTCTAGCTGATTTTTTTCTGAGTTTATTTTTCCATTTGAATGGCTGGCAGAGTTGAGCAGGACTGTAGATTCCCAGCACTATACTGTATGTATCATCACCCACAATCTTTCCTATGGACAGCTGAGTATAAGGAATACAAAAACAGCTATTCATGCTTCAGTCAACTCCTCCCTATTTTTATCCTAATCTAGTCTAGTTTCTTCCAGAAAACTCTTGTGTGGGGTAATGCATTTCCTCTGCAGGTCCATGGATTGTTGGGGGAGGAAGGATCAGGCAAGGGCGAGATTATTTTCCTGTGATGTACATGCAAGAGAACGATGAGGAAAGAAAGAAGCTAGTAAAGGATCCAAAACAAGTTGATTTTATGTGTTCAGTGATTTATTAAAAAAAAATAAATAAAAGAAATTTTCTTCATAAATAATTTCCTCTGCTATGCTCAGAGGTCAAGCTTTATAATCAATGTCACCTACTAATATGTGCAAGATATTGTGGGAGTGGGACAACAGTTGAGGATTTACATTTTCAGCATTCTAACCCTTGCTCTTTCCCCAAGAAAGCTTTCCCCCCCAATGTAATGAAGTAACTATGTGTGTTGTACAGTCTTGCTATAATTGCATGCCAATGTTTTGGCCATTTCTAGCATGAAAAATGGATACGCCTTAAAACAATTTCAAAATCAGTGTGGTGTGCAGTATATATTAATAATAATTGTTACGGTTTTCGAGTTACGTTACAGTCTTCATCCAAACCAAGATCCCAAGAGCTCAGGGGTGGAAGCCATACCACCTATTTCAGGATAAGAACAGTGTGTGATGGTTTCCAGAATACAGACAGAATGAAAAATGCTCTATACATTGATAGGCATCTACCATATATTGTACTAAGATAGAGACTTTGAAATAAGGTCATTTTGTAAACAAAAAAGCTATTAATTTTGCTATGATGATTGGAAAAATTAGAAAAGGGGGCCAGAGTGTTGCAGTTAACCATAACTGTAAGAATGGTGTAAGTGCAGAATATCAGACTGCCAGGCTGCTGCTATCCAGGCCGGGTGTGCACCAGAAGTCAAGGAGGAGGAATTGTTTGTATAGAGAGTGCAATAATCTCATTACTGTACAAGGCCCTTTGTTAAGTCACAAAATATTCAGTTTTGGGCTTTATACCTGAGAAAAGATATCAGCAAATTGATAAATGTACAAAGAGGGGTCACTAAATATAGAAAAATGGATGGAGGATGAGAGTGTCTCAGCAGGGGCTGCAGTCCTTGGTACAAAGAAGATTGAAGAGAGATCTGATTACTCTGCACAAGTGTATCAGGAGGTCTGCGGAAAAAGAGGATTTGCTGCTTTATCTGATTCTACTTTGTTTGGCTGCAAGAGCAATATGATGGTGCTTAAGAGTCCTCTCCGCTTCATGGTTGGCTGTTTACACACTGAGAAAAGGAGTTCAGACAATCCCGTCTTGCAGGTGGCATCAGAGCGTGAACAAAAAAAACATCTCTCTCTCATTCAACTTAAACAGTGGAATCTAATAAAGGGATAATGCTTGCTGAGAATAGGGAGTGGCATTTCTATGGACTGAGGTTCAGAAGAGTCAAATACAAGTGAATGTTCCCAGTTTTCTGTATAATTATTTGATTATTATTTAGCAGTCAGAAGCATTACTGTACTCATCCCTAATTCACCAGTATTTGGGAGGTTTGTAATCCAATCATATGCCAAAGAAATTTCCAGGTTGGTTCTACCTACTGGGTTGCATATTCACATGGGAGATCTTTACTACTACTATTTAACATTTGTATAGTGCTACTAGACATATGCATTCACTGCTCCATGGAGCTTAAATTCTAGTTGAGACCCAGGGTCAGTAACTTAAAAATGAGTGCACCCGTGCCCACATAAGCGGGTATGTGGGCACGAGCACACATATGCTGGAATTGTAAATCATGCACATGTATGGTCAGCCCAAAGTTCAGGCTAAGACCTCTTAGAAGGTTCCCGGAGTATTAGATAATGTTATTTCCATCAAAACTCGGTGGAATTCAAGAGTAAAATTAGATGGCAGTGCGGGAGCCCGACAGGAACACATCCACTCAGATCACTGCATCACTAGGGCCCCAATGACTGTAACTTTAAAATAAGCGTGTGGGTGGCCATACATGTGTGTATGGGCACGTGAGCGGACATACACTGGAATTTTAATCATGTGCGCAGTTGCACACGTATGATTTAAAATACTCCTACCCCATTGTAAGTGTGCTCCTAATTTTAAGCCGTTACTCGAGCAAATACACTTCACGTATCTTCCTTAGGCTTTGTCAGCTTTAACCTGCGCAGGTAAGCAGATTTTAAACCATGCTAGCATTTCCAGTTTTATCAAGTAGTCAATCAGTTTGCCCAGTCCATCTCGAGGACCTCTCTGATTCTTCAATCTGCACTCCCCCCCCCCCCCCCAGTTGACCCTGATCCTTCACCCTATCGTGTTAGGCCTAAAATACATTTTCTGCAGACCTGCACCTCCTCCGGAGCAGCAGTAAATATATGTGGCTAACAAGCCGTCGCTTGCAGAAGCCCGTGGTTTTAAAATAAGATTTATGCACGTAAATGTTGGCACTGCCCTAGAATGTCCATGCCCTTGCCCCTTTTCCGTCTCCTTGCACATATACGCATATAATTAGCAGCTTTTTCAAATTCGAGTTGCTCGCGTGCGGCACACATACTCGCGTATTTTAGCATAAGTAACGATTTTATAATTCAGACTAATATGCACAGGTAATGGCCTGACACAAGCTGCTTTTGCTGGTATTAAAATGAAGATTTGTGCGCCTAAATGTTAGCCCCGCCCTGCCCCAAATCCCGCCCTTTTTCTTGTGCATTCTGTTGCATGCGTGGGCGCTCATATACGCACATATTTTTACAGGTATCAAAATAAGAGTTGCTCGCATTCAGCCCATGTACTCGCACATATGGGCCTTTTAACACGAGCAACTCTTTTAAAATTCACCCCATAGAGAAGCACTTAACTATTGCAATACGCGTGTATAAAATGAGAAGGCCAAGATTGGGAAAAATCTAGTTTTTAGGATTAAAAGCAGTTTCAAGAAGCTGAATTTTTAGGAGAGGCTTGAGTACAGCTTGAGAGGAAGCAAGACATACCGACTCGGGAAGATCATGTTCAGAAGTCACCCCGCACCAGCTAGGACTGGGAGTGTTACAGAAATCATGCTTTCAATCAGGCCGCGATTGGAAGCGCGTTTTCGACGCGCTAGCGTTACCCCTTATTCAGTGGGGTCGAAAACGCGTCCCCAATCCCCCCAAACCTAATAGCGCCCGCAACATGCAAATGCATGTTGATGGCCCTATTAAGTATTCCCGCGCGATTCAGAAAGGAAAATGTGCAGCCAAGCCAAGCATTTTAATTTCAGAAATTAGCGCCTACTCAAAGATAGGCGCTAATTTCTCCGGGCACTGGGAAAGTGCACAGAAAAGCAGTAAAGACTGCTTTTCTGTGCACCCTCTGACTTAATATCATGGCGATATTAAGTTGGAGGTCCTGAAAGTTACAAAAAGTTAAAAAAAAATTTGAAGTCGGCTTGCGAGCTGCGGGTTGAAAACCGGATGCTCAATTTTGCCGGCATCCGGTTTCCGAACCCCTGGCTGTCAGCGAGTTTGAGAACAGACGCCGGCAAAATTGAGCGTCGGCTGTCAAACCCGCTGACAGCTGCCGCTCCTGTCCAAAAAGAGGTGCTAGGGACGCGCTAGTGTCCCTAGCACCTCTTTTTACCGCCGGGCCTAATTTGAATACTGAATCGCGCGCACAGAAGAGTGGCCTGTGTGCGCGCCGGGAGCGGGCGTTTGCCCGCTCTCCCGCGGACTTTACTGTATCGGCCCGTAGGTGCAGAAGAGTGTTGGAAAGGCAAAGAAAACCACAGAAAACCATTATTTGGAGTTAAGAAACCCTCAGCCTGGATATGACTGACCAAATAAGGGAAGTAAATAACCTAAGCTTCTAAAGAAATAAAAATTACTGCTAGGAAGAAACTGGTTTTAGGAAACATCTGAATATTTGGACAACAGCTTGAATACATTAGGAAGAGTGTAGTACATACTGCAATATTTTTGAATTCCTGGAACACTGCCTAGCTTGGGAGGGCTGTGTCTGTCACTCTTATGCTTGTAGAATGAGCAAAGAAATAGCTGCACACACAGTAAGTGACTCTGCAGTGAGGGTGTACTGGGAGTAGCCATTGCCCATGGAAATGCTAGTAACTAGTTCAGATGATAGCTTATTTTGAAACAGTTATTATATACAGCATCTGTTGGAGTATGCTAACTGTATATTACCCTGAAACGACCTGATAACTGCTTTTCACTAAAAATATGAGGCAACACTTTCACTCTAGCCAGCTATTGATCTGGCACTTAAAAAGTGAATCAGCTACTGTCTGTGCTTCAAGACAGAACAGTTGCTCTTTCTCATAATCCTTGGCAGCTAGGAGAAAGAAAGCAGAGTTGCTTATCTGTAACTGATGTTCTGCAAGGATAGCAGGAAGTCCAGTATGGAAAACTTATGTCAACGTTTTTAGAACTTTGATTGAGCCTCACTGAGCATGGCCACAGCATGCATTATACCACATGTCCATGCGGGGGTCCCTTTAGTCTAATACTTTAACTAAAAAAATCCATGAAGGATCCTCATGAAGGATCCTCATGAGACTCACCCACCTCCACGGGGAGGTGGGTGAGTCTCATGAGGACAGACATCCTGCTGTCCTTGAAGAACACCTATTACAGGTAAGCAACGCTGCTTTCTCTGAGGACAAGCAGGATGGCAGTCTTCACACATTGGTGAATCCCTAGTTACAGGTGGCCCCCACCCAGCAAAAAAAGTAGAACTAAAACAGTGCCAGGTAACATGATGTGGTGAGCTGAGGAAGATGCTAGTCAATCAAGCTCTGGGTGCCATTCCTTATGGGCCGGATTTTAAAAGCCCTGCGCTCGTAAATCCGGCCGGATTTACGCGCGCAGGGCACTCGCGCGCCGGTGCGCCTATTTTGCATAGGCTGCCGGCGCGCGCATAGCCTCGGGACGCGCATAAGTCCCGGGGCTTCGTAAAAGGGGCGGGAGGGGGCGTGTCTGGGGTCAGGGGGCAGTTCGGGTGGGACCAGGGGCGTGGCGCCTGCCCGGGGGCATGGTCGAGGCCTCCAGACCAGCCCCCGGATCGGGTGATGGCGCGCCAGCAGCCCGCTGGCGCACGCAGATTTACACCTGCTTTTGGCAGGCGTAAATCTGCCAACAAAGGTAGGGGGTGGGTTTAGATAGGGCCGGGGGGGTAGGTTAGGTAGGGGAAGGGAGGGGAAGGTGAGGGGAGGCGGAAGGAAAGTTCCCTCCGAGGCCGCTCCGATTTCGGAGCGACCTCGGAGGGAACAGGCAGCGCGCCGGGCTCGGCGTGCGCAGGTTGCACAAATGTGCACCCCCTTGCGCGCGCCGACCCCGGATTTTATAAGATACGCGCGTATCTTATAAAATCCAGCGTACTTTTGTTCGCGCCTGGTGCAAGAACAAAAGTACGCGCGCGCGTAAATTTATAAAATCTACCCCTAAGTTTGCTGAGTTTCAAGGCTCTTCAGCTGCAACAATCTCTGAAATCTTAATGATATAGATCTAGAGGTATATGGACAACTACGTAATTAAAAAATCAAAAGAAATGTCCACCAGCTTGGTAAAGAAAGATAAAAAGAAATGAAAGCCACAGAAAGTCAAGATGGCAAGTCCTAATGATTGAGTGTGCACACTGGTTGGGAGCCTGAGCAGAGAACTGTCTCCGGTCATGAGTAGTTATAGTAAAAATATTAAATTTCGCACATAAAGTCGAAATCTTAAAGATCCATAACAAGAATTGAGAGATCCAATAACAGAATATTAAAGTGCTCATCTTTTAGGACTACTCCGTTGCAGTTTCTGCCAAATGGAAGGAATTTGCTTCTTTGTGCGGCGAACTAGTTAAGCAAAATATTAAATTTGCCATCACGTACCCTGCACAGCTGTGTATTTAGCAAGAAGTCGCTTCCTAGCAGTTCACATCGGTAGAAACAACAAACATGTTTCTAGCACAGATGCCTAACCAGATAGGGCTATTAACCGTGGGAAGTTGCTTACTGAATGCAAGAAGATCTAGCCAATGAGAAGATTCAATTATAAATGGCTTTGGGAGCCATAAGTTTTTTAGTGGGAAAAATCTCTAGAACATCGAAAGGCCGATGGAAAGAATGAATACAATTTTCCTTGCCTACTGTTATTAGAGTTAGATTATTTTCATTTATAATTAATGGCAACTCTGTTCAAACTTCAATTTGGTGAAATTTCAATTGAAATAAACTGATGGGCTTTGACTATCAGTTCTCTATCACAACAAGTTTAAAGTGACAATATATTCTTGTATTGAATGTTAACATTTATCAGCTTCATATTAATATATAATTAGAATAATCGGATACGGTCTGAGACAAGAAGAGATGGCATCTGAGGTTATCAATAGTGTGACCTCTTGCTCCTAATATGGAGTGGATACTGGAAGAAACTATAGGGCAGGGGAGGAATGGTAAGAGGGAGGATAGGGGAGTGGGGAAGGGGGTAGAAGTGGAGTTAATTTGAAAATTAAATGGCAAATACACATTGATTTAACAAATGTTGCTCAGCAAATTGGGAAACCTCGAGCATTACACTGAAATAGTAAGCTGGCATTTGGTGACATACTGGATCAGAAAATTTTAATTATTTCTTTGTGGTTACAAGATATTTTTTGATGCTATAATGGGAACACAAATTATGGGGTAGATTTTCAAAAAGCGCGCCTTCGAGTACTTTTGTTGGCGCATCAGGCGCAAACAAAAGTACGCTGGATTTTAGTAGATACGCGCGTAGCCGCGTGTATCTGCTAAAATCCTGGATCGGCGCGCGCAAGGCTACCGATTTCGTGTAGCCGGCGCGCGCGGAGCCGCGCAGCCTACCTCCGTTCCCTCCGAGGCCGCTCCGAAATCGGAGTGGCCTCGGAGAGAATTCGCTATCGCCCTCCCCTCACATTCCCCTCCCTTCCTCTACCTAACCCACCCCCCCGGCCCTGTCTAAACCCCCCCCTACCTTTGTTGGGGGATTTACGCCTCCTGGAGGGAGAAGTAAAGCCCCGCGCGCCAGCGGGCTGCTGGCGCGCCTAGACGCGACCCGGGGGCGGTTCCGGAGGGCACGGCCACGCCCCCAGACTGCCCCTGGCCGAAACCACGCCCCCGGGCCCGCCCCCGAAACGCTGCGCCCCGCCCCGAAAACACCACGCCGATCGGCCCCGCCCCCGACATGCCCCCCTCGGAAAACCCCGGGACTTACGCGAGTCTCGGGGCTCTGCACGCGCTGGCAGGCCTATGTAAAATAGGCGCACCGGCACGCAAGGCCCTGCTCGCGTAAATCCGGGCGGATTTACGCGAGCAGGGCTCTTAAAATCCGCACCTAAATGTATAACATAGAATGTTTCTGGGTTGGGCACTCCCATTAACAGGGAAAAGGTATTTTCCCACTTCAATAAACTAAAAGGCACTATTGCTTTTTTGTAGGAAACACATTTATATGCTTCATAACATATAAAGCTAAAGAAAAGATGGGAAGGACAGGCATTTGCTGCCCAAGGGACGTCTAAAAGACGGGGAGTAGCAATCTTGTTGCATAAGTCCATGCCATTCTAGGAGGAAAAATCCATTTTAGAATCTGAAGGTAGGTATGTCTGGTATCAGGACTATTATTTTGGAAGGCTATATTTTAGCATCTATATATGGACTGCATAAATACGACCATATTTTTTTTAATGAAATTGGTAACACTTATCTTGGAATTAGGAAAGGATCAAATCATTTTAGTGGTGGTATGAATTGTGTTATGGATCCTGAACTGGACCACCAGACCAACGGTCCAATTCAAATCTTTAAATGTGTCAAGAGGACTTAATTTCTAGATATGTGCTTCGGGATTGGATTTCGTGTTGGGCTTCGTTTTGGGCCCCCCCCCCCCCCCCGGCGGGAATTTCGTTTTTCTCGCGGTTTGGGTTTTTTTTTTGTGGGCCCCGATTTTCAGTTCAGTGCGTACTAAACCGAAAATTAATTTTTTCTGAAATTTCAGAAAAAATTCAATCTTTTTTTGGTTCTCCCGAACCATTCCGAATTAGGCAATTTTGTTGAAATTGCCTAATTTGGGAAAAAAGATTGCACATTCCTATTAATTTCTTCTGTGACTCACTTCAGGTTCTAGATATATGGAAAGTACTTAATCCTATTATCAGGGACTACACATTATGCCAGATCCCACCCTTCAAAATTGATTACTAGTGTAGTGAGTTGATAGATCTTCCCTAGTCCCTGAATTTTAAAAAAATGAATAATTCTGTAAAATTTGCCTTGGTCAGTCTTGTTTGGGCCAAACAGCATGCCAAAGTTTGGTTGCCTGTGAACTACAAGTCCCAGAATTCCTAGCAGTTAGCTCCTAGAGAGGATTTGATTAGGGAACAACTGGAGGCACCATAGAGTCCATCTATGTTCCTAACAGTAGGTGTTTGGAGAGAAGACACAGCAGAGAAGATGTAGAGAGAGAGAGAGAGAGAGAGAGAAGAGCACCGGGGTTAACCATGGAAAGCAGTGCTGAAGAAGAAGAGACAGAATCAGAGCCAGATGGCTTTCTCATCCTTTAATCAAAGTCTATCATCTAAACCTATTGCCTAGAAGACAGTTGGACAACTAGTGGAATGTATGGAGGTGGAGTAAAGCAGTTAATGGGCTTTGTGTGTTACAGAAAGTTATCAGAAGAAGTACACTCCCATTCTATTAATCCCACCCCTACCCTGCACTCACCCCTCCCTCAACCCCCCCCCCCCCCGTCCATGATACCATAAACAAATATCTCCAGTCTTTCCTACAGGTGCCTTAGGAAATAAAGTAAAGAAAGACAATACTGAATAAACCCCAGGAGACATACACTCAAGCAATTCTACCGGAAATAATGACAGGCGATAATGCTTATACCACTGCAATACAACAATGAATCACCTAGAATTCAACCTGTCTCTGGTTCACTTAATCCCTTTATCCATTGTAAATAAGGTCCCCAATATTCCTTACACATGGTCAAGTTTTTCATCTTAATAGCAGTCAGCCGACTCAAGTAATAAATTTTCCCCAATCTTTTATGTACCTTCTGCAGGTCAGGAGCTAATACTTTCCTCCAGCTACACATTAACTCACACCTTTCCTCAATCACTATTTCTTGCATAAGAAATTGTACAGATTTATTCCATTCAGAATCAGGTACATTTAATAAGAAAAATAAAGGTTCCTTAATGACCTTCTTAGCCATGATATCATAGATCAATTGTATAACCTGCTTCCAATACAGCACTATTTTTGGGCAGTCCTACCATATATGTATAAAAGATCCCCTCAAACCACACTGCTTCCAAAAATCATCTCATACCATAGGGAAAATCTTATGTAAATGAGCTGGTACCTTATAACTATTCTCCACCAGAAGAGCTGAAATGGAGCCTTGCTTGGTATGATGGAAGTAAATGTCCCAAATCTTACATCCCAAGGGCCTTCCCAGATCTCTCTCCTGCACTCCATTTATTTATTATTTTTATATACCAACATTTGATCTCAACTGAGATATCACATTGGTTTACATTCAGGTCACAAGGAGTGACCTTGGGCAAGTCACTGCGTACATAATTTCTTAATCCAAATAGAAAAATTGCCCCCCAGACCCACCTTATCTAAAAGTGCAAAAAGATAATCTCAATACACTATATAAAATGCCTTTTTGGCATCTACTGTTAACATCCCCAAAGGTATACATTGATGTTGAGCCCACAAAATAAAATGAATAACCCTCCTGACATTATCTACTGCTAATCTCCCAGGAATAAATCTCGTCCGGTTTGGATGAATCAAGGTCGACATCCGAGCCGCCAGTACTTTCGCTAAGATTTTTAAATCTACATTAATGAGTGATATAGGTCTATAAGACCCACATAGAGTTTCATCGCTTCCCGGTTTTGCCAAAACCATAATCCCCGCGTGGTTAGAATCCTCAACTGTGAAGTTATTCCACAGCAAAGAATTAAACATAGTCGCCAGGGAGGGAGCAATCACAGAACACATTTCCTTATAAAATCTTGCAGAAAAGCCATCTAAGCCTGGAGCCTTGCCTTTTTAAAGATCTTTTATCACCTGTTCTACCTCAAAGACAGTAATCTCTTTATGGATCCTCTGTTGGGCCTTCTCGTCTACTTTAGGTAAATTAATACCTTCCAGGTAGCCAGTAATATTACCTGTGTCTATTTTTGCCTGTTTAGCATATAGCTCTGCATAGAACTGGGAGAACCATGCTCTAATGTTCTCATTATCAAACACCATCCTCCCATCCCTATCCTTAAATCTTCAAATTTTTGTTTTACAACATCTTCTCTTTGAGTTGTCTCGCCAAAAGGTGACCAGCCTTATTGCTCCCCGCAAAATATTCCTGCTTCAATTTATCTAATTGAAAGAGAATGGCCCCTTTATCAAATTTTTTAACTCTATCCTCAAGGACTCCAACTTAATCCCCAAACCTGACCCAGGATGCCATTTATGCTGTAGTTCTAATTTACCCAATTTTTCCATCAGACAAAGTCTAGCAGCATCTTTCTCTTTTTTTCACATGTGAAGTTCTCGCTATTAATTTACCCCATATAACTGCCTTTAGGAAATCCCACACTGATACTGTCGAAACCTCCCTATTATCATTCTCTGCTAAATAATCTTGTACGGCTCCCCACAACTTTTCACAAAGGTCCTGATCATCCATAAGCTGTCATTCAATTTCCAGAATTTCTTCCCGAACTGGCATCCCCCCACCTGCAGTGATATCCAAACAGGGCCAAGACCCAATCACATTATAGGGCTAATACTAGAGTCCCCAACTTGGTTCACCAGGGCCTTATCCACCAGAAAGAAATCAATTTGAGAATTTACTTTATGAGCCTTTAGAATAAAAAGTATAACTACGTTCCGTGGGATGCATCAACCACCATATAACTATTAGACCCCAGTCTACCATCATTGCTTTAAGACATTTCCCATGTAAATTGGCAGCTACACCACCTCCCCCAGAATTATCTAAGTAAGAGTATCTGGTCATATTAAAATCCCCACCAAGAACTATATGCCCCTCAGCTCAGGTATCCAGGATTTTTGATAACTTCACAAAAAAAATCCCCCTGGCCATCATTAGAAGCATACACAGTCACTAAAATAAACATCTTCTTATTTAATTTTAATTTAATGATAATATACTGACTGTCTGTATCTCGCAACGTGGCTTGGACATCCTCTAGAAAAGTTTTTGAGAAAAGAATACTCACACTACTATGTTTACTGGATACCGAAGCTGAGGCAAAGAATCGAAGGGGAAAGGCTTGAGAAGCCATCAATCTCTCATGTCTTTTTTGTAAATGCATTTCTTGACAAAAGCATATCAGCTTGCATACGGACAGCATCTTTAATCAGCAAGTGCCTTTTGACATAAGTATTTAAACTCTTAACATTTACAGAGACTAGTTTCACCAATCCCGTCTAGTTTGATAATCACATATTATATGCAAATGACCCCCAATTGACACCTGAAAACCAGAGAAATAAACATGTACTGTGACAGAAACCATGACTGCTGGGGCAGATTGCCCTATTGGGGGATTGGGCTTCAACCGGTGGGCCAGTCACTTCCATCACCTTTTTTTTTTTTTTAACTTCCCGGCCAAAGACAAGAAGAGGGGCTGCTGTGGCCCGAAGAGAAGCCGGCGGGGCTGCATCAGACAGCCATGCGGAGCTGGGAGGCCTGCAAGGCCACAGCAGAGCCGATCCTGCCACGGCTGGAAGAAAACCCAAACAGAGCCCACACAAACAGAGATTACTGATGCCACGGCAGCATGATGATGACGACATGTCCACAGGGATCCTGCCTGCGGGCACATGAGCAGAAGTTACTGTGGCGACATGGTGATGACTATCCTGTCCCGTGGCAGCACGCTGACAATCCTACAACCCCTCCTGCCGCGAGCACATAAGTGTGGCTGCGGCTCAGTGAAGACCTGCCTGTGAGGGTTCCACCTCTGCGGGCTGAAGAGGACCATGGTGGCCTGGTGAAGAGTGGCCCGCAAGGGTACCATCTCCCATTGGCTGAAGACTACTGTGAATTAACTAGAGATGTGAATCGGAACCGGAATCGGTTCAGATTCCGGTTCCGATTCACATCGTGTTTTTTTTTCATCCGGCCCGATTGCGGTTTTGTTTATCGGCTGTGCCCGAGCCGATAAACAAAAAACCCACCCCGACCCTTTAAAACTAATCCCTTAGCTTCCCCCCCCCTCCCGACCCCCCCAAAAACGTTTTACAGGTACCTGGTGGGCCAGTAGGGGTCCCGGGAGCGATCTCCCGCTCCCAGGCCATCGGCTGCCACTAATCAAAATGGCGCCGATGGCCCTTTGCCCTTACTATGTGACAGGGTATCCGTGCCATTGGCCGGCCCCTGTCACATGGTAGGAGCACTGGATGGTCCGCACCATTTTTAAAGATGGCGCCGGCCATCCAGTGCTCCCTCCATGTGACAGGGGCCGGCCAATGGCACGGATATCCTGTCACATGGTAAGGGCAAAGGCCATCGGCGCCATTTTTATTAAATTATTAGGAAAGGAATGGAGCATAAAACGGCAAATGTCATAATGCCCTGTATTGCTCCATGGTGAGACTGTACCAAGGAGGTAATTTTCAAAGAAGTTACGTGAGTAAATGTAATGTACTATTGCAGCAATTTTCAAAAGTCATTTACATACGTAAAGTGCACTTACACATGTAAGACCTATTGACAATTCAATGGTATATGGGGTGTCAATTTTCAAAGGTCCACTTGCACGCTTAAAGTACATTCATATATGAAAAATCCAGTTTTAAGTATGTAAAGACTTTTGAAAATGATCCCCTTAGAATACTGTGTACATGTCTGGCCACCATATCTCAAAAAAGATACAGTTGCATTGGAAAAGATACAGAGAAGGGAGACTAAAATGATAAAGGGGATGGAATGGCTCCCATATGAGGAAAGGCTAAAGAAGTTGGGACTGTTCAGCCTGGAGAACAGACATCAGAGGGGGGATTTGATAAAGATCTATAAAATCATGAGTGGAATAGAATGGATAAATGTAAATTGGTTATTTACTATTCAAAAAAATACAAAGACTATAGGGCACTTCATGAAGTTAGTGAGCAACATATTTAAAACAAATCAGAGAAAATTCTTTCACTCAGTGTACAATTAAGCTCTTGAATTCATTACCAGAGGATGTGGTTAAGGCAGTGAGTGTAGCTGGGTTTAAAAAAGGTTTGGACAAATTCCTGGAGGAGAAGTCAATAAACTGTTATTAACAAAGCAGACTTAAGAAATAGCCACTATTTATCACTGCATGATAGCAGCATGGGATTATTTATTCTTTGGGTTCTTGCTAAGTACTTGTGACCTGAATTGGCCACTGCTGAAAACAGGATACCGGGCTTGAGAGAGTGAGAGACTGTGTGTGTTTGGGAGCCTGTGAGAGCAACAGCCTATTTGTGAGTGTGTAAGAGCCTGTGTGAGAGAAAAGGGAGAGGATGTGAGAATGGGAGTCTGTGTGTGAGAAAAGAGAGCATGTGAAAGCGAGAGCATGTATTTGTGTGTGAGAGAGGAAGAGAAGAAGATAGGAGGAGATAAAAGAAACAGAAAGGGAAGAGACACCCTGAAAAAAGATGTTACCTTTGACGCGCGGGCCGCGGTGAGGCAGCGCGCTGATGGCGGCGTTCCGGCTCCGGGGAGTAGCAGGGCGGTCCCGGCAGCGTCGGTAGCGCGAGCTAGCGGGGATCGGGGCGTTTCTGCTCAGCGGGCAGAGCAGCGTCTCCGCGCAGCAAGGGGAGCCAATCACCGCGGGACTCAAGCGTTGGCTCCGCCCCCTTGACGTGAGACGCCAGCAGAGGCTCCGTTTGCGCGGGAAAATGGTCTATTTAAAGGAAGCAGCTTCCCCAAATCGCTGCTTCGGCCACGATTGTTCTGTGGAGCTTTCGCCTGGGGATTTTGCCTCTACTCCTGATTGTCTTCTGTCTGTCTTGACCCGGACTGAGAATTGGATTTCGTTACCTGCCGCCTGCCTCTGGATTATCTGCTGCTTTGGTTCCTGATTGTCTGCTGCCTGCCCCGACCCGGACTGATTATTGGATTTCGCTACCTGCCGCCTGCCTCTGGATTATCTGCTGCTTTGGTTCCTGATTGTCTGCTGCCTGCCCCGACCCGGACTGATTATTGGATTTTGCTACCTGCCGCCTGCCTCTGGATTATCTGCTGCTTTGGTTCCTGATTGTCTGCTGCCTGCCCCGACCCGGACTGAGTATTGGACTTCGTTGTCTGCTGCCTGCCCTGACTCAGAGTGCCTTTGAGATTCCCGTCACAAGGTAAGCGGTCTAATCGGTGGTTCCACTACTATCAACCAGGGATCCTAACAGTTGGCCGAAGCCATGGAATCAGTTGATTTGACCGCTCTCCAAGCCATTCCTGGGATGGCTAATAAGATCCAACAACAGCAGGGGGTCTTAGACCAAGTCACGGGAGTTCTGGACCGATTGGTGGCACGAATGGACGCTCTGGCTCTTCTACCTACGGGACCAGCTCCCAGCCCAGTGGTCACTCCTGTCCCAGTCAGGGTGCCGCCTCCGCCTCGCTTTAATGGTAATGCTGCCTTATGTCGGGGATTCATCAACCAGTGTCGAATGCATTTTTCTCTACAACCCACCGCCTTTCCTAATGATAAGACCAAGACTACCTTCCTATTGTCTTTACTCGAGGGTCCGGCATTGGCCTGGGCATCTCCCTTGTGGGAACGAGATGACCCTATCCTAAATTCATTGGACCGGTTTCTCAAAGAATTTCGGTTGATATTTGACGAACCAGGACGTTCATCCTCCGCGGCAAATGAATTGCTTCAGATAAGACAAGGGCCACGTACGGTGGGGGAGTATGCCATCCAATTTCGCACCTTAGCAGCTGAACTGGCGTGGGGAGAGGAGAGTCTCACGGCCATCTTCCGACAAGGCCTTGCAGAACACATTAAGGATCAATTGGCTGGCAGAGATCCTCCGGAGACATTACAGGGCTTGATCCGGTTAGCCATCCGGTTGGACTTACGTGTTCAAGAAAGAATGCGAGAGAGAGCTGTTACCCGCAGAAATTTCCGATTGGCTCCAACGTTTCAACAACCTATGGTTACTCCTCCTATGGCTCAGGCTTCTGGAGACTCGGAGGAACCCATGCAAATTGATCGATTTCGCCTAACTCCTGAGGAACGGAATCGCAGACGAGCAAGGAATCTCTGTCTGTACTGCGCCGGAGCAGGGCATTTTCTCAATAAATGCCCCAACAAGTCGGGAAACTCTCGGACCTAGGCCGGGTAGGAGAGGCCTCCCTGGGTCCCACCATTCCCTCTCCCCAATTATTATTACCCACGACCATCTGTCTTAACAACGAATCAGTACACCTTCAAGCCTTCATAGACTCAGGAGCGGCAGGAAACTTCATCCAGGAACATTTGGTGCAGAAATACCGGATACCGATAGAATCATTACCCACTCCTCTGTCGGTAACCTCAGTTTCGGGGCAATCGGTGGGAATGCATATCGTCTATAGAACCAAACCCATGTTGCTCCGTACCGGTATTTGTCATCTGGAACACATTCAGCTATTTGTTCTTCCATCATCAGTAAATCAGATCATATTGGGACTACCGTGGCTACGGATTCATCAGCCTCGCTTCGATTGGGCTTCCCTACAACTCGCTGCATGGAGCCCCTTCTGTTTCCAACATTGCCTTAAGAATCTGCCAGCCATCTCCGTACGGTCCACGTCACTATCTTCGGGAATCCCACTTCCTTATCAAGACTTTCAGGACGTGTTTAGTAAGCGACACGCGGAATCCTTACCACCTCACCGCCAATATGACTGTGCCATTGATATCCTCCCCGGACAGACTCCACCCAAGGGACGAATTTACACCCTATCAGAACCTGAATCCACAGCATTACGTCAATATATTGCTGAGAATTTAGATCGGGGATTCATCCGACCTTCTACATCCCCGGCGGGAGCTGGATTTTTTTTTGTTAAGAAAAAGGATGGGTCTTTAAGGCCTTGTATTGACTATCGTGGTCTTAATTCCATCACCAGAAAGAACAAGTATCCTATTCCCCTCATCACGGAGTTATTTGACCGGATTAAGGGGGCACAGATATTTACCAAATTGGACTTGCGGGGAGCCTACAATTTGATACGGATCCGAGAAGGGGATGAGTGGAAGACCGCATTTAATACCCATGACGGTCATTATGAATATCGGGTAATGCCCTTTGGGCTTTGCAACGCCCCGGCGGTTTTTCAGGACATGATAAATGACATCTTTCGTGATATTCTTTATTCCCACGTCATTGTCTATTTGGACGACATACTGATTTTTTCTCATTCTTTGTCTCAACATGTGCTCCATGTTCGGCAGGTTTTGCAACGCCTCCGGGAGCATAAATTGTTCGCCAAGCTGGAGAAGTGTATTTTTCATCAACAACAGTTACCTTTCCTCGGTTATATTGTTTCCAACAAGGGCTTATCCATGGACCCTGACAAACTCAATGCCATCCTCAATTGGCCTCAGCCTGTTGGATTACGTGCCTTGCAAAGATTTTTGGGTTTCTCGAACTATTATAGGCAGTTTATTCCTCATTTTTCTTCTTTGGTGGCGCCGCTCACCGCCCTCACTAAGAAGGGAGCTTCCACACAGCACTGGCCGGAGGAAGCGGTAGGGGCCTTTCATCGATTAAAGAAGGCATTCACCACTGACTTATGCCTCCGCCGCCCTGATCCTGCCAGGCCGTTTACCCTCGAAGTCGATGCCTCGGCTGTGGGTGTGGGGGCGGTTCTTCTTCAACACTCGACTGAGGAGCACTGGGTGACCTGTGCCTTCTTTTCTAAGAAGTTTACGTCGGCGGAACGCAACTATACCATTGGTGACCGGGAATTGTTGGCCATAAAATTGGCCTTTGAAGAGTGGCGACATCTGTTGGAGGGTGCTCGTCATGTCATTACGGTCTATACCGACCATAAAAATCTCGAATACTTGGCGACTGCTCAGCGACTGAATCCACGGCAGGCCCGATGGGCACTTTTCTTTAGCAGGTTCCAGTTTCTCGTCCGCTTCCGTCCAGCTCAAAAGAATGTTCGAGCTGACGCGCTCTCACGTAGCTTTGACGTACTGGATACTCCGGATCCTCCTCGCTTCCTCATTGATCCAGCCCAAATTCAACTGGCTGCCACCTTCACGGTGCCCATCGGGAAGACCGTTGTCCCAAAACGGTCGCGTCTGAGGGTTCTCCGGTGGTGCCACTCCGATCCGCTGGCGGGCCACCCGGGGGTTGCTCGTACCAAGGAACTTCTCTCTCGTCATTATTGGTGGCCAACCTGGGAGAGGGACGTCAAAGATTTTGTGGATTCTTGCCCGGTCTGTGCGGCTCACAAAACGCCTCGCCGGAGGCCCCTGGGGTTGTTGCATCCGCTTCCTCCTCCCACGTCTCCATGGACTCATATTGCCACCGACTTTATTACCGATCTTCCGTCCTCCGGGGGTCATACTGTCATCTGGGTGGTGGTGGATCGTTTTTCCCGGATGGCTCATTTCATTCCTCTTCCTGGCTTGCCTTCGGCCCCGGAACTGGCTCATCTTTTTCTGCACCACGTGTTTCGCCTCCATGGCCTTCCTCTTAGCATCGTCTCCGATCGGGGTGTACAGTTTACGGCCCGCTTTTGGACTAACCTTTGTAAACTTCTACGAGTGAAGCTTGATTTTTCTTCTGCCTACCACCCTCAGTCCAACGGTCTCACTGAACGCACTAATCAATCTGTCAAGGCATTTCTTCGGGCGTATGTCAATCAACGTCAGGATGATTGGGCTTCTCTACTGGTTTGGGCCGAGATCTCCCATAATAATCATGTTCGTCGGGCCACCGGAGGCTCCCCGTTCTTTTTGGTTTATGGCAGGCATCCGAACTTCCCTCTGCCGATCCGCACCGTCTCCACTTGTCCTGCGGTCAATGCCACGGTCGCCTCTATGTCCCGCCTGTGGTCCACCACACATGCCTTATTGGCCAAGAATGCTGCTGCCATGAAGCGTCAGGCGGATAAGACGCGGTTTCCGGCTCCTAATCTTCGTTGTGGGGATCTCGTTTGGTTGAGCACCCGTCATCTTCGTTTACGTCTCCCATCTGCCAAGTTTGCGCCTCGTTTTATTGGGCCGTTTCCGGTTCAGCGACGGATCAACCCTGTCACCTATGGACTTTGCCTTCCCTCCTCCCTGCGTATTCACAACGCCTTCCATGTTTCCTTGCTGAAACCTGCTGTCCTGTCTTGGCCCCAGCGCCGGCGGCGGACCACTGTACCCGTTCTTCCGGAGGACGGTCGTTACGAAGTGCGGGAGATTTTAGACTCCAGGCGCGTGCGGGGTCGGCTTCAATACCTGATTTCCTGGAAACACTTTGGCCCGGCGGACAATACCTGGGAACCTTCCTCTAATATTCAGGCTTCCCGTTTGCTGCGGGCCTTTCACCTTCGCTTTCCCTCCAAGCCTGGCCCGCAAGGTGGGAGGAGGGGGCCTTGCGGAGGGGGTACTGTTACCTTTGACGCGCGGGCCGCGGCGAGGCAGCGCGCTGATGGCGGCGTTCCGGCTCCGGGGAGTAGCAGGGCGGTCCCGGCAGCGTCGGTAGCGCGAGCTAGCGGGGATCGGGGCGTTTCTGCTCAGCGGGCAGAGCAGCGTCTCCGCGCAGCAAGGGGAGCCAATCACCGCGGGACTCAAGCGTTGGCTCCGCCCCCTTGACGTCAGACGCCAGCAGAGGCTCCGTTTGCGCGGGAAAATGGTCTATTTAAAGGAAGCAGCTTCCCCAAATCGCTGCTTCGGCCACGATTGTTCTGTGGAGCTTTCGCCTGGGGATTTTGCCTCTACTCCTGATTGTCTTCTGTCTGTCTTGACCCGGACTGAGAATTGGATTTCGTTACCTGCCGCCTGCCTCTGGATTATCTGCTGCTTTGGTTCCTGATTGTCTGCTGCCTGCCCCGACCCGGACTGATTATTGGATTTCGCTACCTGCCGCCTGCCTCTGGATTATCTGCTGCTTTGGTTCCTGATTGTCTGCTGCCTGCCCCGACCCGGACTGATTATTGGATTTTGCTACCTGCCGCCTGCCTCTGGATTATCTGCTGCTTTGGTTCCTGATTGTCTGCTGCCTGCCCCGACCCGGACTGAGTATTGGACTTCGTTGTCTGCTGCCTGCCCTGACTCAGAGTGCCTTTGAGATTCCCGTCACAAGGTAAGCGGTCTAATCGGTGGTTCCACTACTATCAACCAGGGATCCTAACAAAAGAATTAGGAAAAGACAGACAATGGAAATGTGATAAAAGAGACCAGGAACAACTGATTAGAAAAATAAAAAGATCAGGCAGCATAGGTAAAAACAAAAAAAAAAATAGTTTTTAGTGATTGGAATATGCCATCTTTGGGAATGTGGATATATTTCTTACATTTTTGTATTTTGCTCTCTCTCTTTAGAGTTCCACTCTGGTTTCCCGGGCTTTGTATTTTGGTTTTATCTGCATATTTCTGTTTCTAATTTGTAGCCCCTTATATCTATATTAGCTAAGGGTAGGTCTGTGCTCTGCCTGTGTGATTGAGGTGCAGTATGTCTGCTAGTGTATATTTTCTCTGTAAGGATTTGTGGCATTCCGGTTTGTTCTTTTTGCCCACTAGGGGAATTATTATTGTTCTAAGTCCTAGTATAATATTTGTATGGTATATTTGTATTGCTGCCGCTTCATAATTAAAGAGTGCTGTTTGATTCCTTAGAATTAGTACTGTGATTGTATGGTATGGCAAGGTTCTAGGTGTTTTTGTTTTGTTTTATTTTTTTTTTCCAGGGGTTTGTATTACTTCACAAAGTGTTTAGCAGTGGAAGGATTTTGTTTTGCTGAAGTGACACCAGAATTTGAGTATATATATATTTTTTGCAGGTTGGATTGTAATGTGAACTGCTCTGCACTTTTCATGTGGTTATTATGATTTTTGCTATTTTATTGTAGTTATGATTATCTCTGCTTTCTAGAAAGAGGATTTATGAAAGAATACATTGATATTTGTTTTATTACATGATTGATTGGATCTGATATTTATTTTCTTTGTTTTTTACATGATATTCTTGTCTATTTATAAACTGCAATAAATATAAAATTAATAAAGGTTAATAAGGAATTTTTAATGCTGGTAAGCTCTTGAAGTAAGTTAAAATATTTTAAATTCCTCTTGCCTTTCCTTCTCCTCCCAGTTTTGAACACCCCTGTTTTATTGTAACTTCAGAGTTTCCTTTCACTTGTTACTGTTAGAGTTTATTTGCATTTTCACCCCCTGTTAAATGTAAACCAGCATGATGTGATCCTTATCTCGAATGCCGGTATAGAAAAACACTAAATAAAAAAAATGAAATTTCACTCATGATGCATAATAGCTGTTAGACTTAGAAATTCTTTGTCAGGTGCCTTCTAAACCATTATTTATGGATAAGGGTACAATTAGTAGGACTCAGACCTTATGCCTACTGTCTACCCATGTTAACTTTAGGCACCCCCCAAAAAAATCAGTTATGTCTACACTACTGATCCTGCCAGAGCCAGAAGATACAGTGCTGCAGGGAAAGTGCATGAGGGCATCAGATGCCCTATGGGCTAGTTTTGAAAAAAAAACCAAACCCAGGCCGATATTTTCTTGCAATCAGCTCCAATCATTGCTTGAAATTCCAATCTAACTTAAGTGAACTTCTCCCCCACCCTGACTGTATAGACTCCCATCCCCCCCAACTAGCCAACCAAACACCTCGAGGAATGACATCACCCATGCTTTCTCCAAGCTGAGCCTCCCCCATTTGCTCCTTACACCCACTCATATTCAGAATACTCAAACAGAAAATATCCCCCAGTCTTCCAAAGTAACCTCACATTCTCATACTCTGCAACCCAGCAACTACAAAGACCACTCCCTTACCATTCCGTTTCCTTTGTTTTGTGCTTGTTTTACTCATTTTTTTTCTTTTGTGTCCCAGAGACTAATCATAAGCTCAGTCTCAAATTTGTAGCAGAAAACGCTGCCGACATCCATTTTCCTGACTGTGATTGACGGTCCTCTCATGTGTCCACAAATGCCTCCCTTGAGGATGATGAGGCTCTCCATTGTCTGTGAAGATGCCTGCCTCCAGAATGTACATGCTGCCATCGCACTGCTCCTTCTCTACTCCACAACAGAGGCACCACTCTGGAACCAGTGCTAGGGCCCTGATATTTATATAGGCCCACTGCCTGAAAAATCTTAGCTGCTTCTTCCACAGTTTTAACATGGGAAGATACTCCTTTGATAATGAATTGTAAACAAATGGCAACATCCATTTAAATTAGTAATTCACTTTATGCAGCACTTGAAGAATTTCCTTAAATTCTCTCCTTTTCTTAATTGTCGATGGAGATAAATCTTGAAAGATCTCCACTTTACTGCCCTGCCAGATGATCTCTCTCTGTTTCCTGGCTTGGTTCAAAACTTTTTCTTTCCAGCAAATATCCCTAGGTATATTTCCCCTGAGTTTTGCCAGAGCTCTGTGCACTCTATCTAGTTCAATCTCTGGTAAGGCTGCAGCCCCAGCATCCATATCTAGGATTTCCATGCAAATACTCGCCGCTACTATTGCACTGTCCTGAAACTCTGGGCCCTCAGGGATCCCTCTAATATGAAGATGATCCCTTCTGGACCTATTTTCCAGGTCTTCAATGCAATCTTTAAAAGCCGCGTTGTCTTCCTGCAAGGGTCGCAGCAGCTTTTGGCTCCGTTTGAAATCTTCGTCATGCTCGTCCAGCCGATTCTCAGTGTCATTCACTCTCACTCCCAGATATGCGCATTCTCTGCATACTTCAACAACCATGCTCAATATTTCAGTCTTAAGTGATTGCATATCCTGTCGGAGCTCAATAAACCACTTTTGAAAATCCGCCCTGGTAAGAGATTCCCTGAAAATACTTATTGCCTCTCCAGATTATTCTGCATCATTGGTGAAACTTATCGGGGCCACCCATTTTCTAGGCTCACTACGTCCTCTAGGCCGTCCTCTTATCTCTTGCCAGCCGCCGCGAACGAAAATTGCTTTAAATCGCATATCTTCTTTCGAATAGACATAGTGCAAGATTCTATCTTCCTGACAAACATTTTCTGCTGTATTAGTAAGTGGGGTGCTGCGATTGAAGAAGATTAATGCAACAAGGGTTCAGGAGAACGTCCATCTACATGGATGACATCACTTCCTCCGCTGCATTACACTTTATTAGTGTGGGGATAGGAAAGAAACCACAGCCCCATCAGGTTAATTTTTGCTCTAACTGCAGCAGTGGAATTGAACTTATATGAAAGGCCAGCTCAGAAAGTCCAGGACCAGTTAACACGTGTAACAGAGAACCCGAATCCAGGCAATAGCCAATTTTAGAGAGGAGTTGGCTTCAAGTATGCTTGTGAGATTGTTGCCTTCAGCTTAGTTTGGAAAGGGGCAAGATTCCTATTGAAGATAGCAGTAATCTAAGCTGAATACACAGACATATGATATAGAAGTTACTTTAATTGGTGGGGATGTAATACCCACCAGTATTAATTGGTTACGGGCTAGTTGGGAGCTGGGTTTAACTAGTGTGGGAGCTGCTTGAAACTCTGGCCAGGAATCTTTATTCTAAGCAAGATAAGGAGAGAACCAGCAGCACTGTGATTTGTAACTCTCCTTTTTGTACCCCTAGTTTAGTGGGGGTCTACATGTGGAGCTGTCTCAAACTGTTGTCAAATATGGTTAAAGGTTAAACAACTAATTAAATAAAGAGTGAATTGCAGCTTGCTGAAGTGATTATTGGGGAGCTGAAATGGTGCAAGGGTTTAGGAGACCACCAGTGTGTTAAGTAAATGGACAAGAGGCCAGTACGGAGTTTTGCAGAGTTTAAAGATAGAACTGGCAGCACTGTGGTCAATGACACAGGAAAAAAAATCAATGTATGGGATTTCAGGCTCCTGCACATACCTTCGGCTACTAAGGGAAGCTGGTATTAGGCACTGGATAATAAGATTTAGTAGCGTGCTAAGGGATTAGAACCCTCAGACAAGGCCTCGGTGCAAGGGAGGCTTGAGAATTCACACCTGGAGTGTTTAGCAAAGAAGGGCTTTGGAGATTTTCAATCATAGAACACTTTGAGAATGTCCTTAAATTGGACACCTCCCTTACCAACCTCCCTTAACTGGTTTGGGGAAAGGACAAGACACATGAGTAGGGATAACTGGTAAATATAAAACTCATGGATATAGAGGATACGCCACCTCTTTAAAGACCTTAAGATTTGCAGCGTGAAAGTGCCCATTCTAACACTAGAAATCAGCCCCACAGACTCCCTGAGACTGCTCCCCACATCTTACTTATTTATATTCAAAACATGTTCCCCTTTGTAAGAAAGCAGAGAGTGAACCCTTGGGTAATACTGGACCATTGACTAGTTACAGAACATGCCTGTTTAGTGCAGATAATTTGTACCCTAATTATAATAACTAGAAGATGTCAATGTGGCTTGTGCAGGATAGAGAATTTGTTCAATTTTTACAGAACAAATGGTCTGACTTTCAGACAAATAATGTACAACACAAACATTAACCAATCTTAATGTGGGAGACAGCTATAGCTGTACTAAGTGGTGAGATTATTAGCTTTGCAATTAGAAGGAAGAGGGAATTGGATAAAAAAAATTCCAAAAAAATTGAGAAACGCAAAAAAAAAAAAGCTTACTTGACCTCTAATTCTAGCAGGGACAGACAGGCTTTTTGGTTTATATAAAAAGCATTGAATGATAAATTACATCAAAGAGCAATGTCTACTTTGCTCTTAAACATAGACTATATCTACATTGAAACAAAGTGGGCAAAATGTTGGCTATTCTAGTTAAAAAAAAATCTGGATCATCCTTCATTACAGGTTTAAAATCAAGATAGGACAAATGGTAACCTTTTCAACAGAAATTAATGACCTATAACGGGCATACTATGAATCAGTATACTCTGCAGAGGCAGACAATGAGTCAGAAAGGGAAAAAAATTTAGCTGCTATTTCCTTGCCGTCTTTAACTGCCCAACAATTGAGTTATTTAAATAGTCCTTTGCAAAACTCTGAGATAGCATCCGCTATTACAGAGCTCCAAAATTTTAAAGCACCAGGGCCTTATGGGTTGACCGCTCACTTCTGTAAGTTTCTGAATCCATTTAAATTAGATTCTCTCAGAGCCCTATATATGGAGTTGATAGGAGTGGGAAAGAATCCAGAAACCAAGAAGATGGCACATAATATAGCATTGCCTAAACCAGGTAGAGACCCTCATTTAACCTCTTCTTATAAACCTATATCCCTTTTAAATTTGGATATAAAGATTTTTGCGAAGATATTAGCAAATCATTTAAAAGGAATCTTAACTAGTTTAATATCAGTGGGTCAGGCAGGATTTGTCATGGGAAAGAAGGTGAGTATTAATATATGGCGAATAGCAGTTCTATTAGATCTATGTCATAGACTACAAATTAAATACCTCTGCAAATAGGATTTGATGCAGAGAAAGCTTTTGATAGGGTGTCCTGACCCTTTTTACATAGGATAATGGATGGATATGGATTCCAGGGGTTTATTAAGGAAGCTATCCATGTTTTATATACAAATCCTGTGGCCAGTATTTGAGCTAATGGAGTTCTCTCTATGCCATTTTGTCTTTCCAGATGCACAAAGCATTCTATAAAATTTGTTAGTAATAAGCAGTTATCGTGTTCCTATTTGCTGATGACATCTTTATTTATTTATTTAAATTCTTTTAATATACTGATGCTCAAGACCAGGTCTTATCGTACCGGTTTACAGTAAACTAGGAGGAACCAGTTAACAGAGCAAACAAAAACAAAAGTTACATTATAACAGGGAATGTGGAACTAGGCTGTTAGAGAAAAGATAGGTTAAACAAATTCTAACTGGAGAGAAGGGCAAAAGGAGGAGAGGGTGCTTACAGGATAAGAATTATGTACAAATTTACATAGTGTATATGAAATTAAGCAAATTATGAGATAGTGCAATTAGTCGGACAACAGTTCCTTTGAGTTGCGGAAATGGACGCATCCATGGGGTAAGAGACTGTGTGGGTGACCCTGAGGCTTTTTCAGGGGTAAGCTTGGGCGAACAGCCAAGTTTTTAATTTTTTTCTGAACGTGATATGGCAATGTTCCTGGCGGAGATCTGGCGGGAGGGAGTTCCAGTGATGCGGACCAGCAATCGATAGTGCCCGTTTTTCAATAGAGTTGTGAAAAACGGATTTTTTGGGGGGAACTTGGAGGGAATCTCTACATGCAGATCTGGTGGGTCTTGCAGAGGAGTGTGGTTTGAGGGGTATGGTAAGTTGGAGTGAGGATTCTTGAAATAAGGTTTTGTGGATAATAGTAAGTGTCTTGAAGAGAATTCTGTAGCGAATTACATCTTGCTATTCCTCCCTGAAGTGAAAGCTCATATGGAGAAGATTTTGCATACTTTTCAAATATATGGCTGCTTCTCTGAATCTAAATTAAATGTAGAGAAGTCTAAAGCATTGGACATCTTATGGCACTTGGAAAAGAATTGGCAAAATGTTCCACTACAATGGGCTCAACATTGTATTAAATATCTGAGGGTCCTTATTCACAGAGAACCTAAGGAATGGTATTCAACCAATCTCATCACTTTTATAAAAAATGTAGGTATAAATGACAGAATTTGATGTATTTTCCTTTATCCCTTTTGGGACAAGTGGCATTGATTAAGACGATGTTACTTCCAAAATTACGATATGCATTACAAATAATGCTAATAATATTGTAGAAATCATATATCCAGACTTTACATATATTATGTTTAAACTTCATTTGGAAAGAAAAAAGGGCTCAGTTCTCTATAACAAAATGAGTAGATCCACTATTAGAGGGGAGTTGGGGGTTCCCCAATCTGAAATAATATAATATGGAATGCTTGATGAGCTCCATAGGAGACTGGTTGAGGTTAACTAACCATTACTCCAACATAAGATTACAGCAGTTGTTGGTAGATCCTTTTGATATATGATTTGTTCTGCATGCTAACAAAGTAGATTTAATAGACTATATGCAGGTAGATTATTGGAAGGCATGCAGTCTATGTGGTAATTTGTGAGGCAGCGTTTATCCCTTTCTTGGCAAATATCCCCTTGGATGCCAATCTATGGTAATTCTAGATTCCCTCCAGGAAATCATATCAAATTATTTAGAACACTCAGAGCACAAAGTATTGACACAATACAATTTTTTTTATTAACAGTCAAAATAAACAGATGTATAAATTTGAACAATGCCAGGTTCTGTTGGGATTTAAGCAATCAGAATTCTTGGCTTATAGGCAGCTCTCTAGCTATATTAATTTCAACCTGTCAGTCCAAAAACATGATAGTGCCTCCAAGGCATTTCAAAAGGTTTTACAACTATATAGATTGGGCAAATATAAATTGTCTACTTACTATAAATACTTACACTTGGAAACTAACTAAAATATGTTGATTGTGTTGGCTGACATCTGAGGGAAAGATTTCAATGAAGATATTGAAGAAGATAAAGTTAGCATGAGGCACATTTAAAACTAATCGGAGAAAGTTCTTTTTTACTCAATGCACAATTAAACTCTGGAATTTGTTGCCAGAGGATGTGGTTAGTGCAGTTAGTATAGCTGTGTTTAAAAAAGGATTGGATAAATTCTTGGAGGAGAAGTCCATTACTGCTATTAAGTTCACTTAGAGAATAGCCACTGCCATTAGCAATGGTTACATGGAATAGACTTCGTTTTTGGGTACTTGCCAGGTTCTTATGGCCTGGATTGGCCACTGTTGGAAACAGGATGCTGGGCTTGATGGACCCTTGGTCTGACCCAGTATGGCATTTTATGTTCTTATGTTCTTATAATCTAGGTGCAAGTATTTTGGCTATGTGTAAGTCTATGGCGTAGCCCCTATGCAAGAACAATAACGGCATATCCTTCATAGGACTGTGGTGTCTCCTCTGAGAGCTTATCAGATGGGCATCAGTACTACTTCTACTTGTTTAAAATGTTTCACTGTGAATGCCACACTCTGTCATGGGGTATGAGATTGTTCTTATACACAACAATTCTGGGAATTGGTGCTCCAAACAATGTCTGACCTTTTGAAGATCTAGCTGTCCAAGTTAGCTTCATTTTGTATATTGAGGGTGATACCAGATAGAACTTATGGTTGCATTTATAACTTGTGGTTTTAATGAAAGGTTTAGGCACAGCAAAGAATGTATCTTGGCTAAATGGCTATCTCTGGAAGCTCCTACTATTCAGTTCTGGAAGGTAGAACTAACTGAATTGCTCCATTTGGATTATAAAACTTGGACATCTCAAATTCAGACAACATCTAAATCCTTTCAAGAAATCTGGGGTGCATGTATTACCAGCCTGCCAAAGGACACACAATCTAAATTTCAGTTTTAAAAATGTCTGAATGAAGATGGGTTTGGAATCTAATACATTACTTACAACTGACTGTATCTTGCTTACAGGACACTGAGGGGTGGGAGGAGAGAGAGGAAAGTGATTGTAAGTGAGCATTCTTGTACTTGTCTTTCTGATTGTAACTGTTAATAGTAAAAATGCAAATAAAAAGATCTACACAAAAACAGTTCCAACGGTCACAACCCCAACAATATTTTTTGTTGGCCACAGGCCATTTTTATATGTACTTCTCGTATATACATAAGGGGGCGCAGTCTGCAACAAAAACAATGGGCCCTAGGCAAGAACGGAGTTGGGTTCTATACCTCAAAGAAGTTCTGGAGGACAGACTGGCCAAACCTGCTGTGGCACTGACCATCCCTGTCCAAACTGTATTGCGATGTGAATAACTGGGGAGAATTTTACATAGCAGGCTTGCAGATCTCCATGGGGACTGATTGTAAGTGAGCCACTGACATTGCCATGGCCTGGACAGAATGATCCTTAACATGGCCCACTAGAGTCAAGCCCACCTGGGTATAACAGAAAGGGATGCAATCTGTTAGTCAATTGGAGAGTGTCTGTTTGGCAATGGTGATACCCAGCCTGCTCTGATCAAAACAAACAAAAAGCTGAGTGGACTTTCTATGGGCTTCTGTCCTCTCTAGATAGAAGGTTAAGGCTCTCTTGCAGTCCAAACTGTGCGAGGCTTGTTCACCTTGGTAAGAATGAGGCCTAGGGAAAAATGTTGCAAGGACAATTGACTAGTTAAGATTGAATTCCAACACCCGAGGCCTTCTTCAACTGGGAGGAGCTTGGTGATGGCTGACTCCAGATTCCCTGCTAGTCATCAACAATGAGGGAACAGATGCCCCCACCCCCAATGCAGATGACTTCCATTTCTATCCGTGTCGCTCTGTAGTCTTTTGATGTCGATGACTCCAATGCTGATGGACTGGTGTTCCGGTGCCCGAACAGATGTTCCATTAAATCGAAGTGAGACTGGTGTCCTTTTGGGATCATTTCTGTGCACATGTGGCAATCTTGGATGTTATGTGATGCCCCCCAAGTAGATGACACATCTATCATGGGGATCCATGATAGATATAGTCCTCCTGCATCTAAAGCACCGCTGCAACCTGGAAGCGAAATTTAACTTGATGGCGGCAGATAGCTGATAGCTGGCAGGCACTAATGGCACCACTTCCTGGAATGGAATTGATTGTGAAAAGAACATTAAAGAAATGCTTGAAAAACCTACCTAGGGAGACTATCAGGAAGACCACGGGACCTTAAACATGTCAAGAGCGAAGAAAGAAGACAGTGGGAAACTGCAACAAAAGAAAGAAAGCAAAAATCCCGCTGTAGTGAGAATAACTGCGAACACCTAGCTCTGTGGAAAAAGAAAGACTGAAAGGACTCTGCGTGGATGCTTGCTATAATGCCAGTCATGGGCATGCTCAGCAATGCTTAGTCAAAGTTCTAGAAACTTTGACATAAGTTTTCCGTGCTGGGTTCCATCAGATGATGTCACCTCCCCCATGTGTGAGGACAGTAATCCTGCTTGATCTCGAAGAAGAAGAAAAATTCTTTTGATACTTTTATCAGGGGACAATGAGCTGATTAGATCACAGAAGCAGCGCTCCTAGGTTTTGCCTTTGATCCACTCTAGCTTAATATTGAAGATTATGGGATCAGGATAGCACCAATATTAAACCCCTTGGTATCTTGGAATCCTGACTGAAAAAAATAAAGTCTATAAATTCTTGGTGGATAGTATCTTGCCACCTGTAGTTAAATTATTACTTTGCATTTGCATGTCTTATGTTGAATCTATTTGTGACTCTCTGTCAATGAGGGATGTAAAAATTGTACCACTTTATCACCTACGGTGTTGCAGAAATTTGAAACTGCCCACATGGGACTTTCATGTGGAGTCAATGTGGAACAGATGCTGCATGTGAGCTGCAATCTCTGCTATTTCACTTAGCAGATAGGGTGAAATTGGATTCCCTGGAGACTGTGCTTAAATGCTAAGAGAATTCCTCAACCTCTGGGGCCTGTACTTAGAATCCAGAGAGAGTCTTTGAACAGTAGTATGGTTTTCTAGGTACTGGAGACATTTCCTTTTTTAAGTAAGGGCTACTACAGGGATCCTTAAGTCTTTGCTTTTCACAATGTGGATTCTCCCTTTGTTTCTCTGAGGCCTGAGAGCAGTGGATCTTTAGTGGCCAACAAGTGTATAGTAACCTGAATTTTATTTTAATACTGGGCCTTCTAGTGGTCAAATTGTGTAGTTGCTCTGATAGATTGTGTTTTCTTAATGCATATCTGTTTTTTATATTTGTAAATAAGTATGTGTTACGATTGGTGGCCTGTAGGTGAGCCCCACGAGCTGCCTCATTCATCTAGATGCCATCTGAGACCTCCTGCGGCCAGGACAACATTTCAAACTACTAAAGCCACTCCGTGCGGCTCCCATGCTGCCCTGCCTGGCATCCTTAAGGTGCACGCATGCCTGATGTCCACAATCTTAAAGGGCCCATGATGGGAAGGCACCCACAGTGCCTTATGATGACATCACTGGCGTCCTCCTGCTTAAGGCTCAGCAACATATCTCCTGCCTAGAGCAGTATGTATTGCTCCTGCGTTCCTGATTGTTCATGCATTCCTGTGCTCAGCCTTTGCCTTGCCCAGCATCTCTTGTGTGCCTTTGTCCATCATTGGCCTGACCTCTTGCATTGTACCCTGTTTATGCTTTTGTCTGCTGCCTGCTCAGAGCCTTGGACTGTGTCTAGTATCTCCAGCTTGCTGAGTGTCCTGACCCCGGCATGCACTTGGCCTCTTGCTCTTTCTACTGTCCTTGGAACCCACCTAAATCCTGCTGGCCACCAGAACTCAAGGGCTCAACTTGCAGGGGAGGGGGCTGATATAGGTGATGCTCCAGGAGGTCCCACTTCAGGGCACATTTGCCTGCTGTTGGTGTACCCTCGTAGGTTTGCCTACAAGGCTTCATCAACTATGCCACAGTAATAAGGGCTCACTTTCACATCGCTCATCACAGTTTGCTGAGGCCATGAGCTCGGTGAACTCATCCCAGACCTCCACCATTGCCGGGTTAGCTCACCAGCTACAACAGCAGTAAGACCAACTGAATAAGATGGCCAATTATCTTCAGGGTATGGTCACCCATCCAGCCCCCATTGCACCTGCTCTGACACCTCCAGTATAGTCTGCTACGTCCATGCTTTATTTGCCTCTGTGGTAAGAAGGGGTCCCACCAAATGCAGAGGTTCTTAAATCAATGCCGGATGCAATTTGAATTGTAAGCACCTCACTTTCCTTCTGAGTGTGTCAAGATTAGGGAATCTGAACAACTTCCTGCGAGAATTCCACATGATTTTTGATGAGCCCGGCCACATCTTCCATGGCCACCAAGCTTTTTCAGATCGGACAAGGCTCCCAGTCTGCTGGAGAGTACATGGTACATTTTTTACACTGATATCTGAACGTCAATGGGGCAGTGATAGCTTAATAGCCATCTTCAGGCAAAGGCTCTTGGAGCAGATCAAAGATGAGCCGGGATATGCCTGATACGTTGGAGGGCTAATCAGTTTGGTCATTTGCTTGGACTTACGAGGAGCGAGTACCGGATCCCGTCCAACAATCTGAAATAAAGAATAAGAGCGGAGCCCCCGAGGAGCAGGTACTCCTGGTAAGTTTGAAAAGGCCGAGCAGTGGAGAAAGGTTTCCCCTTGCTGACTCGGATCGTTGTTGCAAGTAGCGTGGACTGCCAAAGCAAGTCCGGTTGGAGTTCTGTTAGAGGTTAGCAAACAAAGACCTTTTAAAGTAAGAATAGATGACGTCACTATGGGTGGACGTCCCCGAGGTTTGCGCCCTTGCTGGTACAAAGTCTGGAGCACGCGCGCACCCTTACGTCATCAGGAACATGGCGGATCCGTAGCGTCAAGCCAGCCCGGGGACACCAGGACTAAGAGGCAGGGAGAAGCTGCGGCTGCATCTGTCCATCAGAGCCGAAGGGAGTCGCCACAAAGGTAGAAAAGGTGGAGCGAGGGTGAGAATAGGCACGAATGCAACAATAGTTTAGTGCTCTCTACCCCTGGACCCCAGATTAATAGACATAGAAACAGGTGAGTGATCAGAAATGACCGGGTTTTCGATATCCGCTCTGATGACCCTAGGAAATGCCTCACTAGCCAGCAATATATAGTCAATTCTCGAGAATAAACTATGGGGATTAGAATAAAAGGTGTATTCTCTCTCCACTGGGTGTAAAGTCCTCCAGACATCAATTAAGCCTATCTGCTTACATATGGTGTCCACGCCTTCACCCCTTTTTCCAAATCTGGCCCCTCCCAATGACTATCTATCCAAGGTCCCGTCCACAACACAGTTAAGGTCACCAGCTACTAGTAACATCCCCACTCTATGTGAAAGTAATACCCCCATGAGCTCCTTTAGATATTTCTGGGGGTTCGTGGTTGGGGTGTAGGCATTGCATAAGGTGACCAAATGTCCCTGCCATTGACCAATCACTATCACATATCTGCCATCTGAATCTGATATGGATCGTTCTAACACAAAACCAGAAGATTTATTGATGAGGGTCGCTACTCCAGCCTTTCGGTCCTTAGCCTCTGCAAAGCAGCATACACCCACCCATTCTCGCTTTAATTTGGCGCTTTCTGATGCATTAAGATGTGTTTCTTGAAGACACACTATGTCCCCATGTAACCGCTTCAAATGTGATAAAACATTTTTGCGTTTGATAGACGATCCTAACCCATGAACGTTCCAGGACACAAGTTTAGTCATATTGATGGGAAGAGGGTGATAGGTAGCCTGTAGGTACATAGATATCCCCGAAGGAAGGAGGTTCCAGCCGCCTCCCCCCTATACTTCTCTGCGGGATCATAAGTGGTGATGGTGGTCTTATGCATAGCTCTAGACCTGCACCCCTCTCACTCACACACACTCTCTCATGCACTCACATTCCCCAGTTAAGATACCCCCATACCCTTTTCTCTGGCAAAAACTTTCCCCATCTTCCCCTTTTCCACCCCAGTCCCTTCTACCCCTCCCCCCGTACCCCCATTTATATCTGCTTAGTGTATATGACCTGAAATCCCCTCTGGTGGGAAGTCAGATCAGGAGGGCACGTTTATGAAGCGTTTGGGTGCCACACGCTCTTGAACAGGCGAGGTACACTTTGAACCTGGCTTATTAAACTGCCATCCTCCTGCAGCGCCAGGTGCGCAGTGTGTCTCGCCATGGAGCTTTCAAATAAACAATATAGAATGCTCACAGTGATCGAGCTTAAACTTCAACGTCCACTGTTTATAGTCCAAAACCAATTAATGGACTAATACACCCAAAATCCTAGATGAAGCCCTGTCTAGTTGGGCCAGCTGTGCGTCCGGTCTCATGCCTTCTAGGATTAACGTTACTATCATGCATCAAGTCCATGGGTGGTATAAACTAATTCCTGATAAAGAAACAAGGCAGGGCGTGGAAGAGATTGTTTAGCGCTAACAGTACCTAAAACTTTAAGTCTCCACGATAGCTTATGCGGGCCCTTCCACATGCATTTGTAGGAATTTCTGGGTGTCTTCCGGTGAGGTAAAACTATGTACAGTCCTGTCTTGCCATATTTTCAGCGTGGCGGGAAACTGAAGGGCAAATTTAATCTTTTTTTTAAACAGCTTGGAGAATATCGGGGAAATTTTTCTGCATTGTTGGGACACATGGACCGAATAGTCTTGAGTGATGCGGATCCGATGACCTTTATAAGTGATCTCTGGTCATTGCTGGTAAGCTAGCCAGATGCATTGTTTAATCACCGAATTTAAAATTTTTGCGATCGCGATTCTTGGCCTCGAGTCAGATGTTCTGCGGGCCCCCAATCTGTGCGCCCTTTCAACACGAACTATACCCTTTAGGTCCTCCAGGCCTACCGCCTCCGGAAGCCATTCTTCCAAAAAAGCTACCAGGCCATTCTCGTCCACCACCTCCGGCAGTCCCAACAGCCTCAAGTTATCCTGCTGGAGGCGATTCTCTATGTCATCCAATTTATCTCTACAGTCCTGAAGCGTCGCTGCTTAAGTGGTAAGTTTTTCTTTGTTTGCAGTCAGACCGGCTTCCAACCCCGATATTCTCCCCCCCTATCTGCTCAATTCTTGGGACCTAGTCCGCCAACGTAGTTTTTACCTCCGTAAGTTGTTGGGCTATCCCAGCCAATTTAGAGTCCAGCATAGAGTCCAAGGTCGATTGTAAAACTTCCACTATGAGTGGGGTCGTTATCAAAGGCCCTGGCTCACCCGCTCCTGCCGCCATTTTAGGTTCTGCGGCCTTTCCCTTATCTTTGTCCTTTTTTGCACCCCGAGAGGCCATCGGTTGCGGAGATTTGTTCATAAAATGAACAATCGACTTAAGCCGGCTTAGATCTTTGATTCGGCACTCAATAATACCCCCAGAAAGTAGTGATGCCAGTAGATTCAGGGCTGGGGCACCTAAAGCTAAGGGAGAGTACGTCTTCTCTAGCACATCGCCTCTTGTGATCCCCACTAAGTTACTATTTTAAAAGAAATTTACGCATAAACATTTGCCAACTTACTTGTATAATTTTACACCTGCTAACTATCTGGCATAATTGATATTAGACCTCTTTACCATGCATTATTGGCTGGGTGGGAGGTCTGGGAGAAAAGGGGGGGGGGGGGGTGTTTCAGGCTGAAGAACCAGGAGAGTTTTGATGAGCTGGAGATGGACTGGGTAAGCTGGTGAAGTAATGGGTAAACTGGTTAATTTCAATTACGCACGCCTGTTTTAAAATATGACTTACACGTATAAATCAGGTTTTACGCGAGTTAAGTCTTACTTTATTTTTTCGTGGAAATTATATGTGCGTACAGATATGAAGTAAGCAGGACAAGTGGGCACATTCTATGCAATGAATGTATATGTGTGCAGGCAAACACATGCATGAATGTTCCGGGGTATAGAGATATGCGTATTTTATGATATGCACATGTAATAAAATAGTATCATAGGGCTATGCGCAGCTATATGCCTCTGTGAGCAGTTGTTTGAAAGTTACCCTCTATAAGTTGAATTTTAGCTTGGTTAATTATTGATGATGTGCTTTTTCCTCTTACCGATTATTATGATTTTTACCTATTATTTTTATTTTATTTATTTTATTGATTCTATGTACTGGTTTTATTGTTTGTAAACAGTTGTGACGGCTAGCTCCAAACATCGGTATAAAAAAAGCCTAATAAATAAATAAATAAATTTTAAAAGAGCTGAACGTAAGAACATGTGCACAAGAAGCAAATTTGCACAAGTGCTATTTTATAAATCTCAAACACACACGTTTGCAAGTAATTATGCATGGATACATTTGCTTATATAAAAAAATGGGCGGGCCGGGGCATTCCGGAGCAAGGCCAGCATTTACATGTATAAGGTGGTATTTGAACCTGGGAGGGGGGGGGGGGAGGAGTTCAGGCTGAAGAAATAGAGGAGGGGTCTTGATGACCTAGAGACAGACCTGGTAAACAGTGGACTAATTGGTAAAACTGGTAATTTCCTTCACATGCGTATGGTATAAATTGTGATGTTTACACACGTAAAAGCAGACAAGTGCCAAGGAGAATATGCAAGTTAAGTTTCCTCATGTAAATGATTAAAATTAGGAGCATAAATATGCGCAAAGCCTCTTAGCTGGATAAGTCTTAAAAAGAGATACATAGCTGGATAAGTCTTCAAACGCTTGTTATCCATCTATGTGGTGCTTTTCTTTCACTTATCCAGTTATCTTACTTAGCTGGATAAGTCTCAAACAGCTCTACATGAACATGCTGGGTTGGATTTTCGCATATTTTATCGAGTGTGCGTGCATTTGCGCGCACAATATGAAATATGTGTGCATGCGCGCAGTCGTCTACATAGCTGTGTAGATGGGAGCGCATGTTTTAAAGTTGACCTCCCTGTGTATAAGTTACCCTACACCACTCCACAAATGATGCCCTACTTGGAGCAGGTGTAGCTCTGCGTGAAGTAATTTGGGTTTGTTTACAGCCAATTTGAGGATTTTCAAAACACAGTTATATGCATAAGTTCGCTTTGAAAATACAGTGTGCATGCAGACTTTGCCCCAGTGTTGGATTGTTTGAAAATGACCATCCCCATTAGATGCCAGGGAAATAAGCCTAAAAAGAAATTTGAATCAAATTCTCCAGTCCCAGGATGCTGCGTAATAGCTTCCCAAAGAGAAAGAGAAAAATAAAAAACATGTTCCACATACATGAGGAGTGACAATGAAACATTGTTAATTTTAGGAAGAAAAAGTGCGTGTTTATTTTTTTAACATGCAAAAAGTAAAAAGCATATATTGGTAAATATGGCCTGTATTGGGAAATGACAAGAACATGTTTTTTTGCTGTTTTGCATGTTTAATTTTTCTTGCAAGAGCAGAGTAACAGGTATTTACTCACTGGGAAAGAAAGCTACTTTTGTCTCAGGATGCTAGCAGGGAGTTAGGCGGAAAAACACCCGACTCTGTTTAGACAGCCAAAATCCCATCAAAGCGAGAAGAGGGGATAAGAGCTGTGTTTTCCAATGATGAGCACTTTAACTATGTTCTGGTTTCACAGGAAGCTACAAGAGAAGTGAGTATCCTTTGCATCATGACTGCTAAGTGGCTGGTCTGAATCACCTTTGGTGAAGAGAAGCAAAGCCTTGAGCTGACCCTAAGCACTTCTATTTGTGGGGTTTAAACGGAGCCCTCTGATTTTTTTACAGGAAAAGCCAAATGATGCCTGAAGCTGAAATACCATACTGCTAGGAAGAAAAAAAATAAAGAGAAAACATAAAAAATTTAAAAAGCTGGTATCATATCTAGAGTAAGACCTATTTGTTTTGTGAACCGCTTCTACTGCAAAAGCATTAAAATACTTGCAAGGTGACTTTTAGTATCTGTGACCATAAAACATTTTCTCTTTTAGGAACATGCTTCCAAAACCCATACCAGAAGATCCACCATGTTAGGCTTGTTATTCCTCAGTGTCTTCACAGCGTGAAACACATCCACTGCTCTCTGGTGGCGGAGCATTTCACAAACGATACTGATCGCGCAGAAGGTCCCGCTGCGGCCGCCTCCATTCCTGCAATAAAGAATATAAAATAAAAAGGAGCTTGCTCACTTTCCCCCAAGCTCACGTGACCTTTTCTTAGAAGGGATTAAGTTAATGAAAAAATTAAGCCTGGGGTCGAGCTGCAGGAGGAAGTGCTGGTGAAGAGGATGATTTACTCAATGCTTTTATAGCACTGCCCTGACCAGCCTAGTGACAGCAAGGGAGGACTGCACAATTTCAAACTTTAACATGCCTGATATTTACATCATTTACTACTGTATAGTTAGGTCCCTTCGTTTTCAGTTTTTATTTTATTTTTACTAGGAATTTCATTGTTACAACAACAACAACAAAAAATCAGTGGAAAAATTATTTGTTATAACACACAGGAGAAAAATCAGAGGAAAAGTCATTAAGCCATTTTTCCACTGAATTTTTTTGGTTTGTTATAACATTGAACTTCCCAGAAAAAAATTAAATAAAGGTCCCTAAGTTTATTTAATTATCGTAATAGTATAAAGCTGACAGCACAGACAGAAACCCTAAAGCAGCAAGGAAGTTTCACAGCTTGCTTCCCAATCTTTTCAAACCCAAGGCACACCTATGTCCAACCTCCACAGAGAGGACTCTTATGGCCAAAAGAGCAGCTAGGGAAGCACTGAAAGCCCCACCAGTTTCTCTTCCAAATTTGAAAACAAAGGAAGCAAACACACACATGAAGCCTGGCACAATAGAGCAGCGTTCCAGTGATTTTTAAATTTAACTGATGTGAAGTAGCAGCCCAGTTGTTAGAGCAGGGTTCAAATCCTGCTTCTCCAACTAATATTCCTTGTGACCTTGGGTAAACTGCTTCACCCTCCATTGCTTCAGGTACAAACTAACCCCTAGATTCATCAAAATGCTATAAAATTTGTCATCTAGTAACTCGAGGGGAGGTTTCGGTGCCAGTTTTACATGCACAGTGAGACCTATGAACAGCACAGTACACATTACTGAAGATTTGATGTGAGTTGGAATGAGGAGAGGTACACAAAGATGAGATTTCTAGAATGTACTCTCGTCCTAGCTTTGTGTACTCTTCCTCATTCCAAATTATTATTATTATTACTATTTATTAGAGATGTGAATCGTGTGATCGATCGTCTTAATGATCGATTTCGGCTGGGGGGGGAGGGAATCGGATCATCGCGGTTTTGTTTTTTTAAATATCGTGTAAATCGTAAATCGGGGGAGGGCAGGAAAACCGGCACACTAAAACATCCCTAAAACCCACCCCGACCCTTTAAAATAAATCCCCCACCCTCCCGAACCCCCCCAAAATGTCTTAAATTACCTGGGGTCCAGTGGGAGGGTCCCGTTGTGATCTTCCACTCTCGGGCCACAGGTGCGTTGATGGAAATGGCGCCGGCGCTACCTTTGCCCTGTCATATGGCCATGTTGCCGTACTGCAAAATGGCGCTGGCCCATTTTTCATTACGGCAACACGATTCGAGTGCAGGAGGTTGTTCCCGGACCCCCGCTGGACTTTTGGCAAGTCTTGTGGGGGTCAGGAGGCCCCCCCAAGCTGGCCAAAAGTCCCTGGGGGTCCAGCGGGGGTCCGGGAGCGATCTCCTACGCTTGTGACGTCAGGGGACAGGAACCAAAATGGTGCCGTCGCTACCTTTGCCCTGTCATACCTTTGCCCTGTCATATGACAGGGCAAAGGTAGTGCCGGCGCCATTTCCATCAACGCACCCGTGGCCTGAGAGTGGAAGATCACAACGGGACCCCTCCACTGGACCCCAGGTAATTTAAGACATTTTGGGGGGGTTCGGGAGGGTGGGGGATTTATTTTAAAGGGTCGGGGTGGGTTTTAGGGATGTTTTAGTGTGCCGGTTTTCCCGCCCTCCCCCTTCCCCTCCCCCCGATTTATGATTTTTGACGATAAATCGGGGGAATTCCTATTAAATATCACCTCTAACGATTTTTGACGATTTAAAATATATCGGACGATATTTTAAATCGTCAAAAAACGATTCACATCCCTACTATTTATTTGTATACCATCAATCTGGTAAACAATCTTGGCAGTTCACAGAAAATCAAAATTACAAATATATAACATAGAACCAACATCATACCTAAACTAAAATAAAATGTTACTTAATATACAAAATTAAAGTAATAGTCACTATTGCAATATATAGCTACTATCCTTTACACTGGGCAACAATGAAAGTGTTACTGACCTAAAAAGGTCCCACTCTGTAGTATCTTGATGTGCTGAACACGAATATGACCATGAAAAGTTTTTTTATGGGATCTCGTTTTGAAGATATTTAATATAGTTCACTTTCTATGTTTAGTGATGTAAATTTATCCAGTAGGACTGTAAATAAGCCTAGAATGATGTAATATTGCATAATACCATCATGCACACATCATCCACAGTTTATTACATCATTTTCTGATGCAATGCAGTTCTATTGCCATGCTGCTGCTGAGTAAGCTGACGTCAGCAGTGTACTATATGAAGCCCAGTCAGAAAGGGTGAGCATTTGAAATATTCATGATGGCTGACTACTGCTGGACACTGCACAGAGATGCTCCCGAACAGGTGTACAAGAGACAAGCAAAGAAATCTAAGACGTAGTCAATGACTTCATTTTTCAAATAGTATTAACCGTAGGTCTCCTACTATTGGCATACAATTCAAGATGTAATTATATTATTGCATATTACAAAAAAACTAGAGCCAATTTTGCATTTTCACAGTCACATTCATGTTTAGCACATGGAAATTTATAAGAATTGACTAATTTCATTTCCGTAACATGACTTTTGTGAAAATTTGTTGCCCAGTGTTATCTGTCTGCGGAAAAGCGATGCCAAATAGCCATGTTTTTAGAGCCTTTGTAAAGACCTTGATGTCTGGTTCTAATCTTAGCTAGACCGGCATAGTGTTCCAAAGTTTTGGTCTGGCTATGGAGATCGATCTCTCCCTGACCTCACTGTAGGTATTTGCAGAAGACTTCATTTGCTGATCTCAATGTTCTATTAGGGGTGTAAAGTTGAAGAGGCGTTTAACCATATGACATTGTTGTTATATAATGAATTGTGAATGATTCTTAGAATTTTATATTGTGCCTCTTTTTTAATTGGCAACCAGTATAGAGATTGTAGTGTTGAAGTAATGTGATCAAATTTATTACAACCTATTATGACTCTCGCAGTGGCATTCTGCAGTATCTGTAAATCTTTACTGACGTGTACCGTGCTGTTCGTACGTCGAACTGTGCATGTAAAACTGGCCCCAAAACCCTAGACCACCACCAATCCCCTCCAGTTATTAGATGACCTTCCTATAGTGGTGTAAATAGATGACTAATATGTGTGCTATATCAGAGGCGCTCTCTCTCTCTCCACTCCATTCCACCTTCCCTCTCCCCTAAATGGGATTTGCAATAATTATTGCAAATCACGTTTTGGGCATATTGTACAGCTTAATGCCAGGAAAAAAAGTATAGCTATTTCCGGCATTAAAACATGCGATAACGTGCGTTATGCTATCTCACACAGCGTTAAATGCCCCTCATTTTTATAATCCCTGCTCAAACTCTTCCCCTTTGACTAAAATTAAAAAATTTGCATGCACATCTCACGATGCAATAAATAATGCATACATTATGGCTTCATCTCAGGCTTAGGGCCCTAACGCCAGCGATAACGGCCTAACGCATTTTGATGAATGGCCCTGTTAGGGGCTTATGTAACAAGCCACGGTATTTCCCCCAGAAGAAAATTCCACAGGGTTTACTAAGCTGGGGTATTTGGCAGTTTAGTAAACCCAACTGTATTTTCTCTGGTGGTAAAATATGAGGAGGAACAGCAGAGCCCTGCCAAAACCACCTGATGATGGCCCGGGCTGTGGGCCACCATGAATTAAAGGGTCCAACTGTCCTGAAGTAACAGCCCCAAGTGTAGTGAGACACCTGTCCCGCCTCCCCACTACCACTGTCCCTTGAGGTGACCCAAGTCAAAATTTTAATTCACAGAAGATGGAGTACAAGCACCGCCCCAAACCCCTACCCTTTTCCAAAAAATAAACTCCCAACCCAGAGCTTAGGGGCAAAGGTGTGAACCATTTTGGAAAATGGCTGCACCAGGTTTGGAGGCTAGGGGGCACTCCACTCATGATTTTATAGACTTCCATCATATCTCCTCTCTGTTGTCTCTTCTCCAAGCTAAAGAGCCCCAACTTCTTTAGCCTTTCTTCAAAGAGGAGCTTCCCTTTTATTATTTTGGTCATCTTTCTCTATAGCTTTTCTAGTTCCACTATATCGTTTTTGAGATGCAGTGACCTGGAGCCCTGTTTTAAATTCTCTGTGTGTGAGAATTGAACACAGTAATCCAGGTGCGATTACACCATATAATAGCATAGAGGCATTATGATATTCTCTGTTTTATCCTCCATTCCTTTCCTAATAATTCCTAACATTCTATTTGCTTTTTTGACTGCAGTCGCACACTGAGCCGAGTATTTCAATGTATTGTCCACGATGATACCTATATCCTTTTCCTTGTTAGTGTCTTCTAATATGGAAACTAATAGGGGTACATTTTATAAATGTACACCCGTGCGTACTTTTGTTCGTGCACCAGGCGCAAACAAAAGTACGCCGGCGCAGGCAAGGGGGTGCACATTTGTGCACCTTGCGCTCGCCGAGCCCTGCGCGCGCTGCCCGTTCCCTCCGAGGCTGCTCCGAAATCGGAGCAGCCTCGGAGGGAACTTTCCTTCAGCCTCCCCCCTCACCTTCCCCTCCCTAACCTACACCCCCCTACGTTTATCGTGAAAGTTACACCTGCTCCAGGCAGGCGTAACTCGTGCGCACTGATCGGCCGCCGTTGCACGATTCCCCGGCCTGGGAGCGATTTTGGAGCTCTCGGCCATGCCCCCGGGCCGGCACCACGCTCCCGACACGCCCCCGGAACGCCCAGAACGTCGCGTCGCCTCCCCCTCCCCACATGCCCCCGGCACGCCCCCCTAGCAAAGCCCCAGGACTTACGTGCGTCCTGGGGCTTGTGCGTGCTGCCGAGCCTACGCAAAATAGGCTCGGCACGCGCAGGGGGGTTTTGAAAGGGTTACGTGCATAACTGATGCGTGTAACCCTTTTAAAATCTACCGCATATTGTGTAAGTACAGTTTGAATTATTTTTCTTTATGTTCAGTACTTTGTACATTTGCACATTAAATTTGTACTTTGTACATTCATTTTCATCTATCATTTGGATGCCCAGAATTCCTATCTCACAAGGTCATCCTGCAATTTCTAACAATCTGCTTGTGATTTAACAAGTGGAAATGATTAGGTATGCAAATTTCACACTTCACTTGTTTCCTTTTCCAGATCATTTATAAATATGTTAAAAAGCATTGGCCCCAGTACAGACCCCTGAAGCATGCCAGTGTTTACCTTCCTTCATTGAGAAAACTGACCATTTAGTCCTACTCTCTGTTTCCTATCTGTTAACTGGTTTGCAATCCACAAAAGGACATTGGCTCCTAATTCATGACTTATTAATTTCCTGAAGTCTCTCTCATGAAAAACTTTGCCAAACGCCTTCTGAAAATACAGATATACTATATTCATTGGCTCCCCATTAACCACATGTTTATTAACCCCTTAAAACATGTGGCAGATTGGTAATGCAAGATTCTCTTTGGGTAAAACCATGTTGATTTGATTCCCATTACATCATGTCTGTCTATATGTTTAGTAATTATATTCTTTAGAACAGATTCTATTATTTTTCTCCACACAGAAGTCAGTCTGTCCAGACTATAGTTTCCCAGATCACCCCTGGAGCCCTTTTTAAAGATTAGTATTACATTGGTCATCCTCCAATCTTCAGCTACAATAGATAATTTTAATGATAGATTACAAATGACTAGTAATAGGTCTGCAATTTCATTTCTTACAGGCCGATACAGTACAGTGTGCTCTGGTGGAGCGCACTGTCAACCCGCATTTGGACGTGCGTTTTTGACGCGCTAGCTTTACCCCTTATTCAGTAAGGGGTAATAGCGCATCGAAAACGCGCGTCCAACCGCCCCCCCCAACACTAATAGCGCCCGCAACATGCAAATGCATGTTGATGGCCCTATACACAAGGTGATCGCCAAACCTCTATCAAATATTCTCAACTGTTCTCTAGAGCATGGCATTGTCCCTAATTTTCTCAAACAAGCAGTAGTGAAACCGCTACTCAAAAAACCGAATCTTGACCCCACCACCCTCTCTAATTACAGACCGGTTTCCAACCTACCCTTCCTAGCTAAAGTTCTTGAAAAACTAGTTAATTCACGCCTCTCCGATCACCTTGAACAAAACAACATCCTCCCTTCCACCCAATATGGTTTCAGGAAGCATTTAAGTACTGAAACGTTGCTCCTCTCCCTACACGATACTCTTATCAGAGGAACCGACTCAGGATCCTCTTATCTGATCGCCATGCTTGACATCTCGGCTGCGTTCGACACAGTCAATCACGATGTCCTCCTCAACATCCTCATGAGTATTGGCATTACTGGCAATGCCCTCGCCTGGATTCAATCGTATCTCCAAAATCGCTTTTTTACTGTCCTAGTAGACAACAATGAATCTGATCCCATCAGTCTTCCCCAAGGTGTGCCCCAAGGTTCTTCACTCTCCTCTACGCTGTTTAATATATACATGATTCCCCTCACCATGCTCCTCACTAACCTGCACATCAAGCATTTCATTTATGCTGACGATGCACAACTCATCTTCCCGTTCTCTGACTCTATCCAAACTGCTTTACAAAACTGGGAATCCTGTCTTTCCTCCATCAACCAACTCCTAAATGACATGCACCTAGCTCTAAATTCCAATAAGACAGAACTATTAATTATTTCTAATAGGCAACCACTCCCAGACATCCCACTTGCATACTCATCCACCAATTTCCCATCGCACACTCGCAATTTAGGTGTTATTATTGATAATCACCTTACTTTTAAATCATTCATTAAATCCATCATAAAGGATTGCTATTTTAAGCTACAAAAGATAAAGAAACTCAGACCCCTACTGCACTTCACTGATTTCCGTACAGTACTCCAGTCTATTATTTTATCTAAAATTGATTACTGTAATGCACTCTTTCTTGGCATCCCCGCAACACACACCAAACCATTACAACTTTTACAAAATGCCGCCGCTCGGATACTGACAAATACAAAAAAAAGAGACCACATCACTCCCACACTAATCGAATTACACTGGCTCCCAATACAGTCACGAATTCTTTATAAAGCACTTTCCATCATACACAAGAGTCTGTTAAATTCTAACCTCAACTGGATCAACCCCCCCCCCCCTCCCCCGCACCTCCAAGAGACCTACCCGCCCAGCCCTCCAAGGAACACTTCGTGCCCAATCTATCAAATCTTTTAAACTCTCCTCCACTATAAACAGAGCTTTTTCACTTGTCGGCCCCACCATATGGAACTCCCTGCCCCATGATATTCGCATGGAGACATATTCCCCCACTTTCAAAAAAAAACTGAAAACCTGGCTCTTTCAACAAGCCTACCCCATGTCACCCCCCATTACTTAAAACTCCTCTGTGAATTATCCACTGATATATTATTATGAACGCCTATTGTCCGCTGATTTTGTACTATGCACTCCTATGTATATAGTTATGGTTACAGTTTTATTTCATTGCATCTACTCATTGATTTCTGTTATATGTAAGGGCTCCTCCCAAAAGTTAATTGTATTTTTCCTAGTTCACTAATTATCTGTTATATGTAAGGGCCCTGCCCAAAAGTTTTTGTTTTTTGTAAACCGATGCGATGTGCGAACGGATATCGGTATAAAAGAGACGTTAAATAAATAAAAATAAAATAAATATTAGTTATTCCCGCACGATTCAGTAAGTAAAATGTGCAGCCAAGCCGCACATTTTACTTTCATAAATTAGCGCCTACCAAAAGGTAGGAGTTAATTTCTGCCGGCACCAGGAAAGTGTACAGAAAAGCAGTAAAAACTGATTTTCTGTACACCCTCCGACTTAATATCATGGCAATATTAAGTCAGAGGTCCCAAAAGTAAAAAATAATTAAAAATAATAAAAAAAAAAAATTTAAAATCGGCCCGCGGCTCATGGGTTGAAAACCGGACACTCAATTTTGCCGGCGTCCGGTTTCTGAACCCGTGGCTGTCAGCGAGTTTGAGAACCGACGCCGGCAAAATTGAGCGTCGGCTGTCAAACCTGGTGATAGCCGTTGCTCCTGTCAAAAAAGAGGCGCTAGGGACGCGCTAGTGTCCCTAGTGCCTCTTTTTACCGCAGGCCCTCATTTGAATACTAAATCGCGCGCACAGGAGAGTGGCCTGTGCGCTCTCCCGCAACTTTTACTGTATCGGCCTGTTAGTTTAGGCCCCAGAATTCTAAGAGAACTATCTGGTCCAGGTGATTTGCCTTATTATATCTTCCAGGTTGACCATGATGTGTTCCAGTTCTTCTCAATCACCACCACTAAACAGAGGTTCTGGCAAAGGTATCTCCCTAATATCCTCCTCTGTAAACACTGAAACAAGGAATTAGTCTTTCTGCTATGGCCTTGTCTTTCTTAAGTGTCTCTTTTATACTTTGTTCATCTACATGATCCATTTCACTCATGGGCTTCCTGCTTTGGATATATTTGAAAAAAGTTTTGAGTGTGAGTTTTTGCCTCTATGACAAGCTTCCTTTCAACTTTTCTTTTTGCCTGCCTTATCAATGTTTTGCATCTATGTTGCCAGTGCTTATGCTTTTCCTAATTTCTTTGGATCCTCTTTCCATTTTTGGAAAGAAATTCTTTTGACTATAAGAGCCTCTTTCACCTCAGCTTTAAACTATGCCGGCACTTATTTGGCCTTCCATTTGACTTTTTTTAAAGCACATATGGCCTGGGCTTCTAAGATAATATTTTTAAAAATTGTCCACACCTGATATATATTCTTAACCTTTGTAGCTGCATCTTTTATTTTTATTTTTTTAATGTTTTCCTTATTCTATCATCTCCCTTTTGAAAGTTAAATGCTAGAGCAGTAGTTTTATACAAACTGAGCCTTGGTCGATTTTGTAACAACTATTTATGGGTTTATGCACATTAATGGCTTTGACAATTACTCCTACAACTTATCAAAACATATACATAATCATGGATACTACAAAAATGAGATGATTAATCCAGAAAAGTGCAGATGTATGCAATATAATTATCAAGCTCCTTAAGTCCCAAGACTAATGACCTCATTGACAAGGTAGCCTAAGACATTTCTCTTCACTAAAATTAGACTGTGTATTTGTTCTGTGCATAAAATAATTAATGGCTGAACAGACTGGTTGGGTCAATTGATCTTTTTCTGCTGTCATTTATTAATTTACCATGTTGCTATAAAACTTAGGTTATCCTTAATCTATGGAAATCATTAAATAAAATGGCAAATAATTTTTGTTCCTAAAAGTTGAATTTTTGTGTTTGCCCAGTGGTCCAGCAACAGAACTGGGAACTGATGGGTGAAGACATTCCCAGATCCAACTCCTGCTTCTTGGGCTGGGCAGAGATGGTGAAAGTAAAGTGGTAGCATTCATAATCTCCAAGATTTATCTGTTGAAGCATTTAAAACCTTTGCCATACCCAAACAACTTTCATACAGTTTTACAAGCCCCGATTCTTACAGGGTTAGATTACTGTAATGCATTATACCTAGGGCTTCTGGACACTGTCTTAAGTCCTCTACAGCTAACACAAAATACAGCTTCTTGCATTCTTACAAACTCAGAATATCAAGATTGTATCACTCCTGTCCTCTGTTTGCTGCACTGGCTCCTAGTTTCATTTCGAATACAATACAAAATTCTATCATTCACAATCTCATATTTAAGAAATCTGCAGTTTGGTTATGCCCTTCCCTACAACTGTATCAACCTTCACGTCATCTCTGCTCCATGAACAAAAGTCTCCTCGAGGTTCCCTCTATTGAAGTAGCCAGGTTAGACAGCTCTAGACGGCGTGCCTTTTTGGTCACTGCCCCTATTCTCTGGAATTCCATCCCCGATTCTCTCAGGCAATTAACAAATGTTAAAGAATTTAAGAAAAGTTTAAAAACCTACTTATGCTCCGTTGCATTTAAATAATCCACAAGGATCTGAGCCCAACTGTTTCCATCCAGAGGCTTGTTTTTTTGTTGTATCACTGTCCTATTTTTATTTGTTATTGTTTTTATGACCTGCTTAGTTTTACCTTATTTTGTAATTATGTTTTTATTATGAATGTATATTTTTGTAAACCGCTTCGAAATATCTTCCATTGTAGAAGTGGTATATAAAAGATTGCAAATAAATAAGAAAGAGGAAGCCTCAGCCACCCCTCAACAGTCACATCTATGGACCAACTTAAGAGAGTACGTGTGCTGTGTTTCAGAGGGAGCTGTGATCTGTGCCTCTCAAATGTCAAAACGAGGCCTGTGAGGTCTTGGAAGCTCATGTATAAAAACATCCTTTTGTTGGTCTTTTAAAAGGTAGCACCATCTAGAAAGACTCTAATACTCCTGAAATGAGGGACGGATGTGCTAGCAGCATTGTTCAACTTCCCTAAATTGCTCTGCAAGCACACCTCAATCTTCACCTGCAGCACTCCAAAGCTATTTATCCTGTACTTCTCCACTGCAAAATTTTGAGGTGAGTTTATGATTTGAACCTTTGCATTGAAAGTGCTTTACTGATGCTTACTTTATTCCCCTGGTAAAAACCAAGATTTGAATCCAGTTCATTAGAGTTTAACAGTAGTGCATCATTTCACTGCAGCACATGAAGTTCTTCTTCTGACTGATCTTTCAAACAGAGGGGCTCACTCATACACAGTGGTATTTTTCCCCAAGAGAAAAATATTTCAGGAGTCACAAAGCCACGGTAAATGACCTTGTCATTTTGTGACTGCTGTGGTAATTTTCCTCACAGTAAAATGCCACAGGGAAAAATATTGTGGCAGAAAATGCCTTCAAAGAACGCATAATGGTGCCCGGGGACTGCCATGGCTTAAAGGAGCTGCTCAGCCCTGAGTAGGCCCCCCCCCTCCCTGAAAGTCGTTAAAATATCCAAGAGGTCTACATAGCCCCTCTGTCTCACCCCCCCACCCTTGTAGGTGGCCAATGCTCATAAATAAAAAAACTATTTAAAAGATGGCATCAGGCTTTGCCTTCGCCTCCAACATCCAACCCCTTCCCCTTCAATAAAATAATCCAGCCAACACCCTAGCCCATTCTATGGACCCCACCCTTACTCATAAATAAGCCCCTGACGGCCGCAGTGGGGGCCCAGAATTCCACCTAGGATCCAGATCCAGTAATGTCCATTTCTCAAAATAGTGCCAGCTGACCAATCACATGATAGGGGCAAAGGATCAGCATGCACCCTTTCAAAAAATGGCTGCTGCTGGGCCCTGGGACCTAGACGGCACTCTGGTGCCCTACTGGACCACCATGAACTCGTAATGGGGGGAGGGAGTCAGGAGGGCGGGCTAGGGTAGGGGCCCTGACCTTTGGAGGCCAGATTATTTTATTGATGGGGAGGGATTGGGGAGTTAGTGGGGCCTAGCATCAACTTTAAGACATTTTTTTACATTTCTGAACAATAGCTGCCTCCAAGGATGGCAGGAAGGGTTGGGACAGGAGATCTGTGCAGACCCCTGGGTTTTATTTTAACAACTTTCTAGGGGGTCTTACTTGGGGCCATTGGATGCTTTAAGACAGGGCTCCAGGAACATTGGGACATGCGTTAACTTCCTGCAAGAGCATCGGGATGGTAACTATAATTCTTGAGTGATAGCTAACTTCTATTCAAATAATGTGGCTTGCGATTTTTCAGGCAAGCTGAGTTAATTGATTTGCATAGTTTAAGATAGGGATGAGCCAATTAGCGGGAATTTGCATACTAATCAGTTCATTTAAATATGCATGGTACTGGGAGCTAAATAATCCAAAGTATTTGAAATACCTTGTATTATCCCTGAATTAAGCCATTTATCATACAGTAAATGGTCTAATGTGGCCCAGAGGTTTTGAAGTACAGTTGTGGTTAATAGGCTCTCTAATTCTTTGCTTTTCCTGTGCTAAATGTTTTGTGCATGATTGGTTTCCCAATAAGTGTTGGAAGATACTTTTCTTCTCTGTCTTCATCAGTGGTACTTACAGGCAATGCACAACTGTGCGTCCTTCTCCTCCATTGTACTCTTCCTGCCACTTCTCTACCTGGCGTATGAGCTTCAGGAAGGAACGTTTAGACACTGGAGTGTCTCTGTACATGGGCCAGCCAAGAAACTGGAACTGCTGTACCATCCGATATCCATCTTGAGGCTGCAGAAATCCAAGCAGAGAAGCAAGTGGAAAATGACATCAACTGCAACAGGTGACATGCCAAAACTATGCTTTCTTCCTCGGTGAGTATGGATAAAAACACGGAATGGCGACATCAGAAAGTTACCAAAAAATGCTGTTCTAGCTAAAACAGGAGGTGCTCTTGAGAAATTTGATTCTTAACCTCAGTCAAGGAGAGCAAGACAAATGAAAAAAAAAAATACAATATGCAGATTAATTCATTTTGAATAATGCTTTATTCTAGTTGAATTCCAAGTTCTGGTGTGATGCTTTACTAGAAGTATGGGTGAGACCTGGGCAATTACTTTATTTCTACATATATAAGTGTAAGGGCATGACAACCACATTGCTTTATTTCAGTATAAAATGATAATCAAACAATACAGCACATAATTGGAAATACCCCAAGTGGCACTGTCTTTATTAGTGTACAGTATAGTCTCACAGTAGTTAAACTTCATTCAGTCTTCTAAAAGAGCAACTATTGATCATGTACAGAGCCCAGACCCTCTGATTCAGCTGAACACTGACGTGACATGAAATGCAGTCAGACTGCAGTCATTGCATCAATGCAGTAAATTTTCATTTGTCAGCATGCTGGTGTATTTTATATATATATATTTTTTTTAGCATAAGGTGCCTTGACTTAAATAAATCCATTACCCTACCCATGATGTGAAGCTGTGCTTCAGTATAATAAGGAATGTAATAGGATACTGGAGAGTTTCCAAAGACTTCTTTTCTGGGAGTGTTGTGAAAGCCGCCAGGAGTAAGGATGCCCGAGGAATCAGGAAGGTGTCCAGAGAGTCTGAAACCCCCACCACTTTGTCTTTTCAGCAGAATCCACAAATGGGAACTGTAAGGAAGAGGACTCTGAGTATTGGCAAAGCTGAGATGCCAATGTACAAGCTCTTTGGTGTGGCTTCCCCTGTCCCATGAGTTTTGGCTTGGTGACCAGACAGTAAGGCACTCCTGGATCTATCCATGTGGGCTGGGCACAGATGGCGACTTTTCTGCCCCAAACCAACAAATTCCTCCCTATAGACTTGAAGGCTCAATTTAGAACTCTCAGTAAGATTCCAGCACCTTAGTTCTGAGGAACTGGAACAGAGGAAATGCCCATGCAGCAAGAATAGAAACAATTAACACACAGGCTGTATTCTGTCGTTATAACTATCTGCAACTGTTCTTAGTAACAAACGCAAACCACTACATTAGAATGGCAGTGCTGCTTACTAGGATGTGCTTGCATTTGAAAAGAAACTTCTTGTTTTGTTTCATTTTGAAAATAAAATGTTAAAAAAACCCCTAAAAAAACCCCAAATAAAATTTTGTTTTCATTGAAGCAGCTACCTGCTCTGGCATCCTGCCCTGCAGAAAAAACCCAGCACCTTAAAATTTAAAAATTGAACCCCTTGCCCAAGCATCCCACCCTCTCTGTGGAAACAAATTTTCTTTCATCCATTGGGTCCATAATTCCAAATGAAACAGGAACAGTCCCCAGTTGCTCCTGCCCTGCTAGGTCAGTACGCTAGGCCCTGAGGCTGGCGCCATTTTGTGGTTTGGACATATCTCTGTAAACAAAATAGTGCCAGTCTCAGGGCTTATTGGCACCATTTTAAAATGCCTATCTGGCTGGGCAGAAATGACTGGGGGATCGCTCTTGCCCTATTTGAACTTTTTGATTCCATGTACGGGGTAAGATGAATCTGGAGTTGTAGTGGAAGGCTGGGGTGCTTCAGTTTTTAAGTTCTGGGGTGCCAGCTTTGGTTGTTTTTGTGGGAAGAAGAGAGGACTTCAGCCCCATGTCTTGTTTTTTTCAATTTTTGTTTTAAATTCAGTTTAGTTTGTTTTGTATAAATATGAAATAAAATGAAATAAACCAAAAATGAAACAAAAAAACAGAAATCAAAACAAAACAAATGTAAGTGTGTACCACTGTTTACCAGCAAACTGGAAACAAAAATTACTTGCTGACAAACTTTTTCTTACTGAATCCCTGTGATCAAAGCATTCATTTTACCCTATAATTACCAAAGACTAGTGTCAGGAATGGTCACACAAGATTCTCAGCTTTAGAATAGGGCCACTGTCAAGTTTCACAAGCCTTTTTATAATAAAGATAACATTATACATTCACGTTATATCCTTACTCTTGCTGCATTGTAAATTCTGAATATCCTGCTGATAATATCCTCTTCCAGGTCAGCAGATACAAACTCCACTTGAATGGGACCATGTCGATGCACTCCATTTTCCGGCCAGTACTGGGGACATAACTATTTCAAAATCATACAGATGTTTTGTTATTTTCAAGCACAAATTCATTCATTCATTCATTCATACCTGGCACAGTATTCCCATAATAGTCTTCCCTCTTGCCTTGGGGTGCTTAACCTTATTAAACTTTAAGAGATTTCATGACAGAAGGTGCTAATGGGAAAAGCTTTATAGAAATGCCAATGGCACATCTTGAGGGCCTAAGAGACAACATTAACATATGTTCTGCACAGGAAATACATTTAATATGCTTAAGACAAAAAAAAAATCTGCACAAATGGCACAGGATTTTACTATGTATTTATTTTACCTTTATTTCTCTTATTTTTTTTCCAGAAATCATTGCAGGGTACAAATTGAACATCTGCTTCAAAAGAAAATCTAGAAATGCTTTCTGATCTGCTGTACTTAAGCATATGGGCAAGATTTGGTGAAGCATGAAGCTGTACCAAGTTGTTATAGTAATGAGTTACGGTTCCATGAATGAGCTGTCATTTACCTGCAGTCCGCCAGTCTGCCTGATTTAACATTATTTCACTAGCAGAAGCAAATTATATTTTAGGAAATTAATCAGATGTGTTTGATAGGGAAAAGAAATGTAGATTACCTCAGAATCTAAACTTTTTCTCTCCTTACTGTAATAACAGAGTACACCCCCAAAACATAAAAAAGGAATCTGATATAAAATTATCTATTTCCTTACTTGAAATGAATCTGATTCATATGCTGAGTTACACATTTCTTAATATTACATATTACTACAGTCAGGGGGGCAAGGAGTCTTTTTGCCTGACAGTCAGGGTCATTTATCAAATCACATTAGGGCCCCTAACGCCCATGATAACACCATATCGCCTGCGATAAATAACGCATCTCAAGATGTGTATGAAAATGTAAAAATGTTTCCCAGATGGGAGAGTTAGGGCAGAGTAAATTAAAATGAGGGGTGCTTAGCATTGCGGGCGATAGTGTAACATACATTATCTCAGGTTTTAACGCTAGAAAAAACTACACCTTTTTCCTGGCATTATGCTGTGTGATTTGCCAGAAACAGGCACAGGACTTGTGCTAAAAATCACAAATCTCATTGTGTGTAAGTGAGAAAGAGAGAGAGAGAGAGAGAGAGAAACTCTGGGGAGGCACACATATTAGTCAACTTTTTATACCAATGTAGAATGGCCAATCAGATGGCCTAGGTTTTGGGGGTAGTTTTACATGCACACTCAGAGGTTCAAACAGCACAGTACACATTAGTGAAGATTTGATGTGTTTTTGGAGTGAGGAAAGGTGCACAAAGATGAGATTTGTACATTGTACTCTCGAATTAGTTTGATGCACTCTCTGCCTAGCTGCTATCAAGCTAGGTCGAGAGTAGAATGTACAAATCTCATCTGTGGGCACCTTTCCTCACTCCAAATCACATCAAATCTTCTCTCTCTCTCTCTCTAAAATGCAATAGAAGCCTGTTTGGGCACTACTCAGCTTGCAATGATGAAAATGTCATGGGTGTGATAAATTTAACATGCTTTAGTATCTTGAAAATTACCCTAACTATGCCTTTTTTTTTTTTTTTTTTAATCGCAGGCTCTATTCTTGCAAAATTTATAGCAAAATGATAAATCTAGGCTTGTGCGTGCAAACTTGACGAAGGCCTGTCTGACTCTCTCTTGCCATGTACAGTTACTGAAGAAGTTAAGATATTTTCATTATTTAGGGCTTGATTCACTAGGACTTTCCTGCCATTCCATGTCTATGGGATAAATAATTTGAAGAATCAGATCCTTAGTTGTCAGTGATTTTGGTCATAACATCTTAGTTACTCTCTTGTCAACCTTTTGAACAATTTCAGGGTACTATCCTCTTCTCTGAGAAAGAAACTGAAGAGCTTTCTGATATCGTTTGCTGACTCTTTTTAGTTATAAGCCTCATGTGATGCTGAATTTCGCTTCATATTTTCTATACTTTCTCATTAAAAAAAAACAAAACACTACCAGGTTGAATTTTTTGCCAGTTTGCTTCTGACACATGGGGAAATTTAGCTAATCACATTACAGGATTTTTGTGTAATTTTCCTCTGTGTGAGAAATATAAACAATATTGCAAGAAAAGAAGTTTTTAAAAAAAAAATATTTTTCCCAGTATTTTATATCCCCTCTCAACTTACTTTAGTCCAGTCACTGCAGCAACAGTCCTTGGATGGTGGTCAGGCAGAGGCATAGAAACCCTATGGCCAATATGGCCACGGCCTTAGCACTGCGTCACCAGCACGTTTCATGCGAGTATTATTCAAGGCAGCAGGTGCTTGTCCCAATGTTAGCACCTATTTCTCTCATCTCTCAATTGCCTCTCATCTTCCACAAACAAGTCCTGACCCAGATCAAAAAGCATACTAGGGCAGGTGGCCCCAGAACTTCTCTAAGCTTCTCCTCCTCTCAGCGGTGCCTTTCCTGCCCACACGCAACAATTTGATCTGTTCAAACAGCTGTGCATGGGCAGGAAAGCACTACTGAAAGGAGGAGCAGCTCAGAGAAGTACCAGGGGAGTTTACTCTTCTATCCTGCCAGCTAGGGCTAAGCCAGGCCGCCACTGGGAAAGAAGAAGAAGAAAGGGAGGGGCCAGAGGCAAAGTGTCACTTGGGGATTGGAGAGGAAAGATTTCATGAGGTGAGATGGGACCTGAAGAGGGGATGTGAAAGGGGACTTGGAGGAAAAAGATAAGCAAAGGGTAACTTGAGGACAGAAACATGACTGTAGAAAAAGAATGCATGGCCCATCCAGTCTGCCCATCCGTCCAATTAATTTAGCATTATAATTCTCAACACTTCCATAGAGATCCTTTGTATTTATCCCATGCTTTCTTGAATTCAGATACTGCATTTGACTTCACCATCTCCACTTGGAGACTGTGTCATACATCTACCACCCTCTCTATAAAGAAATATTTCCTAAGATTACTTCTGAATCTACCCTTTCTCCCTCACCTCATGATCCCTCATTCTAGTACCTACTTTCCATTGAAAAAGGCTCACCTCCTGTGCATGGAAACCTTTGAGATATTTGAAAGTCTCTATCATATTTCCCAATCTCGCCTTTTCTCTAGGTATACATGTTTAGGTCTTTAAGTCTATCCCCATATGCTTTAGAATAAAGATACTGATCATTTTAGTAGCCACCCTCTGGACCAACTCCATCCTGTTTATATCCTTTTGAAGGTGCGATCTCCAAAACTGTACACATTATTCCAAGTGAGGTCTCACCAGGGACCTATACAGGGGCAATATCTCCTCCCTTTTTCTGTTCACCATTCCTCTCCCTATGCAGCCAAGCATCTTTCCAGCTTTTACCGTCACTTTACCCACCTGTTTGGCCACCTTAAGATCATCAGATACAATTACCCCCAGATCCTTCTTTTCCTTTGTGCTTAGAAGAATTTCACCTCGAATACTGTACCTTTCCCTTGGGTTTTTGCATCCTAAATGCATTACTCTATTTTTTAGCACAAAATCTTAACTGCCAGACGTTAGACCATTCCTCGAGCTTCGCTAAATTCCTCCTCAAGTTTTCTACTCTTTCCTGATTGTCCACCCTGTTACAGATTTTGGTATCATCAGCAAAAAAACAAACCTTTCCCAATAACCCTTCTGTTATGTTGCTCATAAAAATGTTGAACAGAACTGGTCCAAAGACCAATCCCTGAGGCACACCACTAGTTACAACCCTCTCCTCACAGAAAACTCCATTTACTACTACCCTTTGTCACCATCAATTTCTAACCCAGTCAGTCACTCTAGGATCCATACCAAGGGCGCACAATTTATTTATAAAAGTCTTTTGTGTGGAACCATGTCAAAGGCCTTGCTGAAATCCAAGTACACTATGTCTAACACTCTACCTTGATCCAACTAACTGGTCACCCAATCAAAGAAATTGATCAGATTCTTCTGACAAGATTTACCTCTGGTAAAAGCATTCTCCTCTGGATCTTGCAATCCATTGGATTCCAAAAATTGTACTATCCTCTGTTTTAGCAGCAATTCCATTACTTTTCTCACTACAGAGGGCAGACTAACTGGTCTGTAGTTCCCAGCCTATTTTATGAATAGGAAATACATCCACCCTTTTCCAGTCCTCCAGAACTACTCCAAATACTTAAGGAAGCACTGAAAAGGTCAGCCAGCAGAGCTGCCAGGACATTTATAACTTCCCTTAGTACCCTCAGATGTATCCTATCTGGCCCCACTGCCTTATCTATTTTAAGTTTATTTAGCTCCTCAGCAATATACTGTTGTGACAATTGAGGTTTACCTCACTCGCAGTCTTATTTGTGTTTGTTTTATGTGGTTCAGCTCCAGGCCCTTCCACAGTGAACACTGAATAGAAATATTTGTTAAGCAATTTTGCTTTTTCTTCATCAGCCTCTACATTTCCCTCCCCTTCACCTTTGAGTCTCACAATACCACTTTTGCACGTCCTTCTATCACTAACATATCTAAAAATAGCCTTGTCCCCCTGCTTTACCGTGCTTGCTAAGTTTCTTTCTATTTGAATTTTCACATTCCTGACTATTTTCCCAACTTCTCTTCATTTTTCCAGATATTGTCACCTGTCTTCCTTTTCTGCGATCTCTTCTAGTTTATGAATGCTAACCTTTTCTCCCTTATCCCTCCTGATGAGCTCGTGGGGGGGGGGGGGGGGGGAGGTGAAGTGGGACGCAGAGATTGGATTGATTGGAGTTTGGAAGGATTTGGTGTGTGGGGGGGGGGGGGGGGGGGGAGGAGGAGAGACAGCACAAGTTTCCTGGATCTTCCAGGAAAATCTCTCTCTCTCTATGGGTGCCTGCCTCCTCCAACTTGTGGTACACTTCTTAGAAAGGAAGCACTGGAGAGAGGAGGTGGAAGATGCATGCAGAGACAGTGAATGTGTGTGCTCTATTGCTGTCTACATGGGCTCGGACTGCCAGACATGCATTCAGGTATGCAGCAAAGGAGTATGAACAGAGAGGTGTGATATGGGAATAGGAGTTGTGAGATAGGGGGTGGATGGGAGGAGTGAGATTAAAGAATGGGGGAATGTAAGCCTGGGGAAGTAAGTTTGAGGGTTGGGAGAGGGGGCAGGTCTGGTCAGTATGAAACTAGGAGCTGGGGGATATAAGCGTGAATGTTGTAGAAAGGAAACAGATGTGATACAAAGTGGGATGGGATACAGAACTAGGGAATATGAGTAAAGGAGTGTGAAATGGACTGGGTAGTTTGGCGGGTTTGTGAGACAGGACTAGGGATGTGAGATAGGGCTAAAGAGTAGGGATGGGGCAAGAGATGGTATAATGAACCTGGAGGACTATGTAGGAGATGAGCAGCATTGGATTAGGATAAAATTGGAAGGCTAGGTAGGAGCAGAAAGAGGTAGAATGGGAGGATGAGTAGTGGGTAAGAGACAAAAGAAAGTACTGTGGCCCCGAGAGAGGGTGTGTGACAGAGAAGGAGCTGGGATGGTGAGAGGATGAGAATAGATGAGGAGAAAGAATACAGAGGATGTAAATGGGGAACAGAGTGGGTGAAAGACAGAGGGGGAGAAGACTACATTGGAAGGACAGAGAGTGGGAGATGAGCTGTGAAGATAGGTGAGAGTGGGAGATGGAAAACTGTAGGTAAATGGGTGGTGGTAAGAAGGAAATTCAGGACTGGGAAGGATAGTAGGAGTACGATACACAGAGGTGGGACAAGGAGGGTGCAAGACAATAAAAGATAAAGAGATATGGGGATGGATAGCAAAACATGAGAGGGGTGATTGGAGAGGATTGGGTGGGGATGAGAATAAAAAGAAATGACTGGGAGGAACGAGATGGGATAGCTAATGAAAGTCAGTGTAGAGATGATGAAGGAGTTGGTGAGAGACAGAAAAGGGGTGGTTGTTATGGGAAGCTGGGAAAGAAAAATGAGCCAGATCGCTAATGAGAGGAACAATCCAGTGAGGAGGAGATGAAGGGCTGAAAGGGACAATGGAGAGGAGAGTTGGAGAAGTAAAAGGTTGGCAAAAGGAGAACTGGTGGCTGAGCGGGTGAAGAAGAGAGGTTAAATCTAGGTATGAGTAAATAGAGAGGTAGGAATGAGAAAAATGAAGAAAAATGAGATGATTTTAATGCCAGAGACAGATGTAAAGGAAGAAATGATGAAGACCAGAGGAAAGAGAAGAAACGGAAAATGGAAAAGAGACCCTGGAAAATTACTTAAGAAAAAAACCAATGAGAGAAAAGTAGGAAAGAGACTGGGACCAATCACATTAGAAAAAAATTTAGAGGTCAAAATGTGTTTATCCAGCTAAGTTTGGGGCTTTTCTGGACAAACCTAAGATTTTGAATTTCCTACCCCTTGCAGGGGATACATTTTAGCCAAGTCAGTCATATTTTATTTTATTTCTTTGGTTTGATTTGCTTTGATGTTATGATGACCCTTTGAATTATTTAGCCTATTTGTTATATTAGGTTTGTGCTGTATAATTTTAAACTTGTACATCATTATTGGGTTCCACAACCTGAACGCTTCCAGTGTTATGGTGTGTCATAAATATTTTAAATAAATACATTTTATTTTTATATTTTGCTCAGTATCAGAAGAAATGCATTACTTTTTTTCCGGCATTGCACTGTATTCTGACTCTGGCTTCTCATTTTAGTTGTTTAAATTTCTAATGTATAGTCCCTTATGACCTTATTCTGTATTAGATTAGAGTGTGTCTTTGTTTAGCGTGTGTGATAGAGGGGAGTTATTGTACTAGTGTTTAATTTCTGGGTTTTGAGTTTATAGCATCTGTTTTTCATGTCTTTTTTTCCCCTCAAGAGAAGATGTATTGGTTGTTTCAGGCTCACTGCTATATTTGCAGCACTGCCTTTTCCTAAGTAGGGTTGTTGCTGTTCGAGTCAATGGCATTAGTGCTGTTTTAGTATTATAATTTTGCCAAATAGGTTTTGAATGTGTTTTTTGTAGGATTTTGCGCTACCTCAAAAAGAGTCTGGAAGTGGAGGAAATTTGTGTTACTGTTAATTAGATGATACCAGAATTTGTAGATTTTTTTGTATGGTGAGTTATAAGTGGAAATGTCCTAGTTCTGCTCTGCACTCAAGGTTGATGGTAGGGTGTGGGGGTTCTACAGATGCAGAGTATGTTTAGAGAAATGGAGATGCAGGATTTATAATGGGGTTCTGTTCCATCCTATATAGATTCCAAACTTCAAGCCCATATAAATAATAATAGTGATAGGTTTAAAATTAAACATTTAACAGAGTCTCCGAGCTTATAGTCTTGTGCATTGTGTACAGGGTGAGGGTGCACTTTTTCATTTGGCCATAGGTACCAAATTGCCTGTCTATGGCTCTCTGGCCTTGCACCAGGTTTCCTTCCAGAATCCGGTAATCAGAATGTTGCACTGATGGTGGATTCTTGGCCCGAGGTGGGGTTGATTCTACCCGCAGGGCAAGCCCTACGGTTCCCCACTATTGGAAGGGGGAGCAGGCCAGGAGACGGAGGCCAACTGGAGCTTTGCCAATACCTGTCCACGTTCCCCTTAGGTTGAACCCTTGGGTGCCGGGGCCGGCTGGACTTAGGCAGGCCTCCGTGTGATGACTCCCAGTTGATGTAGACAAGGGTACGCCAGAAACCAGCAGAAGTATTGGAGGGCCGAGGACAGTCCGGATGAGGCCGGGTTCCAGAGACCCGGACGCCAACCAGAACAATGGAAGACAGGTGGCGTCCAGGCAAAGTTAGGCCAAAGCCTGAGAGGCCAGGTCCGTATGATATACGAGGGGAGTCCAAGGCAAGCTTGAGTCAGGGCAGGTGGCGAAGTACCAGAAGCGGAGCTGAGGTCAGAGCCAGGAGATCAGATCAAAAGTAGTCCAGATGAAGCAGGGGTCAATACCAGAGAATCAGTCCAAGCGTAGTCCAGGTGAAGCAGGGGTCAGTACCAGAGAATCAGTCCAAGGGTACGAGGAGCAGACAAGGGAACAAGCAGGAACAGGAACGACGACAGAAACAGGAGACAGGAATGATGGCAGGAACAGGAACCAGGAACGAGCACATGAGTAATCGTGGAGACCTGTTGCCAAGGCAGGGAACAAGTGGCTGGGCCCTGCCTTTTATACAGAGGCCCAGTGGTGTCATCATCCGGGGCCGCGGGCTACTTTCCCGCCGCAGCCCCTTTAAGAGTGTGCGAGTCACGCGTGCCTAAGCCAGGGCCCAGAGGGAGCAGGACGGTGACGTCACTCCGTAGTCCACGCTCGGAGGCCCGCTGGGCGCAAGGAGGAACTGCGCAGGAGTCACAAGCGGGGGACCAAGGAGGCTGCCCACCGCCGCGAGCAAGGGTGAACCAGAGTTGGCAGCTGGATTCCTGGGGTGAGTAGCCCCAGGCATGGGCCTATCACGGCCAGGATGCATAACACAGAATCCCTATATTTGGCCACTAGGTGTCACCATTACATGGTTAGGATTCCTCCTGCAGGAGCTATGAATATTGCCTATAAAACATCCCTAACCAACCTGGGGAGCGGAATATCTGAGCCAGGAGTCAAACCTGGGCCCTTCCATATGGTCAATGAGCCATCAGCATGGCTCAGGAAAGGAAGTTCTAATTAGCCCCACATAGATTACCCACAAAAAAAATAATCAGTAGCATTCTTTTTCCGGTCCATCAAATACTTTTCCAGAATAACTGCTGTCATATTAAATTTGCATATATATGTTAAATATTGGTAATGGAATGAGAGTGGGGAAGTGCCAAACATTGTCCATTGATAGAATGAAAACACATTTAGAGCAGAGTGAGCCTAACTCAAGATAGCTTTGCACCATTCCTCTTAGCAGTGGCAACAAATGCACACTGGTAGAGGATAACTGACATATCACATGGTAATACAAAAGAAAGCAATTAGAATCCAACCAAACAAAAAAAAAAAACAATCACACTTCAGAAAAGTGGCTTTCAATTCATTCCTTCAAAATAGGACTCCTGGGACATGTGGTTGTTCTGCAATCACTCATTTTGTTCAGAAGCAATATGTACTATTGCACTACATAAAAACTATCAAGCACCATACAGCCACAGAAAGAGGCATAAGTGTATAGTCTGCTATTGTTGGGGGATTCTTTAGAAGGATTACATTATAGACTAGACATTTCAGAATAGCTACATTAACCTGAATAGTCAGAGAGAGTGAGTGGGCTCACCTCTTGTGTCGCCAATGAGTGCCTAATAAAAAGGACGGCCACTAGCACATGAATAACAAGTGGTTTCTATAATTGCAGAGACGTATATTATTGAAATGGCTATTATCCATACTTTTTCTAAGTCAAGCTACAAAAGAACTTGACTTTAATAAGGTGTGTACCACGTACATGTCAATGACTGTTAACATTGGTTCCATATTCACCTGCTAATTTTCCAAGTGGATTTATGTGTATAAATCCGCTTTGAAAATTTGGGGTAAAGCCTGTGGTTAAAACGTATCTGTGGATTTTAGCATATGTGGGCTCTAAATCATCAAAGTACTATTTCTTAGACTATAGATTTATATGTTGTGCTTAGGGCTTCCTAAAAAGCCAATATTCCTCCTGAGTATTTTCCTGTTCTCTGCAAATAAACCAAGTGTTGAAAGTCTGGTCTACTGAATATTTGGTTGTTGTATTTTGATCTTGAAAAAGTTACAAATAATTTGACCAAGATACAGAATTTTGGTGTTTGCAGACAGTGATTATTTTCTGACAGTTCTGTCTAGCATAAGTGTGTGAATGGTTAGGATGCATGACCACGAGTCATGGCTTCTGCCCTAGCTTCTATTCTTGCCCGTGCCACAATCTCTGAATATGACCTTGGATAAGCCTCTTTAGCTCTGTGTCTAAGTTTACTCCACAATAATTAGGTCATGGTAATGCTATATCCATTATTCCCTTTGAAAGGCTGAAATGCTGTTTTCAAGACTGAAATCATTTGCACAGTTGCCGCCTTTGAAGTAATGACTTGCATATTTCTAAAGTGCAGTGACTGGAGTGTTTATAGCAGTGCTCTTTGGAAAACACCACCTAACCTTAAGCTCAAATTACTGTTCCAGAAATAGAAAGAAAAGCATATGAGAGCATGACTGAAAGTGGAGCTTGTGAACCTGTTTGACTAGGAAGATCATGCAAGGTTCGTGTGGAGATTTTATTTATTTATTTATTTATTTATTTATTTTATATACCGTCAACCGTTTGCACATCGTGCCGGTTTACAGATAACTTACAACCACAAATATATAGGCAAAGCCTTTACAAGGAACAGAATGAAACATAAATGCAGTAACAGGGCAATTAACGAGATAAATAGGGGAGGGAGGGAGGGGTATGGGTAGACGAGACAAAGGAGGGGGCGGGGGGAGGGTGAAAATGGATACATAAGGAAAAGAAATGTACAGGGGATAGAAATGTACAGGAGATAGGGTTATCTTGGGAATGATTTTATTTCTCCACTTCTTAACCTCTAGGCTATGCCTCATGACATCCGAAGTATCTCTTAAATGCTGTTTTGAAAACTCATTTTGGAAAGTTAATTTAAAAGAGTGTATGGTATTGCTTAAAGGCAGGAAGGATAATTTGAAAGAGAGTTCGGGGTGTAAAATAGTGCTTTACCTGCAAGAACAACCCTTATGAAAATTGCCTTGCTAATATGTGTTTAAAGTTATGCAGATACAATCTGCATGTGTGTAATTTTAAACACACTGGGTAGAGGCATTCTGGAAGGGGGGGGGGTGTTGATGGAGCCTGCATTTATGCAAATACTTTTTTGATTTTGAAATGTATATGCATAAATGTCCCTGAAAACATTCCCGCACAAATAGCATGTATAAGCAGCAGGTGCAAACAGAAGTTGTAAATCTTGAGTATGAGTAGTGCAGATAGTTTTCATGGGATCATTTTCAAAGTGAATTTTACATTGGTTTTGAAAATTGGTGTGACTGAGGCTCATTAGAGTTCAAAAACATAATATTAGCTATTATAAAATAACCCCCTTAGAGGCCACAATTCAAAAAAAACGCTAAGCACTTAAAATGTAGGCACTATTTTAAGGACTTAACTTAGGAGCCTAAATTAACAGGAACCTATATTTAGGCCTGCTGCTCATTCACCTACATTTAGTTTCCTAATTTTGGGAAATGGCAATGGAAATCAGCGCCGAGCTCCCAACTCATATGATCCCCACCCCACCCACTTTTTAGGTGGCTAGTAAAAACAAGAGCCTAAACTCGCGTGCACAGCAGAGGGAAAGCTTAATTTAGGAAGATCTATGTGTCCAACTCCTTAACTTAAGAACCTAGATCTTTTGAATATCGCCCTAGCTGTAACCTGCAGGCTTTTTCCTTGGAATAATTTCAGCGCCTTACCTGTGCAGGATCGACATCATTGAGCATAACTATCGACGTGCAGTGGTAGTCCAGGACCAGTCGCCAGAAGTCTTTGACTGTATTTGGCAAGGGATGCTGGGTAACTATGAAAGCTGAAGGCTGTTTATAGCTCTGAAATAGTAACAAAAGGAAATGTATCCATTCAACTGCAATTCAAAAGATTAAAATGCTGTACACTGCATCATTGCACTCAACAATGTCCTTCACTCTTTTGTCAACTGCGATACCTTTCATAGGACTGGCATAATACTTCTTCAAAGCTGCACTTCTGTGCATGTGTTCTTTCTTCAGACACCTGCCAGTAACATCTGTGGCTAATTCTTATGTTAATCAGTTAAAAGGTTATCACAAACTGCAAATAATCAGTTTTCTCCAGCACTAACACTGCTACCAGAACTCTCCACTGTATACTATGCTTTGGGGAGGGCTTACAAATTGTTCAGAGTCTACCACAGCCTAAAACACACTTCTGATGCTAAAAGTTGATGCTGAAAAATTGTGAGTGTATGCGCCATAACTTTCAAGTAACCATCTGCTTAGTATACAAATTATATTTGCATTGAGATGCTTATTTTTTATACCATGAATGTGGCTACTCACAGACCAATGGGCGTTGTGTTTTTTTTTCTCCTCACAATATTACCCAACAGTTGTTAACAGATTGATTAATGAAGCTGAAGACCTGGAAATATGCAGATGATGATTCATGCACTTCACAATTTTTATCTATTTTTACTGTGCCCTGATCAAGTATGAACTAAAGATGGGCACTGAACCTTTTAAGTAACTTCGTTAATCCAGTAAAATGAGATTTAAAAGCCTTAGATAAAAATATGAATTACTCTTTTGCAAATGACATTTTTTATGCATTTGAAAAGGGTGTAGTTTGATTTTAAAAGCTAGCATGCATGGAAAGAAGTATTTTGAAACATATCTAGGCAATTATGTGTCACTTTGCTGCTATTTACAGTCATTTATACAATTTTGCCCTGTCCTTTTTAAGCTTTCCAATATACAGAATGCTTGAAAGAATTATGTAAAAGGAATCCATGTCTATCTCTCTGTTCATCCATTTGGGGGCAAATAACACTAAAAAAAGGAGTGAAAAGTCATAAAATTTGGTTTACAAGAAGAAAACGGGAATATTTTGAATGAGTTTGAAAACCCAAAATATTGGGTCAGTATTTTCAGAAAACAGATTCTCTCACAAATTCTATTACTTTATTATGGAAGACACCTCCACACCCCCACCTAACCCATTTCCTCCCCCACCCAAACAATCACTATCTTGGGGAAGCAAAAGTGACCACTCAGGGAAGACACACCTGGAGTCCTCACAGGCCTTCCTATCATGGTTTCTGCACACTTTGAGGTTGAGGATTAGAAGGAAAGTTGATCTGTGAGGCAGCAAGAAAAGAAAGACATTGGAAAAGATCTTGGGTTGCGACCTAGTCCTTCCCCACATGGGCCACTGTTGGAGACAGGATGCTGGGCTTGATGGAGCCTTGGTCTGACCCAGTATGGCAATTTCTTATGATCTTAAGCAGCATGGAGAAGATAGAAACAACCACTCCAGTACTTGCCACACACTCTCCCGCTCCCCACTTTCCTTGCAGTACACTCTCTCCGTCTTTCTCTATTCCCACTAGGCCACTGAATTTTGCCCTCCTGCCAGTGCCGATACTAATTTTTCTGGCCTTTAGTGCAAGACTCAAGCAGCAGTGGCTGGAGGCTATAGATGTGCAGGAGGATGTAGGGGGAAGGAGGAAGCAACATTTTGGAGAAAGGAGGAACAATGCCGGTGGGTGGTGGTACAGGGATCATCACCTGAAGGGGTCACCGTGCAGAAGAGTTAGCATCTGGAGGAGCAGGTGAGAAGCAGGTATCAACTATAGCTAGAGTAGGGAATGGGGAGGGAAGAAAGGAGGGATGACGTGGTGAGTGTACGGAAGGAGATATCTGAGGAGGAGGGAGTGAGAGTGTTGATAAAATGCTGAGAGGAGGGATGGGGAGGAGTAATGAAAGAAGGAGTTAGAGAAGAAGGGAATCAGAAGGGTGGATGAAATATTGGGAAGGGATGACAGGATGAGAATAGCAAAGTGTGAGAGATTAGGAGAGAAAAAGAAGAACAGAGTCTAGAGGCAGTTGAGGGAAGAGTCCCATTTGAAAGGGGGAGAAATGGGCTTTAGTGAGTTGGGTAAAAGACATGAAAGAAGTGAGAGTGAGGAAATGACATGGTAAAAACAAAAGGCATAAAGGAGATAATTTGATAACGGGCTGCATGAATTTGTAGGCTGTTCCTTGCCTAAGTTTCACTAATTTTCAAAGGGAATTTACGCATATAAATTCACTTTGAAAATTATCTCACAAAAACTACTCATATAAAGTTGATTTTATTTATTCAAACACATTAACCACCAAAACTCAGACTGGTGTACAGAAGAAGAAGCAAATTTATAAAATAGATAAAATAAACCAGTAACAAAAACTGTAAAATACAAACCCAGATAAAAGAAACAAAGATAAGTAATCCTGAAATTCATTGCATAATGCAACCAAAATAAATAAAACATAATGAACAAAATACAAGCTAACATTTAATGACAAACCTTAAGGAATTATGGTCAGAATAAAGTCAAATCAACAATTCAGGATTACATTATGAACCCTGAATAAAATGCCCTACTGACAGATTTTATTGAATATCTGAGAAAGCTACATCTCAAAGCCATGTCTTACAAAATTTCTGAAATGATAAATAGTCATTTATTTAGTTATTTATTTATTTAAGAGTTTTTATATACTGTCATTAAGTTATTTACCATCATAATATACTTCTTAGCTCCTCAGGCATAGAATTCCATAAGTAAGGTCTAATATCTCAACTAGTCTAAGCAAGAGCAAACTAGGAATTTTCAACAACAATCTTTGTGGAAGAATAAAAAATTAGTTATTGTTTTTCGATTATGGATGCATTAGATGTGCTTTACTTAGATTTAAGCAAAGCTTTTGACATTGTCCCTTATAAGAGGCTCATGAATAATATGGTTGATGTAATACAACCTGCGCTATCATTGGAGTTAAATTTTAGAAGGGGTTTTATTTAATGCTCATGGTAAAAACAGGGGTCCCCGCAGGATGCTGACATGCAAATAAACCTGGAGTAAAAAAAAGTACACTAAACAGCATTTTATTTTATTTACTGGCCATTTTACATGCCATTAATCCAAAACGGATGCTAAAAATCCCTCCTGCCCACACACATACCTAAATTTAAAGCCCAGACACCGAGTGGCAGAAACCCCTCCATCTCACCCATAAAAATTAGGGGGGTGAAGCAGTAAACTCCCACCCATAGGGCTGATGTAAATGGGCCGAACCCTCTCCACTCATCTGCCTGCTTTAAAAATAAATAAATAAATAAAAAAAGCTCTGAGACTTCCAAATCCTCCCCCACTCCCAGGGAACCAAGCCCCAAAAGACCTTACTCCTTGTGGCAGGGCTGCTCAGTAATTGGCAGTTGACTGGTCCCTCCACTATCAGCTGCCAGTGATAGGACCAATTTCCCTTTCATAATTCTGAAAGGACAACATTTTGAAACATTTCACTGACAGCTGACAGTGGAGAGACCAATCAGCAGACAGTGGGAGCACTGAGAGGAGAGTATCACCTTGCTGGTGGCTGAAAGGAATCAGTAAGTTTTTGCTTGGGAAATTTTCTTTTTTAAAAGTATTGGGATGAAGTTAACTATTTGGGAATATTATTTAGTGTGTTTGTGCTTTTAATAGGCAGGGAATAAACTGAAGTTAGGCTGTTTGTATTTTTAAATAGTCAGTCAGTAAGACAGCTAATAAGCAGTAGTTAGTGTGTTTATTTTTAATAGTCTGTAAGGCAGCTATGGGCCGATACAGTACAGTGCACGCTAGTGCTAAACTTTCAAAAGGGAAACTTTGATAAAATGAGAAAAATTGTTAGAAAAAAACTGAAAGGAGCAGCTACAAAAGTAAAAAATGTGCAAGAGACGTGGTCATTGTTAAAAAAATACCATTCTAGAAGCAAGATCCAGATGTATTCCACACATTAAGAAAGGTGGAAAGAAGGCAAAACGATTACCGGCATGGTTAAAAGGGGAGGTGAAAGAATCTATTTTAGCCAAAAGATCTTCATTCAAAAATTGGAAGAAGGATCCAACAGAAGAAAATAGGATAATGCATAAACGTTGGCAAGTTAAATGTAAGACATTGATAAGACAGGCTAAGAGAGAATTTGAAAAGAAGTTGGCTGTAGAGGCAAAAACTCAGCCCAAAAACCTTTTTAAATATATCCGAAGCAGAAAGCCTGTGAGGGAGTCAGTTAGATCGTTAGATGATCGAGGGGTTAAAGGGGCACTTAGAGAAGATAAGGCCATCGCGGAAAGAATAAATGATTTCTTTCCTTCGGTGTTTACTGAAGAGGATATTGGGGAGGTACCCGCACTGGAGAAGGTTTTCATGGGTAATGATTCAGATGGACTGAACCAAATCACGGTGAACCTAGAAGATGTGGTAGACTTGATTGACAAACTGAAGAGTAGTAAATCACCTGGACCGGATGGTATACACCCCAGAGTTCTGAAGGAAGGAGGATAGCTAATGTAACCCCAATATTTAAAAAGGGCTCCAGGGGCGATCTGGGAAACTACAGACCGGTTAGCCTGACTTCAGTGCCAGGAAAAATAGTGGAAAGTGTTCTAAACATCAAAATCACAGAACATATAGAAAGACATGGTTTAATAGAACAAAGTCAGCATGGCTTTACCCAAGGCAAGTCTTGCCTCACAAATCTGCTTCACTTTTTTGAAGGAGTTAATAAACATGTGGATAAAGGTGAATCGGTAGATGTAGTATACTTGGATTTTCAGAAGGCGTTTGACAAAGTTCCTCATGAGAGGCTTCTCGTAAAAGTAAAAAGTCATGGGATAGGTGGCGATGTCCTTTCATGGATTGCAAACTGACTAAAAGATAGGAAACAGAGAGTAGTATTTAATGGACAATTTTCTCAGTGGAAGGGAGTGGGTAGTGGAGTGCCTCACGGATCTGTTTTGGGACCCTTATTTTTCAATATATTTATACATGATCTGGAAAGAAATACAATGAGTGAGATAATCAAATTTGCAGATGAAACAAAATTGTTCAGAGTAGTTAAATCACAAGCAGATTGTGATAAATTGCAGGAAGACCTTGTGAGACTGGAAAATTGGGCATGAAAATGGCAGATGAAATTTAATGTAGATAAGTGCAAGGTGATGCATATAGGGAAAAATAACCTATGCTATAGTTACACAATGTTAGGTTCCATATTAGGTGCTACAACCCAAGAAAGAGATCTAGGCGTCATAGTGGATAACACATTGAAATTGTCAGTTCAGTGAGCTGCGGCAGTCAAAAAAGCAAACAGAATGTTGGGAATTATTAGAAATAAAATGGAACATGTCATAATGCCTCTGTACCGCTCCATGGTGAGACCCCACCTTGAATACTGTGTACAATTCTGGTCGCCGCATCTAAAAAAGATATAATTGCAATGGAGAAGGTACAGAGAAGGGCTACCAAAATCATAAGGGGAATGGAACAGCTCCCCTATGAGGAAAGACTAAAGATGTTAGGACTTTTCAGCTTGGAGAAGAGATGGCTGAGGGGGGATATGATAGAGGTATTTAAAATCATGAGAGATCTAGAATGGGTAGATGTGAATCGGTTATTTACTCCTTCGGATAATAGAAAGACTAGGGGGCACTCCATGAAGTTAGCATGTGGCACATTTAAAACTAATCGGAGAAAGTTCTTTTTTACTCACGCACAATTAAACTCTGGAATTTGTTGCCAGAGGATGTGGTTAGTGCAGTTAGTATAGCTGTGTTTAAAAAAGTATTGGATAAGTTCTTGGAGGAGAAGTCCTGCTATTAATTAAGTTGACTTAGAGAATAGCCATTGCTATTACTAGCAACAGTAACATGCAATAGACTTAGTTTTTGGGTACTTGCCAGGCTCTTATGGCCTGGATTGGCCACTGTTGAAAACAGGATGCTGGCCTTGATGGATCCTTGGTCTGACCCAGTAAGGCATGTTTTTATGAATAAATTAATATTAAGTATTGGTAGGATATAGACACTTAATATTAATTTATTCACTCCTTCCCCTTTCAGAATTCTGAAAGTGGAAGTGGAAGGATCAATCAGCTCTCAGGAGGGAACAGTCCTGTTTGAGCAAGTGAAGTCTGCTTGGGTTGGGGTTCCCTGGGGTTGGGGGTAGGATTTGGAGGGCTATGGACTATTTTATTGTTTTAAAAGCAGGCAGCTGGGTGAGAGGGGCTTTGTCCTAGTTCCAGCTTAAATTGGCACCTTTAAAGGTAAGAAGGTGGGAGTTCTACTTGGACTGGCTAATTTTGTTTTTTTAAGGGAGGTAGGAGGGAGGGGTTCAGCCAGCTCGGGGAGGAAGGGAGGACTCACCTGCCCGGTCATTGGGAAGGGGGTTAGGAAGCCTTCTTTCACTGTGGGAAGTTTAGCTCCTGCTTATGACGAGAAGTTAAATTTCCAGTAGTAAAAGAAGGTACATTAGGCAGCCTTCCCACTAGCATGCTTCCTTGCTGCAGGGTAACAGCTAATAAACTAATTTTGTTGTGACTTTTTACTCCTGTTTTACTATGGGTTTTTTTTTAGCACTAAAACCAGTTATGTATTGCAGTTATGTTAGCACTGAACAGCCCATGCTAAAATGGGAGTAAAAATTTTAGCATGTAATAAGTACTTATTACATCAGCCTCTAAATGAGTAGTCTGGAAGTGGGTCCCAAGATAGTGAACTGGATTAGAAACAGGTTGACTGATAGACGACAGAGGGTAATGTTAAATAGAAGTCACTCTGAGGAGAGACAGGTGATTAGCATAGTAGATCAGTTTGCGGCCAGTTCTGTTCAGTATGTTTGTGAATGATATTACGGAGGGGTTTGAAGGAAAAATTTTTATTTTTGCGGATGACACAAAGATCTGCAATAGACTGGACACCCCTGAAGGAGTAAAAGGAATGAGAAGTGATCTAACTAAGTTTGAAGAGTGGTTGAAGGCTTGGCAGTTAAGATTCAATGGCAGTGTGATAAGGCAGTGAGTAGGGCCAGAGGGCCAGAGGGATGCTGGACTGCACAGAGAGAGGCATGAGTAGCAGGAGAAAGGTGATAATGCCCTTGAATAGTTCACTTGTGATGCCTCACCTGGAGGACTGTGTTCAGTTCTAGAGGCTGTATCTCAAAAAGGATAGAGACAGGATAAAAGCAGTCCAGAGAGAGGCAACCAAAGTTGTGTGGGATCTACCAGAGGAGACTTGAGGACCTAAATATGTGTACCATAGAGAGGAGAGGAGAGACAGGAGGGATATGATACGGACTTTTGAATATCTGAAAGGTTATTAACATGTACAAGAGATAAACATTTTCCAATGGAAAGGAAGCTGCAGAACTAGGGGCCATGACATGAAACTCTAGGATGGTAGATGCAGGAAAAACATCAAGAAATATTTTTCATAGAAAGGGTGGTAGATGCCTGGCAGGCACTCCTGAAATAAGTAGTGAACTCAGTCACCTTCAAGAGGGCATGGGATAAACAGAGGATAAAAATGAAGTACTGGGGTAATATGGTAACTTTTCGGAACGTGTGTAATCTACATGGAGCGGCAATTACAACCCTGAACAAGAAGGCGAGAGGGTAACTTGCCCAGAGTGTTGGTTACAACCCTAAACAGAAGGCATGGGAGTAAAGTGCATGGAGCAGCAAGGTGTTCAGCAGCACCTGAACACCTTGCTGGGCTGACTAGATGGACCATTTGGCCTTTATAGTACACACCAAGAATTACAAAACCCAAAAGAGCTCCTCTCTTAAATTATCAAAATATCAACAAAGAGAGTATTTTCCTTGTACACAGATGGCCGGTATTGCTCATGAGGCTACTCCATAAATGGGTAATAGCCTTATTGACTCAAATACCATTTTTATTTTTGTTATAGAGTCAGGTCCAGACGAAGGATCAAGGCTGGTGGCTAGAGGCAGGGTCAGGTCCAAGCAAAGGGTTGAAGGCAGGCGGCAAGAAGCGAGGTCTAGTCTGAGCAAAGGTCAAAGCCAAGGAAGTCTGTCAGAAGATAAGCAGGAACAGGAATAGGAGCTGGAGCAGGAACTGGAACTGGAACAGGAGTAGCAACAAAGCGCACAATAGGGAAGCATGGAGACCTGTTGCCAAGGTATATAGTGGAGCTGGTTGACATCATCTGGGGCCATGGGAGGCTTTCCCACTGTGGCCCCTTTAAGGCCTGGAGAGGTGCGGGCGCGCACGCCTAAGGCTGACAGGGAAGAGGAAGTGGCGGCGACTCCCCGCGGCACACGTGGGGAGGCCCGGTCATCCGCCCCACGTGCACCGCGGGAGGATCCCAGAAACCTGGAGGGAGCTCTGGCTCATAGGCGAATGCCCACCCCCGCCAAGGAGGTCGGGTCAGCTCCGGGGACCCGGCGTTGGGGGTGAGTGAGGCCGGCTGTGGGCCTGCCATGGCCTGGAAGCGCAAGAGATGCTGTACTTCACAAAGCATTCAGCAACCCACTGCACAATTTATAAAATACTAGGATAAATTGCCATTAGTCCACTTACGCATGCAAATCCAGGACTGTGAATAGGTTTGAACGGCTCCCTGGGCCTGATTTTCAAAAGCATTTAAATGCTTAAAACTGGGTTTTACATATGCAAATGCATATTACTGTGTAAATGGGCTTTTGAAAATTGCTACAATAGTTTATTATATTTACATGCATAACGCCTTTGAAAATTCACCTGTCTTGCATGTAGGTTAAGTTGGAAGAAGTTATATTTTAGACAGAAACCAAATGAACATAAAATACATTTGGTGACAAAAGATAATTTAAATGCTCCTTACTTTATTGTGAATATACAAGTTTACTGTATTTATAAAGACAATTGTTTCTGCACTACCTGCACAGCAATGCAATTATTTTTTGTAAGGGTTTTTTAAGATATTATCACATATAGCACTTTTACTGCGCATGCAGTGTGGCCTAATCAAAAAAATTTACAAAATGATTGAGGTCTGTCTAAATAGTTGGTTCTAGATTTTCTCCTCATGCTGATGGCATCTGAGAACTCAGAATTTGAGTTCAGAAATATAAGCCTTTTAAACAGAATTGCAGAATCTGTTCAGGCTCTGACCTTTTATTGGACCAGTATAGTAATTTTCCAAAGATAATAGCTGAACATAAGTTTTTTAATATCATACCCGCTCCCTTCTTTGGAGAACAGAATGTCAGCAAAATCTGAAGAAGCTAAAACAGAAATCTGATACCAGAGGACTTAACTATAATATCTGTATACAGAAGCAGAGAATATGATGACAGATAACCTCAGAGCCCATCTATTTTGACCCTTTTCTGTAAGTCTACTCCATGGGTTTTCAACTCTGTCCTCAAGTACCCCTTAAGCCAGTCTGGTTTTCATGACATCCACAATGAATATGCACGAGGCAGATTTGCATGCATTTGCCTATATTGTATGCAGATTTTTCTCATGTATATTCAATGTGGATATATTGAAAGCTCAACTGGCTAGGGGGTGCTTGAGGACAGTTTACTAGATCTCTGGCTTTCTCCTTGTTTCCCTGCAGCTGAGGATTAGCAAATGTTGCTTACCTGTAACAGGTGTTCTCATAGGACAGCAGGATGTTAGTCCTCACATATGGGTGACATCACAAGATGGAGCCCAATCACGGAACACTTTTGTCAAAGTTTCTAGAACTTTGACTGGCACCTACTGGGCATGCCCAGCATGGCACTAAACCTGTAGCCAGCAGGGGTCCCTCTTCAGTCTTGTTTAAAGCGACAGGAAGTGCCAAAAAATAAAATAAGAAAACGTAAGGAACTCAACACCACGGGGTGGCGGGCGGGTTTCGTGAGGACTAACATCCTGCAGTCCTGTGAGAACACCTGGTACAGGTAAGCAACATTTGCTTTCTCACAGGACGAGCAGGATGGTAGTCCTCACATATAAGAAAATCCAACAGTGGCCAATCCAGGCCATAAGAACCTGGCAAGTACCCAAAAACTAAGTCTATTCCATGTAACCATTGCTAATGGCAGTGGCTATTTTCTAAGTGAACTTAATAGCAGGTAATGGACTTCTCCTCCAAGAACTTATCCAATCCTTTTTTAAACACAGCTATACTAACTGCACTAACCACATTCTCTGGCAACAAATTCCAGAGTTTAATTGTGCGTTGAGTAAAAAAGAACTTTCTCCGATTAGTTTTAAATGTGCCCCATGCTAACTTCATGGAGTGCCCCCTAGTCTTTCTACTATCCGAAAGAGTAAATAACCGTTTCACATCTACCCGTTCTAGACCTCTCATGATTTTAAACACCTCTATCATATCCCCCCTCAGTCGTCTCTTCTCCAAGCTGAAAAGTCCTAACCTCTTTAGTCTTTCCTCATAGGGGAGTTGTTCCATTCCCCTTATCATTTTGGTAGCCCTTCTCCATCGCAATTATATCTTTTTTGAGATGCGGCGACCAGAATTGTACACAGTATTCAAGGTGCGGTCTCACCATGGAGCGATACAGAGGCATTATGACATTTTCCGTTTTATTCATCATTCCTTTTCTAATAATTCCCAACATTCTGTTTGCTTTTTGGACTGCCGCAGCACACTGCACCGACGATTTCAGTGTGTTATCCACTATGACACCTAGATCTCCTTCTTGGGTTGTAGCACCTAATATGGAACCCAACATTGTGTAATTATAGCATGGGTTATTTTTCCCTATATGCATCACCTTGCACTTATCCACATTAAATTTCATCTGCCATTTGGATGCCCAATTTTCCAGTCTCACAAGGTCTTCCTGCAATTTATCACAATCTGCTTGTGATTTAACTACTCTGAACAATTTTGTGTCATCTGCAAATTTGATTATCTCACTCGTCGTATTTCTTTCCAGATCATTTATAAATATATTGAACAGTAAGGGTCCCAATACAGATCCCTGAGGCACTCCACTGTCCACTCCCTTCCACTGAGAAAATTGCCCATTTAATCCTACTCTGTTTCCTGTCTTTTAGCCAGTTTGCAATCCACGAATGGACATCACCACCTATCCCATGACTTTTTACTTTTCCTAGAAGCCTCATGAGGAACTTTGTCAAACGCCTTCTGAAAATCCAAGTATACTATATCTACCGGTTCACCTTTATCCACATGTTTATTAACTCCTTCAAAAAAGTGAAGCAGATTTGTGAGGCCAGACTTGCCCTGGGTAAAGCCATGCTGACTTTGTTCCATTAAACCATGTCTTTCTATATGTTCTGTGATTTTGATGTTTAGAACACTTTCCACTATTTTTCCTGGCACTGAAGTCAGGCTAACCGGTGAGTACCGAGCTGAGGATGTCAGAGGAATGCACCAAATGTACCCAAGATGTGCAATAGGCACAAGGACTGGGGTGGAATTTGGTAGAGGGCATCCTGAACCCTAACGGGCAGGCGGAAGGGTGTTGGTACATCAAGTTGTAAAAAGGTTTCGCAAGACAGACTGGCCGAAGATGGAATCTTGTCTTCTGGTCTTGTCTAAGCAATAATGGGCTGTAAAGGTATGGAGAGAACTCCAGGTAGCAGCCCTGCAAATTTCAGGAAGCGGCACCGAGTGTAGGTGCGCTACTGAAGTCGCCATGGCCCTCACAGTGTGCTTTAACATGGTCTTGAAGTAGAATGACTGCTTGCTGATAGCAAAAGGATATGCAGTCCGCTAACCAGGAGGAGAGAGTCTGCTTACCCACAGGCTGCCCCAATTTGATGGAATGGAAAGAGACAACAATTGAGTGCTTTTCCAGTGGGCAGCTGTACGGTCAAGATAGAAGGCTAGAGCCTGTTTGCAGTCAAGGGTTTGCAGAGCCTGTTCTCCTGGATTGGAGTGAGGCCTGGGAAAGAAGGTAGGTAGTATAATGGATTGATTAATGTGAAACTCCGATACTACCTTAGGCAAGAACTTAGGGTGAGTGCGGAGTACCGCCTGGTCCTGCAGAAGTTTAGTGTAAGGCGGATAGGTAACTAGGGCCTGTAACTCACTAACTCTGCGAGCAGATGTGATTGCCAAAAGAAAAATCACTTTCCATGTGAGATAGTGAAGATCACAGGATTGGAGAGGCTCGAATGATGGTTTCATGAGCAGACCCAAAACCAGACTGAGGTCCCAAGAAGGGGCCAGAGGGCATAGTGGAGGCTTGAAGTGAAGCAAACCTTTCAGAAAACGTGTTTCGAGGGGTTGTACTGAAATAGGAACATCCCGACACCTTATGGAAGGCGGCCACCGCACTGACATGCATTCTCATTGGAGGAAGTTTTTAGACCTGATTCTGACAAGTGCCAGAGATAGTCTAGAAACTTGGTAGTGGAACAGGTAAAGGGATTAAGGGATTGAGAAGAAAACCATGACTTAAACCTGTTCCATTTGTATAGGTAAGACTTTCTCATGGAAGGCTTCCGTGAAGCAATGAGGACACGGGAAACTGGCTCTGAAAGGTTAAGTGGCTGAAGAATTAACCTTTCAACATCCAGGCCATCAGGGACAAAGCTTGAAGATTGGGGTGGCATAGACACCTGCCGTTCTGAGTGATCAGAAACGGGTCCATTCCCAAGGGAATGTACCTGCGAATGGAGAGATCCTGAAGTATTGGATACCACACTTGGTGAGGCCAGTGAGGTGCTATCGGGATCATGCATCCTTTGTCCTGACGTAACTTCACGAGAGTCTTCGAGAGAAGTGGAAGTGGAGGGAATGCATATAGGAGACCGGTTGCCCATGAGGCGGAGAACGCATCTCTTGGCTGTGAGTGTTGGCTGCAAGTGAGAGAGCAAACGTTCTCTACCTTGCGGTTTTGAGGTGACGCAAAGAGGTCTATGTGAGGATGACCCGAATGTTGGAATATTGCGTCCGTTACTGAGGGGTTGAGGGACCACTCGTGCGGATGGAAAGCACGACTTAGGTTGTCCGCCAACACATTTTGTGCAAGTCAGGACATCATGCTCACACCCGAGACACATTACACAGACTTTATGCGAGTCTATAATGGACATGGTACGAGTGCAGTCCGGGCACCGACGGAACCCCAACGCCATGGCCTTTGAAAAATGTAGCCGCAGTACGGTTGACGGCCAGTAGGCTGCGAGGGCCAAACTCGACAGGAATCGATCGAAACTGGGTAAAAAACTTACCGGAGTACCGAGGAGTGAAAAATTCGAAGGAGGGACCCCTGTGGGGTACGAAAGTTTTTAGTAATTCCGTGAGGAAAATTCATGTCAGGAATCTCTGTGGAGCTCCTTAACCCGCGTGCCTACTGCTGCGCGGAAAAAAGAAGACTGAAGAGGGACCCCTGCTGGCTGCAGGTTTAGTGCCATGCTGGGCATGCCCAGTAGGTGCCAAAGTTCTAGAAACTTTGACAAAAGTGTTCTGTGATTTGGCTCCATCCTGTGATGTCACCCATATGTGTGGACTACCATCCTGCTTGTCCTGTGAGAATCAATGATTTCTATATGTCTATTTTGCCTTACCCTTTGTTGAGATGCTGCTCCATACATCCATCACCTTTACTGTGAACAAATATTTCTTTATACTCAGGGGTGGACGAGGACTATACATTAGGTTTAAGTCATGGTCAAGATCAGCCATCATATCATAAAAATTGTAATATTATTGTAACTCTATGGTGCCAAATATAAAATGATAAGTTGTTGATTTGCACTTATTTTCTAACAGTAGCATTCATTGTGCTGCAATAATAAAAAGATGAAATTGCACTTACATCCATTAGTGCTGCATTGATGTAGTTACTGCTCTCCCCATCTATTGTAATGAGGAAAGGCAGGCATCTATCTGGAGGCAGGACATCCATACAGCGGTTCTTCTCATGGTTCCTTGGTAAAAGTGCTATACTGCAGTCTTCCACTCGCAGAGTAGGAGTTACCATGTTTAAGGTCTAAGGAAGAATGACAGCAAATTGAATATATGGATTGGTTGATGTCACCTTGGAATCAAAGAGCACAGCCAATAACAATTGTAGATTTTTCTGAACTGTGGAAACTGATGTGTGGGGTCCTGCAAAGCTCTGTTTTGTCCTGATTGCTGTTCATATCTAAGCATAACCTCTCTGATATTTGATCAATAGCAAGGAACTAAATTGTAAGTAAGGAAATTGACCGAACTTTCCATTTGCCTAACTTGGATGTAAGACAGGGAGTGACTTTGGATTCTTAGTTTAGTATATAGTCTCATATTAATAATGTGATCAAGACATCTATTTGGCCACTGTGTATCATCTACAATCTCTGCCTTTATTTTTCTAAAGGCAACTTGACAACCATGATTTATGTCCTAGTTATAGAGTGATACACTTTTTGCAGGTCTGCAGAAGCAGCATAAGAACATAAGAAATCTTAAATATGTTTAAAACAAGACCATTTCACCCCAGTGTTATAAAAGCTTCATTGGCTCCTGGGTGGACTCTGGAATTTCTTTTAAAGCTATTCTGTTAGTAAATAAGTCATTGTTTTGTTCTGGTCCTCAATAACTGAAGGCCAGCTTACATCTTTATATTCCTAGCAGGATCTTACAGTCATCTGACAATGCTTTCCTTTCCATTCCACCACTGTCGAGGTGGAATATGTCAAAACAAAAATGCGTACTCTCTTGTACACTCCTCCTACTCTCTGAAATTAACTTACTAATGAGATGAGGCTGAGAAGTGATTATCCACATTTTAGAAAAGTGTGCATGACAAACATTTTAACAGTTCTTTTATTAAATAATTATATTGTTTCTTTTGATTTACCTGTTATTTTTAGCTTTTAGGATTTAAAATGTTACTTAAATTTGATATTCCACCTTTATTTCCAAATTGAGCCAGAAAGTGGGAAACAATTACATTATATAACAAGGCAATAAACAATTATACAGCTTCATAAAACATGAGACATAAATACGGTAAATACAAACTCAAACAGACAGGCCTTCACAAGCGCACATACTGTTTTCCCATTTCCTTCTTACAAGAGCTTACAAGTGTATGCCCATTGTTAATGGTTATTGTTACCTTCAAATCATCAAGCAGATGGTCGCATCACTTGCGTTCTTTCCTTTTCCAGTCGGATACAAGAAGTCTGCACTATCATCAATAAATATTGACAGGTTCTTTCCCCAATTCCCATTTTTTCCGAATGCCCCAGATATGCCTTCCAAAGGGGCAAAAATCTCCAGGACTTACTTGTTTCCTCATTCTTAAACACCACGAGTACAATCGATCAACAACTCCTTGGTCATTCTCCATTTGGACACTGTTTAGCTTGTCCCATGTCTTACAACCTTTCTATTTTCACACACCCAGTCACAAGTAAGAACTATCCTCTTCATCACACCTCCAACTGTGACTCAGAAGGCACCATCTATGTGATTCTTTGTTCTTGCAATTTTACTTTTGTGGGAAAATCTATAATCGTAAGTTAAAAACTTGAATTTTTGAACATTGTTCTTACATTCATATATCTAAGATAGATGCTCCACTTTTCTGCACTTATTCTTTGTGTAGTATTGATAAAAATCACACCATTTCTGACTTATGGGTATTTTTGCATTAGAATGTTTCCCTACTCCTCCTCGTGGTGGCAATTTTTCAACCCTTTTGAAGCATCGCGAACAATGTTGGATTTGTCAGTTCAATTCACTCATCCCCACTGGTCTCAACAGGGAGACAATGGTAATCACTCCTCTAATCATCTTTTCATCCATTGCTCTCAATATATCCCTTCTTCTTAAATTGAAATTTTTTGTCATTACGTTGCCTTCATCATTAGCTCTCCTCTAGTCTACATATTCTATTTACCACGTTACCCCTTTATCCCCTTCAATTACTTGTGCTGCCAAAACTTTCTAAATCATCACATAGTCTTGCTCCTTTACTGCTTTTACAATTGGCCCTTGATCCAATTTGTTGTTTTTGCCATTTTCATTTCATCATCTTATCTAAACTGACTTCATTTTTCCACTTCCCGGTTATCCCTATCTTACCAATCTCCTCTCACTTTAATACTCCGTATTCACAGATACTGTCACAGGGTTTACCGATTCATTAGGTCCTCAGCTTCGTTTTACCAGTTACCCTCTTGATCTGACGTCATCAGCGCAGTCATGCCCACTCTCGCCAGGCTCCTGCGTTTTGCACCTTGTTTAACCTGAGATTGCTTATCCATTTTTGCGAGCGAAGGCACTGCCATTTGGATAGAATCTATATCATTTGGATAGAGCCAATGAGTTTATGATTTCTGCAGAGCATTAAAGAGTGGCTTTCATTATGGATTTGTTTACATGAGGTTGATCTTTAAGCTTGATGCCTCCTTAAATGGTCCCAAGTTTCAATGAGAGTCTAAGCCCCTGAGGCAGCTGTCAAAAGGACAGCGAAACTCGGCCTGTCGGGCAACAATTTTGATTGAAACACATCTCCACTGCAATAAAAGATTTAAAAAGACTTGGGCATCTAATCTTTTTTTGTTCTCCTAACCTCTACATAAGCCAGCCTGCAGCTTGCTTGCCCCGATGCTTCAGCCATTTTTTTGAACTGCGATCAACATTTTGTAAAGGTTTGTCTGCTTCATTTTATCACCTATTGGACACATTTAATTACTTTATTCAATCCTTTGATCCTGTATCTACATTTTTCTCTATTGCTACACCCGTGCTCTTGAAACATTTCTTTCTCTCATGAGAATTCTTCACATAAGTTCTCTTGTTACGTGTTTAGGAATAACATTGGTATTTGTTCCTTTAAGTCTAAAAATTTTGCAATTTCATTCCCAATTCATGAATTTTACCATCTCTTTATTTTTATATTTCAGTGCCTCCTCACAAGCGAGTTTGCATCAGTCCCTCGGCTCACGGCAGTATCCAGCTCTGTTTATCTCATTGAAGCACCATTTCACTACCCTCCCCAAATTTCCTTTCCCATCATTTGTTATTTTTTCTTTGTATTCCAATTTAAGTGTGAATTCTCTCCTTTTCAATACATCTCCTTTTCCTTTCAATTATTCACATCCTCATCTTTATATTAACCCTGATCTCCTACCCCTTCAAATCACTATGTAAGTATTTCAGCTGCATTTATAAACCTTCTTACTAAAGGTACCCCCTGTGTCACACTGTACCTCAAATCTGTTTCTTATATTTAGGATGATTTTGGATTGCTAACCTCTATTAGCTTCGTATGCTCTTCAATATGCATAAGTGGTACGTATGCTTTTTTGGTTTCTCACTGTCCAAATCATAATTTCAAAAGTTTCTGTCTGTGCTATACTAATTGATTACTCAATCTGTTTACAGTTTCCTATTAGATTGATATGATGTACATGGCACAATTTTAATAATTTTCCTAATCTGGGTATGTATTTATTGTCCTCTGCCATTTGTCACATTTTATGGTCCATTGCATATCTATGTTTAATATTATTTTTGTGTTTCTTTTTTCAGAACTAAAATTCAAGAATTGTGTATTTCAATACGGAGTTCTGTTCTCATGTAAATTGTCCCTCCCGATGCAGCCCATGTGATTCTCTAAGAAATACAGCTGTGTACATGCCTTGAAGGCACTTATCATTTATTTTGAACATCTGGTCTGAGGCTGTTGGAACATTTGTGAATGTTATTGCCACACACCTGTTCTCTTGCTATACAGTACTCCATGTCATGGGTGTAGTCTGAGGCAAATGGGCTTAAGGTTTGGTGTCTTTAAACACTGAAAAAGTGCTGATATCCCACAACATACATCCTAGTAACCCACATTTGATACTAAAGTGATTTTTGTTTAATGATTTATTTTAAAGGGCTTGGAACTCATTCAGATATTTTAACTGATATATATCACGGGGCAGAACTTTTAGCTGACACTCACAGAAAGGGGATTCCTCTTACCATTTTATAATCTCTAGATTTTAAAACTTCTTCATTTCCAGTTTATTAATTTCATAACTGTAGTAGTAGTAAGTCTCCAGTGTACAGCTTACTTCTGATATAACCATTTTTCTTTTTTTTATTTATAGTTTATTGGAGTTTTTATATAACCGTTTTTCTCCCCTTCTATTGACATCAACGAACATGGCTGATCCAACTGAAAACAGCTTTCCCGATGGGGCAAGAAGTTGCAGGAAATGTCAGTGCCAGACTGCAGTTAGCAAGGGGAGGCTGTGGCAGTCTCAGCTATCCTCCCCCTCCAAGCGCAGTATCCCCTCTGCTGTATGGATTTTCTGTACCTTTTGTACATTGCTCTCTGCTTCAACGGCATGGGGAAATGTGGAAAAGAGGATTTGCATTCAGACAACAACCAACAAGGACTGAACTACACAGTCTGGGTAAACAAATAAGCGTGGGGGTAGCTTGCTTATTGTGGCGGTTACTGCCCTAAACCAATTAAGCCTGATACATCACTTTGAATGCATATACAGCGTTGCTCTCTGCTTCAATGGCAGGAGGAAATGTGGAAAAGAGGATTTACATTCAGACAACATCCAACAAGGCATGGATCTGTGCAGTCTGGGTAAACAAGTATCGGGGTAACTTGCTTGATGTGGTGGTTACTATCCTTAACCATTAAGCCATATGCTCACCTTTGATGCAACTCCAACATTACTCTCTGCATCAACGGCAGGGGATGGCAGGATATTTGAATCAAACAGTTACCAACAAGGGCCCTGAACTTGGTGGTCGGTGAAAAAGATAAGTATGGGAAAATAAGTGTGGGAGCTTGCTGGGCAGACTGGATGGGCCGATTGGTCTTTTTCTGCCATCATTTCTATGTTTCTATACATAAGAAGCACCAGACCCATTCTGCTCAGGGAAGGGGGAGGGGAAGGGGCACACAGCATCTTATTACATGGCCTTTACTCCATGGCACCTGCGCCTTTAACCGGATTTAAAGGAATGTATCCAGGTGTGCGTGCCGGTTGGAGGGAGGTAAATGGCGCGCATGCCTGGGATTTTAACGCCCCAATCTCCCTCACACAGAAAGCAGATGCAGGGACGCGGGCGCTTTTATCGTGTGTCCTCTCTGCCCAGCTAATTCTCACAGACCCAATGACCCGGGTAGTTTCTCTCTGAGAATGAACTGTGGACCTGCGAGTGTCTGAGGTAAAAGCACCTGCACACTGTGCCATCATGTGGGTGATTTGAAAACTGCCTCATTACGCATTTTTTAAAAAAAATTTGCATTTTGATTTTTTACAAAAATTATGGATGGATCAAAGATATTAATTTACTGGCGTTTTATTACCACCACCGGTTTTAATCCAGCATTTGAAAAAACATGTTAAATGCCGGTGTACATCTTCTTACCCTAAATTCTTCTTTGATTTGGCTTGAGTTAGTCTGAGGATCCAGTTTGTTCATTTCGTAGTACACAGACCTGACCTGAGATGCGGGAATGGATGTGTCCCCGCAAAGGCAGGCTTCCAGTATCGCATCATGGATGAAAACGTACTGCTCCTGTTGGTCCAAAGCAGAACATGTGAAAGGTTTGCAGGAAAAGGGCAGGAGCAGGCATTACGGTAAAGGGAACGAAAACTTCCTGATCCTAAAAATTGAAGAGAAACTGTAAAAACTAGCGCGTTTCTTAATTTAAAATCTTTCTGGCAAACATCTTTCTGGTATCATTAAGTTTTAAAAGACTTGGACCTTTCGCTCATTCTTTGCCCATGGTGACAATGTTTTGAAAAAAGGGCCAGATAAAGATATAACATCTCTATCCTGGGTTTTTGGTTTTTTTGTCCCCAATGACTACGAAGGCAATTTTCAAGGGCTCTTTGAAAAAAAAACTACCCTTCTCTGTGCGTAAAAGCACATGCGTGGTGCCAACAGTACACATGCGCTTTTATATACAGAGAGAGGAAGTGTTCCTGGGGATGGAAGTCCTGGAGGTTTGCACGTAATGTCACCGGATAAAATACCTGCACAATTAACAGGTTCAGGTCTGTACACTTACGGCCGGATTTTAAAAACCCATCATGCGAAAATCCTGGGGTTTACGTGCATGGACGGGCCTTACGCGCACTGGGCCAATTTTCAAACGGGCCCGGCCACGATTGTAAACCCTGAGACATGAGTAACTGCCGGGGTCTCAAAGGGGGGGCGGTTTGGGGGGGGGGGGGTGGAGCGGGGCAGACCAGGACAGCGTCATTCCTTGCTGGCCGGCGCGCAAGTTATTTCAGCTTGGGCCCTGAAGTAACTTGCAAAATAAATGGTAAAAAAAAAAAAAAAAGGGTTTTAAAGGGAGGGAAGGAGAAGGAAAGGGAAGGGAGGTTAGGGTAGGGGGGTAGGAGGTTCCCTTCCAGTCTGTTCCTTAATTGGAGCAGACTGGGAGGGAACTGGGGAAGGCCCCGATCTCGTCACCTCGCAATTTTGCTATATTTGACCCCCCCCCCCCTTGTGCGCATTTCTTAAAAATCTATCCCTTTGGTTTTGCCTTTGAAAATCGACAAAGTCTCTGAGTGAAAAGTACCCACAGACTTTACACTTTTTGCATACGGTTTTAAAGTCGCCCAGAAAAGCTTTTCTTATGCAAGAGAAATGTAATATCATTGCAAATCAATTTCAGAGAAAGTGCTTTAAATTCCAGGGAAGAGTTCCATAGTTGTCTTTCATTTTACTCCGAAACACAAAACTGCAGAGTTTTTGCTCCAGATAGAACGTGAGGAGATTCAGCGGGTAAATTTCAGAATAAGCGCACAAGCGGCTCTTTGAACATTGCCCTAGCTTGGTATACGCATAACACCATTCTATGCATACTGTTATGTGAATACTAAATAAGCATTCTGGGGGCAGAGCTGGGGTAGGCTCGGGATTTGCATGCATAATTTCAACTGTCAAAAGTATGTGTGTCAATTCGCAGGCACAAAGTTACACCTGCTCCAGAGTGAGCGTAACTTCGTGCACACATCTATTCTGCAGCGGGTTCACCACATTTTCCGAGCTGATTTCTGGGCATAAATCCGCTTTGAAATTTCTGGCGAAGGGTTGCGGGTTAAAAACTGCCCTGCAGACTTTAGCCGGTGCTGACGCTTCAAAATCCCCCTCCCTCCCTTCGACCAAACATAGAAGCCTCAGCCTCACCTCAGTCTGCACCATGTTGACTCTTCGGGACCGGAGTTCCCTTACACAGTTGTATATGTCTACGACTCCTTCTCTCTCTGCCATGTCCAGCATGATGTCGATGACGATGAAGCAGCCAGTTCTCCCTGCACCAGCACTGATGAGCAAAGAGCACCATCAAGCTCCAAAGTCTCAGAAAAGCAAACAACAATTCTTGCCCTCTGGCGATTAAAAAAAAAAGGGCCCTGGCAAGGAAGGTGAATCTCAGGAGCTGACATCCACCAGACAACAGGACGGGTACTGCCTAATGGTGTCAACTACTGAAGATATCCATCCAGAGCTTACTAAACCATTTTGTTGTCCATTAGCGAGATCTGGAGAACCATGATATTAACTAATGAATTCAGCTAAAAGTCAGACATAGAGGTTAGAAAACTGCACTCTTAAAAAAATGAAAAAAATAAATCAGATTCTGTAATTTTCACGCTTCTCTGCAATTTTGGCAATATTCCATGGTATCTCCGCATGCTTAATTTCCTTGGCCAGAGTGTTTGATTAGGTGTAAACCTGTCTGTCCCATTGCATTTGAATATGGATTGCAGAGATTTAAACCAGCTATGAGCAAGCAAGGCAGACATAAGAAGAACAGCAGGGGGGAGAAGGTGTTAAGTGTTTCAGAAAGAAAGATAAGGGAGACAAGAATTTCAAAACAATGGGAGGGAAAAGGAGATACAGCACGAATGGCAAAATGCTAACACTAGACTGAGCATCCAGCTGCTGGCTTGAAGTTTATTGGAATTCATTTTAAAGATTTCAGTTCACTTTCTGTAGATTTCTTAAAGGAGTACCACTACCTAGATTGCTCAGGATCAACTTGCCCTATTTCTATTGCTTTCTCTTTTGGCGTGATACAGAGGCCTTCTTTTGGTCTTTGAACATATTTTCTTATAACCATGCATTTGTTTGGAATAAAAAGGGTTTTGTCTTTTATTATGGTCACCACCTCTGCTTATAATAATCTCCTCTTATTCACTTTAGCAGTTCCCTGAGACTGTATTAATATAATAATATTCTTATGTTACATGTTCTCATACCTTTCTTGAGGTCCAATGAGCAAAGTTCTCCGTTTTCCTTAGATTTATAAAAGTGGAAGTGTTTGTGTATGTATGTATGTATGTATATATATGACTCACATATATGTTAAATTAAATTGTGGATGCTATATTGTATATGACAGGGAGCAATCATTTAGGACCTGCTGGTTATTTTTTTTAAATAAATAAAATGCATAAAAACAGTGCCTAAGCAGAAGCTGCTTTCAAAAGCTTTAAACATTTAATCCTTCTCAGAAATTAAATACAAATCCAAATCAATGATATTGTTTAATTGCAAATTGGATCAGCTATAATATTTTGCTAGTATGGCTGATCTAAAGCAGCATTTCAACATAACTCATCAAAATTAGCAATGCCGCAATCACATTTATAGGTGTGAATTGAATCTGGCAAATATTTATAGCAAACGTATATGTTTCCTGTCATTCCCTGAGTCAGGAGTCAAAAATGTGAAGGAGAGAACCACGTCCATAAGGGTAACTGCGTCCCCTCCTCCAAAAGAGCTAAACAACCTTCTGCAAAATAGTGTAAGTTTTCAGCGGTTTTTAGGAAAGTTTCCATTGGCTTGTAGGGCCGCACATCATACAGCAGCCATGCACAGAAAACTTGGAGTTCTCATTTTTACAGAGTGGTTTTATCAGCCCAGAGATGGATCTTCTAGGCTTCCTACCTGCAGTGCACGACGAGAGGACCTGCATTGGGTGGGCTTTTAGATTTGACTTGGCGTACAAATCCCAGAAGACCTGTAGCATGATACGGCACTCCGTGGTCTGGCCAGCCTGTGAAGTGAAACTGCCGTATTTCTCGAATTTCATGAGCACCCCTCTGACCATCAAGACAATGTTAGGTGGAGAAAAAAAATAAACCACAGCATAAATAAAAATGCACCCACTGAGTTCATAAATAATAAAACAAGCAGAAAGAAAACACAGGGATATGTTTCCAGGGGATTTAAACAGCAATTATAACAAACATGGAAATAATGATGGAAAGGAGCAGAGCACCTCCCCCATGTGCCCACCACTGTTAGAACAGCAGCAGCAGCAGCAAAAACCACAGCAAAAAATGATTCATAGAATTTATAGCACTTTCATAGTTTCAATGGGTAAACTTCCAATTGCTTTTTGCACTTCGTCCTATGTAGTGATAGTCCTTCGGTAATGCATGAATACAATGACAGCATCCACAAAGGGCTAAACAGAATGGCATCAAATGAGGATCTCTAACCCAACAGCTGGATTTTCAGTCTGCAGCACGCTAAATTAGCCATGAGCAGTTTTTGCCTATCCTAACAAGACTGGCGCAGTCAATTCTGCGCATGGAACAGGGGGAAGGGGGTAATTTTTAAAAGCATTTAAGTGCATAAATGGGATTTTCAGAAAGTTAGTCCAGTGTTGTACGAGTAAAGTTGCGCCTGGAAGCAATTTTTTCCAAAGAGGAATTTCCAGGGGCCTGGGAAATCATTTACATGCGCACTTTCCATTTTTTGAAAGCATGCTCATAAATGCTTATGAGGCTCTCTAGCAGACCTAAATGTCTTCGCCTAAGGCGTGCGATACCATTAATTTCCAAGGCGCACTTAAACGTGCATACGTCCACTTTGAAAATCAGGGCTGAAGTCTCGATGTAACGTTGTTCACACGAACTTCAGCCCTATGCGAGCTCTTATAAAATTATCCCCCCCCTCCCAGACTTGAAATCATTGTCCTAGTAAATCACCACCATTACCACCATCACTGGCTCAATGAAAGGTTTATACACTAAAAGGTGAACTTTTAAAGCCCGATGTGTGCATCAATCAGGGGATGCACGAATAAGTTGGGCTGGTGCATGGCGAGTGGACTTTAAAATTCCCCCCCCCCCCCCCCCCCCGGATACGCACATATCTCCCGCTGTGCGCACAGGGATGGGGAGTGGGTGTGGCCTGGGTGGGGCACAGGCGTTCCAGGATTTTAACCTGAAGTTTGCATGTAAATACTTACGCGATACAGCATGCATCGGGGTCCCCTTCCATGTAACTTTACTTCTGCTAACCGGGCTAACTGGGAACGAACTAGGAAAACTAGCAACGGCATCGGTGCGTGTCCCTGATAAAATACCACCATTTATGCACGAGCGTACAGGCACACACCTACTTAAAATTGAGCGCACATGTGCGCCCGGCCAGGCTGTTTTATAACACGCACACACATATGTATGTTATAAAATAGCTGCATCCTTGATGTGTAGGCTGACAAATCCTTGCACATGTGCACTTGCGCGCCGGTATTAAAGTTTCCATCTGAGCACACAATTTTAAAACAGCCTGCACTGGTGCAAAGTCTGCAAGGACGTCATCCTAATTTTCAAAGGTAAAACTAGCAGCATACATTTATACCAGCTAATTTGTGTGGGCAGCTTTTCCAAGAGAAGTTATGTGCATATTTCTGAAATTTCAAAAGTAATGCATGTAAGTGCAAAGCCAACTCCAACTCTACCCCCAGGAATGCCTCCCCCTACTACGGGTAAAAATATGCATAGAGAGGCCCTATATGTGCACTTTTACCCACACACAGAGAGGGTCATTTTCTGTTAGTAAAATACTAGGTTATGCAAGGGGTGCTATGGTGAGAGAGACCAGCATCTGAGCAGCAGCTTGTGGTCATCTATGAACACCCTCTCTGAATTCCTCTCCTGGCACCATGCAGTTTGAGCTACAGGAAGGGGAACATAAGAACATGCCATACTGGGTCAGACCAAGGGGCCATCAAGCCCAGCATCTTGTTTCCAACAGTGGCCAATTCAGGCCATAAGAACCTGGCAAGCACCCAAAAACTAAGTCTATTCCATCTTACCGTTGCTAGTAATAGCAGTGGCTATTTTCTAAGTCAACTTAATTAATAGCAGGAAATGGACTTCTCCTCCAAGAACTTATCCAATCCTTTTTTAAACACAGCTGTACTAACTGCACTAACCACATCCTCTGGCAACAAATTCCAGAGTTTCGAGGTAGACAGCAAATGAGGGAGAGATTTAGGGTCTGAGAAAAACTGATGGGAGGAAAGCAGAGAGAGATGAAGGAATTAGGAATGGAGAGGGTAAGATGATAAGGGGAAGGGAAGGAGCAAGAGAAATGGACAGAATGAGGGAGGAAGAGAAATGAAGGGATTGAACGGGAAGGAGGGACAGAGATGTCAACTCCTATTCTAATAATACCTACATCAATCATCGCCTGGGGAATTACTACTATTTGAGATCAGCAATCAGTGGCATACTGCGGGGGGTGTGTGTGTGTGAGGGAGGCGGTCCGCCTCAGATGACAACAGGGGGAGGGTCACTTATCAAATCGCGATAACGTCATAACGCATGCGTTATTTATCGCATCTCGCGATGTGTATGCAAATTGTTAAATTTTTCTGGACTAGGAGGAGTTAATGAAAATGAGGGACACTTAATGTTGCGTGTGATAGCATAAATCACGCTATCACAGGTTTTAATGCCAGAAATGACTACACCTTTATTCCTGGCGTCATGACTGTGAAAGTTATGTGTTACTGCTAGGGGTGTGCATTCGTTTGCAACGTATTGGTAATCTGCAACGTATAGAGCCATATTCGTTGTATTCGTGGGAAAGCGAAACGTATCATGATTCCCCATGAATACAACGAATCTTCACCGAATTATTCAGCTGTCTAAAGGAGTGAATTTAAACAAACCCCCCACTCTCCTGACTGCCCCAAGACTTACCAAAACTCCCTCGTGGTCCAGCAGGGGGTCCAGGAGCCATCTCCTGCACTCACACCGTCAGCTTCCGGTATTCAAAATGGCGCCGATAGCCTTTGACCTTACTATGTCACAGGGGCTACCGGTGCCATTGGTCGGCCCCTGTGACAGTGAGGGCAAAGGCTATCAGCACCATTTTGAATACCGGCAGCCAATGGCCCGAATGCAGGAGGTCGCTGCAGGACCCCCGCTGCACCACCAGGGACTTTTGGCAAGTCTTGGGGGGGTCAGGAGGGTGGGGGGTTGTAGTTAATTAAATTTTAGCTGGGAAACGAATAAGAATGAACGCATGAACGTATCGTGGGCCCCCCTTGCCGAATGCAACGTATCTGCCCCCCAACAAATTTGAATACCGAATGTAACGTATGCAGTTCCTCTGCACATCTCTAGTTTCTGCTAAAACATGAGATGTGATATTTATTGCAAATCCCATTGAGAGATAGAGTGAGAGAGAGAGAAAGTGCCTCTGGGGAGGAACACATATTAGTCAACGTTTTATACCAGTGTAAGAAGGGCCATTATGAATATGGGCTGAGGTTTTGGTGGCGGGCTAGGTTTTAGGGGGTCAGTTTTACATGCACAATCAGAGGTACGAACAGCATAGTAGCAGCAGTAAAGATTTTAAGTGATTTGGAGTGATGAAAGGTATTAAAAGGATGAGATTTGTACAATGCACTCTTGACCTAGCTTGATGCACTCTCTACCTAGCTGCTATCAAGCTAGGTCAAGAGTACTATGTTGAAATCTCTTTTTATATCTTTTGTTACTCCAAATCACATAAAATCTTCACTGCTGTCTACTATGCTGTTTGTACCTCTGACTGTGCATGTAAAACTGCCCCCTTAAAGCTAGCCCACCACCAAAACCCCCAAGGTACGTAGATTCCCCCTCTTTTAGTGAGATAAACGGTTTTCTTATATTGCTGTATCTCAAAAATAACCCTAACCGTGTCCCCCCCTTTTTTTTTTATATCATGGGCGTTATTTTTGCGAAAATTATAGTAAAATGATGAATGTAGTCCTTTAGCATGTATATGGGTGTGAGACAGAGGGAGCATATTTTATTTGTGTCTGTGTGTGTATCCCCAGTTCACAACAATCTCAGGGTGATAGGTATGGAGAATGGGGGATTTTTAAAAATCCTTATTAGTTTTAATTTCTGGGTGTTATTTGCTGTCTGTTGTTTTGAAATATTTTATTGAAGTTTAGGAAATTTTTAAAAGTTTATACAGGAGCTTCTAATTATTGAATATTATCCCAATCATCAACTGTTCTGAAATGTATATATTTTAGTATGGTTTTACTATTCTGATTGATTTATATTTCTTGATTGTATTTTTTTGAGGAATAATGATTTTCTGCTTTTCCATTGTTGCACTGCAAACAGAATCTGACTTATTGTGGTTTCCAGTTCAGTTTTTGTCTGCATGTGTCCATGTGAGAGAGAGAGAAAGAGAGAGAGGCAGAAGAAGCATGCGTGCGTGTGTTAGCATGTGAGAGACACAGAAGAAGCGTGTGTGTGTGTGTGTGTGAAAGAGAGATGGAGGAAGCAAGTCTGTATGTGTGACAGAGACACAGAGGAAGTGTGTGTGTGTGTGTGTGAGAGAGGTACAGAGAAAGTGTGTGTGTTTGTGTGTTTCTCTCTCACACGCACAAACACATGCTCCCTCTGTCTCTCACCAAACCTGTATTGTGTGTATGTGAGAGAGGGAGCATATTGTGTGTGTGCGTGTGTGTGTGTGTCTGTGTGTGTGTGTGTGTGCCCCCAATCTACAACAATCTTAGGATGCCAGATATGGAGAGCAGGAGATTATTAAAATCCTTATTAGTTTTAATTATTGAGTTTTATTTGATGTCTGCTGTTTTGAATTATTTTACCGATGTTTACAAAATGTTAAAATTATATGTTGGGGGGGGTGGGGGGTTGCCAAAGAAGTATCCACCCTGGGTGCCAAATACTTTAGGTACGCCACTGCCAGCAATCACACCACGTTGCATTAAAGGACTTCCAGCTCTACTTCTGTCTACAGTGATTCTTCCCATCCAGCCTGAGCACTTCCCTAATAATTCATAGTTCAAAATATACATGTCAAAATAATCTTTTATTGTCATATATCAGCCTTTATACTGTACAGACCAATAGGTCCTGTATAGGTTAGCAGTAGGACCCATTAAATTCTCCTACCTGTTGCTCCACAGGGTGCAGACATGGCAGAGACAGAGAGATAGTGTCATAGTCTGCACTGCCACTAAGGATGGACGTAGGTTGGCTAAAGTCACCCTAGTTTATTACTGGCCTCTTGTACAGTCTGGTATCTCCATTACAGCACTAAACCCATACATCGAATGCAACGCAAATAAATAAATAAATGCACAAACAAATAAATAAATATGTTGCCATAAAAGACCAATAGTCTTATAGGCCCTTTTCAGTTCTCTTCTCAGCAGCATCCTTAGGGCAGTGGAGCTTTCTACAGCAACAGTAGAACAGATACTGAAGGTCTTGATCCACAAAGCTATCTTATCCTTAGGTAGCCTGTTGAGCAGCAGCCTTTTACTCATGTAAGTCAAATGTTTTAGCTCATCTTTTGCTAGATGCAGCAGCAATACCATGCATATCTTTACTTATGTGGTGATCAGAGGCTGCTTAGAACTGTAAGTATAGAATCTACAGCATACAAAGTCAAGGCCTCAGCAGTTGTTCCCAGTCCAAGACATGCAGAAGGTTAGGTGGGAAGGACCACGGGAAAAGGAGATAGGGGTGGGGTAGGACGTGCTTTGATGCAACTTTCATTTTGATTGCCATTCTCAGTTCTAACAAGCAGGATGTAATAATCCCAGGACCCACCTTAGGGCAGGGCACTGTGAGACAAAAGACACCCTGGCATCATTGGCATTACCTGTTTGGCTGGGCCAGACCTTCCTCCAGCCCATCCCCACCTAAACATTTAGCTGGCAGGAGGAGCAGCATTTAATTGTGTGTCAGCGTTCTCTGTTGCATAGGGGCCAGTCTCGTGATGGGAGATCATATAATGCAAAACTGACCCACAGCAGCAGAGGAAACTGATGAGCTACTAAGCGTCATGTCTCCTTCCAGCCAATGGTGTGCCCAAAGAACAGCCGGGTCCAACGGGAAGGGAGAAGACTGAAAATACTGGGAATTTGGGGGGGGGGGGGGAGAAGGAGGAGGAGAGAGACACTACATGGAGTGGTGGTGGGAGGCAAGGGAGACTTACATGATATGGGGTGGTAGATGGCAAAGGAAGGGAGACTACATGGGGTGGGGGCAGAGAGGGAGAGACAGACCTACATGACTGGTGGTGGTGAGGGGGAACAAGAAGGAGGAGACTTAGATGGATTGTGTATATATGTGTGTGGGGGGAACTGTACATGGGGTTGCGTTTTATGGAGCAGGGCTAAGGAGAAAGAACTTAGGGTGGAGACATGAAGTGGGAGAGAGGAAGATCAGGACAGATGAAGAATGGATGGAATGAGGGAGAATACCGGGAGAGAGAGAAGGAAGGGGAGACAGCATGTATGGAGGGAAGGGGGAGAGAAGGTAGAGAGTATAGGTGTAGCTTGGGGGGGGGGCCATGAGAGTTAGCACCCCCCAAATGCTCCAGGTGATAATGCTTAATTGGACCCCCACCAATATGCTTTCCTTACCTCTTGCCCCCCCCCCCAATCTAAGGTGTCAAATTATAGCTATGAGAGGGAGGGGACACCATCAAAAAATGTCATTCAGGGTGTCATTTACCCTAGAGCTGGTCCTGAGTAACTCCGAAGTTCTGACTGCTGGGGAGTGTAACGGAAAGACTGAGAGATAAGGAGAAGGAGACAATAGGGAGAAAAGAAATGAACACATAAGGAAGGAGGGAAGGGGAGATACTGAGGGCTATATGTAAAGTGTAGGCTATGTATGAGGAAAGAGCAGTATGTGCAGGGTGTGGGTGTATGCACTAAGGGGCCAATGCATTTAATGTATGCTGAAAGCGAGGGCTGAACACTCAGCGTCCGCTTTCCTAACGCACCCCCCAGGCACCCCTCCTGGGTTCACCATGCATTATTTAAATTAGGGGTCGCGTTATTGAGGAGCACTAGGGTTGCTTGCAAGCACCTAGCTCCTCTTGAAAACGGGAACCTGTTAGGAAAATGGACGTCGAATTTATCAATGTCCGTTTTCCTAATCGCCGCACAGCCAGGGGTTCAGGAAACGGACACTTAATAACTGAGCGTCTGTTTCCTGAACCTGACCACTGGCGCTTTTTTTTTTTTTTTTTAGTTTTTGTTCCTCCTACTTAATATCACAACAATATTAAGTAGGAGGATGTACAGAAAAGCAGAAAAAATTTCTTTTCTGTACAACGTTTGGGAGCGTTCAGCCATTAACGCCTTCTCCGGGTAGCTGTTAATTTCTGAGTGCAAAAATGTGTTGCACATTTTTTTTTTTTTTTGCATTCAGAGTGAATAGCTAATAGCCTCATTCACACGTGATGAGTGCTATTAGTTTTACCCTGCATTGTGGAGGTGCATAAGGGGATTAGGTAGCACCTATACAGCCTACAGAAAGATTCTGTATACAACTCAGTCTGATACTCTATATATGGACCATTGTAAGGGGGCACCTTTGATTCGGGGTCAGTTTTTGGGAGGTGGGTTGAGGTTGGCGCGGTGGTGTTACAGATACATTCAAAGGTATTCACTGTAAAACTGACATCATTAAAGAATTTTAGACCTTATAAGTGATGAAAAGGAGTTGATCAAATCAACTCCTCTTGTTAGAATTTTCATCACTTATAAGGTCAAAATCTATCTCTTGGTGTTGATAAGACATAAGAGGAAACAGAGAAATAGTGAGGAGATAAAGAAGGAAACACGTAAAATAAAAAGCTGATGAAGCAGAACAGTTAATAGATGAATCAGAATATGTCTTAAACATGTATTTTTATGATGATGAAATAATTACACTATCAGTATTCTGTACATGCTTCACTGCACTAAATAGCAGATCATTTCTTATATGACTTTATTCTACCTTTACGCCCACTGACCTTGTGATCCAAGAATTAGGTGTGGCCCTCAAACACTTATGAAAAAGTTGTTTGCAGCTTCTTCCCCTCCCCCCTACCTGACATGGACCCATCAGAGAAGCTGCCTTTAACTCTGTCGGGCAACACCAGGCAGCCAGACGAGAATGAGATATAATCATTTAAAATTGGAGGCAAATACTAATTACATTTAATACATTTTTAAAAGAAGTCCTATGAGCCAAGGCATGGAATAATATACCAAGATATACACGTGTAAATAATCTTAACTACTGTATATTATGTTTTTCTTTTAATTTTAATATCTATTTTAATTGTAAAAAACAAATGGATCCACAAAGCAGCCAGCTAAATGAATAACAATGGTAGGTTCATGATTTTTTAATTACAAAATACAGGGGAATTAAAATAAAGCCTAACTTACAGGTTAATAATTGCTCAGATATAGTAGTCTCCATGGGGAACAGTTTCACTTAGAAGAATGCAATGTAATAAATTGATAATTTAACTGTCTCCTACTGGAAACATACAAAAGATTAAATATACAAACTAATTAGGAAGATTTCTAATGATGTGAGATTTCTAAACAACCTGAGTTCCTGGCTCACTGCCACAGGGCTCTAACTCAGGTAGACTAAAGCTGCCAAGGTCATCAGAAGATTCACACTAGAGTGCAGTCAAACTCACCACTTTATGGAGAGACCGAAAGAGACTCAAAATTGGTGCTGCTTGTGTAAACAGCAAAGCCAAGGGAGCCTAGAGCCCTACACTCCAGAGGATTCTGCAATCAAAATGAAGTCAAATCCAAAAACAAACAGAAAAGCAATTTGTCTTTATTTGACACCACATAAAATAAGGAGATCGGAGGCTTTGATTAAGATGGATTGCTCTTATATTCGTTTTCAGATTCTACAAACTAATGAGATGTGCTGCCTGAACTCCCTTTCCATTGAAGCTACAACTTTCACCTCCCTTACTGACTGACCCCTGCTCTCTAACAGAAAATCCAAAATCCGGTGGGCAATATAAGTCGCGTATGGGCACAGAAAGATGTACATAGTTTAGACGTAAAGACATGAACTGAAACATTAAAAGAAGGCATTAAAAAAACAACATATTCACAGAAGACAATTACAAAATGAACTGGGAGCTTGGCAGCTCACCTGGGATTTCGACATCTTGGGACACTCTGCTTACTGTCTTCCCTAGAGTAACTCTACCCTGGGCAAAGCATTGCCTTGAGTTAGATGGGGGAACACCTCATCATATTCAAGACAATAAGGCATGCTTAAAGGAGAAACAACTTTTGCAGGTGTAGTTTTTTGATACATAAGGTAACCACTTTCAACATACATTAGCATACTAATGAAACACAAAATATGAAAAATCTTGGTGATGGAACTTCTGCATCCTAGCTTTACACCGAACATTTTGTATACTAGTGTGTGATGGTTTCTGTGGTTCTTTAATAATAGCTCATGGATTTCCATGGAAAAAGGAAAAGAAATCTACATAAGCATCAACCTGGGAAAACTACTCTTATGAATTCCTGGAGAAAATCAACTTTAGCTTTGGTGACAAACATGTGATCATATTTAAAAGGAAAAAAAAGATCTGCAAGAAAATGTCCTTTTTCCTTCACTCCTACCCAAATAGATAAATAGGAGACACATTAGGCCTTTGGCATTTTGGCTCTTTCTAAAATTCTCAAGTTTGTAAATGATAGGAACATAAACCAACATACAGGGAGAGGATTTTGAACATACCTTTTCTACTGCAAATGTTCGAATCACATATTCAGCCAGCAGCTCGGTTTCTATTAGGGTAACTTTAACGTCTTTATAGATCTCTGTGTCATCTGGCCAGTATTTGCAGCACTTGACCTTTTTGAAAGACAAATGATGTAAGAATATTTATCAATCAAAAATCCAAACTCAGTAAGAGTGGAAGAAAAAATACCCAAAAAGACAACTGAAATTTCTTTCTACACCTGAGAAATTGTGGACTAGTTGCTTTTGGACTTTTGGGCACAGCTGGAATTTCTTTACAGATTTGAGAAGTTTTGCACAGTTGCCTTCTGAATTTGCAACTTAAGGAAGCACTGGCTCGGACTCTTTTTCAAGCATTTTGAACCCTAAGATATCTAACAATTTCACATGGAGCTCTAAAAAAGCAAATTTGATAACATAATAAAAAAAAACGACATTAGGACTGATGATTATAAGTGACCGCTCTTGGGGAGAAAAGCAATGCGCTGAGTAACTGCTCCGGTGGAATGAAGTCCCCTAACTAAATTTAGGATATGCCTTTTTGCTATTGGTGCTGAATTCATTTATTTTATTGGTTTATGCAAGAGTGTCTTTTTAGGTAAAAATATCTATGCCATTCCTATTTCTGAAGGAGAGCGCTGCACAGACAGATAATGACTTGCAGGTTTTTCTGTTGATAGTGTACCCAGGAAGTTCCCATTGCTCCTTGTGGAGCTGCCCATGGATTTACCACAGAAGAAATATTGGTGACTTCTTAGACGTTTACGCGGTATGTTTAACAATTCCTGCCCATGCATGTTCTACAGCAGAATGCCACATAGACGGGGGGAGGAGGGGTGGATATAGGGCTGAGCTACTTGTATGAGAAAAAGAACCTGATGAATTTGGATCTTGAATAATTAACTGTAGAAGATAGGAGAGAGCAGTTGGCTTTCTCGAAAGAATTTATGCGTTCTCCCTTGAAGGTCAGTTTGCTTATGAGTTATGTGAGAGATACCGATATCAGTTATACTACAACAAGTCACAAGTAGGTGCTTAAAATTAATGTATACATTTGCATAAAAGCAACTACAGGCAACAGCCAGCCATTCTCTGTTCTGTAACATTAAAAGAATACATAACATTTTTAAAAAGCATCATATTAAACATTTCTTAAGCTTCTTTAGTCCTGACTACAACTGAAACCGGATTCAAAACATTCCTCTATTTCAATTATAGCTTCTGAAAAATGTCCCTCATGGTGCATAAAATGTGAATTGACCAACAACTGACAGATCTGTGACCAAGAGAGAGAACAGTAGCTTTCCTGTATACTGAACCTGATCTTGATTTCCAACATAAGAACTGCCATTTTGGGCAGACCAAGAGTCCATTAAGCTCAAAGTTCTGTTTCCAACAGTGGCCAATCCAGGTCACAAGTACTTGGCAAGATGCCAAATAAATCCCATGCTGCTTATGTTCAGGGATAAGCAATGGTTTTCCCCACGACTACCTAGATGATAACAGTTTATGGACTTTTCTTCCAGGACCTTGTCCCAAACTCTTTTAAAACCAGCTATGGTAACTACTAGGTAAAAATTTAGTTTTATTTTCAATTTGATTTTGAAGGGGCGGGGTTCATCACAAATTTCATTTTATTTAATGCTTATTTCATTTTTTTAAACAAAATAAAAATAAACCCACCCCCCAAAATGGACACCCCCCCTCCCCCAAGAAACAGGGCCTCCCGTCACCACCACCCATCCCTCCCACCTGAAAATGCAGGGGCTAAGTTCCTTCCTGGCCTCTATTTAACCAGTCTGGGGGGATTTGACACCAAGGAATATGTCTGGGCAAAAACCTCTGCATTGAGTAGGCCTAGGCTGAGGAAGGTTCCGTGACCTCGGCCTAGGTCCTACCTAAGGCCCATGCTTTGAGGCCTGGTCCTGATGCTGGAGCCTAAGCCCAGGACGCTGGGGGCCCGACAGGTGGGCCTGATGACTGGGGACCCAGGCCCGATGTTAGGGCACAACCCAGAGGCCGGGTCCTGATACCTAGGCCTTGGCTCAGTAAAGGGCCCAGGCTTGACACTGCGGCCTGATCTGGAGACTGGGTACCAACACCAACATTGGCCAGGCCCAGAAGCTGGGTCCCATTTCATGGGCCTCAGACCAGGCCCAGGCCTGACTCCAGGGCCCAGCCTGGATGTTGGGTCTCGATGCCAGAGCCTCATCCCAGGTTCAGGCTTAGGCCTGGCACACAGGCCTCAGAGGTCTTTGTCAATCTTCTTTCTTTTCTCTTGAAATGCCGTCTTCAGTTAATTAACTCCAGACAACCTCTCCAGTGGAGGGTAACATTTTGATGTAAGGCAGTTCAATTAGTTAATTAACAACGGCACCTCCTAATAGGATGGCATAATTTCAAGAGTGAAGAAAGAAGAAAGACAATGTCACATGAAAACAGCTTGGGCGCTGGGCCAGACCCTAGGCGTTAGCCAGACTGTAGGGCCCAGCCTGCTGGTTGGGCCCTGATGTTGGGCCTAGGTCCAGGCCGAAGCCCAAGCATCAGGACCTGGTCTCCAGACTAAGCCCCAGTGTTGGGACTAGGCCCAGGCATCAGAATCAGGAAGTAAGGGGAGCTGCGAAATTTCCCGGCCTGGGCCTTTGCCCGACTGATGACTTTTTTTTTCAGTTTTCAAAACAAAACACGATTCCGATGAATTTTCATCAGAATTTAACTCATTCCATTTTGACAACGATCTGAAACGAAATAGGAAATTTCTCTCTCATTTCCTATTTTGCTTCTTCAGAATGGCCTTTACCACATTCAATAACACCGGATTGTTAGGAGTGACACTATAACTTTACAATCCCTCAGCGAACACTAAGATCTCTAAATAAAGGACTATTGACTATTCCCACAAAATGGAGCACACACTTGATGCAAATAAGAGACCGAATGTTTTCAATAGCCAGTCCAAAGCTCTGGAATTCTCTGCCTGAGATGTTACGTATTTTACCAGATAGAAAGAAATTTAAATGTGAATTAAAACATGGCTATTCAAAAATGCATATAATTTAACTTAAAAACATAAGAATATACAGAACTGCTACTGCTGTGGGGAGAGGGAGGGAGGGAGAGAGAGAGAGAGTGAGAGAAAGACTCTTTATAAGGCTCTCATATAAGTAAACTATACTACTGTAAGAGCAACTAGTAACTTGGGGTGGTGGCCTAGTTTTTGGGGGCAGTTTTATATGCACAGTCAGAGGAATGAACAGCACAGTAGACATCAGTGTAGATTTTATGTGATTTGGAGTGACGAAAGGTACACAAAGATGAGATTTGTACATTCTACTCTCACCTAGCTAGCTCACATAAAATCTTCACTGATGTCTACTGTGTTGTTCGTACTTCTGACTGTGCATATAAAACTGCCTCCCAAAAACAAGGCCACCACCAAAACTTAACCCTGAGTTCAAAATGGCCCCTCTTACAGTGGTATAAAAAGTTGACTAATGTGTGTGCCTTCCCAGAGTCACGCTCTCTCTCCTATCCTCCCTCCCACCTGATATTTATCGCAAATCCCATTTCAGGCATAATGAACAGCATAATGCCCAGAAAAAATGGTGCAGTTAAATTGTGCGATAGCATGCATTATGCTATTGCTTGCAAAGTTAAACACCCCTCAGTTTCATAAACTTCTTCCTTTTGACCTCATTTAAAAAATTTGCATACACATTTCGCAATATGTTATTTATCGCATTATCACAGGCGTTAGGGCCCTAATGCCCGTGATAATGCCACATGCAATTTAATGAATGACTGTTTGTTTGTTGAGTTATAACTACCGTATGAATATCACTTTGTAAACCGTTGTGATCCATACATGGAACGACAGTATATAAAATGTCAAAATAAATAAATAAATAATTCGGCAATGAATTCCACAGTTTGTGAATTGAGTGAAAAATATTTTTTCTCATTTGTTTTAAATGTGCTACGTAGTATCTTCCTGGAGTATTTACCTAGTCTTTGTATTTTTTTTAAAGAGTAAACATCTGATTTGCATTTATTTTTTCCACTCCACTCATGATTTTATAGACTTTTATCATATCTCCCCTCAGCAGTCTCTTCTTCAAGCTAAAGAGGTATCCAGATTGGGGCGAAAGGAAACTTCCTTCATGGGTACAACAAAATAAATGGAATAACGCCCCATATTTTCCTGCAGCGTAGATACTGGGACTACCGCCTTCATCCTGAGGAGTCTTAGAAGTGTAATCTCCACTGCCTCTTCTTGTACTGGGAGTGGCAAAGAGACATCATGAATATATCCCGAGAAGTACTGTGGAATTCCAGTGCATATTCTTCTCGAATAACTTCCAGTACCCATTTGTCCAAAGTAATCTTGACTCACAATTGGTAAAAGAGAGACAGGTGATCACCTATCTCCTCATCCTTAAGGTGGATCAGTAAAATTTCACAGTGGGATTTTGGGATGAGGTTGAACCCGAACCTGTCCCTCTCCTGGGCTGTAGGGTATGAAAGGACTGGAACCTCCCAAGGGGTCGAGTCCTCTGAAATGTCGAAGTTCTGTAGTGGCAAAAATGCTGGGAACCCCTGGAATGTCCCCTCATAGGTGAGGGGTGCTGTGACTGCTTCCTCTTATCTTCCGGCAACTGGGGAACTGGCCATTTACTGGCCAGCTTTTCCAACTCACTACTGAATAGAAGTGATCCTTTAAAAGGCATCTTTGTAAGATTAGCTTTGGAGGTTGTGTCAGTTGACCAGTTCCGCAGCCATAGCTGTCATCTGGCTGCCACCACTGAGGTCACTCCACTGGCCGAAGTACGGACTAAATCAGAGCCTGCATCTGCTAAAAAGGCAGCAGTGGGCTCCATAACTGCTCTGGAATTCATCCCAGAGTAATCAATCTCCTGAGAGAGTAGACACGAATGAGCCACCAGAGCACAACAAGAAGTGATCTGTAAGGTCACAGCATCAAAAGCTTGTTTAAGGATAGACTCAATCTGTCTATCATGCGCATCTTTTAAGGCTGCTCCTCCTTCCACTGGGATAGTTGTTCATTTAGAGATGGCACAGACCAGTGCATCCACTTTAGGAAAATACAAACATTCCCTTACTGCTGGGTCCAGAGAGTATAGAGCTTCCAATGCTTGGTCCCCCCTTAAAATGTGCTTCTGGGGCATCCCATTCCAGATTTCCTGGATGGCATCCATCACTGGAAAGTAGCAGGAAGCCTTCCACAGGGAAATCAGAAAGGGATTCTTCTTTGGTTCCCAGCATCTTCAGGGTCTGGGAAACCAGGGCCGGCAATTTATCTGTATGGAAAACCCATAATATGGTCTGATATGGTTCTAACCCAGGGGGAATTTCCCCATCTTCCAAGGAATCTGTATCCTCCTCTTCATCTGTACCATCCAGGTCCCTGCCAAGGATACCCTTGGTAAGGTGAGGCATACCTCAGGGCCTGCTGGTAGGAATGGGAGAGGGAGGGGGCCACTGGCTGAGGTTCCATCTGAACTGGGGCAAGGGAGGCAGTAGACTGCGCCTGCATGCCTAATCCAGGAGGTACTGGGGAGGGACCAGTTGAATTTCCCTCTCCCATGGATGAACCCATCAAGGGGATACTAAAGTCCGGCGTACTTCCAGTTAAGGCAGTGGTCAACCCATCATCCAAATGGGAGGAGTCTGGCTTAGCAAAGTCCAAGGAGGTCAATTCCCCTTGGGCTTCCACACAGCCCTGACATAAGTTGGAGTCCAAGTCTACTGAGAGGCTCTAATATGGCAAGTGTTGCAGAGAGCAAAGCGCTTAGTTTTCTTGGTTGGCGGTGCCATTGGTAGCGGTAACCGAGCGTCCTATCGACTCGCACTTAAAAATTTATGTGCACAGATTTCAAGCACCTAGGTAGGATATGACAAGGCACATGCACAGCCCATGTACCCGGCTTTTCCTGTGTTCTGCACTTAGTAAGTTGTGCAAGTATGTACGCACGCGACATTGTGTGTGCGGTGCACGCACAGAACCAACACACTGCACATACCAACATTCTATGAAGTGCAATATGGCACGCATAAAGACACGTGCAAGATGGGCTGCCGCGGCCTACCTAAAACGGGGCCTAGTCCACCGGGGGGGCCGCTCAACCTGCTTGGAAGCGTATGGCATGCCAAGCAAGGAGACCAGAGGAAGTCTTACTAAAACCCCTCCAAGCGTCTCTGAATTGGGAGGTAAATCTTTTTCTTTCTTCTTCTTTTTTTTTTTTTTTACTTATCTGGGCTCAGCACTTACCGGTTGAGTACAGAGATGGTCTCCTGCTGCGGGGGGAGAGGACTTTGGCCATCACCATCACACTCAACTTCCTGCACCCGCTGCCTTTCAGCTGCTTAAGCAGCAAAGTCCACGTTGGGAACCGGCTTCCGGACCAAGGCACACCTCTGAAGGATCTTGGAAATTGCCTCAGGAATTCTCAACTGTGAGAGGGACCTTTAGGTCTCACCGCAGGAGAGTGGGGCTCAATTTTCCTTTGATTTAGAAAGTAGAATTTCTCCTTCCAAAATGGACAATCCCTATAGGGAGAGGTACATCCACCATCTGCTGGAGACAGAGAATACTGGAGGGCTGAGGTCACTACAGGGGTGGATGTAGGGTGATGTCAGCTCTGAAATCTGACTCACTCTCCATCTGCTGGCAGGAGATCATAACCCATTGGTCTTGAGTCCATCTGGCTACACACTTGGAAATGATAGGTTACAAATTACTAATAGGTCAGCAATTTCATTTTTAAGTTCTTCCAGAACTCTTCAATGTATACCATCTGATCCAGGTGATTTGCTACTCTTTAGTTTGTCAATTTGCCTTATTACATTTTCCAGGTCACAGTGATTTGTTTCAGCTCCTCTAAATCATCACCACTAAACATAATTTTTGGCATGGGAATCTCCCCAACATCCTCCTCTATAAACACCAAAGCAAATAATTAATTTAGTTTTTCCACTATGGATTTATTTTCCTTAAGTATCTCTTTCACTCCTGAATCATCTAATGTTCCAACGGACTCCTTCACAGGCTTCCTATTTTGGATGTATTTGAAAAACGTTTTTATGAGTTTTTGCCTCTATGGCAAGCTTCTTTTCAGATTCACTTTTTGCTTGCCTTATCAATTTTTTGCATCTAACTTACCCATGTTAATACTTTTCCTTCATTTGGATCCTCTTTCTATTTTTTGAAAGATGTTCCTTTGAAAGATAAATGCTAGTGCAGTAGTTTTCCTCAATGTCCTCCCTCCAGTTATTAAATCAAATTTGATTGCATTATGATCACTATTGTCAAGAAGCCCCACTGCTATTTCCTTTGGTTATGAACCATTTCTTGCAGCAGCACTTTTCTGTGTTCAAAATTCTTTTCTCATTTCTTTTCAACAATTATTCTTTCCACGTACAATGTACAGCAGTTGTAACCATATATGACACAATGCAAAAGCCACCTTGTGTTACCATCATTCCCTGATGATTATTAAAATAAGTGCAATTTATCTAAATAGCTTTTTCATACAGTGAACATTCTGTACAATAAGTAATATCAAGAAGAAAATTTGCCAAAAATGATACGCACGACTGAAGAGTTACATTATTCCAGATCTCTTAAAATATGGACCCTAGAAAAGAATGTCTGCATTTCCTGAAAAGTGGGCAGCCCCAATTGTACAACACTGTATAGATTTGGGCCATATGTTTAGTGGTTTGAAATGGATGGTTTTGGAATGGATACCGCCTCAGAAACGAGGTGGTGATAGAGCTTCAAGTTTAAATTTCAGGGAATATTGGATCTTTACCCTGAATATGGTCACTGCTCATGGTTTAAATGAAGAAACTGAATGGCATATTTTATGTTAAACTATATTTTATTTCAAACTATTTACTGATTAATGTTTTACATGAGACATTTCTGTCTGGACTAGTATAGTATTACTAACTGGTGACTGGTTCTCCACCTCTATATATTACCACTTCCATTGTGCCATTGTGGCTGACCATGTTATGAGACAATGCGGTGTGAGAGAAAGAGAAGCATAGACCACTGAGGAAGTTTAATTTTGAAACGTAGCCTGTGTAGAGTATTGTTTGGACTTCCACTGCAATGCAGCAAGAAAAGAGATTGAAAAGATATGTTTTTAAATGATTTTCAAAAAAGCCTAAAACATTATGGGCCGGATTTTCAAAGGGTTACGCGCACCGGGCACATTTTCAAAAGGCCCGGTGACGCGCGTAAAGCCCCGGGATGCGTGTAAGTCCCGGGGCTTTACTAAAGGGGCAGGGCGGTCCGGGGGTGGGGTCAGAGGCTCCCGGCACAGCGGTCATTTGTCGCTGTGCGGGGAATCGCGCGCCGGCAGTTGGCCAGCATGCACAACTTACTTCAGCTCCAGGGCTGAATTAAGTTTTAAAACAAGAAAAAACAAAAAAGGTAGGGGGGAAAGGGCAGGGGAGGTAGGGGAAGGGAAGGGAAGGTGGGGTGGGGGGGGGGGGTAGGGAACGTGGGAAGGCAGCGAGGCTCGGTGCGCGCAAGGTGCACAACTGTGCACCCCCTTGTGTGTGCCGACCCCTGATTTTATAACTTGTGCACGCCTGCACGCGCAAGTTATAAAATCGAGCGTACATGTGTGCGTGCCGGGTTGTGTGCGCACCTTTTAAAATCTACCCCTATATGTACAAAGGAACATGAAATACAGGAGCGATGATGAAAAGATGATTTTCTGGTGTGTAGTCATTTTACCAGTAGTCTTATACGGGTGCTATCTATTTCATGATCATTGTTTGAGTTTTTTGATTGATTTAAGTTGATTTAAATTTGATTGATTTAAGTTGATTTTTTGATTGATTTAAGTTGATTTAAGTTGATTGATTAAGTTGATTGAAAGAGCAGTGATTGTGTTTTGAATGTACAACATAGCTTTAACCAATTTCCTAAATTTTATAACAATTGTTTCCTCTTTTATACCCTGAGGCAATGTATTGTCACATTCATGAGGTCTCTACTTACCCAAAGTTCGATTTTCTCTTTTTGAGCATTCAGGAAAATCACAACCAGTGATGGGATCTCGTGATATGAACCATCATTCACAACTCTTCAGGATTATTCAGCCTTTTCTTTTTTTTATTGCTCTCCCTCCTCTTCTATACCAGCTATTGCAGCAGCAACCTCCAGCAGACGTAACAGATGCAGCTCTCTCTGGAAGCTGGCACAGGTGCACTCTGAGTCAGGTCAAAAGGTAGTGCTGCTGGGCAATAGCTGTGAGTGCTGCCTCTGTAGTATTCCCCAGGCTTAGGAGTTGTGCTTAGGTTTTCTGCAGAGCAGACACTGAGCTGCTGAGCTGGCCATTTTTATATGCATTCAGTTTAGCAATGTATCAATATATTGAATGTATTTTTTTTTTTAATTTTTAATTTTTCAAATTTTCAAAATCACAGCAAGTTTTAAGCTTACTTACAGAAAAGAAAATGCAATAATCTAAACATCAAACCAATTACTGCAACAATACTTAATAACATCCCATCAATTTAATACATTATTGCATTTCATCATATGAAATATATGGCTTGGGGACAGAATTTTAAGGAAGTTCAAAAACAATAATCTAACATGCAGTAATAGCTTTACGTAGTTAAAGGTACTCTTTTTTTTTCCTGTTCCATATTAGGGCTTAACTATGGAGGGAACTATTACCCTCCTTGCGTTCAGAAAGGATTTTAACTGTTCAGGATATTGGAAAGCATATATATCTTTCCCAGATCTAATAATACACTTACACGGATACTTCAATACATAGGAAAAACCCAAAGCTAGGACTTGAGATCTCATTACAAGAAATTCACGTCTCCTAGTTTGGGTTATAGGAGCGTAATCAGGAAATACACGAATATTTGCCCCCCGAAACTGGTTCTGAATATTCTTGAAGTACCTTTTCATTATATCATTTAAATCTTTTTCTACAATGAAGGATACCATTAGAGTAACTGTTTCATAATATTCCATTGTTGAATCCTCTAGGAATCTAGTTAGATTCCCTTCATTAGTTTGCAAAACATTTCTATTTTTATTAGATGTTGGTATATAATATAACTTATTCACTTGGGGGATTTCTCCCTCAGGAAATTTCAAATTTTCAACAAGGTACTTTTTCAATGTTATATACGGAAGTTCCCCAACAATTTTTGGAAAGTTGAGAAATCTCAGGTTTAAATGTCTAGAGTAATTTTCCATGTATTCCAACCTTCTAGAAATCGTAGTAACATCTTTTATAATCTTTACATTGCAGTCCTGATTTTTCTTTACTTCAACCTCCATCAGAGCCAGCTTAGGTTTAATTTCTTCTATCTGGGTTTCACATGATATTACTTTCTGCTCAACAGTTTCCAAATTGTCCTGAAAGTTACCAATCACATTCACTAACGCCGCCATAATATCCCATATTGCTTCTAAGGTGATTTTCTCTGGCTTAGACGGCATTTGAAAACGGGGTCTTGCTACAAACTCACCCGCCCTCAATACTGGTGATATTCCGGCCAGGCTACTCTCCCTCTCCAATGCAGAAGCAACGCCTCTCGATGTTCCATTGTCCTCACTCCGGATCGGGGTAGAAACGGGGGGCATATCCTCAGCTTCTGCCCCTACCGTTCCGGGGACCTCTCGTTCTTGCTCCGGCGTTTCTTCCTCTGCCGCCCTCTGACCTCCCTGCGTCGAGCTCAACAATGGCACATCATGTGCCTGCGTCTCGGCGGCCTCCGGGCGTGTGGGGGGGGAAGCAATCTCGGGTTTACGAGGAACTGGGGGGCTGAGAGTCACTTCTCCAAGAGAGACCAGCGCTTCCTCGGTAGGTCCCTCAGCGGAGTTCGCTCCCCCAATTTCCAGTACCTTCGCCGACGCATAGGTTGTAATCAAACGCTGTGCTGCCATAAGCTCCGTGTCTGAGGGATAGGTACGGAGCTTACCCTTTCTTTTCGCGGGCATTTTTGCAAGAAAAAAGAATTCAAAAACAGCGGAGCTCAGCGTACTAGCGTCTGCCTACGCCGCCATCTTGCCCCCATATTGAATGTATTTTTATGAAATTGTTTAAAATGTTGTGAGCCCCACAGGGCGATCCTTCAGGATCGATTAGGTGGAATATAAATTAAATAGAACATGAGAAAATAAGTGCAATTACAGCCACAAGAACAATCCAAGGAAACAGCCACACAATTTAAAAAAAATACCACATTTCGCCGCCCCAAAAGTACACACACATATTTTTAATGAAGGGATCCACATAGTTTATACACCTATTTTATAAAAGTATGTGCATATATTAAATATTAGCGAAGAAATGGCGGAAATATTAAACAAATACTTCAGTGTTCACTAAAGAAAACCCTGGAGAAGAACTGTCGCTAATAACAAGACATTGGAGAGGGGTGAAGTAGACAAAACTCCATTTACAGAAGAGAATGTATGGGAAGAGCTAGGAAAACTGAAAGTGGACAAAGCCATGGGGCCTGATGAGGTTCATCACAGGATACTGAAGGAGCTCAAAGATGTGCTGACGGGTCCGCTGCATGACCTGTTCAATAGGTCCCTGGAAACGGGAGTGGTGCCGAGTGATTGGAGGAAAACGGTTGTGTCCTGCTTCACAGGAGTGGGAGCAGAGAGGAAGCTGAAAACCACAGGCTAGTTAGCCTCACCTCGGTGGTGGGAAAAGTAATGGAGACTCTGCTGAAGTGAACTATCTACAGTCAGGAGAATTGCTGAACCCGAGGCAGCATGGATTCACCAGGGGAAGGTCCTGTCAGATAAATCTGATTGATTATTTTGATTGGATGACTAAAGAATTGGTTCGAGGAAGAGTGCTCAATGTGATTTACTTGGATTTCAGCAAAGCTTTTGATACAGTCTCGCAAACGAGGCTTGTGAATAAAATGAGAAGCTTGGGAGTGAGTGCCAAAGTGGTGATGTAGATTATAAATTGGTTGATGGATAGAAGACAGCATGTGATGATAAATGGAACCTACTTTGAAGAGAGAACCGTGTTAAGCAGAATGCCACAAGGATTGGTGTTGGGACCAGTCCTGTTCAACATCTTTGTGAGTGACATTGCAGAAGGGATAGAAAGTAAAGTTTCTCTTTTTGTTGATGATACTAAGATCTGCAACAGAGTGGACACACTGGAAGGAGTAGAGAGAATGAGATGTGATTTAAGGAAGCTTGAATGGTGGTCGAAGATATGGCAGCTGGGATTTAATGCCAAGAAGTCAGAGTCATGCATCTGGAGTGCTGTAATCTAAAAGAGCTGTACGTGATGGGGGGTGAAGGGCTACTGTGCACGGAGCAAGAGAGGGACCTTGGGGTGATAGTGTTTAGCAATCTGAAGACAGCAAAGCAATGTGACATTGTGATAGCTAAAGCCAGAAGAACGCTGGGCTGCATAGAGAGAGAGGAATGACCAGAAAGAAAAAGGAGGTGATAATCCCCTTGTACAGGTCCTTGGTGAGGCCTCACTTGGGAGTATTGTGTTCAGTTCTGGAGACCGTATCTCAAAAGGGATAGAGACAGGATGGAGGCGGTCCAGAGAAGGGTGACAAAAATGGTGGGGGGGTCTCCATCAAATGACTTATGAGGAGAGGTTGAAGGACCTAAATATGTATACTCTAGAGGACAGGAGCTGTAGGGGAGATATGATACAGACCTTCAGATACTTGAAAGGTTTTAATGATGCATAGATTAGTCTATGAACTCTACACCACAACAAACATAACTATAATACTATGTGTGATAAAACTACCCGTGTAAGTACCTTGGTACAACTGGTCATGAACTACTTTGCGAAATGTCTATGTCTAATGATATATTGTAACCGAACCTTTAATGGCACCTGTTAGAATGTGCTATAGTACGCTTTTCCCCTCATTAAATATGTGTCTACATGTAAACCGTTGTGATGGTATCTAACTTAGCAACGGTATAGAAAAGTTTTTAAATAAATAAATAAATAAATAAATAAACCTTCTCTGTTGGAAAGAAATCAGTAGAACTAGAGGTCACGAAATGAGACTCCAGGGAGGACGATTCAGAAACAACGTCAGGAAATATTTCTTCATGGATAGGGTGGTGGATGCCTGGAATGCCCTTCTGGAGGAGGTGGTGAAGACAAAAATGGTGAAAGATTTCAAATGGGCATGGGATAAACACTGTGAATCCCTAAAGGCTACAGGATGGAAATGAGGAAAAGAGCACATGGGGTGGGGGGGGGGGGGGTAACTTGCCGGTGTGGCGGTTACTATCCTTAACCAACAAGCCTTCATACTGTTGATGCAACTCACTATTGCTCTCTGCTTTAACGGCAAGGGGAAAAAAGGAAAGGGGGAATTAGTTTTGGACAGCAACCAACAAGGACATGAATTCTACAGTCAGAAAAAATAAACTTGTTGATGCAGCTGTTAGTACCCTTAACCAATAAGCTTTATACTTGTGATGTAACTCAACATTGCTCATTGCTACAAACAACAAGACATAATGGGGAATTGGACTTAGGAACCAACAAAGGCCCTGACTTAACGGTTTGGGAAACTAAGTACGGGAGTAGCTTGTATTATGGGTGAGACCTGTATGGCATGGCTGGTGCTACCATAAGCTTGCTTGGTAGACTGGATGAACCATTTGTTCTTTTTCTGCCATCATTTCTATGTATGTTTCTATATACTTTACACATTAAATAATTGTGACATATGCATATAACCACCTTCAGTTTCAGGTGAATTTTCAAGGAAGTTATGCATGTAAATGTAACATACTATTGTAACAATTTTCAAAAGCCACTTAACATAGGTAAAGGAGTAAATGGGTTAAGTGTGTAAATGCTTTTGAAAATCAGGTCCTTTATAAAAAAAAAAAATCAGGTGTTTATAAAAATCATGACCTTTATTTGCAGCACCAGGTGTTTTATAAAGCTGAAAAATGTATGTGTTTATCTCATGTATGAAAATACTTGCACATATACTTCCAAGCACCAGTTCACTTATACCCTCCACCACTTGTTGCAGACCCCTCATCCAAAAACTGCAGAACAAAAGAGAAGTCAGATGCAGGTGTAAGAGCATGCACGCATGTTTGACAATGCATATGTGCATGCTGTTTATAAAACACATAAACGTGCACATATTTCCAGGCCTTGCCCCATTAACAACCTCATAAAGGTTTCCCTCCTGCATGCATACATTTCTGTGTGTCATTGATAGTACACAATTACTCTGACCCTTCAGAAAATGCCACTCCTGCACACAGTCTATTTACATGCATAACTGCAGGTTTCACATGCACCCCATAAGTCTTTAAAAATTCACCTCACAGTCTTTAGAACAAAAACTGCCCTTCATATGTTTCCACAATTTTACCTTAGCGCTTTTAAAACAGCTGTTTTCCATCTTCTTAAACAGATGTAACAAACTATTTTTAAAAAAGTGCTGACTGAACTAGACCATTGTAGATGAAAATAAACTCTTATCTTTGAACAATCCATGGTAGACCAGACTCTAAAAAGACAATAATTATGGCATAGTGATCTTTCTATGTGAACTTTCTGAAGAAAACCTATAGGTTTACATAACTGTCTGATCCTTAATAACCCATACAACTATGATTACATCCTTATTTTTCATTCAAAGTCCTTTTTCGCTAAGTTTTTTTTTTTCAGCTCAGTAGCTTCATTCGACAAATGTTGCAAAGTACAGACTTGCGTTTTAAAATGATTTCAAATAGAGTTTTCAATAGTGTTAGTCAAAAGTCGCCAGTCTGAATACAGCCTAAGATGGCAGTGACCGAAATGCTGTATAACTTCTAAGTTGGTTTTAAAAAGCATTTAGATCTTTAACACTTGAGAGAAAAAAAAAAAAAAGCTATCTATATTGCCAATAATGAAATAGAAGTAAAATGAAACCATCAAATGCTCCAGTGCTATTCTGGAAGTGAGCCAGGACCAAGAGGTAACGGAGTACCTGCTGGTCTATGTGTGATAGATTCTGCACCGTCCCTTATGGCAGATGTCCAGGAATTTTGCCAGTGGGGCAATTTGTTGAGGAAACAAATTAAAATAGAACCATTGATAAGTCAAGCTGAAACATTAAAAAAAAATTGGGCAGGTGGGGAGGCGGACAGGAAAACTTTATTTCCAGTCTCACTGGTGCTTTAGGCACTCTACCCTTCTGTTTCTCTATGTTAATAGGCTATGAGCTAGCACAGAGGGGAGAGGCTGTAAAATCCATTGGTTAACTGGGAGATGGTACGATTCTAAGCATGCTGTACTATGAACTCTCATCATCCACCTCACCTGTTTCAACATCTGCTTTTACTAATTCAATAGTCGATTTGTCTTCCAGCAGCACAATCTATTATTTTATTTTATTTTTATTTCACATATACTGCATGAAAGCATGTTGTTGTCTGTAGGTATTTCCTTCCACAAACCTAAGCAAAATTCTCTATGTGCCTGCAAGAATGAGAATTATTTCTTCAACAACTTCAGATGACCTGCACAACTACATTGTACCCTAGCAAGGTATTTGATATCATCTGGTATCAAATCTGTAGAAACCTTGTTTTGCAAAAGATCAGAAAGGAAGAGCTAATCCAGGATAAAAAAAAAAGGGAAGACACTTGGAACAAACACAGCCATGGCTAGAAATAGTGTAGTTAAAACCCCAATTAAAGAGTTCAATTAAAACAAAATTGCATCTCAGCAAAGGAAGCAAAAATCGCTTACCTGTATCATGTGTTCTCCAAAGACAGCAGGATGTAAGTCCTCACAGATGGGTAAATGTGATCCAACGAAGCCCAGCCAGTGAAGATTTCTTCATAGCTTTTAGAAGTGTTAGCATTCTCTACTAAATATACATGTGCCATCTTCATGTATACCACATAGGGCCCTTTCAAAGGGAGGCAGGTGGGTTCTGTGAGGATTTACATTCTGCTGGGCTCGGAGAACACCTGTTACAGATATGCAATTTTCACTTTTGCAAATTCATGCAGGAGGTTAAGTCCTCAGAGGTGGGGCATCCATAACTACAGGATGCCGTCAATGAAAAAAGAAGAAAAAACAATCAGGAAAAACAATGGTGATAATTCATTTTGTCATTTTATCTTTTTATTTTAAAGGCAACCCAGAAACAATAATAATAATACTGGGCCCTAGTAGGGATGTAGTTGGATTCTAAACCTCAAATAGACTCCACAGGGCAGAAAACCAAACTTACTGTCACGCCTGGAAGCTTTATCTAACCAATAATAGGATGTGAGTATGTGGACTGTACTTCACATCACAGCTTTGCAAATCTCTTCCAGGGATGCTGATCTCAGGAGGGCCACCAGTGTTGCCATGGCTCTAACATGAGCCATAAGATGCTTATCCACAGTCACACCTGCCTGGGCATAACAGAAAGAGCTACAATATGCTATCCCATTAGAAAGGATGCACTTGGCAAAGGTAATTCCAGGATTGTTGGGATCAAAACAAACAATAAGTTGGGTGGACATTCTAAGGCTAAGGCCCTTTTGCAATCCAAACTGTGCAAAGGTTGCTGTCAGTCCGCCTGAATGTACAAAAATAAAAGTCAATAAAGAAAATATATGACATAAGGTGACACCTTATTTTTGGACTAACAAAACAGATTTCTTCACTAGCTTTTGGAAGCTAACACTTCCTTCTTTAGGTCAACAAGGAACAGAGTGCTGGCTCCTGAAAGATAGTCAAGAAATGGATTACATTACTTCAATATAAAAGTATCACCTTATACAACAAATTTTATTGACCTTTATTGTCACTAAATATACTTTTGTTCCCTAGTATATTTTCTGGCATGCCAAATTACAAGATGGTGGTGTCCAAGTAAATATGAGATTTGGGGAAATTAAAATGTTCCATATTTTTCATTTCATTTCTCTTATTAATTTATATTTTGCAATACATTCAAAAATAATTTTTGCTTGAATCGGATTACAATTCAGGAAATAAAAAATATATAACACAAAAATCATAAGCCTCACCAACATCAGGAAGAAACTTTTGTAGGGTCAGTCTCGACATTGTGGCATTCCCTACCACTCCACATCAGACTTGCACCAGATCTTATAGCTTCCAGGAAACTGGTGAAAGATTGGCTCTTTGAAGCTGCCTTTGGCCCCAAACAAGGACACAAACCCTACTAAGGACTCTGTATATAGCCTCTCCATTGTACTGCACTATTTATACATACTGTATTATTTATATGATGTACCTTACTCAGCAGTGTTATCTAATGATAGGGGTGTGCATTCATTTTCGCTGTATTGGCGATCCGCCACGTATATTACACTATTCGTAGTATTCGTGGGGAAGCGAAACGTATCGCGATTCCCCACGAATACACAAATCTTCCCCAAATTATACGGCCACCTAAATAAAAATTTAAACAAACCCCCCACCCTCCAGAACCCCCCCAAGACTTACCAAAACTCCCTGGTGGTCCAGCAGGGGGTCCGGGAGCCATCCCCTGCACTCACACCCTCGGTGCCGGTTTCATCATGGCGCCGATAGCCTTTGTCACAGGGGCTACCGGTGCCATTGGTCAGCCCCTGTCACATGGTAGGAGCCCAAGATGGCACCGATGGCCATGTGACAGGGGCTGACCAATGGCACCGGTAGCCCCTGTGACATAGTATGGGCAAAGGCTATCGGCGCCATTTTGAGTACTGGCATTGGACGGCCGGCGTGCAGGAGGTCGCTCCGGGACCACCGTTGGACCCCCAGGGACTTTTGGCCAGCTTGGGGGGGCCTCCTAGCCCCCACAAGACTTGCCAAAAGTCCAGCGGGGGTCCGGGAGCAACCTCCTGCATGCCAGCCGTCCGATGCCAGTACTCAAAATGGCGCCGTTCGCCTTTGCCCTCACTATGTCACAGGTACCGACGGTCGGCCCCTGTGACATAGTGAGGGCAAAGGCGATCGGCGTCATTTTGAGTACTGGCATCGGACGGCCGGCGTGCAGGAGGTCGCTCTCGGACCCCGCTGGACTTTTGGCAAGTCTTGTGGGGGTCAGGAGGTGCCCCCAAGCTGGCCAAAAGTCCCTGGGGGTCCAACGGGGGTCCCGGAGCGACCCCCAGGGACCCACTGGCTGGAAAGGTATATCATAAATAGACAATGATGATTTCAACAATAGTGACAATACTAATGCTCCAAGCAGTATGCAGCAATTTAATCAAATAATAAACAAGAACAAAAAGCAAAAAATAAAAAAAAATTTGCTTCAGATAGACAACAAAGTAGAAATAAAGCAAACTATATTTAAAAAAACCTGGGATTATCAGCAGCAAATATACAGAATATAGCAAACAAGAAAGCATCCTAAAACAATGTAAACTAAACAAATGCAAATCTGGAAGTGTTCTCATATTTTTGGGACATCATAATGAACATAAGATCTTAAGAAATTGCCATATTGGATCAGACCAAGGGTCATTCAAGCCCAGCTTCCTGTTTCCAACAGTGGCCAATCCATGCCTGGCAAGTACCCAAACAGTAAGGGGTAGCTTTTCAAAGAAGCACGTGCTCGTCCATGTGCGTGTGCCCCGGCATGCACACATGGACGCCCGATTTTATAACATGTGCATACAGGTGCGCACGCATGTTATAAAATCGGGGGTTGGCGCATGCAAGGGGGTGCAAACTTGTGCATTCTGCGTGCACCGACGGCCATCCTCAGTTCCCTTTCAGTCCGCTCCAAGTTTGGCGCAGACTGAGAGGGAACTTCACAACCCTTTACACTAACCTCCCTTCCCCTTCCCTACCCGCCCCCTAGACCTAACCTAGACCCCCCCCCCAAACTTTATCTTACCTTTTGTGCCTGCCTCGGGGCAGGCGCAGGTTGTGCGCGCAAGCACCCTGCTGGAACGTGATCCCCCGGCACAGTGGCAAATGGCTGCTGTGCCGGGGGCCTCTAGCCGCGCCCCACCCCGTCCCCGGATCGCCCCTTTCCCAAAGTCCCGGGACTTACATGCGTCACAGGGCTTTACGCTCGTGGCTGGGCCTTTGAAAATTGGCCCAGCGTGCGTGGGCCTTTTAAAATCTGGCCCTAGGTAGATCCCATGCTACTGATGCCAGTAATAGCAGTGGCTATTCCCTAAGTCAACTTGATTAATAGCAGTTAATGGACTTCTCCTCCAAGAAATTATCTAAACCTTTTTTAAACCCAGCTACACTAACTGCACCAACCACATCCTCTAGCAACAAATTCCAGAGCTTAATTGTACGTTGAGTGAAAAGAATTTTCTCCAATTAGTTTTAAATGTGTTACTTGCTATCGTCATGGAGTGCTTCCTAGTCCTTGTATTATCCGAAAGAGTAAATAACCAATTTACATCTACCTGTTCTAGACCTCTCATGATTTTAAAGACCTCTATCATATCCCCCTCAGCCATCTCTTCTCCAAGCTGAATAACCATAACTTCTTTAGCCTTTCCTCATAGGGGAGCTGTTCCATCCCCTTTATCATTTTCATCATCCTTCTCTGTACCTTCTCAAGTGCAACTATATCTTTTTTGAGATGTGGTGACCAGAACTGTACATGGAGTGATACAGGCGCATTATGACATTTTCCATTTTATTTACCATTCCCTTCATAATAATTCCTGACATTATTTGCTTTTTTGAGTGCAGCAGCAAACTGAGCCAATGATTTCAAAGTATTATCCATCAAGCTTTCTTAAATCATTTTTCATTCTCTCTACTCCTTTAAGTTGTATCTTCTCTGCTGCAGATTGTACCACCATCTGCAAAAAGATGAATTTTTCCTTCTAACCCCTCAGAAATATTGCTCACAAAAATACTGAACAGAATCTGTCCCAAAACTGATCCTTGAGGCATACCACTTAACGCTGTTCTCTCTTCAGAGTACTGATTATGTGCTTCAACAAATCCAATGAATCTGTATTGGTAATTTCTGATATAAGAAACCCTTATTTACCCAGACATTCTCATCTATGTAATCTCTACTCCATCCCTTTTGAGCCCAATATATCTGTCCAAGCTAAACAAGTTACATCTCCTCACCTACAACCTTGCTTCCTCAACTCACATGCTTCAAACAATAAGTCCCACCATATTCAATACCTAATTGAAGAATTCAAGCTGTACATTCTATGCCTTATGAAGACTTGGATAGTTGAAGATGCTACCAGTCTCACCCAGTTTTGCCCAGTTGGCTATCAAATATATCATAACCCATGTTTCATGGGCTGATGAGAAGGAGTTGCTATCATTGTTATGCACTCATAAGCTCTTGAACTAGTTAATGCCAAGCAAATATTCAAATCTGACTGCCTAGTAACTAAATTCCAAGGCAAATAGGGTCCTAAAATTGTTCTTAGCTATTGCCCACTGGATAATCACCCTGACTCCTTTCTTAAACTATCCAAATTTCTATGTGACATTGCCACTACTACTCACAACTTCTTAATACCTGGAGACTTCAACTATCAGCAGAGGTTCGACAAAGGGCATGCTTGTCACCTTCCAACACAATATGGATGACCATGGCCTGACACAGCTAATCCAGATTTCTATTCACAAACTTGTTCATTCCCTTGATCTACTTTCCATTCCCTAAGCATTAAGCCTGATCCCAACTCATTATCTGTGGTCCTCATCTCATGATCAGACCACAATCTAGTCCAGGCCACCATGTCAGTCCCAATACACACTCTTCATGCTCCTACTCCCAAACCTCTCTCCATCAGATGCAAAAGTTAAGAGAACTCATCAGCATATCTACATCCCGTGCTTCCATATACCCACCAGAACTTCTAGTCCAGCAATGAAATAATGAATTCTCCACAGCTATAGAGACCCATCTCAAACCCAATACTAACAGATCCCCAAGGAAGTCCCCATGGTTCTGTGAAGGTCTTCTTCTCCTTAAACAAGCCTGATAACTGAAATGAGCATGGCAAAAGCAAAAAACAGTTACCAACCCTCGTCTCTGCAAAAGGCATTCTAAAAAATACAAAGTAGCCATTCATCAAGCAAAAAACAGACTACATCTCCAAACAACTAAAACAATCCATAAATAACCCAATGAACTTGTAAGAAAACTCTCCAAGCCTGAATCCCTTCCAATTTTTATCACCACAGAGGAGCACACAGCTGAAGACTTCATTTAATTTTTCATACAAAAAATCCAAGCTACCCATTCCTCCTTCAATGCCTTTACTCCTACTTCTACTTCTCTTATGCCTGACCTAAGCCGATCCTGATAAAAACTGGATTTGATGAAGCAATCTGCACATCACGAAGCTTCTGCAGCATATGAGAAGTATTTTGAATGTAAGATCTGACAGTTTAACTTCAGGCTGTAGAAAGAGAACCAAAAATGTGGCAAGTGGTTTTAATAAGTAGCCATTAGAGGAGACTCTTGGGTGAAAGGGAGGGTTGACGAAGAGCATATGAATTGTTGAAGAACATACAAATTGGGAATTTCTGCCTTCTCAGATAAGTGTATGTTATCTGCAATAAAAATTGCTAAAAGAATATTGCACTTAACCTATAATTATTAACACAGAATCTACTGAAACCTCAGCCACTCCGTCTTATGAGTGCAGACAGCATCCCTTCAATGAACATCGTAATCTATGTTTAACTTATTTTGGAGATCTAAATTTGTTTTTATTTGTAGTCTGTTTGTTGAACACTCTAAAATGTAGTTTGGTCTTGAGAAGGTGAATTTGCCTTTGACAATACTGGACATTTGTTCACCACTTGTGTTCTCATTTTAGTAGTACTTCCTAATTAATGGCATCAAATAATACAGTATGGAGTGTCTCCAGCTCCTACAAAGTACTGCTGTTTGAATTTTGGTAGCAGCCAGAGCAACTGAGCACATAAAACCTATATTCCACCAACTGCAATGGATTCCAGTTGAAAGCAGGATAACATTCAAAACGCTCTGCTTCATTTACAAGTGCATGAATAAGCAAGCACCCAAGTACCTTTCCCAACTTCTTTCCTCCTACACACCTGCAAGAGATCTACGGTCATCCCAAATGGCTTTTCTTTCCTCCCATCCTCTGCCCTCTGCCCGATTGTCCTGCACTAGACTTTATGCTTTTAGCTATTATGCACCCAAATTTTGGAACAAGGCATTATTATCTCTATGATTTGAGCTTTACTACCTTACTTTCAGGAAAAAAAAACCTAACACAATGCTTTTCAGACATGCCTTCCCACCAGAGACCCCAGACCTCCCCGATGTAACTCCTTGAACTTCCAATTAAGAATGTGAAGTTATATACCCAGGAATCCCAATGCTTTTCCATCTGTAAATTTGATCACCACTGTACATCATTTCAATTGCAATTTGCTTGATCTAAATTGATTGCAATCTGCCTTGAGGCCATTCTTGGTAAAAAAGTAGAATATCAAATGTCTATAAATATATATATTATTTGCTTTAGTAGATATGTTATTAATTTTAGATTAGTAAATATTTTGCATTAAAGTAATGATTTATAATTTAGAGTTTATAAATAATTTGATTTTTGGATCACCACTTATCTGTCTGATTTGTTCTATATGGTAATTCTTTATATAATGCCCTAACTTTTAAAGTATAGAAATCATTATCTTACATTACCATTGCAGAAGTCTCCTACGGGAAGCTCTGTGGGTTTTTATGCAGGGGCTGATGGCAGAGGGATTAGCACAACACAACTTTAGCTCTCCACACAAACAGGAGAAATGCAAGGGGCCAGGAGACAGGCTATTAGATAAAGAACTAAACACCCCTTGGGAAGCTTCATTAAAGGAGAAAAAACAGTTGAAAAACATCTCTGTGCCATTTAAATGCCAAATGCGGAGGAGTGTGCAGGTGCCAGATAAAAAAAAAAGTGACAAGGGTGCCTTGCTGGAAGACATGAGAGCTTAAAGGAATGCACAGCTTGACAAGCAAAGCTTCAGGATAAGGACAGGTAGTGGCAGATGTAGTCAGACCCGCCAGAGGGGAATACAGGCACTGAGTCGTATGCAGCAAAAGACAGTGTTAAGGGGAGCCTCATGGTGGCTCCTCCACCTGCAATTAAGACTGTCCTTCTGGAAGCAGCTCCAGGGCATAAACAGGTCCCTAGAGCAGATGAATAAATATCCAGCCAGTTTTGTAAACAGCTGCGCATATGTCCCTGATGGTTAATTCATGAAGGGTGCACAGTATGCATGAAATATTTGACATGATATTTTATTTTTCACCTCAGTATGCACACTACCAGTAGGTTTTCTATGTAATGAGGCCAACTGGTTTTCAATCACGCTTGACAAAGGCGATCAAATCAAAATTGGGAAGACTTGTAAGTTCCCAGTGCTGCAGAAAACGGGTTTATTGTAAGAAAATGGTGAACAGAAAGAAACATAAATGGCAAGTTTTGTCGCAAAATGTTACTAAATTCTTTTGTTTACACAAATGACTATTGCCTTTTTGGAAATATTACCTGTTCATGGAAAGGGAAATGACAGGCTATGCCATACAAATAATTTCAATTCCTGGCTCAAAACCTGGTATACAGAAAATGGTTTTGGATACATTGGAGGCAGGGGTTGTGTATGAAGCAGTAAAAGGCTAATATGGTAAGGATGGCCTACATTTGTCTGTAGCAGGAAGGAGGATGCCAAGTGAGAAATTCAGATCATATTTAAAATAAAGAATGGGGGTGGCAGGAGATGGCCAATGAAATTGACGTCACCCCCAAGTAATACAGGACATGGGAGGAGAAAATAAAAAAAATCAATCAGTACAAAAAAGGAGACAAGGTGCATACAAAGTGCAACAAATCAAAACAAAAAAATGGGAAAGCTATGACCACAAATGCTCGTAGTTTGGGCAATAAAATCCCAGACCTGCAGGCCCTAATGGTGGAGGCAGACTTGGACACTGTTGCTGTTACGGAGATATGATTCATGGATTCTCATGATTGGGATATGGAAGGAAAGAGAGGCCAGAAAAGAGAGAGAGCTCTTTATGTTAAAAACAATATCCAAGCAGCTGAACTGCAAGGAAAGCGAGGTAGAGAAGCATTATGGGCTGTCCTAAAAAAAGATGATGGTTCATCCATTTTTACTGGTGTGGTCTACAAGTCTCCAACTCAAACAGAAGAACTGAACAGAGATCTGATTGAAGACATCCAAAAGGTAGGAAGGAAAGGAGAATTGCTGATTGTTGGAGACTTTAATATGCCGGACGAAGACTGGAGAATCCCTTCTGCGGAATCTACCAGAAGCAGAGAGATAGTGGGTGCCGTGCAAGGGGCTCTCTTCAAACAGATGGTAATGCTATCTACAAGGGAGGGTGTTATACTTGACCTAGTGCTACTGCTCACTAAAAAGGAGAATGTCTCTAATGTCCGGGTGGGTGCTCACCTCAGCACCACTGATCATCACACAGTATGGTTGGACATCACAAATAAGTCACGGACAAGTCACACAAAGACCAGAGTTTTACATTTCAAAAATACAGACTTTGTCGAAATGGGAATAAAGTCCCAGCCTTCTAGATCTGGAGGCAGAACTAGAAGACTGGGAGAAAATGGGAGAGGTGGAACAACAGTGGGCCAAATTAAAAGAAATAATTACAAAAGCAACAAATCTATATGTTAGGAAAGTAAACAAAGGTAAGAGAAATAAAAAACTGATTTGGTTCTCAAGGGAGATAACTGACATAATAAAAGCAAAAAGAACAGCGTTCAAGAAATATAAAGGATCCCAAAAAGTAGAACACAGGGCAGACTATCTGGTGAAACAGAGGGAGACAAAGAAAGTAATTAAGAAAGCAAAATGTCAGGCAGAAGAAAGGCCAGCCAAAGAGGTAAAGCGAGGGGACAAAACATTTTTCAGATACATCAGAGAAAGGTCTGAAGTGGTATAGTAAAATTGAAAGGTGACAAGGATCAACATGTGGCGAGAGACGAAGAAATGGCAGAAATATTAAACAAATACTTCAGTTTGGTGTTCACTAAAGAAGACCCAGGAGAAGGACCATCGCTAGTTAACAAGACTGTGGATGGGGGTGTGAAGTAGATGAAACTCCATTTACAGAAGAAAATATATGGAAAGAGCTAGGAAAACTGAAAGTGGAAAAAGCCACAGGGCCTGATGAGGTTCATCCCAGGATACTGAGGGAGCTCAGAGATGTGCTGATGGGTCCACTGTGTGATATGTTCAATAGATCCCTGGAAATGGGAGTGGTGCCGAGTAAATGGAGAAGAGCAGTAGTGGATCCTTTTCACAAGAGGGGGACCAGAGAGGAGGCTAGAAATTACAGGCCAGTTAGCCTCACCTCGATGATGGGAAAATTAATGGAGACTCTGATGAAGGAAAGGATAGTGAACTATCTACAGTCAAGAGGATTGCTGGACCCAAGGCAGCATGGATTCACCAGGGGAAGGACCTGTCAGACAAATATGATTGATTTTTTTGATTGGGTGACTAAAGAATTGGATCAGGGAAGAGCGCTCGATGTGATCTACTTGGATTTCAGCAAAGCTTTTGATACAGTCCCACATAGGAGGGATGTGAATAAAATGGGAAGCTTGTGAGTGAGCACCAAGGTGGTGACGTGGATTTCAACTGGTTGACGGTTAGAAGACAGCATGTGATGGTGAATGGAACCTTTTCTGAAGAGAGAACATTGTTAAGCGGAGTGCCGCAAGGATCGGTGTTGGGACTCTGGAATTTGTTGACAGAGGATGTGGTTAGAGCAGTTAGTATAGCTGTGTTTAAAAAAGGATTGGATAAGTTCTTGGAGGAGAAGTCCATTACCTGCTATTAAGTTCACTTAGACAATAGCCACTGCCATTAGCAATGGTAACATGGAATAGACTTAGTTTTTGGGTATTTGCCAGGTTCTTATGGCCTGGATTGGCCACTGTTGGAAACAGGATGCTGGGCTTGATGGACCCTTGGTGTGACCCAATATGGCATATTCTTATGTTCTTATGAGACCCTTAAACAGTTTTCATCGATACCTTCCGACTTCCCCTTAAGACAGCCCTTCAGGAAGGACTCTAAGAAGTCATTCTTCCATCCAAGGAAGTACTATCCTCCACCAGCAAGTTCCCGAACTACGAGACCTTATCAAATGCCTCAGCCTTGCCAGGCCTGAAAGCAAAAGACACAAGCAGCTCTCCAGCCGGGGCCTGCTTCTGGTTTTTGACTTTCACTTGGAGAGCAGCAGTCTGATTCCTCTGCCAAGCATACCAGTGGGAGGTCGATTGTGCCACTTTCACAACATGTGGCAATCAATCACAACCGACCAATGGGTGCTAGCAATCATTGCTCAGGGTTACCACCTAAACTTTCTTACTCTTCCACCGGACTCACCACCTCTACAGGCATGGAGAGTATCCGACCACTCTATCCTTCTGGAGCAGGAGGTTTCCCTTCTTCTCCAGTTAAGAGCAATAGAACCCGTCCCACTCTCGCAGCAAGGCCTAGGATTCTATTCCCGGTGTTTTTTGATCCCCAAAAAAATCCGGGGGACTTCGTCCAATTCTGGACCTACGTGCTCTCAACAATTACCTCCAGCGGGAAAAGTTCAAGATGGTAACCTTGGGTTTGCTTCTACCTCTTCTACAAAGAGGAGACTGGCTCTGCTCTCTGGATCTCCAGGACGCATACACACACATTGCGATCACTCCAACTCATCGGAAGTACCTCAGGTTTTTAGTAGGCCCAAAACACTATCAATTTCGAGTGCTTCCCTTCGGCCTAGCGTCTGCTCCACAAGTCTTCACCAAATGCCTCGTAGTTGTAGCAGCTTTCCTCAGGAAAGAAGGTGTGCACGTCTACCCCTATCTGGACGACTGGTTAATCAGGGCTCCAACCCAGCAAGCCGCTCGGTCGTCCCTCAATTTCACCCTACACACTCTAATTTCTCTAGGATTTCTTGTCAATTACGGGAAATCCTATTTAATCCCATCTCAAAACTTGTCGTTCATTGGGGCAGACTTGGACACTTTATAGGCAAAAACCTTTCTACCTCGACAACGAGCGCTAACATTCATGGCCCTCGCTCACCAGTTGCAATCTCAACATACAGCAACAGCTCACCAATTCCTCGTCCTGCTAAGACACATGGCGTCATCCGTCCATGTTACACCAATGGCGCGCCTGGCCATGAGACTCATGCATTGGACTCTGAGGTCACAATGGATTCAAGCTGTTCAGCCTCTGTTGACCATTATCCACATCACCAACTCACTCCGTCTGTCTCTCGCCTGGTGGAAAGATCAGACCAATTTCCTCCAGGGACTGCCTTTTCAAGTGCCAGATCCTCAACTCATTCTCACCACTGACGCTTCCAGCCTCGGGTGGGGAGCCCACGTGGACAATCTACAGACACAAGGACAATCTACAGACACAAGGACAATCTAAAGACACAAGGTCTCCAGAGGAAGCCAAACATCAAATAAACTTCCTAGAACTTCGAGCAATGCGATATGCTCTCAGAGCTTTTCAGGAACACCTATCAAATCACTTCATCCTTATTCAGACGGACAACCAGGTGGCCATGTGGTACATCAACAAGCAGGGAGGCACAGGCTCCTTCCTCCTATGTCAGGAAGCTGCGCAGATTTGGGCAGAAGTGCTCTCCCACTCAATGTACCTCAGGGCCACCTACTTGCCGGGAGTGGACAATGTCTTGGCAGACAAACTGAGTCGCGTCTTATAGCCACACGAGTGGTCTCTCAACCCCTCGGTAGCGACCTCAATCTTTCGCCAATGGGGATACCCCCAGACAGACCTCTTTGCGTCCCCTCAGAACCACAAAGTGGACAATTACTGCTCCCTCATTCGGAGCGAGCGTTCTCAGCACAGAAATGCATTCTCCCTCTCGTGGGCAACCGGTCTGCTCTATGCATTCCCTCCACTTCCTCTTCTTTCGAAGACTCTCATGAAGCTACGTCAGGACAAGGGAACCATGATCCTGATAGCACCTCACTGGCCACGCCAAGTGTGGTTTCCCATACTCCAGGATCTCTCCATCCGCAGGCACATTCCCTTGGGAACGGACCCACATCTGATCACTCAAAATGACGGATGCCTATGCCATTCCAATCTTCAGGCCTTGTCCCTGACAGCATGGATGTTGAAAGGTTAATCCTTCAACCACTTAACCTTTCAGATTCGGTTTCTCGTGTCCTGATTGCTTCACGGAAGCCTTCCACAAGAAAGTCTTATTCCTATAAATGGAAAAGGTACACATCATGGTGCACTTCGCAGTCCCTTGATCCCTTTTCCTGTACAATTCCAAGGTTTTTGGACTATCTCTGGCATTTGTCAGAGTCAGGTCTAAAAACCTCTTCCATCAGAATGCATGTCAGTGCGGTAGCCGCCTTCCATAAAGGTGTCGGGGATGTCCCTATATCAGTACAACCCCTTGTAACACGATTTTTAAAGGGTTTACTCCATATCAAGCCACCTTTACGTCCTCCGGCCCCTTCTTGAAACCTTAATCTGGTTCTTGGTCGGCTCATGAAAACTCCATTCTAGCCTCTTCACTCCTGTGACCTAAAATATCTCACATGGAAAGTGATTTTCCTTTTAGCTATCACTTCAGCTCGCAGGGTTAGTGAGTTACAGGCCCTAGTTACCTATCTGCCTTACACTAAACTCCTGCAGTACCGAGCGGTACTCTGCACTCTCCCTAAGTTTTTACCTAAGGTAGTTTCGGAGTTTCACATTAATCAATCCATCATACTACCTACTTTCTTTCCCAGGCCCCATTCCAATCCAGGGGGAACAGGTTCTGCATACCCTTGACTGTAAACGGGCTCTAGCTTTCTATCTAGACCGTACACTTGCCCAGAGGAAGAGCACTCAGTTATTCATCTCTTTCCATCCCAACAAATTAGGGCAACCTGTGGGTAAGCAGACTCTCTCCTCCTGATTGGTGGACTGCGACTTCAGTAGCACACCTACGATCGGTGCAGCTTCCCGACATTTGCAGGGCTGCCACTTTGAGTTCTCTCCATACCTTTACAGCCCACTATTGCTTGGACAAAGCCGGAAGACAAGATTCCATCTTCGGCCAGTCTGTCCTGCGTAACCTATTTCCAACGTGACGTACCAACAGCCTTCCGCCTGCACGGTGGGGTTCAGGATGCCCTCTACCAAATTCCACCCCAGTTGTTGTGCCTGTTGCATGCCGTTGGGTACATTTGGTGCATGTTCGGACAGCCTCAGCTCAGTACTCACCCATATGTGAGGACTACCATCCTGCTTGTCCTGTGAGAAAGCAAGTGTTGCTTACCTGTAACAGGTGTTCTCACAGGACAGCAGGATGTTAGTCCTCATGAAACCCGCCCGCCGCCCCGCGGTGTTGGGTTCGTGACGTTCTTTTGTTTTATTTTTTCGGCACTGCCTGTAGCTATCAAATAAGACTGAAGGGGGACCCCTGCTGGCTGCAGGGTTAGTGCCATGCTGGGCATGCCCAGTAGGGGCCAGTCAAAGTTCTGGAAACTTTGACAGAAGTTTTCCGTGATTGGGCTCCATCCTGTGATGTCACCCATATGTGAGGACTAACATCCTGCTGTCCTGTGAGAACACCTGTTACAGGTAAGCAACACTTGCTATCCACATGTTTATTAACCCCTTCAAAACAATGAAGCAGATTTGTTAGGCAAGACTTCCCTTGGGTAAATCCATGTTGACTGTGTTCCATTAAACCATGTCTTTCTATATGCTCTACGATTTTGATCTTGAGAATAGTTTCCACAATTTTTCTCAGCACTGAAGTCTGGCTCGCCCCGGGAGCCTTTTTTAAATATTGTGGTTACATTGGCCACCCTCCAGTTGTCAGGTGCAATGGATGATTTTAATGATAGGTTACAAATTTTAACTAATAGATCAGACATTTCATGTTTGAGTTCCTTCAGTACCCTAGGATGCATACCATCTGGTCCAGGTGATTTGCTACTCTTTAGTTTGTCAATCTGGCCTACTACATCTTCTAGGTTCACAGTGATTTCATTCAGTTCGTCTGACTTATCACCCCTGAAAACCATCTCCGGAACTGGTATCCCCCCAACATCCTTATTAGTAAACACGGAAGCAAAGAATTCATTTAGTCTTTCTGCAATGGCCTTATCTTCCCTAAGAGCCCCTTTAACCCCTTGGTCATCTAATGGTCCAACCAACTCCCTCACAGGTTTCTTGCTTCGGATATATTTTTAAAAGTTTTTATTATGAGTTTTTGCCTCTATGGTCAACTTCATTCCAAATTCTCTCTTTGCCTGTCTTACCGATGTTTTACACTTAACATGACAATGCTTATGTTTTATCCTATTTTCTTCAGATGGATCCTTCTTCCAATTTTTGAAGGATTTTTTTTGGCTAAAATAGCCTCTTTCACCTCACCTTTTAACCATGATGGTAATCGTTTTGCCTTCCTTCCACCTTTCTTAATGTGTGGAATACATATGGACTGCGCCTCTAGGATTGTATTTTTAAACCATATCCATGCCTGTTGAACACTTTTAACCTTTGCAGCTGCACCTTTCAGTTTTTTTCTAACTATTTTCCTCATTTTATCAAAGTTTCCCTTTTGAAAGTTTAGTGTTAGAGCTGCAGATTTACTTATTGTCCCCCTTCCAGTTATTAGTTTAAATTTGATCTTGTTATGATCACTGTTGTCAAGTGGCCTAACCACTGTTACCTCTCTCACCACATCCTGCGTTCCACTAAGAATTAAATCTAAAATAGCTCCCTCTCTTGTTGGTTCCTGAACCAGTTGCTCCATGATGCAGTCATTTATTACATCCAGGAACTTTTATGTCTCTAGCAAGTCCTGATTTTACATTTACCCAGTCAATATTGGGGTAATTGAAATCTCCCATTATTATTACACTGCTAAATTGGTTAGCTTCCCTGATTTCTCTTAGCATTTCATCATCTGTCTGACCATTTTGTCCAGGTGGATGGTAGTATACTCCTATCATTATACTCTTACCCAACACACATGGGATTTCTACCCATATAGATTCTACTGAGCATTTAGTCTCTTGTATGATCTTTATCCTGATGGACTCTATACCCTCCTGGACATAAAGTGCCACACCCCCACCAAGTTGATCCTCCCTATCATTGCAATATAATTTGTACCCTGATATAGCACTGTCCCATTGGTTATCTTCCTTCCACCAAGTCTCTGTGATGCCAATTATGTCAGTCTCATCATTTGCTGCTATACACTCTAACTCTCCCATCTTACTTCTTAGACTTCTGGCACTGGCATACAGACACTTCAAAGGGTGTTTTTTGTTTGTATTAACAACCTGCATTTCAGTTGTTAGGGATAATTCAGAAATCATTAGCTTCGGTGATTTTTTACATATAGGCATATGGACTATGTTTGCTTTTAATGGAACCTCTCTGTTGGGATGCCCTAACTCTCCTGTTTCATTAGTATCCTTCAAGGATATATTTCTCTGAACCATACTCTGCTGAGTGACTGTTGGCTTTCCCCCTTGTTCTAGTTTAAAAACTGCTCTATCTCCTTTTTGAAAGTTAGTGCCAGCAGCTTGGTTCCACTCTGGTTAAGGTGGAGCCCATCCTTTCGGAAAAGTCTCCCCTTTCCCCAAATGTTTCCCCAGTTCCTTACAAAACTGAATCCCTCTTCCCTGCACTATCGTCTCATCCATGCATTGAAACTCTGGAGCTCTGCCTGTCTCTGGGGACCTGCACTTGGAACGTGAAGCATTTCAGAGAATACCACCCTGGAGGTTCTGGATTTCAGCTTCCTACCTAAAATCCTAAATTTGGCTTTCAGAACCTCTCTCCCACATTTTCCTATGTCGTTGGTGCCCACATGTACCACAATAGCCGGCTCCTCCCCAGCACTGTCTATAATCCTATCTAGGTGACGCATGAGGTCTGCCACCTTCGCACCATGCAGGCAAGTTACAAGGCGGTCCTCACATCCACCAGCCACCCTGCTATCTACATTTCTAATAATCGAATCACCAACTATGATGGCCGGCCTAACCCTTCCCTCCTGGGCAGTAGCCCTGGGAGACTTGTCCTCATTGCGAGAGGAAAATACATCACCTGGAGAGCAGGTCCTTGCTACAGGATCACTTCCTGCTACACCAGGGTGATGTTCTCCTACTGGGAGACCTTTCTGATCCAAGGTCCCTGAATGTCTCATCAATGTACCTCTCTGTCTGCCTCAGCTTCTCCAAGTCTGCTACTCTAGCCTCCAGAGATCGGACTCGTTCCCTGAGAGCCAGGATCTCTTTGCACTAGTTCTTTAGCTGGTGGTCACCAGATAAGCTTTGTCTGATTAGCTTTATCTGGATATTCGGCCCAAATCCACAATGGCTGAATATGTGGTCTAACTTCAAGACAGCTACTTACCCAGTGTTTCCTGGGTAACTTTGCCTAGCCAGAACTAAATATCAGTACTGCTCAAAGTAAAACCATACCCCGTGAATGTCCCCAATGCTGCCTCTTTTTATTTGGGTAAATTTTGTCTGGCCAGTAGTCTAACCAGACAAAATTTACCAAGTAATTGGGAAGGAGGAAGGAAATGAAAGCATTGGGGTTTGTCCATCTCACTCTAAAAGTTAGCCAGACAAGCCCTTTAAATATTGAAAATCTCTAGACTAAGTTTACTGTGGCTGTACAGCACTCTGACATCATAGAAACATATGATGGCAGAAAAGAACCAAACAATCCATCCAGTCTGCCCAGCAAGCTCATAGCAGCATCTGCCGCACCATACAATTCCCACCATACCTAACAGTCTTCCAGATCATCAAGCCAGAGGTCTTGTTGGTTGCTATTTGAGTCCAATTTCCTGCTACCTCTTGCTGTTGAAGCAGAGAGAATGATGGAGTTGCATCATCAGTATGAAGGCTTATTGGTTAAGGGTAGTAACCGCCATACCAGCAAGTTACCCCCATTCAGTCTTTTCTTTGTTTTCATCTTCTGTCTAATTCCCTTTTCTTCTTTCCTCCCTGCCATTGAAGCAGAGAGCAATGTTGGAGTTGCATCAGAAGAATTAGGCTTATTGGTTAAGGGTAGTAACCACCGTGGTAGTAACCAAGTTACCCCATGCACTTTTTTCTTCATTTCCATCCTCTAACCTTTCTCAACAATCCTTCTGCAATGTCATACACAAAAATTGTAGAAAAGAACTGATCCAAGGACCGATTCCTAATATACACTGCTAGTAACACCCCGCTCCTTGAGGTGAACTCCATTTACCACTATGTGATGCGGGCAAACAACTGATGTGCATGGACTGGGAGAGAGACTTCTAGGTGATAGTGTCCAATGATTGAAGACAGCAAAGCAATGTGACAAGGTGGTGGCTAAGGCCAGATGGATACTGGGCTGCATAGAGAAGCATAACCAGCAGGAAAAAGGAGGTGATAATGCCCCTGTACAAGTTATAGGCGAGGCCTCACCTGCAATACTGTGTTCAGTTCTGGAGACCATATCTTAAAAAGGATATGGACAGGACGGAAGCAATCCAGAGAAAGGCAACAATATGGTATGGAGTCTGTACCAGAAGAGGAATGAGGGACCTAAACATTTAAACAATGGAGGATAGGAGAGAAAGGGGAGATGTGATACAGACTTTCAACTACCTGAAAGGAATTAATGAGGCACACAAATCTAATCTTTTTCAATTGAAAGGAAGTTTTAAATCTAGGGCTCATGATATGAAACTCCAAGGAGAAAGATTGTCAGGAAATATTTCTTCATGGAAAGGGTGATAGATGCATGGAATGCCTTCCCAGAAGAGGTGGTAAAGACAAGAATTGTAATAGAATTCATCAGGGCGTGGGATAAAACAGAGGAACCCTAGTGGCTAGAGAATGGAAATGAAGAAATGGGGTAACCTCTGTTACACCTAAAGTTTACATTTCTGCATTTAGGTAATCTGTATGGAGTGGCAGTTACCTCCCTTAATAGAAGGCATTGGGGTAACTTGCATAGAGCAGAAGTTACTACCCTAAGAAACATATTGGGCAGGCTGGATGGACCATTTTGATTTTTAAGTGCCATCATTTACTATGTTATTGTCTCTCTATATACAGCGCTGAATACATCTGAAACTGTAGACTGAAATTGTAATCTCTCTCAATCTAACTGAAAAGATGGAATATAAATTGACCTTAAATAAATAAATAAATCTATCTGGTAAGCATTTTATAAATGATAAACAATAATAATAATAATAATGGCAGGCTCTGGGTAACAAACTACTGACGCCCTATGAAAGTCAAATGATAGTCACAAGGGGGCAAAGGGCGTACACAAGTCACTCTTTAAACTGATTTAACACTATTATTGTTTGGCTGTTCTGAAGGATTGGATTTGTCATCAGAGGACACAGGAAAATGGCCATACTCATGGCACTTGACAGAGTGGAGGTTAGCATGGTTTCAGCATTAACATCTAAGACACCATGAGGGCAATTTACAAAATCCATGCACACGGAAATGGGATTTTTGACAATTGTTCATCCCATGTGCAGGTGAAGTTATGCAAGCAGTTCCACTATAGATAACATTTTACCTGGTGAGGGGAGGCATTCCTGGGAGTAGGGTTGGGGAGGTGCTTGTATTTATATGCCCATTTGATTAGATTCTCAAAAATATGTGCACCAATTTACACGGAAAAAATACCCACACAAGAAGCAAGTGTAAACTTGTGCACATACTTTTCTTAGGCACTTTTCAAAGAGAAATCTTAAGTATCTGCAGACTTTGTATTTCTGTGGGCAGTTTGAAAATTGCCCTCCATGTGTGAACCAAATGCTAGCGCACTGCTGAGCCTTCAGTCAGGAGTAGGTTAGCATCCGTGTCATCTGTCACACAGGAATCATTTGAAATGAAAGTCAGGTTAAACAACATGTTTGCAACTAGGGATGAATATTTGCACAAGAGCAATGGATGCTAGTGCTCTCAGTCTTGATCTGGTTGCACCACTTTCCCATCATTGATTTTAGGAGTTAGTATTCCGCAGACACGTAACTTATTTGGTGGTGTTTGGAATCCTAAGCTTGTTTTCACGTGCAAGTATTTTTTTTTTCTTTTTGCTCGATTTGGGTTATCTTTTGGACCCAGCAGTTTCCGCCTCCTCCTTGGGATTCCAGTCACTTGGAAATATATTTGGACTGGGATCTGGTGTTATGTGTCCTCATTCACAGCTACCCATGGACTTTTTCCCCCAATTTTATATTATTTATTTACTTAGTTCAAAAATTTGATCCTGGTCTCCTACCGGAGTATTCCAAGCAAGGAATAGGATTAACTGAATAATTTTCATACATCATACAAAAAAATAAACAAACGTAATACATAGTACAAACACATACATCATACAAAAAATAAACAAATGTAATACATAGTACAAACACATACATAAATAATACAAAATAAGCAAGCATAATGCCTAATATCTAGATAGCGCATTCCCCTCCCAACCCCCTTAGCCCGGTCACTGCAGTGATTGTCCTTGACCAGGGACCACACATAAGGGCTGCTTTCTGAACACTGCAATGATAGGCCCTAAATCTAGTCACTAGGTATTGCCATTTTGCAATGATGAGGACTCTCCCCCCACCCCCAGTAACTGTAAACGTTATCTCCATAACGACCTCAGTCCTGGCCCAGGTAGTGGAAGACCTACTTTGGGAACTGAACCCAGGACCCCCCCGCATGGTAGGGCACAACATTGCTACCGAGTCACTCGCCAGCTCCACATGTAAGCATTTCACAAGAGGATCAGGAGCTCCAGGGAGGAAGATTCAGAACCAATGTCAGGAAGTATTTCTTCACGGAGAGGGTGGTGGATGCCTGGAATGCCCTTCCGGAGGAAGTGGTGAAGACCAGAACTGTGAAGGACTTCAAAGGGGCGTGGGATAAACACTGTGGATCCATAAAGTCAAGAGGCCGCCAATGAAGAGTGGGTGACTCGCCAGAATGATGGCTACTGCCTGGACACAATACCCTTATTCAATAAACATACACATGGTTACTGTGACTCCAACATCACTCTAAGCTTCAACAGCAAGAGGAAATGTGGAAAAAAGGATTTGCACTCACAAAGCCGGGAGTAGCTGGCTTGTTACGGCGGTTACTACCCCAAACCAAATGTGCCTGATACTTCACTTTCGATGCACATCCAGCATAGCTCTCTGCTCCAACAGCAGGGGAGAAGAAAAACTGATACTTCACGCATACCCAGCATAGCTTCAACGGCAGGGGAGAAGAAAAAAGGATTCACACTCACAAAGTGGGGAGTAGCTGGCTTGTTACGGCGGTTACGACCCCAAACCAAATGTGCCTGATACTTCACTTTAGATGCATATCCAGCATAGCTCTCTGCTTCAACGGCAGGGGAGAAGAAAAACAACCAATAAGGGCTGTATAACATAGTCTGGGTTAAAACAAATAAGCATGGGTGTAGCTTGCTTATTGCGGCGGTTACTACCCCTACTACCCCCTAACTAATCAAGCTAGATATTTCACTTGGATGCAGCTCCATCACTGCTCTCTACATTAATGGTGGGGGAGGAAGGGAAATAGAACCAAGAGCTAAAAGAAACAGATAAGTATGAGAGAAAAAATGTGTGAAGCTTGCTGGGCAGACTGGATGGGCCGTTTGGTCTTCTTCTGCCGTCATTTCTATGTTTCTATGTTTCTATATTTCAGGCAGGGATCACTGTTCTTAGCGGTTTAACTTACAGCAGGACTACAGACTAACTGTAATAACAGGTGCCAGGTTCCAGATTCACAGTTGTGTCTCTTATGAAAAGCCGTAAACAAATAAAAATAGCCATTCAAGCTAACTTCCAGGCTTTGCCATATAATTATTTTTCACATATACCCGCAGCTATTCTGATTTTAAAAAGCCCTGTCTGGTCAACTAATTCACAGATAACTTTGCAGCATTCCTTTTTCATTACATTATATTTGTATTTTTACTCCGTAACATTGCCTTATCCAGGAGCTCTAATGCCTATTGAGCTCCCTTCACTTATGTTAACATTCGTTTATCCTGTAGACTCTTTTTTCCAGGTTCAATTTGCCATCACTTCAGAAGACTGGCTGAGTTGGTAACAACATTTCTTTTTGTACCCTTGGACTTTCATTGCTCTTATCCTGCTGTGCCCAAATGCTCAGTGATCAGTTAGCACTTTGAAGCTTGCTTTTTTTGTTTCCTTTTGTTATTCAGAACAAACAACCTGCACAGTTGGGACTTTGCATCCCTTCATGCATGACTGTTTTAACATTTTAAGTACAAAAAGCTACTTACCCTTCCCACTTCCACGAGATTAGTCACCATGATGATGCTGGCTGTGTTTTCATGCCATACCATCCGCCAGAAGTCATATATTGTCTCTTGCATTGGACCTATGTAAATACATGAATGGGATAGTTTTCATTTTTTTTTTTTTCACAACTTTTCATAACGGAATGTTCAGAAAACATCTCGTCTGAACCACAAGCAGGATGTTTTAGTTTGAATTGACCCAATATGAATCTCTTGCGACGCTGCACCAACGAAATACTTAAATAATGACCTTCATAATAGGCTTCCTCGTTTAGGCTTTCGCCGATACAACTCGGCCTTATATATAATCATCGGTCATATTGTTGACAAAATTTTTTCAAGAATTTTTCTTTTGCATATTAAAATAATAAATATTTGACTGACATCATTTCTTGTATATAAAGCGTCATTCAAATGATTGAACTTATCTGACGGTGTTCACAGTTCTAACCCGTTGAAAACCATAACAGAGTTCACGGTGCTGACCCGACACGAAAACGTGTTTCGGACTGCTTTCACCATCTCCCAGTCCTTCATCAAGGGTAATGGTTCTGCGTCAAAAACATTCATTAATCAACTTTGATAACCAATCTTGCACATTCAGTCAATATTTCAGTGGACTTACAATTATAGCAGAGCGGACTATATCCTGGAAAAGTACTTACATGGTTGTCACCTAATTCAAACATGGCGCTTCGGCGTTTTTTACCCATTTCCGGGAAACCTCCCAAAGCCCTTGAATATGATGGAAAAGTGACGTAATGTTGCTCCTCCCCCCTATCAGACTTGCTCCGGGTTTACCGTATACCACGTTATATCAGAGTATACCATTCTATGGAAGCATTGAGCCCTGCTGGAATCACAGTATTCAATCTAAATATCCACTGCTGTTCTTTCTTGTTTAGAACTTTATTGATGTCTCCTCCACGAGGATGGTTCATGATTTTTTCCAAAATTCTCCAACGCAAGGAATCAAAAGAATGTTGAAAGTCAATGCAGTGCTGCACCATGGGAGCAGTCAATTTTTCCGTGGTGATGCAACTCCGATGTTCAACCAGACGTGTACGAATCATTCTTTTAGTTCTGCCAACATAACAAAGTCTGCACGGACATTCAATGAGATAGACGACATGCGTGGAACGGCAATCAGTGTAATGATATGCTACATGTTTATACCCTCCAGCAGTAGTCCAAGTTTCACCAATAATTATTTGTTTACAGACTGAACAACCAGTGCACGGCCAAGTGCCATGTGGCAACACATCTTCAATAGGTTCCTGCAGAAATGAGTGCATTACCAAGTCGCCAATATTGCGTCCTCTACTGTATGCAATTATAGGATAGTCATCAAACAAGATATTGTGGGGGCGCAAAACAGCCCAATGTTGCTTGATAGAACGCGCAATGGATCCAGCCCTGTCAGAAAAAGGGATCGTGCAGACTAAAGGCGATTGGTTATCACTCTGTTTATCTAATAATAACCAACATCGTTGGGCATTTGTGGCTCTTTTCCATGCTAACTTGATATATCGTATAGGATAACCACGTTGTAAAAGTCTTTTAGCCAACAGATCTGCTTGTAGCTGAAACTGCCCTGTAGTGCTGCAGATACGCTTCAACCGCAGGAATTGGCCGATGGGTAGATTTTTTAACAAATGATGGGGGTGAAAACTTGAAAAATGCAGCAAGGTATTGCGTTCACAGGATTTTCGATAGAGAGTAGTAGTTAACTTGTTTCCATTTTTTGAAATATGTAGATCCAAAAAATCTATTTGCTCTGAATGAAATGTCATTGTGAATTGTAAGTTCCTATCTAACGTGTTTATCCAACTGTGAAACTCTGCTAGCATATCTTGATCACCGTGCCACAGGAAGAACACATCATCGATATATCGGGTCCAATGCCCAACATTTTGAAATTCAATAGCATCATATAAACATGACTCTTCGAATTCAGCCACATAAAGATTTGCCAGACTGGGGGCCATAGTGGCCCCCATCGCTGTACCGTGTATCTGTTTATACCACGTGTGTTGGAACATAAAGAAATTATTGCAGAGCGCCATCTCTGTTAAAGACATCAAAAACGTGGTAGGAATACGATGGGGCCGAACACGTTTATTCAAGGTGGTCTCAATAATGTTCAATGCTGCCCGCTGGGGGATACTGGTATATAATGCTTGGATGTCCATCGTAACCAATAAAGTGTTTTGTACATCGTCCATCTCATCTAACTTCACGAGCATATGTTTGGTATCCTTACAAAAGGATTTAGATTTTGACACAAAGGGTTGTAACACCACGTTATGTTGGCAGAACTAAAAGAATGATTCGTACACGTCTGGTTGAACATCGGAGTTGCATCACCACGGAAAAATTGACTGCTCCCATGGTGCAGCACTGCATTGACTTTCAACATTCTTTTGATTCCTTGCGTTGGAGAATTTTGGAAAAAATCATGAACCATCCTCGTGGAGGAGACATCAATAAAGTTCTAAACAAGAAAGAACAGCAGTGGATATTTAGATTGAATACTGTGATTCCAGCAGGGCTCAATGCTTCTATAGAATGGTATACTCTGATATAACGTGGTATACGGTAAACCCGGAGCAAGTCTGATAGGGGGGAGGAGCAACATTACGTCACTTTTCCATCATATTCAAGGGCTTTGGGAGGTTTCCCGGAAATGGGTAAAAAACGCCGAAGCGCCATGTTTGAATTAGGTGACAACCATGTAAGTACTTTTCCAGGATATAGTCCGCTCTGCTATAATTGTAAGTCCACTGAAATATTGACTGAATGTGCAAGATTGGTTATCAAAGTTGATTAATGAATGTTTTTGACGCAGAACCATTACCCTTGATGAAGGACTGGGAGATGGTGAAAGCAGTCCGAAACATGTTTTCGTGTCGGGTCAGCACCGTGAACTCTGTTATGGTTTTCAATGGGTTAGAACTGTGAACACCGTCAGATAAGTTCAATCATTTGAATGACGCTTTATATACAAGAAATGATGTCAGTCAAATATTTATTATTTTAATATGCAAAAGAAAAATTCTTGAAAAAATTTTGTCAACAATATGACCGATGATTATATATAAGGCCGAGTTGTATCGGCGAAAGCCTAAACGAGGAAGCCTATTATGAAGGTCATTATTTAAGTATTTCGTTGGTGCAGCGTCGCAAGAGATTCATATTGGGTGAGAAGTTTTGGGTTTTTAGCACGTGCATTATTTGCTCCCAATACTTTTCAAAAAAGAAGTTCAAGTCCTACTCCAGTTATCTCTAAGTTAGTTTGAATTGATTCAGGTCTCTGTCTTTGACCACTGTAATCCCCATCTCCCACACTGCCCTTCTACAAACCATCCAAAAGCAGGAGTAAGAATCATCATTTTTTCTGCTCCAACAAGGTCTAAATCTGCTTCCCTTCTGCTTGAGCCCATTCACTGGCTCCTCACCCCATTAAGCAATCAATTTAAGGTTCTCTTTCTCTCTGTCCAGAGTTTGATAAAAACACCTTTGAAATAACCCCCCCAAAAAAATCAACAAAAGAAAGGAAAATAACCACAATGGTATTGTTGTTAACGATTTCCCAAGTAGCTGGTTATATCTGCCCTCTGATTCAGCAAAGGGTCAACAAATGATCTGACCGAGAAGAGAGGAAACAGGGATGGACAATTCAAAGAAATCCAACTGGTTGATTAACCAATCTATATTTCTCCCTCCCTGCCTGTACCCCCCAGGCATTCTAAGGGGCCGATGCAATAGAGTGCTCAGCCAAGCGTACTGTATAACACGTAGCTGAAAGCGGGTTGTATAGGAGCTAACTAATCCCCCTATGCAATAAGGGGAATAGCGCCTCTACAACCTGCGTTCAACAAGGAGTGAAGCTAATAGCGTTCATCACATGCAAATGCATATGAATGAGGCTATCAGCTATTCACTCCCAATGCAAAAAAAAGAAATGTGCGTCAAGGATGCACATTTTAGTGATCAGAAATTAATGCCTGCCCGGAGCAGGCGTTAATTGCTGAGTGCTCCTAAAAACTGCTTTTCTGTACTGCCTCCTACTTAATATCGTTGGGATATTACGTAGGAGGAACAGCTCTCTAAAAATTTTTTTTTTAAAAAGTTATAAAAAAGCACAGGCAGTCGGGTGCAGGAAGTGGCGCTCAGTTGACAAGTGACAGTGAAGGGACTAATTGGCAATAAGTGAAGGAGTAAATACATTAATATTAAGTGCCCGACACTTTAATATTAATTTATACACTCCTTAGGTGCTGGAAGTCAGGTTCGGAGAATGGATGCTGATAAATTCAGCGTCTGTTTTCTTAACCGGGGGACAGCCACCACAGCGGACCTCTCTTGGGCGCACGCTGTCAAGGAGGCGCTAGGGGCGTGCAATCGCCCCTAGCGCCTCCTCGACAGCGCGAGCCCTAATTTAAATATTGCATCGCGCCCCCAGGACAGGTGCCAGGGGGCGTGATAGGAAAGCGGGCGCTGAACACGCAACGCCCGCTTTCAGCGCAACCTTTCTGCATCGGCCCCTAAATGTGATAAATCAACCAGCTGGAGACATGCTCTGACTTACCCATCCATTTTACACTACATATTGAAGACCTTTTTACCGAACTATTCTAACCAAAATTTTGGAATAATTACTTCTGTTGTAGAAAAAATACCAAGTGAACAAGAAATGCCATTAATTCTGAGGAAAAAACCATTCACGACCAATCATTTACTGTGAAACAACAATGCAGCTGGAAGTTATTTGCTTATTCAACTGAACACTTATAAACTTGTATTTCTGCCAGCAGATAGCTCAATTTATCAGTTAGCATCCGCAAGAGGAGCAGTCTAGAGATTAATGTATGAAGGGGAGGAGTAGTAGAAAAAAAAATGTGTTACCAACTGGTACAGTGCTTTTCAATATTCTCCAGGAAGCATGTGCCTGGGGGTAGGAATGTACTTCAATAAAAAAAACACATTTTTAATTCTGAAGACATCCGTATTTAATCAAAGTGTTGCTATTGAAGGAATGAAAAGTATCACATAAAACTTTGCCAAAGGAGTTTTAAAACCAAGACTGGGACATTTGCTTTTTATACTATGCAGTCAAGTGATTGTTGTAAGCTGCTGTGGCACCCAGAGACATTCATGAATAAGTTTTGGAACCTGGCATCAGTTAGGATAAAAAAAAATGCTATACAGGTTGTTTATTAATACTGAGGTTGATATTCAAAAGGGTTTGCCTTAAATTTGAGACCTGGCCTGACAAACCCTGGCTTTTAAATATCCTGCCCCACTGGGCAGCTGTCCCTAGCGCCTCCTTATTAGTGGTAGTGGCGGCTGTCAGCGGGTCCGACAACCGACGCTTAATTGTAACGGCATTGGTTTTCGAACCCGCTGACGGTCACGCGTTCGGAAAACGGACGCCGGCAAAATTGAGCGTCCGTTTTCCAACCTGTGGGCCGGCGGACAGCTTTTTCAAAAAAAATTTTTTTTTTTGGGACCTCCGACTTAATATCGCTAGTTTTTTTCTGCTTTTCTACACACTTTCTTGGTGTTGTCTGTGATTAATGCCTGCCTTTGGGCAGGCGTTAATTTCTGAGAGTAAAATGTACGGCACATTTTACTTTCAGTATCCCGCAGGGATAACTAATAGGCTCATCAACATGCATTTGGTATGTGATGAGCGCTATTAGTTTCTGGGGGGGTAATAATAGCGCGTGTAAAATGTGCGGTCAAACAGGGGCTATATTTTATCCTATATTGGCCTCTAAGTTATTACCTGACTAAAATTTAGCTGGATAATAAAGAGGCGAGGCAGGAGCATTCCAAGAGTGTGGCTTAATTTCACCCAGCTAGTGCTGATACTCAGTTAACTCTGCTCAGAAAAATCTGCTGGGCCACAGTTGGCGGGCTAACATTAAATAAAACAGAGGTTGATCCTCCCCCTCCCACCACAAAAATTGCTTAAAAAAATAGCAGGTTAACTGAAAATCCTTCCCTCGAAATCCCTTTAAAACGGTATCAGGTTAGAGTGGGTCTGATCCCACCCCTCTCCTGTTCCTTCCAAATAATATTTATGTAAATCCCCCCCACCCCGATCCTCCAAAAGGCTCCAATTCGAAGTGGGATTCAAAAGAGAAGTGGACAAGTTCCTGAAAGAAAAATCCATAAAGAAATATTTTAGCCATGTAGACATGGGAAAGCCAGCACATATCCCTGGGAGTGAGATACAAGAAACAGATCTGGGGATCTGACGGGGACCTGTGACCTGGACTTACCACTGTCAGAGACAGAAGGCTGAGCTCAATGGACCTTGGCCTGACCCAACATGGCACTTCTTATGTTCATATTAATCAAGTTAAAAAATAAATAAATAAGTGCTCCTGGCATTTATGTATTAAAATATTCACTGAATTTCTTCACTGATTGGTGCTTTAGTGTCAGTCGAAGGGCCAACCCAAGTTCAAAACTGTCATTGAAGGGCCAAATTGTGGAGGAGTTCAGTGAATAATTTAAGACCTAAGTGCAGGCAGCTGTCAGAGATATCAGCATGTATGCATTAAGGGAGAAACTCTACTCTCCCTGCTCTGCATTTGGGAGCCTTTTGAGGGCTCTGGATGGGGTTGTAATACTGGGAGGTAGTATGGATTTACATAAATATTATTTTGAAGATAGAGAAGCGATTTGGGGTGGATGGAATAAGCTGTGGTTTGGATGCTTGTTTAAATTATTTTTTTCCTTAGGTAAGCTGGTAAGTGGCAAATTTACTCAGTTAACTTTAGCAGAGTATATTCAGTGGAAGTCTTTAACCACTGAATATATAGTTAAAGTTACCCAGTTAACTTCAAACAGGTTTACTGACCTACTGAATATGGACCTTATTATTACTTTCACTGAGTTTGAACAAGCATCAAAATACATAAAAACGTTTTTATTTTTTTAGCCCAGTAGCTCCTCCCATTCAGTTGAAACCATGGCTGGCATCTTGGGCCCAAATGCCTTCATTCACAGCTACCCAGGGATTTTGTAGGTCTATTTTAACAGACCCACCTTTCCCCCATTTCTAGTCTGGTGACTGAAGCAACTGTTCTGAGGCCTGGGAGCCATGAACCAAGACCCATTTCAGAACCCTGTATCATGGGCTCTAAATCCAGCTACCAGGTGTCACCTGTAATGATGACTATGACTCCCACTGCCATCCCCCTACAGATGTGAACATTGTCTCTGTAGCATCCTCAGCTCTGCCAACTCAGGCTGTGGAAGACTTAGGTATTGAACTGGGGGATTTCTGCATAAAGGATGGGGTTAACTGAACCACTGGGCTGACCCTTATTTTTCTTTTAAAACCTAAAGCTGATGAACCTCCACTGGGTAGGCTGAATGGGCTATTTTGGTCTTTATTTGCTGTCATTTACTATGTCAGTATCCTCACTGCCACTGCCACCCTCCTTCTGCCCTAGTCAACAGGAACAACAACACTTAATATACAGTGTCAGATTTCTGTGCTATTTGGGGCCAATCTCATGGTATGAACCATATCATCTATGAAGATCCATGCAGTTCATACCATAAGACTAATCCAACAAGGTCAAGATGGGGGGAGGCGGAAGAAGGGTAGACAAGGCTGTACTGGGGACCAAGAGGAGGGCAGGTCAAAGAGGACCAGGAGAGGGTATGCGATGAGAGATTTCCAGGAACAGAGTGATAGGATCTCACCTGCTATGCAGTCTTATCCTCCCCACCAGCAGAGGCTCTCAATGTGCCTCATCACTAGTCTTGCCAAGCTCCTTCTCATTTCCCTTTGCCATGCCCAAGTTCCAGCCCTATGTGACGCTGCCTTGCCAAATGTTCCTTGTGTTCTCTTGGTGTCACTTTTGGCTCCATTACCTTACCCTTGTTCTTGCCTTGTGGCCTTCTGCCTTTTTCTTGCCTTGTCTTGTAGGCTACGAGCCTTCTGCCTGGTTCTTGCCTTGTGGCCTGCAGGACTTCTGCCTTGCGGCCCTCGGGCCTAAACTGCCTTTTTTAGTGTCATGAGGCTGTTTGGTCTATTCTCTCTTGTATCCTGTCTTGAGTCCTTTGGGTCTTTTCTAGCTGTTCCAAGCTTTGCTGCCTTTGGGCTTCTGTTTTCTTTATTCGGTGTTTCCCTTTCTGCCATGTTTAAGTCTTGCCCTAGTCTGCCTTGTTGGTCTTGTCCTGTCTATTCCAGTATCCTGTACAGTCCTTCCTGTATCAGTCATGTCCTTGCCTTGTCTCACCTCACACTTGTCTTGTCTAGTTCCAGGTCCTGCTTAGTATCCACCCTAGTCTTTTCCTGCTCTGCCAAGCCTGCCTTCCTTGTCCAAGCCTTGTGTCCAGCCTGTCTTGTCCGTCTTGCCTATGTGAACTCACCACTATGGTGTGCTGCTGCTGCAGAGATCTACTTGCCCCCAGAACCCAGTTCAACCTGCAGGGGAGGGGGGAAGGGGGATGGCTAGTTGGAACACTGGCCCTTGTCTTGTCCGAGTCCTGCCTTGCAGTCCTGTGCTTATCCCGAGGTGGGTTTCCTGGACTCTAGGGCTTGTATCCAAAGGGGAATAGTTGGAGAGCTTTCTGGGGACCATGGGGAGAGTGTGTGTGTGTGTGTGTGTGGGGGGGGGGGGGAGGGCGAGGGAGGAGACCAATCCTGGGATAGAAAGAGAGACAGAAGAGAACGCAGAAGGAGAGAGGATCCAGGATGGTAAGGAAATGTGAAAGCACGAGATACAGAAGACAAGAGGCTGAAGGAAAAAGGACTAGGGGGGAGAGACAGAGGTCTGGGGATGGGAAAGGGATAGACAGAAGTCTTTGGATTGGTGGCGGGAAGATGGCCAGGGAGAAAGAGATAGGGAGGACTGGAGACTGAGAGACAGAGGACCCTGGATATGGGGAAGGAGAAGGAGAGAGAGGGAAAGGAGAAGGAGAGAAGGAAAGGAGAGTCCTTTCCCTCTCTCCTTCTCCTTCCCCAGGAGGGGACTGAGGATGGGGGTATGAGAGAGAGAGAGAGAGAGAGAGAGGACCCTGGATATGGGGAAGGAGAAGGAGAAGGAGAGAGGGAAAGGACTGCTGATGATGGGAGGGGACTGAGGATGGGGGTATGAGAGAGAGAGAGAGAGGACCCTGTGATGGGGGAAGGAATCAAGAAATCTAGGGCAGAGCTTCCCAAACCTGTTTTAGGGACCCCACAGTCAGTTGGGTTTTCAGGATATTCCTAATGAATAAGCATGAAATAGATCTCCAAACCCTGCGTCACCGGATCTCCAAACCCTGCATCACCGGATTTCCGGTGACGCAGGGTTTGGAGATCATTTAAATTTAATAGTAAGGGGCAGGAGGTACATATTGGAGACGCGGTGGCGCCATGTTTTGAATTGTCTGAAGAGACGGTTCTTGCCGTCCGGGTGAGTTTCTTTATAAGATAATCTTCTCTGGGTTGTTCTGGGATATGTGGTATCAAGTCTTGGAGTGTTTGTTCCTGTGAGTTTGTGGGTGTGATTTTATTTTATTTTGTTTTTAATTTGTAGGATCGGAGAATATTTGCATATATGAAGTTATAATAAAATCCCCTGAAGAAGACTGATGTACAGTTGAAACATGAATCATGTTGGGAATGTTTGAGCATTTTGTGGATAAGCTGTTGTGGCTGGTTTAAACATTTCAACGTTTCTGGGCTAAGTATTCTACCTTTAACTACTGTTTCAGAATTGTCTGATGCTTCAAAATTGGGTTTATTAAAACTATCGTGGGATATACTTATATTGGGAATAAAAATTGTATTAGGAGACTTCTTTCACAAATGACAATAAATGATTAAAATTCCAGATTGCTCTAAAGGCTGATTACAGCTTGTGGCCCATTACGTGGCGAGAGGCTGCAGATTAAAATTTATCGGAGTTTCTTTATGATATTGTCATTTGTGATTTAAAATACTTAAAAGATTGTTCTATATGTTTTTGGACTTTGATCCTTTTTCCCTCTCTGTTTGTGTCTATTATCATTTGGAGAGGTGTTTGCTTCTGATTTTTGTGATTATTTATGCAAATTTTTCTTACATACTGTATATGCCTTGTGGATATCCTGAAAACCTAACTGGTGGTGGGTCTCCAGACACCAGGAACAGTTTGGGAAGCTCTGATATAGGAGTCCGGGAATGAGGCATGGAAGAAAGAGGAGAGAATGGAGGAAGAATGGGGAAAGGAGAACAAGACGGAAGATTAGACATGCAGGAAAAGAGAGGAGAAAGAAAGAAGGAAGCGAAAGCATTAAAATCAAATTCCTGCATGTACTTTCTCCCCCTCCCCCCTTTTCATATGGCTACATTTAGCCCCTGGGTGGCAGGAGGAGGCGTTTTCAGTCCCAGGAATTTATCTTGGAAACTTCCTTGGAAAACTGACCTCGCAGTGATATTGTTACCCATTGAAGTACACAATATTGAAGTGATGTGCAAACTAAATAAAAATGGAGGGACAAAGGACATATTGCTAGACAAATGTTAAAGTTAAATGTTAAAGTTTTGAGGTGTTCTAAATCAGTTTGCTTAATTTCTAGTATACTTTTTAGCAGGACCCCTATTTGGGCAGTGTGCTGCATCTGGGGAGCTACTTTTGCTAGGGTTTGTCCGGCAAGGAGAGAAGCTTATCCTCCTGGGCCCTTGGCATGGTCAAGAAAATCCAGTTCTTAAATCCCACTGTTAATATTAGCTGATCAAAAGAGTTGCAAGAGGAGTCACAAAAAGATCAGGAAAAAAAAAAAAAACAACCTTCAATTACAAGTAACCACTTCACTCACTGACCATTCACCACATGGGGAAAAGGAATAATAAAAATGTCTGAGTCCAACTGGTTTTCAAAGAAAAATATACTTCAGTTTGAAAATAAGAATCCATGCAAGAATTGTAAAGATAAGAAACATCATAAAAAAAAGTGTGTAAAAAAAAATCATAGTCTCCTTGTCCATTTTATTCCTCCTGGTTTCTCTCCTCTCTTCTGCACCACCATCTATACTTAATCACCCTTCCCCTTGAAGGGTAGGGTAGGTTGATCGTATTCCAGAACATACTGAGAAAAGGTGAGAAGAATCCCCTAGTCCAAAAATAGTCTTCAGAGTTCAAGAAACATCCAGCACATCCTACTGGAAGGTCAAGAATCTCAAATTTCTCTTCACCCTTGTCTTTAACTGGTAGCTAGGGCAAAAAGACCAACGACCCAAGTCCTTCTGGATATCAGGAGTCTCTCCTTGCTTCAAGACTGGTGAATTCCAAAACACTTCTGTCTTCTTGATTAATCATCCTGGTTGATGGCAAAGACCAAGAACAACAATTCCTCACTGTCTTGATCTCTCCCATTGGGGATAGGCAATGACCTAGATCGCATGTCTTGAGGAAACTTTATAGTCTCCTCAAGCCTTCCCACAAAAAAGGTGGGGTTACAGCCAGGGAAGGATTTCAAGAATACAAAAACCTCCTCTTACTGACCATGATGGAAAAATATAAGGGGAAAACCTTTAGTGACAGGCAAAGCCAGATCATGCTTTTGATATATTTCTATTTATTCATTTATTTCTAAAATTTATAACCCACCCCTCCAAAACATTGTTCAAGGCATGTTACAATTAAAACACTAGTAAAATACAATACATAAAAAAACATAAAAATCTATTAAAAGCATCCTTGAACAGTAGGGCTTTCAGGCCTTTCCTAAACTTTTTAACATCACCTTCTTTCCTTAACTACACTTCATGCAATTTAACTTCTAATGTCATGTTCCTAACCTTGCTGAAAGACTCTGTAAATATGTGCACTGTCAAAACTGGGCACCGAAAAATGGTTGGTGTGGCTCTTACGCCAGCAGGGGCTGCCATAGAAGTGGCAGCTGCATTCCCTCTTACCTGGGCCTGGAGTGCGCCATCTCCTCTGTTAAGGGGTGTACAGAGCTCTGCTGAGAAGATTTGTACACAAGCCTGCTGCACTGCGACAAACAGATGCTGCATGTTTTCTTCATCTAATTGTGCATGCATCCCAAAGTCTGAGAAGTGGGACCCCTGAGTATGTGGATGGTTTGGCCCGTCGTGGCACACTGAACCTGAAGCATAACACAGGAGTGTGTCCTTGCATCAATTTGCATTTGCTTACATACAGATCAGTCCTGCGCAGTTTGATTTAAAAGGACTGTCTGTATTTGTGTGCATATATATGCCCACAGCTGCACATGTCTTGTTACTATTTTTTGGCGATAACATTCTGCTATCTTTATTCAAAAATGTAAGGACTGTTCTAGCAAAGCTTTTTTTTTTTTAAATACTTTTCACAGACATAGAATGAGAGAGAAGTTTTGATAAATCAGACCTTTAGTGTCTCAAGAGAGCCATGCCTTGCCTTCCATAAACACAATTCTTTTAAACTAGTGGCATAGTTTCATCACATGTAGTTTTAGCTTTAATTTAATTTTTATTGCTTACTGATGCCAGCAGGTGCAACTGAGCCTTTGCTTGCTGAGTGCTGGGACATTCAACTCATAAATAGATTTTGATTGGTTCCAAACTCTGCTACCAGGGTTCTCACTGCCACATACAGAGCACAGATCATGTTGCACCATTCTTAAAATAAAGTTGTGAGCTTGAGGTCATGCAGCATGGTGATTTGAGGACTTACTTTTCTTTTCTGCATTTGCACTGCTATAGTCCTTGGATATTAACCACATCCAATATATTAACAGCTTAAAGGAAAACTGTCTCTATTTCAGTCCTGTGGTAGCAGGAAGAACAGAGAAAAATAAAGTGTGCAATCACACACAAAGAGGTAGATATTCAAAGTGCTTATAAGTTCTGTACAAATGATTGGTGAGACTTCACATAGAAAACTGTACCCAGTTCTGGAGGCCTTGTGTCCAGAAAGTTATAAACAAAGCAGAAAGATTCTATAAGAGGGTTATCAAAATGGCCCATAATTTACACCTTAAACCCTGAGACGTATGGACTAAAAATGACAAGCTCCATCTGAATCCCAACAAAATGGAGATTCTCTGAATACAAAAGCATGCACCAACAAGTCCCTGATTTGAAAATCTCACTTGGAACCATACGTCTCAGGGTTTAAGGTGTAATAATTCCGCTAAAAACACAGGTAAAATGCTTTGGAGCCTTGCTGGACTTGGAACTCAAGGTGCTACCGGAAATCCAGTGTCGGGTGAGGGTCCCCCAGGCACATACACAATTCTCCATGGTAACTGATGCAAGGGCTTCTATTTACAGGGATATACAAAGCACAGGGTCTTTTCACCTTCAACTTCATTCTACCACTTAACCTAGTTCAGTAATTTACTACTCGCTGTGTTTGAGTCCAGGTCCCATCATACCGGGTTCCTTCATCAGTATTCCAGTCCAAATTCAGGGTACAACCCAAGGCACTGGAGCTTTATCTCCCGGCTTCCATGGTGCAGCCCTCAGCCATCAAGGTTTCCAGGACACTGGACCTTTCCCAGCAGCCCCTTCTTGAACCCTCTGAGGAGCAATCTGTATCCTCGTGGGCAGGCCGTGCCCTCATACCTGCCCTCCAGACCACTAAGATACTCACTTGGGTTTGTCCATAACTCCTCCCTCGACAAAAGAAATCAAAGGAACAGGCACTTGCCGACAAGCCTTCTCTCGAGCAGCACTTGCCCTATGGAACTCCCTCCCAGAAAAGCTCCACCAAATGCATGATAACTCCCTCATCAGGAAACAAGTAAAAATCTGGCTTTTCTGTGAGGCCTTTAACACAATACACCTGAACTAAATCAAACTGACTGAGTAAACTACCTGGCACCATTTTGAGTACCTTGAACTAATTTTTGCTGGGTGGTTTACTTTTGTAATTTTATTGTAAATGTAGTTGTTAGTACTGACATATCTCTAGGGTTAGCCCTTATTGAAAATCTCCTTCAAACCAGAATTGCTAAGCTGCTTTGTTAACATTCAGTCACTATTTAATTTATTTCAAGGCCAATATTCAATAGGCCATTTACTGGACAAGTTATCCGGCTAAAGTTGCTGGGACCAAAAGACCCCTCGCCCCACTTCCAGAGGCTCTGTGCTGCCTCTAGCTCCTCGGCTAGAGGTAGCTCTGGAAGCGTGAATTTAACGTAAGCTTATGCTTCCGGCCCTCTCTCTTAGAGCAGCATGGAGGCACTGGGAGCAGGCGAAGGGGTCCCTTGTTCCTGGCAATCAAAGGTAAGTTATCAAGGGGGATCAGGAGGGTTGTGGGAAGAGGGTAGGGGTGCCACAATACTTTACTTCCCACCCCCAAAAGGTAAATCAGCCACTGAATTAGTAGCTAAAGTATCTTCAACAGGTCTCTACTTTTCAATCTTTTGGGGATGGGAAGTAAAGTAGAGACCTGTTAAAGATACTTTAATTACTAATTCAATGTCTGATTTATTATTTTAAGCGTGATAAGAAGATAGTATGTTTAATATTTATCAGAAATCTCCATAATAGTTCCAAACAAATCTCAGGAGTTTCATTGGGTATATGTAAAAAACAAAAATATTGCTGATCCAACTTATTTCCAGCACTTCCCTCTTCCATATCTCCCCTTCACCACCACCAGTTAGTATCTGGGCCTTGGGTGGAGAGGGGGGGGGGGTAAGAATATTTCAGCACCTCTCCAGTAACTAGAAGAGAAATCTCAACTTACGGAGAATCTCGGTAGTCTGATTTTGAAAGAGGGTCTACCATGGCTTCAAATGTGGTATTTTTAGAAGAGATTTGAAATGCAGGCAAAGATGGGCAATTGGGATGGCCCCTGGAAATTATCTAATTGCCACATCAGCATTAAGCCATTGATACTGTTGAATGAAGGCATCCATTGGGCTATTTCTGATTACCATCAAGTCAGGGACATTGGCCAAGTGAAAAACCCATGGGCACCAATTGCACTTTGGCATGAAAAGACTAAAACAAAAAAGACAAACTGCAAAAATAGAAAAAAAAATGCCTCAAGGGACACCTGGACACTGCTCACCAGTCAGCAGCCATCTTGCTATGAATTTTTATACTTACGGTAAATATGTAAACCTGGAAGAGATATCCAAATATTTCAAAGGTATAAATAATGTAGAAGCAGCAAACATTTTCTCATGGAAAAGAAGTTCCAAAACAAGAAGTTCTGATATAAAGTCTGAATGGGGTCAAAAGGGTGATGGATGTAAGAAATAGTGCCTCAGTGGAGGTAGTGGAGGCAAACAGAAGAATTCAAGAAAGCTTTGGGCAAGCACATAGGATCCTTAGTGGTGGGAAAATGAAGATAAAGCCAGAGATCCTGTAGGGTCTGTAGTACTTCAACAGAAAGGGAAAATAGGCAGACCGGATGGGCCTGCTGGTGTTTATTCTAAGCCAGCATGTTTTATATTTCTATGACCTTGCTTTTCCTTCTCCTGGGAATGAATGATTGGCTCGATGCCCTCTTCTACAGTGGCTGGCATTCTCCACAATCTTGTCTGGCTTAAAAAGACAAAAATAATTAAAAGCACCTAGAAGGGTGGGTGGAAACTAGTTTTGAGCTAATATTGAAAACATATTTTTTTGTTTCATTCATATACAAAGCTGTGATATCCTAAACCCTCTTTCCAAATTCTGAATGTTGCCAAAAGTCTAGCTTTACGTTCTTTAACGCAATTCCTTTCTACTATATCTTTCTTTTCTTCTTGACACTTTAAAAAAAATATTTTCTGATATCAGAAATCGTAAGGGAGCAATACGTGATGGGTGATGAGATAACTGATATCCACAAAGCAAGGAAGAGGCGCTGGGGTCATTATATCTGATGGACGGGCAGAGTCAGAACTGAATTTTTGGGGAGGGCCCAAGGTTAATATTAAGGGGTATGCACTGTGCTAGCTCACCACCTCTTACCCCATTTTATGTGGGTCTTCATGGCAGTGGCTACAAAACCCTTTAATTTCTGGCAACACTTGTATCTGATGTCTTTTCATTCTTTCCTTGCCCTGGCTGTCTCTCACTATCCCTCTGGAGTTATGGCAGCTACTTTATGCAAGTGTTACTCTCCCAGGTTGTTATAGAGCAATTATGTAAACAGGCTTCCAACTAGCCAGACATTCCTTAACTTCTGAGGTGTTGAGAAGAGGGGGGGATAATTACCTGCCAAAAGTAAACAGAAAGACTTTGATGACCTCAAATATTAAAAGAATTAGTTCAAGGGCAATGCTGTTTTCCTGTTCAAGTTAGCCTTTTTAAAGGCTCAGGGTGTCATGCACTGGCAGTGATTCTGTTGAGGTCCATATTCAAATGCCATTTAGATGGATAGTGTAATAGTTATCCATCTAAATGGCTTACCCAGGTATTTTGATTGTTTATCTGGCTAAATTCTAGTTACCTGGCTAGAATTTAGCTGGAGAAGTCGGGAGAAGTCGGATGGGCAGGAGGCGTTCTGGGGAGGAGCAGAGTTAGCCACATAAGCTAACCAGCTAACTCCAATATTCAGAATTAGCTGGTTAAATTATGCGGCTAACTCTGGTTGGGCCACAGGACTGTCCTAAAGTTAGCCGATTATACATAACTGGCTAACAAAGTTAGCCAGGTATATTCAGCAGCGCAACCACACCGCTGAATATACCCTGCTAGTTAGCCAGATATGGTCATCTGGCTAACTAGGCGAGCTGCTCAGCGGCTAAATAGTGCCCTTGGTGTTTTCAGGCCCTCTAACTGCTGCATCTTTAAGGGCTGACTCAGATGTGACATGATCTGTTGCGAGGGTAGAGGAGTAAGTCAAACATAAATAGACACAGGTCCCTGAGGCCCCCTTGTAGCTATGCACCTGATCTGAATATTTCAAGGTAGCAAATCAATGAGACAAGATGGTGGCCAGAGTTGGAGGGATGCCAGGATAAATAGCGAAAACAATAACAGTAGAAAAAAAGGGAAGTGATTCTGCTTTTCTACAAGTTGTTGCTGAGACTTTAGCTGTACTAAAAAATTATTGACAGTCCAAAGAAGGACTATTATAATGGTACAGGTTCTGCATCATAAGCCTTATAAGATCAGACTTAAGGATCTAAATATGTATACCCTAGAGGACAGGAAAAACAATGGAGATATGGAGGTATTTAGCTAAGCAGGAGGTGTGGATGAACAGACTGGATAGGCTGTATGTTCTATGTTTCTGTATGACAGAGGCAGTCAAGTACCTAAAAGGTATTAATAGTGCATAAGAAGCACAACTTTTTCAATGAAAAAGAAGCTCATGATTTGAGGCTGCTCGAAGAAGGTAGGCCTGACAGCCATATCAGGAAACAGTTTTTCATGGAAAGGGTGCTTAACATATGAAGTACCCTCCCAAAGATGAGAATGATGTTCAATGAAAAATAAACTAAACCGGGACTTCCCAAACGTTTTGCCAACATGACCCCATTTTAGCACTTGAAAATTCACATGACCCCAGAGGATGATCAAAACAAATTAGCAGGTGTACAATCCATTTCCAACAATCACACCATTCAAACCCTCCCCATTCTTAAGATGATCCCCATCCCAACCTCTGCAGTCAATCCTTTCTCACAACCTCAACCCCCTTCCTCTCTTAACCTTCTCCCCTCCTCCAGCTGATCTCCTCTTATATCCCCTAGCATCTAACATCCCCAACCATCCTCTTTCTCACCCCTCCAGCCACTTTCATATCACCCCAAATGATCCTTACATTCCAAGTCCTTCTTATAACCCCCCAACTGATCCTCTATCATCGCCTCCCTCCTCACTTTCATCCCAAAACCCCTCCCTCTCACATCTAGCCTCATCGTCTCTCCTCAACTCTTCTCACATCACCCCAGCTTCTCTTTTACACCTCCCAGTCAATCTTCTGTCATTTATCCTTTCTCACCCGCCACATGATCCAACTCTCAAACCCCTCCTGCATCTCATCCTTCCCTTCAAATGTCCCCTTGGCAAGGGTTAGCAGCATTTTCCTTTGGGCCCCCAAAGGTGGATGACAACTGATGAGAAGGGAGAACAAGCTGATAGCACAGGCAATGTTTCTCTCTTGGGTAGGTTCATTGGTAGAGATAAATGAGAGAACAGCAGTGGAAACTCCCAGCCCATGCAAATTCAGTCACAAATATATATGCAAGGGCAGTGCCTGTGAGCACTCGCTGGTTCAAAGGCCCCACGCTTACTTCCACTATGAATTTTGTTGGTGCCTAAAGAGTGCTGCTGTTTGAGGTTCTTGTGACCCCAATTAAGGGTTTTTTTTTTTAGCCCTATTTGGGTTCCAGACCCAAAGTTTGGGAAGCCCTGAATTAAACTGAATATAGTAGAGGCTAAAATGGTTACAGACTTCAATAAGGTATGAAATAGTACAAAGGATCCTTAGCTGCACAGAAGTGAAGAGATAGCAGAAGCATGATCTAGAAGCACAGATGTAAAATGTCCTACTAAAATGATTCAACAATGAGTGCTGGCGATGCCAGAATTAATGGCAAGGAGGATAACATAAATTAGAAATCCTACTGGAAAATGCAGGCAATTTTGTGACTGGGTCTTTCTAATATGCTGCAATGACAGAATTAGCAACCGACTGGATCTGTCTGGCAGGCTACAGATACAGTAAGAACAAAAAGTCCTAGCAGAAACACAGACAGTCTTGCAGCTGACTATCTTGCAACCTGCAATGTTGGAAATAACTATCAGCTGGGTTGCTATGGTAGGCTGCCAGTACAGCAATTACTAGAAGTTCTAACAGCAATGCAAGTGCTCAAGGGGCATCAGCCTTGGAAGATCTGTAGGGCAACCAAAATGATAAAGGGGATGGAACAGCTTCCCTATGAGGAAAGGCTGAAGAGGTTAGGGCTGTTCAGCTTGGAGAAGAGATGGCTGAGGGGGGATATGATAGAGGTCTTTAAGATCATGAGAGGTCTTGAACGAGTAGATGTGACTCGGTTATTTTCACTTTCGAATAATAGAAGGACTAGGGGGCATTCCATGAAGTTAGCAAGTAGCACATTTAAGACTAATCGGAGAAAATTCTTTTTCATTCAACGCATAATAAAGCTCTGGAATTTGTTGCCAGAGGATGTGGTTAGTGCAGTTAGTGTAGCTGGGTTCAAAAAAGGTTTGGATAAGTTCTTAGAGGAGAAGTCCATTAATGGCTATTAATCAATTATACTTAGGGAATAGCCACTGCTATTAATTGCATCAGTAGCATGGGTTCTTCTTAGTGTTTGGGTAATTGCCAGGTTCTTGTGGCCTGGTTTTTGGCCTCTGTTGGAAACAGGATGCTGGGCTTGATGAACCCTTGGTCTGTCCCAGCATGGCAATTTCTTATGTTCTTATAACATGCCTTGTGGTTAGAAAGGAAAAAGGAGGGGTGCTGGATGTGAACTAAATAGGGGATCTTGCATGATCTTCTACACAAGAGGATGGAGTACGACGGAAGAAGATGACAAAAACTGTTTTGGATAAGGAATGTTATTCTACAAGTGATTGTGCTCTATGACTGGCAGCTGGGAAATATTCTTGGCAGAGTGGACAGAATAACTGGGGAGACTGAATGGGCCAATTGGTGTTTTTCAGCTGTTATGTACCATGTTGCTAAATTATTGTAACACATTAAGAGGCTAGTGGAGATCTAACATTTAGGGATGGTAACTTTTACACAGGTGCACGGGATGCACATGTGTGCAAGTTTGTCAGCCCAATGCCAGGGACGCGGCCATTTTATAACGTATGCGCGTGTATGCATGCATATTATAAAATAGCCTGAATGCACGCACATGTGCCAGCAATTTTAAGTGGACATTCACCTGGGCGTACAAATGCCGCTTCTACCACATAAGTGGGGGGATTTTAAAACACACGCATGCCGACGCCTTTACCAGTTTTCCCAGTTCGTTCCCAGTTTGCCCAGGTAAGGGATAGGACTTCCAACACCCCCCAGTTTAATAGTCTCCCTTCAGCCCTGTTAACCCTGGCCCTTAAAACTCCGCTGATCTGTTTATTTTTGTTTTGTGACTTACAAACCATCCATAGCAGAAATAAAGTTACATGGCAGAGGACCCCAGCACACGCCTGTGCATGTATTTATGCACACATTTCAAGATGACATCCAGGAATGCCCATTCCCCGCCCCTTTTTTTGGAACTTTTCATTTGTGCGCACAGCAGCAAGTACGTGCGTACGCGGGTGGCTTTCAAACTCCGCTCACTGCGCGCCGGCCCAACATGTGCACGTAACTCCCAGTTTTCGTGCACGCGCCGGGCTTTTAAAATTCACCTTATAGTCATCAACATCCAGTGATGTTCTGGTCTGTTACTGTACACTAAGCAGCACATTAACAGGTTTTGCACAACAGTTTATCCCTTCAGTAGCTGTGCTCTTTTTGGGAGAAGGAAAACAAAAAATGATAAGGGAAAGTATTTCAATAACATTATTTATTTATTTATTTATTTAAAGTTTTTATATACCGGCAATCATGAAAACATATCTTGCTGGTTTACATAGAATGGGGGTGCAATAAAATACATAGAACTTAAGAACAAAGAACTAGAACTGTGGTGACAGAAGGTACAGTTACATTTAACAAGGTGGCCAAACTTGGAGTAGGAAAAATAGAAAAGAGGATAGAAAATGGTTAAACAATATACAATTTAAATGTAGTATACAAAATAGATAAATGTTATAAACATTTTTAACTTTTTTAACATTACAAGAACAAAGTTATCCTTGTTCTTTTCAGGGCAGATCCTGAAAGATCTGGCTGTTTCTCAGAATAAAATGAAAGTAAAATTAACATGTAATCCAACTATAAAAAGGATGCACTATTCTTGTTTACTGTTGGCCTCAGTGAGAGCTATGCTGGTGATATCAACTGGACCTGCACCAAATCACTGTTTTCCCATGTTTAACTAGTGCTGATTTCTAGGAGTTGTATTGGTCCTGGAGAAGGCTATAATCTTTGCAGTACCTGAAGGGGGCACTTAAATGGTCTGGAAAGTTAAATGTTCTACAACATCTTGTTTGTTGGCTCATTTACAGGGATCTCAACCTGTACAAAGGAGCCCATATTTACCTCAAGTGGAAATTTACAGCATGAAGTTATTCTGTCACAAAATGAGATTTACACCAGCTGATAAGGAGCATCTCAGATGATATTTATCTTTTATACAGGCGACTGTACAGACTCTGATGCTAAGTCAGACAGAGTGAGAAGAGAGTGATTCCAACCATTGCAACACTGTCCCTGGCAGGAGTGGCTTGATCTATTATCAGGCATGGCCTGCGGGGCTGATCAGGTGGTAGCGAATTGAATTCTGGGCTACACTGGTGAGAACAGGAAACGCAGCTGAGTTCTAAGAGGGATCTCCAGAGCTGATATTTAAGCTGCAGTCTGCCCTGATCCCTGCAGGATAATACATGTTACAGAAAACATGAAAACTGTACAATGCCGTAAGTTTAATCAAGCACAGAGAACACCACATTTACAACTTAATGATTGCTAAATGCCACACATCGCATGCCACGTTTCCTTTTCTAGATTATGCAGCTGAATAGTTCATGTTGTTCATGTTTAATGCTTCTAAAGCTGTCAGACAGCATCAATAGCATAGAGTTAGCCAAGGCTCAAGGTCAACAGAAGAATCAGGACTTACCATTTTCCAATTTCGTGTCTATGGGGAAAAAAAAAAGCTTAGTCCATCTGGGACTTCCTACATAAAGTAGGACAGGGCAGGTGCTTCCATTAGGCCAAGAGCACCAAGATTTTGGGGGCAGCAAAGTCCTGTGAGTGTGAGATCTAGAGGTGTGCTGTACCAGAGACAAATCTGCCAAAGAAGGGAGCGCAGTCCTGGAGCCACTGCTGTGTGTAGGAAGGAGTGCTATGCTGGAGGGTTTGCTGAGGGTGCCAAGTAGGCTTGCATAGCCCTGCAATCTGATGGAAAGCTTAGTTAATCAGGAGCACCGTTGTAGAATCCTTCAGTGTTTCTTTAAACTAGCGCACCAACTTGCTCAATCGTAGTTAGTGAAACACAAAAAATAGCACAAGAACTATTTCTGAATAGTTAGAAACGTGGATACAGATCGATGAGATACGAAATAAGGCCTTAGAAACAATATACAAGCCAATCCAGGCACAGTACATATGTAGACCCTTCACCGTTTGATCATGAGCACAGGAGTTCACTGGGAGGCTCATGGCGAAGGGCAGGGACCATCGAATTCCCAAGGTTTCTGCACAAGGGGCTGGGGGGGAGGGGGAATCTTTCTTTCAAGGCACTTAGCATTTTTTCTCTTTGGGGCACTTCTACTCATCGGCTCAATCACTGTCAGCAAATACAACATGGACAGTAATAACTGTTATTCAAAAATAAAAGTTCTTTCCTGGTACTGATGGCAAGAAAACACAAAGTCCAAAATAAGCAATACACCAATGGCTAGAGCATCAGACAATAGCTCTATAAATAAATCTCGGTCACTTTTAATAGCAATCTGCTGCATGCCTAGGTGGGTAAGTTCTCTGAGTAGGAACCCCCCTCACATGGGTATTCCTCAATACCTGCTCTGAAGGTAGATTTCCTCTCTTCTCTTAACAATCTCTTTAATTCTGTGAGCTTCTGGCTGACTCCTTCTTCAGGCAGAAATTCCTCAGGATCCTTCCTCAGCTGGGTAGTCTTTCCTTTTTTCAAACTCCCAACAAGGACACAGCACTTTCTTTCTACACAATTCTTACAGAATTCCCTCTGAATGTCTGAATTCCCTCTTCCTTAAGACTTCTTGACACCAAAATCCTCACAGGAATTCATTCCCAGAACCCCTGAGACTTCCTTCCTTCTTGGAAGACCTGGGAATCCGACCTTTCCTGGAGAAGAACTCTTCTATTCCAGGCACCTCTCTCTGTATGGAGAGGTCCCAAATACCTGGTACTTCCCCCGAGGAGGGCAAGACCCTTCCAAATACCCTCCAGAAGGAGAGGCACTCGATGTCCCACAGCGCTTAGCGGGCTAAGGCTGACCTCAAATGAACCCTTAAATCACACAGGTGCAGGAAATTTGTCAAGATACCTCCCCACTAGGGAGTGCCAAACCTCTTTAACCACTCCTGTCTACCAGAGATGGATTTGGGAGTTTGCCACCCCTAGACACTGTTGCAACCCCCCACCTCCCCCAGTAAGGTCAGACAAAAATTAGCAGGAGGTGAAAGGCACAGTCCCAGTTTCCTGTGGCAGCTCAGGGGCAGATTCTGTGGCAAAAGCTAGAAAAATTTGAAGCACATTGGCAAACATTTTCATCTTTCATATTATAAAAATTAAGTAATTTTCCAAGCTTGTTTGCGACTGTATAATTTATTTATTTTTTATTGAGTGAGGAAAAGGGTTCTTAAGTATTAGTACAGGAAGAATATCTCAGGGATGGACAAAAGAGAAGAAGAGGGTGGGAGGGCCAGGGATGGGGAGAGGAAAGGAGGAGGACTAGCAGTGGAAAAGGGGAAAGGGGGAAAGGACTGGGAATAGGAGGGAGGAGTATCAGAAAGAAAGAGGACTGTGGATGGGGGAGGAATATGAAAAGGAAAGAGGAATGGGGATGGGGGAATGAGAGATGGGGAGGATCGAGCAAAGAGGGAAAATCAGGAATCTGGGATGGGAGGAAAACAGGGAGAGGGAGGGAGGTTCTGGGATTGAGAAAGGGGGAAAAGGGAATAGGAAATGTTGGGGGGGGGGGGGGGTTGTGGGTTCCAGGATCAGGAGAGAAGGGAGAAGAAAGAAGGGAGGATCCAGGATCTGGGCCATGGAATCTGAGATCAAGGGAGAGAAAACTTGAACTGCAGTGTGCGGGAAATGGGGAGGAAGAAGGAGATATCCCTACTGTGCTCTGGTCCTGCTTCCCCATACTACTCCTTTCTATCCTCTCACTCTGGCACACACACACCAGCATCACTCCCTTCTCTCACACACACTGTCCCTTCCCCCTGTTACAAAGTGTGTTTAGTGAATCCCTTAGTAGACGACAGTCTTACCTTAACCCGTGGTAGCAGCTGACAACAAGCAGGGAAAGTGCAAAGCCAATCCGGGGTCGTGACAGGCAGCAGGCAAACACAGTCCAAATCCAATCCGAGGTCGTGGCAGGCAGCAGGCAAACACAGTCCAAATCCAATCCAGGGTCTATGCAGGCAGAGACGATCCAAGGCAGTCCGAGGTCACAATCAGTAAAGAAATAGAGGAAATGCAGAGGGAGCACCAGCACAAGTGAGCCTGTAGCTGAGGCAATGCTGTGCTGGGCTGGGCTCAGGGGTTTAAATCTCAGAAGTTCCCGCATAAACGCGGGAACGTCCAGTCTTGCTGCCAACACATCACTGAGGGGGCGGAGCTTGGATGCGCTGAAATTCAGCCCGTGCTGCCGCCAACAGAGTCTGCCACTCCGCGCTGCTGAGCAGAAGCCTGGACCTGCCGCCGCTGACAGGTAACAGTACCTCCCCTGGAAAGCCCCTCCCTGCTGCTACTGGAACAAGGTTTAAGAGGAAAACATCGATGAAACTGTTAGAGTAGACGAGGTGCCTGGACATTACTAGCAGGCTCCCATGAGTTCTCCTCTGGTCCATAATTTTTCCAGAAAGTTAAATACTGTAGGACTCCCCTAGATTGTCTGGCGTCCAAGATTTCTTTAACCTCGTACTGTGTGTCATCCTGAATTATAGAGGGAATGACAGGTTTAGTCCTCCTGGAGGACCAGGACAAAACTGCAGGTTTAAGCAACGATACATGAAACACATTATAGATGTGCAAATTGGAGGGTAACTTTAGTTTAAAGGTGAATTCATTGACTTGTCTCTCAACAGGAAATGGGCCAACAAACCTGGGAGCGAAATTAAGGGATGGTGTGCGTAATCTAAGGTTCCGAGTGCTCAACCACACCAAATCCCCTGACTGAAATTGCGGACCCACTCTCCTGCATTTGTCGGTTTGCTTTTTAGCTTTACTGGAGGCCTGTTGTAAAAGACATTGTGTCTGTCTCCAGAGCTCCATCATAGATTGAATAGTTTGTTCTACAGCCGGGCAGGAAAAGGTGTGGAAATGGGAAGGAGAATTCGAGGATGTTTCCCGAAAACTAGAAAGAAGGGTGATGATCCTGAAGCCTGAGTTACATGATTATTGTGACAAATCTCAGCGCATGGTAACAGAGATGCCTAATCATCCTGTCGTTGGTTCACGCAGCAACGTAAGAAAGTCTTGAGGGACTGATTGGTGCGTTCAATCAAACCATTCGATTGAGGGTGATAGAGCTAAACTTCTCTTCAGCCTATTTGAAGCTTTGTACAGAGATTCTTCCAATATCGAGCCATAAATTGAACTCCTCTGTCAGAGATAATGCTAGAGGGCAAACCATGAATTCGAAAAATATGTTGTAGGAAAAGTCGAGCTAATTCTAGAGCAGATGGCAGTCCCGGAAGAGGGATGAAATGAGCCATTCTACAGAATCGACCAACCATGATCCAAATGACCGTATTTCCTTTGGAAAGAGGAAGTTCAGTGATAAAATCGGTGGCTATGTGGGTCCAGGGTTTATCTGGAACGGGGAGTGGTTGTAAGAGTCCAGACGGTCATTGTCGAGGAACGTTTTGAGCAGCACATGTAGGACAAGATTCCACATAACTCTTATCGTCTGACTTCCATTGTGGCCACCAATAAAAGCAGGAAATAAGATTCTTAGTCCTGCAAATACCAGGATGTCCAGCAAAATGAGAATCATGAGCCCATCGTAAAACTCTTTTTCTTAAGCGCTTCGGCATCACCGTTTTCCCAAGTGGAACGGTAAAGGTAGCTGCCAACATTATTTGAGCTGGGTCGATGATATGACAGGGAAGCTCAGGGGAATCATCAAGTGCAAAGCTCCAAGAGAGAGCATCAGCTTGCAAATTTTTCTCAGCAGACCAAAAATGTACCTTGAAGTCAACTCGACTAAAAAAAAGTGCCCATCGGGCCTGTCGTGGATTCAAACGTTGGGCCTGTGATAAATAAGCGAGGTTTTTATGATCAGTGCAGATGTTAATGGTATATTTAGCCCCTTCTATCAAATGGCGCCATTCTTCAAGTGCTGCCTTGATAGCTAATAACTCTCATTCTCCAATAGCATAATTCTTTTCTGCAGGAGAAAACTTCTTAGAAAAATAGGCGCAGATGGTTGTAACAAAATAGCTCTAACACCTAGAGCCAAAGCATCCACTTCTAGAAAAAATGGCTTGGTGGGATCAGGATGATGCAGACAAAGATCATTTATAAATTCTTCTTTTAAACGTTGAAATGCGTGAAGGGCTTCAGTAGGTCAATCATGATTAGGCACTCCCTTCCTAGTTAAGGTAGTCAGGGGTGCCACCAGTGTAGAATATCAAGATATAAATTGGCGATAATAGTTGGAGAAGCCTAAAAATTGTTGCAAGGCCTTAAGCCCGACTGGTTGGGGCCGCTCCACAATAGCTTTAAGTTTCTCAGGATCCATACGAAGTCCATCTTGAGACACAATATATCCCAGAAAGGGAAATTCTTTTTGGTGAAAAAGACATTTCTCTAATTTAGCATATAACTTATCTCGGAGGCGTTGAAAAACTTGTCTAACATGGATCTGATGTTGCTGCTCAGTTCTGGAAAAAATTAGGATGTCATCAAGATATACAATAACATGAGAATATAGCAGGTCTCGAAAAATCTCATTGATCATGTTTTGAAATACTGCTGGGGCATTACATAAACCAAAAGGCATTACTCGATATTCATAATGTCCATCGCGAATGTTAAAAGCGGCCTTCCACTCGTCACCTTCTTGTATGTGGATTAAATTGTAGGCCCCCCTAAGATCTAATTTAGTGAAAATTTGAGCTCCTTGTAGTTGATAAAAAGTTCAGAGATTAAAGGAATAGGGTATCGATTCTTCTTGGTAATGGCATTCAATCCTCTGTAATCAATACATGGTCATAGAGACCCATCTTTCTTTTTGACAAAAACAAATCCCGCAACTGCAGGAGAAGATGACTGTCTAATAAACATCTGGTTAGATTTTCTTGAATGTACTGATTCATGGCTTCAGACTCTGGTTCAGATAAAGCATAAACCCTTCCTCTGGGAGGAATCTTACCAGGGAGTAATTCTATTTCACAATCGTAGGAACGATGTGGTGATAATATTTCAGCTTGTTGCTTACTGAAGACGTCCTTGAATTTAGCAAACTGGGGTGGTAACCTGGATAGAATGAGAGTGGAACATGAAATAGTGGAGCTGGTTGAAACAACTTTCAACAAACAGTTCCAACGACAGTCCGTACTCCAATTGTAATGTTTCCCAATCAATCTGGGGTTGATGTTTTTTTAGCCAGGGTAAGCAGAGTATTACCTGGTTGACGGAAGAGGGAAGCACATATAATTTGAATAGTTTCTTGGTGTAGTAGTCCAGTTATTATCTTGATGGGCAGAGTAATCAGGGACATCTTATCTTCCAACGGCTGTCCCGAGACTGAAGATACAATAAGTGGATTCTCCAAGGGTACTGTGGGAATATGATATTGATATACTAGATTCTCCTCAATAAAATTTCCTGAAGCCCCGGAGTCCAAAATGTCCTGAAGATGAATAGTGACCCCCCCTTGCTTACTATAGATACAGGTATCAGAATTTGAGGAGAGGGCATGGCTGGACCCAGAGAGGCCTCTCCCACCAACCCTAGGCCTGGGAGTTTCCCGCTTTATTCGGGCACTTATTCGCAAAATGCCCTACTCCTGCACAATAGAGACAAAGATAAAGTAATCTTCGACGTTGTCTCTCCTCTGGTGTTAATCAGCAATGGTCGATCTGCATAGGTTCCTCAGATAGTGCTTGTGGTTCCGGCACTTTCAGAATCGTGAAAGGACGTTGGAAGGCAGGAGCCAAGTGAAAGGTTTATCTTTGAGTGGTGCGTTCACGAGCCCTTTCCTAGAAACATAGATCTAGTCGAACTGCTAGTCGTATGAGTTCCTCAAGGTTTTCTGGAGTCTCTTGGCCTGCCAACTCATCCTTGATGGTCTCAGAGAGTCCTTGTCGAAATATAGCAGTCAGACTGTCCTCACCCCAGCAAAGCTCAGCGGCCAGAATACGGAATTGAATGGCATACTCCCCAACAGACTAGGTACCTTGACGAATCTGCAGTAGATCTGCCTCTGCCGAAATTGAACGCCCAGGCTCATCAAAAATCAGACGAAAGTCTTTTAGAAAATGTTCCAAGTTATTAAAAAGAGGATCATCTCTCTCCCAAAAGGAAGAGGCCCAAGCCAGGGCTGGTCCTTCTAAGAGGGATAATGTTCTGGGTCAGGCAAACATCCAAGTTTGCCATTCAGGCAGCTAAACTTTCTTTCCAATCAGTACTCAAGACAAAGATTCTTTAAGTTTGAAATTATTTATTGTACAGGTAATTTCTACTTACAATTGATGCATCTCACACGTAAGCCCCAAGGCAAAGATCTTTGGTAACTGGAGACAGGGTGGCAGGAGGGAGAAGGAGGTCTCTTGAGTTGCAGGAGTTAGTTTATGGTAGAGGTAGGGAGCTTGAGGGATACGAGGCTGATTTAGTCTTCAGACGAAGGCAGTAAAAAAGAAGGTAAAAACTTGATCGTTTCACAAGGTTTTACGGAGCATTGCTGGCTCAAAAGCCCGCATGGGCAAGACTGAGTTCTCGTCGACAGCTGCTAAAAGAAACGCCTCCACAAGCTGGGGGCAAGGTCTAATGGCAGCAAGCCTAAGAACCATGTGACACAGGGGGAGCATGAAGGGCAGTCCCTTGAGCCTATAAGGCACCTAGGAAGACTCAAGTTAGAATGAGGGGCATTCAAGCTCTTCCGATAGTGAGAGAAAGTGGAGGGGGGAGGGAGCTCCTCTTAAAGGCAAAGGCTCACAGACTTTTATCATGGGTTACAAAAAGTGTTTCAGTATCAAGAATCCTCAGAAGGGAAGACTGCACTAAACACAGTTAAACTACAGTATATACAGATGCAAGCATGTACCCACTGCTGGGGACAGAACAGATAATATAAAGGTGACTTTAGTTTTGACTGTGGTAAATGAAGAAGACTGGAGCAAGAAATGCATTCGACACTGATTAATAAATCCTCGACACTGCTGAGGATCTCCGTTGAAATGAAGTGGCGGAGGTAATCATATCGGGGAAGACTGTGTCGGAAGAGCTGGGGTGGTAACAGAAAGTGCATCCATTCGAGCAACCTATCTTTCTAAAACTCCTGTGACTTGATCCAAAACCCCTTGTTGCTGCTCGATTCGTGTAGCCAATCCGGAAATGGCTTGTAGCGCCGTCAGATCTATCGATCCATGGCCTCAGCTAACTGTTACGAACTGTGTTTAGTGAATCCCTTAGTTATTTTTATTTATTTATTTATTTAACATTTCTTTTATACCGATATCCGTTCGCATATCGTATCGGTTCACAGTGAACAAAAAACCATTGGGCAGTGCCCGTACATATAACATATAACAGATAACATAATATAATATGATGAACTAGGCAACATATAAATAAATTTTTGGGAGGAGCCCTTACATATAACAGGCATCAATGGGTAGATGCTATGGAATATAACTATAACTATATACATGAAAGTGCAAAGTACAAAATCATCAGACATAAAGGCGTTCATACCAAGATATCAGTATAACATTCATAGGGGGGTTTTATGTAATAGGGGGTGAGATGGAGTAGGCTTGCTGAAAGAGCCATGTTTTAAGTTTCTTTTTGAAAGTGGGGGTTATAGGTCTCTATGCGGATATCATGGGGCAGTGAGTTCCATATGGTGGGGCCGGCAAGAGAAAAGGCTCTGTTAATAGTGGAGGAGAGTTTAAAAGACTTAATAGATTGGGCACGGAGTGTTCCTTGGAGAGCTGGGCATGTAAGTCTCTTAGTTGACGACAGTCTTACCTTAACCCATGGTAGCAGCTGACAACAGGCAGGGAAAGTCCAAATTCAATCCGAGGTCGTGACAGGCAGCAGGCAAACACAGTCCAAATCCAATCCGAGGTCGTGACAGACAGCAGGCAAACACAGTCCAAATCCAATCCGAGGTCGTGACAGGCAGCAGGCAAACACAGTCCAAATCAAATCCGAGGTCGTGACAGGCAGCAGGCAAATACAGTCCAAATCTAATCCGAAGTCATGGCAGGCAGTGGGCAGGAAAAGCAGAATACAGTCCAAGTTAGGGCAGGCAGCAGGCAACAAGGTCAAAATCCAATCCGGGGTCGATGCAGGCAGAGAAGATCCAAGGCAGTCCGAGGTCACAACCAGCAAAGAAACAGAGGAAACGCAGAGGGAGCACCAGCACAAGTGAGCCTGTAGCTGAGGTAATGCTGTGCTGAGCTCAGGGGTTTAAATCTCAGAAGTTACCGCGCAAACGCAGGAACTTCCAGTCTTGCCGCCGAACCGTCACTGATGGGGCGGAAATTGGCCGTGCTGAAAGTCGGCCTGTGTTGCCGCCGACGGAGTCTGCCACGCTGCGCTGCTGAGCAGAAGCCTGGACCTGCCGCTGCTGACGTGTAACACCCCCTCTCCCCATCTGATCCAATTTCATCCCTCAGCCTCTCTTCTCAACCCCAATGATCCCCATTCATCCCCTCCTAATCTTACCAAAATGAGCTGCCTTTGCTCCAGGCTCAATCCCCTGGGAAAGGAAGGGCTGGATCAGGAAACAGAGGGCTATTCTTTGTTGAATGAAATCCAGCACAACTGAATGACAGTAAATCTTCAGCTAGTCTGCTATGCTCCCCCCCCTCCCGATTTTTGCCGCCCTAAGCTCATGCCCAATGTGCCTGTTGAAAACTCCAGGCCTGTATCTACACTGACCTCACTACAAGGGCAGGGTCTGTTGAGACCAGTGACTCTACACTACAGGATAGCTATATTAGTAAGGGGAAAATTTGGGGTCCCTTACACTTGATTTCAAAATTTCTCCTAAAATTTATTTAAGAATAAATTATAAACACTAGTGATATAAAAACAAATACCCACATACTTTCCAAATACAACTGTTTAGCCATTACATGTAAATATATCAAACTCTTAAAATATATGTTTAAATATATCTAGTTATCAATGCACACACACACATAGCTTGTTCAGTAGGAAGGAGCTATATTTTCAAAATAAACTTTTTTTTTTTTTTTTTTAACAATCATCATCCAAATCATAAAAAGAACTACAGCAGTGTCAACAAAGGGATGCATGAATAGGCTCACAAGCTTTTTGTAGTGTACTGAACCATAACTTTCCCCAAGGCTCTATTCTTCCCTCATGGGAACTGCAGTGCAGAGCTTATGATCAATAAGTAACTAGATTTATAACAGGTGCAGTGTGTGCATCTCTAAACAAGCGAGGCATAAAAATGAAAGGGTAACTCAACTCTGATTCTCTCATCTCCCCTCAGAAATAAGCAAACTGCCAGATGTTTCAATGTATGATTCTCCCTGCTTTGCATCGCATCCTTGGTCTTCTTACCTATCACCATCATGCTGTCACCACTGGCATGTTCATTTTAGTATTCTAATTTAGCATTATCAGCCTGACATATTATGTTATGTTTAGCTCCCTTATTTGGTATAACATTGTATAGATTGACACTGTAATGATAATATTAACAATAAACATAATAATGATAGGGAGGCAGGAGAGTAGGTGCAAAAGGAATTATAGAGGCCCTCTTGTATCCGTTGTACTGTGGAGCTTATAGCTATGTTATCTGCCTGCTAATAAATTTTGGGATCATCCTTAAAATCAAATATATATATATTGTAGTGGGCAGTGAATTTTGGGACCGATTGACTGGACATTTTGTCCTGGCTTCATGCAGGCATTTCGTGGGTTCATTTCTGATGGTCCTTTTGCTTAAGCAGCTGCATGGTTTGTAGGTGTTTAAGAGTGTTTTTTCTGTGTTATAGTATGGCTTTTCTTCTATCATTTTCTCCTTTTCACAGTACTTATACCTTGTTTTCAACTTTCTGTTGGTAATTGTATTAAGAAGTTGGCTGAAAAGGCATATATGGCTGGAAAATGAGATAACACTTAAATCGTAACTGTCAATATTTCATTTAATCCATTCTTGTTTAATTTCTTTTATCTTTTAAAAATATTTATTGTTCTTTTATTCCTATTATTATTATTTTAGGTTTCAACAGTTTATTAACTTTGTATGTTTTATCCTATGTATTTGATAATTTGTAAACCGTTGTGATGGCTTGGTCTTAACAACGGTATAGAAAATCAGATAAATAAATATATATTTTACTGTGGTTTCATAATTTTAAAAATTACATGTAAATATTTTTTTATGTGACCAAAAGGAGGGGGTCACAAACTTCCCTCCAAAATTATTTGGGGTACACTAAATCTATACATGGAGCTTTCCACCCTTACAGGTAGTTTAAGTCTACAAAATGGAGAAGGTTCCAACGACATAAGGTGACATCAAATAGAAAACAAAGCTGTCTCCTGACCAGGAAACAACCTCTTACTAACAAATAACTCATACGCTTATACATCTGGGTATACAATCTCTCGCAAACATTCCAAGATGTATCTGCCATACATATCCAGCAATCCAAAAAAGAAATACAATTCGCATAAAAGCTTCAATCCCACACAGTTGAGACTAATGACAGAGAGACCAGGGAATCCAACTACTCCTTTCTTTTTTAAAAAATGAACTTTCAAAATCAGGATAAAAAAAAGCATGTATGGTTTTTGCTGGAATACAACCTTATATTTACAAAGACAGTTTAAGGAAAAATTCTACTCGTGACAGAATTTCAAAAACCTTTCTTCTGCCTGAGGGGCTGGAAGCAATTTGGATATATTCTGATTTTCTGTTCTAGAAACATTTTATCTTTCTGCCTAAAAAAAACTACTTCAACCCACAGTCCCTATCAGGTTTAAATACAAACACATGAAGTGGAGGAGTAGCCTAGTGGCTAGAGTAGCAGGCTAAGAGCCAAGGAAGCCAGGGTTCAAAAGCTCCTTGTGATCTTAGGTTTAGGACCAGTTCTTCCATTCAATGAATTAGTCGGTTGTCTAGGGTGCCAAATTTTTTTTTTTGGCAAGGGACTGCAAAACTCTCAGAAATCTGTAGTGCCATCTACCCACTTTTAAGGCACAGCACCACAAGAAAGATTGTAATGGATGCTGGGTAGGGATGTGAATCGGATGCCCGATCGTTCCTGCTTTTGGGTTCGCCTGGCTATGGGAAAATCTCATTTTCCCATGGATTGACGGGTTTTTTTTCGTGAAAAATCAGTTTTTGGCTTAGTGCACGCTAACTCCTGTTAATGCGCGCTAACAAAAAATAGCAAAAAGTAACAAAAAAATAAAAGTTTTTTTGTTAGCGCGCACAAACCCGAAAAACGATTTTCATGAAAATTCAGGGGGAAAATTGTTCATTTCTTGTTTTAACCGATATATAACGAATTAAGAAATATTGTATGATATTTCAATTCGTTATAAAAACGATTCACATCCCTAATACTGGGTATGTGTGGGGGATGATGGATGTACTGTGGAGAGAGAGAAGAAGGGTATTCTGGTCAGGTAAGAGATGGAGAGAGGGGATGCTGTGCACTGCAAAAAAGAGAAGGGTAGTCAATGTAACCCTAATATTTGAAAAGGGCTCGAGGGGCGATCCAGTGAGCCTGACTTCAGGAACAATAGTGGAAAATATTCTAAAGATCAAAATCACAGAGCATATAGAAAGACATGGTTTAATGGGACTCAGCCAGCATGGATTTACCCAAGGCAAGTCTTGCCTTACAAATCTGCTTTATTTTTTAAAGGAGTTAATAAACATGTGGATAAAGGTGAACCAGTAGATGTAATGAATTTGGATTTTCAGAAGGCGTTTGACAAAGTCCCTCATGAGAGGCTTCTAAGAAAACTAAAAAGTCATGGGATAGTTAGAGGTGTCCTTTCGTGGATTAGAAACTGGTTAAAAGACAGGAAATGGAGAGTAGGATTAAATGGTCAATTTTCTCAGTGGAAAAGAGTAAACAATGGAGTGCTTCAGGGATCTGTACTTGGACTCATACTTTTCAATATATTTATAAATGATCTGGAAAGGAATAAGACAAGTGAGGTAATCAAATTTGCAGCTGATACAAAATTATTCAGAGTAGTTAAATCACAAGCGGATTGCGATAAATTGCAGGAGGACCGGGCATCCAAATGGAGATGAAATTTAATTTGGGCAAGTTCAAGGTGATGCATATAGGGAAAAATAACCCTTGCTGCAGTTATACGATGTTAGGTTCCATATTAGGAGCTACCACCCAGGAAAGAGATCTAGGCATCATAGTGGATAATACATTGAAGTCATCAGCTCAGTGTGCTGCAGCAGTCAAAAAAAGCAAACAATGTTAGGAATTATTAGGAAGGGAAAGGTGAATAAAACGGAAAATGCCATAATTCCTCTGTATCGCTCCATGGTGAGACCTCACCTTGAATATTGTATACAATTCTGGTCGCCGCATCTAAAAAAAGATATTGTTGCACTGGAGAAGGTACAGAGAAGGGCGACCAAAATGATAAAGGGGATGGAACAGCTCCCCTATGAGGAAAGGCTAAAGTGGTTAGGGCTGTTCAGCTTGGAGGAGAGATGGCTGATTGGGGATATGAGAGAGGTCTAGAATGGGTAAATGTGAATTGGTTATTTACTCTTTCAGATAATAGAAGGACTAGGGGGCACTCCATGAAGTTAGCATGGGGCACATTTAAAACTAATTGGAGAAGCTTTTTTTTCACTCACTGCACAATTAAGCTCTGGAATTTGTTGACAGAGGATGTGGTTAGTGCAGTTAGTGTAGCTGGGTTTTAAAAAGGTTTGGATAAGTTCTTGGAGGAGAAGACCATTAACTGTTATTAATCAAGCTGACTTGTAGCCTGGATTGGCCACTGTTGGAAACAGGATGCTGGGCTTGATGGACCCTTGGTCTGACCCAGTATTTATTTTATTTTATTTATTTATTTTTAATTTTTATAGACCGAAGTTCTTGTAGGAACTACAAATCAATCCGGTTTACATACAACTTTTAAATGCCCAAAAAGAGTAGGGGGCTTTACATAGAACAATTGAACAATAAAACAGGTAACAATAGAACAATAACAATAATGATGGAACAAATAGAATAGAATAGAATAGAATAGATGTATTCTATTCTATAACATAAGAAGTATGTTATAGAATAGATTTTATTCTAGAATAGAATAAATTTTATTCTAGATTTTATTCTAGAATTTTATTCTAGATTTTATTTTATTCTATTTTATTCTAGATTTTTTTTATTTTATTTATTTATTTTATTTATAAAATAAATATATTTATTTTATTTTATTTCATTTATTCTAGATTTTATTTTATTTTATTCTAGATTTATTTTATTCTAGATTTTATTCTAGAATAGAATAAATTCTATTCTATAACATAAGAAGTATGGCAACTTCTTATGTTCTTAATTGAGGTGATACTGCTGTGGTGAGCAGGGAGTGAAAAGAAGAAAGAGGAGGATGCTGGGGTGACTATGTTAATAAAAGAATAAAACAGCTCCATTTAGGACCTTGGCCCTCCCTACAAAACTCCACCCCATTTGACACAAATTACCCACCCCCCAGCTCTTACCTTCATATGCCTTGGTGGTCTAGTTGGGCCCAGAGTGTTTACCAGCCTCATCACCTGATGGAGCATAACGTATAAAACTGGCTGGCTGGTGCCACAGTGACCCCTGAGGCTGCCTCAAGGGCAGCCTGCAAGATGAGATAGGTCTCACTAGACTTTGAGGGGGTTTTAATGTCACTGAGGAGGGTGAGCTTTAATTGGGCTGCTTGAGCCCTTTAAGAAGATGCCAGCTGTGCACTGCTGATTAGGGGCACTTCGTCACGGTATTTTTCTTGGCTGTATTTTACCACTGGGAAAAATCCCATGGGATTTACAAAGCTGCAGTACCAATTACCACAGCTTTGTGAACCCCATGCTATTTTTCCTTTTGGAAAAATACCACGGCTTAGTAAAATGTACTTCAGAGACTGTGCACTTTCTGGGGACAGGGAAAATACCTACTGTATCGGAATATAACTCGCCTTGTGCTAACAATGAAAACGTGTGAGCTAAATCTAAATACATAAATAAATGCTGCCTCGGAGGTAGCCACGTGCCAAATTGCTCCGGTGCTTTCTTCAGAAGCTTGCACATTCCACAGCAATATATTAAAAACATCAGAGGTATCAGATAGGTTTTCATCCAGAGCGAATTTAACATTAGATTCCAGTAAATAGTGTGCCTTAGCTAAAGGTAACTCTTTAGGTCAGTGCTTCTCAACCCAGTTCTCGGGGCACACCTAAACATTCAGGTTTTCCACAATGAATATGATGAATATGCATGAGAGAGATCTGCATGCATTGCTTTCACTGTATGCAAATCCATCTCAAGCATATTCATTGTGGATGTCCTGAGAACGTGTCTGGCTAGGTGTGCCCTGAGGATTGGTTTGAGAAGCACTGCTTTAGGTACATAAGAACATAAGAAATTGCCATGCTGGGTCAGACCAAGGGTCCATCAAGCCAACATCCTGTTTCCAACAGAGGCCAAACCAGGCCACAAGAACCTGGCAATTACCCAAAAGAACCTGGCAATTACCCAATTATCCGTAAGATTTCCAATATACATTCCTTAAACAAATGTACATCAGAAATATTTGGCCTTTTAAGGAAAATTCATGGCTCTAGTTTTAAGTTATGCTTTTTAATAGTTTTAGAATTCTTCATTTTACATCTTAAAAAAAAAACCAATTTCTTTAACAAAAGACAAGGATTGCAGACTGAAAACTTTATTGTCCAAAGCCTGTTTTGTTTCAAGACTATATAAATATTTTCATAATTTTTCCTTGATAGTCCAAGGCTCTGCTAGCAGTCTGCAGCCTTCATATGGACCATACTTTCATATGACCTACAAAGTAAGCAAGTAGCATATTTAAAACAAATCTGAGAAAATTATTTTTCACTCAACACACAAATAAGCTCTGGAATTCATTGCTAGAGGATGTGGTTAGGGCAGTTAGTGTAGCTGGATTTAAAAAAAGGTTTGGATAAGTTCCTGAAGAAAAGAAATCTATAAACTGCTATTAATCCAGTTGACTTAGAGAATAGCCACTGCTATTACTGGCATTAATAGCATGGGATCTATTTAACCTGGATTGGCCACTGCTGGAAACAGGATGCTGGACTTGATGGACCCTAGGTCTGACCCAATATGGCAACTTATGTTCCTAAAGAGACCCTTCCTGAAGGTTCTTGGGAATACTGGTCTCTCTCCAGGGACTAGAAACAGTAGTGCTTTCACTTGGCCTGGTTTCAACACTTGGAATTTACTGAGTCTTCCCAAGCACAATGCCCTCGCTAATCTTAAGGCCTATATAGTATTTGCAGTCCCAGGCAACACCACCATAGCAATGGGTACCAGTCTTGTACTAGTCACAAATCTTGACAGATACGTTAATCTGAGTCAATAGGGCAGTTGGTAGTCCAACAGCTGCTTCAGTCACTGCAGCTGAAATCATATGACTCTTCTTGTTTCTTTTTCTAATACTACACACAGACACAGTCAAAACTGAATCACTTCCTAGGTCCAAAGTTGCAGGCTCCTCACTGGACTGCTCTATTGGTAGGGTCCTAGAGGCTTCCATAAGCGTGAGGTACATACGGAGTGTAGCAGGCAATAATAATTCAGGGATGAGAGTCCTATTCTCTTATGAAGTAAATACAGAAGCAAAGATAGACTACAAACTCTGTTGAGCTTCAAGAGGTGAGGAATTTAATTATCACATCTGGCTGGATACAGTTTTAAACCCATGTCTTACTTTTCCATTTAACCATTCTAGATGTTAGCAGTCACACAGAAGCTCATTTTATGTTCTTGGGAACACCTCACTCAACATGCTTCTGTTTGCGGCTGGCATCCTGTAACTCCATTTAATTTATTTTCCAATAAATAAATTTAGTAGATACATACAAACAGTTCACTGAATTATAATTTTGATGGTATGATTACATCTAGTGAGCTATGATTTACAAAACTCTTCTTACTTCCCTGTTAAGGACAGAATTAGGCTTACTCTAGTTGATCTTTACAAATATTAGAGATGATAATTTATCTAAAAGCTGGAAATACATTCAGTATGTAAATTTCTTTTTTGGGGTTTTTTTTTTGTCCAAGAGTGAATCCTGTTCCTGTGGGATTCCAGTTCAATCAGAATCTGCCTCAACTAGGGTGACGGCACCATGAGCCTTCGTTTGTAACTATCGGGGTTTTCTCCATTTTATTCAGTATCTCCTTTACTTCTATTTAGCTCACTCATTGCATCAAAAATCCTCAGCGTGGGGCAACAAACTATGGTTACCTCTTGAAGCTGATATATGTACATATACCCTGTGCCTGGTCAATAGGTGTATCTGTTGCATCATAGATGGATGTTCTCTCTCCTTGTGACTGTAAACACTGCTTTCACACATAGCACCCCAGGTTCAGCTCAGCTGAGGAACAAAAATAAAGCCATACTGCAGTATGCAGCCATTGGATCACCCATCAAATTGCAATTTCTGGCAGACTTTAGTCCCAAAACTATACCTCAGTCTTGAACTAGGACACTACTACAGACTCATTAACTATAGATCTCATTTCATTTAGTTCTAGACTCCTTTCAGCTGTGAGAACCATCTTACAATGGTAAGGGTTTGTTTGTTTTTCTGGAAAAGCCATTGGAATACTGCAAAATTTATGTCATACAGGAAGAAAATGACTTCATCCTTGCCAAAATAAATCTGTATGTCATGTTCACTTCTAGGCGAAAAAATGTTTTAGATATATGACCAGTGTTAGAGAAAATCTTGTTTATATTGGCATATGCTATTTAGTGCTTTTTATATCCTCTGCATTAAGGCTGAAAGGTTGGTTTCCATGTAATAAATACAGATTTCAAAATTTCCTGTTTACTATATTTCAAATGCTGAATTGGTTTCCTCTATGGAATCTCAAGAAAATACAATAAATATGTTTTATAATTATTAGTTACAAAGCACAGACAATGTATGGCAGATCTTTGAACTGTTAGGGAAATGGTGTAGCGTAGACAGAATTGATACTAAAAAATACATCTTTTTCAGATGGCAACTAATCACTAAGCAGGTAATTTTTGCAAACTAATCTTCCCTGAGGCGTTTCCTTTGCAAATCCAAGCTGCAAGGTTCATGGATACAAAGTTATCCGCAGACTTTACATCTGCTTTTTGTAGGTCTGCTTGGAAAAGTACACGTGGAGACTTAAAATCTAATCTCTGTACGTGCTTTCAATCCCCCTGCCCTAGCCATCCACCTCTGGAGAAATCCTTCCCCTCCCCCATGGATAACATCTGCCCTGCCCCATTACGTGAAATATGGATATGATGATATCAGCTGTTGCCAAAGTACAAAATGAATATTTCCAGTAGCATCAGAGGGTGCTTTTCACAGTAAAATAGCTCACAATGACCCCTCTTGAGTCTAAAAACCCTATTGTCTAACCAGGCCCTTTCTGACAGAATGAACAATAATGGTCAGATATTCAAAGCCTACGCGCGCACATGTTATAAAATCGGGTGTAGATTTGTGCACGCCGGGTTACGCGCACAAATCTATGCCCGCGCCTAGCTACTAAAATCTGGCCCTAAGCTTTGAATTATAAGCATGAAAATTTTATTTTAAGGAGAATTAAAACAGGGAAGTTGTGACTTTATTGAGAGTAATTTTATAATTGAGTAGATTGTAACCTTTACACGCAGACTTTATTTCATATCTTCAAAGTGAACTTATGCACGTTTGTTCTGAAAATACTCTGGTAATTGTCTTGTGCTGTTCTCTACAGGGCGTAACTTGTGTGGATTTACATTTGCGCATAATTTTTAAAATAAAAAAATATGCGCCTAAGTTCCAGCTCTGCTCCTTCCCCAGTGCACATACAAGTGCATAAGAAATTGGTTTATGTGCATTCTTTTACACACACTGGAAAAACCCTATTTTTGAGGACTTTAACAACATATGACACTGCTTTAGTTGTGTCCATTATTCCTTGTCCTTGTAATTTATTATATGTAGGCAAAATGACTAGGAAGATTAAAATACGCATTATGGAGTATTGCACAAGATTTGTAATTCTGTTGTCAATTTTCCACTTTTGGAACACTGGCAACAATTTCAACATTCTGTCAATGATCTTTAGTTTTTTGTACTTCAACATATGACCAATAGACGTGGTGGGGATTCCAACAAGATGTTACTAAGGGCTGAGCAGTGTTGGATCTTTAATTTAAAGACCATAGCTCCAGGTGGTTTAAATGACAAAACTGATTGGATGTTGTGTTTTTAATGTTGAGTTTCTATGATGTTGATTGGGTTTCAGACAATATATTGGGATATAACAGTTCTAAGTCAAGCTGATAGCTTGACTTAGAACTGTTCCCACTCTACAGTGAACAAACATAGAAACATAGAAAAATAGAAATGACGGCAGAAGAAGACCAAATGGCCCATCAAGTCTGCCCAGCAAGCTACGCACTTTATCCATTTTTTCCCCCCTTTTTCTCTCTCCCACTTGTTACTATTGGCTTCCAGTACCCTCCAGCCCTAATTCCCCTCCACCCAATTTAGAGAGCAGCTTTGAATCTGCATCCAAGTGACATCCAGCTCAATTGGGGGTAGCAACCGCTGTAACAAGCAGGCCACCCCTGTTTTTATTTTTATTTTTTTTTGGAAATAGCAGCCCTCCATCCTTCCGCTCCGTGAAGGTGGAACACCAACTACTGGCCACTGGCATCCCGCTCCGTGAATGCCTCTGTGGCTACTGCCGCTCCGTGCAGTGTTTGAATGCCTCTGTGGCTACTGCTGCTCCGTGCAGTGTTTGAATGCTGCTGTGGCTACTGCTGCTCCGTGCAGTGTTTGAATGCCGCTGTGGCACTAAGTACTCATATGTTATAATGAGGTGGGTTCCTTTGCCTCTCTCCCACACCACCTTCTGTATATAGTTAATTATCTTTGCTCTCCCCTCTTTATTTCCTACCCCCAGTTTTTTACACCCTTGTTATAATGTAACTTATTTTATTTCTTCAATCTGTGTCTCTTGTTTTTTGGCTACAGTTAGCCACTTTGTTCGATGTAAACCGTTGATTTGATTTGTATCAAGAAAGTCGGTATATAAAAGCCTTAAATAAATAAATAAATAAATAAATAAAATATACTCCATGAATCTTCCCCTGAAGAAGCTTTCTGTAGTGAAACATGTTGGGAGGCAGAGCCTTTGTGAATTAGATTTTTTATGTGTTATGTATGTGTGAGTGTATATGGTGGTGAATCCAAATGAATTATTTTTAGATTACAGTGAGTGGGTACACTATCTTTGTTAACTATTCTTGTATGTTTTTGGATATTTTGTGATCAATAAAAATGTTATTTTTTTAAAATATTTTTTGATATATCATTCTATGTATTGATATGGGCATAACAGAAGCAGATGCAATCTGCTTGCCAATTAGATATACTCTTTTGGCAATGGCAATCCCCAATTTGTTTGTGTCAAAAGAGACAAAAAGATGGGTTGACTTTCTATGGACTTCAGTCCACTCCAAACAGAAGGCCAAGGCTCTCATGAGATCCAAACTGCGCAGGGCTTGTTCACATTGGTGGACATGTGGCTTGGGAAAAAATGCTGAAAGAATGATTGACTGGATGGAATTCTGCCATCACCTTAGGCCGAAACGTAGACCCTATCATGATAAAATTAGATATAAGGTGGATAAGTTATTACAGCCTGGAGCTTAGTGACTCTGTGGGCCGATATGATCACTACCAAAAACATGACCTTGTAGATCAGGTATTTCAGGTCATAGGAGCTCAGTGGCTTAAAGGTAGCTTTCATCAGTTGGGACAGAACTATGCTGAGCTCCCAAAATACAGCAGGAAACCTGACTAGACTCAGAAAAATGTACAAGGTAATCAAGCAGTTTTTGTGTAGAGCAGGAAAAAGGATCTAGGGTCTTTTGTTCAAACGATACAGCAAACTTCCTCCACGTAATTCTATAGGATCTTCTAATGGAATTCTTCCTTGAAGCTAAAACCTCGAGACATATTGTCAGACAAGTCAAGGATTTGTGAAATCAATCTCTCAATGTCCAAGTGGTGTGTGACAAGGACTTGACATTTGGATGGCACATCCTTCCCTGATCCTGAGTGATGAGATCTGGGGAAGACCCGAGACTGATTAGTTCCCTGATAAACATCTCCTGAAGGAGCAGAAACCAGATCTGCCTTGGTCAAAAGGAGACTATGATAATCATGATCCCCTTTTCCTCTTTGAGCTTCAAGAGAGTTTTCACCACTAGAAGGACTGGAGGTTATGTGTACAGCAGTCCCCTACTCTAATTCAGGGTAAAGGCATCTGAGGCTAGTTTGTTGAATGTCTACTCTCTGGAACAGAAGAATGTGACTTTTCTGTTCAGAGAGGATGCAGATTCACCAGGAATGTGTGCTAGTAGTGGAGGATCTGATTCACTACCCCTCAGTTGAGAGACCACTTGTGGGGTTCCAAGGACTGACAGTCTGTCCGTGAAGACATTCTCAACACCCACCAGGTAAGTGGTCCTGAGCACCATCCCCTGAGAGATGGCCTAGCTGTACAGATGGATGACCTCTTGACACAGGAGATACAATCCAATACTTTCTTGCTTGTTAATGTAGTATATCGCAACTTGGGTGTCTGTCTGGACAAGGATAACTTTGTTGGATTGCCTATCTCTGAAAGCCTTTTGAGTGTACTGGATCACCCAAAGTTCCAGGAAATTTATCTGATTAGATTTTTCTTGAGCTGACCATAGCCTTGGGTGCAGAGCCTCTTTATGCGAGCTCCCCAACTCAAGTTGGATGCATTTGTCATAAGGACAATTTGAACCTGAGAAATTTGGAAGTAGATTCCCCTGAGCAGGTTGGAATTGTCCCACCACCAGAACAGTGAGTCTCTGAATGGTCTTGTGATCTGGATGCAGTTTTGGAGATCTTGGGTGGCTTGCATCCACTGAGATCTCAGGGTCCATTGGGGTCTCCTTATGTGGCGACATGCCATGAGAGTGACAAGTACAGTTGATGCTATGAGGCCCAACAGCCTCAACATGTCCTAAGTTGATGTCTGCTGACTCATCTGGATCCTTTCCACTATGGACATCAAGGTGATAACCTTTTATTGTGGAAGGAAGACTTTACCTGTGTCGTGTCTAGCAGAGCGCCAATAAATGCCAATTGAGGTAATAGGCTCTTATAAGACTTAGGGTAGTTGACAACAAACCCCAGTAACTCCAACATCTGGATGGTCATAGCATCAATTCAACTCCTGTTCCAGATGCACACTTCACCAGCCAATCATGCAGATAGAGATATACGTGCTCCACCACCAAGGCCAGGCATTTTGTGAAAACACATGGGGCAGACGCTAGCCAAAGGCTGATATTGGAAGTGACAGTCTCTATATGAATCAGATATTTCCTGTAACCAGGACCTCTCTATGTGAGTGTAAGCATCCTTTAGATCAAAAAAGCATTGCTAGTCCTGTTTTTGAAGAAATGGGATTAAGGTGCCCAAGGAAAACATTTTGAATGTTTTTCTTTTGATTAATTTGTTTAAGGTCCTTAGGACTAGGATGGGATGGAGTTCTCACTGTTTTCTTTAGAATCAATAAATATTTGGAGGAAAATCCCTACCCTCTTTGCCTTGGTGAAAAAGGCTTCATCAAATTGGCCATTAAGAGGAAAGTAAGCTCCATGTGAAACAGTTCTTGATATTGCGAGTGACCCACAACTGGGGTCCAGGGGCTGATTTGGAAGGAGATCAAATAGGTTTAATCAGTACCCCCTTTTGACTTATGCTAAGAATCCACATATCTGAAGTTACACTGAGTATGCAGTTTATGTAAAACCGCAACTTCCCTCTGAAGTACCAGGATATTGGCTATGTTCTCTGCAATCCATTCAAACCCCATCCCAGGTGTTGTCTTGATTGCCTTCTGGGGCTTAGGCTCCCTCTGCTGCCTTGAACAGTCACAAGGGGCCTGTTTTGCACGACACCAAAGGGGTGGAGGATAGTGCCTTCTTTGTTGGAAAAAGTGCCTTCTCTGTCCAGGCCTCAGATAACTCCTGGAGGAGGAGGCTGGGTCTTGAATACCAGAGGAGAGCTGCTGGAACGTTGTACAGTGATCTCTGATCTGCGCTACCACAACCTTCACTCTATTTCTGAAGAGATTCTTTCCTGTACACGTCATGTTTTCACCACAATGTTCTGTTCATTTGTTAGTTAATTACTGTCCTTTTTTCCCCCCTTTTTCCACAGAGCATATGTTTCTTCGCTGCTCCCTCTCCCCCGTTTTATTGTATTTCTCTTCAGTTTTATGTAAACTGATATGATGTACCCTCGAATATCGGTATAAAAAAGTTAATAAATAAATAAATGTTAGCAAATTTTTTCTGTAGTTCTGAATGGAAATCTGAAGCCTGTAGCCAGGTGAGCCTACAAATTCCTGTCCCTATGGCAGAGACTCTCAATGGCATCTCAAAAACATTAAAGATCAAATGGACTGTATGTTTTTTGCACTCTAACCCTTTGTCCACCAGTGCCTGGAAGATCTTGCTATTTTTGAGGAAGCTGTCTGCCACCTTCTTCACTTACTTCAGTACACCCTGCATATACTGGCCCAAAAAGTGCTGTAGGAAGCTATGCAGGCATTGTGCAGAGCACTCTGATAAACCTTTCTTCCAAGGGTGTCAAGGTTTCTAGACTCTTTCCCCAGTGACATTGAGGAATGAATTCTTGGCTTTTTAAGAGCAGATTCAGCTACCATAGGCTGATATGGCAATTGTCTGTTCTCAAATCTGGGAGCCTTTTTTTAAATTGTATTTATTAATATGAGAACAAATTGAACAAATCCAGCTGGAACTGACACAATATAAACAATAGAAAAGCAGGTACATTTTCCACAGGAGCCTTCTGGACAAGATAAACTGCAATTGCCTTCTTGTTGACAGGAGACACAGAGTAAGGATTCTCCCACATCCTCATTTATACCTTCTGAAGGAGTTCATTGGCTGGGATTGGCACAATTCATTTAGGGAGCTCCACAAACTGGAGGATGCCAAGAATCTTACTTCTGGACTTATTCTCCATGTGTAACATATATGGAATGGTCTCAGCTATTTTCCTAACAAACCTTTGAAGGAGAGGTTCTCAGGAAGGGACTTCCATCTCTCTAATGGAGGAGAAGGGTCAGAGGGGAGCCCTGCAAATCCCTCCTCTTAAGAGGTATCTGCAGAGTCATAACTGTACCCTCAATAATATTTGGAGTCCGACTCTCCCTGCTCTGTCAGTGGTGAGGGATCTCTCTCTGTGCTTTGATTTTCAGCCAAAGTTTCAAGGACTGGGACACTTGGCTGTTTTGGCCTGGATCTCAAGGAGCTGTGATGGCCTGGGGAAGCTTCCTCCCCAAAAATTCAGATAATAGCAGGACCATAGTCATTGACCCTGATGCCTCTACAGGCACCAGCATTGGATTCAGCTTAGGCACCGGTGCATCGTCTGCCTCCGAGCATCAAAAGTGAATCAAGCAGAGGCTCAAGGATCAACAGTGCCTGCCTCAGTGCTCTCAATGTCCCAGCACTGAGGCCCTTCAGCACCTTCTCCCAGGTCTGCTATATCTTTTTATCTCTTCCTCAATGTTTGCCAATGCCAACACCAACTAGGAAGTAGGAGGGATGACCATATCCTCCTTAGAACTGAGAGGTTGATCGGTGGTAGACACCTGATTCAGTGGAACTGTTCCAAGTCTGTGATCTGTTTAAACCATGTATGTTAAATGTTGTTTCTGTTAATTATTTGCTCATGGATTCATGTTTCCTTCTGTTAAAATTTTATTGTATCAATAAATAATTGTAAATAGCAGCTGGTAATGATGGTAAAAACCAGTTAAAAAAAAACCTGCAAATGGTTTATATTTAAGTTTAACTTAATTAAGAGCATTTAAAAACATTAAGAGCAGTGAAAATCCATTTAAAAACATTTAAACTTCTCATTGTTACTTCTTTAAACAGTACACCCTCTCTTTCTTTCTTTCAGGAAAAAAGACTAAAAGATCATTAGATTTTCCATCTAGTTGTCTTTCTGTACATTCTACTTATGAATATTTTCGCTGCGGTACTAAGAACTGATTCTTTGTTGTAATTTCTCTGTTTTCTAGGTCTTCGGTGATGTGTGGGTCTTTTCAATGTATGTTTATTATTCTTTAATTACTCTCTCTGTTGTTATTTACTCCCGAGGGAATTCTGTGCGCGATGTAGAATTTGCGCAGATTTCCCTGATACAAACTCTACCTTTCCCTGTGAGGAATCTGGGCTATGCAGCAATTGCCGAGCTCTGGGAGCACGCTAGAAAAAGAAGTGCCACTTTAGCAGTCCCATGAAAAGCGCAGCCTCATGTGAGCACGTCAACATGAAGAGCCAGGCTCCATGAGCCCACCCGGAAGAGGAGGATCCACCACCTGGTGCAGTTGTTGGCCGATGAGTCTGCATGACGAGCAGCCTCGAGTGATCATGGCAGTAAAAAGAGCCGGCTCCACAAGCCTGCAGGAGGAATCAGTATAGCTGATAGCCATGAGTGGCTCCATGAGCAGCTCAGGAGGAGCCATATGGAGTAGCCGGTACAGCTGAGCCAGCAATCCACAGGAAGAGGAGAAGCTAGAAGGAATACCTAGAAATCCTTCCTGTGAGTGATGAGGACTGGAAATAGTGTGCTAGGATGCCAGACTGCCCATCTCTTTTTGGATCCTCAGCTTGCAGCCACTTGCCTTACATGTTCTCTACAGCTGTTCGCACCATGACATAGACTGTGGACCCTTGACCGGAGCTGGTGTTGACGCTACCTGAGGGGGGAACCCCCCACAGGTCACCAACATCAGGAGGCGAGGCTGGAGGAAGACAGGGGCCAGCTGGAGCTTCGCCACTACCAGCTCACGTTCCCTGCAGGTTGAGCTCTTGGGACCGGGGCCGGCTGGTCTTAGGTGGGCCCCTGTGGAGATGTACCAGAGTATGGTCAGTGTGTCCGAGGGCTCGAGGCAGGAGGCTAACAGGCAGGGGGATGCCAAGAGCGAGGTTAGATGGCAGGCAGCTGGCAGGCAGGGCGATTCCCAGAGCGAGGTTCGATGGCAGGTGGCTGGCTGGCGAGGTGAAGTCTAGGCCAAGGCTTGGTGGAAAGCGGCAAGGTGAAGGTCAGACCGAGGTCCAGTGGCAGGCAGCTAGCAGGCAGGGTGAAGTCCAGTCCAAGGTCCAGTGGCAGGCAGCTAGTAGGCAAGGTGAGGGCCAGTCCGATGGTCAGAAGCCAGAGAGATCCATCTGAGGGGGTGAAGGCACGAGGAGCAAGGAACTGGAACTGGAATCAGGAACTGGAACAGGAGTACTTCGAGGAAGCAGCGCTGGATCCCGAGAGGAAGCAATGCAGGAGTCTCGAGAGGAAGCAACGCAGAAGACATGCTGCCAAGCCGTCTGGGAGCAGCCGAGAGGAGCCTTAAATAGGCCCGAATTGATGATGTTATTCTCCGGGGCGGGTGTAGGTTTCCCGCCGTTGGCCCTTTAAATCGCAGCCGGAGCCGCACGCATGTGCATGGGGGAACCCCAGGGCAAGGCCGGAAGCTGCCGGCGTTCCATGCGTCGGGGAGGCCCCAGCGTCAGAGAGTGTGAGTGGAGTCAAACAGGAGAGACAGGCCGCTGAAGCCAAGGACCCGGGAACCGGTGGCACGGCAGGGAGGCGTCGCCGAGCAGGAGGAGCCAGCCTAGGGGTTCCACGGTCGGTGAGTGCAACAAAAGCAAACTGCTTGTGAGGAAAAGGTTGAGCCTGGGGGAATAGAGTCAGGGGGGAAAGACAGAAGTAGGGTGGGTGTTGAGCCAGGAATGGGGGGAGGGGGATAGAGAGCCGGGGATTGGGAATTGAGCCTGGGGTGGGGGTAGAAGAATTGGAGGTTTAGCCTGGTGGTGGGAGAGAGATCTGGGGAAGAAGGGGAGAGTTTGTGCTTGAGAGATAAAGAGTTGGGGAGATTCATGTCTTAAGAGGAGGGACTGGGCCTTATAATATATTTGTACAATACTCCTGGGCAGTGGCGTACCTAAAGCATTTGGGGCGAATATTTCCTTTGGCACCTCCACAAACCCTTCAATTTCCCCAGTTCTCTCTTCCCTCCCCCCCCCCCCCCCCCCAAGTGATCCTGGTTCACTTCTTTTCTCCTCTGGATCCCTTCACTCACCAACTCCTCTTATTTCAAAACAGCTCTTCTGGTGTCAGCACATCCTCCCTTCTCTTTCCTCCCCTTCTGGGGATGAGGCTCGAGCATTCAGGCCCTGTCAGGGGAGGAAAGATAATTCTGAGGAGGAGCTGCAAGGCTGCTGTCTTCCTCCTCTTGTTTCAAAATGAGAGGAGCTGGTGAACTAGGGGATATGGCTGGAGCGAGGGGAGAGTAGATTGTGCTGTCCACTGTCACCAATGTTGCTCTTCTGGGGTGGGTGGGAGGGAGAGGGGAAATTTGCCATCCATTTTTATCAATGTTTGCTGACTGAACATTTTTTTTGGGGGGGGAGGGGGGCAATGGCTCCTGCAGCCTTCCCCATTCCAACACCTATGCATTCACAAGGTTTAACTGTGACCGCTGAATCTTCATAAACTCAGTCAAACCTATCAGCCTGAGGAAATTGTGTGCACAGTGCACCAGGACGTTCCAGACCCGGGCCATTACAAATTTCCACCCTCCAGTTGGCATCCCCCCTCCTGACTGTCACCCGGGGCGGATTACACCCCCCTTCTTATGCCACTGCTCCTAGGGAAATTCTGTATAAAAAAATTGAAAATGCTGAATGTTTGAGGAGTAACTTTTGTTCTGGATTGGACTTTAAATTAATTATTATCATTCTTCAAATATAATAATTTTATTGTGTTATTTGATGAATAATGTATGCAGAATTTTGCTGAATTTTTAAATATTGTGTGTCAAAATTATTAATTTCTTTGTGCGGAAGTTTTAAGTTCTTTTGCACAGAATTTCCCAGGAGTGTTACTTGTGTCTTTGTTTGACCGCAAGGTATTCCTCTACTTTCTTTGTCTTTGCTTTGCTGTGCCCTTGTGTTTTTTTTCTGTATTCCTATTTCCTTGGCCAGACCTATGTTTGTGTTGATGCACACTTAGCTGTCCAGACACTGGGGTGCACTGCCTTCTCTAACTGGTCCAGTCTTCTTTCCACATCTGTGTTCTGATACCTGTTCTCCCTATACTGTAATAACTAAAAAATAAGAAAGGATTGCCTAAAACCAAGAATCTTCTGAAATATCCAAAAGGGTAAGGTGTTTTGTGTTTCAGACTGCAACCTTGATGGACCTTTATTTTTACTAGCTAGCGTTCAAGTAAATATAAAAGCGGTGTTTTCTTGAACATTAATTCTTGGTTACTTATTTTTGCTTTTATGGAATTTATGTGGTTTCTAAAATAATATAAAGTGGATGTTCTATTTTTTTTTTTTAAATCATTCAGCATTCATTCACTCAGATTCTTTTTAAACTGAGTTGAATCTGCTTTAGTTCTTTTTACTTTACTCACTGCAGCTGCTCTCTTATTGTCACTGTCACTATCATTGATGCTGCAATGTCAGCCTACAGAATATTCCACTGCTCTCACTCAGAAATTTAGCTTGGCTGTTAATGTCTGGGGTTGTGACAGGGAATAATGCCACTACTCCTCCTTTTCAACCAATTAACCTTTAGCCAAATTATAACAGATAGATCCCACTGGGAAAGAGTAATAGGACCCCTGTCAGTAGATTGCTATGACAGATTCAAGAAAGGACAATTTTCTTTTCCAAGTGAAATTTAACATTACACAGATTATGTTATCAGATTTTTGACTTGTCATTTAGCTCTCATTCTCTGTCAAGCTTTCTCTAAAAAGCAGTATTTTAAAACCCCTTGTTTCTGTTTTGCATTTTCAAATTATCCTTTCTTTCTTGTCACTGTTAAAGGTTCTTAATGCTCTTCCTAATGTACTCTTAATCAGGATATTTTGGGGGTAATATTAAGTCAGAGTTGGATTGCAATGTTAGCCAGATAAATGTATCTGGCTAACTTTGGAGGGATATTCAGTGGTGTAACTGCACTACAGAATTTAGATGGCTAACTTAGGAGTTTTAATTGACAATCGTCTAAATTTAAAATCATTCATCAGCCAAACAACAAAGGACTGCTTTTACAAACTACAGGTTCTGAAAAGAATAAAACATCTCCTTCACTTCCAGGATTTCAGAACAATTCTTCAAGCAATAATCTTCTCTAAGATTGATTATTGCAACTCTATCTTACTAGGTCTCCCATCATCCTCTACCAAACCGCTTCAGATGATCCAAAACACTGCCGCCAGAATTCTGACAAACACGAGGAGAAGAGACCACATCACCCCCATCCTCAACATCTTACACTGGCTGCCTATACACTTCAGGATTCTTCATAAATCCATCACAATGATCCACAAAGCCATACATCACCATTCACATCTTAACCTACAAATCCCGCTTAGACGACACTCTTCTACCAGACCCATTAGAGAAGCCTACAGAGGATCACTTCATGTACCATACTCCAAAACCACACAACACCTAACATTCAGAGACCTGGGCATTCTCCACAGCAGGACCAGCGATATGGAATTCCATTCCACCGGATCTTCGACAGGAGCCATGCCTCCCAACATTCAGAAAAAGGCTTAAGACGTGGCTGTTTAAACAAGCCTTTCCATACCCCAGCTGAACTACAATCCAACTGAACTACAATCCAACATCAACTTTAGTCAGACACTTTTGAATCTTGTAAATAATTAAGCCTTTGTTATGATAAATTCTGTTCTATCTTCTCCTTCCTCTCCTAGTTTGATCAACCTTGTTTTATTGTAACTGCATTCTTCTCTCTTCACCTGTTCCATGTTCATACACACCCCTTGTTAAATGTAAACCAGCATGATGTGATTTGATCACGAATGCCGGTATAGAAAAACTCTAAATAAATAAATAAATAACTTTAGGACAGCTCTATAGCACGATCAGAGTTAGCCAGAAAACCTGTCCAACTAACCTAACTTCTCCCAGAAGTGTCCCTGCGATACTTTAGAAAATGAGGCCCTAATATAGATCCCTGAGGCACTCCACTGCCCACTCCCGTCCACTGAGAAAATTGCCCATTTAATCCTACTCTGTTTCCTGTCTTTTAGCCAGTTTGTAATCCACGAAAGGACATCATCACCTATCCCATGACTTTTTATTTTTCCTAGAAGCCTCTCATGAGGAATTTTGTCAAATGCCTTCTGAAAATCCAAGTATACTACATCTACCGGTTCACCTTTATCCACATATTTATTAACTCCTTCAAAAAAGTGAAGCAGATTTGTGAGGCAAGACTTGCCTTGGGTAAAGCCATGCTGACTTTGTTCCATTAAACCATGTCTTTCTATATGTTCTGTGATTTTGATGTTTAGAACACTTTCCACTATTTTTCCTGGCACTGAAGTCAGGCTAACCGGTCTGTAGTTTCCCGGATCGTCCCTGGAGCCCTTTTTAAATATGGGGGTTACATTAGCTATCATCCAGTCTTCAGGTACAATGGATGATTTTAATGATAGGTTACAAATTTTTGTATCATTTCCCCTCAGTGTCTCTACACTGAATAGTGTCTCCTTTAACTAGTTCCCCTCAAAAGTGGAATTTTGCCATCCTGAGGGACTAACTTAAGCATTGCCCCCTTTATGTGAATGTTCCATACCTCCAGTTTAACCTGGGGCTTTAAATGTTTAAATTTTTGGTATATTGAAACAGCATTGGGAGTTTGCTGGTCCTCCTGGCTGTCTTCTGTTGTCTCCCCAGCCAGCCAAAATCATGGCAGTGCCAGGAGCTTATTTCTGGGTTTGCCCGGGGTTCCAGGGGCCTTTCTCCAAGACTGTATCAGCAGTATTGGGCACTTCCCACTGCTTCATTATGCTCTTCCCTGCCTCTGCTGGGCCTCACAGAACAATCCTGGTGGGCCCGGCTCCTATTTCTGAATCCCATGGCTGCTGATAATGACATCACCATGCATCTCTAAACCTCTAGTTCTGCAGCAGGAGCAGGTGAGAATGATCCCTGCTACCTTCTCCCACAACTCCCAGATCACTCCCGCACTGGGAGGCATCTCATAGTATTCCTGCTGTTCTCCTCCCCCCCCCCCCGCCCTTTCTCTGCCAACGATTCTTATCACATTGAACCATAGCAGTAACAAAAACACTTGGACTCCAAATTTAGACAGAGGCAGCAGTGGAGGCATGCTCTTTGCCGCTGCTAACTCCCTTCTTTTAAACCAGCCAGTTTAACCTGCACCAACCCTCAGGCCCTGGCAGACATAAAAGAAAAGAAAATTTAGATTCCCCTAAGGACAGAGCAACCCTGCTTTCTTAAGCTTTGGCAGTTCTATTTTGGGCTTTCCGGTCCTATGAGTGCCAGCCTCCAGACATCCCCTTGCCACCAAGGACCATCAGATGCCAGCCAGCTTGGGAACCCCTGCCGGAGCCAAATGGGGCCCCCATCTTCCAAGTAAAATTTTCAAAATTTACGGGAGAATTTTCAAACCCGGCACGCACAAATACCGGGAGATACACGCATGGCTGGGCCCTGCGCGTGCCGAGCGCATTTCAGAGACGGGCCAGCCACGCCCGCATCTCCCAGTACGAGCAGAGGTGCCAGGCTGACTCAAAGGGCGGGACGGGGACGGGGACGGGGTCTGGGCGGAGAGAGGTGGGGCGGGGGGCCGGCCAGGATGGTGGACATGAGGCCCTGTTCTAGGGAAGCATGCGCCGGCAGCGGGCCAGCACATGGAAGTTACTTCTGCTTCAAAGGAGCAGTAAGTAAATTAACAAAAACAAATTCTGCTTAGATAGGAAGGGGTTAGGGGTCAGGGAGGAGTGGGAAAAAGGTAGGAAGGGTAGCTAGGGGGGATAGGAAAGTTCCCTCCCAGTCTGCTCCTTAACTGGAGCGGATTGGGAGGGAACTGAGAAAGGCCTACTCCTGCCGTCACTCCTGTCGTCCCTCCCATTGCGCGTGTGACTCGACAACCGCCTGCACATGCGCATATGTGCGCAGAAATCGTATTTTATAACATGCGCAGGTGCTTTTCAATATATTTATAAATGATCTGGAAAGGGGTATGACAAGTGAGGTGATCAAATTTGCGGATGACACAAAAGTATGCAGAGTAGTTAAATCTCAAGCAGATTGCGATAAATTGCAGGAGGACCTTGCGGGACTGGAAGATTGGGTTTCCAAATGGCAGATGAAATTTAATGTGGACAAGTGCAAGGTGATGCATATAGGGAAACATAACCCTTGCCATAGTCACACAATATTAGGTTCTATCTTAGGATTTACCACCCAGTAAAGAGATCTAGGCGTCATTGTGGATAATACATTGAAATCATCGTCTCAGTGTGCTGTGGTGGTCAAAAAAGCAAACAGAATGCTAGGAATTATTAGGAAGGTACTGGAAAATAAAATGGAGAATATCATAATGCCTCTGTATCACTCCATGATGAGACTGCACCGTGAATACTGTGTGCAATTCTGGTTGCTGCATCTCAAAAAGGATATAGTTGCGATGGAGAAGGTACAGAGAAGGGCAACCAAAATGATAAGGGGCATGGAATCGCTGCCCTATGAGGAAAAGCTAAAGAAAGGGCTGTTCAGTTTGGAGAAGAAACGACTGAGGGGGGATATGATAGAAAAAAATCATGAAAGGACTTGAACAAGCTAATGAAAATTGGTTATTTACTCTCTCAGATAATAGAAGGACCAGGGGGCACTCCACGAAGTTAGCAAGTAGCTCATTTAAAGCAAATCAAAGAAAATTCTTTTTCACTCAGTGCTTAATTAAGCTCTGGAATTCATTGCCAGAGGATGTGGTTACAGCAGTTAGTGTAATTGGATTTAAAAAAGGTTTGGATAAGTTGCTAGAGAAAAAATTCCATAAACTACTATTGCCGTAATTAATAAGCAATAGTAGCTTGTGATTTATCTAATACTTGGGTACTTGCCAGATACTTGTTACTAGGATTGGCCACTGTTGGAAACAGGATATAGGATGGACCCTTGGTCTGACCCAGTATGGCATATCTTATGTTCTTATGTAACTTACTGACGGTGGAGAACAGCAGACTTTTGGGAAGTGCCTAGTTAGCTTAGACTAGAGAGTTGTCATTGTCTTTGCAACTTTGTTTGCCAATCCTGACTGTGTTGAGTGTGGCACGGTAAATAAATGCACTGAAGTTACAGCAGAGTCGAGTATGATTTACTTCAAACTGTGACCAAGTCCTTGACCACTCAGTTACATTTTCCTTTGAAAATTATCTTGAATGCTTGCTATTTTAAAAGAGACATATGCATACATTTGGCAATGTACTCATGTCATTTTACACCTGATAATTATTTTGCATACGTGATAATAAATATGTTTATTGTGTCATAGTGGCTCGGTGGGAGATCTGAGTGAACTGGGGGGGGGCGTTCAGGCTGAAGAACCAAGAGAATCGCAAAAACCTGGAGAAAGACTGGGCGAATCGATGGAGAATTGGGAAACTCAATTATATGTGTATGTTTTAAAATATTCTGATTTACAGAAGCAAGTCCTACCATTTTTAACACGCAAAATATAAGCGCGTATATTTTTAAAACTGGTAGGAAAAGAGGATGTGCTTTCAAAGCACTGAAATATTCACTTTCAATGCATGTGTTCACATATAAGCATATAAAAGCATATTTTATAAAATGTACATATCTAATATATGAGATTTATAAAATACTGTTGTAGATCTCTGAACAGCTATATATCTGTCTCCTCTACTCCATTTTTTTCCAGCTATCTATGCTTCCAAGTTTTAGCCTCCTTATTGATTATAACTTTTGCTCCTTCTGTTAAATGATAATTGATTATTTATTTACTGTTAAGTTCCTCCCTGTTTTATGTAAACCGATTTGATATGGCTATTACCATGAAGGTCGGTATAGAAAAATGTTAAATAAATAAAATAAATAAATAAATATGCAAGTATATTCGGCCACATGGAATTGTTTGAAAGTTATTCTTCCTGTCTTTTTTGAAATGGGATGACCAGAACTGCACACAATACTCAAGGTATAATCACACCATGGATCTATAGAAAGGCATTAGGATATTCTCATTTTTTTTCTCTGTTCTTTTCCAAAAAACTCCAAACATTCTATTTGAGTCTTTGATTGCCACTGCACACTGAACTGAAGATTTCAAAGTATTTCCACAAGGGCTCTAACATCCTTTTCCTAGGTGGTGACTCCTAACATAGGACTCTGCATCATGCACCTGTAGCTGGGAATATTTTTCCCTATGTGCATTACTTTGCAATTATCCACATTAAATTGCATCTGACATTTAGATGCCCAGGCCTTCTGCAGTTCCTCATAATTGGCTACTGTTTTAATGACTTGAAACAATTTTATGTCATCTGCAGATTTGGTCACCTCAACCACTGTTACTTTCTCCAGATCATTTATCAGTACGCTAAACAGTATAGGGGTCCCAGTATAGGGGCACTCCACTAATGACCATTCTCCATTTGGAAAACTAAGGATGTAAGCGGTTGAAAGCTGACAATATAGCAAAGGACACCAAGAAATATTTTGTGCCCCTGTAAAAGCCTCTCCTGAAAACATCCAGACTGGAAATATGAAAAATTTCCATGCTGTGTTCTCTGTGAAATATTGATCAAGCACAATATCTTCATTTAAGAACTCAGTTAATTGTTTCAAAATAACTCCCTTCAACGATCTTGGAGAGGAAGGGATGAGATGGGGGTGATCATTAGCTGGATTAAGTAACTCCAAAGAAGGTATAAGTATTGGACATAGGCACTTTCAGCCGAGTTGGCAGGTATCCAGTTGACAATGATGCATTAATGATACCAGTGACAGACTCACTTAGTCCTCTCGTATTCCCCTTTGGCAGAAAGATTAAAAGGGCAAGTTGTATAATTTAAGGCCACCATAATCTGCTTTTGTTTCAGAGAATTACTCCTATTTTGGTCCTGAGTCTCTCATCTGAGAATCAGGTATAGTAACTATTGCACAAATATTTTTGAACTTACTGTGATAAAATAGGCAAACTTGTCACAAGAGATAGCAGAAGAGCAAGTACAGTTATGGCTGCACAACTATTAGCCTGTGTAAGATAATTTACAATTGAAAACATCTCTTGCGGTCTATTAATTGACAGCTGAATCTAATACTTTTTTGGCATCAAACTGCATTTTTCTAGCTGACATTTATGAGCAGTTAAATTCACTGATAAATACATTTTATGCCAACTTCATTTCAACTTGCATAAATTCCTCTTATCTGATTTCAGTTCTTGAGAGAACGGTGGTGCAATGTAAGCATATTGGGTTGTGATCCTGTTTTTCTCTGGATAACATCTCAGTAGCTGTTTGTACAAAATCAAGCAGCACATGGGCCATGAAAATAAACTGTCATTTAATCAGGTAGCTGAGTGAACAAAATTAATGCATTTTAAATACATGTTGAGACCCCATGTAGGATCTACACTAGAGATTCTGGCCTAGTGGCTAGGTCCAAGCAGTGTAGATTAGAGGAATGTACCATCTTGCCACAGCACCTCCACTGAAGGTTGTTACAATGGTAGTTTCCACATTGCACATTAGCAGGTGACCGGTGGGCTGGGTATGGCATCTTGTTTTAGAGTTTTGAGGAGAAAGATCTGATTTTGTAGTGCTTTATCCTTCTCATACTAGTTACAATTTGTGCTGAGTAGTTGAGAAAGTGGGAACTGCCCCACACACATTTTCTGACCCAAACACAGTGGCCAGGAAGTGGATCACAGTGGGTTTTAAAAAAAAAAAACAACAACAAACTTTAACAATTCTTAGGCATACCATATAATTGAAAGAGACATTGTTCTCATATATAACAAATATGACAAACTTAGACAATCATACAACCATTAGCCAAGTAGGTAATACAGTAACAGTTATGAGGTAATAAATAGTTATTGCCTACAATATTCCACATAAGGTCCCCATATTCTTTCAAATTTAGTGTGCATTTTTTAGGTCAAAATACAGTCATTCAATATCAGCAATTTCATGTGTTTGAGCATGCCAATAATCCAAGTAACTGCCCAACCAATGGCCTGTGTTTGACCGGGATTGAAGAATCGGTCCAGCTACCCAACAATCCCAAGCCAGACCCTATGAAAACACAATATCCCAAAATATCTGCCACAACTGCGTAACCTGAGACCAGAAAAACCTGACACCCTCTCCAACACCTGTTACTGGAATATTTTTGAGCAGAAAAGTGGAGTCCAGTAAGTTCGATTAATAGTCTGAACATCAGGGCCACCCTCCTTGCACACATAGAAACACGATGAGCAGATGTCCATATAATTTTCCAATCTCTACTAACTAGAGCCATTTCGAAGTCCGTGTTCCAAGTCTCAATGAGACTGGAAGGGGTCACTATGCCATATTTGCAGTCTAAGATGCCATGATAAATAAATGCAACACCTCGTCGTCGCACACCAGGGTCTCTCAGAAAAGACTCCATGCTCTTCAAGGGCCGAAGAGGACTTTCCTAATTTATCTGCCCAACTAAAGCTGGACGCCACTGCAAATACTGAGCCTGTGATGCTAAGTCAATATCAAAGTCTTCCACCAAAGTTTGGAATGACGCCATCCCTTCCTTCTTTCCTTATGCCCACAAATGCACCAATGTGACCAAACTCTGCTCCTTCCATGCTTTAAAAAACAGAGAATGTGCAACTAGACAGGAGTGAGGATCTCAATGTTTTGAGTGCTTTGTTCTTTGCTGATTTGATTTGGGAACAAATCTTTTCTGCCCAACCCTTCCTGCTCAAGAGAGAGGAGTGGGGAGGAAAAATTATTTTTCTCTGTTGCAGTATTTTTTGATCCTTCAGCCCAAAAGATTCTTGTCCCATATACTTGAGTACGTGGACCTTTTTATGTGAGCAACTCTTAAAATTCACCTCAGAGAGTTCAAGTTTACACCCAAAGGAAGAGACCTGTTCTACACCTTGGGCTTTGAACATCTATTCTCTCCCCCATTCAGAGTATCCATGCCAATGGGAATTTGCAAGGACTAGGTTCTGGTACTGAGTATACCCCCAGTCTTCATAACTCCAACTAGAAAAAAGGGCTACATACATATCGCTTTTAAATTGATGGATTTTTATGTCTTTGCTTACATTCTTGTTTCTTCCTTTAGCACTGCAGTGTGTGTGTCTGACAGCTGTGCAGTTCCATATTATTTGTTGAAATAAAACCAAACAAATCCAAAAGATTGTTAAGGTGCAACAGGATTCGATTTCAATAACAAAAAACTGGATTAGCTTTGTTAGAAAGGGACTTGTCTATGAAGAGGGCCTACATTATGGGGTGAATCTTCAAAACATATATGCGTGTAAGTAGTTTGTATTTGCATACATGCTATATTTTAAAAACATCAAAAGCACATGTGTATTTTTGGTATCATGTATACATTTACATGGAAAAAAAAGATGCAGTCCAGGTTCATTCCTGGGTGGGGCCAAGAGCTATGAGCGCAAGTTACTATTTTATAAGAGAGTTACACTCATACATTTCTCAACTTATTCTTGTAATTGATACATCTGCTAATTATCTTTGGCAATTGAAATCAGACTCATCTATTTTTTACTAGTAGTTGGGTGGGAGGTCTGGGTAAACTGGGAGGAGTTCAGACCGAAGAACTAGGAAGGTCTCGATGACCTGGAGAAGGACTGGGTAAACTGGTGGAGATTTCGGCAAACTGGTGATTTCAATTATGTGCACAGGTTTTAAAATATATTAATTTCCAAGAGTAAACAGGGCTTGTGTCACAAGCGAGTTGCAATTTTTTTTGTGCATAAAATATACACATGTATGTTTTTAAAATAGGTAGGAAAGGTACACGCTTCCAATGCATTACACGTTTTGTGCATGGGTACAATAAAAACAGAGAACAAAGCTGCTTCATTTTTTTGAAGGGGTTAATAAACATGTGGGTTCCTCTCTCAGTGTCTCCCACTCCGCGGGTCCTGGCTCCGCACGACCTTACTGGATTCGCTCTCAGTGCTTCCCGCTCCTCGGGGCCAGGCTCAGAGCAGTTATACCCGGACTCCTTCTCAGCACCTCCTGCTCCGTGGGCCCTGGCTCAGCGCACCCTAACTGGACTCTCTCTCTCAGCGCTTCCCGGCTCAGCGCAACCCTACCTGGACTCTCTCTCAGCGCTTCCCGCTCCTCGGGGCCAGGATCAGCACCATTCTACCTGTGAGCTCCAACCGCAGTACCCACAGCCCCTGGGAATCCCCACGGTACTCCTCCTTGAGGAATTTTGCTTCGGTACCCTCTCTCTTCAGGAGTAGGCTCAGCCCAGTACACCTCCAGACTGAGCCTCGTTGCCCCGCTCCTCGGGGCATCCCTCTACGCTACCACCTCAGAGGGCCCTGTCATAAGCTTGCCGTGCCCCGGGCTGTACTCCGACACTGCTACCCTCCAGGCACCTGCTTCAGTGGGTTCCTCGCTCCAGCCTTCATCCAGTGGACTACAGGTCGTGCCTCTTCATCTGCATCTCCTCATCTCGAGGCCGCTCCCACGTGGTCCGGCTCTACTCTCTTCAGAGCTGCAGTGGTCTTGCACTCCCTGAGACTCTTTCTCCTCTCACCTCCTGGAGGGCTCCTCTCTCGAACTGTGCCTATGCTCTCTGACACTCTCTGCACGCACTCGCCTACACTCTCCGGGACCAGCCACACAGGGGCGCTCCTAAGTTCTGCCGGCCCTGGAACCCAAGGGCTCAACCTGCGGGGAACGAGGGTCAGCACAGGGGAAGTCCCAGCCTGCCTCTGTTCCTGGCCAGCCTCGCCTCCCGACGGTGGGGACCTGTGGGGCCCAACTCCTCAGGTAGCAACAACCCCACCTCGGGCCAAGGGTCCACAATTCCTGGCAATGTTTATTCACCCCTTCATAATAATGTAGGAGATTTGTGAGGCAAGACTTCTCGTGGATAAATCCATGCTGGCTGTGTCCCATTAATCCATGTCTATCTGAATGTTCTGTGATTTTATTCTTTATAACAGTTTCCATGACTTTTACCGGCACTGAAGTCAGACTCACTGGTCTAGAGTTTCCAGGATCTCCCCTGGAGCTCTTTTTAAATATTGGGGTTATATTGGACACCCTCCAGTCTTCAGGTACAATGGATGATTTTAATGATAGGTTACAAATTTTTACTAATAGGCCTGAAATTTCATTTTTGAGTTCTTTCAGAACCCTGGGATATATGCCATCCAGTCCAGGTGATTTACTACTCTTCACTTTGTCAACCTGGTCTACTATATCTTCCAGGTTCATCATACTTTGGTTTAGTTCATCTGAATCATCAACCTTGAAAACCATCTCTGGAATGGGGTATCTCCTCAACATCTTCTTCTTCAGTAAACACCGAAGCAAATAATTTGTTTAGTCTTTCTGCAATAGCTTTATCTTTCCTAAGTGCCCCTTTAACCCCTCGATTATCTAATGGTCCAAACGATTCCCTTTCTCCCTCATTTTTTGCCTTTACAGCCAACTTCTTTTCAAATTCTCTCTTAGCCTGTCTTATCTTAGTCTTACATTTAACTGGATGGCCGGCGCCATCTTTAAAGATGGCGGCGGCCATCTTTACGATGGTGGCGGCCAGCCAGTGCTCCTACCATGTGACAGGGGCCGGCCGATGGCACAGATACCCTGTCACATGGTAAGGGCAAAGGGCCATCAGCACCATCTTTATGAGTGGCAGCCGACGGCCCGAGAACGGGAGATCGCTCCCGGGACCACCACTAGAGCACCAGGTAATTTAAAAATGTTTTGGGGGGATCGGGAGGGTGGGAGAAGCTAAGGGGTCATCTTTAAAGGGTCGGGTGGGTTTTCTTTTAATCGGGCCATCGGCACCATTTACTGAGGGCCCGAGAGCAGGAGATCGGTCCCCGCGCCCCACTGGACCACCAGGTACTCATAAAAAGTTTTGGGGGGGTTCGGGGGGGGGGTGGGGGAAGGTAAGGAGTCAATTTTATAGGGTCGGGGTGGGTTTAGGGGTTGTTTTGGTGTGCCGGTTTTCCCAACCTCCCCCCAAGTAACTCCCATTAGTGGACACTAACGGGAGTAAAGATTTTTCATGATAAATCGTGAACATTTCTATTGTATCGCACACTGTACCGATTTTTGACAATTTAAAAAATATCTGACGATTTTTTTAAATCGTCAAAAAACGATTCACATCCCTACACTCTAACTCTCCCATCTTACTTCTTAAGACTTCTGGAATTAGCATACAAACATTTCAAAGTGTGTTTTTTGTTTGTATTAACATTCTGCTTTTCAGTTGTCAGGGATAATTTGGAATCTTTTAGCTCAGGTGATTTTTTACTTCTAGGCACATGGACTACTTTTCTTATTATTGGAACCTCTTTGTTGGGATGCCTTAATGTTAATGCTTCATTAGTATTCTTCGAAGATACCTCCCTCCGAACCATGCACTGCTGAGCGACTGTCGGCTTTCCCCTTGTTCTAGTTTAAAATCTGCTCTATCTCCTTTTTAAAGGTTAGTGGCAGGAGCCTGGTTCCATCTTGGTTAAGTGGAGCCCATCCCTTTGGAAAATAATTCCCTGTCCCCAAAAGATTCCTCAGTTCCTTACAAAACTGAATCCCTCTTCCTTGCACCATTGTCTCATCCATGCATTAAGATTCCGGAGCTCTGTCTGCCTCTGGAAACCTGCACATCGAATAGGGAGCATTTCAGAGAATGCTACCCTGGAGATTCTGGTTTTCAATTTTCTACCTAAGAGCCTAAATTTGGCTTCCAGAACCTCTCTCCCACATTTTCCTATGTCATTGGTACCCACATGTACCACGACAGCCAGCTCCTCCCCAGATATTTGTGTATTTTATAATTTGCATGTACCTCATATGTGCAGGTTTTAAAATACTCTCCTAGATCTCTGCACAACCGTATATGTGTGCATATGGAGCTGCACAGTGTTACTTGAAATTTACCCTCTATATCTGGCAGTGGTCCAGTGTTAAATAAAAACAAATTTCCTTCCTTTCCAAGAAGCAGTGAGGTGGTAGTGCACAAAATGGATAGAAATTAGATGAGAAAGCAGGAAAACAATAACCAAATTGGTTCTATTATGCCATAGCTCATTTTAATTACAATATATAAAGCTGCTGTTCTTAAAAAAAAAAAGACAGTTCACCTAAACATTTTGTGCTTGGATGTATTTGAAAACACACACACAACTAAACCTAAATGTTTTCATTTTCATTGTTTTAGATGACGTCTTACAGATTTTGCTGGTCTAAAAGAAATTTTAAGTGAAGCTATTATAATTTCTTCCTTGCTATGCTTTTGATTTTTTTTTTCCTTTGCTTTTTTTTTGACATAACATTCTGGATCACATAAACACTTCCTTCCTTCCTTCTCAATTGTACATGCTGTTAAATTCTCCCAAAAGTCAACTTACTTTCAATGACTATATTATAGTCTGTCACTTCCATTGTAATAAAATGTGAGCCATAGTACAGTACGTGATGCAATTTTCTTTTTTTTTTTTTTTGTAACTAGCCAGCACTTTTTGGTTTTAGATTAATTGACCCAGCAGCAACTATGCTGCCTTGAGAGGCATTTGCACTTTGGGATGGTTGGAGATGTGAAGACTTGGGGAGATCTTGTAGACTATGCTCTTCTTTATCACCTGCTGCTGGACAGTTTGAGAATGTCGTAGAATAAAAGTAGGATGCAAGTTCAGGCTCGGGAAGCCCCATTTAAAAGGAACAGACAGAGAGAAAGAGAAAGTATATGCCTGCATGGGGCCTGGGGAGAAGACCATGATTCAGCTTCTGCTCCTCCTCTAGGCCCCCATCCTGCTGCAGGTCAGGAGGATTGAGGAGGCAGTTATGCCACTGCCCAGACTGGTTGCTGAACTCCATAAGTGACTTCAGGTTGAAAGACTGGAAGGGCGGATAGAGGAAGGGAATACAAGTTAGCATCAAAAAGAGCAAGGAAATGAACCCAGCCAGGTAGTACTGAATTCACGACACAAAACCTGCAAACAGGCAACAAACTTCACTTCCAAACAGTACAGGAGATCTCTGTCTCTCTTCTCTCATCCCTTTCATTGTCACTGCAAAAATAATTTCAAATGTTCATCTCCATCTGGAAGCCAGAACCCTGAGAACAAAAGCTTCTTTTATATTCTACGTGTGGAGCTTCCACTGCGGCTCTAAACAATTTTCAGTGGCAATAACAACTTGCCAAGAAAGTAAAGTTTACTATTCAAAGCACGATTATCACTTCAGATAGCAGAAGGAAAACTGTTAGCTGGGAAAAAAAAAAATCTCCAGCATACTCCTGTTTCTGAAAACCCATATTAAAATGCTCACATAACAACACCCAGCACAGGAAAGAAAAAATATGGCTTATTAAAGAGGCAGGAAACCAAATGAGAAAAATAATAAAGTGTTTGGCCAAGGCTTGTGTGTGTGTATAATCTTTAATATGGTGTTGTGTCATAAAAAGGTTCTGTGGGTGTTTTGAAGGTAAACCTCGATTCTGCTACTATACATGTTGAATTACAGCACAAATTAAAAAAGCCATGCACACATAAAAGCTACCAGTGTTAAATACATTTAAAGCTCTCACAAAAACTGTTTCTGTGAGTAAGTGTAGTGGACTGCAACAAATTTAACAAGGCTAACAGTAAGCACAGCTTGTTACTATAATGGCTTCTATCTTAACTGCTGAATAAATGCATGCTTTTGACACAGTATTTTCTAAATAAAAAAAATGACATCTTAACCTAAGATGCCTGCCTGTTTCCTTCTGTTCATTATGTGAGAAGTGAAGTGTGCTATCCGCATTTCTTTCTTAGTAATGCCAAGCAATAGTTAATTACCACTTTATGACTAATGTTTCTTATCCTGGCATCCCTACATACTAGGAGGAAATGTTGTTTTACTCCTTACCTGTAGCTTTTGACACTTCTTTGTGTTGTGGATGTGAGCCCTTGGGCTACGGCGTGGTTGACCCAACCTAGCAGGCAAACCCATTAGGCCCACGTGGGCAGCTGGCGGACTAGCTCTTAGATGCAGCTTCACCTACACTAGCCCCGTTCCCCACAGATTGGGCCTTGGGTTCCAGGGGCTGGCAGGGCTTAGGCAAAAAAAAAAGTCCACAAAAGGAGCGGTCGAGTGAAGTCAGGATACAGGCCAAGGTGAGGGCTGGCAGCAAGTAGGCAGGGTCCAGGTCCAGGCCGAGGTGGGGGTGGGGGTAGTGGAAATCAGTGTCCAGATCCAGGCCAAGGTAGGGGGCAGGTGGAAATCCATAGGAATAGTCAGTGTCCACAACGGAAATCAGTACCAGGCAGCAGGCTAAAGTCTAGTCAGTTCCGAAGCAAGGGTCAGTAGCAGGTGGCAGGCAAGGCAGAGCCAGAACCTGCAGCAGAGGTCCGAACCAGGAATCAGGCCGAGACAGACAGACCACAGCAGGGCGTACAGGGCAAGGCAACAGAGAGGCAGGGAAAGGCAGTGACAAGACAAGGAGGCACAGCAGGGCCCAAGTAGGACAACGAGGCACAGAGAGGTAGTAACGCGCACTGCAGACAAGGCAGGAGGACCTGTTGCCGAGGCACCGAAGAGGAGCGCGGCTTGTTCTTAAGTACCCAAGTTGCACGGACATCACCACCCAGCGACACCACTGTTTTCCTGCTGTGGGGGCCTTTAACTAGGGTGCTGAGGCACGCACACGCACACCTAAGGCAGGCAGGTGAGCAAGAGGGGAAGGCGTCACGGCGGCGTCCTGCCACTGAAGAATTTGCTACATCCTGGGGGTGAGTTGGCCGGTTGTGGGGACGCCCCCTCGACTGGCCCAACCCTCACTGCACACAACACCAACAACCCCCCCCCCCCCCAAATTTCTAGCGATAAGAAAATGTGCGCTCCGCCTGTGCACCTCTCAGCATTGGGAGGGAATGTTTAATGCCCTCGATTGCATGGGATTTCCACGTGGGGGGCGCTGAGTTGAGCACACATTTTTTAAACACACATTTTGTGCAGGTAAAACTCCTTCCTGCATCGGGAGTAATATTTACCTGCACAAAATGGGTGCTTAAGTGTGGGTAAAACCGTACATTCAGCTGAACACACATTGGGGTACATTGTCAAAAACAGCGCACGAGCGAACAAAAGTACGCTGGATTTTATAAGATTTGTGCGTAGCCGTCTCTCCTCACCTTCCCCTCCCTAACCCCCCCCCCCCCCCCCCCCCCGGCCCTATCTAAACCCCCCCTACCATTGTTGGCAGATTTACGCCTGCCAGCAGGCTGCTGGCGCGCCATCACCCAACCCGGGGGCTGGTCCGGAGGCCTCGATCACGCCCCCGGGCCGGCGTCACGCTCCCGACATGCCTCCCGCCCCACCCCAAAATTCGCGCCGCCCACCCGACAAGGCCCCGACACGCCCCCTTTGCAAAGCCCCGGGACTTATGCACATCCTGGGGCTTGCGCGTGCCGCCGAGCCTATGCAAAATAGGTTCGGTGCGCGCAGGGGGCTTTTTTAAGGGTTACGCACTTAACTTAAGCGCGTAACCCTTTTAAAATCCGGCCCTTAATTGCATCGGCCTGTCAATGGGCTTTTGAAAATTGCTACAATATATGCCATTGAATTGTCAATAGTTTTTTTTACCTGCGTTAAGTGCATATATTGCAGGTAATTGGATTTTGAAGATTAATACATTTACACGCGTAACTCCTTTGAAAATTCACCTATAAATTCACAGATTGCACTTCTCAAAGAGAAACAAGGAGACAATCATTAACTAACTATTTCAGGGGAAACCTGTCACTTTTCAAAAGCAGACCAATGCATCAATGACCTAATGATCAGAATAATTAAAAGAAAACTGAAAGCAATCCAGGACTAAGCTTTTGAAGTTAAAATGATCAGACACTTTGGAACAGACAAAATAGAACTCAAAGATTTAGGTTTCTTATGAGCCATAAAATTATACTGCTCTCTGATCGCCCTTCAAATCTCTCCCTCTCCCCCTTCACCCTGTCATTGGAATGCCTTTTATGCTTCACTTAATATTTCCTGGTAATTGTCATCTTTTGCTAGTCAAGAAATGTATTAAGTTAATCCAATAAAAAAAAAGTATCATCTTATTCTTTTTTAACCTTTATTTCCATCCATACAAGTGGTCTAATATGGCATCCACAATGCTTTATCCCAGTAAATGGGCTGCTATGCACACTCTGGCCTCCTGCTCCGAGTGGAGCCTGAAGAATTATGATGGGGGAAATCAGGAGAGAAAGAAAGTGGTGGTTTTATACTGTAGCTGCTGGTTAAGTCCCTTATGGCCTATTACAGTTGGCCCTGACAAAGGATTTTTTTTTTTTTATTATAAAAACGACCCATGTGTATATTCTGCCTGTCAGTGCCAATTAGATCATCAAAAGACCACATCAAATATCTTCATTAACCGCGAGTTGGAGCCATCAGACCCATTATGCTTTACTGTTCAGTATATATAAAAATGATGCTAACATTCTAATCTGCAATACCGGTTTTGTATTCCTTGTACCTAACTTGTTCGGGTCTCACATTCTGAACCCTACTGCTGCTCCCTGCCTCCACCACTGCACTAGGGAGCCCGAGCAAGCGGAATGGAAGCAATGCTTAAGTGACTGTGACTCTTAAAGGTGCGGTATGATGGGGGCTGCGAAGTAAACACTGGCAAACTGGAAAGACAGCAATGCTCTAATAAACAAGTAATTATGCAACTCCCCGCTCTGCTACAACCAGATTGGTAGCCTATTACAGACTGATTACATTTGCCACTCTTAAGCTGCATACAATTATACTTGCTCATTAACACTTGATATGTTGAAGGCAGCTGAAGAAGACTACCAGAACAATTAAATATCAATCAAGCCAGCTCCACAGAGGTTTTGGAACTGGCTTCTCATATGAGGCTTCCCTGCAAAAGTGTAAGGATGAGAGGTGCTGCGGCCCTTGAGACTGATTAAAGACATGTGTGACATTTCAGGTGTATTAACAAAGATTTACAAATGTTTTTGCTTTATAAATGGTTTAATTTTTTTTTTTTCCAGGAGAAATAAACCATGTAAAGCTGCAGGGTTTTTATTTTTTTTGTTTGTGTGTTTGTTTTTATTTTTTTAAATAGGCAGCATCCTATCCTCCTGCTTTTTCCGTTTCAGCCTCAAACTGAATTGATCCCTACTGGTTTTACAGCGCCGTAAGCCTTCACGCACATTTACCTGGGGCTTCCTCCCCCAACCCCATTTTAATTCTCTTTACATACTGCATGGCCAGTGCAGAGAAAGTCCCCCCCCCCCGGCTGAGAAGAACGGATCATAACTCTCTCTCTGGAACCTGGTGCAAATGAACCATTAGCCAGCTGCCAGGTGTCCCTGCTGATAACTGGGAGCTCCCTAGGGAGCAGGTACCCAACGCAGTTGGACTCTGACATTGAACCAGGGTCTCCTGGTGCATCGGGCTGGCCCAGTGTTCAAAGATATGGCGCGCCCCCACTCCCCTACACAGATCTGCACAGCTGGCTAGCAGAGTAACAGCTGAAGACTGCAGACAACCAGGACAAAATAAGAAGGCAGGGAGGAAAGAGTAAAGCCAGAGAAAAGAAAAAAAAAAGAACATTTTAGCCAAGACGGTTTCAAAAGGTCCTACTCTGAGATTTACTGATTTGGTTTACAAAGTACCTTGCCTGGCTTGTGGGAATACTGGCACCATAACTTGTGCTCAGATTATGTCTGAGAGGAGAATGCTGCTGAGGTTTAAACTGGGATGCCTCAGAATCGTATAGAAAAAAAAGAAAACCCGGAGGAGACAGTAATGATGCACCGGTTTTGCTGCTTTCTGCCTCTTTCTCTCTCTCTCTTTTACAAACACAGATGTCTGTACAATCCTAATTTAAAAAACCAAAACACTGAAACACTTGAAACCGTAGCTCCCCCTTCTAATTCCCCATGATAAATCACGTTCTGCTTCCTGCTGCATAAAATCTACTGTAATGGGCATTGTATTACGTTGTATATTATTTCTCTGGCTGAGAAAACAGAACTATGTTTAAGAAATATTTGGAAGAGCTGTCACAAAGGTTGGGCAAGAGGGATCTCCCTGGGCACTAAACCAGGGGGGGGGGGGGGGCGCGTGCCCTGCTGCCCGTCTCAGTCTGTGGGTACAGAAGCCCAAGAGGGAGAGGATGGGGGAGGCACTGAAAGCACCCTTGCCTGGGGCACCATTTGTTTTGTCGGGCCAGCAACTGCCCCGATACTTGCCAAGTGTTCAGTCCTGGATTCATATTCTCCAGCTTTAACTAGGCATTTTAGCTCTTGGGGCAGGCCCTTATTTTGATCTCTGCTCCTCTCTCCCAGCCACTCCCTCCACTCTGAACCCTAGTCCTCTTTCCCTCTCTCAGGATGGTCGGAGGAGAGCCTCACTCTTCCTAATTTTTCATCCGCTGCCGACCCATATTTGTGTTCCAGTCATTTTTCCCCACTACCCAATGGGGTTTTTTCACCTCTCTTGTCCACTCCTAGTTATAGCTCTGATACCAATAAACTCTCCTGTGGCCAACCATAAGGAATGTTCCTGAATGAAGTGGTGAGTTTACTGCTACCACAGAGCTGATAATTCTTCCTTTTCAAGGAGGCGGACCAGTGACGTGGCCGGAACTGATTTTTTGGATGGGCCCAAGGTTAAACAGAGGTGGGCTGTATGCATACAAGTCTGAATCCCATTAGTCGTATTCTTATTGATAAATAACACCTTGGCATACACTTTACAATGGGATCCTAAGAAGTCTATAACAGCAGTTATGCTTCATGAATGAAACTTTTTAGAATATTTTAACTGTTGTTACTACAAGCACATGCCAACATAAAAAAATCCTTATTAATCTGTATTAATTTATTTTATATATATATATTGCAGTTTATAAATACACAAGAATATCATGTAAAAAGCAAAGAACACAATCAACAGATCCAATCGGTCATGTCATAAAACAAATATACGTATTCTTTCACGAATCCTCTTTCCAGAAAGCAGAGATCATCATAACTACAAAAAATAGCAATAATCATAAGAATGGCTGCAGAGCAAAACATCAACAATTCACATTACAACCCAACATCAAAAAACTATATTCAAATTCTGGAGTCACCTCAGCAAAAAAAATCAAAACCTTCTTCCATTGCTAAACATTTTGTGAAGTAACACAAACCCTTGCAGAAAAAAAAAAAAAACAAAATCAAAAGGTACCTAGAACCTTGCTATACCATCAATCACAGCACTGACTCAGGAATCAAACAACAGCAACCTTATGAAAATGCAGCAATGCAAATATTACACCAGGCCCTAGAACATTAATGTACCACCTACTGGAATAACAGAACAAGCTGGACTGCTATAAATCCCGACAGAGATACTACACACTAGCAGCAATACTGCACCTCAGTCATATGGTGCGAGCGTGGACCCTTGGCCCGAGGTGCTGTTGGCGCTACCTATGGGGGAGACCTCCACAGGTCCCCACTGTCGGGAGGTGAGACCATATGGGAAGCAGAGGCCAGCAGGAGCTTTGCCACTACCGGCCCACGTTCCCCGCAGGTTGAGCCCTTGGGTGCCGGGGCCCGGCTGGTCTTAGGTGGGCCTCTGCATGGATGATCCCGTGTAACACGGCCAGATGAGGCGGATGGCAACCAGGAGCTGGAGGTCCGAGGCAGGCAGCAGAGGATAAGATCAGGTTCGGTCCGAAGGCCGGAGGCAGGCGGCAGAAGATGTGGTCAGGTACGGTCCAGAGGTCAGAGGCAGGCAGCAGAAGGCAAGGTTAAGGAACAATCTGGGTCAAAAGCCAAGGTCCGTCCAAGGGTAGAGGAGCAAGGAACAGGAACGCAGGAACTGGAGCTGGGAATCCGGAACAGAAGCAGGAACAGGAACTAGAGACTGGTACAGCCACTGGAATGCAGGAACAGGATCAGGAACAGCAACACAGGCAGAAGACAGCGAGGAGACCTGTTACCAAGGCAAGTTCTGGCTGTCAGAGCTTGCCTTATATACCCAGGGCCGCTGACGTCATCACTAGGGGCCACAGGAGCTTTTTTTCCCACCGCAGCCTCTTTAAATCCCCAAGAGAGGCGGTGTGCACGCCTAGGAGCAGGGGCCAAAGAAGAAGGTGTCGACAGCATGGTTGGTGCAGTAGTGTTCCCCCACCGCAGATGGGAGGCAGCAGGAGAGGGCAGAGGACCGTCCTGGGTCAAGCAGGGGGACCGGGAGACAGCAGGACCGCGACGGCGGCTACCCACTGTGGTCGAGGTAAGGAGGGCTGAGATCGGGGCCTGGCACTGGGAGATAGGGGCTGCCAGCCTGCGGCCGGGAATTGTAACATCACACACAGGCAGAACACAAACCAACCCTTACCTAATACCGAAATACGAGACTACAATTTAGAAACAGAAACATGCAAACAAAACTGAAATAGAAAGCCTGAAAACCAGACTTTGAATAATGGAACGGTAAAGACCAAAATACAAAAATATAAGAAATGCACATACCTAAACATGGCATATTACAATTGCTAAAATCTCAAAATATATATTTTTTTACCTTTGTTATCTGATTTTTTTATTTTTCTAATCAATTGGTCCTGGGCTCTTTTTTCCAGTGTCCCCTTGTCAGTCTATTCCTAATTCTTTCTCCAGAAACACTCTTCTTTTTCTTCTCTAGCCTATCCTCTTCCCTTCCTCTCTTTCTCATACATACTCACAGGCTCATGCTCTCTCTCACAGACTCCCTTACACAGATAAGTTTTCACTTTCACATATTCTACCACACACACGTCTCACTCTCACTTACACACCCAGGTTCCCATTCTCTCTCACACACAAAACACTCAGGCTCATATTCTTACAAACACAAACAACCGTCCTATCATATCATATTTATTTATATACTGTCATTCTTAACATACAATCATGGTGGTTTACAATAAAAACAAAAAAAACAATAAGAACACATACTAAAAACAGTAAAACTGTCATATTCACAAATTAATTTCATCAAATACATCATCTCATCTATTGTTTCAACAAGTGAGCTCTATATTCTTTTTCTCAATCAGCATATGCTATACTGCATAGCCATGCTTTTAGATCTTTTCTGAAAAACTTATTATCTTTCTGAGTGTGTACATTTTCAGGCATTGTGTTCCACAGTTTTGGGCCAGCGATTGAAAGTGCTCTTTCTCTTACTTCGCTTAAGCATGCCAAATGGAAAGATGGAACTTGAAGTAAGCCCTTATTAGCAAATCTCAGATTTCTGGATGGAACATGCAAGTGTAGTGAAACGCTTAACCATTCCGTATTATTATTATTAATCATGTTGTGAAGGCCAGAGAGTACTTTATATTGTACCCTAAATTTCACTGGTAACCAATGAAGTGATTTTAAAACAGGTGTAATATGATCATATCACCTATTACCCAATAGGATTCTTGCTGTTGTATTCTGTAGTAACTGCAAAGGCTGAATTGTATTAGTTGGCAGACCTAAAAATAGGGCTTTACAGTAATCGAATTCGGTGAAGACAAGAGTTTAAAGTACTATCCTAAAGTCATCATATGCAAGAAGAGGCTTTAACGGTTTTAAAATGTTCAATTTATGGTAACCATTACTGTCAATTAAGACACCAAGGTCACAGGTCTGATTGGTCAATTCTGTTTTTATCAGATCGCTCATTACAGAGATTGGTGATGTATTCGGGATCTTTCTATTTAACAATAACATTTCAGTCTTTTATGTGTTTAAAGCTAATTTAATAAATTTTAACAGTTGCTTAACTGATGAAAGATATATATCCAATAATTTTAATGAATGTTCACTTGAGATATCTATTGGAATAAGAAACTGAACATCATCTGCATGGACATAATAATTAATACCCATCCCTGATAATAATTGGCATAATGGTAACATGTATATATTAAAGAGTGTTGCTGAATGTGCAGAACCCTGTGGAAGTCCTGTAGCCATGTTAATTGTATCCGGTAGACATTCGCCCAGTCTTACCTGATGTGAGCGACCTAATAGAAAAGATGTAAACCATTCCAATATTTTTCCTTCAATACCAGTTTCAGTTAGCTTTTTGGATCATAATGTTGTGATCTATGGTATCAAATGCAGCTGAAAGGTCCAGTAAAACCAACAGGTATGAACGATCTGCATCGAATCCTCTTAACACTGTATCAGTTAGTGCCAGCATTAGGGTTTCAGTACTATAATGCTTTCTGAAACCACATTGTGTTGGAAATAAAATGTTATTTGTTTCAAGGTGGTCTGACAAGTGTGAGAGAACTACTTTTTCCAGAATCTTAGCAATAACGGGTAGGGTTGATATGGGTCTATAATTATTTAGGATTTCACTGTCTGTCTCATTTCCTTTTAGGATTGGCTTGATAGATGCACATTTCAATGAGTATGGGATATGACCTTCATCTAAAGATAAATTTATAAGTTTAGTCATATATGGAACTATTATATCTGGGATAAGTTTTAATGACTTAATTGCTAGCAGATCTAATGGATGAGAAGCTAGATTTAGTTTCCAATTCAGATACATTGTCAAAAGCTGTCCATTTCAATGTTTCAGCTTTTTGTAATGAAATATTGTGGTTCATTGAGCTAGGATAATTTTTTTACAAAATTTTGAATCTTTAAATTGAAAAATCTCACAAATTCATGACATTTTTCAATTGATGGTTCAACATTCTGATCACTGTTACTTGATCCAGCTTTAGTTAAGATTTGCACCATCATGTACAGTGCTTTGGGATTATATTTAATGTCATGGATTTTTGCTGCATAATAACTTTTTTTGGTGTATTTTTAAGGGCTCTGTATTTAGTTAAACATGATCTATAACTCGCTAAGGTACTAGTGGATGGCATTTTTTGCCATATTCTCTCTGTTTTCCTACACAGCTCCCTTTCTCACATACAAACACCTAGGTTCCCATTCTCACACATACATACACACACAAAAACCCAAGCTCCTATTCTCATACACAAAACACCCAGATTCCCATTCTCACACACAGAAATACCTACACTCAGGCTCACATTTTTTCACTCATTTACAACCTAGACTCCCTTTCTCACACACAAACACTCAGGCTCCCATTTTCTCTCTCTCTCTTACACATAGAGGCTCCCATTCTCATATACAAACACCCAAGCTCCTGTTCTCACACATATGAGTTCCCATTATCATACACATAAACACCCGGGCTCCCATTCTCATGCATAAATACCCACACTCAGGCTACAATTCTCCACATGAACACACCAGGCCTTACCATGAAATCCCTTCTTCTGCTGCCGTGGGGATGGGCTCCCATGACGGCCTTACTCCAGCATGCCCTCTCTTTCGCTGCCACTGGGATGGGCTCCTGCTGTGGCATTACATCTACGGACCTTCTTCTTTGCCACCACAGGGATGGGGGCTCCCGTGGTGGTCTTGCCTTGGCAGGCACTCTCCTTCTTCAACCACTGCGATGATGGAGTCCACGGTGGCCATTCTTCAGGCCTAGTTTGGTTTCGGGCGGCCCTGATTGGGTGGGCCATGGCTCACCCAGGCCCACCCGTGGTTATGCCACTGAGGCGATGCATATTTGCTTAGCCGAAAAAGTTACTGAATCCCTACTGTTTTCTTCCTGATAGGCCCTGACACCTATGCATTTCAAGATATTTTTGACAAATCTCCCTTCATGTGTTCTACGAACTAAAGCTCTACCAAGTAATAAATATCAGACAGATGGAGCACAGATACTCATCATCCTGCCCAGCGCAGTATTTACTGTGCAGGACTATTAAAGGACAAGAAGCTGCACAATATTTATTTATTTAATGAAATTTTTAAACTGCTTTCCTGATGTAAAACAAATTGCTCAAAGCGGTGTACAATCATAAATATATTAATATACAACATATTAAAATCATAAAACAGAGGCAGTTGCACTGCTGATATCCAGGCCTCAAAATACCTTTTATTTCAGGTACAAGGGGTGAAAGGTATAGAGATGGGATGGGAGGAGGGTGCCCATACTTGAAAGAAGCCCATTTAAAAAAATCTAAAACAGGAACTAGGAGCAGGGGAGGGGGGGGAGGGGATGAGGTGCAACTCCTGGCCATGTTTTTTGGTTATTTGTATTAATGCCGATCTGAGGAGTGAAGGGGGGGGAGGGGGCAGGGGGAGCAGGCTTGGCACTTGGAAGCTCAAATTAAAAGGGAAGAAGGGAGTTTGCTTAAGGCCTGCAGGCCCACTATTCTTTTTTTTAATGTTACTACAATACATAACTGGTTATATTCTTTTGAATGTAGCCAGTTATTTGTAAGGTTTTTTGGCAACACATACATATATAAGACTATCCAGTTATGTTTAAAGTTATCTGGCTACTGTCAGCCGGAGAATTTTAAACAGGAATATTCAGTGGGACGTTTAGCCTATTGAATATCCAGGACAAGTTACTGGCTACCTTAGCCGGATAACTTGTCTACTAAATGTCCTACTGAATATGAACAAATCTACAAGAATATATCAAATCTGACACAGTACTCAAAAAAGCATCTAGCAGGTGTTATTACCAATTAGGTGTTTTATTGTTTTTAATGTTCACCTTATTTAATGCTTTTATGTTATGTCAGATTTTATGGTTATTTGTCTAACTTTAATGTTGTTTTTTTTAAATTATGTTTTGTTGTAAGCCACTTAGAACAATGGATACAAATGATTTAATAAAAAGTAAATAAATAACATCATCAAACTAACTGCCATGCTTCACAGATTTTCTAAATTTGAAATAGTGCACTTCATGACAAATGTCATGAGGCAGTATATTCCACAACATTACTTCTAATAGTCAGAGAGGAATCTGTAAAAGATCCTGCTGAGAGGACCACCATGCTCTAACCAGAGAATACAGGAGCAATAGATCCGATAGACAGTGGTTGGCCACTGCAGATGGATCGAAAGACTGGGCATAAGATCTTAAATGTGAGACAGCATAGGGCAAGGAGCCAGAGCAGCTTCTGCAAAACAGGGGAAACATGGTCTAATTTTCTTAGCCATAAATAACTTTGGCTGGTGTGTTTTGCTGGAGTTGCAGATGCCTCCTTCAAACCAGAGGCAAACCAAAGTAGAGAATCGAAGTAATCGATTCTGGAATGGATAAGAGCATGGACTACAAAGTTTCAAATCATGGGATTGCAGAAACGGATGCAAGCACCGGACATATATAAGATAGAAAAAAGACATTTAGACCACAGCAGAAATTCCCTGTACCATGGACATCTCTGTCCAATTTCACTCTGAGAGCAGAGACCACCTCCTCGAATAGTATGTGGCTTTATATGTTTGCTTTCTACTATCATAAAGGCCATTACAGATTGATAACTCTTTCATAAAGGAGGACAACTGAACATTCTGAATAGAATGTTCACCATTTTTTATTCTTGTCCCTCTAATAAAATTCCTTCAGTGTGAGGTTTTAAAAAGTGTGTTTATCACGTCCCTCTAAAATTTGTGTCATCAGAGCTTTATAATATTGACACCTTTGGAATGGCCTACTCTGATTCTTGAATGCTGCCAAATGCAGTTTTATCTGGATATCCTTAACCGAAGTGTGCACAAAAAGGGTAATTTTAAAAAGAGTTACACGTATAAATGTAACATACTATCGTAGCAATTTTAAAAAGCCATTTATGTGTGAAAAATGCAGTTATACAGGAATACCCTATGGACAACTCAATGGCATATATTATAGCAATTTTCAAAAACCCACTTACATGGGTAAATTGCATTTACACATGTAAAACCCAATTTTAAGCATAATTTTTAAAATTACCCTCAAAATAAGCCCAATCAGAAATAGGCAGAATTTGCACATTGTGGCTACCTTGAAAACCCTGACCTACATGTGTCCCTGGGTCGTCCTTCTCTAGACTCAGAAAACAGGAACTCCTCTTCTCCTCTCCCCGTCAGAGCTACAGAAACAACTTTCCACCATTTTACAAACACGGCATCAAGCTAGATCTTGAACCCTTCCACACTGAACAAATACATGCTGCTCTATTATAGCAGACTTAAAAATAATCCCCTCTTGCAGTGACAGGGTAATCAGGCTTTCATGTGCATTCAATTCTGCAGCCTCTTCTGAGCAGAGACTGCAGAGCCTGTCAAAATCATTTCACACTGTGAAAAACACTCTGTAAGGAGGCTTAACTTTTCTGTGTTCCAGTTATATTTATATCCAAATGTGGAAAAATAGATATGCCAAACAGGTTATATCAGTTAAGATAACTAAAACTTATTTTTCAAGAACAAATAAAAGCAAATGCTCATAAACGGATATGCAGAAGCATCCTTTTTTATTTTTAATGTTTTTCAAGTAAATAGTTATTCTGTTACAAAATAAATCCTTCCTTGTACTGAATCAGTCAATTAAGACCTTCTTTTAAATATAATCCACTGGATTCCCTCCAAACAAGAAAAAAGTAAGAGACAATTTAATTTTCAATGGACAAAGTTCTTGAAAGTAACTGTACACATTATTGAAAAAAAATAAGCACCCAGATTGACCTCATCAGTATTTCAAAATAATTACACTACTGCTCTAAACTCTTTTAAAACACTTACAAAGAAAAAAAAGATTACATATCAGAATAAACAGTCAGCGTTTACTAGTTAATGCTTTAATCATTTCAGGTTTAAGTCACCAAAATACTATTTTGTTTGATGTGGACAAATAGCAGGAGATACTTGGGTTTTCCTGAATGACAATGGTCAGAAAATTAGATATTTGCTCCCAAAATAAGAGATACATTATTAACCTAGCAGCTTGTAACACACAGCTGGGATGCACTGTAGAAGTCTCCATGGATACATGCCCTTAATACCCTCATCTGTCTGTTCATAAGCAGCCTCTAAGGCTGATTTACTGAAATCCATGCACACCTTTTGCAAGCCTGCTTTGTTTATTTATTTATTTTTTTAAATTCTAGCTTTTCTAATTTCTTCACTGGATTTTTGTTGCTCTAATTCTTCCTCTTCTCTTAATCTGAATGAAATTTTTTTTACCCATAACTACACCAATCCATTCTAACCTTCCGAACATTACTTGGTACTGTATTATCCATGCATGCTTATCACACACATACCTCACATTAAAATGCACATACGTCAGGTCTTATTCTTGTGGTATCTTACCGTATAGCGTGGTATAACTTCACAATGGAAAATGTTTCCCAAAAGGAGAGCATGTTTGTGGGAAGTATGGGGCTGCAAGCACCTTTTTTTAAATATTTGTGCAGAGTTTGAGCACGCTTGTGTGCTTCTTCTGCCCTTATTTCATATGTGCCACTGGGGTTCAGGGGGGTGGGGGGAGGGCACATGTCTAAAGAGTGATGATCATGTGAGGGGATACTAAAATGAGGGAGACTGTGTCATTATGTGCAGTTACATCGTACTGAAACACTGCAGAAGGCCTAAGGTATACAAGATATGCACCCCCAAATCAGCGATATCTCAAAGGGTAAGTTGTAAATATTTTTTTGTTGAAACTGGCAAACTTCCTTTAGCTGTACATTTTTCTAAGTGCCAAATCTGGATGAATCAAGTCCAATAGTACATGAAAAGCAAATGGAAAATGTTAAAAAGAAAGATTAGCTTACCTTGTGTGGCAATATAATGATTAGGCCTATGATAACCCTAAAATAAACAAAATATGTTTTTAAAGACAGATATAATAAAAACTTCAGAAAAATATGCAGGAGAATGTTTTACAATACGTTTTAATGAATTATATTTCACAGAGATCCATTTTGTTGTGGCTTAGTGCATAAATAGATTATTATATTTGTACTTTCTACCAGAAAACATGATCAAAGTTTATAAATGTGTGTGACAATGGGGTTGCCAGGACTGAATTTTTGACAGGGTCCAAGGTGAACATGGGTGGGCACCAAGAAGGACAGAAACATTTTGGGCCCCCTCCCACTGGCTCCTTTCCCTCCTGTTCCCATCCCACCCCAATGGTGCCTTTTTGTGTCCTCTTCCTTCTACCCTCCCATAGCCCTTTCCTGGTGCCTCTCTGTCCTAAACACCCGAGCTCTTTCCCTCCTATTCCTCTTCCTAGTCCTTCTCCATTAGCCCCTCTTTCTCTCCTATTCATTTTACTTATTAACCTGCCCTTCCAAAAGCTGAAGATGGTAATCAGTAATCACAGCAAAAACATTATGATAAGCAACACAACACAACAGAGGTAGTAAAACCAATAATCAACAGACATCTATAAAGAGAAAAGACAGCAATAAATAAAAGAATTAACATATAAATGCCTCTTTAAAAGTGATGCCCCTTGGCCCCTCTCCCTCCTATTCCCTCCATCCCTCATCATGGACTCTCCCCCTCCCATTAATTTCTTCACTGCTATCATGGGCCCTCCAATTCCTTCTTCGCCTCCTTCATGGTTTGTTTTTTTCTCTCTCCTAGTCTTCCCCCCCTCCTCCATCAAGTCTTCTCTCTATTCTATTTCTTCCCTCCCCCCCCCCCCCCATCATGGCCCCTCTCCCTCCTATACCTTCTTAAACTACTCTTCCTCCCCCCATGACCCCCCTCCCCACCATCTGTCTTGCCTCACTAACAGTCCCTTCCTGATTTCTCCCCATCTTATCCTCCCCTTCCTTATCTTTCTGGCAGGATGAGGTCTGGAGGTGGGAGCATCAGCAACAGAATGAGAAGTTGCTATAGGGTGCAAAGCTCAGAGCGAGTGTGCATGTGCTTAAAGACCCTGCGGCGATCCCAACCCTAGCATGGGTTTCTCTGATTACAGGATTTCCATGTAGTAGGAGGGGGAGGGGCCACTCTGCGGGAACTTTAAGGCACACACACACACCAGTTCCAGGCTCCATGTCAGTTTTTCTTTGGTGTTGTAATAGGTAAAGATCTCCATCAGTGGCAGATTGAGTGGTGTCACGTCATCTTTAGTTTAGGTAGACCTTGGTCTAGAGTAGGTGGGGCCATGATTCACCCAGTACCCCCCCTTACATATGAGCCAGACCCCCCCTCACCACTTAGTCCACACCAGCACTAACGGGGGCTCACTGGGATCTGTAGCTCACAGATCAGATCCAGAATCTGGGTGACACTAATGAAATGAACTTATGCTGACACATCACATTTATCTGATTTATATTCTGCTTTTTGGCACTTCAAAGTAGATTATATTCAGGTACTTCCCTGTTCCTAGAGGGCTCACAGTCTAAGTATGTACCTGAGTTAACAGAGAGTAAAGTGACTTGTCTAAGGTCACAAAAAGCAACAGTGAGATTTGAACGCAGGTTTCCCTGGTTTGCAGTCTGCTGCTCTAATCGCTAGGCTACTCCTCCTCCACATAAAATATCATTATATTGACTTTTAACATAATTCAAATCATTGCAACAGTACAGCAGCATTCCTATTATAATGTGGTCCTATCATTAGGCACTAGCCTGTGGGACTTAAATTCAACCAAAATCTTTAAAGTTGTAACCTATCCACCCCAATTGGTGTACTTCCATAGTTATTGCTATAAAATCCTATTAGAGTCTTCCAGCACTGGGAATGAATGGGCCCTATCACCACGGCCAATTGAAGAAATATTTAAAACTCTCTCACTGAAAAGTGTTACAGAGAGAACCATGGTTCAGTAACTCTGCTGCATTTCTCAGTTTTCTAAGCAATAACTGTTTTGGCATCCTGAGCATCATTCCTTGTGAACCACGTCAGCGTTAAAATATATCTGCAGATGTCTTGCTTCAGACAGAGTGAATTTCTCTTGATTTCAATTCTACTTTTGATTTCCTTCTTTCAAGCAAAACAAGCTCTCTGAAAGAATGTATTCTAATGTAAAACATTAAGCTAACATGATGCTGAATGAACAAAGAAGCAGCCTTCAATAATTAAGCGGCCTACATATTTAATGAAATGTCTTGCTTGCATAAGAAATACTGGTTAACAGCTGCAGAGTACTTTGAAGGGGACTTAAAAGTGCGGAGATGACAAGAGATTGCAAATCACTGCATTAGGAATTACAGAGTTTTGTCACATTAATATGCAAACAGACCTATTTTAAAAATGGAATTATGCCAAACTGATGACAAGAAACAAAAATAACATTTACTCTGTCCATCTGAGCAGCAAGAGGCAAAAAGCAGCAGCACAATGTTCCTGTCACAAATTTCCTTCCTAAATCTGGCAGGTGTTTGATCTCCCTGCAGCAGGTAACATTTAACATCTCTCTATTTTTTTTTGAAACTGGTACCAATCTCAAATAGCAATCCTGAGTTAAGGAATGGGAAGGATAATTTTCAAAGACAGTTAAACGGCTAAGATCCATCTCTCCGCCTCTGGGCTGAAAACTGTATCCCACAGAGCAGCTAATTATAGCTGCATAGTTTCTCTAATTGGCTATATTCAGTCACTTCTGAACTTGGCGTTCCCATAGGTGTGTTTGAGTCAGGAGGAGAACACTCTACGCTCATATTATTGAATTTTCAAATATGCACCCACAGTTTATCTAATGTTACACTGCCAGCAGATAAACCAGGGGCAAACTACGTAGGTAGTATTGTACCCGTGTGTCTTATAAGCATACTTTCACAGGGAAATGCCCTAGATAGTTTCCGGAGAAAAATGCACTGTAAGTTGTGTAAGTGAAATGGAATGGAATAGTTATGTGAATAAAAAATTACCCCTATACCTTGCTGTTAGATAATGTAGCAAAAATGGTTATTTAGGACACCAGTTTTAGTTAGAATCTCTCTCTAGACTTTTTCCTTTTTTTTTTTTAACGTGATGAATTATACCTACATCAATATAATTCCCGTTGATGTAATCGGAATTTGATTCTCCTTCTAAGGGCTGCAGTCTCACTCGAGAATGATCATCTGAAACACACACAAAAAAAAAAGCCAGCACAAATTGCCACCGATTAGTTACACCATGAACAATCCAGGCTGCGTTCTAAGGAACATGCACAAGTTCACCGGGGCACAAACATGTAAACAGATCTTTCTAGACTGCAGTTCCTGCATTTGCTTTTAGACTTGTTCATGAAGCTTCATGATGTTTACCTTAATGAAAAGCACTGTTTCTCTACTAATAAGATACACAGTACATTGGTGAAATAGGGAAAAAAAGGCAGCTTTGATTGAGCTGCCACTAGGTCACTTCCATTGGGCGGGCGCAAATGGATTTTTAAAGGGACTGAACCTCCTCCCATATAATGAAATAGTATATAATATTTAGAAAGTATTACAGCAGCTTATTCAGTTCTATGCACTCATAATGCAGTTGTTAAAACCTCGTTTAACTGTATCCTGCTTAGACCACAAAAAGGATTTTCCTGCTAAATGCAGTTTCTCATTTTGATTTCCGTGTCTTTCTATATACAAACACATACATTTTTTTTCACCTTCTCCCTTGTATTAATGTTTTAATCAAAGAACTTTAACTGCATGCAGACTGAAAAGTAAGGCACTCATTAGAAGAGATAGCATACTAAGAATTTTTTCCATGATCAAAATGTAGGAGAAACTCTTTCATATGCCTGATCCATTCTGTATTGCACACAGCTGCTCTCCATATTAGAACTGAAAGCATTCAAAAACCATGAGAATACATTTTCATATTTTTTTAAATTTACTTCCTTGCAAAATAGAATTAAACCTGTTGCTAAGAAAAATTAAATTTGTGTTCTATAGCTTTAACACCACCACATTTTTGGGTTAAAAATCATTAGTCAACTAAACTACATGCAAAATCAAAGAATTTTAAGAGCAGCCATAACAAGATACAAAACCATATCCAGACCAAGGAAGACATTTTAATGCTTTTACTGAAAAGATTTTCGTTACTTGATGAGAAAACCCACAGGAAGAGTTTGTACTACTAATGAACTGCAGAGCTCTTTTACACAGGGGTTTTGGATAGGAAGGGGGCTCCATTCAGCGTGCTGAAGTCCCTTCCTCTTCTGAGAGATAAACACCAGTGTATCAGTGCCCACTCAAATTCAAATCAGGTAGGTAATGAATGAACCTCGCGGCCCTTGCAAACTCATTTCTTCACAGGGAGTCCAGATCTGTTCACATCCACTACAAGTTATTTGTGAGACAGTGACATCTTCAGGGATTTAAAAAGAGGATTAAGAAATCATTAAAAGAAGAACTTGCTAATGCATGTTTCTAAAACAAATGCTTTGCTACACGAAAATCTCAGGGTGGGGGAAATGTTTGTCTATAAGGATTATGAAAATGCCACAAACCAGCATTTGTGAACGCTTGTAAGCTGCTCTTATTTGTGCCCTCCCAACTCTGTGTCAGGGTCCACGGAGCTTGCACCAGCAAACTTACAGGCCGATACAGTAAAAATCACAGGAGAGTGGGTGAGCGCTCTCCTGGCGCGTGCGCACACAGGCTACTCTCCTGTGTGCGCGATTCAGTAAGTTAATTTATTTAAATTAGGGCCCGTAGTAAAAAGAGGCGTTAGGGACACTAGCGCGTCCCTAGTGCCTCTTTTTGGACAGGGTCGGCGGCTGTCAGCGAGTTTGACAGCCGACGCTCAATTTTGCCGGCGTCGGTTCTCAAACCGCTGATAGCCATGGGTGCGGAAACCGGACGCCGGCAAAATTGAGCCGCGGGCCCATTTAAAATTTTTTTTTATTATTATTTTTAACTTTTTTTTTAACTTTTGGGACCTCCGACAATATCGCCATGATATTAAGTCAGAGGGTGCACAGAAAAGCAGTTTTTACTGCTTTTCTGTGCACTTCCCCGGCGCCGGCAGATATTAACGCCTACCTTTGGGTAGGTGCTAATTTCTTAAAGTAAAATGTGCGTCGAAAACGCGCGTCCAAATGCTGGTTAACAGTGCGCTCCACCTGTATCGGCCTGTTAGAAGGTAAAGGCCAAACAGCTGCAGAGAAGCCTCAGAGAGAGGGCAAGGCCAAGGGACATTAACCCTCCGGTTACCAGGTAGTTAGACATGCCTTATGAAGGTCCCATTGGTTTAGCACAGTGCATGCCCTGACTGGTGCTAGTATACAAAGGAAACATGACACACCTTGGCTGGTACATGCCCTCTGGACCTGCTGCTCATCTGCCTTTCTCCATATGCAGTTCTGCAGTCCTGTTCCAGTGCTCCTGCTCCGCATCTAGGATTGCCAACCACCTAGTTTTGGACCAGGCAGCCTGGTTTTTAAGCTTCCTGTACAGTGTCTGCCGAGAAGTACTGACCAGACACTGATAATTCAGTTTGTGTAGGCAGCTTCTCCCTCTTCCCACAGGGCTTCCTGGTTACGGGCAGGTAGGGCCGGCACCTCTCGGCAACGAGCGGTGCAGCATCCCTGCGTCCACCTCCTTTTTCTGTGCTCTGATTGGATAACATGAAGAAAAGGAGGAGGGGGCACAGCACAGTCCCTTCCCTACAGCTCCCAGTGGCTTTCTCAGACCTCTGGCAACAAGAGGCCTCTCAGCACCCACTCCCTTCTTCACCTTGCACTGGGCTGAGAGTGCTGCTGAGCCATGGAAGAGAGAAGCAGGCTCAGAGGAGAGACAGACATAGAAGGTACATGGTAGCAGATGAGAGAGTTAAAAAGGGATTAGGGTAGGAAAGTACAGAGAGACAGAAGGGGGACAGGGAAGCAGTGGCGTGCGGTGACATTTATAGTATGGGAGTCAGTCTCGCTCCCTCAGCCCTCTTTCCACTTCCAGCTCCCGAGTCACTAACAATCTTGCTTCCCTCCGTTCCCTCTACCCTCCCACACCCCCTTCCCCAAGCTTTCAGCAGTTCCACTTCCTCTGTTCCCTTTCCCCAACATACAAAACATATTTGGAACCCATATGGCATTAAGTTTTTTGTAATATGCATTGGGGGTGGGCTTGGCCCTCAGAAAGCTATGAATAAACAATTACAATACGGTAAACCTGCCATATTGAAACAGCACTAACTACCAGCACTCCAGATAAATTTTCAAAGGAGCACGCATGGGCCCATAAACGCGCATATTGGGTACACAAGTAAAAATCCGCTTAATTTTATATCATGTGTGTAAGTACACATTTATTATTTAAAATATCCTTACCACGCGCTCTAGGCAGACCAATGTAACACTAGCCCCTCAAAATCCACCCTGAGTTGAAAGTGCTCCTCTTACAGTGGAAGATATATAGAGTGTCAGATTGTCTCTCTCTCTCTCTCGTTCAGGATCCCTCTGGCCCAAAATCGCCAGACTCGAGCCTCATCAGGACCAATAGTAAAGGTATGTAAGTAACATGGCGAGCGTTGCCATGTTCAGCCTTGCAAAATTCGGGGGTTACGTGTATAAGTCTTGAGAATGCCTATGCCCTGCCCCATCTTCTGCCTCCTTACTCTTGACATGCGTACTTCCCAGCTTCTTAAAATTTGCGCTGTTTATGCACGAGCAACACTTTTAAAATCTACCTGCTTATGTATAAAAAGATAACAATGTAAATATTACATCAGGTCCTAAAACACCAATACACCACCTATTAGGTAAACAGAACAAGCCAGGCTGCCTAAAAATGCCTGCAACATAAATACAGTTTCCTAAAAATATTGTATAGGAACTTTTAAAACTACATAGGCCCCTTCTTCAGATGTCGAATCAGAGATATTCACATCTAAAGACCGGTCCTATATGGTCTCAATAGTTCATGTATAGTATTTTGGGAGAATACTTACATAGCTCTAATAAAAGCTATCTCAGCCTGCCAAGAATACAGTTTATCCCAAGAGACAAATCTGCCGTATCAAAACAACCTTAACTCCCAGGACTCAAATAGCAACAACCCTACCCAGGAAATAGCATCACTGCAAATATTACATCAATAAAACATTTAAAACAGCAGACATGAAATAACATCCAACAATTAAAACTAATAAGGATAAATAAAAATCCTCTGCTCTCTATACCTGGGAATGTTTGATTTTCAGTCACCTTGAAATTGTCCTGGATTAGTTGGCGGTGGGAGGGGGAGGGAGGAGGATGTACAAACCTTATTCTCTTTCTCTCCTCCATACACACTCTCTAACACACACACACACATACTCAATGGCTCTTTCTTCTTCTTCACACACATACACGCATATACCTATATGGAAAGGCACTCTCTCACCCTCAGTGACTCTCTCTTCCTCATACAAACAAAGACACTCTCTCACACTCAATGAATCTCTGTTCTTCACACACCTACACACTAAGGCATGCTCTCATTCAGTAGCTCTCTCCCCTTCTATTCCACACACACAGGCAATCTCACACTCAGTGGCTCTCCCTCCCTCACATACATACAGGCATATTCTCACACTCTGTGCTCTCTCTCTCACACACAGACACTCTCTCATACTCTGGCTTTTATATACACAGGCACTCTCTCACACAAAAAAAGAGCACTCTCACACTCAGTGGCTCTCTCTCCCTCTACTACCCTACCCAGGTATTCTCTCTCTCTCTCTCTCTCTCTCTCACACACACACACACAGATACATATAAAAGGCACTCCACACACATACAAACACAGACACAGACACTCTCACATTCAGTGACTCTCTCTCCCCCACACACAAAAAGGCACTCTCTGGCTTTTACACACACACAGGCACGCTCTCACACAAAAAAAAGACACTCACACTCAGTGGCTCTCCCTCATACACACATTCACACTCCGTGGCTCTCTCTTCCTCATACACACATACATACTCAAGTATTCTCTCATATTTAGTGGCTCTCCCTCACACACATTCACACACACACACACACACACACACACAGGTACTGGCATTCCCTCACATTCAGTGGCTTTATGCACAAACACATACACATGGACACTGGCACTCTCTTACATTCGGTGGCTCTCTCTCCCTAATACACATAAACACACACACATACTCAGGCACTCACATTCAGTGACTCTCTGTACACACACACACAGGCATAGGCAATCTCTCACATTTACTGGCGCTCGCTGCACATGAACACACACAGGCACTGGCACTCTCTCACATTCAGTGGCTTTCTCATTCTCAGACAAACTCATGCTCTCTCTCACTCACACCCATAGGTTCAGAGCCTCCCCCACTCTTTGCCAAGCCACCGAGTTGCAGGTCCTCTCTTATTCAGCCCGCCCACAGTGGCCTATCGGGATTCATCTTCAGCTGCCGACGGGATGGGCTCTGCTGGCGGTGGCCTGCTATATCACAGGTCCTTTGTGGCATGGACTGTAACAGTCACGGGACTGATCTCACAATAAGGTGTAAGACTGGCCACGCGGCATCAGGAGATAACGTTTACTTATACACAACTCCTGCTGCTGGCTGTGGGGGGTAAAGAAGTAGCGGTTGAGTGCAGAATTGGCTCAGGCAGGGGTCTGATTTATCCCTGTCAGACTTGAAAAAAAAAAAAACCGCAAACTGAATCCCTTGGAGGTCCTGACTGCGCACCACTGTAGGGTAGGGAGGAGAGAGACACAGAGGAGGAAGGGTAAAGAAAGAGAAGTTAGAAAATGGTATGGAGGGAAGGAATGGGAGAGAGACAGAGGTGGGGCAGAGGGAAAGAAAGGGATAGAAAGAAAAGGCAAAAGAGAAGAGATGGGGGACTGGGGAGGGAGAGGCAAGAGTGAGAGAGGACAGCACAGGGGAAGGAAGGGAGGGGGAAGGAGGAGGGCATGGGGAAAGAGAAGAGGGAGAGCAAAACAAGGGCATGGAGAAGAAAAGGAGCACAGAAGAGAGAGAGAGAGAGAAAGGGCATATAAAGCAATCAAATGAAAGGCTGGGAAGGGTTTAAGTAAAGCGAGAAACGGCTTGTAGAGGATGGGGTAGAGAAAGGAAAGATGGCTAGATGGGAGAAACTGGAGAAGGAGGACTGAGATGAGGTGATGGAAGAATAAGACAGAGATACCTGTGTGAGGTAAAAAAAAGATGAGATACATTCATCAATCTAAGGAAGGCAGAAAAGAGAGATGGGGAGAAGTGACGTGGAAGGGAAAGAATGTCAGCTGGAGGAGGGAGTGCTGGGGAAAGGAGGAAAGTCACAGAAAGGAAAAGTAAAACGGAAAGACAAACCAGAAGATGGAAGTAGAGGAGCAAGAATAGAATGATATGGGGGAAAAAGGTAAAGGTAAAAGTGTCTTATTTTCAAATTAAATGTATGATTATGGGACTTTGGAAGGTTTTTAATGAATTTCTCTGTTACTTTTTAAATTCTAACTGTAAAGCCCAAAACTTGGCACGGGCAATGGTCTGCTCTATACAGCTCTGTGTCTCGTCATTTGGGTGAGGAGTGCTGGGTACACTGTAACTTTTGCTTTTTCCCCCTATTCCCCCTCAAATCCTGAAGTCTATAAGCCAACCTTAGGCTGTCTGTGGACGGGAGATTTGGAAAGTGGAGGTAGACAGGGAAGAAGGTGAGAAGAGCCTGTGTAAGGAAAGAGACATGCTAGATGTTTATGTGTGGTACGAGAAAAGAGTTTGTGTGTTTGGGAAAGCAAATGGATGTGAGAAGGCAGTTGTATGTTTGTGGGGTAGTGGTAAGTGAGTGAGTCTGTGTGTGTAAGGAGGTGAATGTTATATGTGTATTAGAGAGACTTTCGTTGTCATAGAGAACAAAACTGTATATGAGAGAGGATGTTGTTGGTGTGTGTCTGAGGATTTTCTAAAATAATGCGTACAGAAGGGGAGTGCTTGGAGCCCAAGTAATACAATGACTGTGAATCAACAACTGATAGCAATCTCCCCCCCCCCCTTACCCAGTCCTCAGACTCAATGGGTAATACTGCCCACCCACCACCCAAATCAAGTTTTGTAGGTGTCTTGTTACCATCCATGGAAAAGTTGGCAACCCTATCTGCATCCAGCAAGTCTGTCCCACTCTTCTGTTCCTGCTCTAGGTCTTCCCTGCTACAATGTTCCTGCTCTACACCTTTCTCCTTATTTTCTAGTCCTGAGCCTATTCCAGTGGCCACAGTCTTGCCTAGATGCCTTCCAAGCTAGGCCTGATTTTTGTTTGTTTTTTTTTTTAAACGACCTTGGCTTCTCCACCAAGATAGACTCTTTTTGCCTGGATGACTTCCTTTTTTATCCGCAACCTTCATCTGACATCTAGAATCTTTAGGTACATATCTTGCTAATGTACCATTCGCCAGCAATCGGATGTATCTGAACAGTTGCTAGCAGCTCAAAACCAGAAGCTAGACCAGGATTGAACAGTTGACTAGGACACCTGATATTCTGAGGAACTTAGTAAATGCTGTTCAAACAATGTAGATCCAGCTCCTCCAGCAGAAGGTGAGTATCCTGCAGGATCCTAACCCAGTTCAAATGGAATAGTGGTTCCCAACTGTCCAACTGTTCATGGAGCCTCAAATTCCTAGAACAATCCAATGGTACTCATGGGGGTTCCTCAAGTTCATGGAGCAATGCTGCCTCCTGTTCCAGAAATTTCTACATGACTATTCCTTTGATGAAACCACAGTGACCTTACTGTTTAGACTGCTATCTGTAAAGGATTTAAACTGGGCTTGCCCTTGCTAAGCAATGTAGCCCCCTTCTTAAATAGTACTGTGGATTTGTGTAGGCCTTTGTTCAAGCCTTTGGAGGGCCTAATCAAGAGGAATTCCTGCTTGTTCAATCAATGTCAAACCCACCCTCTTATTTTTCTTGCCTGAACTTGCAGTAAGAGGAGATGCTCACCTTTGCCTGGCCCCAGAGAAAGGGTCAGCTTCTGTTTTCCTTCTTCAAGATACCATGTCTGGACAAAGTTCCATAAAGGGCAGGTATCTGGATCTGTCTCCTATAAAGGAATCATTTCTGGTTCCTGTGACCTGAAAAGCATAACAGAACCTATGCCCATGGGGAATACAGTCCAGTTTACCTCTTGAAGGGAAAAGCCAGATCCTGCTTCCCCTGACTCTTCACTTTCAGTCTTTGGGGTAAGAGCCAAGTTCTGTGGAACTCATGCTCCAGGACCTACCCTTGTTATCAGAAAGGGAACTGATCCTTCCTTCCCTGGCTTCTGAGTTCATACAGGAGTTTGCCCCTATGGAAGGTGTCTTACTGCTCCTGTTCCCAGGTGATGAACTACCCTTGCTTTCTGTAGCCCACAAAACCTTGCACATATGTGCACGTAAAAGAAATGCTGCTCTGCTCCTACTTCAGGATGAAGGGTCATCTCTCATACCATGGATCCTGAACCTTTGATTGCATCAGTTCCTAGAGAGAGTACTTCATGTTCCTTGCCTACAGCAATAGAGTCTTCTGTGGAAAACTCTCCACTCAACTTATTCCAAAAATATGTTGGAGCCCACACCAAAAGAAATCCCTTCAGTACCCAGAGAACTGCCAGAATCTACTCTAAAAGGGGAAGCATCTGTGACTGTCTATCTATCTATCTATCTATCTATCTATTTATTTATTCATTTAATATTCTGCCTTTTGGCACTTCAAAGCAAATTACATTCAGAGAAAGACAGAGAGGGGATTCAGCCTATCTGCTAGGAGGAGGTGGTAATAGATAAAGAAGAGCTCTTTTTGTGTCTCCCTAAGCCTTGCTCCCAGCAGGCAGGCTGAATCCTCTCTCTGGGGCCGATGCAATAAAGTACGCTCAGCCTAGTGCACGGGTCTCCCATCACATGTAAATTCCATGTAGATGAGGAATTACCTATTATCCCCCCCCCCACCCGATGCAGGAAATCGCTGGGTGCCCAATGCACACTTTTTAGTGTGGAAAATTTAACTCCGGCTCCGGAGGAGAAGTAAAAGTCAATTTGCCAATCAAGGGCTCATGAGAAATAAAAAAATACAGTCCTCTGTGTGTCCTCCTACTTAGTATCATTGTGGCGTTTAATTTTACTGCTTGCGGTGTTGAAAAATAAATGAATATTGGCTTGATTTAAAAAAAAAAGTAAATTCTTATAACTGCACAGTTTAGACATCCAAAGCAAGGGTCGTCTTCAGCAACCTCAGCAAAATAACAAAGAAATCGGCCTGAAGAAGCGGGATAAAAACAGACGCTCGTATTGAGCGCCCGTTACAGTTGTGGGCGCCCATTGCATTTGAGCACTACACGTGCACATTTTCTCCCCTAGCGTGTCCTTTTTTTTACGCTGCCCCTCATTTAAATACAGCATCAGGCTCCCAGGGGATGCGGCTGTGTGCGCATCTGGAAAATGAGCTCTCAATGCAAGCGCCTGTTTTCAGCATGCGTCTTATTGCATTAGCCCGTCTGTCTTTCTCTAGGGTCACATGATCAGTCCCCTTTCTCTTCCCTGTGGGGGGGGTGATGTGGGGCCCCTGGGGCAAGAGGGTATTCAGTCTGCCTGTTGGAAGGGGGCAAAGAAGTGTGAGTAGAGTGGGAGGAGTTTTGTTAGGGCTTCCAAGCCCCTGTAATTGTTTTGTGTTGAAGGAGAGGGGAGGAGCCAGGGTACGTCTTTTGCTAAATCTCCTGCCTAAACTTTTATCTGGGCCCAGTTAATGGGCCAGTTTCTATTCACTATTCCTATACAATATATATATATATATATATATATATATATATATATATATGAACCTTAATGTAACTTGCCTTGAGCTATCAATGAAAAGGCATGAGCTAAATATAAGACTGGTGGCTTGGGGTGTGAGGGAGAAGCGATACATGGTCAAAAAACAGATTGGCTGAATTTTGTAATTCGGCTTCACACCCCACAAAGATCATTAAGATCAGCCAATAAGGGACTATTGCAAATTCCGTCAGTAAATTCAGCCCACCTCATACTAGTACGGGACAGATCCATCTCTATTGCTGGTCCCTGTATTTGGAATACAATGCCCGTTGAACTATGCCTGTAAACTGAGTTTAAGGAGTTTAAGAAAGCACTGAAGACTTGGCTCTTCGAGCAGGCCTACGCAGACCATTTAGAGGAAAGAAGTAGTTAGAACGAATAAGCGATTATTCTTAAGTTGTTTTTTTTTTTTTTTTACCGGTCCTTTTATTAATAATTTTATTTTGTTTAAATATCTTATTGTATTTTAACTACCAGGATTTACCGTTGCTTTTATGATTCTATGATGTGAACCGTTGTGATGTTTCTTGCGAATGATGGTATACAAAATTTTTAAATAAATAAATGAGCCTAGGGCGGGGAGTGAGCAAGCCTGGAGATGGAGAGAAAAGGGATCAACTAGAGGGGGGAGCCTGAGAGAGCGGATTGGCTGGAGAAAGGAGGTTGAGGAGGGATTGAGATTTTTTTTTTTTTAATTTTGAATTTTCTTTTGCCCTTTCCCCAACTAATTTGTTTTGGTCAATGCATGGGGATCACACTGGCTAAAGTTCGGGAATCTCTGATCTAGAAAATGACATTTCTAAAAAAACTAGTTCATCACTCAAAACAGCAAATATTTACTTACTATTTATCTTAGATTCTACTTTTTTCACTTTTACTTTGTGTGAATTTATTTCTCACAAAAGGCATTAGACAGCTCTGGCAACCATAGTTTTCAATTTATCAAAAAAAAAAATAAATTATGGATAGCTATTAGCACGTGGCCTCCAAAATGATCTTTAAAGACACTTCAACCCTGTCTGAGAGGGACCACACTTCAGGGTGGCAGGTTCATAATAGCATTGTCAATTTAGTTTGTGATGTACACAACAAATCACCTACCTAGAAGGCCCCTTTCTCTAAAGAGACTACAATCCAAGCTTCATTCGCATGGAAGGGAGAGGGCATGAGCTGGAATCTCCAGGTTTTATAACTGAGAGCCTAACCACTAATACTATTTTTCCAGTCCCTTTCATGCTCATTCAGCTTCTTTCTACTGAGCATGCTGTGATGTGAATTAGTGCCAATTGTGCTCAAGGTTTCTGAGATGTTGTGCTGTTTCACTGCAAATGGCAACAAACTACCAACTATTTTTACGTACAGACCACTGAAGCACCACTAGCTGGCAAATGCCATAGAGTTGAAAAGCTTCACATCTCCATGACAAATCATCTGATGTATCTGGTTTTATTTATTTTTTTTATTATCAGTTTTTATCTTATTTTATTGTGCTGTTCATAAACATAAAAAAACCACTTTCCATGACAGTCATCTGTGGTCACAGCAATCACAGCAGCTATTCCCTATCTGCCCCCTTCGAATTTTCGTTTTAATTACTATTGATTTCTGCCTCTAGAAGCGTTGGTAGACATGTTCTCTTTTGGAGTTCTTTTAATTACTTTAGAGAAGTTTTCCATTATTGCATATGTATCTAAAACAGGAAGGAATGCTCCATTGCTGTTTGACTTCTACTTTCTTTTAAAAAGCGGGCTTCAAAGAATCATGTCAGGCCCATCAGATAGGATAACATGTCATTAAAAAGGATGGCTGACTAGCATGAGTGGACTCAGCTTATGCACTGTCATAAGTCTAGGGATAAAATTCGATACTGAAAGAAATAGAAAATGTCATCATACTATTGCTTTAGAAGTGCTCTGATGCCATTTACAATTTTTCAATTACACCAATCCTCAACCAGACATTTAATTAAAAAGTTAAAATATTTGCATGCAAACCGGTATGCTAAGCTGAAATATTATCCAGCTCCTGCAATCACGTTCAATATTCTTTTTTTTTTTTTTTTTTAGGAGGGGAGAATTGCAGCTACAAATACAGGCTTAACTTGCAGCAACATAAAAAAGAAAAGAAAAAAAGTTAGGCAGCTCCACAACTGCAGTATCAAAACTCACATGCGATGATATTCCCATATCTATTCTTCATTCTGTTCTCATCTTTCTTAGCCGAGTCCCATGGTGCTGACTGTCCTTCAAAGAAGCTCTATTAAAAAAAAAAAAATGAGAGAGCGGAAAGTAAGGCTGAGAGCAACAAAATCTGGAAAATCACCTACAGGCAATCCAAGGTATAGAGGCAACTGACAGAAGGGGAAACACTCATAGTTTATAATGGATTCATGTGGTTAATATATTTGCCAGGCGTTTATATCAGTTTCTTTCTCTGTGAAAGCAAGATATCATATTCAAATATTCTTAAAAGCAAAAGCCTGATAGTATTTGACAGACTAAAAGATAGTAATGAAGGAACTGTGGTCTTTTAAATGGGATCATCATTCAAAAAATGGGGACTCATCACATTAATAAATCAAGCTCTGCCCCAAAAATTTCATAGTGTAGCATCCAACTTTTTAAGTTGGAAATGCGACAGACACTATAAACACTTCTGAACACTTCCTGTAAGTGTGCTTCAGTACACAGAGGTCTCACACTGCCAAAGGAAAACTTCCAAACACCACAAACCCAGTGTCTTGAATCAAAATCCTGGAAGGCGCCAGATACATTTCCTACATGAACTATAACCAAAAGAGAGGACCTGCTGGGCTTCTTCCTTCAAAGCAGAGATCCTATTTGAACCAGTCATAGCTTGAATTTCAACTACCACCAATTTTGGAGCAACAAAAACTATCCCATTATCTGACAAATGATGGATTTTGCTTGCTTTGTAAACACTGTACATTTTTTACTAGAAAGGCATAAACTGGTAAAGGGACCACTATTATTAAAAAGGGCAGATACTATAAATATAGCAATTTTTTGTTAGATATTTGTGAACCTCTGATTAAATTATAGAGATGTGCATATTCAGCAGCATTTAGCCGGATAACTTCTGAGTTATCCGGGTATATGCCGACTTTTGAATATTTCAGCCATTTATTTGACTACACGTTAGTTAGATAACTCAACATCCAGCTAAAGTTTAGTTGGATAACATAGGGGCATTTCAGGGCAGAGTTAATTTAGGCAGATAAGTTATCTAACTAACTCCAATATTCAGAGTTAGTTAAATAACATATCCATCTAACTGTGGTTATAATGTAGAGTATCATAAATATAGCCAGATAAAGTTATCTGGCTAGCATTAAGATAGTCGGGTATATTCAATGATGCAAATGCACCACTGATTATTCTGCCAAATTTAGCGAGATTAGCTAATCTGGCCAGTGGCTGAATATTACCCCCAGAGAGCATAACTGACTAGTGACATGTCCCTTACGTGCCACAAATTAAAATGATACTCAACTGAGTAAATATAAAAATGTGTTTAGGAGGGCTCGGCTAAGTAGGCCATGTAGAACTCTAAGGGGCGGATTTTCAGAGCCCTGCTCGCGTAAATCCGCCCAAAACCGGGCGGATTTACGCGAGCAGGGCCCTGCGCGCCGGTAAGCCTATTTTACATAGGCCTACCGGCGCGCGCAGACCCCGGGACTCGCGTACGTCCCGGGGTTTTCGGAGGGGGCGTGTCGGGGGCGTGTCGGCAGCGTTTTGGGGGCGGGTACGGGGGCGTGGCTACGGCCCGGGGCGGTCCGGGGGCGTGGCCGCGCCCTCCGTACCCGCCCCCAGGTCGCGGCCCGGCGCGCAGCAGGCCCGCTGGCGCGCGGGGATTTACGTCTCCCTCCGGGAGGCGTAAATCCCCCGACAAAGGTAAGGGGGGGGGTGTAGACAGGGCCGGGTGGGTGGGTTAGGTAGGGGAAGGGAGGGTAAGGTGAGGGGAGGCAAAGGAAAGTTCCCTCCGAGGCCGCTCCGATTTCGGAGCGGCCTTGGAGGGAACGGGGGGGAGGCAGTGCGGCTCGGCGCGCGCAGGCTATACAAAATCGATAGCCTTGCGCGCGCCGATCCAGGATTTTAGTGGATACGCGCGGCTCCGCGCGTATCTACTAAAATCCAGCGTACTTTTGCTTGAGTCTGATGCGCAAGCAAAAGTAGGCTGATCGCGCTTCTTTTAAAATCTACCCCTAAGTGGATATTATGGGGTTTTTCTTTTAGATCAAAACTTGCTTGGCTTTCTGTATTATTTCTTTATTGATGCTAGAGTGAGGTATGTGTGGAATTGCAAGGTGTAATACCTGGCAAGATGGACTGCTTTGGGATTTTGATCACTTTCTGAACAGCTGCTTCATCTTATGTAGGAAGTGTTTCTTCATATGGGTATATTCCCTCTTTTGAGGGAGAATATCATCAGGCATACCAGTTTCATTCACTCAACGCATACCAGCTTTATTCAGTCAAAACACAATTAAGCTCTGGAATTTGTTGCCAGGGGATACGGTTAGTGCAGTTAGGGGTAGATTTTGCACACGCACGTCCATGTGTGCGTGCTACTCGACGCATACACATGGACGCGCGATTTTATAACATGCGCATATGTTATAAAATCGGCGGCAGCACGTGCAAAGGGTAGAGGATTTTGTCCTTATTTGCACGGCGATGCATCAGGGCCTTCCCCAGTTTGCACCTACCTCCTACCCTAACCTCCCTTCCCCTAACCTACCCACCCCCCTATCCCTATCCTAGGGCCCCATCATTTTGTTACCTTTTTTTTTGCTCCTGCAAAGGAGCTGTAGTAAGTTGCGTGCGCTGGCACAGCAGCAAATGGCCACTGTACCAGGCACCTCCCCTCCCGCCCCCACACCTCTGCCGAGGCCCAGCTCTTGTGCACATGAACAGCCGGGCCCCTTTTAAAATGTGCACAGCGCACACAAGGCCCGGCTGCTCACATAAACCCTGTGCTTTATGTGCGTGGGCCATTAAAAAACCAGCCATCAGTGTAGCTGGGTTTAAAAAAGGTTTGGATAAGTTCTTGGAGGAGAAGTCCATTACCTGCTATTAATCAAGTTTACTTAGGGAATAGCCACTGCTATTAATTGCATCAGTAGCATGGAATAGACTTAGTTTTTGGGTACTTGCCAGGTTCTTATGGTCTGGATTGGCCACTGTTGGAAACAGGATGATGGGCTTGATGGACCCTTGGTCTGACCCAGCATGGCATTTTCTTATGTTCAAATCATCATACATTGCTGAGTGAGTGGCTGTTCATGTCTGCTGTTATGATTACTCAGTTGAGTGCCAGTTTGGTTTCTGAGGAAAGAAGTCTAGCAAAGCATCTGGTCTGGTATGGATTTATGCAGGTAATCTGGCGCCTACATGAAGATCTGATGTGAGATACTGAATTCATGGTGTTTTGAAGCATTCTTTGGGATGTGTGCGACTTATGTGCTTTGAAAAATAGTTGAAGCAATTGTACAAATAAGTTTACATTTTGCATTTTTCACTTAAATAGTTGGATTATGCATTATGAAAACTTGGGACAGGTGATTATAATTTTGGCATTGAATTGTTAATATGATGATTCCCCTTCTGTGTATGATAGCACCATAAAAAAGACCAAACTACCTATTTTTTACTGTCTTTTAGGCTGCATCACTGCTGTATGGAATCATGTGCTTTATCCTGCCTCTTTACCATATGCTTTGCTTCATGGTAACTTAATGGCTTCTCTGGGCTTTTTTTTAATGTGTGCAAAAAGTTTAACTTGCTTTCAATATGCAAACTACACTAACAGCAGTCTCACAAATTCTGTTTGCACTTCCAACAATTCTTTGCAATATTTAATAATGACTGGTTTGTTTTTTTTAAATGGTTGTCATTTCATTCAGCATTTGAGAATCCATTTACAAAAAAAATAATCCTTACTGTACATCAAGCTTATAAAAACAAAAAGCCTTTGTTTTGTCAAATATATTATGCCATCTACTAGATATGATCCAGTTATTAATCCATTTTAACAAAGTTGCAGTTGAATTTATAGTTATTGTAAACACGATAACAGGATTTGTTTAAATTCCTGCTCACACCACTATTATTAAAAAGGGCAGATACTATAAATATAGCAATTTTTTGTTAGACATTTGTGGACCTCTGTATTAATAACCAATGCCCTATTTATACCAAATTTTCTATCACTGATATACTAAAAGAAATATACAAAAAACAAATCTATATGCAAACAAAATCCTCAAAGAGAACTCCAACCTTTGAGCCTATTTAAAATTTTGAACACTTCAAAAAATTTTAAACAGGCTCAAAGGTTAGAGCTCTCTTTCAGGGATGACTGGAAGCAGAGGAGAAAAAACCCACAATTGAAGTGACTGAAAGAACCAAGAGGTAAAAGGTTATTATAGTGAAAAAGATCAGTACAGCTGAAACAAATATAAATCTGCACCTGTTGTGTATATGAGAATATAGTGGAGTGTACGCCTAGGTATGAACTAAAGACTGCATGTATGTCCATGATACTCAGGCTGGGGGTGTGTGCATGGCGCTCTGGCAACATATGCAAATGTATGATTCTCAGCCTGGAATTATACATGTGTATGTCATCTGTTAGGCTTCACCAGATGGTACTATACTTTAATATTTGGGAATGTTCAGCAGTGGGAGGTCTAGGGAGCTGCGAGTTAAGGGAGTGATTTGTAGGAGGATGCTTTCTCCAAAAAGGATGGGTTTTGGAGGTGGTATAAAGTATGAGATGAGATATTCAGAGGATGGTTGAAGTGTTAGAACCTGAAGCTGGTCCTGGGTAGTCCAGGGCAAGTGGGTTGGAGAAGCCTGATCCATTGGGAAGCGACTCTGTCTTCCGCCAAAGGCTAACTTGGAGAAGTGGAACCCCTAATCCACCGTTCCAGGGAAGTCTGCAGATAGCAGTGTGAGTTTGAAGGAAAACTTTCCTGTTCTTTAGTAGGGCCAAAAGAAAGGAAAAATCTTAATTTTGACTGTGCTCAAATGACATGAGAAAGTAAGTAACTGTTTTGAACTTTTGGACTGTCTGAGAAGCTGTCTCTTATTCTTCTGGAACAGTGAACTATTTTTGTTGGATCTGCTTTCCCTGCATCTTGGATATATATATATATATATTTTTTTTAATATTTATAATAAATTCTCTCTTGTTGGGAGCATCAACTTTTATTTGGACTATATTTTTGGGGTTCCTTCGGCCCCACAAATAAACCTGTTATCCACAGCATGATTCTGTACCTGGTTCTGCAGGGGTTGCACCAAGTGAGGAGTGAGTCAGTACTCCATTGCCTCTGAAGGGGGTATGGGGGGAAGAGCCCTACGAAAATTGAGGCTCATATAAGTATAGGCTAATGGATTGAAGACTTCGGGGCGGATTTTAAAAGGCGCGCGAATAGCCTACTTTTGTTTGCGCTCCAGGCGCAAACAAAAGTACGCTGGATTTTAGTAGATATGCGCGGAGCCGCGCGTATCTGCTAAAAACCTGGATCGGCGCGCGCAAGGCTATGGATTTTGTATAGCCGGCGTGCGCCGAGCCGCGCAGCCTACCCCCGTTCCCTCCAAGGCCGCTCCGAAATCGGAGCGGCATCGGAGGGAACTTTCCTTTGCCCTCCCCTCACTTTCCCCTCCCTTCCCCTACCTAACCCACCCGCCCGGCCCTGTCTAAACCCCCCCCTTACCTTTGTCGGGGGATTTACGCCTCCCGGAGGGAGGCGTAAATCCCCGCGCGCCAGCGGGCCTCCTGCGCGCCGGGCCGCGACCTGGGGGCGGGTACGGAGGGTGCAGCCACGCCCCCGGACCGCCCCGGGCCATAGCCACGCCCCCGTACCCGCCCCCAAAACGCTGCCGACACGCCCCCGAAACGCCGCGACGACCGGGCCCCCCCCCCCGACACGCCCCCCCTCGGAGAACCCCGGGACTTACGCGAGTCCCGGGGCTCTGCGCGCGCCGGGAGGCCTATGTAAAATAGGCTTCCCGGCGCGCAGGGCCCTGCTCGCGTAAATCCGCCCGGTTTTGGGCGGATTTACGCGAGCAGGGCTCTGAAAATCCGCCCCTTGGTGTTCTAGACCTGTTTTTGAGTATTTTTGTGACAATCGCAGCTTTTTACTGTCTAAGAGACTGTTGTGGAAAATGTTCATTTTTGGCCCCATTGATTTCGGGGCATGGAGAAGAAGAAAAACCTGTGGTTACTTTCCAGGGGGTGAATCGAGGTGACGTTCTGGTGCAGGAGCCTCAGGATCTGCTGACGTCGCCTGGAAGATGTGCCTGCCTGCGCCCCTGGTGGGAGTGTTGCCTGCAGGAGAGATGGAGACAGGCTACATGGCTGAAGACTTCATGGCCCAGGAGCCTAGTTGCCAGGATGGAACATCAATTCTCTCCTTAGTTTGGGAGGCAGAGAGGTTGGTCATGCAGGATTTCTCTGCTCTGCACTGCATTCTTTGACACCAGTGGGCTCAACTGCTCTCCCTGCTGCAGCAGGATGCCTTGCAGCCGCTATCAGCCTTTCCCCTGTTGCAGCGAACTGCAGTGGAACTGGAAAGGGCTGCAGTAGAGCCCGCTGAGGAGGAGAGAGCATGCTTGAACAAGGAGGCCGTGGCCGGAGGTGAGCGGGACCAGGAGGGATCACCTGTGACAGTGTGGGAGCCACCTGCCAATTTTCCTAGCAACTTCCCCTGCTACTGCGGAACTGCAGAGGCCGGCAAGTGAAGAGTCAGTGGTGCGGGAGCACACCCGAAGAGAGCTGGCGGTGGGTCCGGCAGTGAGCTCAGCGATGAGGCAAGGATGACACTGGGCACATGTTTTACTGGCTGTGGGGATGTACTGGAAGAAAGGGGGGGCTAACGAAGGGGAAACACTGATGTGAGCAGGGATGCAAGTATGCTGCAGCAGTCAGTTAAGAAACCACCTGAGCTGGTAGAGCAACTGTACCAGGTGAGGAGGGCCGGAAGAGGGACTGGTTATCTGCAGCCAGTTGCTGAGTCCTAGAGCCTACAAAGTGCATCCGTAAAAGGGGCAGTGCATTATGTGCTTTGCGGCCGAGAGAGGAGTCTCCCCACCCCTTCAGCTATGGGGGTGATGATAGGAGCTGAGCTACTATGCAGGGAATTGGCCATCACCTTTGAGATGGCTGCAGCAATCCAGAGAGAGATCGGGAAATGGGGGTGAAAGAGCTGGAAATCCTGGACTGGAGCCACAGTCCATTATGGCTGCGCTACCTGCACGTCTACTTCCAGTGCTGTTTGTCTTCACCTGACCTGGGGCCAAAAGGATGACGTTTTCTGTGCTGGAGCTGCTTCAGGGATTTTCAGTGGATCATATGTTTCTGGGATGCTGGCCAGTTGAGTCCAGAGAGAAACCTCCAGAGAAGAAGGGTACCACTACTACAGACAGTAAATCTTGCTTCACTGTTTCCCAGTGAATCCAGTTTCTTTTGAAGCAGACTTCAGGACAAAGAGACTTCTTTCTCTATCTGTTGTCCTATATTGTTTGTTTGTCCTATTTTTTTTTTTTTTGGTAGGTGCTGAGAAGTTATCAGTTTCTTGATAGAAGGTCAAAATGATGGCCTTGCCTTTCATTTGAATTTTGAGGGACTTTCTGTGGAATCGTGGGGAGCCAGCTCCTGAAGTTGAAGGCCTGCCAAGAAGAGAGCTAGAAGATCTAAAGATGCTGCGAGGACTTTAGTTTAATCTTCTAGCATTTTAAACTTTGGATTTGAAACCCCCTCCCCCCCCCCCCCACTGAAAACCTCCCAAAAGATCACCAAAAAAATATTACAAACATGTCTTCTTTGTTATTATCCTGACACTATTTCAATCTGTGATATTTATTATTTTGGTGTGCCGTTTAACATGGCTGGTTGATTTCTAGGAGGAAGTATTCCAGACCCTTTCTTCTATTAATGCTAACTTTTCTTTCAGAATTCTACCAGGAGTTGAAGGATGGACGAGATGTGGGGGAAATTGTCACCTTACCTAGATTTCTCCAACCGGAACATCTTAAGTGACTTGGGGAACTGGGCCTCTAAACCCAGAGACCCAGGTATAAGTTGTGAGCGTATATCCTCTCTGTGGAGAATATAAGGGAGAGAGGCAATAACCAGACCTTTTACAGGACTATTTTGGAATGCATCTTCTCTACCCAGGAGATTAGTGCAAGGAAGTGTGAAGGAATGTTCCCTGCTAGTCCCCTCAGTGACTAGTGGAGGAGTCTAAGTAAACTGTCCCTGTCTAGTTGGTGGATGATTTTTGGAAGTAAATTGGTTCCCTGCTGGTCCCAGTGCACCCGAGGCTGATTTTTCTGGTGTTTTGTATGGTTGAAATTCTATGAATGTGTTTCTTATTTCCTTCGCCACGCAGAATGACAGGGTTCAGGTTGCAGAATGGAAGGCACAAATGTTTATTTGAATATGCACTCTCTCATGAGGTACCAGGCGTTAAAGTACTGCAGTAATTTAGCATATTTCTTTTTTATGTCATTTTTCCCTGGCTAAAGGAAAATCCACTTGATGATGTTGAATTTTATAGGTGACGCTGTGAGTAAAAATGGCAAAAGCTATCTTGGCCCTAGGACCATTTATCAATACATCAGGAGGAAATTAATTCAACTAAAAAGGCCTATTTTTCTAGTAAGATTCGATCTGTAGGGAATAATTCAATTGAACTATTTCATATGGTTAAATCTCTTACTACTAAATCTACCAATTAGAATAATAGTGCTGTACGTAGCCTGAATTATGCAATGATGCATTCTACTTTCATGAGAAGGCTGTAAATCTTTGCAAAGAAATTGATACGATTGACGTCACAGAACTAAACAATGGTATCTTTGCATCCAATACATGGCATAAATTTGATACAGTGTTAGAAGATGGGATTCTTCAAATACCCTCTAAGATGAATATCTCTTCTTGTCCATTAAATCCTTGCCCAACATCTATTTGAAAAGTCTTGAAACATGAAATATGCAAACCTATTGCAGCTATCACAAATTTATCATTAACTACAGGCTGTCTCTGCCTGACTCATTGAAACAGGGCTCTGTCAAACTCATTCTGAAGAAACTAAACTTAGATCCAAAAAAACTGTGCAAACTTGCACTCATATTCTCATTATATTTTCTGGCAAAGGTGACTGAAGCTGCAGTTTTGTCACAGCTTTCAGCTTTTATAGAAGGGCAAGCGATACTAGACTATTGCCAGTTTGGATTCAGGAGGGTTTTTAGTAAAGAGACCTTGCTTGTATTGAGCATAGATACTTTTATTTGGGGATCTGACTGCGGGACCACTTATTAATGGTCCTCTTAGACATAGCATCTGCTTTTGATATGACTGATCATGAAATTCCTATTTCTAGGTTACAGGCATTTGGTCTATCTGGCAAAGTGCCTGATAGGATTTCTTCATATTTATCTAATTGAAGTCAACAAATCAGAATGGGCAATGCAATTTCCATCTGGAATCCTGTGACCACCAGAGTTCCTCAAGGCTCTGATCTTTCAGCCGCATTCTTTAATAAGTGCCTTCCTTCCCTCTGCCGGGTTTTCACATGTCTCAATGTAAATTACAAAATCTACGCCGATGACATTCAATTTTTTTTGTTTCTTACAGTTTATCCTGGACTAATACTTTTGATCTTATTTTTCTTTGCCTTACAACAGCAAAAAGATGGTTATTTCACTACAAACTGAAGCTGAATGTTAAAAAAAGAGTTGATCGTGTTAAGCCCTACTGTGCCTGCTTTTGAATTTGATTGTTCAAATCGTGGGAATAATTCTTGATACATCATTATCTTTTCATTCTACATATAAAATCAGCTGTTAAGTTTTCATTCTATAAATTACATCTGCTTAGATGTCTAAAGCCTCTGGTTCTGAAATCTTGTGGCTCTACATTCCTCAAGCATTGGTATTGAATGGATTAGCCTATTGCAATTCTTTGTAAACTAGTTTGCCAGCGTCTACCACCCGAGCTTTGCAAATAGTCCAGAATGCTGCCGCCAGGATCTTTACAGGCACATGCACGCTTGACCACATTACTCCTGTTCTCACTTCATCACAATGGCTCCCAATCAAATGGTGGGTGCAATATAAGCTTGCAATTCTCACCCATACTTCATTGTATGGAGATATTACTATTTGGGCTAACGCAGTGCTATATGCTTATAAACCTACACATAGTAACATAGTAATGACAGCAGAAAAAGACCAAAATGGTCCATCCAGTCTGCCCAGCAAGCTTCGCAAGGTAGTAACTACCGCTGCGTGCAGGTAACCCCCATATATTACGCTCTGCTAATTAAAGTCTGTTGGAGGTTCTATCCACAAGATTTGCCCATCTTGATATCTGGTAGGAAGTTCCAGAATATAGGGCCGGGTAGCCGGCCCTATATTCTGGAACTTCCTACCAGATAGTTTGCGATCACTGGCCTGTCCTAAATCATTCAGAAAGGCTCTGAAAACTAATTTATTTTCATATGCATTCAATGAAGCTTTAAGTATGTAATAAATATAGACTAGAATGATGTAGTATCAGAAACAAGGCACTGCAAAAATTTGAATAGTGTTGAAAAGCTAGCAGTAATTGTCACAAATAATGTGACAATGAATATCCAGGCATATATGATGTTTATGTTAGTTACAGAGGTAATTTTAAAAGGTAAATGTAACATACTATTGTAGCAATTTAAAAAAGTAATTTACATTCAAAAAGTGCACTTACATGTGAATATCCTATGGACAGTTCTATGGCATATATTGCAGCAAGTTTCAAAAGCCCACTTGCATAGGTAAAATGCATTTACATACATAAAAACCAATTTAAGTGTCTAAATGCTTTTTCAAATCATGCCTTATGTGTTTAATGTTATTTGTTTTACATTTATGTATGTTTTATCTCTATACCTGCTCTGAACATTTGCTAAGAGTACGGATTAGAAAATCTTTTAAATAATAAATAAATAAATAATTGGGGTTTTTTTGTCAGCAGGTTCTCACCATGCCTAAGTCTCAGCCCTATATAACCCAGCCTTGCCAGAACCATCTTGCCTCTTCGTGGAGTCACCTCGGCTCTCTGACCTGGCCATCCTTGTTTTGTACATTGTCTTGAGGCACTGGGGCCTGCTCTTGTCTTGAATCTTGCCTTGCGGCCTATCAAGGCCAATCCTTGCCCCTTGCTCTGTTTCCTACTCTAGACCTTGCCTTGTATTGTGGCCTCCGGGCCTACTCTAGTCTTGTATCATGCCTTGCGGCCTTCTGGCCTCTATGTACCTGGGGGCCTATGGGCCTATAGCTCTGTGGCCAATGGGCCTCCAGTCTTGCTGCCTTCAGGCTTTTATGTTCTCTGTTCTGTGTTGCCTTGTTTAGTTCTTGTCTGGTCCTGTCCTGTCTGCCGTGTCCGGTCTTGTCGTGCCCTGCCCAGTCCAGTCTTGTAATTGCCTGCCCTGCTCTGTATCGATATCCTGCCCTTGCCCAGTATGCCTGGATCCATCTGTACTTGTATCTTATCCCAGTTCCTGCTCTCTTCTACAGCCCATTCAGCCTCCCAGCCTTGCTCCAGATCTACTGGTCTCCAGAACCCAAGGGCTCAAGCTGTGGGGGAGTGGACTGGCTAGGCAGAAGACCAGCTCTTGTCTAGCCCAGTGTCCTGCCTTGCAGTGGACACAGATCCAGTAATATGACAGAATGAAGAGGCCAACCACTGTACACAGGAATGGGTTCATGACTTTCAGACCAGCTGGTGAGTCTGAAACAGATGTTTCTGCTACCAACAAGAGTAGTTAAGTTCCTGCCTTAGCAATTCAATTTGTTTTTACACTGAGTTTTGCCTGCCTGGTTTGTAAAGTTCAGAGTCTCCGAGTGCAGCCCTGTGGCATAGCCACGGGTGGGCAAGGTAGACTGTGGCTCACCCACTTTGCACTCAGGCCCGCCCAATCAGCATTGCTCAGTGCTGAGAAGAGGAGGACCGACCCAAGGCTGTCGCGGAGCTCATCCCGCACAGTCTGAGAAGAGGAGGTCTGATGCAGGGCCATCGTGGAGCTCATCTCATCTTGACTTTCAGCAATTGAAATATGCCATCTTTGGGAATGTGCATTTCTTATATATTGGTATTTTACTTTTTCTTAAGTATTCTACTGTTAACAGACGGGCGGATTTTAAAAGCCCTGCTCGCGTAAATCCGCCCGGATTTACGCGAGCAGGGCCTTGCGCGCCTATTTTCCATAGGCCGCCGGCACGCGCAGAACCCCGGGATGCACGTAGGTCCCGGGGTTTTCGGAAGGGGCGTGCCAGGGGCGTGTTGGGGGCGGGGCTGAATGACGCGGCATTTTGGGGTCGGGGCGCGGCGTTTCGGGGGCGGGACTGGGGGCATGGCGCCGGCCCGGGGGTGTGGTCCAGGCCTTCGGACCAGCCCCCGGGTCGGAGCACGGCGCGCCAGCAGTCCGCTGGCGTGCGTAGATTTACGTCTGCTTCTCGCAGGCGTAAATCTACGGACAAAGGTAAGGGGGGGTTTAGATAGGGCCGGGGGGGTGGGTTAGGTAGAGGAAGGGAGGGGAAGGTGAGGGGAGGGAGAAAGAGAGTTCCCTCTGATCCAGGATTTTAGAAGATACACGCGGCTACGCGCGTATCTTCTAAAATCCAGCGTACTTTTGTTTGCGCCTGGTGCGCAAACAAAAGTACGCGAACGCGCTTTTTTAAAAAATCTACCCCAGAGTCTGCTATCTTGGGTTTTCCATTTCAATCTTGTTTGTGTGTTTCTGTTTCTAATATATAGTTTCTTATTCTATATTAGGTAATTAGATAATTTATAGTTTCTTATTCTGTGTTGTGCATGTATGACAGAGTTGCAGTATTTCGGCTTGCTTGACGTTTCTCTGTAGGGATTTGTAGCATTCCAAGTTGTTTGCCCAGTAGGTTGTTACGGAGCGTGCCCTCAGGCCTTGTTAGGAGTGCAGAGGTGTGGTCCCATCTAAGTAGGAAGTGAGCCCGTGGGCCACGGCACGGCTTAGGGAGGAGCCCCAAGATACATCGCGGGAGGTGAGCTGGTACGAGCATGGGTGGAGCAGGAGCGAGGCTGGAGTGAAGACAAGGCAAGGATTCCAGAACAGGAACCAGGCAGGCTCAGCCCTCCATTGGACCTACACACACCAATGAGATCCAGCAACGCAATGCTGATCTCGAGAGTAGCCCTCCGGCTACTCGAAAGCCCTTTCGGATCCGCCGCTTGGTAACGACGAGTGTGTGAGGCCAGACGGAGGCTGAGGGGAGGAACATGAAGACTCAGACGAAGACTTGGATACTCAGAGGGTTCAGACAAAGACTTGGAAAGTTGGACAAGGACTCAGGATATTCAGAAGACTCAGACAAGTGTTCAAGAGATTCAGAAGGCTCGGACAAGGATTCAAGTTGCTCGGAAGTTTCAGGCAAGGATTCAAGAGGCAGGTGAAAGTACTGGGTGAGAACTGTATCGCAACACGCCCTACAAAGCCGCCAATGGCTGGTCACGGACCACACTGAACGCGAAGCAGACTCCAGACAAAGATGTGGAACTTGTGACTGGAACATGGCGAAGATTCAGTAGAGGCCTGCACCAGGGCACGCCCTACACAGTTGCCTATGGCTGGTCGCAGACCACATTGGAGTGGAGCAGGTTCTGGCAGAGTCTTAGGCATGGACGGGTGCAAGCACAAGGGAACTCCATAGACTGGGAACAAGAGACTCAGGAACAAGGCTTTGAAAACAGAAGTTTTCTGGAGGCTTGCGCTGCAGACGAGAAGAAGGCCTTGTACCACGAGGTGCCCTACACAGCCATCCCATGGGCTGGTCACAGACCACGACATGGCACGCCAAGAGAGGTGGACAGACGAGGGACCTGGGAACTGGACGAAGAGCTGAAGATGAGATGAACAGAGTAAAGACAGGAACATTGGACATCAGGAACAAGGAACATGGCACCTCAGGACACAGGACATCTGGACACAGAACATCTGGAACATCAGGAACAGAAGGCAGGTGACGAGGGAGCTCCGACGAGGGATGAGACCAGGGATATCAAGGAGACAAAGTTCAGGAACACGAAGAATATGGAACGAAGATCCATCAAGGCACAGGAGACCACGGAAGGAAGATCACAGACACTGTGCAAACCCGATCCGAAGGCACTAAGGAATGGCAGCAGGGCCCTTTTATAGGGCAGATGCAGGAACAGGCTGATGACATCACTGTTGAGGGCCACGGGGCTTTTCCCGCCACTGGCCCTTTAAATACAGAAGAGAGGCATGCGCCCATGCCTATGCAGAGGCCAGGAAGAGACCGACACGCTGGCGGCATCCCTGCTGCATGGAGAGGTCGAGGAAGAGCGGTTCCTTGCCGCGAAGAAGGAGAAAAAAGCAGGCACCAGCAATGTCGGCTTCCCTGCCATGTGAGGACCTCGGCAGCGGCTCCAGCTGTGAAGACTGAGCACGTCGGACTAAGTGTGGTAATTTCTGATGACCTTAAGGTGGCCTAAAACAAGTGAATACATTGAAGGCAAAAGCTAGAAAGATGAATGGCTGCATTGAGAGAATGGTCAGCAGAAAAAAAAAGGTGGTGATATTGCCACCTCATTTTGAATATTGTATACAGTTCTGGAGACCACACCTTCGAATGGATATAAAATAGATGGAATCAGTCTAGAGGGTGGCTACTAAAACAGTTAGTGGTCTTCATTCTAAAGCATATAGGGACAGATTTAAATATCTAAACATGTATATCCTGGAGGAAAGGCAGAATGGGAAGAAATGTTAGAGACATTGAAATACTCCAAGGTTTTCATGCACAGGAGGCTAGCCTCTTTCAAAGGAAAGGAGGCACTAGAATGAGAGGTCATGGGATGTGGGTGAAAGGGGATAGGTTCAGGATTAATCTAAGGAAATATTTCTTTTCAGAGAAGATAGTGGATGCATGGCTCAGCCTCCCCGTAGAGCTAGTGGAGACAAGGACAGTATCTGAATAAATGAAAGCATAGCATAGAAACAGAGGATCTCAAAGGGAGTGGTAGGGATTGTAAAGCTGAATAGTCAGTGTGGAAGGGCAGATTATTAGGACATATGGCTTTTTCTGCCATCACGTTTCTATGTTTCTAGGAGTTATTGAGAAGATTTTTGAAGTGCTACAAACTGAATCTGGGTCTGGGAAATCCAGGGCTAGTGTGCTGGAGAAATCTGATTTACTGGAGAGAGTGGAAGTAATTCTCTCTTCTACCAAGGGCAACTGGGAGCAGTGGAGCCTCTAAACCAGAAGAACACCACCATTCCAGAAAAGTCTGCAGCTAGAGGTGGTGTGTTAGAGAAAAGGTGACAAGCCTCAGAATCTATAAGGGAGAAGAGATGAAAAAGAAGAGCTTAGTGGAAAGACCATAGGAAAGAGGACAATGCAAAAACAATATAGGCGAGAGAAGCTGATGTTAGCATAAATTAACAGTAAAAGAAATTTTTGCAATAAGTACTCAATAAAGAACTCAAGAGGGGCTCATGCTTACATCGCTCGCAACAGGTTGCTGAGTCTAAGAGCTCAGTGAATGCATCTCCGCAAAAGGTCATCCAAATGCAGGAGCAAAACACCAAACTGAATGTTCTCCTGAACAGGTTCTTGAAACAGGCCCAGCAGCAACTTGACCAAGTAAATGGCTTATCACAGACCTTGTCTCAGTATTTAGATATGATACAAACCCAACAACTGGGTTCTGTCCCAGTACCAGCTTTGGTAAACCCTGCTCTGGATCCCATCCAGATTGTGGAATCAATGATTCAGTTCCCAGCACTTCCGAGGTATAGAAGTGACACTAAGGGGAGCAGAGGGTTCCTCAATGTTTACAAAATGCATTTTGAGTTACAGCCGGCTCATTTTTTTTTCTGATCGTGTCAAGATTACGTATATCCTTTCTTTTTTGGATGGACCCACTCTCACCTGGGCCATTCCCTTTTGGGAACAAGATGACCTACTTCTCAAGAATTTGGATAACTTCACACAACAGTTTCGCCTGATCTTTGACCAACTTGGGCGCATCTTGTCCACTGCCACAGAACTTCTTTGTATTCATTAAGACACCCAACTCAGTGAATGAGCTTTCAGTGGAATTTCATACCTTGGCTTCTGAACTCGGTTGGGGTGAAGATAGCCAAATCACCATTTTTTTTGCAAGGATTATCTGGGAGAATAAAAGACAAACTAGCAGCTCAGGACCTTCCCCCGTCCCTAGAAGCACTTATCGCCTTGGCTATTCGAATATATATGAGATTTCGGGAACAAGCTCGAGAGAGGAAGGCCTCCCATCAGACCATTCCTGTAGCCCCTAAGTCTAATTTAATGGTTTTTCATGTGGATTGTGTTTTGATATCCCCCTTTTTATATCAGATGAATTTAGAGCTATTTGTATTTTAATTTTTTTTCCTCTTTTAGTATTATTTTTATTTGATGCCTAATGTATGTTTTTTTTCTCTGTAGCACTTAAAATTGTCTTCTCAAAGTTGTTTGAGGTTGTAATTTGAAAATGTAATAAATAATAAGTCAGAAAAAAATGAAAACATCATTGTTCATGCCATCACCCTTTGAGACAAAATCATGCCAAAATGCCGCTACTCAGAATTTGTCTGTCCTAGCAGCCTTTTGACCATGGAGAGACTGTCTTCCATGAACTGGGGAAAGAAAGAGGCTGGTAGAGGAAGATTTGATTATGACTTGGTGTTGTAAAGATTTTTCTTGCAGGAAAGTGAACAGATAGCATGTAATGAGACAGCAGCAGAAACTTAGCTTCTCAGCTATTGATTTTTATTACCAAAAGCCTTGCTGGCAATCCAGTGTTTTTAGCAATTAAATACAATTTTGTACTATTATTTCAATGATACAATTTGCATTTTATGATTGAAAACAATTAAATAATTGCATGCTGTAAAATAAAAAAAACAATCCTACCCCCAAACCACAAGCACTTTCTTATCTTTGCACATTAAGGCAAATATTACTGCAACAACAAACTTTTCAAATACTCAAATTATAGTACACAGTGGTTCTCATCATTGTGTGCAATATGCCAGTTTCACTTTCACACAAAAGGTATCATTTAGCCCTGGAAATCAGTTTGACTTAAAAGATACGTAGGGTCTTATTTATCAAAAAGCACTAATGCATGCTATTAGTAAATAGGCCGCATTAATCTCAGTGGGGTTTCTTTCTTACTTCACTTTTCTGATTTATTTTTCACCTTCTGTGACAAGTCAGCCATGTAAAGCAGATTCAATTCAGTTACTGTAGGTATCTCCCTGCCCCCAGCGGGCTTCCAATCAAAGACGGTAACTTTTAAACAGGCACGTGGGCGCACATGTGCTCGCGTTTGTTGGCCCGCTCCCAGGGATGCAGCCATTTTATAACATATGCACATATATGCATTAATATCTTCTGCACATCCGGCCTGGTCTCCCAAGTCTAAGGGAAATGCAAGCCCTCTCACTTTCAGCGGTATCTCAACTCCAAGAGGAGTCCAAGCCAGCTTTTCATGCCAGCCAGGGCCTGACAGACTTGAGCCCAGCTACTCTGTCTAAGAGAGATATCAGTGTGGATGCCCAGTGTGAAGTATGTGCATGACCATGTGCACATCTGCATGCAATTTTAAGTGGACATGCACTTGTGCACACAAATCTCGCTTCTTCCACGTAAGTGGGAGAATTTTAAAAACCACGCACTCCACCATTTGCCATTTTCCCAGTTCATTCCCATTTTGTCCAGTTATGGCATAGGACTTCCAAACCCCCTAGTTTAATAGCCTCCCTTCTCCCTTGTTATTCTCGGCCTTTACAACTCTGCTCATCTGTCTAGATTTTGTTTGTTTTATGACTTGCACGTTCTCCATGGCAGAAGTAAAGTTACGAGGTAAGGGACTCCGGCACACACTTATCTGCGTATGTATTTATGTGCTAATTTCAAGTTGAAATTCAGGAAAGCCCATGCCACTCCCAGATCACGCCCATGCCCATACCTTATTTTGGAACATTTAATTTCTGCGTGTAGCAACAGATGCGCATGTACATGGGTGGCTTTTAAAATCTGCTTGGCACGCCAGCCCAACTTGTGCGTATAACTCCCAGTTGTGGCATGTGCCATGCTTTTAAAATTCATCTTTAAGGGTCTCTCATACTAAGGCTTTTCCCCCCATAATATGTCTATGAGGAAAAAAAAAGTTTAGGGGGTAGTTTTCAAAAGGACTTATGTCAAAAAGGTGAATTTTAAAAGCCAGGCAAGCCCCACAATCGGAAGATTGGCATGCATGTAGCACATGCGCGTGTCCACCTGATTTTATAAGCCATCTACATGCGTACCAAGTCCTGATGCATGAATATCTTGCATCAGGGGAAAAAAGGGGTGGAAAATGAGCTTGGTGTGGGTGTTCTAGAGCAGGGCCAAGAGATGTGTGCGCAAGTACCTAAATGCCTGGCATGAGCCCAGGTATATTTGAGTGTAAATTTACTTCTGCTATATATGAGGTGTAAGCCTTAATAAAACTTATTTCCAGGCATCTCTGAAGTGTTTGAGGAGTCTGAAATAACTTATATGAGTACAAGCTAAAGAACCAGGGGGCTTTGGAGGCCCTAGTTGTAGACTGGACAAACTGGTGGGCAAATTGGTGAAAATGGTCACTGCGTGCACGCATACCCATTATAAATTCCACCACTTGCATGGCTCAAAGTATCTGTGCATGCACACTTGTAAAATTAGAAGCACACATATGTGCACCAGGGCCATTTTATAACATACATGTGTATGGGCACGCAGGGTATAAAATTGCCACATATCTGGCCGTGTACCCACACACACACACGAGTATGTATGCCCATGCACCCGTTTGAAAGTTGCCGTCTTAAAACTGTGTTTTTACATGCATAAATGCACTTTACATGCATAAGTGGACTTTTGGAAATTACTATGATACATACTATTAAATTGTCAATAGGTTTTATGGGTGTAAATGGGCTTTTGAAAATTGCTACAATATATGCTACTTTCACATGCATAAATCCTTTTGAAAATTACTCCCAAGTAAAAAAGGCCCTAAATTTGTACCTGAGGCAACGGGGTTTAAGTGACTTGCCCAAGGTCACAAGGAATGTCAGTAGGATTTGAACTCTGGCTTCCCTGCATCGCAGCCTGCTGCACTAACCACCAGGCTCTCTCTTTTAGGGTATACATATTTAGGTCTTCAAGACTCATCTCCTGTGTCTTTTGGTTAAATCCCACACCACTTTGGTTGTCTTTCTCTGGACCACTTCTATCCTCTCCCTATCCTTTTTGAGATACGCCCTTCAGAACTGAACATAGTATGCCAAGTGAGGCCTCCCCAGTGACATTCTGACCAGAGGCATTCTGACCACCTTCTGTCCATTAGCTATGATTCTCTCTCTGCAGTCTAGCATCTCTCTGGCCCTGGTCATCACCTAGTCATACTGCTTTGCTTTGGTAACTTACTAAAAATACACGTTGACATTCTTTAAATTCAAGACAAACAGGATGATTGAAATCACTCTTTCAGCTGCATGAATAACTCTCAAGGTCTTACATTATATTTTATTCTAGCATTAACATTCCATTAAATTGCCATTGTTAGCACGGTCTTTGCTTTTATGTGAAAGGGTCATAAGCTAGAGTGACATATTGCCACTCTCTGCCTAGCCTTTCTATTAAAATAATTCCAGGAATTCAGGAATATATATCTATTGTGCTTAGAATTTTATTTCATCTTTACCTATGGAAAATTGTTCTGTGAATGTCACTTTTTCAAGATGCACAGGGTGACATGAAAATTTAAGAAAGGATGATCGTAAAATCAGTTAGCACTGCCAGCTATAACACCACAAACAAAGAAACAGTAAGATAGTAATAACAAGGGTGGAAAGCATACAGAGGTGTGGCTTAAGGAATGCTTTATTAGATTTGTAGAAGGGGCTCAATATTACTTATTGAGTACATGTTATACTTCAGTATAGCTTTCTAACTTGTTGCAATCAAGGGATAAGAAGGGAGGAAGAGCAGAACGGAAGGCACATTTGTGTGTGTGTGTGTGTGTGTGTGTGTATATATATGTGGCTTTTGATAGGATTGTGATGCTTACAGGAGACAGAGGATGCAGAATGATTGTGAGTGCTCCATTCCTAAAGTCACCATCTTCCCCCCAACAGGGAACTTGTCCCAGAGCAAAACTGAAGCAATATTCCAATTTGCTAAGTTACCACACAACATTCTGATATAAATTCAAACTTTGTAAAGCAAGCAAAAAAGAGTAAACTAGAGACACACACACAGATTAAGACTTGCCATACTGGGTCAGAGCAAAGGTCCATAATGCCCAGTATCCTGTTTCCAACAGTGACCAATCCAGGTCACAAGTACCTGGCAGGATCCCAAGGGGTAGATGGAATCCAAGCTGCTTATCCCAGGGATAAGCAATGGATTTCTGCAATTCCACCTTAATAATGGTTTATTAACTTTTCTTCCAGGAATTTGTCTAAACTTTTTTCAAATGCAGTTACACTATCCTCTGGCAACAAATTCCAGATCTTAACTTTACATTGAGTAAAAAAATATTTTCTTTTATTAGTTTTAAATATATCACCTAGTAACTTCAATGTATGTCCCTTAGGCCTGGATTCACCATTCTATAGCAGAATGGTGAATCCAGCAAAAACGGGGGGGGGGGTGGGCCTGAGAAAGCCGGCAGCCATCGCACCACTGCGGTGCGCCGGCTGTCGGCTTTCGCACCGAATAGCGACACCATAAAAGGTATAGTTATTTGGTGCGCTACTGGCGACGATAACGTGTCTTACCTTATCGCCGCCAACAAAGACATCGCGGAGTCTGCTTCGACGCCGCCCCGACTCCGTGCAATAGCCACTTCTATTTTATTGATTTAAAAATGTGTTAATCGCTTTATAGATTTCAATAAATCACCCATCAAAGATGTACATAATTAAAACATCAAGTTATGATACCTAAAAACTAAATAAAAGTAAAACATAATTCTACAATGTAAAACATCAGCACAACTGGATCATCCAGCTATCATCGTTAAATTCAAACTCTTGTCCATCCAGATATTTTACCCACCATCCTCCTATACCTCAGAAATCATCAACCAGGTTTTTAATTTCCTACAAAACTTCATCAGTTCTTTCTCTGCCCTGATTTCAGCCGGCATCTCATTCCAGCATACTGGGATTATTGAATAAAAAACAGATTCTGCATTCTAGTATAATTAATCCTCTAATTTATGTATTAATTACTTATATTTCTTATATCCTGCTTATAAATGTCAATCCCTTCTAAGTAGGTTTTTTTTTTTTTTTGTTTTTTGCTATATGGCCTTCATAACTGAACACATTATTCCAGGTGAGGCTTCACCAGTGACCTGCACAGCAGCATTATTGCATCCTTTTCCCTCTCTCTTTGCAGCCTAGTATTCCTCTGGCCCTAGGCAGAAGCAGCCTGAAGAGACAGGACAGTTAGATTTGTCCAGAAGACAGAGAGAACGCTAAATGGAGTTGAATGGGGATTACTGCCTTAAGGCAAAAATAAAAAATGAACAAGAATTGGCTAATGGACTGCAAAGCCAAAAGGAACAGGAAGCACAGGTCTGCTGGGAAATGTAGTTTGGAGATCTTTGGCAGAGATCCAACTGGGATGAAGGTAGCAGCCAAGGCAAAGTGCGGTAGTAATTGGGAGACACAGCCGAGGCTACTGCAAAGAATCAGCAAGTTTCTTAAGGGTGAGAGCACGGCCTTTCAGGCAGAAGGAGGTGCAAGCAGGAGGCTAGGAGAGAGGGTTCACATAAACCCAAATGCAGAAATGCCCACAGCTTCAATCAGGGAGTTTGAATCAGATAAAGGTACAGTTGGGAAGCAGGTGTCATATACCCTGGGGAATTGGGCTGGCCTGTGAGTGACAACTAATGTATGCTATTGGGGTGATTTTGCTAGTGTCTCAGGAAAGGAACTTAAAGTAATAAATATAATGTGAACACTGATGTATGAAAACAAAGTTGGTTTTTACTGCAAGTGACTGGCTTGGAAATGGGTGCTCCAGAGAACTGTCAGTAGGTCATGCAGGGCCCAGGCAGCAACCTATGATGCTAATCACTATATGGTAGGGATGTGCAGACCAAAAGTTTATGTTCATAAGTCGAAAGGGGGGGGTCAATTTCGGTCAATATGGACATATGGACAATTCCATAAGTTGAGTCTATGTCCATACGTGCACCGATTCCCTAAATAAAAATTTAAACCCCTCACCCTCCTTAATCCCCCCCCAAGACTTACCAAAACTCCCTGGTGGTCTAGCGGGGAGTCAGGACGCCATTTCTGAACTCCTTTGCGAGGAGCACGTGACGTCGGCATCACGTCGGAGTGACGCGGACGTCACGTGATTCCCCGCGGGTTCGCTCCGGGACCCTCGTTGGACCCAAAAGGAACTTTTGACCAGCTTGGGGGGGTCAGGAGGCCTTTTGGGTCCAACGAGGGTCCCGGAGCGAACCCGCGGGGAATCACATGACGTCGGCGTCACTCCGACGTGACGCCGACGTCACGTGCTCCTCGCAAAGGAGTTCAGAAATGGCGTCCTGACTCCCCCCTAGACCACCAGGGAGTTTTGGTAAGTCTTGGGGGGGGGGATTAAGGAGGGTGAGGGGTTTAAATTTTTATTTAGGATCAACAATCGCGATTTCCAACGTATTCAACATAGCTATGTTGAATAAGTTGGAAATCCGATCGTTTTCGCCTCATCACTTTTTTAAGTAAAAAAAAAAAAAAAAGTTGCGTTTTACCTATAAGTTCAAAACGAATGCACACCCCTACTATATGGTCACACTGCTTTGCTATCTTCAGATCATCAGACACTTCTTACCCGAGGTCTCCCTCCTGATCCATACTCATCAGTCTCTCACACCTCATTTCCTACAGCTGCTTTATATTTCTGAACCTAAAACTCTTCATTTTTGGCACTGAATCATAACCGCCAAGCATTTGATGACTTTTCATGCTTTCTTAGATTACTTTTCATTCTGTCTATTCCCTCAGTGGTGTCTAGTCTGTTGCAGATATTAGTGTCTTCTGCAAAATGATAAACTTTTGCAACCCCTCTGCAAAGATATTAAACAGAACCGGCCCCGGAACGGATCCCTGATTTACTTCACTGATCCCCTTTCTTTCCTCAGAGTGACTTGCATTTAACACTTCCCCTCTCTGTTGTCTATCAGTTGCTAATGCAGTCCACCACCTTGGGATCCTCTTCCAGTCTGCTCATTTCATTCATGAGCCTCCTATGCAAGACAGTATCAACAACTTTGCGACAATTCAAGCAACCAGTATCCAGGACATGCCCTTGATCTAATTTTCTAGTCACCCAATTAAAAAAAAAATCAATCAGAGGAGTTTCGATCTTCAGTTTTTGTTAGTAACTATCGCCTCATTTTTGAGCCAAGGAAGTTTTTTCTACCCTTCCTGTCTCTTGTTTTGTTTTCCCCTAGTTTTGGAGTCAAACACTGTTGTTTTTCCACTTGAAACTGAGTGCCCTTGGTACCAGGGAATCAGTTTCCAATCTATTGGGAAGAGGCATCTTTCACCTAGGAAGAGCCTCAGGAGTGAAGATTCTCATGGGAGGAGAAATGGGTTCCTGACAATTGTCATAGGGAAGGAGCTGAAGGTATTTAAGCACTGTGTTCGCTGCTGACTCAAATGTGTTGCATTTGAGAGGACAGTGCCCAGTGGTGCTATCATAAGGTGATGTAAAATAATTAAGAAGACTTCAGCACAGGTATAAGAATTGGACTTACATTCTGATAAGTAACTAGGACTTTATTCTAACCATTCTACAGTGTGGAGAAGAGATGATAGAGTGTACAGAAGTTTGAACTATTTTCAATCTGAGTACTAAGGAACTGGCGTCCATTAATTTCAGAGACTTTACTAGAAGAGTAGGGTCACAAATTTATTCATCTTTTTTCTGCCTTATTGATTTATTGACTTTATTTAAAATCTGATTTGAGTGCTGTAAATATTCTTCAGTCATCTAATCAAACTATCAGTAAAGAAGTTGGAAACTACATTGCCTCACAGTGTGATTTGTGGATGCAAAAGACTGTGGAGATTATCAGTGCTGTTTACAGTGAAGGAAAAAGGGGTTATACAGTGTGTTATGCAAAAGAGCGTTGAAGCTATACTTCCCCTCCTCAGGGAGCCCAGGAACTCAGATGTGTGAAGCTATCCATAGAGAACTGTGTGCAGATAGGGTCTAATTCTCTATGTGCCCCCAGGTTCAATCTATGAGAGCCATCCTGCCTAAGGGTTACAATAAACATTTTTCTAACTGTTCTATATCTGACTATTTTCTGCTTTCATCTCACTTCTCTCTCTTCATACCCATTTTTCATGAAAATCCTGTCTTTTTGCCCTTCTACTATTTACTGTCCTCTTAGGGGCCAATGCAATAAGGGGAGCTAAAACTATCTCGGATTTTTACTTGCCTTTTAGTATTGGTTTAGGAGCTAATGTAGCCCTTGTATGTAAAAAGTGCTTTAACATAAAAAAATCCACACTAAAAAGCCTGTGGCAGGCTTAGTGCAGGTGCATGCAAATGTCAGGGTGATAGCCTAATTAGCTTTTACGCTGCAATGCAAAGAGGCGTGCTAAGCAAGAAACCGTCTAGTGTGTATCCTACTACTGCAAGAAATGTAATTGCGTAGAGGCAGGCATTCCAGCTTCACAGGGCTGACCCGACCAAACCTCTCTCCCCATCCCCACATGTCAGGGAAAGAACCAATCCCCTTTTAGAAGGCTGCCCTGAAAGAGGATTGGTCCTTTCACTGACAAGTGACAGCGAATGGATCAATCGGCAGTAAGCTTTGTTTTAAGATATGGACCTCCAAATGCACCATTTCAGGTACAGGACCCCCAGGTCCAACCTGTACCGCTTGGCCCATCGGGCCAGACCTTTGGGGTGGGGAGGGAGCTTTGGTCAGGTCAGCTACTTTTGCTGGTCAGGATCTAAGCTGCTCTGAAGAAACGGACGTTCACATTAGTGCCTGTTATGATTGCGGGTGCCCAATGCAGTTGTGGGCGCACAGCCACCTCTCCTGGGCATCCGATGCAATTGAGCACAATTTTTCCCTAGTGCCTCCTTTTTAACGCAGCAGCTTATTTTAATATTGCATCAGGCACCCAAGAGAGGTGGCTGAAAACGGGTGCTCAGTAATAGCACCTGTTTTAATGGGTGTCTTATTGCATCAGCCCCTTAACGTCTTCCCTCTTTCTTCCTTCCCACCCCAGCCCTCCTACATTTTTTGTTTCTCCACAATCTTCTCACTTTCTGCTTAAAACTCATTTCTTTACTTTATTTTCCCTTCCACCCTCCATAACCTGCTCTTCCCAACCCTTCTTCCCCTCCACAACCTTCTTTGTGCTTCTTTATCTTCATTACTTGCTCCTCTATTCAAAAGAAGTGGGAGAAGTGAAATTTCTGGTTTACAAGAGGTTCTGAGGGAGAAGACATCTTTTGAGAAAGCTGGCAGAGCCTTCTAAGCTCTGCACAAGTGCTTAATTTATTTAAGAAGCTGATTTCAACTTTTTGTATCCTGGACTGTTGTCATGGTCAGTGAGCCCTGGGACTGAGATGTGATTGATTTAGCCTAGCAGTCAAGCCTACTAGGCCCTCACCGTCACTGGGCAGACTTTCTCGGGGGCTGGGTCAGGTCTTCACCTATAATAAACCCTTTCCCTGCAGGTTGAGCCCTTAAGTTTGAGGGCCGGTAGGACTTAGGCAAGGTCCCAAAGAGCAAAGGAGGTCCTAGGGCAGGCCAAGGGTCTGGACAGGCAATGAGCAGGCAAGGACAAGTTCCAGACCATGGCCAGGGTAGGCACATTCAGGTGAAGATGGATACCAGGCAGAGATCACGCACAGGAGATCAGTCCAAAGGAAGTGTAGGCAAGAGTAAGGCAGGAGCAGAGGAGAATATGGCAAGGGTTTAGAGCAGGGCTGAACAAGACGCAGGATAAGAGAAGGAGAAAACAAGGCAAGGCAAAATCAGACACAAGAGACGCAGAAGGAGGGGAACAGGAGACACAATGCGAACAGGAACTGGAGTTACAGACAAGGACAGGAACAAAGAGGCACAGGCAGGATCAGGAACATGAGAAGTAGCAACACACACTGCAGAGCAGGAGAATCTGTTGCTGAGGCTCTAGTTGGGAGTGTGGGCTAAGTTTAAATTCCCAGCAGGTGCAGATGTCATCAGGGGTGGCCGTCTGTTTTTCCTCCATTGGGGCCAATATCTTAGCATGACGGCACGGGTTGGGCCCATCAAGAGAGTCTTAGTGGTGTCCTTACCGACATCTGATATTTCGGCACTCCGGGGTAAGTTGGCCGGTTGTGGGGCTGTCCCGCAGCTGACTTCTTGTTACAACTGTAATTCTTTATTTGTACTGACTTTTAAAGTAACCTTCACTCTTGTTTTATAACACAACACTTGATGTGGAATGATTTGCTCTAAGTATGATCCTCTGGGCCTTATGTTAGACTAACCCCCACACCAGAATCTGCGTACTTTCCCAGATGCTGCAATGAGTTTGCTAGTGCTCTGAAGTCTGTGAAGTGTAGCTTCCTGTGAAGATGGGGTGGGGGAAGGGTGTTACACAAAGTCTAATCCACAGACATGGGTGTTAATTTACCAGCTTGGCTTGAAGATATTCCTTTGAATTATTAAAAAAAAACAAAAAAACAGCTTGGGTTTTGGTATACTATTTGATAAACAGCGTGGACTCTAGAAATACAAAGGAGATGAGGTCATGATCCAGTGGCAAGTTGATAATTATACCATTTAGGTATCCTTAGCTGGCTGGCTTTGAAGCATCACTGAAAGGCAAAGTCTTGAAGAAAAGTTCAATTTTAGCACTCTATACATGCTAATATCTATGAGGAGTCTTCTTTAGAAGATGCAATATTAAACTAGCATGACATATCCTTGTATGTCCATTGGGAGTCTGATGGTTAGGAACCGTCTCATTTGTTAAAGATATGCTTATTGGTTTGTCTGGACTTTGGGGTCTTGAAATATGTTACATGTTATGTCTGACATCATAAGAGTCCTGTGGAATTGAATACAGATTGTGCACTGAGCTGTGCAACCTACAATCTTTTTTAAAATGTTAGATTGACTGCAGTTTTCAAACTGGTATCAGTAAACTAATGCACTCTTTTAAAAAAAAAATCTAATGAACACAATTAAAAATAAATGAGATTGTTTTGTAGCTAGCCAAAAACTGAATATTGCATTAAAGCAAAAATTATCATTGACAATAAAGAACCAAACAGAAGTGGCCAATTCTCCTACAGTGAATCAGTACCTTCAAACTTTGCTCAGCTCTCTTTTCAAGGACAGACAGAAAACTACATTTAGCAATTATAAATTCATTTGTGAGCTGGATTAGATTAGGCACCCATTAGCAATAGCCACTGCTCGGTTCAGTTTGCTTATTTTTCAGGTGCTAAGAAGATGTCCTGTGGATCCAGTAGTTTGCTATCAGTCAGCCTTGGAAGAAGCTATTTGACTTTGTAGGCTACTTTTAGACAAAAACTAATTTCCATTTTAGCATGAAGATCATCCAGCAGAAATGTGTCCCAACCTTTGTAGTGTCAGAAGAAGATCAGAGAAGTCATGAATCATGGTAAAGCTTGCCTGCATGCCTGTGTTTCTAAGACTAGACTGTGGATAATTTATGGTGGCTAAATGATAACACAACTGGTATGTGTATGAAATCCTCTGCATGTGCTGTCAGACATACTAGCAATTCTTTTTAATCTGTATGGGGGAAACCTAGGTATATAAAAGGTTTATGCTGTACAAAGCATTCCATGCGAATGCAATGGATTTATTATGAACATTTTTTGTGATCTGCCCTGAACTAAAATTGTGAAGCTATGGAATATAAATATTTGTAAATAAATAAGTGTCTTGCAATTGAGGAAAAATAGTAATTCACTCATGTTGTCTTTTGACCTTCTAACTTTAAACAGTGACACAGATAGGAAATGTAGGAAATACCAGAGTTAAAGTTATTCATTCATCATGTCTTTTTAAAATTATTCTTTCATGTAAAATAGATTTTCCATGTTTGTTCTTTTGGAATATTAGTGTTGGCTTTCAGTCTTGTACTGGGCTATGGATGCTGTAGTATACTTTATTACTTTTAAGACAGGTCTAAAGTTTTTGATTATAAAACTGCAGGCTGCTTACAAGACTGACATTATATTTCTTTGTTCACCATTCAGTCTAAGCAGTGCTGGGTAGAGTTTCGCAATACGCCTAGCAGGATGCAAGGGAGCAAGTCCCATTCAAATGGTTTACAAAAATGTCCTGGTTTTTGGATCACAATCTGCACCTGGAATTATGCAGCCTGAAAAACAACTCAGTTGGGGATCATTTGATTACAAAATTCAGACTGTGGGTTGCAAACCAACCTGACACACAGTTTGCCGTGGGGTTGGACGTGCTACATGAACCCACCAGGCAATATTTTCATTTATTTATACTAAGGTTTCTATGCCATGCCTTTCACTCAAAGAGTGTTCAGTGCGGATTCCAACAATCAATATTAAAATTACAATAAAAATATAAAAATTTACAAAAAAACCTTAATGCGCAAAATAATCAATACAACCATGGCCATCATTGAAAGGCACCACAGAACAGGACACACATTTTTTCGCAGTTGGTATTCCATCGGCCTGCAAAAGCTTAAGCCTGATTTTAAAAACCTAGCCAGATCAAGACTTGCTACTGCTTTACATATAGAAACATAGAAACATAGAAATGACGGCAGAAGAAGACCAAATGGCCCATCCAGTCTGCCCAGCAAGCTTCCCTCATTTCTTCTCCCATACTTATCTGTTTCTCTTAGCTCTTGGTTCTAATTCCCTTCCACCCCCGCCATTAATGTAGAGAGCGGTGGAGGAGCTGCATCCAAGTGAAATATCTAGCTTGATTAGTTAGAGGTAGTAGGAGTAGTAACCGCCGCAATAAGCAAGCTACACCCATGCTTATTTGTTTTTACCCAGATTATGTTATACAGCCCTTATTGGTTGTTTATCTTCTCCCCTGCTGTTGAAGCAGAGAGCTATGCTGGATATGCATCGAAAGTGAAGTATCAGGCACATTTGGTTTGGGGTAGTAACCGCCGTGACAAGCCAGCTACTCCCCGCTTTGTGAGTGTGAATCCTTTTTCTTCTCCCCTGCCGTTGAAGTTATGCTGGATATGCGTGAAGTATCAGTTTTTCTTTTCCCCTGCCGTTGAAGCAGAGAGCTATGCTGGAAATTCGTGATGTATCAGTCTTTCTCCGATGCCGTTGAAGTAGAGAGCCATGCTGGATATGCGTCGAGAGTGAAGTATCAGGTACATTTGGTTTGGGGTAGTAACCGCCGTAACAAGCCAGCTACTCCCCGCTTTGTGAGTGCGAACCCTTTTTTCTTCTCCCCTGCCGTTTAAGCAGAGAGCTCTGCTGGATGTGTGAAGTAACAGTTTTTCTTTTCCCCTGCTGTTGAAGCAGAGAACTATGCTGGATATGCATTGAAAGTGAAGTATAAGAATGGAGTGATCAAGCTAGTTGAAAGGCATCAGGAATAGAGGAAGGTGGAGGTAGTAATCTGGATATTTGGTTTGGGGTAGTAACCGCCGTAACAAGCCAGCTACTCCCGTCATTGTGAGTGCAAATCCTTTTTTCCACATTTCCTCATGCTGTTGAATCTTAGAGTGATGTTGGAGTCACAGTAACCATGTGTATGTTTATTGACTAAGGGTATTGTCTCCAGGCAGTAGCCATCATTCTGGCGAGTCACCCACTCTTCATTGGCGGCCTCTTGACTTTATGGATCCACAGTGTTTATCCCACGCCCCTTTGAAGTCCTTCACAGTTCTGGTCTTCACCACTTCCTCCGGAAGGGCATTCCAGGCATCCACCACCCTCTCCGTGAAGAAATACTTCCTGACATTGGTTCTGAATCTTCCTCCCTGGAGCTTCAAATCGTGACCCCTGGTTCTGCTGATTTTTTTCTTATGGTAAAGGTTTGTCGTTGCCTTTGGATCATTAAAACCTTTCAAGTATCTGAAAGTCTGTATCATATCACCTCTGCTCCTCCTTTCCTCCAGGGTGTACATATTTAGATTCTTCTTTACATCATTATCCAGACATCAAACCTTCTGAAACCTTTAAGGCAACCTCTTGCAGTATCAATTAATTTCCTCAACTTTAGTGGCAACAACCATGCAGCTGATCTAATAAAGCAGCGTGGCAAACAGTTGCAGTATTGAGTGCCCACTTATCTAACGCGCGCCCAGCCATGCGATGGAATGTTTAAATGAGGGGTCGTACTGCCAAGGAGGTGTTAGAGACAAATGTGTATACCTAGTGCCTCCTCGGCAATGGGTGCCCGCTGTCAGCGGCTTAGGAAAACGAACACTCAATTTTATGAGCATCCCTTTTCCTAATCTGACCGCCGGCACACTTTTTTTTTTTTTTTTTACTTTCTGTCCTTTTTGTTCCTCCGACTTAATATCGCCACAATATTAAGCTGGAGGAAGGACAGAAAAGCAGTATTTTCTGCTTTTCTGTACACTTTTTCGGCTGCTCAGAAATTAACGCCTGTTCTGGGCAGGCGTTAATCTCTGAGGGTAAAAATGTGCAGGTTGTGCGCACTTTTATTTATTTTTTTTGGATTGCGGGACGATAGCTAATAGCGTCATCGACATGCATTTGCATGTGATGAGTGCTATTAGTTTCGCGGGGAATTGGACGCAGGTTTTGGACATGTGCCATTAAGGGGATTAGGGTGTCCAAAATCTTCGTCCAAATGCTGCTCAAAGAGTATGCTCGGCTGAGCGCACTGTATTGGATTGGCCTGATAATGACATAGTGGTTAACATGCAGCAGTACAGCAAGCAGAAAATGTATCCGGCTACAGATAGCCAAATAAATTGTCATAGATTTTCAGCAGAGCACTGCCGCTTAAGGATTACACCAAATATAGCTGGAAAAAGTCCTACTTAGCTGAATAATGTTAGTTCTGGCCAATTTTCAGTACCCTGGTTTTTTCTTTTTTTTTACTTGTGCAGGATCAGGCATTTAGCCTGGTCCACCTTAAATCCTACAGGGAAAGAAAGCTCTGTGGCCAGGTCCCTGCTGGGAGGAGAATAAGATTGTGAGCCCAGCTGGGATCAGGAGGCCCTATGTCTCCAGGAGAAGGCAGCTCCTATCTCTGACCTAACATGAAGGCATTGGGAAGTACACTGCTGAGAAGGTAGGCAGTCTACTATTTGTTGTGTTTGAGTGTTATAATAAAATGAAATTGCATGAAGAAAAGCTGGAGTCAGTGTGTTTCCTGACTCCAGAGAGTGAAGTTTTACTCAACCATCCTCACATATGATGTCAGTTTCGGGATTTTTTCTAAACTTGGCACAGAAAAATAAACCTCAAGACTCTCAGGAGAGAACGGAAAAAGAAAGAAAAGTTGGTGTAAACCCTGCTTAAAAAAGGGGGCGGGGACAGAAGAAAAGCAGTGCGACTAGGGCTGTAGAACCCTGAAAATAAAAGTTGACTTTAAACTGAGAATTGTTTGTGGGGCTTGGAAGGTAGTCAGGTTTAGAATTTTTGCAGATAAAGGAGGCAAGCTCCGTCTGGAGTAAGGGATTGTATTCGGTGTAGTTAGCTGTATATGCAGGAGTTTTTTTCTTTTTTTTTTTAATCTTTTCTGCAGGGAAAAAAAAGGAGAGAAAATAGTGGTACAAAGAAGCAATGCAGACTGCAGCTGCCAGAGACCTGGGCAGTACTACGAAAAACCTGGTCTGGAGCTAGGGGGTGGTACTGCAGCACAGGTGAAGTAAGAGAAGCCAGGGAAAAATGAGCGAACATGTACTTTTGTGTGATGTGAGTTCCCACCTCTCCAGAGTCAGACAGAAGAAAGAAGCTGAGATTGGAGGTATGGCAGCTAGAGAAGCAAGCCATGGAAGTGGAGTCAGAGAATCTACTCCCAGGTCTACAGCCTACTCAAGAGAGTAAACGCCTAGGGTGGCTGGGTAAGATGAAATGCTAGCAGAGACAACCTGCATGGTGACTGAGTTGTGGCAACCTGCTGAAGAGACCAGTGGAGAAAAAAAAGCTGGAAGCAGAAATGGCACAGCAGAGTGCAAAGCAAAAGACTGAGATACCAGAGAGCTCATGGGGGAGTTCTTAAGAGTGGCCTGAGGGAAGGTGCAACACAGACTGCCCAGAAGGAGGCAGTATTGAATGGCCTGAGGAAGGCAGCAGGGAGAAGCCTGAGTGGGGCACTGTAGAAAGGCCTGAGAACTGCACTACAGAATATCCACTGGGAGGCGCTTTAGGATGCCCAAACACCACCACTGCAGAATGGCCGGAGGGAGGTGCTGTAGATGGAGACTGCATGGATGAATCAGGAAAGGCCATGCCAATAGTTGAAAAAGAGTGGCAAGAGCCCGCAGAGGGAGGTACTGTAGAGTACTCAGTTGCCGGGGAAAGCCCAGAGAAAAGGGCTGCAGAGAGCTCTGAAAGAGGTGCCATGGTGTGCTCAGAAGGGGACAATACTGAATGGCCTTGTTGGATGCAGCACAGATGGGCCTATGGAAGTCAGTATAGAGGAGCCAGAGAGCAGTGCGGCAAAGAACCCTGAGAGTGATGCTGAAAATTGGCCAGAAGTGTGGCACAGGAACCAGCGAGAGGCACTGCTGAGGAGTCAGCGAGAGGTACTGCTGAATGGTCAGCGGGCACAAGTTACCAGAGAGAAGAGTGAAGGGTACTCACTAAAAGTCTCCCAGACAGTCCAAAGAGTCCTGCTAGAGTGGAATTGGAACCCAAAGCCAGCAATGGACTCAATTAAAGGACTGGGGGTGCACAGTGGGCAAAGGGCATACTGGGTGGTGGTCCTAGTACTATCTGGAATAACCCTAAAGTGTGGGGGTGAGCATGGTCCTAGAACTCCCCACCAGCTAAGCTTGGGGTTGAAGCCAGACGAAGAGGAGTGGGGATGTCAGGCACTTCCCTGGATGGGATCCAGGGGAAGTGAAACCCCTCAGAACTACGGGTCGAAGGTGGGGGGGGGGGGGGGTGTTATGTGATGAAGGGGATCTTTTCCCCGCTTTTTTTTTTTTTTACCTGTGTGGGACCAGGCCTGGTCCACCTTAAATCCCATAGGAAGAGAAAGCTCTGTGGGCGGGACCGTGCTGGATGGGGAATAAGACTGAGTGCTTAGCTGGGGTCAGGAGGCCCCTATGTTTCCAGGGGAAGGCAGCTCCTGTAATATCTCTGTCCTAAAATGAAGGTATTGGGAAGTACACTGCTAAGAAGGTGGGCAGTCTACTAACTGTGTGTTTGAGTGTTATAATAAAGTGAAATTGTATGAAGAAAAGCTGGAGTTAGCATGTTTCCTGACTCCAGAGAGTGAAGTTTTGCTCAGACATCCTCACACAAGCTAATTTTAGGGTGGCTCTCCTGGCATGACCAGATAGCCTGATAAAATATCCAGCTAACTCTGAAAGCTGCAACACCTCTAGAATGCCTCCAATTTATCCGGCTAATTTTTATCTGGTTATTCAGCTGGATAAGTCAGAGATAGTCAGAGCAGCATGAGATTTAAAACCCACAGTTGTCTGACTAAGTCGCTAATTTATAGCCGAACAAAAGCATCTGAATACTAACCCCGTAGTAACAAAGGGCTCTGTCTACTAAACTGAAGTAAAATAGCGCTTGAAGAACCATTTTACTGCAGGTAAAAAAAAAAAAAAAAAGCTGGATTTACCAAACTGAGAAGTTTTAACTCACATTGCCATAAGTGAAAATACAGTGCATTCTCAGTCGCGGTAACATGTAATGACAGGCCTCTATCCTGTGACCACCATCTTTTAAAGGGGCTGCGATGCCCTATGGAGCCTCCCCCCTTTAAAAACACAATTGATGGTTCTTTTTTGCAACTCCCTGTATGCCCATTGCACAACCACCAAATATTTAAATTAAAAAAAAAGTTAGTTGTACATATGTCAAGTTCCTTAGCTTCCAGTCCCACCCACTCAGGCAAAAAAAAAAAGTCTACCCTGCTTAGACCTGGTAATGCCCCCTTCCCACCCCTCACACCTTCCCCACTAGAGCCCCGAGGGCCTGGAGTCAACCAGTGCAATTCTGAAAGATGGTACTGGCTGGGTAGGAGCAAGTGCATATCACTAGATCCCCAGAGATTTTAGGGTAAGCCTGGGGAGGGTACAGGGGTATGGGAGAAGGTACTGTTTCTAAACGGCAAGCACCTTTATTTAGCTAAGAGGGTGGGGCTGGAAGCCCAGTGGCAGGGTTTAGGCACCAATAACTTTCTTTTTATTTATGAGCCAGGCTGGGGTGTGGGGGGATGGGTCCAAGTTGCCACAAGTACCACCAATTATATTTTTAAGAGGGGGAGTCGGGGGCCAGTACATTAGCCTGCTGATGCACCCAGGAGAATTTAACTACTTCTCTTGAGGCGTAGTTATTTCATGAGGAGCATGACTGTGTGAATCTGTTTGCATAATAACGAGCTGCTTTGTATGCAGTACAGCTCATTATTTTTTAGCTTGCAATGTGCCCGATTTTGGTTATGGTAAGGGAAATAACATGTAAGGGAAATAAGCTATCACGGCTTAGTAAATAGGCCCTAAAAGTAAATAATGGCAGATTTAATTGAATATTCATATTCTGACTTTCATGGCTGGTCAACCGCTTCAAAGCGGATTACGACATGATAGATTAAGTCACTGGGTTACACTGCTGTGAGGTGGATTATATTAAAGTATATTACAGTGAGGTAGATTAGGGCAAATGAATATCCATGAAACAGATTTGCATGGATTTGAATGCCCACTGCCTCAATTGTATTTCATTCATATTCATGAGGGATATCCTGAAAACCCAACCTCTTTGCGGGCCTTAATGACTGGAGGTTCTTCATCCCTGTACTATGGATTTCAGGTGATGCAATGTCCTCATCTGTTTCAGCAGCTCCCCTGCCAGCCAAGTGGATCTTTACTCATGTAGCAGGGGGGTCTTCTGCGTGGGAGAATAGTGGTATTCAAGAATGGGCTGAAGGATTTTCTGATGGGGAGGTAGAGGCTGTTTGATTGGTGCAGATGAAAGAGACTGACGAGCATCATAAAAGGTGAGGAGGGGGACAGGGGATGCTAGGACTGGAAGGGGGGAGAGACCCCCACATAAGTGGTCCCCTAGTTATGTCAAGTGACTCAAGTTGCACAGGGTTTTTCACTGCGCCACCCGGTCCTTTTATTTTGGGTCAGCGCTTCTCCTCCGCGCAGGATTACCATGCTCACAGTAAGCATCAACGCGGAGAAAATACCACAACTGTGCTCTTCATCTAATCAGCATTGTACATGTCAACTTAAATGCAGATTTAGTGTTCATGCTAAATTTAGAAAGTTCTCAATGCTAACCTTCCAAATTTAGCATGGCTTAAAAGTACATTTTTAAACCCCAACGCGCGTAAATCCCAGGGTTTACGCACGTGACTGGGACTTGCGCGCCCCGGGCCAATTTTTAAACGGGCCCAGCCATGCGCATAAACCCCGGTACGTGATTAAGTGCTGGGGCCTGAAAAGGGGGCGGGCCGGGGCGGGGCTGGAGGCACCTGGCACAGCGGCCATTGCTGTTGTGCCGGGGAAGCAGGTCAGCGCAAGTTGCTTCTGCTCCAGAGGAGCAGCAACTTAAAAAACAAAAACCAAAAAAAATAGGTAAAGCAGATTAGGTTTAAGGGGTGGAGAGGAGAGGGGAAGGGGAAGGGAGACTAGAGTAGGGGGGTAGGGAAGTTCCCTCCCAGTTCGTTCCTTAATTAGAGTGGCTTGGGAGGGAACTGGGGAAGGCTGCGATGTGCTGCTGTGCGAAACTAGCTAAAATCTACCCCCCCCCCTTGCGTGTGTGGCCCGCCGATTTTATATGTGAGCGCCGGCGTACGGATATGGAGGCGTGAGTGTATTTTTTAAAAATCTACCCTTTAGTGCATAGCCTCTAATCTTTACTTCTGAAACATTACAAAATCACCTTCATTAATGATACTACAGGCTGTAAATTGTAATAGCATATTGATTAAAATAAAGTTGCACTGTACAAAACCAAAGACAAAAAAAAAAGTTGCATGCAATGTTCCCACTAACCTGTGTGGTGCATCCGACTGCTTTTTGTCTGTCGCTGTCACCACCGTCTAGCAGTTTGAACCATCTGGGGCTGCATTTTCAAACAGTGAGACAGCTAGAGTGGTACCAGTCAGTTACAGCACAAGTTACAAAAGCTCCTGCACAGGTTAGTGGGAGCACTGAACATGTGAACATTTCAGGAAATCTGGGTTGTTTTTTTGTTTTTGTGGTACAGGAATTTGCATATGATTACAACTATTAACCAATGGAAAATAAACTTTCAAAATTTTCAGCGGCATCACAATGTGTTCTGACTTCACTGAGATTAAAATTCTAAGTGCTAAGGACACACAAAAAGTATGATTCAGGGATCAGTGTGTAGTCTAGTATCTGACACAAAAATATGAATGCAATTGGCTGAATAGTCCCTCCCATTCAGCGCTACTGAATGGGAGGGGCACATGTACCGGAGAAGAGCAGGGGGGGAGGAGATCTTCTTACAAGGCCAATTTCTCTGTAGGAAACCTGACTAAAAACATAGTAGGCTTTACATCTTGCCAAGTCAAACTAAATATTTATAAACTAAATACACTGACAATTATTGAAACTAAACTTACAAATGATCTGTAGTCTTAACATATTATGTATGCAGGAGACTGGTGGTAATAGCTCTTCATATTCGCAATTCAGTCATTGGAGGAAGGCTTCATAATGAGATCAAGATCCTGTCTTTCATAAACTACAGCCTCTCCCCTCATCCATAAACAGTGAGGATACACAGATACATACTTTCTATGAAAGAAAGAGCAGAGCTGCATTGTGACTGGTTTGGGTTTCCTTCTGTGCGAATCCACTCAGAATTTGCTATAACTTTATGCTGTTCTGTTTATGTAAGTATGAAGTGATTTCCTGTTTTTTTGTTTTTTTTTTTTTTTTTAAAAGCTGTCTCAAAATAGAAGCTGGGATGTGGTAAAGCTTTGTGGCAAAGATATAAACATGCGGTCCTTGACTGTGGATAGGCTCTGCTGCTAGAAATATATATTGCAATTTGGTTAGCAATTTGTGTGGATCGGTGCCCAATTTCTGTCCTGCACTCCGAAAGAGAAAGTCGAGTTGCTTTGTGGCTCCTCTTAGGCTTCATTCTAGGCCACTCTGCCAAACCATTGGCTTTCTGTGGAAGTAAGCTGCTGTTTTTATTCTGGACAGTACGGGGTAGGCAGAAAAGAGAGAGAGAAGCAGCACTTTTACGTAAAAGAAATAATATTAAAACAACTGAAATACAGGGAATATGGGGAAAGGAGGAGAGAACAGGACATGGCATTTCCATCTACACTGGGAGTAATCTAGATACCTCTGGAAGAGGGAAAAGGAATGCTCAGAGAAAGAGTCAAAGACATATATAAGGCTGAAGGGAGAAGTGTTGCTGGTGAGAGATTTTAATCTGATGAATTGGTGCTTGGTGCCATCTGTATAGAATCAGTTAGAGGTACAGGGGCACCCCACAGGCAAATGATAAGGGAATCCACGAGGGAGGGGGGGGTGACACTGCACCTGACACAAACAGGAAAAGTCTTTTTATTGTCAGTGTAAGTAGTCATCTGAGCTTCAGTGATCACGAGACCGTATGGCTGAATGTAAAAGCAAAGGCAGACAAAAATCAGAATCCTGGGCTTCAAGAGCACCAAATTTAACATAACTAAAGGGAACGTATTAACAAGCTGCTGCTAATGTGGGAAATCTCTAATAAATAGCACAGTGGACTAAAATAAAGTGACCTATAGTAAGGACAACAAATCTTTTATGTTAGGAGCACAAGCAAACGTAAGATTAAAAGGGACTCATATGTTTTTCAAAGGGGGGGGGGGGAACTGAAAAATTAAAGGCAAAAACATTTGCATTCAAAAGGTACAAAGGGCTTGTAGAAAGTGGAACACAAGGAAGAATATCTGGAAGGCCCGAGAGAAGCAAGGGAGGTAAGCAAAGGCTCAAGCAGAAAACAAGAAGTAAGGGAAAGTGACAAGCCTATTTTCAGGTATCTATTGTGAAAGGAGGAAAGGCAGAGATAGATTTATACGACAAAGAAGAAAAAGGGAACCTGTGGACGCTGAAAGGAAAAAGTAGAAATGCTCAGCAAAACCTTTTGTTCAGTATTCACTCATGAAGGGACTAGAGAAGGACCACAGAGTTGGCAGAGATGCATATAGCAGGGGGGATAGATGGCACAACATTTATAGAAAGCAGATTTTGAAAGGAAGTAGCAAACCTGAAAATGGACAAAGCTAGAGGATTGGATGGGATACATCCTAGGGCATTAAAAGAAGCTCCAAGAGATTCTTGTGGGTCCCTCTTATGGATCTCTTCAGTCTTTGGCGATGGGAGTGGATCTGTAAAATTGAAGAAAGGTGGATGCTATCCCTGTTCTTAGAAGTGCCAAAAGGGAAGAGACTGGAAATTACTGGCCACTTAGTTTGACCTTGGTGGTGGGAAAATTAATGGAGACTCCATTAAAGGAAAGGAGAACTGGGTTGCAGAATAAGAGTTAGAAAGGTTTGCGGATGCATGAACAGCATCCCAACGGAGGTGGTAGAGACAAAATGAGTAAAAATTTCAAGAAAGCCTGAGATAAGCACAGAGGATCTCTAGTGGTGAAGGAGAAGCCAGAGATCAACAGGGGCTTATGGCAATATTATAGGAAGTAAACTGGGCAGACTAGTTGGTCTTTATCAGTCATCGGAGTCTATGTTTCTATATACTCTACAATATATACTTTAAACATATTACAGTATATATGTTGTGTAGAGTTGGGAAAATACTGATCACCTGGGCACCCAGGCAACTAAAATTTGGCAAACAGTACGTAACAGGCTTGAGAGGAGCTGTCTCCAACAGCTCACATTCTGCCCTGACAGCGAATGACTGCAGGGACCATTCTTGTGGGGGAGGGGAAGAGGGAGGGCAAATCTAGGCAATTACATCTTACAGGGTGTAGCCCATGGAAAAGTCCTTCTGTGGGGCACCACTGGTATTCTCTTTCATCTCTTTACTCCCCTCATCCTGGCACGATCCCCTCTGCCCCAAAGGAGGACAGCACCACTTCTTCCTTGTGGCCGCCTCCTCCCTCTGCTAATTCCATCTGAAGCTGGAACCATGCAGGGCCCCATGGTCTCAAGAGACTCGCCAGCCTTCAGGGAGGGTTCAAACTTGAGACAAAGCTGGCAAAGACAGCGACAGCTGCAGAGAATCAACACTGCTCTCCTCCTGCAGGCCAGAAGGAATGACTGTTCAGGGGATGGGGGGGGGGGGGGGGGGGGGGGAGGCTGGGAAGAGGAGAGAATCTGATTGTGCTTGGGAGGAGGTGGGGGGAGGGAGAGAAATGATCTTGGGAGATGGGAGAGATGGGTAATCGTGATGCATGTGTATGGAGGGAAAGAACGGATGACCTTGGGAGGTGAGGGAGAGGGGATGATTGTGCTAGGACTGGGAGAGGGGAATCACACAGATTGATTCACTCCTTCTATCTCTCTAGGGTCAGCACTATGCACGCTAGAGCTGCAGCAACCTTTTGCTACTGAGCCTCATAGAGCAGCTAAAGCTCTGGCTTCTATACTTTCAAAACATTTTTCCAGCCCTGATAATGGAGATTATAGATATATATATATATATATATACACACCTCTTTAAATTTGTTTAGAGGAAAATCCCACCTGCATAAGGCCCACAGTGGAAAGTCAATACTGTCAAAAGGAGGAACACTGTGCTGGAGCTGCTGCCAATAGGTAAGTTGGGGGTGTGGTGCACTACTTAAGGTTTGCCATGGGCGATTCATACTCTTGCCATACCCCTGCTCCTAAAAATCCTTCTCCCACCTCTGATATTCCGCCCTGATCCACTTTTCATTTGTTATTTGTCCATACCTCTCTCAATGTAGCCCTGATCCAGGCTGGCGGTCTTCCACTGCTGCTGAGGCCTGAGTCAGGCTTTGAACCACAGAGCACCGCAGTATCCTGTAAAGTTTAAAGTGCGACTCTCTCTTTTCCCAATGGCAGAGGAGAAGATGGGCGTCCTGTGTTGCTGGGCTTCTCCTTCTACTTCTGGTTCAGATCAGTGCAGGGGGTGACAGATGGAATCAGAGGGGAGTGAAAGGGCAGGAAAGGGAACAAGGGAGGGGAGTGGAAGGGAGGTTTGTTTTTTTTAGGGGGAAGACAATATCGAGGGTGGGGGATGAGAATATCATCGGAAAGATGAGGGGGTTCAAGAAGGTGACAAAAAGGTGAGGGAGAGACTGAACTGGGGTTGAGGAGAGGCTGGAGGGTCATGAGTAGAGTGGGTGAGGAAGGATTGGGGAATGAGAGAGAAGATGGGACAAAAGGGGGTGATAGAAGGGATTGGCTGGATGTGCGTCAGCATGAGAGGATTGCTGCAGTGGGTATGAGAGTGAAAGAGGGAGATTGGTACCAAAGTGTGTATGTGGCTGTGTGAGCTAAGAGCAGAATTGTTGCCAGGATGTGTGTATGAGTGAATGTGACCATTTCATTTCATTTCATTATGAATTACAATAATATATACAGTTTGCAAGATATCTTGTCCCATATATTCAGCAGGAGAAACGTCCCACTGAATGTAGCAACCTAAAATTATCCGGCTATATTGAGCAGGATAAATAAAAAAACACTTAACCGGCTATGTCTGAATATAGCCGGGTAGGCTTTTTAGTTATCTGGCCTTGTGTGGATGGTCAACATGCTACTTAACCAGATACCTTGAAAAGTAATCCGCTTTGAAGTGCCGAAAATAGGAATATAAAAATCGGATAATAATAAAAAAATTAAAATAAAGTAGCCCTGCCAACTATTAAACTAAAGAAAAAATAAGTTGCCCCTTCCCACCGCTCCCTCCATCCACAAAACCCTCTGCCCCGCGCCTGTCTCCGTTGGTGCTGCTCTGATAGACGGCAGAGGGTCCCTTGGGAAAGAAATAGGTATCAGTGTGGATGGAGAGGGGCAGGGGGATGGGGTGCAGGAGCGACACTTTTTCCTTGTGGGTGGGTGGGAGACAGGCTGAGATAGTTTTGAAGGTAAAATCTGGACGGGGGCCCAGTTTGCAATCCCGGGCAAATCAATACTATTTTAAAAGACTTGGATATCTTGGGATAAAGTGTTACTTAACCGGATATCTTGTAAAGATAGCAGCTAAGTAGGGAAAGAGGAGATGGGGCAACTTATTTCTTCTTTACTTTAGTAGATGATGGGCTACTTAGCTGCTACCTTTACAAGATATCCGGTTAATTAACACTTTATCCGGCCACACAAGGCAGGTCTAACGTTATCCAGCTACCCTTAGTGAGATATATCCGATATTCGGCTAGATTAGCCAGATTTCTCAGCCCAATCCCAGAATGCCCCTGAAATTCCCCTTTTTTTTGTATGGCTAAATGTTAGACGAGTAAGTAGTTATCTGGCTATAATTCAGCTGGATAAGTGGATGAATGTGCTATATTAGCCATTTAGACGGATAACCTGCGAGTTATCCGTCTAAATGGCTTTTGAGTATGGATCTCACAATAAACATAAGCATAATTATCCCAATAAAGAAAGAAATACTAAATAAACTAAACCTATCACTTGTGTCTCTTCTCAAACAGCACCCATTGAAAGATCAGTTAATTAACGATAGGAAAAGCCTCCCTAAATAGCCAAGTTTGATACCATGCCTAAATTGTACAAAATCAGTACCTGTCTTAATTTCTAAAGACGAGTGGAATTACAATAGAAAAGACCCTTTCCCTATGCTCGAGATCCTTACCTGTGTGTTACTGAAGAGACAGATGGTCCTGTGTGAGTATCATAATGACCTGCCTGCGTTATAAGGCACTAGCTTTCTCTCAAATATTCAGGACAAATCACATTTAGGCCAGTATCAGAAATTTGAACTGGTTACAGTAAAATATCGGCAACCAATGTAAATTCCTTAATATTGGCATTATATGATCTCTTAGATTAGAGTTGGTCAGATGCCTGGATGACAAATCCTGGACACGCTGTAATCTTTTAATTTGTATTTCGGTTAGTCCAACACATATTTGATTACTGTAACTCATGTGTGATATCAATGTAACAAGCCCTTTTGGTTAAAAAAAAAAAAAAAAAGAGCCTTACTTGCCTCAATAAGCAGAATTGACAATATCCTCTCTTTACAAGTGAAGTTATTTGGCCATCTGTTGATAAGTTTGAGTCCAACCAGATTCCCATGTCATGGACTAGCACTGTAACTGTGTACCATCCATAATAAAAGAATACTTGAATCTGGATCTCCTATCCCATCCCACCCCACAGCACATCTGACTTTCCTAGGCTGAATTTCAATTTACTGTCCCTTCACCAGTGAGAGTCAGACACTGACTGATGTTCTGTACTGTGACACTAATATCCTGTTCAAAAGGAAAATACAAGGTATATGGTTTGCAAAGAAGTGAAAACCCACTCCGAACTGCCTAATGATCTTGCATAATGGTCTAAAGTAAATATTAAACAGAAGAGGTGACAGCATTGATCCCTGGGGTACACCACAGATTCAAAGCCAGGGATCAGAGTTATCACCTGCTCTCAAGTCTTTGTTCCCTACCTTGCAAGAATGAGATGAGACCCAGCCTAGGACTTAATTGGCTAGGCTCAAGATTTTTTAAAATCTGGAGCTATTGACTGTGCCTCAGGCTACCAAAAGATCTAATAATATAACTCCCATAGTGTCAGTCTCATGGCGAAAAATGTTTAGGAAAGCTACCAGGATAGTTTCTGTGCTTCTCTTCAGCCTAAAGGAGTGCTGAAAAACATCAAAGAAATAAATCTCATTAAGATAAGGGAGATTAAAAATAGGCCTAAAGTGTTCCAGTTTATAAGTATGCAAAGACTGCTTCTTTAGCAGGGGTTTTACTAAAGCTGGTTTGAGAGAGGTTGGTAATAATTCTTCCACCAGGGAAGCATTAATCACTAATTGAACCCTGTCTAAAGTTGCTGTCTGCATAGTTCCAATCATCCAAGAGGGTCATGGATCCAGGTTGTAGCTCTTACCCTTTTTTTCATAAGTGAATCAACTTTCAATACACTTAAAGTGGAGAATTCCTCCCAGGCAGAAATGGAAGATGGAACATCAGACAATTACTTAGAAATACCATTATCAAAGGAATCACAGATCTTATTCATCTTCTCTCTGAAAAATATGGCAAACTGACTTCACTCAGGGACAGCATAGTCTAATATCTGCTTAGAAAAAGAGTGACAATACAAACCACTACTAATCAACAGACCTCTATAATCTTTGCCTTAGTCTTAATTATAGACTATCTGAAAAGTTCATACTGGGCCCTGCAAACAGATTAATTATACTCAACGTGCCTCTTTCTCCATCTCTGTTCCAGTATATGATTAACATGTTTCAGCTCATGCAAGGTTTCTGGCACCGGGTGTATACATATGTATGAGAGAGGGGATTAGCAATGTGAATGCATGTGAGAGAGGGGGAACGGTGATAGATGTGTATGTGAGGGGCACTGTGACAGCAGTGTGTCTGAGAGAGAAAGCGGGGCTGTCGCTAGTAATGAGCACGTGTTTGAGAGACAGCACGCAGGATTAGGGGTTGAGTGAGAGAAAGGGCACAAGGGATTAGGAGGTGATAACAAAAGAGCAGGATGAGAGAGAAGTAAGTTAAAGAAGGAGGGGAGATGCAAGGAGCAAAGGCCTCCCATAATTCCAGATTCTGTCCCCAAAATCCTGTTACCTCCCTCTTTCCATCCTCCTAAATCTTCTTCCCCTTCCATATTCTTTCTCCTCCTTCTTCTCCCCCCATTCCTGATCCTATCTAATTTCTTCTCCACCTCCTCCAATCCTGGTCCTCTCTCACCTCTCATTCTCCTTCTCCTCCCCAATCCATGAGATCCTTCCCTGTGCTAAAACTTGAAAATCATTTTCTCCTCCCCATAAAATAATAAAAAAAAGATACACACATACAAACAAGGGAGCACTGAGAGGAGAGGATCACCTTGCTGGTGGCTGAAAGGAATCAGTAAGTTTTTGCTTGGGACATTGTCTTTTTTTGTAAAAGTATTGGGGCAAAGTTAACTATTTGTGAATATTATTTAGTGTGTTTGTGCTTTTAATAGTCAGTAAGACAGCGAATAAACAGAAGTTAGACTGTATTTTTAAATAGTCAGTCAGTAAGGCAGCTAGTAAGCAGTAGTTAGTGTGTTTATTTTTAATAGTCTGTAAGGTAGCTAGTAAGCAGAACTGAGTGTTTGTATTAAAAAAAAAAAAAGTAGCCAGAAGCTATAAATAAGCTAGGAGCAATGTATACCTAAGTAAAAAGATTGAAAAGTTCAGTTCAGTTACTCACCTTGGAAAAGTGTTAAGGTAGTGTGATTTGGTTTGATTCGGTACCAACATTTGTTAATCAAGAGAGCAGTGAGTCACTCTGGCTGACTAACTGAAGTTAGACTGTTGGTATTTCCCAACACTCCCACCCACCCCTAGCTCATCCTTTAATTTATAGGCAGGTGCCACTTAAAAAAAACAAAACCTTATTGAGAGTTTGATAGTTCTCCTGTAGGCCACTACTACACATATAGTGAATTCACTAATACATTTAAAGGACATTAACTAGACACATTCCTACTCCTATAGCAACCTAAAACTTAAGAAGGAACTGAACAAATTTGAGATGAAGGCAGCAGCAGTCCAGCAACAAGAGGGGGACTTCCTAGTCTTTTGCATCGAGTGTCACATGTATGATTTTTTACCCACCGGTGAGAAGTTGTACATGTGCATGCGATGCAAAGAGCTCTTGTCTCTCAGAGAATGAGTCCGATCTCTGGAGGCTAGAGTGGCAGCCCTGGAGGAGCTGAGGCAGACAGAGAGTTATATAGATGAGACCTTCAGGGACATAGTAGTCAAGTCCCAACTTCAGACTGGCAGCTCTGGTGCTGCCTTGGAGGAAGAAGGTCTCATGATTGGAGAGCATCAACCTGGTGCAGCAAGAAAGGATCCCATAGCAAGGACCTGCTCTCCAGGTGATGCATTGTCCTTTCGCACCGAGGATATCTCCCTAAAGCCTACTGCCTAGGAGGGAAGGTTTAGGTCGGCTGTCATAGTTGTTGATTCGATTATTAGGAACGTAGACAGCTGGGTGGCTGGTGGGCGTGAGGATTGCCTGGTAACATGCCTACCTGGTGCGAAGGTGGTGGACCTCATGCGTCACTAGATAGGATTTTAGACAGTGCTGGGGAGAAGCCGGCTGTCGTGGTACATGTGGGCACCAACGACATAGGAAAATGTGGGAGGAAGGTTCTGGAAGACAAATTTAGGCTCTTAGGTAGAAAACTTAAATCCAGAACCTCCAGGGTAGCATTCCCTGAAATGCTCCCTGTTCCACGTGCAGGTCACCAGAGGCAGGCAGAGCTCCGGAGTCTCAATGCGTGGATGAGATGATGGTGCAAGGAAGAGGGATTCAGTTTTGTTAGGAATTGGGGAACCTTTTGGGGAAGGGGGAGTCTCTTCTGAAGGGATGGGCTCCACCTTAACCAGAGTGGAACCAGACTGCTGGCGCTAACCTTTATAAAAGAGACAGAGCAGCTTTTAAACTAGAACAAAGGGGAAAGCCGACAGTCGCTCAGCAGCGCATGGTTTGGAGAGAGGTATCTTCAAAGGATACTAATGATGCTTTTGAATTAGGGCATCCAGACAGTGAGGTTCCAATAATAAGAAAAGTAGTCCAAGTGCCTATAACTAAAAACTCACCTGAGCTAAAAAATTCTAACTTATCCCTATCAATTAAAAAGCAGAATGAAAATACAAACAAAAAACAAACTTTGAAATGTTTGTATGCTAATGCCAGAAGTCTAAGAAGTAAGATGGGCGAACTAGAATGTATAGCAGTGAATGATGACATAGACTTAATTGGCATCTCAGAGACATGGTGGAAGGAGGATAACCAATGGGACAGTGCTATACCGGAGTCAAATTATATCGCAATGACAGAGAGGAGCACCCGGGAGGCGGTGTGGCACTTTATGTCCGGGATGGCATACAGTCCAACAGGATAAACATCCTGCATGAGACTAAATGCACAAATGAATCTTTATAGCCTAGTGGTTAGAGCAGTGGGCTATGAAGCAGGAGACTAGGGTTCAAGTCCTGCTCTTGCTCCTTGTGACCTTGGGCAAGTCACTTTACCCTCCATTGCCTCAGGTACAAAAACTTAGATTGTAAGCCCTCTGGGGATAGGGAAATACCTACAATACCTGAATGTAAACTGATGTGATATCTCAGATTGAATGTTGGTATATAAAAATAAATAAAATAAATTATGGGTAGAAATCCCTTGTGTGTCGGGGAAGACTATAGTGATAGGAGTATACTACTGTCCACCTGGTCAAGATGGTGAGACGGATAGTGAAATGCTAAGAGAAATTAGGGAAGCTAACCAAATTGGTAGTGTGGTAATAATGGGAGACTTCAATTACCGTCAATAAAGAGGGAAACTGATTTTAATTTAAATTATTGCCTATAGTGACGGTGTCATCAAGCCAGACATTGTGATTCATACCAAAATCCAACCGGACTTCTAATCATTCACCATCACTGTAAAAATCTTTATTTATTTATTGAGACTATTTTTTTGTTGTTTTTTGTTTTTCAATAATTATATCATAAAAAATTAGTCCGAAGGACTTTTATACTTCACTCCATTGACAATGTGAAGAATGTAAAAAATGGTAAGCATTCTCTCAATGCATAATATAAACAGAGCCCAACACGGCCGATGTTTCGCTTAACAAAGCTTCCTCAGGGGCATCTAAACAACATCAGCATGGGAGTATTTGCCTAAAATAAAAGAAACAGTCTTAGCAACTTTCCATAATAAAGATAGAAAACAGTACCTATTAAAGATAGAAAACAGTACTTATCTGACCGCCATAGGTACTGTTTTCTATCTTTATTATGGAAAGTTGCTAAGACTGTTTCTTTTATTTTAGGCAAATACTCCCCATGCTGATGTTGTTTAGATGCCCCTGAGGAAGCTTTGTTAAGCGAAACATCGGCCGTGTTGGGCTCTGTTTATATTATGCATTGAGAGAATGCTTACCATTTTTTACATTCTTCACATTGTCAATGGAGTGAAGTATAAAAGTCCTTCGGACTAATTTTTTATGATATAATTATTGAAAAACAAAAAACAACAAAAAAATAGTCTCAATAAATAAATAAAGATTTTTACAGTGATGGTGAATGATTAGAAGTCCGGTTGGATTTTGGTATGAATCACAATGTCTGGCTTGATGACACCGTCACTATAGGCAATAATTTAAATTAAAATCAGTTTCCCTCTTTATTGACAGTTTTCCCATTGGGTTACTGTATTGGCTCTCTTTAATATAATTTAGACTTCAATTACCCCAATATTGAATGGGTAAATGTATGATTGGTACATGCTAGAGATATAAAGCTCCTGGATGGAATAAATGACATTTTTATGGAGCAATTGGTTCAGGAACTGACAAGATAGGAATTTTAGATTTAATTCTCAGTGGAGCACAGGATTTGGTGAGAGAGGTAACGGTGGTGGGGCATTACCTTGCCACAGATTTAATTTTTGAGACCGCTGATTCCTTTTGCCAGACATATAGAGGAGGCAAGAGGATTTAATAGTCTTAATTTATTTTCTTTTTCCCTATCACTGAAAAGTGCTGCTCTGGGCACCCGAGAGGCAGCAAGCCAACTACAGAAGGAAAATACTGAAGAAAAATATCAAACTTTTAAGATTTTCAAGAAAAATTATCTGGAAAGACAATACACGCTCGTGCTTGTGCTCAGACAAAAAATGACTGAGGAGGATCATGTGGCAATGCCCATTTTGGAACTCCTGCTGATGCTCAGTAGAGCTAAAAGCTCTGTTAGCGAGGAGAGACGAGTCCGTTTGGTGCTGCTGGATGATGTCACCCCCATGTTAGGGCTACTTTGGCCTCCTTATTGACAGAAAATATGCGTGCATTTCTTACCACAGTAATCACTTAGGAGTAGATTTTCAAAGGGTTACGCGCATAACCCCCGAAAACCTACCCCTGCGCGTGCAAGCCCCGGGACGCACGCATGTCCCGGGGCTTTCCAAAATGGGCGGTCCCGAGTGCTCCGGCACAGCACGCCGGCAGCCGCCCAGCGCACGCAAGTTACGCCTGCCTTAGGCAGGCGTAACTTTTGAAACAAAGGTAGGGGGGGGGGGATTTAGTTAGGGGTTGGGGGGTTTAGATAAGGGAAGGGAGGGGAAGGTTGGGGGGCGAAAAAAAGTTCCCTCCAAGGCCGCTCCGATTTCAGAGCGGCCTTGGAGGGAACGGGGAAAGCCATCGGGGCTCCCCTTGGGCTCAGTGCACGCAAGGTGCACAAGTGTGCACCCCCTTGTGCGCGCCAACCCCAAATTTTATAACATGCGTGCGGCATGGTATATTCACCTACTGGAGTAACAGAACAACCTGGACTGCTACAGAGAAACTACACGCTAGCAGAAATACTGCACTTCAGTCATACATAGGCAAAACAGAGACCAACTACAAATTAGAAACAGAAACACGCAGACAAAACCGAAATAGAAAGAATGAGAAACCAGACTCTGAACAGTGGAATACTGAAGAAAGAGCAAAATATAAAAATAGAAGAAATACACATTCCTAAACATGGCATATTCAAATTGCTAAAATTTCTAAATATATATATATATTTTACCTTTGTTGTCTGCTCTTTGTATTTTTCTAATCAGTTGGTCCCAGTCTTTTTTTTCTCCCACTTTTCCCTTGTCAGTCATTTTCTAATTCATTTACAGGGTCTCTCTTCTCCTACTGTCTTCTTCCCTTCCTCCCTCTTACACACACATATACACAGAGGCTCATACTTTCTCTCACAGACTGCCTCACACACACAAGCTCTCACTCTTTCACCCCTCCCCCCAAGCTCCCATTCTTAAACATACACAGATGCACACTCAGGCTCCCATTCTTATTCATACTAGCTCCCATTCTCACTCACATGCCCAGGCTTCCATTCTCATCCCCCACCCATACACTCACCCACAGGCTCCCCATTCTCAAACCCTTCCCCCCCCCCCCCCACACACACACACTCAGGCTCCCATTCTTATTCATACTAGCTTCCATTCTCACTCACATGCCCAGGCTTCCATTCCCATCCCCTACCCATACACTCACCCACAGGCTCCCCATTCTCAAACCCTTCCCCCCCCCCACACACACTCAGGCTCTCATTCTTACCCACAGCAGCTCCCATTCTCACTCACATGCACACACGCCCAGGCTCCCAGTCTCACCTCTCACCCACAGGCTCCCATTCTCAACCCCCCCAACACACTCAGGCTTCCATTCTCAACCCCCAATGCAAATACCCCTCAAGGCTCCCATTCTAATCCCCCCCCCCCCCACACACACACACATATCCATGCTTGCCATTCTCACCCCCACACACATGCAGGGCCTTTCCATTAGGCACAAACTCCTACTTCCACCACTGCTACCGCGGGGATGGGATCCTACGATAGCACTGCAGCTCCAGCCCTCCTCTTCACCACCATGGGGATGGGATCCTGCACTGGCCTTGCTTTTTCTGAGGCCTTCCTCTTTGCCATAATGGGGATGGGATCCCGCGACGGCATTACTCCAACAGGCCTGGTTGGGGGGGGGCATTGCCAACCCAGGCACACCCGTGGCTATGCCACTGATATACTTACACACGGGGGAAACCATTTTTTTTCATGTCTTTACAAGGGGGGGGGGGGGGGGAGAGACAGCACTGTATAAGAGACAATATTCCACTATATACATCTACCACTGTAAGAGGGGTACTTTCAACTCAGGGTGGATTTGGGGGGGATGCAGTGTTACACTGGTGTGCTACAGACCCCTTGCACCCTGGCCATGGGGGAGGGAATCAAAGACTTGAACAGGTAAATATAAATCGGTTATTTACTCTCTCAGACAATCAAAGGACTAGGGGGCAACTCCATAAAGTTAGCAAATAGCTCATTTAAAAGAAATTGGAGAAATTATTTTTCACTCAACGCTTAATTAAGCTCTGGAGTTCATTGTTAGAGGATGTGGTTATAGCGGTTAGGGTAACTGGGTTTGAAAAAGGTTTGGATAAGGTTCTTATGATTCAAACCCACCCTGAGCTGAAAGTGCCCTCTTACAGTGGTAGACATAAGAACATAAGAAATTGCCATGCTGGGTCAGACCAAGGGTCCATCAAGCCCAGCATCCTGTTTCCAACAGAGGCCAAAACCAGGCCACAAGAACCTGGCAATTACCCAAACATGTCACATTATCTCTCCCCCCCCCCTTTGAGTATATATGGTACTTCAGCAGTCTTGAAGACCCCTCTGCTTCTTCATCCTGTAAGCCACACACTTGACCCTGAACCCTCATGCTGAAATCCCTAAAACACGAGTATCTCCAGACATGCTCCTCATCAGGTCAGCTTTCCTAAAATTCGAGTTACGCACGTTGAGTCTTGGGAATGCCCATGCCCCGCCCCTTTTCTACCCCCTGTCGTTGAGCCGCGCATGGGGTAGGTACGCGCCTACTTCGCGGTCTCTTAAAATTTGCGTTGCTCGGGCGCGCGGCCCACACAAGCGTGTACAGGGCTGTTTTGGCGCAAGCAATGCTTTAAAAATCTACCTGTTCGTGTGGTATTTGCTAAGTGCTTATGCTCTTCAGTAAATACTGCGTTAATACCGGCGGCTCTAATGCTCATTTTTAATGCACTTTATTTAATAAGCCCTTGGTGTAAATTTTCCTTTGTATACCGAAAAAATATTTAAGACTTATTTCTTGGATTTCTACAATTACAAAGAAATGCTTTGGCTTTGTTTACTTGTGGATTTTGAATAACTTGAAGCAATATTTGAATTGTGATTGATTTGGTTTTCATCACTGAGTCAGTTTCACAAGACACATACTAATCAGATTCCCTCATCACTCTCTTAAACTTGTGGATCAAAAGCAGTGCTGTTGGTCATTCCGATTGATTTCTTTTTTGTAATGACTTTTGATATGATTAGTAAGTAAAAATTGTTCCAAAAGATGGTGAATTGGGAATTTCATGTCACTTCTGCAGTGAAAACAGCAGATGTTCTGAACAGATCCAGTTATGGGGGATAGGAGTAAAAGAAGTCCCTAGACACAATGCACATACAGACAATGCCAGTTTTAGTATGCCTGTAAATCTAAATACCTTTGATTTGAACTGCTATACAGCTTTAAAGTGCCCAAAAAGCAGAATATAAAAAATTCAAAATCAAATCAATCGAGGAGCCAAACATTAGGCCAAGAGTGAAGACTGGTAACTTGGGCTCTGCAGTAATCGCAGACAGAACTATGTGACAATTAGCATACAGAAAGAACGAAGCCAAAATTTCCAGAATACATGTGGTAGGAAACCAGCAAATGTTAAGCTGGTTACTAAGCAACTTTAAATAAAAAGGCTTCTATTCAGTAAAAGCCAAAACAACAACTCCAAAGGGCTCTAGTATGCAAAATTCCAGAGGCGCATAACGGGCTCAACAGATATTCAGCCCACACCATTTTTTCTCAAGTTGCCGTAAAAATAAAAGTTATCCAGGCCAGCCTGTGTTATGTTTGTGCTTTTTTTCTTTTAATGAACACCTCTGAATTCCTCAGAAAAAGAGGCCTTTATGAATACTTAGTAACCAGGAAAAATCTCAGCTGCCCTGGGCCTTCTTTGTGCATGCATCACCGACTGCTTCACAGCACTGGCATTTCCTTGGTGTGATTTCTGAATTGCTTAGAACAGGGATGGCCAATGTTTCATACATCAAGAGCCACAAAACCGGAATTCACAGCAGCAGAGAGCCACCATACATTTCAAGAGCGGTGGGTGGGGCAAGGAAAAAAAAAAAAAAGACTGCCCTTGAAAGAAAAGAGCCAGCTCTCTCCCTCCGAGACACAAGACACACACACACACACACACAAAACCTTCCACTCTCTCTCTCTCACACACACACACACATACAACCTTCCTCTCTCTCTCTCACACACACACCCTTCCTCTCTCACTCATGCACACACACACAACCTTCCACTCTCTCTCTCACACACACACACCCTTCCTCTCTCTCTCACACACTCACGCACACACACACAACCTTCCACTCTCTCTCTCAAACACACACACACACAACCTTCCACTCTCTCTCTCTCTCTCACACACACACACACACCCCCTTCCTCTCTCTCTCACACACACACCCACCCCCTTCCTCCCTCTCTCACACTCACGCACACACACACAACCTTCCACTCTCTCTCTCTCATATACACACACACAACCTTCCACTCTCTCTCTCACACACACACACAACCTTCCTCTCTCTCTCAAACTCACGCACACACACACACACACACAACCTTCCACTCTCTCTCACACTCACGCACACACACACAAAACCTTCCACTCTCTCTCTCACACACACATACAACGTTCCTCTCTCTCTCACACTCACACACACACACATACAACCTTCCTCTCTCACTCACACACACACACATACAACCTTCCTCTCTCTCTCACACTCACACACACACACACACAATCTTCCACTCTCTCTCTCTCTCACACACACACACACACGTTCTCTCAAACACATGCTCAAGCACATTCACACATACTTATTTAAACACACACACACACACACACACACACAATCTTTTCACTTGTTTCTCCCTCTGAAGGCAAAAGGAGCAGAAGCAGCAGCAGCCCTTGCGGCCCACCAGGATCTGTCTCTTCCAGCGGCTAGGCCCCACTGCCCCTCCTGCTCCTCACTGCCAGGGACTGATACCGCTGCTTCTAACCCCACAGGATGCACTGTTTCTCCTGCTCCCAAGTGCTGGGGGAGGTCAATGCTGCTTCTTCAGTCTGGCCAGCCACACTGCTCCTGATTTGCAGGGGGAGGAGGAGGATGATACTGCTTCTTCCGGTCCCCTCTCCTCCTGTTCCGGACTGCTGGGAAGGGGAGCAGGGTGAGAAATCAATGTGACTTCTGTCCCGCAAGCCGCACTGCTTCTGACTGAGGGACAAGGAGTGCAATGATCTTTTAGACAGGTGGGCCATGCCATTCCTTCTTCTGACTGCGTTGGGGTCCCAATATTTTCTTCTGCCCGCTGTTCCTTCTCCTGCTCCTGATGATGGGGGGAGAATGGGGAGGAGTTGCTGCTGGTGGCCAGAAGGCTAATTTCATATGCTGGCTCAAATTTTGATAGGGCTATGGCCCCTGCGGTCCACTCCATTCTGGTGCCTATGAGCGCAGCGATCCTCCCCCTTCATAGCAGCTGGCATGGACGGAAGTTGTATATTTACAGCTTCCTCTGGAGCCAGCTGTTGAGAAGGGAAAGGATCACTGCTTGCAGGATGCAGACAATGCAGTTGCATGTGCATCGGCAGTCGGGAGCTGCAATTTAACGTCGTAAGAGCTGAATGGGGCTTGCAAGATGCTGGTTGGCCACCCCTGGGCTTAGACCAACTGCTGTTTACTGTGTCCTACCCTGTGCTCCTGTTGGACAACTCAGTAGCTGTTTGATGCTTTTTACTCACCCAAACCTGATAAGATGGATGAAGGATTTTGAAATTCCCCCAAAACAGAATGGGTTAATTCTGGAAATGTCTTTTTGAGCTTAATATACATATAAAATGGCATGCAGAATCTCTTAGCAGATCAGAAGCGTGAGGTGAGAAGGACTTCCTATTATATAGTTCACCTTTCCTATGTGGGTGATGAATGTTTTCTGGGTCCAACAATGAATTGCATATAATTCAGGTTGGAAGCCCCTTTGGTACAAACCGCACTGGAGATGGTGTCTCAATGCTGGTTTATTAATAGTTAAGGCAATAGCATAAATGTTCCCTGACTACAGGTAGAAATATATAAGCAGCTTCAAGTAGGGTTGTGAATATTCATGGTTAAGGCAAAGCTTAAAACCAGTCTGCTTATCCAGTCCAGGTCAGTTTTCACAGTAATTCCTTTCCATGGCACAGGCACAGCAAATACTTGAGACATAACGTCTACTTACAAGATTAATACAGAGCTTCAATACTTTGTAGCAGGTCCCCCGTTTTGGTACTTTATCATTTACTAGGGGTACCACTGGTCCGGGCTCGAGTCCGGAGTGGGAGGGAAAACTATCTTTCGGGGCCCTGGGGGCAATCACTCGCTGGCTTACTTACGGCTCACACCCTGGGTAGAACAACTCACCAAGGTGCAATATTGTCCAGGAAAGGGGCAAAGAAACAAACTCGAGTAGAATAAGAAAATAATTCTCAACCCAGTGTCCGTGCATTCAGCCCTTGCACTGGAATTGGAAGGAAAAAATTCAGGAGACCAGAATTGGTGTTCAAAATAAATCTTTTACTGCAAATTAAAGAACAGGGTCCAGGCAAAAACCACAAAACCCGATAATCAGCATACATCAGATAACCAAAATAAAACAGAGGATTTCTTGTCCAAGGTGAACTCTCTCCTCACTCTCCTATCTCTTGCACCTTCATCCTCTACCAATATTATCCTCGCCAGTGGGGCGGGACTACCTGAGCATGGCTTCCAGCATCAGCTAATCTGTTGGAAAAATATCCCCAGTCCAAAAACATCAAAATTGGGTTCCAAACTTCCCAAAACCTTAAACTGTAAATCCAGTTATCCAACACTGAGGCTCTTGATTATCTTTTCAAAAGTCTCTCATTCTCTCTCCACCCTTGCTTGTAGAGTCGCTTAGACAAAAAAGAAATAGCCAATCCTCAGGGAGATGGTGGGGGGAGGGGGCAACCCTTCCCTTCAGACCAAAAGGTCAAATCTCCAAAAGTCTAACTCTTCCTCACTGAGACTCTGGACAAATCTCTCCAAAACAGCTCACCTCTATCTTGCATCTGCTCTGAAATCAAGGGGTGATCTCCAGCTCCTACCCATTCTGTTGAGATCCTGGGAGGGATCTCTAGCTCCTTCCTTCTAGCTTCTTGCAATAGCGAACCGAGGGTCTTCAGTGCCCGGGGGCCAATGCATTTGTGTGCCTCTCCAGCATCCCCCATCCTTCTTGTACTAATGCTTAAAGCAGTGGTTCCCAACTCTGTTCTGGTGACCCCCCCAGCCAGTCAAGTTTTCAGGATATCCACAATGAATATGCATGAAAGAAAAATTGCACGCACTGCCTCCATAACATGCAAATTTTCTCTCATGCATATTCATTGTGCATATCCTAAAAACCCGACTGGCTGGGGGGTCCCCAGGAAAGGGTTGGGGACCACTGGCTTAAGGTCACAGAAAATCAGTGGCGTCTGGGGAAGTGAAGCCAAAATGACATTTCCTCATATCACACCGAACTCCTTTGCATGGACTCCTCAGGCTCTCATTCTCACACACCACAGAGCTCTCATTCTCACATGCTGTCTCTCTCTCATATATGCATGAACAGTCTATTTCACATGCTGTCTCACTCTCTCTCTCACATACACACATAGGCTCTCTCACTCTCATATGCTGTCTCACACAAACACACAGGTTCTCACATGCTGTCTCTCCAAACATACAGGTTCTCACTCCCACACACAATCTCAACTCACTCTCATACACACACACACACACACACACTCTCTACAGGGCCTCAGCCTTCCTCTCGCTTCTGGGTCTCCTCTTCATGGGTCGCCGTGGGATGGGCTCTGCAGTGACCCTTATCTTCTCTGGCTGTTATGAGGTGGGATCCATAGTGGCCCTGCTACCAGACCTCTTCTTCTCAGGCTGCTGCGAGGTGGGATCTGCAGCGGCCCTGCCAAGAATGCTGCTCCTCTTCTGCATGCAACCGATGCTCCTCCTTCTTCCTGACCACGTAGTTCCGGCAATGTTTTTCTTCCGGGGCTGCACAGGCAGAAAAGAGAAGGAGCACCTGGAGGTTTGGAGGTCACTTTTTCTTTAGGCCGTGGTGGGATGAGCTCCACCATGGCCCTGCCAATCTTACTATTTTGCGCAGCCACACATGTGCGCAGCATAGAGGGAACAGTGGCCAGGGTTAACTGAAATTGCATTAAGTGATTTGCATTAACCCCTCAAGGTGTACTTGTTTTTATATTGCCTGATGTAAACTGTGAGGTACATCCCCTCTCACCCCCCACCCCCCCGACTGAATAACAAGGTGAGGTAGAGATCACTGTTAAATTCCTAAAGACAACAAAAGTTGACAAACAACCAAATAAGTTCTGACAAGAGCTGATATTACATCTGATAAACAGAAAAAAAGAATTGTCCTTGCATAACCTTTTCTGTACATTTTCTTCTTATTAGAACAGAGAGAGGCTGTTTTGAATGTAATTGCAGCTATTTTTGATTGATTCTGAATGCTATGTGACAATTTGTCTCCTTATTCAATGGCAGGCATCTTTCTAGGAGTCTGGTCTGTGAGATAAAACTGTTCTTTGTTAGCCAGCTCTTTCATTTCAATCCTGGCTTTGTCGACATGATTATTTTGTAAAAACAAGTGAAATGAAGCATAATTTTATCATCAGTGCTTGGCAATAGTGAACTCAGATGCCTAACTACACTTAAAAGAAAGTAAAATTGCACTCAGACTTACTACAATTGGCTGTTATTTTTTATCAAATATGTGAGAACTATGCATTATCAGTGAATAAATATTTAAACAAATTGGGTAAGTGCATACTGGGCATGTAACAGAGCAAGTCTGTTCCAATGTTGACGGAATTACAGGGTAGCAGGCCAGTTTTCGCTTCCACTCTTCCCCCAACACTGGGCATTCATGCCTCTCAACCCTGGCAGCCCACATATGTGCAAACAGAGGGACAGCATGGCAATGCAAATAGGTGTGTTCTCTTCATTAGAAAACATGCCTAAAAATACAGTATAAAAGCTTGAAAAATAATAGAATTATGGTTCTTAACGGCTGATTGCAATTTGATATAGGGACTTCCAGGGTTTCTCACGTAATTCATTTTCATAATCCAACCTATATAGGAGGTTATTTTAGCAGTTTATATAACAAGAGTCAGTAGGGGGAGAGTGAGCAATTTATGGATTTGGTTGGAAGGAATATGCAGGGTGAATGCTGGCCTGCTTTCTAGAAGGGAGAGGCAGCTTAAGGTTGGTCTGCTCTCTGAGGAGAGCTGGAGGGAAAGGGAGTTAAGCTTCCTGCTCCAGTTGGAGAAGGAGAAGGGACAATTTGTCCAGAGAACCAGGGAGAAGCAACTAATATCTACATTTTCTTTGAAATCTGGGACTGCAACTTTTTGAGGGTATTTCATTCCGTTCAGAAGAAAGAAAAGCCATTCTGGAGGGGCTGAAGAAACTACAGGAACTAGGCAGAGTTTGTAATAACAACAAAGGATCCTACATGTATTCCTAAGGGAGTCTAGGAGGCAAGGGAGGCCAAAGGAATTCCAGGAACCTTCAATGCTGATTGCTTTTGTGTATTTTGTTGGACTGGAATTCTGATTTGACTAACTCTCTGTAAGAATCAGTAAACTTTTATTGGATTGGAACAACACTTTGGAATGTAAAGGCCATTATTTTAGAGCCCATTATACTGATCCTCAAGGGCCTAAAAGGATTTGTTTCCCTCATTTTGAAGAGCCTCCCTGAGGCTGTACTGAATTTTGCCTGCACTCAGCAGCACCCAAAGTATGTATGGACCTTTCTGAAGTGATTATATGGGGAAAAAAGGGGTTATATTTAGATAAAGCAACTCTCAGTGGCCTCAATGAGAGCTGAGAATAGTGTTAAGTTTCAGCTTCTATCTGCTCTAGTTACAGAAAAAAAAGCAGAACATAAAAGAAAAGAGAACAGGAAAGAAACTGAGAAACACAAATAAAGAAATCAAGGTTAGACTGCTGTAGACTATCTTGAATCTAAAATCTTTTTATGTTTAAAAACACAGTTTGTTTACATTTAAGCAATAAAGTATACTGATCTATCAAAATGGCATAGACACACTGATTTTAATATTCAGCACCACTCATCTGGATAAATTCGGACTTCTACAACTAAATGGAGCGGATTAAGTATTTGCCCACATTCAGCGGCCACTGCTTTAGCTGGATAAGGGGCTAACTTTAAAAGAACTGTTTGCGTGCTCACATATACATGTGTATGGCTGTGCGCAGATCTACCCCAGTATTTTGTAACCCATGCGCATCATAAACATGCAGTTTATAAAATATATGTAAATCTATCTTGCAACATTTGCACAAATGTAAATGATGTGCGCGAATAGATATTCAGGTTAGCTGGACAAGTTCAGACTTATCCAGCATAGTGGCAGTTTTGCCAGATAAGTCTTGAAAGCACTACTTATCTGGCTAAGTAAGATCTTATCTGGCTATTTTACCTAGTTGGATATGTTGGTATTTATCCGGCTGACCCCTAGCTTCATCATTCTGCTATATTTATAGCTCTATTTATAGCAGAATGATGAGCCGCGAAAAAAAAAAGGGGCAGGGTGGGGGGGGGGGGGCGATAGTGGGCAGCCGGCTGCATCGCGGCGGTGCGGTTTCACCCGCCGCGATGCGGCCACGCCACACATTATCGTCTCCATAGCACCACAGGAAAAGGTGGTGTTATTTCCCGTGGTACTGCCGGCGATAACGTGGAAAACATTACCAACCCGCATCGCTGCCGGACCATAACCCCGCCCACACTCCTCCCCTTCCCCTAATTAGCGTGGCATCGCAGGATAAAGAATGACCCTATAAGTGACATACAACTGCTCTGCGTGTGTATTTTTACTTCATGCTTTAAAAAAATATGTGGGGAGATTTTTTTTTTTTATTTGTAGTTTTTGCAGATCACCAGTTTACAACAGTGAGGCCAAGCCTGCATACATGTATGGATCATATACAAACCAAAATAGACATAAATATTCATAAACAGTGGATATAACGAGATCCAACAAAGACCAACTCAAGTTATCCCAACAGTTTTACTACAAAAATCCCTCCCTCCCTACCCAATGTGGGGAGATTTTTAATGCATAATTTACATGCATTTACCCCCCCCCCCCCATACATTGGCTTTTACATGTATAAGTCGATAGACTTTCCAACATGCATGTGTCAGTGAAATGACCAGGTTTATGAATTTGTCTACCGGTTTGCCCAATCCATCTGTAGGTCATAGAGATCTTCCTAGTTCTTCAGCCTGAACTTCCCACTGTCCACCCAGACCATCCTTCCAGTCAGAATTTCACATTAAAGACATTTATTACCACTTATGCCAAATAAAGAGCAGGTATAAATATATGTGAGTAAGCTGCCAAATCTACATGTGTAAATTTCTTATAAAATAGCAACTTAAACATATGCATTAGGGGTGTGCATTCGTATTGAACATAAATGTAAAACGCTACTTATTTTTTTTTTTTAACTTAAAAAAGTGATAAGACATAAACGATTGGATTTCCAACTTATTCAACATAGCTATGTTGAATAAGTTGGAAATCGCGATTGTTGATCCAAAATAAAAATTTAAACCCCTCACCTTCCTTAATCCCCCCCCAAAGACTTACCACAACTCCCTGGTGATCCAGCGAGGAGTGAGGACGCCATTTCTGAAAGCCTTTCCGAGGAGCACGTGACGTCGGCGCCATGTCGGAGTGACGCGGCGTCACGTGATTCCCCGTGGGTTCGCGCCGTAACGCTCGTTCGGCCCAAAAGGAACTTTTGGCCAGCTTGGGGGGGTCAGGAGGCCCCCCCAAGCTGGCCAAAAGTTCCTTTTGGGCCGAACGAGGGTGCCGAAAGGAACTCGCGGGGAATCACGTGACGCCGCGTCACGCCAACGTCACGTGATTCCCCGCTGGGTCGCTTCCGGGATCCTCGTTCGGCCCAAAAGGAACTTTTGGCCAGCTTGGGGGTGTCAAGGCTGGCCAAAAGTTCCTTTTGGGCCGAACGAGGATCCCGGAAGCGACCCCGCGGGGAATCACGTGACGTCGGCGCCACATCGCAGTGACGCGGCGTCACGTGATTCCCCGCGAGTTCCCTCCGGCACCCTTGTTCGGCCCAAAAGGAACTTTTGGCCAGCTTGGGGGTGTCAGGAGGCCCCCCAAGCTGGCCAAAAGTTCCTTTTGGGCCGAACGAGCGTTCCGGCGCGAACCCGCGGGGAATCACGTGACGCCGCGTCACTCCGACGTGACGCCGCGTCACTCCGACGTGACGCCGACGTCATGTGCTCCTTGCAAAGTTGGTCAGAAATGGCGTCCTGACCCCGCTGGACCACCAGGGAGTTGTGGTAAGTCTTGGGGGGGGGGGATTAAGGAGGGTGAGGGGTTTAAATTTTTATTTGCACGTATGGACATAGACTCAACTCATTGAATTCTGTTTATGTCCATATTGACCGCAAATGGGACCCCCTTTGGACATATGAACTTAAACTTTTGCTCTGCACATCCCTAATATGCATGTTGGCCCCAGCCTACAACACCCGAACCACCTCCGTTTTTTGTTTTTTTTTTACACACGTGGCTGTGCCACTGAATATTCCAGTCAAGTTAGCCAGTTATGTTTATCTTGCTCAGCCGGATAGCAGTTGAATATGGACTTCACTGTCAAGTGGGAGTCATGAGTTTGAGTTCTAATCCTGATTATTGTTCTTTAGGCTTGCTGAGGCTAGTGAGGATGCAGAGGTAGTGCTCCAGGGAGATCTCAGTGCTTGCTCAACAGCAATATCTATTAGCCAAGTTATATGTATCAGATTTTAGAGGGAACTACAATTTTTGGCACTTGGCCAAGGATTGCTGCTGTGATGGCTAGGCTAGACCAGAGGGAGGGAGAGTTAAAATGGGATAAAATACGGGTAGCCATAAACTCATAGCACCAAAGCTAAAGCAGGAGCTTTTCCTGACTAAGCTGGAAACCCAAATGAGGAAGCCATAAAACCCCCAAGCAAATCACCCAGCATAAAGAATAGAAAATTCATTAGAAATGATTCAGCAAGCAAAAATCATTAGAAAGCAAGGGAGGGTTCATAATGAGGGATACTGGCCTACCAAGAATGAACAAAAACATAATAAAATAGTGATTTAAAGAACACAGCAACAAGATGATGCATTAACAATAGCAGTTTCTGCAGTACACGTTAAAACACTGAAAAAATTCTGACAATATTTTATCTCCTTTGAGTATGCACTTTTCTAGGGAGTCCCCATTTAAACAGAAACATCCGTCATGCATATGGAGGTGAAGAAGGGAGAGGGGATGTTCTGCCATGTTATTGTCATGAGGGCTGGAGTCAGGAAATACCCTCTCAGGAGCAGGGCAGGAGCTGGATCTGTCTTCTGCCTAGCCACAGGTTGAAACTTTGGGTTCTGGGGGCCAGTAGGATTTGGGTACACTGGCTGAACATCATGGTTGAAAGCTGATCTTCTGCTTAACCAGTCCCGTTTCTCGCAGGTTGAGCCCTTGGGTTCTGGGGGTCAGTAGGGCTTTACTGGACAGGTTGGATAAGCTGGTCAGGCAAGGCAGAAACAGGCTAGAGTTTATGGGCAGAGACAGACTGGAACAGCTGCTTATTGATCTATCCTGTTTTGCTTTATCTGTCTGTGTTCTCTAGCCTCTTCCTATTGGTCCCTTGCCCCAAGGAATGCCTGGGACAGTTTATTTCTTTAAGTTTCAAAAGGTTCTTGGCAAGCTAACAGCTCTTCCTGAGTCCTTCTCTACAGGCCTTCACTTATTTATTCCTATCCCACTATCCCACTACTATTCACTAGTATCTACAGCTCCAATTACAGTTGTCTCTCTTCTGATTACTGGGCTTCCGGAAACTTAACAGCTGAACTGGGTATCGCTATCTGCACGGCTATTCTTGATACCCTGACATCCACAGTGAGTTTGAGCCATTCAACTTTATAATAAATATTTGGTATTAGAATTGAATTCTCTGGTGTTTGAAGCTAGGAAAGGAAAAAGTTTAACTGACTTGTTAGCAAAGCAAGCAAATGCATACGATTTGCGAGAATAGCAGAGTTTCTTGAATTTCCCTATTGCTTTTGCCTCCTTTATCTCCTTAGGGAAGCTGTTCTATCCACCCTTCACTCTTTGCTGTGAAGACATATATTTCTAATGTAATTCATGAGTCTAACCCCTTTCAGCTTAATATCATAACCTTTTGTTCCAGGACTATCTTTCCACCAAAATAATGCCTGCTTGTTCTGCAGTACTGATACCTCCAAGGTACTGGAATGTGTCTATCATATCTTCCCTCTCCCTTCTATTCTCAAGGGTATGGACTGCAGATGCTCCTTACATGAAATTTATTACAGAATGTTACAGGTTCCTACAGCTTACTGTGTCATACAGATGAAATTTACCTCTCAGAGATTGCAAGCCACACAAATAATCTTTTAAATAAAATAGCTGTACTGTAAGTAGCAACAGTCTGGAGACTCCAATGCCTTAATCCTGCCCTAAAGTGAACAGCTGCAAAACAAGAAAATCTTGAGGGAGCATGTGATTTCAAAAGACAATATACATGCAACATACATCTTAACCACCTGTGACCATCATTTATTTTGCATACATGGAAACTGAAAAAACGTACGGGATAATTTTGTAATAAATGTACATCATTAATGGATTAATGTGCATGTTCAGAACCTACTGCAAGCCACAGCAATCACGGAGAGATCAAATAAAACTTAATTTGAGCAGTTGTACTTTTTCCCTTCTTCTATTCTATTACCAGGCATACTTAGGGAGGAGTCAAGATGGCAGCATGGGACGGCTTTGCTGAGATTTCTTCTTCTATTACCTTTATATCCTACATGATTTCCCATTTTCAACAGTATGCCATCCGAGAGGAAAAGGAGAGTGTGGGCTTATCCCTATGAGTTGTCAGTACTCCCACTGTGGGTCAGTAAATATTGTACATCTTTGTCAGTCATGCATCTAGGACTGTGGAGGATGGCTGCCTTATTGTTGGTTTGGCCAGAGGAGCGGCTGAGTAGTTTAGGATGATGTATCCCTCAATGCCCCCACCCCCACCTCACCACTACTATCCATATGCAGCATGTGCCCGGCACAGACATTGGTAATGTTGAATGATGTTAGCATTCAACCTGCTGTTGTGGGGGGAGCAGGAGCCTCTTTGGATTGAGGGAGGGAGGAGATTTTCGGGCTGAGAAGCCTGGTCAGTGATTGAATGGTGAAGAGCCGTGTACAGAGGGAAGTTTTGAACCTGCAGGGACCATTGATGGGCGACATAAAGAAGACAGTCATTGCAACTAAGTCTTCTCTCATCAAGCCTACCTGTGGCTACACTTAATGCCATCTGGGCAGTTCTGATGAGGCTGGATTCTTCTGAGGTAGATATTCAAAAGCCAATTAGACAGATATCCGTCTAAATGGCAAACGTGGCATATTCAGCCATTTCTCCAGGAGCAATAAAATATAAAGTATCAGGGAGATGGGGGCGCTACAAAATTGTTAATCCTTGTGGGTGGGTAGAAGGAGGGCAGCCTGATTTTTGCTTTTAGAAAACACCGGCATTGGGGGGGGGGGGGGGGGTGTCTCTGTAACAAAGGATTTGGGAGTGAGGATGGCAGGGCTGAACTGGGTCTTTATAAGATATTTTGGAGGGGAGTAAATAAATGGGCCAGCAGGCCATCCTCTATTTGGTTCTTTTTCTTTAATGACAGTGCAACTTAGATATCTTTAAAGATATCCAGTTAAATAGCAAGTTATCTGCCCATACAATGTTAGATAATTTTAGACCTGCTCAGAAGCAGGTCTAACGTTATCCAGCTAACCTAGCTTGGTATACCCAAAATTCAGCTAGGTTTGCCGGATCACACAATCCCTCTCTGGAACACCCTTGAAATGCCCCTTTTTTATCCAGCTATAATTTAGCTGGATAAGTGGCTGAATATGCCATTTAAACAGATAACTTGTGAGTTATCCATCTAACTGGCTTTGAATATCTTCCTCAGACGAGTCCAACCTCATCAGAGCTGCCCAGATGACATTGAGTGTAGCCACCAGTGGCTTGATGAGAGAAGACTTAGTTGCAATGACAGTCTTTGTTAGTTTCCCATCAATGATTCCTGATTTCTCCTTGCAGGTTAAAAATTTTTAATAAATAAATAAAATAAAGGTGAGATCGCCCTCGTACTCATGGACTCTGTTTAACCAACTTCATTTTGTATTGCAGAAAACTCTTTATTACATCCTTAAAGATGGTATATCTTGGTTACCAATCATGGTACCTAGACAGAAAATATACTATCATAATGTAACATAGTAAATGCTGGCAGAAAAAGACCCAAGTGGTCCATCTAGTCTGCCCAGTAATCTTTGTTTTTTTTGTGGGGGATTTAAAAAAATATTTATTTGTAGGATAATTATTGCTCTATGTAGGTTATCCCTGTAAACACGGGTTGCTCTTTTCTTCATCTCCATCATTTAGCCATTAGGAATCCTCTGTGTTTATCCAATACCATTTTGAATTCCATTACTGTCCTTGTCCTCACTACCTCTTCTGGGAGGGCATTCCATGCATCTACCGCTCTTTCAATGAAGATATACTTCCTAATATTGGTCCTGACTCAACCCCCTTGGAGATTCATATTATGACCCTTTCTACTAGAGTTTTCTTTCCATCAAAAAAGGTTTGATTCCTGAGCATTATTAGTATCTTTCAAGTATTTAAAAGCCTGCATCATATCACCCCTGTCTCTCTCTCCTCCAGTGTATACATATTAGGTCATTCAGTCTCATCTCATAACACTTTTGGTTCAGATCCCTCACCACTTGGGTTGCCTTTCTCTGGACTGCTTCCATCCTGTCTCTATCCTTTTTGAGATACGGTCTCCAGAACTGAAGGCACAGTACTCCAGATGAAGCCTCACAAATGACCTGTACAGACGCATTATCACATCCTTTTTCCTGCTGGTTATGCCTCTCTCTATGCAGGCCAGTATCCATCTTGCCTTAGCCATCATCTTGTCACATTGCTTTGCTGTCTTCAAATCATCAGACTCCAAGGGTGCTCTCTTAATTCATGCACATCAGACTTTTGCTCCCCTCATGCATAGCTGTTTTGGATTTCTGCACCCCAAATGCATGACTTTGCATTTCTTAGTATTGAATCCCAACTGCCAAACCTTTGACCACTCAAGTTTGTTTAGATTGTTTTTCATTCTATCTCCTTTAAGTGTTGAACTCTGTTGCAGATCTTAGTGTCATCTGCAAAAAGGAAAACCTTTCCTTCTTTAATATCACTAACAAAGATATTGAACCGAACTGGTTAGTTTCACACTTCTAGTAAAACTGTTATTAAAATTATTTGATAGCTTCATTCAACTAATTCTATATGGCTATGAGCGTGAAATCTGGAACGTATACAGGAAGGGACAGAATGTCAATACAAATCCTGCACCTCCAGTTCTGCGCATCCACTGAAATTCCCCCAAACAATGGAGCTTGAATGTTTCCCTTACAGCTCATCATACAAAAAAGTATTTTCAGATTCTGGTGTCATTTAACAGTAACAGCAGCACAAACACCTTCCACTGCCAGACATTTTGTAAACTAACATAAAACCCCGCAAAAAAGATCCTAAAATCTATACAGCAAACCAATCATAACTCAAAAGTAGTAACACCAAGGACTCAAACAACAAGAACCCTACCTGTGAAAAAGCAAGGGTAAATATTACACTGGGTCACAGAATACCAATACACCACCTACTGAGGAAACAAAACAAATCTGATTGCTACAGATCCCTACACAGACACTACACGCTAGCAGAATCTCTCACCTTGGTCACACGCACAGAGCAGACAGACTCTCACCAAATACAGAATAAAGGATCACAAATTAGAACCAGCAATAAATATGCAGACAAAAATTGAAATGGAAACCCTAAGAAGCCAGACTCTGTGTGTAACAATGGAAAAACAGAACCACCATTCCTCATAAAACAAATAAAATCAAGAAATATAAAGCAGCAATTATAATAGTAAAACCATACTAATAAAAGAATATTTTAAAACTACTGAGAAATAGAATAACTTCTATTAGCTAAAATCATATACATTTTTAAAAAAATTCCCAAGCACCAATAAAATATTTCAAAACAGCACATATATCAAATAACACCCAATAATTAAAACTAATAACGATAAAAAAAAAGCCCTGCTGTCCGGGAAATCTTGATTTCCAGTCAATCTTTGATTGTTGACGATTAGGGGGGTGCACAAACTTTATCCTCTCTTTCTCACACTTACTCGCAGGAGATTGGAAGTCCTGGTTCTCACAAAAAAACAAATTCCCTCTCTATTCTATATTAAATTTTGACATATCTTCCGAATTTCCCTGCATCTAAGTCAGCTTCATACTGAATGTATGCAGATACTATTCTAAATACAGTCCTTTCAGCTATAAATGAAACAAAAAGGTCAAGAAATACTTGAAATTCACACTCTTTTCCCTCACTACAAAATTACAAACCACTGCTTTCTCAGCACTGTTATATAATTACTATTCTACAGACTATGGCTATGAGGAACCCTCCCATCTATCTGCAACTGCTCTTTCTTTTGTGATAGCAGCTATGTGGCTGGGGTAGGAACCTCACCTCATTACTACATCCTTCTGTCTTTTCCTTACTCTCCCTGTCTGACTGTACATAAAAGACAACCTTTCCTTTATACCTAAGTAAAAAAGTTCATTAGCAATCGATCCCCTGCTCTTCATTGGCTCTGGTCTGGGTTTACACTCTGATTTTCCTTCTGTGGAAATATCCATTTAATCCTAGCAATTGTAGTCAAATCCACTTGGTGTCTCTGCAGTTCAGGGGGATAATACCATTGGCTTCCAGCCATGGCACCCCCCACCCCTGTGGTGGAGCCAGAGGGTAATTTAACACTTACATAGGTGAGAAGGACTTCTGTGGGCTTCAAAGGAAAGAATTTGCATTGGTCACTCTCTGTCTCAACAACAAAGGTACTGCCAAGTAATTCACTTCACCATTTGCCTTTACAGTTCTCCCCTTTGCAATTTAATTCACCTTTGCTAGTCAGAGCAAGAACAATATCTTAAGCTTCTGGCTTATAATTATATATGGGGATTGGAGAAGACTGGGATCTGCTGAGCCCCCAATTAGCCTGGCACCCAGGGGCATTGCCCTCCCCCCCCTGGTCAGCAGTAATCTCTGCCTCTTCCTTCAAGGATGTCACTGACCTATCTTCCTGGTAAGGGACATGGGAACTCTCGTGAATAACCCATTCTCCTACAGCCAGGGACAGCAGACATTTTAACTCCAGTAGAGACTATGGGACACTTTTTGGCAAATTTTTCAAAATGCTCCAAAGTCCAAACAACTTCACAAAAGCAGCTTTTTATATCTTCAGAACCTTCTCCCACCCAAGTAGTGCCTTTTAGTCCCTGGTTGGCCACCATCTATAACCCACTCTTGGTTTTGAGGTCCCTCATACAAGGGTGAAAAGCAGAAGTCCTTGGGCCACTGTCTCCTGAATATCTCTTTCTTCTCACTTGCACCATCTAAAACACCAAAGTAAGTCACCAAGGGGGGCTGGGGTTCAACCAGTGGGGAGGAGGACAAGCCTCCAGGGTCGTAAGCTCTTGTGGATAGGTACCTGGTACAGTCATAACCAAACAGTCTCTCTCCAATATGTACTCATGTAGGAAGATCTCACAGTTCAGAAGGCTGATTCTTGAGGTGTAAAAGAGCAGGCAGAGGCTTGGAGTTGTGTTCAACAAAAATTGTGTTACTATAACTTAAAAATGAAGTCCTCAAAGAATGGCAAAATCATAAAAAAACAGAATGGCATTTCCAAGTAGAGCAGTCTTTATCCACGGTCAGCCTCTGAAATCAGTGTCCTAGTGTCCAAGTTTCTCCCCAGGAAAGGGAAAGATAAAACTCTCTTCAAAGGTAAGGCAGGGAGCTGGTGGTGCAAAAAACAAATTCCCTCCTTTAAAGCAAGATAACAATCTTCTGTAAAAACTAAGGTCTTTTTCTCCTTATAGGTCACTACAGTACCCACTTTTGCTTGATGCAGGGTAAAATAGCAATCTGGGCAACTGCACACCCAGGACAAACAACATCTAATCCTGCTCCATCAGGCAGAGGGTTCTCTCCTGAAATGGGAGCAGGTCAGAAAATCAAACCAGCTCTCAAAAGTCAAAATCCTGCAAACTCTCCTGGCGTATCTTACTGGTGCAGACTGGGGGGGGGGGGGGGGGGGGGCCCTGCTGAGATCCACACAGGGCATCAGCTACCACTTCCAACAAAAAACAACCTCCAACCACACCTTCCTCATGAAGTACCCAACTGATAAAGGGGAGCTTAGCCAATCCCAAAACAAGGGGGAATGGCCAACCAACTGGGGAGGATATAAACATGCAAAAATCTTTCCCAGTAGCTGGAAAGAAGGCAAAAACTTCCAGTAAGGAGCGAAGCCTTCCTTACACTAACGTACTGTCTAAAATCTTGTGTAACTTCCCTCTTTCAAGGGGGGACATATGAGCACATACTTCTGAGGCCAGATCCACTCAGTGCATTTTTGGGGACAGAGATTCTGAGATAGGGAAAGACTTTTATCTGTAGACCCCCTAAAGAAGATCTCTGTAAAAAATTCACAGTCCACTTTCCAAGTGCTATGTTTGAAATAGGAAACAGCATTTACTGAAGAAAATAAAAAGTTTGACTGATACAAAGACAGTCTAGATAAAAATAAATAAATAAATAAATTAAAAAAAAAAAACAGGAAATGGCTCTATCAGGTCCCAGAACTGGCATAAAAGCTCAATAATTCTTTGTGCTGCTTAAGTCAATTTCAAAGAACACCCAGGATTCTTTATCCCAGGAGGGCTTCTCTCTCTTCAAACCCTCACTGAAACACTTGAGACTCTTCTTCTTCCCAAAGGTACTTGCAGGTCGCTGGCTTAACAGGAACAAATCCCTCTCCTTGTCCTCTAAAGGCTGAATCTCCCTAGGTTAACCCCATGACATTTGCAGGAAAGGGTTTTCCCCCTCTCCTGTGAATCCAGTGGAGCCACAGGTGAAGTACAGCCCGCAGCCCATTCCTGGCTCTCTCTTCAGGACTCATGGAATGACCTTTTTATAGATTTCCATGCTGCCGACTCATCCTGCGGGAGGATTGACCCTCCTGGTCACTCCTATTTTCCTTATATGCCTAATGAACTCCCCTTACCAGAATGCTCCTAGCACAAATTTCATCTAGTAAAGTCTAACAAGCTTTATTTAGTTACGTGCAAAATGACGATTTTGGATGTGCTCAAGGTGAAAAAAAAAATTATAAAAATTCTGCCCAGAAATTGGATGGCTGATCTAGGTATTGGCTGACAACCGCCGATGTTGTTGTTCATCATGCATTTACAATGCCAGCTAAGCTTTCTCCCTGATCTGCTGCTGCAGTCTCTCAATGGGTTTCCTTTTATCTGTTATTTGTACTCCGCGATGTGCAAAAAGTAAATCAGCACCGACTGTGGAAACTGTCTGACTCAGCTGGTGCCACATATCTAAAAAAAAAAAAAAAGAGCTTGTAAGGAGTGTGTAGGGCAGGAGTGTGGAGCCAGCGCTGGCCGGTGCAGCGAATACATATCCAACTGGGGCACCAAATATGTTCTTTCCATGGCCGCATCAGCTGAATAAAGAGCAGCAAAAAAAGAAACCCAACAAAAGGCTAACTTATTTCTGTTTCAGCAATGTTACCCTTCCATGCAAAATTAAACATGTTTCTTTCACTGCACATGCACATCCACCAGAAAGTGACAGAAAGAAAAACAAGTTTAGCCTTCTTTGCGGATTCTCCATTTTTCCATGGATGCATTATTTGTTTAGCTCAAAGCTCTGCAGATGAACATGCTAACTTTAGGACCTCGCCCAACCACCATCAAAACAATGAACAGTGCCTGCCCCCTTGGTGTTAGGTGTCTGAGAGTCAGGGTGGGTTGTGTTGTAAAGACACGATTTCTCACCTTGGACAGACATCAAATGCTTTCACCTGTCACATGATCAAATGTAAGCCCGTGCTGTATCAGCAAATTTCAAGCCTCAGAAAAGTAAGATTTGAGATGTAACTATTACAATTTGTTAATTATTATTTGTATTTTATTGTTGGTCAACACTATTTGAATTTGCTTAGTCCAGTTTGATTCAGTGTCCATTTATTCCCCTTTTAAATGAAGTGTATTTTATTTAGTTTTACATCATGTATTTTAATTGTATGCACAAAATTTGTCAATTGCTGTAGCATTACATACTGCAGACAAGCAGGAGGTCAAACTGTAGCAATTTAAAGAACAGTAATTACTGGAATCTTTTTACAAAGTAGCTTCATGAGAAAAATAAGATACCCTGGAAATTGTGATGTCTTTATATTTCATTAACAAAACATGTTTTTTAGACTTAGCTTTTATTGTAAATGAACACATTGGGCATCATATGGTATTTCTTAAGCGATAGACCTAGGTCTATAGATTTCTATAAAATCTATAGAAACATAGGGCCTCATTTTCCAATATCGCATTAAGGGGCGTTTCCCATGCAAATGAGGCTTTTTTCGTGCAGCAGGGAAACTTCGCATGCCGCGATGTTTTTGCGATTTGCGCAAATGTAATCGCGAAAACAGAGAGAGAGAGAGAGAGAGAGAGAGAGAGAGAGAGACAGACTTGCTATAGTGTCTACTCCCTAGACAGGTATTTGTATCCCTATGGGAGGCCCACCTAGTAACTCGAGGTGGGGATTAGGTAAGAGTGTAGGGGGTTGGGGGCCACTTTCACATTCAACGTGAGACGTACAAACAGAACAGTGGTCTCTTGTGAAGATTTGATGGCCTTCGGAGTAAGGAAACTCACTCCAAGATGAGATTTGGGCAATGTTCTCTCAAACTAGCTTGTTGTTGCCCAGGTAGCGTGTCCATCAAGCTAGTTTGAGAGAACATTGCCCAAATCTCATCTTGAAGTGAGTTTCCTTACTCCGAAGGCCATCAAATCTTCACAAGAGACCACTGTTCTGTTCGTATGTCTCATGTTGAATGTGAAAGTGGCCCCCAACCCCCTACACTCATACCTAATCCCCACCTCGAGTTACTAGGTGGGCCTCCCATAGGGATACAAATACCTGTCTAGGGAGTAGACACTTTTTTTTATTTCTCTCATACTTCTGTTACTCTTGGCTCTTAGTAACCTTTTGGTTCTATTTCCCTTCCACCCGCACCATTAATGTAGGGAGCAGTGTTGGAACTGCATCCAAGTGAATATCTACCATAGTTAGGGGTAGTAACCACCGCAATAAGCAAGCTACACCCATGCCTTTGTTTACCCAGACTATGTAACTCAGTCCTTGTTGGTTATTGTCTGTATATAGATCCACCTTTCTACGTTGCCCCTGCCTTTGAAGCAGAGAGCTATGCTGGATGTGTGTTGAAAGTGAAGTTTCAGACTTTCTCCCCTGCCATTGAAGCAGAGAGCTATGTTGGATATGCGTTGAAAGTGAAGTATCAGACTTTCTCCCCTGCCGTTGAAGCAGAGAGCTATGTTGGATATGCGTGAAGTATCAGACTTTCTCCCCTGCCGTTGAAGCAGAGAGCTATGTTGGATATGCGTGAAGTATCAGACTTTCTCCCCTGCCGTTAAAGCAGAGAGCCATGTTGGATATGCGTGAAGTATCAGACTTTCTCCCCTGCCGTTGAAGCACAGAGCTATGCTGGATATGCATTGAAAGTAAAGTATCTGGCGTAACAAGCAAGCTACTCCCTGCTTTTTGTTAATGCAAATCCTTTTTTTCCACACTTCCTCTTCCCGTTGAAGCTTAGAGCTATGTTGGAGTTGCATTAACCGTGTGTATGTTTATTGAATAACGGTATAATCTCTAGGCAGTAGCCGTCATTCCCGTGAGCCACCCACTCTTCATTCACGTCCTCTAGACTTGATGGATCCACAGTGTTTATCCCACGCCCCTTTGAAGTCCTTCACAGTTCTGGTCTTCACCACTTCCTCCGGAAGGGCATTCCAGGCATCCACTACCCTCTCCGTGAAGAAATACTTCCTGACATTGGTTCTGAGTCTTCCTCCTTGGAGCTTCAACTCGTGACCCCTGGTTCTGCTGATTTTTTTCCGATGGAAAAGGTTTGTCGTTGACTTTGGATCGTTAAAAGATACAATATTTTTGGTTCGTACAATAAATATATCATAACCTCCGAGCTATCTTATAAATTGTATTTTCTGGGACCAATACAGCAACAAATATTCTAATCCACCCATGGTGAAAATGTTAGTTTTATCTTAGATAAAAACAGGGAGGTAGATATTCGGATTTATCTGGGTATGTAAGATAGCCAGGTAAAATTTATCTGGCTAACTTAGATGGGATATTATTATTATTTATTAAATTTGAGATATCACATGTAAAATCTAATTATCCAGGTGGTTTATAGTAGAATTAAGTATAAAATATAAATCAGCTATGCTGCTGAATATCCATGTACAAAACACTACTTAACCAGATAAGTCTTACCCGGCTAAGTTAGACTTCCTCTATGGTGGGTGCAACTTATCCGGTTAACTTAAGTGGGTAAGTCTGAATATCGGCACTTATACAGCTAAGTTATCTGGTTAAATAGGGCCACCCCATTATACCCATTGCCTGCCCCTAACTTATCCAGCTATCTACGTAGTTAGATAAGTGGCTTATCTGGCTAAGTGGCAACTGCTGAATGCAGCTGGATATTCAGCAACCACCACTTAGCTGGATAAGTTGCAACTTATCCAGCTAAGCAGTTTTGAACATTGTGCTGAGAAAATAACTTTCTTTTTTCCCCCTTTCCTTCTATACCTGTGTTGTCATGTCACAAATCACCAATTAGGTGGTATCAATTTAGAAGTCAGGAGACAGGCCAAAATGGAGAAGCAGGGAAGAGAAAGAGGATGATGCCACTGGTTATTTTATTTTGTTCTTTATCTTCATCTTAATTTTATTGTATTTTTCCATGAATGGATGAACTACTTCATATATAACAGTTATAGCATAAAGAATAAAGGAATTACTCTCTCACTTACAAACTGCACAGATGAGCTCTTGAAGTCACATTACAGCACAAACATGCAGGCAGAATGATGCATTTTCCAACATAAGCATTACTGAAATGTTGTGCTACAAGTGATGTTTACATCTATTCTTTGCAGTTCCACAAGATGTTTCATTGTCAGTTCTTAATAAATCTGTGACTTCTCAACCGTTCTCATTTGGTATAATTTCAAAAGTCAATTGGTGTTAATAATGTAGTCCTTAATTTAAGGCAGGTATGAGATTCCTTCCCATGTAATGGAAATTAAAATTTAGAATCTAAAGTAGCTGTTTCCAGATGAACAGTCACATATATATATATATATATATATATATACTTTCTCTTCCTTCTAAGCCAAGTTCTTATCACCTTGTTATATGTAACTGCCTTTTCAGCACCATTGTTATAGTTATGTTTACTTTGCACCCCTGTTCTATGTGAACCAGCATGATGTGACTGATGTCTTGAATGCCGGTATATAAAAATCTAAAATAAATAAATAAATATATCCTACCTCTACAGTAAATTACAACAACTCTTTTTCTTACAGCACCTAAAATGCACTTACTGAACGTCTCTTTTCCCAGCATATTCTATAGATGTAAATGAACTCTAATGGAAGTCCAAGATGACTCTTTCCTCTTCTCTGTGGACAACTGCTAGCCATCCCTCCTCCAAGGATGCGCATGATCCCAGGTCCATTCTCAGTGAAAAGAACCTCTCCCTTAGGAGTCAAGTAAAACAAGACCCGAGTCCCTAATTAATGAGGAACTCTGTTAAAGAGAGGAAAAAAAAAATAGGAAAATCAAACCCATAGCTCAAAACATAGGAGAAGGGAAAGGTGGAAAACTCCCAGCTCCACAAAACAAAAACCTGCAAGGCAGATTAACAAAAGGAAAGTCTTCTGACTCCATCTTCCACTCAGGTAACATTCCCTGATATTTAGAGAAAACTTACCCCTTACTTAAACACAAAAATGCAGGGGCAGCTATGGCATACTATCTCTAGGACGGGTAACAGAAAAATCACAAGGTAAAATGGGGGTCATGGTTTATATATTAAAGGAGCTTATAATTTACCATATTCCCCGGGGGGGGGGGGGGGGGGGGGGGGGGGGGGGGCAATAATGAAACCAAATTTGGTCTAGCCCGAACTGGTGGTGCTTTGGAAGTGCATTGTTCCGAGCAGTTCATCTGGCAGAGGTCCGTGATTGAGCATGTCTGTTGCAGGCCCCTTGCTTTGGAATATACTTCCTGAACATCTTCGGACTATGGTATGAACTTCGACATTAAAGAAAGCCCTCAAGACCTTTTTCTTTGGGCAGCCTTTTGGAGAAGACCCTTTTGTATAGAGTTAGGTGGAGCATAGAATATGTGCTCCAAAAGGGAGTTTTCTAGTGAGTGAGCAGCATCATTGTCATCTGATTATACGTGTTTAGCTTGGCGGTCCGTGGGCTGCTCTCACGAGTCACCGCGCTCATATTCCTGGCTCCCCGCTGGCTTCCAACACAGCAGAGTGCCTCTGGTCCTCCTAATGGTGAGATGCCGCACTCCAAAGTGGCAAAGCACCACCAGTGCTCCATGCAGCAGGAAGCTGCAGACTCTGACAAGCCACACTCCTCCTTAGGCATGCGTGGGTCCAATGTTAATTCATTTAAAGGGCCCACAGTGGGAAAAGCCCCGAGGCACCACCTGATGACATCACATGCTCAGGTCTATAAAAGGCCCTTGCTATCTCTCCCTCACTGCCTCAGCAAAAGATCCAACTACTTCCTATTAGTGCGTGTTGCTTCCTTGGGTTTCAGTCTTCATCCAGCTTGTCTCGGTTGTCTTCTGTCTTCATCCCCATCTGCTCCATCCACGTTGCCCACTTCTTCTTCTTCATGCCTACCTGCCCTAGCTATCCTGGCTCAGATGGATACCTGGTTAGACCTTTGCCCGGATCTCAGATACAACTGTCTGCTGCCTGCCTCTGATCTTCGCCTGAACCTCAGATATGACTAACTGCTGCCTGCCTCTGACCATTGCCTGGACCTCTGATTCAACTGACCGCTGCATGCCTCTGACCATTGCCTGGACCCATGGAACTTCTCTCCTGCCATCAGTAGAGACCTCATCTATGTCCTGCCGGCCCCGGCACCCAAAGGCTCAACCTGAAGGGAATGTGGGCGGGTATAGATGAAGGTCCTGACCGATCTCTGCTTCACATGGGTCTGACAGTGGGAACCTGCAGGGCTCCTCCCTGCAGTTAGAGTCAATCCTGCCTTGGCCAAAGGGTCCACAGATACAACCGGTTGCTGAGACCATGGACTCAGTGGACTCGAATCCACTGCAGGCCATCCCTGGCATAGCTCGCAGGCTACAGGACCAACAAGGTGACTTAGATATTCTAGCTATAGCAATGGACCAGCTTGCAACCTGTTTAGATGCCCTGACCATTCCTGCGGCACCACTGCTACCTCTGCCAGTATCCAGTCAGCTGGTTCCTCAGCTACCAGCCCCACCTCAGTATGCCAGAGATCCTAAGCAGTTTAGAGGATTCTTGAACCAGTGCAGAATGAACTTCCACCTGCAGCTCCACTATTCTCCGAAAACCAAGCTAAAGTGACATACATCCTTTCTCTGCTTTACGGGTCAGCACTGGCCTGAGCTTCTACCCTTTGGGAGTGAGGGGATCCCCTCTTGCTTGACCTGCAACAGTTCATGGAGCAGTTCCATATCATCTTTCAGGAGCCAAGTCGTGCAGCAGCAATGGCCTCTGATTTCCTTCACCTCCACCAAGGCTCCTGAACCCTGGCTGAATACGAAGTGGAATTTCAGACTCTGGCTTCTGAGTTAAACTGGCAAGAGGATAGTTGAATCACCATGATCCTAGAGGACCTCTTGGGGAGAATCAAAGACGAGCATGCTGCCCGGGATCTTCTCAGTTTGCTAGAGGCTCTCATTACCCTAACTGGCAAAATCAATCATCGTCTGCAACAAAGACCTCGTGAGACTCATCCAGCATGGAGGAATGTGTCACTGGTGCCTCACTTCCAATATCCACTCTTGCCCCTGGTTAGCACAAACTCGATGTCTCCTCCTCCAGAAGAGCTGATGCAGCTGGGAAACTGCTGCTTGGCCCCAGAAGAGAAGCTCTGTGGCAGCCCCAGTAGCTTGTAGAGAAGCTACCTGCAGGTTCACATTAGTTAAGGAATTATCAATAGCATTCAAATGAAAATCCTATTCTTGTAATTTGGACCTGGTATCTTCCGTGATCTTGCTTAATTGCAGGACAGAACTAGATAATGTCTTCTCAACTTCTGTGACTACTTGCTAAATGTCCAGCATTGTGATATTGGAAGATTTATCAATATCTCCTGAAATATTAGGAAATGCTAATATAGATGATAAAGGAGTCCTTCAGGACTGGAAAACAAGATTATTAGTTTCCAAAGGACCAAAATGTCCCTTCCTTAACAGATATATTTCTCATATCTGGATTAATTACAGAATCAGAAGATAAAAAATATGAATACCCATTAAATAGAAAATTGGAGTCATTCAGTACATTAGGGGGACTAACTTCTCCCAATATACTTTTGACCACAGGCATGGCAGTAATTGAAGATGACTGTGGAGGAGAGGAACTCATACCTGGGCTTAGGGAGGCTCCAGAAACTGAAGATGTCTCTCTATCTTTGTCCATAGTGGTATTTACAGATAGCTGCTGTAAATAATAGTCCATAGGACCTCGAATAGAAGCAGAAAATGATACAGGAGTCTTGCCCTTTCTTTTCCTTCTCATTAGTATAGTCCTTTTACGTATGTATGTCAGGCAACAACCAACAAGGTAGCACAACCTGGATAAACAAATAAGCGTGGGAGTAGCTTGCTTGTTGCGGCGGTTACTTCTTCAAACCAATTAAGCCTGATACTTCACTTTCAATGCATATCCAGTGTAGATCTCTGCTTCAATGGCAGGGGGAATGAAGAAAAGATGATTTATATTCAGACAACAACCAACAAGGACTGAATTGCACAGTCTAGGTAAACAAATAAGCATGGGAGTAGCTTGCTTATTGCGGCGGTTACTACCCCTAACAAATTAAGCCTGACACTTCACCTTGAATGCATATCCAGCACAGCTCACTGCTTCAACGGCAGGGGGGAATGAAGAAAAAGGATTTACATCCAGACAACATGTAACAAGGCATTGATCTGAGCAGTATGAGTATACAAACATTGGGGTAACCTGCTCAATACGACGGTTACTACCCTCAAACATTAAGCCTTATACTTCACTTTGATGTAGCTCCAACACTGCTCTCTGCATCAATGACGGGGGTGGAAGGAAATTAGAATCAAAAAGTTACCAATAAGGGCCCTGAACTCAGCGGTCGGAGTAACAGATAAGTATGAGAAAATAAGTGTGAAAGCTTACTGGGCAGACTGGATGTGCCTATTGGTTTCTTCTGCCATCATTTCTATGTTTCTATGTGATCTTTTTCAGAGAAAGAAAAGAGCAGTGAGGCACGTCCCTTTGGCTTGTGGTGTCAGCAGCGTGCTGGCAGTGATGCGCCGCAGCTGTGCAGATCTTATAGGCCTCTACCATCATGGGGAAATACGGCAGGCTGTCTCCATACTACCAATCAAGGGGGAAGGGCAAAACACCTCTGCCGAGGTCTCTTCGGCTCTCTTCCTCTCAAGGGACACCACCAGGGTATGCTGCAGCTGCCATTGTAGGGAGATGACAGCAGGCCACCTTCATACCACTGATCGAGGGGGAAGGACAAAACACCACCACCGAGGTTTCTCTGGCTCTACTCCTCTCAAGGGACACCAACATGTCATATGTTCTTAAAAAATAAATAAACCCCAGAGTTCATCCATGAACATCACTGTAGTAAAAGAAGGTTATAGAGGATAAGTTCATCCCCCTAAACATTTATGAAGTAGGGTGCTGTACCCTCTAATTTTACAGTAAGTGCTCCTGGGTGCATTGATACACAGTATCAGCCCTTAAAAACTCCAGCAATCTGCAGCTTTCTGCAACAGTCAATAACTGGCAAATGACAAAGTAGCAGTGTGCCTCAGCTGAAAAGTCAATGGCAAAGCAGTGGTGTGTCTTAGCAAACCTCAGCTTGCGTATGGCACTTCTGGGGACTACTGATACCTCATCAAGGTTAGCACTATAATATTAGAAGTTTTTCTAAACATATCACATTTTATAAATGTGTGGGGGGTTTTTTTGTTTTTTTTTGCAGAACAAGTATAGCCATTACAGATCCTACCTCAACATGCATGATTGCTTTTCTCAAATCATGACAATCATTAATTTATATTTACTGTCTATACTGCATATTGCCCTGTCTTGGATGGACTCATTTACTTTTGGTATATCCTATACTTAATATGGAGGATGAGCCTCCTAGAGCACTGGACTGTGGTTTAGGACAAGTCAATGTGTTCAAGATTCCCCCTCTGTTACTTACCCTCTGTGAGAACTTGGATAGGCCCCAACGTGATTTAGGAAATCACTGACATTTGTGTTAACTGGCACAAAGTGATAGAGTCTGTTAAGTCAAGGGAAAACCGGTGCAGTTTCAGGGCTGGTGGCAGTTAACCAAGGGGGAAAAAGGAATGTTGTGCCACTTATCACATCCTGGTAAAATATGGGGATAATAGCTCATCAGCTCATTATTTACATATGCTGTGTACACGGTTGCATTGGCTTTTATAAAATACTGCAATTTCAGCTCTGCTGGTAGAGGTGCAGTTTTTAACCACATGCAGCAAAAATAACACATGATCATCAAATCTGAACCTTGACAGCTGATATCCAGTCAGGTTTTCAGGATTTCCACAATGAATGTGCATGAGATATATCTGCATTCGGTGAATGCTGTGTATGCAATCAGATTCTCAGGCATATTCATTTGGAAATCCTTAAAAGCAAGACTGGTGTGCGGACCCTTGAGGACTGGGTTTGGAGACCCCTTGCTTTAGTACGTAGGCCTGGAATCTGCCTGGGCTGCTGGGATCCAGTTAAAAACAAGAACTGAGTCTTAATTTGCCTTTCCTGAGCAACAAGTTTCATTAGTTTTTATTATACATTACTGTACCGTAAGCTAGAAATGTTTTCTAAATCTCTTTAGACTTTTAATTCCTCTAATCATAGACTTTCATGGTTTGTTAATGCCCCAGCCTTCGGGCATGAATTAATGTCAATATGCTTGTCTATGGCAGGACTGTACCAACATGAACATTACCACTAATAACTACTAGAGCCTGTCTCTATAGCAATACATTAGCATAAGAAAATCTGCACACATATAAGCACCCAAGTAACTTATGAATGGCAGAGATTTTAAAGGCATCAGCCTACATAATTCACTTAGGGGGTCATTTTCAAAGGAGTTACGCATGTAAATGTGACATACTATCGTAGCAATTTTCAAAAGCTATTTACTCGAGTAAAGTGCACTTACTTGAGTAAATCCTATGGACAATTCAATGGCATATATTGTAACAATTTTGAAAAGCCCACTTACTTGAGTAAAGTGTATTTACTCGAGCAAAAACCAGTTTTGCTCGAGTAAATGCTTTTTAAAATCTACCCCTTAGCACCTATCTGAATACATCATGTATTTTCAAACTGAGAGCTTGTTTTTGTTATTAAGTTCATTGTGGATCATTTCTCATCACTTCCATGTGATTCTGCCCACAGGTAGACTGAAGTGCTGCTCAGTGGTTCTGTGAATGAGGCTAAGCTTCTGAAGTTGTCTGATGTATTATATTTTTAAATGGTAAAAATAGTAACCTTCTGAAATCCAAATCCAAATGGGTTAATGACAATATAAGCATACAAGTTTGCTTTGAAAATTGGAGTAACTTGTGTGCGTATTTAACAGTTTTCTTATATGGGTTGTTACAAAAATTACTTCCTATTAACCTAACCCATACTTTGAAAATCGAATACAACCCATTTTATTAGAGGAACATTCTAGGGGCAAATTTCAAAAGGATTTACATGCTTAAACTGGGTTTACATGTGTAAATGCACTTTTGAAAATTGCGATGATAGTATGTTACATTTAAGTGCGTAAATCCTTTGAAAATTCACCTCCCCTGCTTATAACCTAAATGCAAATATGTCAAGGAATTTAAAGGTTTATTTATCTAAGCAACCATGACTGTGCTGTCTTGCACGGTTATAATATCACAGTGATAAGGCACACTCATCAGAGATTAAAATCCAGATCCACAAATGGAATGCAATACCTCCAAGGAAGCTAGAGAGAAATGTGCATTTTGGGGTAAGCTGTCAACTTTATGTTGCTTGCCAGCTGACCTTCACCCATGCCTGGATAGCAGGTTATAAATCACATAAATGGATGGCATATATATATTTGCTTTAAACATTATCCCACCAAACGGGCCTGCACAAAATTACACCTGCCAATTTGTACACAGGGAATTTTCAAAAATACTCAAGTACGCGAGTAAGCCCAAACTCCTCCCCAACTCCACCCCCAGCGAACGCCTCTGTTCAGTCTTGGTAAACTGAGGGGTTAGCAGAACATATTTGCAAAAATGTATCCGCTTGTTAGACTGACAATTTTATAATAAATCATATCCAGAGGTAAAGCACTTTTTACCCTCTGAAAATTGCCCTGTGTTCAAAAACAGAAATTTGCTAAACACATTTTTATAGCACTACTAATGCCATATGAATAGTCATACCAATAATTAGTGTCTTTCCCTACAGTAACGCCATACTGGGGTTAGTCCTCTCTCTTTCCATCAGCTTTTTTGTTAATCACATTTACTTTCTTATTTTCTGTCATTTTTTGCATGTCTTTTCTCCTTTTCCAGCTCCAGTGCTGGATCTTCTCTCTCAGTCCAATCAGCCTCTCTTTTTTTTTTTTTTTCTTGTTTTGACTTTCTTCTTTAACTTTCTTTACCTCTTTAATCTTTTTCCATCCACTTAGTCTTCCTATTCGTTCTTCTCTCACACTTTCCTCTTCTTTCTCACTCTACTCTAGACCCACTTGGTGTTTTTTGTCCTGCCCTCATCATTCTCTCATCTTTACCTTTTCTGACATCCATCTATTCTCTCTTCTCCCCATATCTCTTGTTGTAGTCCCTTTCTATCTCCTTTCCAACATTTTTTCTTCCTCCAGCCCCTCTTCCTCTCTCCTCGTTCCACACATTACTCCAACTTTTCTTTGTACCAATTTTTCCCTCTCCCTCTTCTTCAATTCCCTCCTCGATATCTTTTTGCCTCCTTCTAGTATCTCTCCCTTCTCTGTATTATCTTTTTCAGTTCCTCATGCCGATTTCTTTTCTCGCCCTTCAATGTTTCCTTCCACCCTTTCCCTTTTATCTTCCTCATTCTATTTTGCTTTCCTAACCCCTTCACCTCATCTCCCAGATAAAGTCTGCGGATAAAAGGGGGAAACCAGTGCAATTGCTCGAGGACCTTGTGGACGGATTGGAACCATCGCATTGCAGCGGAGGAGGGGGGGGGAGACTCTGCTCTCCCACAAGCATCCATTTTCCTCCTGTCCACACATTTCCTGAGGGGAGAGCAACAGGAGAGAGGAGTCTTTCTCAGAAAGTCTTGCTGTTGCCATTAAGAGTTTGGTCCCACAGCTTTTTACTACCAAAGGAGGTATCTGCATCCTGAACATCTTTGGTTTGACAATACTAAACCCAGGGGAAAAAAACTGGGCAAGTAAAATTTTCAACAAATAGCACCGTGGAGCTTTTGCTTGTGAAATCTTTTCCGTGGTATTTTTTCTTTTCCATAAAATTGCAGTTAATTGGCACTACAGCTGACAAGTATAAAACTTGTGCTAATTTAGCCCTTTGCATTTATTTGGCAAGTATTCAATATGGGGCAGATTTTAAAATGTGCGCGCATGTTATAAAATCCAGGGTTGGCGCGCGCAAGGGGCCTCGGAGCGGCCTCAGAGGGAACTTTCCTTCAGCCCCTCCACCTTCCCCTCCCTGTCCCACCCCCCAGCCTGAAAAAAAAATATCCCGTACCTTTATCTCAGAAGTTATGCCTGCCAGAGGCAGGCGTAACTTGTGTGCGCCAGCCGAGTGCCGGCGTGCGATCCCCAGGCTCAGCGGCCGTGGAGAGGCCTCTGACCATGCCCCCACCCATTTTTTCAACCCCCGGGACTTACACGAGTCCCGGGGCTTCATGTGTGCCGCCGGGTCTTTTGAAAATAGGCCCGGCGCGTAAATCCACCAGGATTTACGCGTGTAGGTTTTTAAAATCTGCCCCTATATGTGGGTGCACTTACTTTACTTTGCAATTCAGTTAGCTCTGTTCTGCTTATGTACCAACACTGTTTAGATAATCAAAGGAAATGGGTTCCTTTTATTTTATTCCGACAACTTTTACTCCACCAATACAGAATGATTTGTTTTTCGTCAAGTACAAGAAATACACAAGCTTACACGAAAATACCATACAACAGACAGCAAAACCAATAAAATAACACCGAATAAACTCTGGTGGACAATAGTAAGAATTACTGAAACTGATTAATAGGCCTAAACTAAAAATATAAGGGAAATCATCTGAGGTTAAATTAAATGACAGTCTGCATCAGGCATTTGAGCCGAACTAATGTGGAAACAGATAAGCCTATACCTTCTTCCTAAAGGGCGGGTAAATAAATAAATAAATAATTTGTCTGTTCACAAAGTGCTGGGAATTCCAAAGAATGAGACCTGCTGCTCAGAAAGTATCATTTTGCAGAAGCTCTTTGAAATAAGTGGGTCCGCAACCTTTAATAGTGATGGTTATCACTTTGCTGTGAGAGGTCCATAGAAATGTACTTTAATTGAATTGGACAATCTAAAAACCTAAACAGAATTAACCAGGCTTGTAAATTTGTCTTGAAAGTGCATGGGATTGTGATGGGATCAGTGGCAATGAATGGTTCTTCCTATATTTTTGTGTTTTAGCTCCTCTCTCTCTTTGACCAGCTTTCCAACTGCTAGAAACATATTCTTGTCCCATTCCTTCAGTCCTCCTCACCCCTCCTCCCCTGGACTATAAGCTCGCTCTGTAAACCTCTCTTCCTATTGATATATAAATCCCCTCCTGTAGTCTTCAGAACCACAAAGCTGGCACTCTCTGATCTATATTGCAAACCCAAGCCCTGCTGTAAGCATGAAGTTGGTGAATACAATATATTATTTTTTTTTATTAAGGCGGTTAATTATGAATGTCTATGAAAGCTGTATGAATGACCTATAGTTAGGGTGGCTGTCGTTAAGATCGGTGCTACTGCTTCCAAGTTTTCAACTCATGCTAAATTCAACCCTTTGGAAAAAATGCAAAAAATGAAAGTTTTAAACAAATGGCATGTTAATTCAAAATTGTGTAAGCAAACTGACTTGGCAAAGATTTTGTATTTGTTTTTGTAATTAATTTTGTCTGATGTTTAAAGCTGGCTTTTACCAATGTATTTCCTGTTTGGGACAAGAATAAGCAGTGTGATTTTTTTCCTGTATTTTGGACTGCTGTCTGTACTGAATAAATCACACATTTTCTGGGTTGGATCTACTACTCCCTGAAGAGGCTGTGGCTAGGAAGGAATGCTGCAGAGGCAGCATTTATATAATACCCGGGAGGGGGAAGAATTCATGGTCATTACTTCTTTTTTTTAAACTGCAAAGCCCCTTAACTGTCTCTATTCTTTTGAACATAGCAAGTTAAGGCTTAATTTATCAGGTCACACACAAGGCTGGATAACTTTAATTGGGGATATTCAGCGGGACATTTATCTTGCTGAATATCCCAGATAACTTATCCAGTTAAATTTAGTTCGACAATTTAGCCATTCTATATTTATATCAGTCTTACTAATCAATATCAATCTTACTAATTTTAGCATGGGCCCACTACGGTTTATGGAGACTGAGTCTGTGTGTGTGCTAGGCTATTAGAGGTCCATATTCAAAAACCATTTAGACAGATAACTCAAAAGTTATCCATCTAAACAGCAAAATAGGCGTATTCAATCACTTATCCAGATAAATTATAGCTGGATATGTAGTTATCTGGCTATAATTCAGCCAAATAAAAAAGGGGGCATTAGAAGGGCATTTCTGGGAGGGTTTAAGTTGTCCAGCTAAGTCAGCCGGGTAACTTTAGACTTTCTCGGTAGCAGGGCTAGAGTTAGTGCTGTAAAGAACTGGAGGCCAAGCCCTCCCATCCCATCCCCAGCAATATAAAGTATTATCTCTCCGCATTCCCCCCCCCCCCGAACCTGTCCCCCACTTCCCGCCTAAAGGTCCCTGCCAGGAGCAGGATCTGCACTTACCCATACCCGGCTAGGTCCAGCGCAGTTTCTGTCAAGCTGCACCGGAAGCACAAAAGGGTAAAAGTGCAAATCATCCTCCCGGTGGGGATTTTGAGGCATCGGGACATGGGGAGAGGGTCCGGGGGGGAGGGGAGGGGGGGAAATGCGGAGAGATGATTCTTTATATTGCTGGGGATGGGAGGGCCTGGCCAGTTTTTCTACGGAACTGGTTTGTCAGGAAGGGGTTGGAGGGATGGGACGGCTGCTGCAATCCCAAAACATTTTTGTTTTTGTGTGCTGTGGGGTGGAAGGATGTAAGGTTCGATTAGGCATCTTTATTTTAGGTGGGGGGAGAAAGGAAATCGGCCATAGACCGCTTGAAATCTTCCTTTTCATTTTTAGGAAAAGCGCTACTTGCCCGGATATCAAGATATCCAGATATGTAGCAAGTTGTATAACTTAAAATTTGAAACAGCTATATTAAAACATAGCTGTTTAGGTTTTTATGTTTTCTGGCTACATGTAGCCGAATAACTTTAAAAAAGTATATTCAGCGGGATGTTTATCCCGCTGAATATACGGGACAAGTTAGCCGACTAACTGTAGCTGGATAACTTGTCCACTGAACTGCGTGCTGAATATTTGCCTCTTAGTGCATAGCACACTTATTTTAGTGTGCTAAATGACCTTAATGTGCATACTAAGCTTTAGTGCATAGGCCCCACAGGGAGGTATTTATCAAAGCATGTTAAAATCTGACCATTAATGTGGTAGTGACTAATAATTATAAGAAACAGCGCACAAATTAACGTGCATTAATGGCGGCATTAATGCAAAAACTTAACTAAACCTCTGGAAGTGTAATTAAGTTTTTCCATTGATGCATCTGTGTTACCATTTGCACTGTTTAGTGGACGTTCAGTTTCCCTGTAGTAAAAGATGCGGTGATTTGCATAATTTTGCATTTTATTTCTTCTTTATCATAAATTTTTGTGTTAACATCAAGTTACAAACACTGGGCACATTTAATATGCATTAATAGGGATGTGCATTTGTTTTCAATGAATTAGACAATGAATTAGACAATGGCAACGAAACTGTCTATTTCATCTTGTTTCAGGAACACACAAACCCTCACCAGGGGAATTCAAAGTATGCATATCCCAAAATGCCATGACCTAAAATACAAAGGGATTGGCAAATTTTAAATATGCATTTGCATTACATGCTTTTGCTGACTACAGGGCCAGTGGAACCACTAGGGGAACTAGGCCTGGGCTTAGAGCGCCGACCATTAGGGGGTGGCAGCGTGACTAGGGAGGGAGCGGTGTGACAAGGGGGGGGGGGGGGCGCAAGACAGAAGGTGCTTGGGGCACCTAATCCCCTTGAACTGGCCCTGGCTGACTAGAACTTGATGCTATTATTACATCACTTGTTGTTTACACTTGTTACCAGGCACTGGTCATCCTCCCACAAACATCACCTTGCAACCTTGGCAACACAAACAAGTAACTAAGGAGATAGCCAATGGGAATGCAAACCATACCTCTAGCTCAGTGGTTCTCAACCTTTTTTTCACTGACAGATGGTTCTCACATGCGTGACACACTGAATATGTGACCATCACGGGGCTAAATGTAAACATGCACTTTGCATCCATAGGAGCCCCCTCGAGCCCCAGCATGAGCGTAGAGCAGAATTAGGGCATTACCCTGTACAACTTGCCATACAAAAAAGATATTCTGGTTCTGATGACATCTCAGTAAAAGCAAAACAAACTCCCTTTACTTCCAGGCACAATAGCCTTCCTTATGAATAGACAGTAATTTACCACTAATGAATATCCTAGTGAGAAAACACAACAAATAAGACTGATACAAATGCCTACATGCTAGTAAAATACCTCACCTTGGTCACATACCCAGAACTGACCTTCACCAAGTACAGAAAAAACACAAATTATAAATATGGAGACAGAAACTGGAATGGAAAACCAAAAAAGCCACTCTGCATGCAGTGCAAACCTGGAGAAATGGAAAGAGAAATATAGCACCTAACAGTCCCAGGATCTGCAATAATGCACATAAACTAATCCACACAAAGTTACACCTGTATTATGGAACACACTCAAACAGTAACAACCCTATCTATGAAAAGGCAACGTTACAAATATTAAACCAGGCCCTAAACACTAATACACTTCCTATTAGGAAAACAGAATAAGCCAAGATGCTATAGAGCCCCACACAGAAATAATTGTAAAGCTATACTAAAAATGTTACAAAACAGCTGCTGAACAGAACATCATCCAACAATTAAAAACTCATAAAAATTATTAAAGGGCTCAATGGCCAGGTCAAATAGCAATAGAGATAAGGGACAGCCCTGATGTGTACCGCGAGCTATGTCAAACCATTGGGATAAGGAACCATTAATTAATAGCCGAGTGTGAGGGTGTGCATTCATAGCCAGAACCCAATTTAAGAACCGAGCAGGCATCAGAACATCATGTAAGGTGCGGAAAAAAAGCTTGAGTGTAGCCTGTCAAAGGCTTTTTCAACGTCTAGAGATAAGACCACAGCAGGCTGACCAGACCATTTCACCAAATGAAGTATATTGAATAACTGACATGTGTTAGCTGGACAGACCTGCCCCTTAATGAACTCTGTTTGATCAGAGTGCACAAGGTTCGGTAAGTAAGGTTCCAATCATAGTTGTAGGACCTTAGCCAAAATCTTTAAATCAGAATTAAGCAGGGAGATAGGTCTATATGATCAGCATTCTCTTGCATCCTTCCCAGCATTCAGGCCGATACAGTACAGTGCACTCTGGCAGAGCGCACTGTTAACCCGCATTTTCGACGTGCTAGCTTTACCCCTAGCTTTACCCCTTATTTGCATGTTGCGGGCGCTATTAGTTTCGGGGGGGTTGGACGCGCGTTTTCAACGGACTAGCTTTACCCCTTATTCAGCAAGGGGTAATAGCGTATCAAAAACACGCGTCCAACCCCCCTGAAATTAATAGTGCCCGCAACATGCAAATGCATGTTGATGGGCCCTATTAGTTATTCCCGCGCGATTCAGTAAGTAAAATGTGCGGCCAAGCCGCACATTCTACTTTCAGAAATTAGCGCCTACCCAAAGATAGGCATTAATTTCTGCCGGCATCGGGAAGTGCACAGTAAAAACTGCTTTTCTGTGCACCCTCCGACTTAATATCATGGCGATATTAAGTCAGAGGTCCCAAAAGTTAAAAATAAAAAAAATAAATTTTAAAATTGGCCCACGGCTCGAAAACTGGATGCTCAATTTTGCCGGCGTCTGGTTTCCAAACCCGTGGCTGTCAGCGGGTTTGAGAACAGACGCCGGCAACATTGAGCGTCGGCTGTCAAACTCGCTGACAGCCGCCGCTCCTGTCAAAAAAGAGGCGCTAGGGACGCGCTAGTGTCCCTAGCACCTCTTTTTACTATGGGCCCTCATTTAAATACTGAATCATGCACACAGGAGAGTGGCCTGTGCGCTCTCCCGCGACTTTTACTGAATCGGTCTGATTGTGAATAAGAGTAATAGTCACATTGTCAACTGGCAGTGTCTCCCTCCCCCACGTTTTGAAACAATGAGAACATAAAGGGACCAAGATCAGCAAATAATTTTTTGTAAAGCTCTACCGGATAGCCATCTGGGCCCGGACATTTACCCCCCGGAATGGCCTGCTGGACTTCCATCATAGAAATTGAGGAACTGCTTGGTCCACAATTTAGGGAGGTCTAAACCATCCATAAAGTCATCAATCACCTTATCAAAGACCGATAAGCGAGCTGCATATAGCTCAGAGAAGAAAAAGACAAAGAGGCTTTCAATCTGTGTAGAATCACAAGTACAACATCCCATAGGCGTGTCTTTAGTTCTAGGATATGCGACTTGAACGTCCTTCACTTGACCAATCGAGCTAGCAAAGTCCCGGCCTTATCTCCATACTCATAAAACTGAAGACGGGTATTCTTAAGTGCCTTAATGAGTTTCCCAATTTCCAGTGCATTAAGCTCTTTGTGAGCTGACATCAACCGCTGATAGATCTTATAGAAGATTCATATTGCTTATGCAGCTTCTCCAAATTCTGAATTCGTTCCCTCAACTTGTCTGCTGCAAGTCTGTGTCCCTTCTGGACAAGACTGAGAAAACTAATAATTTTACCCCAAAGAAAAGCCTTAAAGGCCTTCTGCTACAACAGAGAGGAATATTCCTATTCCGTATTTAATCCACTGAACTTCAACCGAGCATTCTCTATTAGCTTTGGGAATCGTTTATCACCCAGCAATGATGTATTCAACCTCCAAGTGAAAGGAAGAGAACCAGGGGGCATTATGTCTATCACAAACTGAACAGGATGATGATCTGAAAGTGTGCATGTCAAAACTGAACTGTCCACAATCCTCAGTAAGAAAGTGGGAGAGCATAAAAAAATAATCAAGCCTACTATACATATTGTGACGTAAGGAGTAAAAAGTGTAATCCCTCTCACCCAGATGCTGCTTGCGCCAGACGTCGGGCAACTCAAGAACTTCAGAGATGTCGGAGATCCCCGCTAAGCCTCTCCCCATCTCCCTTAGAATGAAGTTTTGTCCAAATTAGGATCAGGGCATACATTCCAGTCCCCGCCAATACAGAGATTCATAAAACCAAATTGTACTATGTGGTCAGTTAGCTTCTTGTAGAATTCTCTCTGGTCAGTATTAGGGTCATAAACATTAACCACAGTTAAAGTCATATTATAAAGGGAACAATCAAGCATTAAAAATCTACCTTCAGGGTCAGAGAAAGACCTATGCTTGACAGGCGAAGAAATTCCCCAAACATTTAAAGAAATACAATTAAGTGACTTATTCATTATCCTATATTACAAACAAGGACCAAACAGAAATATTTGGATAACAAGCATGTCCTGAGATAAGGCAGAATAGGAGAAAACCCTCTAAGGACCAATAGGAATGGACTCCCGTACAACATCAGAGGAAAAGAACATAAGGATCAACCCTCTACAATAGACAATAGAGCTGCAAAAAGCAACATGTGTAACACCATGAATGGGCAGATTAAATTCCCCAAAAAACCTAACCCAAAGCGCCCCACCCCCAACCTGTAAAAAAATCCAGCCAACCATCCAACCATACCAAAATATGCCAGGCTGCTGATGAGAGATATTAGGTCCAGAATCCCTGAGATGGGAAAAACTTTGGGATCCAGGGGGAGAACACAGCAACGCCAACCACAAGTCCACCAAAGTACAGATCAACCCAGGAGGGAAAAGAGCCCTAAAGTCCAATCCCCCACTGTGGCCCAAAAGGGGGGACCCCCACCCACCACCCCACAAACACTAAACCTGAACAAAAACCCACCCAACAAACCTCAAAATACCCTTAAGTACCAGAGGAATAATCTCCATGTGGCCACAACTATAGATCTGCATCAAAAGAGACACTGGTAGAGGATAAAAACTGGAACTGCACAGAGTAGGAAAAAAAGAGACCACAAGAAAAAAGGTAAAGAAAGGAGAAAAGCACTAGGGCTCTAACAGCCACCATCAAGAGAGACAGAGCAAAGTCTGATTCGGGTGAGGTGGCCAAGGTGGGTGCTACATCTCGAATTTGGAGAACCGTGGTCCATCTCTGGAAGAGAAGAAGTATAAAGCACTGGACCAATGATCTAGACCCTCTGAACTCCAAGATGACGGGGTTTGATGATTTGACGCTCTGCAGCAAAGAGGCACCCCCACCAATGCAGAGAGCACCTCAGCTGGTTTAGAGATTCACTCACAAGAGCATTGCTGCATTCAAGAAAGATCCAACAGTCCATGGCCAAAAATTCCCAAAAAAGGAGCATTCATAAAAAAGGATCTACCAGTGAATACAATAAGAGCAATGACACCCATTTCAAGAGACCAACTTCCATGGTAACAAAAAAAAAAAAAATTACAGTCCTCAACTCAATTCGTGTTTACCCACAGGTCATAGACAGGAAACTCGCCCAGTCCTCAACTCAATTCGTGGTTACCCATAGGTCATAAACAGGAAACTCGTCCAGTCCTCAACTCAATTCGTGGTTACCCACAGGTCATAGACAGGAAACTCACCCAGTTATCAGAGAAAAGAATGGGAGAACATGGTTATTAGAAAAATGAGAATAATGTGAGTAGATTAATTGCTATGAGTTCTCGTTAATGTCAACTGACGAATAAATAACTTGATCTAGGGACATAGATACCGGTATTTGGTAGTACTTTTCTCCAGTTTCTGTGAAACAAAAAGTTTTGTCTGAAGTGTATGTTTATTATTGTTTTTACTATTTATGTATGTTTGTTCATCACCTAGGCCTACTTTGTGTTAGGCGATCAATAAATTTTATGAAATGAAAATGAAATAATGCATCAAATCTCAGAGGTGCCATTATTCTGCTGCTCATTGACACAGCCATGCTTCTGCCTCTTTCACAGTGTTAAAAATTAAAGTGTTACCCCGATCATTAACCCGCAGTTTAGCCGGGTACTGCATGATGTATTTGATATCATGTTTCTGGAAATCCCTTTTCACAGGGGCAAATGCTTGCCGCTTCTGCTGCACGTCTGCTGAAATATCAGGGAAAAACATTATCCGCGTGCTTTGATATTGAACATCCTTTAGCTCCCTGGCTGCTGATAGAACCTTTTGCTTGTCTTAGAAGTAGAGTAATTTAACTAAAAACTCCCTCAGATGGCCACGGGGGATGAATCGAGGCTAGGGTGTGGTGTGCTCGATCAATCATCAGTACTCAGTTACTACATGGAATTGGCAACAGTTCTGGCAGCCATTTTGAAAAAAAGGCACATGAATCCCTGCCCTCTGCACACTCTGGTAAGCCGATGTCATGAATATTGCAGCATCTGGCCTGTTCTTCAGATCATCCAACTTTTCAGAAATTGAGGTTACCGAGCATTCCCTCTTATCTAGCTTCATGCTTGCAGAAGTAGAAGAAAGTTCGTGCTCAGAGATACGCCTTCCAGCATTGTCAATCTGGCCGGCAGTCTATTGCACAGTTTTCTCAAGCTCAGCAACTTTGTCAACCATGATGCCCAGACATTTATCTAGTTTCTGTGAGATGCATTCCATGAACTTCTCAAGCAGCGAATGCATGTAGCTTTCACAGTCAGGCGATATCTCGGGCATCGCTGTTGATTCTGCCTCAGAGGCGGACTCATCCGAGCAGGCCTCTCGCTCCGCCTGGGTGCACACCAAGGATTTAGAAATTTTAATAGCTGTTTCCCCCCACATTGCAGGCAGCGAACGAGTACTAGAGCCTTTAGAAAGAAACATTGCCATTTAGAATCTTTAGGGTAAACTTGCAAATCTGAGTGGAAGAACAAATGAGCAGCAGCCTCTCTGTTCACCGCATGAATGGAAGTTCAGAGAGGGTTTTTTGAGGAGTAGTTTGATCACAGCATGTTTGAAGTCAGCAGGGACAGTGGAAAGTGATAAATTGAGGGTGTGACAGAGAGTTTGGTGGAGGAAAGAAGATGGCCAGTTTCCTCTACTGTGATTTCAGAAAAGAAGGAGAGGATGGCAGGGACCAGATGAAGGGAAGAAGAATTAAACAGGGAACATCAAGGCAGAGATGACCTGATTAAAAACTCAAGATTAAGTCATAGATGCAATGAAGGTGGAATTGAATTTGGCAAAAAAGACACTGAAATTTGGCAGCAAGGGAGTTTGTCAAATGGATATAGAAGTCTTGCTTGGCAAGTGCAATAGCAGGCTGGAAGGAGGACAGTGAGAATTTGAAATGTTTGCATGGGACTTTAACCAGAGATGCTCTGCAGAATGCACACAGGAATGTAGGAAGCAATTCTGGGGGTGAGCCAAGGCTGGGGTTTGGGGCACCTTACAGGATGAGTAAGAAGGGTATCTAAAGAAGAGGAGAGTCATATTGTAAGAAGAAACAGATTCAAACAATGTGGTGATAGACAGTAGTAGGATGCGACAGCAGTAAAAAGTATATAATGGTCGATAACCTGGAGATTCCTGAAGGTGTTGGCAGTTTCTGAGTGCAGAGAACAAATTTGGCTTTCAGAATTTTCACAATGAATGTTCATGTGATATATCTGCACACTTTTAATCCAAGAAACTAATTTGTACAATGTGGCTATCTTGAAAATCAAAAAAGAAGAGAGTACAAAAAGTGTGCAAACAAAACAAATTATGAATAAGGAAAATGTTGCAGACAAAAATCATTAAATATCAAGTAATTACAGAAACCTTTAGACTGAACTAGGATGGACCATCATAACACCCCACGGATGCTGAACATAATTCTTATTCAGTATTTTCATCGCTAAGAACCATAAATAAATATCAGTCCTTAGGAAACAAGTCCTTTTAAATAATTTTTTTTATTTCTTAAATGGTTATAAAAAGAATATACTTCCCAAAACAAGTGTTCAGATGAACAATCTAAAGGTTTCTCTAATTACTTGATATTTAATGATTCTTGTCTGCAATGTTTATCTTGAAAATCAATTGAGGATTGGAGTTCACTGTCAAAGGCTTAAAACAGGGCTGGCTCTAGGGCAAATGGCGCTCTGGGTGAAAAGCACTCCCCCCCCCCCCCCCCCGGGTCTCTCTTCGGTTGTGGTGGAATAGGATCCACTGTGGCCACTTTGCAGGATGGGTGATCCTGGTGGTGCTTAGGGTGATTTCCATCACACAGCATCCAGGTGACCACCCAACTCATCCACCCTAAAATTTGGCTCTGCTTAGAAAAATGATTGTCTGGAACAAAGTGGGTACAGTGGATCCTGGAAGCCCTATTTTTATGATTCTACTCTATAGTCTGGACTTTTGTTTTGATTCTTCTTCTAGTGCATAATACTGAAGTGCAGGATGCTAGTGGCTCATCAGACTGAGATAGAAAAAAAAAATTCAGTTCACAAGCACAAAACATTTTGGAGCTGTATTAATTTGTCGGTTTTGATAGAGTATTTTCCACAAGCAGATGGGCTCTTTTGTTAACAGCAATTAGCAGAGCCGTTTCAATTCATGTACAGTTTATGACTAATCACATATTGCTGAAAAAGAAAAGGGGGGAGCGAAGGGGAGAGGTGACAATGGATTTAGATTATCATTTCACTAATGATTTCAGAATGAAGTGACCTGTCTATGCTACATGTTGCCACTGTTCAAAAGCAAATTTCAAATTATCTTCTCTGAATAAATTACAGCATGCAAGTCAAATGAGTGCAGGTCAACTACAGAACAAAAAAAAGTAGAAAATGGTTTTTAATTAGCAAATGACAGAACAACTGAAGAATATTACTACTTGGGAAAAATTTCTCTGCTATTTCAACTTTTTCAGTTTTTCTCAATGTGATCTTTTTTTTATGATGCTGGGAACCTATTAATTTCTCCTTTCTGTTTATTACTAACCCATCACTAACATCTGCCTGTATGGTGCTTTATCTCCAGAGTACTTACGCTTTACTGTGAATAACTGCCACTCTGCTGGGTCAAATTTGTTTCCTGTAACGGTGCATTCTAGCAATCATAATTGCTTTAAAAAATGTTTTCTCTGCACTGAACACTCCTTTTCCCCCTCCTGGCATATTTTATTTTTAACTTTTCATTTCGACTGCTGCCTTTTCTGACAACTCGCCACTAATGAGTCCCTTCAAAGTCAGTACCAACTTTCTGACACTTTTATCTTGGTAAAGGGAAGAAAAAAAATCCATTTAGAGCTCATCATGACAACATATTTCACAATGCAAGTGGCATGAGAGAAGCTGGCTAAGTTATTTTTCATTGTACAAAGAAAGGAATGGATTATAAGAGCTTGCTTTTGATCTTTATGGCACTGATGCTCTCTGAAGTGGATGAAAAAGGACAGAAAGCAAAAGGTTGATGTAACAGGCAGCAACCTTCCCCGCCCCCGCAAGAAATCTATTCTGAATCTATCCCAGAAAGACAACTTTAAAGCACCGATTTAAAATTGGGTTTGGATTATAAGATTGTAATACAGATCTGAAAAAAAAAATCAATAATAAAAATAAAAGTTACTTGATATAGGACCTGATTTATGAAGTCTTTCTTCCCATTCCATGTCTATTGGGGGGGGGGGGGGGGGGGAGAGAAACGCTTAAGTCAATCAGGGCCAGAGTGAGCTGATAAGAATGTCCCTTAGTTTTACTTCATTTTATTCCGGAGTGAAAATCAAAGACTGTCATATGGCTTTTGCACTGTAGCGCTTCTCCTGCAGTGCTTGTACGGTATGAATGTATGACGAACTGCCACTGCTGACACTGACTGTGCGACCCACAACTTGAGTAAAATGTAATGGGCTGTTTGTAGTGTGTTCATAAAGGAGAAGTGGGCAAACTTATGGCCTGCGGCAGCTGAGAGCATTTCATGTCTATCCAGAAGTAGCATCCTTAGGCTGGAAGTAATGCCATCACTGCGCTCCTCAGCCTGGACCAAAGTGGTGTTACCCGCCCCCCACCCCCCAAGACTGACCCCGCAATGTGACCTATTGGTCCAAATGTTCATCCAGCTGTGGTTTAAACTAACTCTTTGTTAATGAACAGCATTTTTTGCATTACATTTCTGTTCTATGACTTACAAATCAATGTTTTCTAGCATGGCCAGACGAACTCTGAATCCATTTTACTGACAGATTTCTGCTTAAGGCTGAGGATGGGAGTTCAAGTCTAGTCTGAAGCAGCAGTATTTTTTTTTTGGGGGGTGGAGGGGGGGATGGAGAATGTGAGTACATCAGCTTCCCATTGGTATTTTGGGACTCTGTTTCAATAAGAATCTGCAAAATAATAATAATAATTGGTCATAGTCCAACCATCAGAGATGAATCACCAATAAGAGGAGGAAGGACATCAGATCCTCTACATTGTCCATAAAGTTCCAAGAATGGTTTTATTGTATGTAAGCAGGAAGAAAAGTTCAAATTTTTTGTGTGCAAGCTTTTGTCAATGTCTCCTCTTTTATTTAACTTGCGAATCCTGACCTGTACAGTCCTTTTTTGCAATTGCTTTACAAAGATTTCTGAACCAAGTAGTTATCTATAAATTTATTGATTATCTTGACCCTCTTGGGCTTTTTTAGGGATTTAATACTCTCTGACTACAACCTTTATTTTGACCTGAGTTCCTTACAATTTATGAGCTCCCTCCCGATGCAATCTTTTCGAAACACGGCCTGGGTCGGGAGACCGTTGATTTGCTGATATTAAACTATTGGCTTGATGCTTACAATTTGAACTTTTCTTCCTGCTTACATACAATAAAAACATTCTTGGAACTTTATGGACATTGTAGAGTATTTGATGTTCTTCCTCCTCTTACTGGTTATTCAATCAGAATCTGCTCCAACTGGTCCAATGACACCTTGCACCTTCATTTGCAGCTATCCAGGGTTTTTCTTCCATTTATTTATTACTTTTGATTTCTATTCCACCATCCCAAATAGCTCAAGATGGATTACAATTACAATTGATCATGAATAATATACAACATAAAACATTTGCAAGTTCACAATCAATTTACAAACAACAGTATGATAAAACAAACACCAACAATCAATTAGAACATAGGTACACATGTACTTACCCCTAGAGTTCATCTTTAATCTCTTCCCTACTTAGGCAGGCCACTGCAGTGACAATTCTCTGACTAATAGGGTCATTCATCAAAATGCATTATGGCATTAATTCATGCGATAATCGTGTTACCGCACAGTGCAAATGCAAATTTTTTTGAAGGGGTGGGATTGGGGAGGGGTTTGCGCAGGATTAATTAAAATGAGGGGCAAATTGCGCCATGCGCTAGCATAACACCTGCCATCACATGATTTTATTGCCGGAAATAACTACACCTTTTTTCCTGGCGTTAATCTGTGCGATATGCCCGAAACAGCCATAATGCAATTTGCATTATAGATTGCAGATTGCATTTCGGGGCTGAGAGAGAGAGAAAGAGAGCCTCTGGGGAGGCCTTCACTGTCTGTCTGTCTGGGCACTTCACGAGCTGTGAAATAGAAGTATCCAGGGTGCGAAAACTTTACTGCACCCTGCAATACTACCTATGCGAAGTGCTATGGTAGTGCGCAGTGCAGTAATTGTAAAATTACCATAAACACGCCCCTTTTTCTTACCACGGGCGTTATCCATGCGTTGTTATAGCATTTTGATAAATCTAGGGCTAAGAGATGCAGTCCATGGTTCCTGTATGCTGTTAGCCATGGACTGTGCCGATGAGGATGGGATGGGAGTGCTCTGAATGCTGCTGCTGCAGGTACCATAGGGTATGAGTCCTGGACCTGAGGTTTCCTCCTCTGCTGCATACTCTCAAACCATTGAGGATGCCACCAGGTGCAGCAAACTTCTGTTTCACCTCCCTCTGACTCATGTACTGCCACCGTACTGGAATCCTACTGGACCCCAGAACCCAAAGGTCCAACTTGTGGGGGAGGGGGCTGGCTAGGCAGAAGACTGGCCCTTGTCTTGTTCTGCCATGCTGTACCATCCCTTGGGTAGTGTACTCTGAACGTAGCACAGAGCTTTGTAACAATACCCTTACAAACTTTCCTCACTGCTCTCCCTCTTCATTCAAACTGTTCCACATTATGCTTCAATACTTGCTGAGGTGATCTGGGAGAGGAGGAAACCACACTCACCAAAACCATATTATACCAGATGCCTTCTGCCTGTCACCCTGAAGCCCTTCAATGCAGGTTGCCACCAACATGCTGCATCTTCCTGCTATCTCAGCCTGGTCAATGTTCGATTTATAACAGATCCAGATTGCAAAGAAAGATTAATGACTGTAAAAATACATTTTCAAACAATGGAAGTCTATTCTTAATTAATAAAAATTGGCAGGGATCAAGATGAACATTTGAGATCTTTAATCTAGATAACATGTTTGCCAAAGACATAGCAAGTCTAGAGAGCTCTTATGTGGCCTTGCTAGCTTGGCCCATGAATTCCTTGTACTAGGAGACTTCAATCATCATGAAGAAGCCCTTCCCAAAGTTCATGCCATCAGCCTCCAATCCAATACGGAGGATCCTGACTTCCCACTAGATTAAAGATCTCAAATGTTCATCTTGATCCCTGCCAATTTTTATTAATTAAGAATAGACTTCCATTGTTTGAAAATGTATTTTTACAGTCATTAATCTTTCTTTGCAATCTGGATCTGTTCCAGATATCTTGAAAAGATCCATTATTAGGCCAGTGATGAAAGACTCATCTAGCTCTTCAGATACTTTGACTAATTACCACCCAATCTCTAATTTATGTACCATTCCAAAAATTTTAGAAAAATGTGCGTTAGGATAAATGGATGATTTTTTTTATATACATATGATATCTTGCATAATGATCATTTGGATTTCGGAAAGGGAGAGGTATGGAGACATTGTTAGCATCCCTGTTAGATGATATTCAATGTAATTTAGAATATAAGAAGAGTGGTATTTTAGTCCAGTTTGATATTAAATCTGAATTTGATATATTTCACATGCTAAATTATTGATATTAGGATGAGAGGATCAGTACTGAAATGGTTCTATTCCTTTTTTTTTTTTTTACATGATAGATCTCAGCAGGTCTGTATTAAAACTGATTGTTCTTGGTGGTATTCTAATAATTGGGGAGTCCCTCAGGGGTCTGCCTTAATGGAAGTTTTTTTTAATATATTTTTTCAGCCACTAGTCTTGGAATTATCTGTCTTGTCTTTAATTTGTAGAGTCTATGCTGATGATGTGCAATTTTATTTGCCAAGTGACATGGCTGGGGAATTTCCTGAGGTTACTTTGAAAGACTGAATGGAATGGTTCAGGAATACCATGGGTTCTTTGCCTATGTCTCTTGATTTAAGGTTATCCTATCCAGGCAATGATCAGGCCTGGATTTGTCACTAGGCACACTAGGCCTGTGCCTAGGGCAGCAGTTGTCCGGGGGGGGGGGAGCAGCAAGCAGAGAAAAAACATCCTGCCTCCAGTAGCAAAAAACCCCTCTGCCTCAACTCATCTCATTTCCCGCAGTGTCTTCTCCCGGCCTGTTTCAGCAGCAGCCGCTCCTCACATACTTTGTACTATACCATTAGCAGCTCCTCTCACAGTGGCAATGGCGCTCTCATACGTCCTCCATTTCAGCATCAGCACTTCTTACGCAGCAGGAGGGGCTTGCCCTATCAGGGGGAATCGGGCTTCCCCCTGTAAGCCTTTCCAGTTGGTAACATGGTCTCCCCTGCTCCTGCTTGAAATACGGGCGTGATTGTGTTCCCTTGCTGTAGTAGTGGTGACTGGTGAGCCCTACAGCAGCCAGAGAATAGCTGCGCAGCAACAATCGATGACGGGTCAATGATTCTCTCACTTCTCTTGTGCCGGTGGCTGGCCTGGCACCAGGTAAGCTGGCTTGACATGTTAAACTCAATCAGATACATGTTGCTGCTGAACCAACCCTGCGGTGGTGTGACTATTAGCGCAGGGCAGGCTCAACGTCTTCCCATATTCTTTGGCTGTCAACTTGCCATCTCTGTTGAGGAATAAAGGTATGGGCCGCAACCAAAAAAGCAGGGAAGATGGTGAGCCAGTCTAACACTAGAGCCGTACCGCGCTACTGAGAGGTCTGTCTCCACTCTAACTCTCCAATCATGCCTCATTTGTTGACTAGAGGGAAAGGCCACCACTTGGGTGTTTGCGGGCTGTGGGAGCCTGAGACACTTTCTGCTGGTACCGACTTACAGTTTTGAGCTATGCCCGGCCCCTGCCCTGCCTAATTTTACAACTGCCAAACTCCAAGCACCATGGAGGTGTTTGTGCGCTGCAGGAGTTGGGTGACACTTTCTGCCTGTGCCACTTTACACTTTTGCACCATGCCCGGCCCCTACCTAACTGTAGAAATTGTGCGGTTCTACAATTAAGTCAGGGGCCGGGCATGGTGCAAACGTATACGGCGGTGCCGGCAGAAAGTGTCCCCGGCTCCCACAGCCAGCAAACAGCTTCATGGCGGCCTTTCCTTTTTGCTCAAAATGCGGCCCAGGCAAGTTTCAATGCAGCAACGAGTGTTGAATGAAAAGCCGGTGCTGCCGCTACAAAATTCCCACCCAGCCAGCAGAGAGTGACTGTGACTGATGATGACTGTATCGGCAGGGTTCCCACACCCCGTCAGCAAGAAGAGAAGACCACGCATGCAGCTGGGCCCAGATTTAATGGTAAGAGAGAGTTTGAGTAATCAGCAGGATGGAAGACAATGGGAGATGAGGTGAGGGGAAGGAAAGAAGAGTGACAGAGGGAGGGGGTTACAATGAGTCAGATGTGAGGGGAAGAGAATGGGGTGAGTGGGAAGAAAAGTATGAGAGGGAAGGAAGTGAAGGTGAGAGAAGGGGCGAGTAACAAACAGATGGATATGTAAGGGAAGGGAAGGAAAGGCAGCAATGAGGGGAAGCAAGGGGAATGAGTGAGAGGAAAGAGGAGTGGAGGTGAGATGGGAGTTCAAAAGAGGATGCGAAAGAGGAGAGAGAAAGGGGTGAATGATTGGGAATTAAAAGGGGATGTGAAAGGAACTCCTTTTACTTGTTTGTGTGAGCGTGAGCTCATGTGTGAGTCATTTTGTGTTTGTGTGGCACTGAGCATGTGTGCGAGTCAGTGTGTGTGTGTGTGTGTGTGAGAGAGAGTTGGCGTGTGCGAGTCAGTGAACCATCTTCTTTTTGTGGGAACTCGCATTAAGCTTGCATGCACACCAGTATTTTTGTTATCTGTGTAGCAGCATGTGCTTAGCACGACCACTTCTGCATTACTTTTTAATTCTTCTGCTATAAAATGAGCCAAATGGACCCTTGTCTTATCTACCTAGAGATGTCATTCACACTCAAGATACCTTCTTAAATTCTACCTTATATCTTGGGTTATATCGGCATATATATAAACGTCAAAGCCCTCACTGACTCACTCATCACTAATTCTCCCACTTGCCGAGTACCTAAAAGGCTGAAACTTGGCTCCGTCATTCTCTATCATGTCCTTGGAAAAACTAACCACTTCTCACTGTCCTACATTCGATGGTTTGTTCCAGACCACCATCTAATGCAACACCCCGCCAGGGGCATGTCAGAATGGGATATGAATAGCAGTCCGTAATGCAGGATATGATGTGCCAACCATGCAATAGTACATCGTACATTACCTCTGTAGATAGAAATTCCAAAGCCCTCACTCACTCAAAACAATTACTTTGCAACTTGTGTAAAATTAACTCACATGTTTCTATCAACTACTCCACCGTAGCGCAGCACGGATATTCCGCTAGTCCTGCTAAATGTTTTACCTTTATGTAACCCGGCTGTAATTTATTCATCGCCATGTGCTGTATGTTCTTTATTTTTATGTATGAGCCTTGTGACTAACTTGGGAAAGGAGGGATATCAAATGCTCATAAATAAATAAATCCCTGTCCTCAGCTGGTCAAAACAGAAGAAGCTGATCCTAAATCTTCCTGCCTGCCACCAAGCCATCAGACTGGCCCCAACAGTAACATTGCTTCCATTAAATCTAGGTGCCCTTTCCTGACACAGCAGCAGTTCTTTGTTTTGTGGTGAATTGCTGCTGCCCCAAGGCATCACTTGCAGAGTTTTCTTTTAAAAACCAGGTGTTTCTGGCTCAGGATGGCAACAGCGGCAGGTGTTTTTTCTCCAGCTGGCATGAACAGTCATTTTGCTTAACAGCAACGTCAGCTGTCTCATGCCCATATAAGACCACTGAAATAGCACTACCTTAACCTGAATTTTTCATTTTGCCTCATGTAAATGTGTTACATAAACTGTGGCTAATTGCCTGTAAAATCATAAGAATCTATCTTAAAATTAGGGAAATTGCAACGAAGATGTTTCCCGAATTTCTTTTCAGAATGCATCACTTTTATGCCCTGCAGCAGGAGCTGGACATGTGGCTGGTGATGGAGTCGTTCCACACACACACACACCTTTATTCACCAGTGGCAGTAAAACTGTGGAAAAGTGACAGCATGCAATGTTGGCAATTATAGGCCTGGGACCTTGTACTCACTTCATATTCCTCCTTGAACCCGTAGCCTTCAGCACACTTCATCTGCGTGATGTGCTGCAGCAAGTCTGCCACACGGATGGCGGGGTGGAGCTGACCTGTCTGGTAGGGCACATCTACTGGATCCCGCTTCTTGTACGTGTGTGACTGGACCAAGCTGCTTGTGTCGCTGGCCATCGTGTGGCTCTCGTCTAGGAAAAGAATATCATGCGGTATGCGACAGGTTTCACACTCTAGCTCACAACCAGCAAACCGAATACTTCGGAATCTTAAAAAAAAAAAAGGATGGTTTCTAGCAATCTTCAGAATGCATTGCCGAAATAATGGGCTAATAAAAAACTATTTAGGGTGCTATGGAAGCAAAGAAACCCAATATTGTGCAATTTTTTTACTGTTTGTTGAGTGCATGACACATCTGAATGACTTAGAACCAAAGTTGCTACAATGAGTATGTGGCACAGCAGTCAGAACTATTTCTTGCTTTACATTAAAAAAAAAAAAGCTTTGCTAATGTAAACTATATAAAATATACTGTTTGGTGGGCACACCACTGCTTTATGCTTCTTTATTTTTTCAATCCCATTTTGTACAAGAACATTTTTTTTTAGCACATCATCAAGCGCCACCAACACCACAATAGGACTTGCTCTACTTCTCTGGAGGCAGATGATTCTTAGGGTATGCAGTGAATATTATACAAATGATTAAAGGAAAAAAAAAATAGGTGCACACAAATGGATTTTACAGCTAGGGTTGGAATGAAGATATAAATATGACATTTTGAAACAAAATACAGGAGAACATATGCAAGGGGGGGGGGGGGAGGGGGAAGGGGGAAATCATCCACTCGGGGGTTAATGAGTTGACTGACAGTTCAGCATGCTACACTACCCAGAGCTTCACAACACCTCATGGGCTGTCACACTAGGCATGAAATGTTATATGGCAACGGCCATGCAAGCCAACACACAACAAAACCAGCTGTGTGGGTCAGGTGTTGTGGGAATCACACAAGCTCCCTCCACCTCCCCCTCCCTTACCCCTTTCTCCCCCTCGGGGGAGGGGGGCAAATGGGGAACTTACCATTTATTGGAACTTTTAAGAAGATACATATCAGGAGGAAACAAAAAAGAAAAGAAGAGGAGGAGAAAAAGGAGACAGGGCATAAGCAACAGTACTGTTTGATAACTACAGGAATTCTTTTGTTTTCTGTTCTTTAGGGTTTGCAGCTTGGTCCCTAGTTAGTGAGTGACTGTGAAACTGGGCAAGATTGAAGGACCAGTGTTCCCTTTGCTTTTGTTAGATGAACCCTGTTTGAGGTGCTGTTTAGAAAAAAAAAATGAACTAAACATAATTAGGGATTCCTTTCTCACAAAGAAAATAAAGATCAAAATAACTGCTTGAAGAATGGGGAGCTGCTAAATAAGTTAGATTGCTGTACTGTAAAAAAAAAAATTAAAAAAAATGACTACTATTCCAGATAGGATGAAAAATGTCTTAAGTGAAAGGAAGTCATTAAGTTTTAATTAAGTGAGTAAGTGTAATTCTCTTTAGGGGTGAACCCTCTAACATTCCCTCCCTCTCCTGTCCCTTAGCGAGAAATGCCCTAACTAATCTTTATTGCTGGATGAGAGGAACTTATCTCATAATTAGATAATACACAGTATACATACAATAGAAGGGAATATTTTTTTTGCTAACAAAGCAGTTTTTTTTTTTTTTTTGCAGTGGTTATGTACATTGTCCATAACTAATAAAGGGGAAAATATGTGCATACAAGAAGGTGGAGATACAAATGACAGACAGGTGTTCTCTATTTTCATCCCATTAGCATGATTTAGTTTATCTGAAAAGCTGTTTCTTTTTTTGTTTGTTCTGACAGCGAACTGCAGAGCCTTCAGTTCTGTGCAGGACATCACTGCCAGGAAAAGCAGAACAGCACAATTTTACCCACAGCTAAGGATGTGTAAAGAACTCAAACGTGGAAGCTGAGCAGGCAGATTTCAGCCTGGTTTGAAAGACGTTTTGGACTTTCCCTAGATTTGCTGGGGAAATGTTTGGAATTTTTGTTTTTCAAACAGATCTAGAGAAAATCTCATGCAGATCTGAAGAGGTTCCACTCTGGATTTTCACTAACCCAGGCCATATTTCTTTCATATCCAAAGTGGATTTTCTTATAATTTGCCAAATGAGCAGATTTTGTTTTGTAGGTTGAACAAGTTGGGTGGTGAACCTCTTCTAAAGAGATTCACACATCTCTAAATATGGTGGCAGTTCATCCTTTCTGCAGATTCCAGCAGGCTGCAGCACTCATCTGACTAACTGAGCTGTAGCCTGACTGGATAGTTTTATCTTCTATCTTTGACCTATTATAATGTCCTACACTGGACCAGTTTTCGATCCTTTTAAATGAGCACTATAAAATCTTGGTTTTAGTTAATTTGCACTCTACCTAGAGATTTACTTCAGGAAAGAAAGCCTTTGCTTTGCCCTACTAATTAATAATGGTAGCAGACAGCAAAATAATTTAGGACTTGATTCACTAAAGCTATTCTCCTAGCCTGTGTTTATGTGAAAAGACCTTGAGGCTTCACATACTTAGTCTACAAATGGAAAAAGTCAATCACTCACAACAGGCTTGGGTCTAATATAGGTGCATCTGTCCTGTATGGAGCAAAATATATTCAACTAACAAATTTAAGCATTTTATGCAGTTTTAAAATTATCATAATTTTCAATATTGCTGTCTTAGGGCCTGAGTCATTAAGCCATTTCTTCTATTCTGTGTCTATGGGGAAAAAATCTTATTAAATCAGGCCCTTAGTTAAAGGAGAAATATTAATTGATTGAATCAATATACTGGTTCAAAAACTGTATCTTATTTGATCCAACTAATTTGTGCCAACATTTTGGGTCAATTTGTTTGCAAAGGATGTTAAAGGGCTTGGAAGGAACCACTCTCAATAAGGTAAGAAGTTCACATTGTTCTAAACTAGGTTGTGACCTACTACTTTCTAAAAAATAGACTAATTCTAATTATTAAGCATTTAAAACTCAGCTTATAAAATGCCAGTGTGTGCATGGTTCAGGTCTCTCTGCTCTAACATTTTGTAAATGGTAGGTATGCTGTAGCCCCTTTGGCACACACTGAGCACATAACAGCAGAAACAATGATTAATCAAAGCCATGCTAACTTCTGGTAGGTAATATGGCACAGGTAGTATGTGCAATAAAAGCTAGTCATACACTTTTTCACATTTGAAAACAATTGTAAAATGGCATTCACAAGTAGCTGAGGATTTTCCATTCTCTCAATTAAAAATTAAAAATGAAAAAAATATTTTGTTGATGAAATCTAACTGAATGCAGCCACTCTCATAAAGGAATACTACCCATTTAAATATTTATTTTAGAATGAAGCAATAACTGGGACTGTTGAAATACAATAGCACAGATTGTGATGATGGATTATTATGAAAATAAAATGCCCCCAGTAGTTTATACTTCGCTCTCAGAAACATAAACATGATAGGGTACTGGTCAGTGAACACTCATACCAGGCAAACCATTTGTTGAAATGACTGCTTATCATCAAAGATGCCCAGCAAACCATTTCAACAACATTATTGCCAGATAATGGCAAAACAGTGACAAAATAAAACACTGGATTCATAAAGTTATTATTATCCTACTATTACATTTCAAAGTTTTATTCCACAGAATAATGCCATTTTTTTTTTTTAGGCTAAGGATGAAATATCTACCAGAGAAAACACTGCATGAAAGCAAGGCACACACAAAATATAAAATCTTTAAAAAATCTCAGACTGTCATTTACACAGATTTCAAAGGGACATTGGCTGAGATTAGCATTCTTCTTGCCTGCATAATGTTTACGGACGCATGCAGCTTTCTGAGGGCTGTTAGAACCCTGAGTTTTGGGGGTCTCTGTAAAGTTAAGTCTGCGAGATTTCATTCAGCTTTCACTTATTTTACAGATCTTATTATATATATGTTGCTTTATTTACTATAGGACTGGATCCGAGGTAGTTATTAGGGAGGTTTTACCAAGGGGGGGGGGGGGGGCTTTTTAGTTTGAGCTTTTTATGGATTATATTGGTCCTATCCTGATAACTTCAAATATTTATAAGATCGGTATAGGAGATATATCTTCTTGCTTTAAATTAGTTTGTACTATTGAAGGTTATCAATTAAGAGCATTTATAATGGGGGTAATTTTCAAACTGTGTTACTGCAAAGTCTGGAAGTAGTGTTTGCACCAGTTTTCAAAGGAAACATATGTGCATGCATTTACTTTTACAATTGCTCCAGGGAAAAGTACCTGAGGAGATTTGCATCTGTTTTTCCTGCGGATGCATTTCCTGACCAAAACTCCATGCATAGTTTTGAAAAATCCCAAACTATGCATGTAGTTTTTTTTTATTTTCCCCAGGCCTATGCCCGCCCCTGGGAAGCCCCACCGCACTCATTAAAAGCCCACTCCTCAAAGAACCATGCACGTAATTTTACCCTCACACAAGGCAATTTTTAGACAGGCGATTTTCTCGGGTGCAATGCTTTCTACCCATGCAAATCCCTTTGAAGGTTGCCCTTACGGTATCTTGTCATGTGTTCTTGATATTTTGTCATTATTGTTATATTTTTCATAAGTTAGAAATGGCTTCAAGCCATTTGATATAAATGATAAATAGAACTAAATAAATTATTTTATTAATCTGTGGCAAGGATTTGGTTATACAACTTCTGCTGGCAGCAACTTTGCTAACTTATTCTCCGAGTAAAATTTCTACTTCAAAAATAAAAAAAAAGTTATCAGGGAGGAGACCAAACTATTCACTGGATTCATTAAGAGGGCAATTTCCAAAGGCATTTCCATGCATAGAACAGTTGCTTTACAAATGGAGATTGCCCATCCTCTCTATGCAGAAAAGTATGCACATAGTGCCAGTACACGCATACTTTTACCTTCCTGGGAATGGAGTCCGGGAAGCCTTGCGCACGTGTCCAGTTACACACATACGCGTCCTCACATTAAGTTCTCTGGAAAAAGTGCGTGCACTTGTAAAAGTTACGTTTTTCCCTTAGAAAATGGGCATAAGGTCTGCAGGTAAAAGGCAGCTGCGGCGTTTACACTTCTGCACAAAGTTTGAAAGTTGCCATTCATCCAGTCTTAGGAAGCGTGCTTTGTCACAAGTTGTAAAGGTGAGGGTCTTGTTTTTCACAAGATTTTGCTAAAGGTACAAAATGGGAGAGATCCTCTGGAAGGCAGAACTTATGCTGGAACAATTGCAGTTGTTAGCTTTCCGGCGTGAATGTTGTTGGCCAGGCAAATCTGTGTTCATTTTAGGTCATAGTTATTAGTGGAACATGCAATTCAGTCACTATTATACTGAAAAGAGGGCACTTAATGTGGGTATTTTTTTACTAAGCGGCATGGAAATATCATCTCTTTTATGTCTTTATAAATTCCCAGTGGCAATGTTTTGCGGATAAAATCCCTTTTTTGCCACGAGCTTTCCAGTTCCAGCACATAACATCTGGCTTATATAAAATTAATAGAACTATTAATTGCTGCATTAGCAAACTGCACTTGTTTTTACTGACTGTAACACACTTAAGGTCCTTTTCAGCAGGAAATACTAAGCTGGCATTGTACTGTATTACATTATCACTTACGGTTCGTATTTGTAAGTCTGAAAATTTAAGACAGCTGAGATAATAAAATGTTATTAAGAAAAATGCTGATGCCTAGCTGATGTCCACAACTGTTGCAATTCTTTTATTTGTTTTTTTAATACAGTAGTGGTGCTCCAGATACTTGCCATAAATCTTTGTTCTCTTAATTGGATGTTAGCACCCATTATATTTTTGCCTTTGATAGTGACTAGTAGGGGTGGGGGAGGCGATGAGGGGGGGTCACTCAGACAACTTATTTCCAGCAGATTGGCAGGTAGAAAAAGAATGACCACCTCCCACCAAAACAGAAGAAAAAATGAAATCTCAAGACATCACACAAGCTACGGCATCTAACACTGCCTCAAACTAAGTCATTTCTGCAAGAAACTTTGATAAAGGGAAATGTTCTCACCTAAAATTGCAGTTGGCACAAATGGATCTGTCATACATCATAAGCAGGTCAGTGCAGAAGAGGTGAAAAGAGAAAGAACAGTAAATGACTGACAATGCACCCCAGGGTTTTTTGTTTTTTTTTCCCCCTGTAGAAAACTACAAGCAGCATCTGGTCAAAAATATGTAACAATTGTGTGGTTCCGTCTTACTGTGAGCAATAATATTGCTACTGTGGACAAGGACAGCTTTGATGACTATAAATGGCGATGAAGAGATGAAACAATCACACAAAACGCTTACTGCTTACCTGGGTAGTAGGAATTGGGGACCGTTGTGCTCAGTGTGTTAGTTTTCATTGTGAATGAAGATGGGGAAGATACAGCTGAAATAATGAGAGAAATGAGTCAGTGATGTCTGAGGGTAATACTGCAACTGTACTAAAAAAAATATTAATTTAATGTGCTGTAGTTGCAGAAGTCTTCAGAGGAGAGCTAATGCCGCTGAGCTGACCACCTGCGATTCACAAAAAGGCTAGCAGCACTTGGGCTAATGAGGATTCATTGGAGCACCCTTTATTAGAGATGGGCAAAACATATAAGGCCAGACAACCAGACTGAATTTAGCCCAATCTGAGTTCATCCGATTTGCAGGGGAAATCCATTGACCTTGATGTAGTGCATTTTTAACATCCTGGGTCTCCAACTCCATTTTAAAAAATCAAAATATTAGTTGGTTGGTGGCTTGGCCAATGGTAGTCCATCACAAAACAGGTTTCTGGCCATCCCTTGGATTATAAATTGGTGATAGCCTGCCTAACATCAAAGCATGCAGGGACAGAGCAGAGGGAACAGGTTTTACATTAGGCCTAACTGTTGTGCACTCTCTCTGGTGATCACTGCTCAATAGTCACCCCAGATTTACATGATTAGTTTGTTACATACATGGTTCACACACACATATACACGCACAGTGGATTTGTGGGGGACAAATACATATTATTCTGTGATTTTGTTAATGTGTGATCACTGTGGGCTAGTGAATTGGGTCCCTGCTCATTGGTCATTCAAACAAATCATTTTTATTCAGTGTATTACATACACAGCATACACATGCTACCTGGATTTCTGGGACAGACATAACTTTTGTGTGCGCAGAAGTAGGGAAATGTGTGACTCTGGTTCTGTGAGTGCCTCTCCTCACTATCCTGCTTCATGGACAGATTTTATTGCTATAGCTATGTATTGTTTAGTCAAATTCCCAGCTATTAGAAATAACAGGGACAAAGGATACATGCTAAGCAGAGGCCATGGAAGAACTGGATACAAATAGTGTAGGATGATATCACTAAGTCAATTTCACATACTTGTTGCAGAACTTATTTGCAAAATAGCAGCAAACTGTCATGGGCACCTTCAGAAAAGAGGTAATAATAGTACAGCAACACTACCAATAGCATTGTCAGAAAAAAGGACAGTACCCAAAAAGGAGGAAGTGACAGGCATTACATGTAGTGGTTTACAGAGAGTGACCATCCATGCCACGGTTCTGGAACATCAACTTCTAAATACGGTGTCATTACCCCCACCATGTAGAAATATAATGAAACCTAATTCATCCTTAGCGACCCTCATTTTCAGTGTAAACAATTTCACCCATAAATTACTGAATATTTTTTGTCTCTCTTGAACAGCTGTGGAGGCAGCATTTCCAAATTTTCCTGAAGCCATAATTTTCCTTCTCCCCATAAGAACATAAGAAATGCCACACTGGGTCAGACCAAGAGTCCTTCAAGCCCAGCATCCTGTTTCCAACAGTGGCCAATCCTGGTCACAAGTACCTGGCGAGTACTCAAACATTAGATAGATCACAAGCTACTATTGCTTATTAATTACCGTCATAGCAGTTTATGAATTTATCCTCTAAGAACTTATCCAAACCTTTTTTAAACCCAGTTACACTAACTGCTGTAACCACATCCTCTAGCAATGAATTCCAGAGCTTAACTATGCGCTGAGTGAAAAATAATTTTCTATGATTTGTTTTAAATGAGCTACTTGCTAACTTTATGGAGTGCCCCCCGGTCCTTCTATTATTTGAGAGAGTAAATAACCGATTTACATTAACTTGTTCAAGTCGTTTCATGATTTTGTAGACTTCTGTCATATCCCCTCTCAGTCATCTCTTCTCCAAACTGAAAAGCCCTAACTTCTTTAGCCTTTTCTCATAGGGCAGCGGTTCCATGCCCCTTATCATTTTGGTTGCCCTTCTCTGCACTTTCTCCAGTGCAGCTATATCCTTTTTTTTTAAATTTATATTTTATTGAAAGTTTTATATGCAGTACAATATCAAAACTGTTGTACAAACACAAGAATGCATATCCTTTTTAAGATGCAGTGACCAGAACTGCTCACAGTGTTCAGGATGCGGTCTCACCATGGAGCGATACAGAGGCATTATGACATCTTCTGTTTTATTTTCCATTCCCTTCTTAATAATTCCTAACATTCTGTTTGCTTTTTTGATTGCCACAGCACACTGGGTCGACGATTTCAATGTATTATCAACTATGATGCCTAGATCTCTTTCCTGGGTGGTAACTCCTAATATAGAACCTAACATTGTATAACTACAGCAAGGGTTATTTTTCCCTATATGCATCACTTTGCACATCTCCACGTTAAATTTCATCTGCCATTTGGAAGCCCAATCTTAGAGTCTCGCAACATCCTCCTGCAATTCATCACAATCCGCTTGAGATGTAACTACTCTGCATTATTTTGTGCCATCTGCAAATTTGATCACCTCACTCATTGTACCCCTTTCCAGATCATTTATAAATATATTAAAAAGCATCGGTCCAAGTACAGATCCCTGAAGCACTCCACTGTTTACCTTTTTCCACTGTGAAAACTGATCATTTAATCCTACTCTCTGTTTCCTGTCTTTTAAACAATTTGCAATCCACAAAAGGACATCGCCTCCTATCCCATGACTTTTTAGTTTTCTTAGAAGCCTCTCATGTGGGACTTTGTCGAACGCCTTCTGAAAATCCAAATACACCACATCTACCGGTTCAACTTTGTCCATATATTTATCCACCCTTCAAACAAATGTAGATTTGTGAAAAAATGCCTCTGACCTCCTCAGACATGAGCCAAGAGGAGCCTATGTAGGCTCAGTTTTGTTGATCTCATCTCCATGTGCTGAGAGTTCTGACGACCTCATCGCCATGCGCCTGAGAAGCCACTGCTTAGGTCAGGGATGAGCAAACTGGGTGATCAGTCCCCCAGGGAGGGCTTGAACAGTACTGAAGGGGGACAAACTGGCTGCCCAATCAGGGAAGAAAAGAATAGCCACATGTGCCATGGAGGCTCTCCTCCAAGAACTTATCCAATCCTTTTTTAAACACCGCTATACTAACTGCTCTAACCACATCCTCTGGCAACAAATTCCAGAGTAATTGTGCGTTGAGTGAAAAAGAACTTTCTCCGATTCATTTTAAATGTGCCACATGCTAACTTCATGGAGTGCTCCCTAGTCTTATCTGAAAGAGTAAATAGCTGATTCACATCTACTCGTTCTAGACCTCTCATGATTTTAAACACCTCTATCATATCCCCCCTCAGCCTTCTCTTCTCCAAGCTGAAAAGTCCTAACCTCTTTAGTCTTTCTTCATAGGGGAGCTGTTCCATTCCCCTTATCATTTTGGTCGCTTCCTCCTCTTTGGTTTCTCAATTTTATATGCTGCTTCTTTGCAATCTATTCAGAAGGCATCTACAAGTATTATTTCCTCTCCTAATAACCACTTTTGTCTCCCCCCTCTCCTCTATCAAATGCTTCATTATTTTAAATGTCCAGGATTTTACTGCTTCCTCTAGTTGTCTTCACAGGGGGTGGTCTTCATAGGCATATTCCCCCTTCCTTCAGATCCAAGATGTGAGTTCTTTCTATGGTGGCATAGGTAGTCCTTTGTGGCCCAGGCGATGGTGTGCTTTTCCTTAAGAGTGCACTTTTCTGTAATTGTCTTGGCTGCTGGGACAAACAGGCTGGACATAGATTGGGTGTTGAAATAAAATTTACTGATTATCTCAAAAACGTCCATCAATGGGGACTCCACAAATGAAAATGTACAATGGAAATATTTACACTGTCTTCCTGGGTCCTTTTCAAAGTTCCTGGGAGGGAGCTTAACAGTGTTCCTCGCAGTGTATAAACTGTCCCTGTGGGTTAAGGAAATCCTATTGGGGGGAATTCCCTGAATCCTGGAAAAATCCTACTTGAGTCCAATGTTCTGTCTCTTGTCCACAGGCTGTGTCCTGGTTTCTTAGGGTGGAGATGCTGTTGAGGATTTCCTGATCTTCTTCCATGTCCCTGAAGGGGTTAAAGGGTCACTTAGGAAAGATATGGCTATCGTGGGAAGACTACATTAATTCTTTGCATTGGAGTTTACTGAGGAGGATGTTGGGAAGATATCCAGGTTTTCAAAGGTGACGATTCAGATGAACTGACCCAAATCATGGTGAACCTGGAAGAGGGGTAGGCCAGATAGACAAACTGAAGAGTAGCAAATCACCTGGACCAGATAGTATACATCCCAGGGTTCTGAAAGAACTAAAAAATGAAATTTGTAACCTATTATTAAAATCATCCATTGTACCTGAAGACTGGAAGGTGGCCAATGTAACCCCAATATGTAAAAAGGTCTCCAGGGATGATCCAGGAAACTATAGACCATTGAGCCTGACTTCAGTGCCAGGAAAAACATGGAACTTATTATAAAGAATAATATCACAGAACATATGATAAACATGATTTAATGGCACATAGCCAAGGGGAAGTCTTGCCTCACAATTCTGATACACTTTTTTGAAGGGGTGAATAAACATGTGGATAAAGATGAACCAGTAGATGTGGTGTATTTGGATTTTCAGAAGGCGTTTGGCAACGTCTCTCATGACAAGCTTCTAAGAAAACTAAAAGTCTTGGGATAGGAGGAAGAGATTTCGTTTTGTGGATTGCAAACTGGTTAAAAGACAGGAAACAGAGAGTAGGACTGAATGGTCTGTTTTCACAGTTGAAAAAGGTAAACAGTGGAGTGCCTAAGGGATCTGTACTTGGACTGGTGCTTTTTAATATATTTATAAATGATCTGGAAAGAGGTATGATGAGTGAGGTGATCACAAGTAGTTAAATCAGAGTAGTTAAATCACAAGTGGATTATTATACATTGCAGGAAGACCTTGCGAGACTGGAAGATTGGGCATACATATGGCAGATGAAATATAATGTGGACAAGTGCAAAGTGATGCATATAGGGAAAAATAAGCCATGCTGTAGTTATATGATGTTAGGTTTAAATTTAGGAGTTACTACCCAGGAAAAAGATCCAGGTGTCAAAGTTGATAGTATGTTGAAATTGTTGGCTCAGTGTGTGGTGACGGGCAAAAAAGGCAAACAGAATGTTAGGAATTATTAAGAGTGGAATGGAAAATAAAAGGGAGGATGTCATAATGCCACTGTATCACTCAATGGTAAGACCGCACCTTGAATACTGTGTGCAATTCTGGTCATTGCATCTCCAAAAAGATATAGTTGCACTGGAGAAAGAACAGAGAAGAATGACCAAAATGATAAATGTTATGGAATGGCTCCCCTATGAGAAAAGGCTAAAGAGGTTAGGGCTGTACAGCTTGAGAAGAGTCAGCTGAGGAGGGATATAAAATAAGTCTACGGATTCATGAAAGGACTTGAATGGGTAAATGTGAAATGATTATTTACTCTTTTGGATAATGCAAGGACTAGGGGTCACTCCATGAAGTTAGAAATTAGCACATTTAAAACAAATCGAAGCAAATTCTTTTCTACTCAATGTACAATTAAGCTCTGGAATTCGTTGTCAGAGGATGTGGTTAAGTCAGTTAGTGTAGCTGGGTTTAAAAAACATTTGGATAAGTTGCTGTAGAAGTCCGTAAACTGCTATTAATCAATAGGGAATAGCCATTGTTTGTTGCCGGCATTTTTAGCAAGAGATCTATTTAATGATGGGTACTTGGCAGATATTTATATCTTGGATTGGCCAGTGTTGGAAACAGGATACTGGGCTTAATGCACCCTTGGTCTGATCCAGTATGGCATATCTTATGTTCTATGTACTTATGTAACTTCCAATAGATGTGACTTTTCTGAAGGAAAAGTCTGATGCACACAGGAAGCCAGCTATACCAGCCCAGCTTCCCTATGAGGAGCGGTGGATCAAAAAGCATCCACACAAACAAAAGGGGGAAACCTTCTGCAATTCCAAAATTGTCTCTGGCTGGGGCGGTGCTGTCACTGGTCTTGCTCCTTCTATGGTAGAGGTTGGCTCACAGATCTTCATCTCTTTTCCTCTGGATCTGGGGACTACCTTCACTATAAGGGTTCAGGTTTTCATTCCAGTCACCAAATATCCAAAATCTTAGTTTCTCTTTAAAAAATGAGGCAGACCATCTCAGGTGAGTCTCCTCTGAATACAAGTACATTAAGTTAGGTTAGTAGGCCTAACTTAGCAAAGAAACACAAAAATCAGCTTCTCACTTTCCAAAGACTAACTGAAACTGACCACACTGCTCTTACTCCTAACCCCCCCCCCACCCAAGTAGACTGAAACTACCAATCACAGCCTGCCTTAAAGGAGGGGCTGCACAGGACTGATGTCTCTCACTAAGCTGATCTAGTGGCTGACCAACAGGTTGCCACATAAAGTTTCTAGTTCCCTCTTTTGGGGTTATGTACCCCTCTTACTTTTCACTATATATCAACATTCATTTCCACTCCCATCTCACATCCTCCTCTTTATGCAAATCTATTTTTTCTTGGTTCCATTTATTTCCTCAGATCATTCATGCCTCTAAGTCTTTATCACTGCTGTCCTCAATGTATGGAATTTGCTATTCTGGCAATATGCAATACCTTGTCTCTCTTCATCATTTAAGTCCTACAAGATGATGTATTGCTTCTGCAAAACATCCTATTAATGTATTTAATATTTATTTATTTATTTACAATATAGGCTGCATAATCCAATGTTCAAGGCAACCTACAGCAAAAACAACATAATTAAAATAAAATACTCATTACAATGACAGACTACTAAAATCTGCTGATCACGTCTCCAACCAGAAGCATTCCTGCAGCTGTTCCACCTTCAACTCTCTTGTTTTTACAGCTGCTTCTTATTTAGATCATAATTTTTATGTCTTGAGTGATTGTGTATTGGATATTTATTTTTTTATTTTATTTATTTAAAAGAATTTATATGCCGCCTATACATGGTTCTAGTGATATAATGTAATCACTTGTAAGATATCACTGCCTATCCAGGACAGACTTTGTCATCTTCCTTCTTAGTATTCCACTATCTTGGGTAGCTGAGCACACGAGACTAGCTATTTAGCTAATATCCAGCACCCCTCCCTTTCCATGTCATTCCACAAAGCTGTCGCCAGAACATTCAACCTCCTAGGTCCCTTGTATAGCTGCCAGACAGGCCAAGCTAAGCAAGCAAGCATCTGCATTTCTTCTGGGACTTGTGGATCGGCAGTATACAAATCATTTAAAATAAATACATAAAGTAATGATGAGAATTTGCTTTCTGAAGCAGGAAACTACAAAGTTGGGGATGTCTTCTTTTCCTGCTATGGGTGATACAAAAATATATCTATGTTGGATGCCTTTTTAGGGGGTGAGGGAGAAGCATGCTGTTGAGGAGTGCTACAGCTGCATTTCCCGCTAAAACCTGCACTTTTCATTCTTGGCAGAAGAGACAGGTTTCCTCCAGTGTCTGCAGATAATTGAGACTGCTGTTTTAATTAGGCTGAAGGATTTTGGATGGTCATTGGGGAATCACCTGCTGCCATGACAACTAAAACTAGTGCAAGCAGATGTGGATGAGTCTAATGTATCTGTGGGAGTTACTGCATTGTGATCAAATAATAAGGATTCAGAGGACGAGTTCCATTTGGAAGTTTTTGCTCATTTCCCTAGTCTGAAGGATGAAGTTTTCTTCTTTTGTTGCTACTGCTCTTTTACCAATTTTATTAGCAGTACCTGATCTATTCTTGCTGCATTCTGCCAGTAACTCTCAATGTGTGCTTCAGTACCCTGCTGCCTCTGTTTTCTTTTCTTTTTTATACTTTGTATTTATTATATTTTACAAAGAGTCCAGGAAACATTTTTTGAACACAACATTGAGGGAAGAAAATAAAATCAAAATTAATCACAAAAAAAAAAAAGAAAAAAATATAAATTAACCAAGTCAATGTGAACAGTTCACAAAATAAGTGGGAGGTAGAGTACCCAATTTCAAAAAATGCTAAATAGAAAAAGCCAACACACTACTGATGGACCTAACTGTATACCTTCGAGTGAATTCTACACTTACCCTTCATGCTCAGACTTAATCTCAAATTTTCAAAGCAAATTTATATGCATAAGTTCGCTTTAAAAATTTTTGCAGGCAATTGTCCCGTTACACGCCCACATTATCTGGCAAAAGGTTAAGGGGGAAAACTTATATATACATACTGTTTGCAACCCCAAAGACTGCGCATAAGTTCCACAGCTCCCCCCCAACCCCTGCAACATCTCTCCCAGTCTGAGTAAAAGCACATTGCTTAACCAAGTCATACGTGTAATTTTACACAGGCATCCCTGCTGGACCATAAGAGTTACTTTACTGCTCGTGGTTGTATGGCTTGAATGACAAGCTAATGGACACTGCTTGAAATTCAGTTTTCCTCTTACCACCTCCTAAAAACATCCACTGTGGGAATTTCCACCCTGCAGCATTCTCTCCCTAGAAATGCTTCCTCCGGTCTGACTTGCAGACCATACTGCATATGGCCTTGGAAGCTCCTCAATACAGCATGTTTCATTAGTCCAATGAAAAGTGTCAGACGCTACAAAACATTTGAGCACTGTGTTAAATGTAAAACTATTTGAAAGAAAGCCAACAAGTCAATGATACATTTGTAAAGCTAGTGGATGTTGCAGCTTGAAATGTTTTTCGGCACCGTATTCCAAACGGAATTTATACAGGTGCCGGCACTTAAATGCAGGGCTGCCCTTAGGTGGAGGAAACCAGGGCAACCGCCAAGTGCTCCACCCTCTCCGAAACTGGTGGCAGGATCTCCCCTCCCTCTTCCCCCGGCCTGCTGGTGCCTCCTCTGCCACCATCATGGCATGGGAAGAGCACCAGCGTGGGGAGGAGGCAGTGACAGATTTTTGTTGGCCCTCGGCACTGTTTTTGGGGAGGGGAGGGAGGCAGAAGGTCCGAGGCACAGTTTCCTGTGTGAGCTCAGAGTGAGATTCTGTGGCAAGAATTAAACAATTCTGAAGCACACTAGTAAACATTTCCATCTTTGACATTGTATGATAAAAATGAAATAGTTTTCTAACCTTGTTTGGATCTGTATAATTTATTTGGTGTCCATTGGGTCAGTAAAAGGAAATCTCCAGCATCAGTACAAGGGATGTGGAAAGGAGGAGGCGGCTAAGAGAACCAAGAATGGGGAATGGGGAGGAAGGAGGATAAGGAATGTGTTAAGGAGAAGATGGGAGATGGGGAAGAATAAGGAAGAGGGGGAGGATCAGAAATCTGGGATGGGGAAGAGGAGGGAGGAAATGGAGGAAGGAGTGTGTGTGGAGGGGGATCAGAGGAGGCAGGACCTAGAATCAGAAATTTGGGGTTGTGGTGGTGGTGGGAGCTGGTCCCAGGATCTGGTGAGAAAGGAGAGTTCCACGTTCTGGGGATACAATCTGAGATCAGGTGGTGGGGGAGAATTTTAATTTCAGTGGAGGAGGGGGGAAGTGTCCCTTCCATAGTACAATCAAACTCTCCCTTGTATCCCTCTACCCTCTCTAACTTCCCACCCAATCTGGCATACCCACTCAGTGCCAAACCCTTCTGTCTCTCTCTCACACAAATGCTGTCCCCAGTTCCCTCTCTCTCATACAGGTACACCCCCCCCCCCCAACCAATCCCCCCTCTCGTCCTCCAGTTCCTCTCCTCACTGCCCCAATGACCTCTCTCAGACCTTTCCTAATCTCCCCAAAATGATCAACCTTTGCTTTGCCTGCTCTAGGCTTACGTCGCCCCCTCCCTTCCTTTCCCTGAAGGACAGGGACTAGATGAGGGAGCAGAGTGGCTGTTCTTTGCTCTACTATGTCTGTTCCAGTTTTAGCCTCTCCCCTCCTGTTCCCTGTGAAGATAGGGGCTACAGCATGAAACAGAGGGCTGTTCTCTGCTGAGTGAGATTCAGCTCTGCCGGCTGATAGCAAATCTTCAGTTGACCTGCTGCTCGCCTCTCCCCACCCGGTTTTTTGCCTCCCTAGACATGGGCCTAGTGTGCCTATTGCAAATTCAGGCCTGGAAGGAGGTTGAAAGAAAGAGAGGTACCACTGCTGTTTTCCTCTCTTTCTCCTCTCCCTCCCCCACTGGTGCTTTTCTTAGATTTAAATTCAGGAAATTCTATTGTCATGACAAAACGTGTACATGTGTTGCCAAAGTAATACATAAAGGGGTGGGATTTTCAAACCCCAGCGTGCGTAAGTCTTGGGGCTTGAAAAAGGTGGGTCTGAGGGGTGGGGGCGGGGCTAGAGGCACTTGGCACAGCGGCCATTTGCCGTTGTGCCGGGGGATCGCGCGCCGGCTCCTGCTATGAGACAGGAACAAAAGGTGAGATAAAAAAAAAATCGGGCTAGTTAGGATAGGGATAGGGGAAGGGGAAGGGAGGTTAGGCTAAGGGGTTGGGAAGTTCCCTCCCAGTCCGCTCCTTAATGGGAGCGGACTGGGAGGGAACTGGGGAAGGCCCCGATGCGTCGCCGCGCGTAACTGCATAACTCTACCCCCCCTTGCGTGCGCCGACCTGGCATGTTATAAAATTGCGCGTCCGCGTGTGTGCGATGGGTAGCGCACGCACGTGGGCGTGCGCGCGTAAGTTCTGAAAATCTTCCCCAAAATGATTAAAAGGAAAATAAAGAAGAAAAAATAAATACTAATGCTAATAACAGCAATTAAAACTACAGGGTGGAGATAAATTAATAGTGTGGACAGTTTCCACGCTCTGGTGCTATTCTGTATGTCCTTAATCATGGCAGACAGGGCCAGTGCCCCCAGCTTTATTGATCAATGCTCTGCAGAGAACAACTCTCCGTTTCCTGCTCTGTCCAGCCTCTCCCCTCCCAGGAGGTAGCCTGCTGAGATTAGGAGGAGAGGGGCAAGACTGGAGCAGACAGAACATAGCAAAGAAGAGCTATTGTGCTGCCTCATCCAGCCTTTGTCCTCCTGTCATCTCCCAAGGACTGATACAAAAGGGGGGGGAAAAAAAGGTGCTGGTATTATGTACCCTCAGGTACCATCAGAAAACCCTCCCCGAATTAAACCCATGCCCATTGTTCTTCCTCCTAAAAATCTACAAACTGAATCCCAAATAATCTTGAACTTACATCTGCCGTTTAGATTGTGCGTGTCCATGAAAGAGAAAGCGTCGTCACAGTTCGTGCCTTGTTCAGTATAGCTTTTATCCATTGAATTCACCATCACCGTCATTTCCTGCCGGGTGCTGCTCAGTGTTTCCTTCCGCTTTTTAGCCAGTTTTCTTAAAATAAAATAAAATAAACATATCAAATTTTACATTTTCTGATAACGGCTAGAGACTGACTTTCTTCTACAAGCCCAGTGTGTCATACAATTCAAAGTTATTTACCATTATAAAAAGAAAGCACTGTTTAAAGAAATCAACTTGTCTAATATATTTATTTATTTAGTTTAATTTGATTGCATGCCCTACGGTATCATCGCAGCCCAGGCTGAGTTATAAATAATCTATATAATATTTACAACATAATATAAACATGATTGCACATTAAACCATGTACAAAATAATTATATCCAACAAGCCTTGCAATTTAAATACATAATAAAACCCAAATACCCATAACAATCTTTAAAATATGGTATTTATAAGCATTAATATTCCCTTTCTCTAATATGAAATAAAATAGACCTACTATTAATAATCTCATCTAATAACCCAACATCTTCATTTCCAGTGAAGATAACATTCATTATCCCTTGTTCTTCCAGTCATTCAAACCTCCTAAAACATCCCATTTCTCAAATAATAAAAGAATGAGACAGTAGAAAAAAAATAAGATTAACCAAAGATCAGTGAGTGCAGCCAAGACGTGACAATTTTGTGAAAGATCAGATAATTTCATTCTTGGCTTAATTCAATAGGCATCAGGTTCCAAATAACCAGAACATAGTTACTGAAGGCTCTCTGGCTGATAAATACCAGTTTCACCTCAGCAAGACAAGGCACATTCAGAAGAGCATGCTGTGAAGAGCAAAGTACCCTTAAAGGATTATGGTTTGTCAAAATATCAGGTAAATTTGAAAAGAGAAATATTCAGTAAGCCGGCGAGTGGACACATTCTCCAGCTAAAGTTAACCTGATAACTTGTCCCAGATATTCAACGGGATAAATGTTCCGCTGAATATACTCACCTAAAGTTATCCAGCTCCATATAGCTAGAAACTGAAACACCTAATCTGCTATTTTTTGAAGACAATTGGTTAGGCTTTTTAGTTATCTGGCCTTGTGACAGAAGCAGCGTTGGAGTGCCGGCAGCAGCAGAGTTTATACCTCGCTCCCATCGGGGATTTTTCTTTTGATATTAAGGGGGGGGGGGGGGAAGGTGATTGATAAGAGAGTCCAACAGTGGGGATGGGGGGGGGGGGGGGGGGGAGGGGAGAAGATGCAGCCCGGGCAATTGGGGCTGCGAGTGGGTGGGAGGTCCTAGGGTGAAGTCAGATTTAAATATGTAAAAGAAATTGGCAGGGGTGGCTCAAGGCAATCTGCTGCCTGAGGAAAGGGATGAGATGCCGCCCCCCTCCCCCCTCCCCAAGGCATGGCACAGGTTCAAATCAGCGAGAAGGCAAAGGGCTTGAGGAGATCCCCCTTGGAGTCTGGCCCTTTTGGTAATTTGAAATGCTAGGGAAGAGGGGGAGGAGACAGGGATCAGGGTTCTCAGAGGAATGGCAGACAGTGTCAGTGCTAATATTTCTAGGAATCTAGGCAAAAGGTAAATAAAAAAAGGGGGATTGAAGACTGGGCGATTTGACAGAGTGCAAGACAATAAAAAATAGAGAGATTGCAAGAAAGGAGAAGTAAGAAGATTAGGATGGGGCTGGAAGAGTGAGAGAGGGTATAACTGGAAGGGGATGAGAGTGAAAGGGGATGGTTGGGAGAAGTGAGAGGGGATGGCTGGCTGGAGAGAGAGAGGTAGCATAGGCTGAATAATGAAATTGCCATAAAGGAGGTGGCTATTGGAGGGGGTGGAGAAGGAAGCCATTCCTCATACTGTCTATTGCCTTAGACTCTTAGAGCTTTCCATTCGGTTGCCGATCTTAGTGTCATGTGCAAAAAATAAAAATATCAAACACGTCCTACCTATTTTTCTGCAATATTGCTCATGAGGATATTGAACTGAATTAGCTTTTTTACCTGAAGCACATCTCTAGTAGTTATCACGCTTGGTTTAAAATTGGACTCAAAGCTGTCTATGCACAGATATCTGCTTTAATGCAAAATACATTTTTTTATTCTATCTTAGAAATGAAAGACCTCCAAAATGTTGTACATGCAATGGTGACAAATCTAATTTAGTACTATAATTTCCCTTTATCAGGGTAGCACTGTCATGGTTCTGAAGAGAATTCACTTGCATCACAATACACCAGCCAAAATCTTATCTGAAGCACAATAAATGGAATATGTTAACCCTTTATATATGTATTAAATTGCACTGGTTACCAGTTGCTTTTAGAATTAAGTTTACAATTTTTGTCTAGATTTGATGGTCTCCCCACCATCTAAGATTATGTTTCCGTGCATGCTACGTGCATCGTTTAGCTATCTTGCTTCATCACTTTGGAATGCTCTTCCTGTTCAGTTGAGAAAGGAAAATAAATGATAAAAAAAATCCAGAAATTGTGTAAAATATGGCCATTCAATCAAGCTTTTTCAGCAGATAGGTTATCTAAGAACTTTTGTTTATCTTTTATTTTTCAGAGCTGTGAATTTGTGATATTAAATCTGCTATTATTTTGTTCTGAAAGATAATTTGAGTTGAATACTCCTGATTAAATGGCTTAGTCCTATTTAATCATTAAGGCCTCAACATTCAAAAATATCTATGTAAGTTAACTAGATAAAACTTATCCAACTAATTTACATGATATATTCTGCAGCACAGCTATGCTGTTGAATATCAGTGTACAAATAGCTGTTTAGCCAGATAAGTCTTATCTGGATAAGTTAGACTGCTCTATGGCAGTCTAACTTATCCAGTAAACTTAACCAGATAAGTCCGAGTATCTGCACTTATTCAGCTAAGTTAACTAGCTAACTAATGGCGCCCCATTATATCCATTGCCCACCCCTGCGTTATCCAGCAATCCAGCAAAAAAGCAAACAGAATGTTGGGAATTATTAGAAAGGGAAGGTGAATAAAATGGAAAATGTCATAATGCCTCTGTATCGCTCCATGGTGAGACCGCACCTTGAATACTGTGTACAATTTTGGTCGCTGCATCTCAAAAAAGATATAATTGCGATGGAGAAGGTACAGAGAAGGGCTACCAAAATGATAAGGGGAATGGAACAGCTCCCCTATGAGGAAAGACTAAAGAGGTTAGGACTTTTCAACTTGGAGAAGAGACAACTGAGGGGGGATATGATAGAGATGTTTAAAATTATGAGAGGTCTAGAACGGGTAGATGTGAATCGGTTATTTACTCTTTCGGATAGTAGAAAGACTAGGGGGCACTCCATGAAGTTAGCATGGGGCTCATTTAAAACTAATCGGAGAAAGTTATTTTTTACTCAATGCACAATTAAACTCTGGAATTTGTTGCCAGAGGACGTGGTTAGTTCAGTTAGTATAGCTGTGTTTAAAAAAGGATTGGATAAGTTCTTGGAGGAGAAGTCCATTACCTGCTATTAATTAAGTTGACTTAGAAAATAGTCACTGCTATTACTAGCAATGGTAACATGGAATAGACTTAGTTTTTGGGTACTTGCCAGGTTCTTATGGCCTGGATTGGCCACTGTTGGAAACAGGATGCTGGGCTTGATGGACCCTTGGTCTGACCCAGTATGGCATTTTCTTATGTTCTTATAGCTAACAGATACCACTGAACATAACTGGCTATTCAGTCACCACCACTTAGCTGGATAAGTTCTACTTATCCGGCTAAGTAACTTTTGAGTATCGGGCTCTAATATATCTGTAGGTTTAAATAGGGTATATACTTTGTTGATTTTCAAAAATATTATTTTGCTAGTTATAGTATTTTGCTTTTTATTCTGTTTTATGTATTTTATTATACTATCTGCTTTATGAATGTGTTTAATTGAAGATGCAAAATTGTTATGAATATTTTATATTTTATGTTATTTTCATATTATACACTGTTTTGATGTCTCAGGGAACTGTGATATATTAAATTAAATTCTGTTGCTTCCCTTTTTTATACTATCACAAATCAAGCATGCCCTATGCTGAACCAATGGGACTTTCCAAGGGAGTGTCTAACTACCTGGCAATCAGAGGGTAAATGTCACCTGGCCTCTCCTTGCCTCTGTATCTCCCGTGGCAACTCTTCAGCTTCATGGCCTCTGCTTCTGGGTCACTGTTTCAAGCCCCATCAATCCTGACAGTATAACAATCCTACTGGCCCCTACTCTGACCTGATTCATCTGGATGTTCTTGGTGGAAGCATCTGAATCTATTAGATAATGCAGTTGTCCTTGGATGGAACTTGAATCCAGAATCCGTTCAATAAGGGATTCTTGTAGTCAATAAAGCTGTGCCTGCCATAGAGGGAAACTCCCTGGAACTGGGCTTCCCCAAAAAAGAATGTCTCTGAAATCAGGCTCTCCTTAGAAGGAAAGTCTCTGGAGGGCCAAGAACTGAAGTCACATTGACTCTGAATGGATGCTCTGGCATCAACATACCAGAACTTGGGCATGGTAGCATCTCTGGCATCAGCAAAGTTGGACTCAAAAGTGGTGTATTGATTCTTGTGCATACTTCACTTAGGGGCAGATTTTCAAAGGGTTCCGTGCGTAACCCCCGAAAAGCTGCCCCTGCCTGCCCCTGCGCGTGCAAGCCCCAGGATGCACGTATGTCCCGGGGCTTGCAAGAAGGGGCGGGGCATGGGCAGGGGCGGGGCGTGGCCTGAGCCTCCAGGCACAGCAGCCATTTGCCGCTGTGCCTGGGATCGTGGGTTGGCCATTGGCCGGCAGGCGTAACTTCTTCAACAAAAGTAAAGGTGGGTTCTAGATAGGGCTGGGGGGCGGGTTAGGTAGGGGAAGGTGCGAGAGGGAGGCGGAAGGAAAGTTCCCTCTGAGGCCGCTTTGATTTCTGAGCAGCCTCGGAGGGAATGGAGGCAGGCTGCGTGGCTCAGCGTGCGCAAGTTGCACAATTGTGCACCCCCTTGCGTGCGCCGACCCTGGATTTTATAACATGTGCGCAGCTGCGCGCGCATGTTATAAAATTGGGCGTAGATTTGTTCGCTCTGGGTTGCGCGAACAAATCTGTGCCCGTGCGCAGGTTTTAAAAGCTGCCCCTTAATCCTTTTAACTCTTGTTCAGATGAAGAGTAAATTCTTCCATATAGAACTTCCACCCCTGCTTGCAAATTTATTGAGTAATTATGAACTCTATGATGCATGTCTGCAGCTACCTTATCAAACACATCCCAAAATTCTGAATATTTTTCAGACAAGTATCTCACCTTTCCATTGGTTACAGTACAATATTTGAATTTGTGCATGGTCTCTTCTGGCCTGTTCTTCTGTTCTACATTGGGAAGAAAATTCTTTTGGCAGAAGGTGGAGGTGGATGTAAAGGTCATCTGATACATCCTTCACTGAAAGTGTGATAATGATGTTCCAGCTATGGTAATCCCAAGATAATTGCAAGGAGTAGGAAATGGTAAATATGAAAATGAATTACTATGTGGTGGTCATGACTTGACATTATCAATAATTCACCATTGGCATACTCATCCCCTTATCTTGTAATGGATCCTTGTGTTGCTGAGCAAATGTGAGGCCCATGAAACTCACTGAAACCCCTAAATTGGAACTGTCACATGGGAGGTTCAAGCTTCCAGTAACACATTTGGTCTGAGAGGGTTTATCAATACTTGTGCCACACTCCACTCCTGTTTTTGGCTTATTGGGGCATTTGACTTGTCAGTGCCTTGCAAGCCTGCAATAGAGGCAGAGACTTCAATGACACCTCTCATTTTCCTCTACTGATAGCCAAAGTCTCATGATATTAATAATCATAGACTCATCCACATGTCATTGTCTACTGGAAAACAATGCACTTCTCTCAGAACCAGGGTTGTCTTCTTTTATTCCCTTGGCTCTGTTTCATCAGGCAGCCTTCGACTCAGACATAAAGAATGATTAGAGCCTCTTGACTCTCCAGAGAGTCCGTTATGTAGCTTGCAAGACACCCTCTAAAATGAGTCTGAAGTGTTCTTTCCAGTCCAGATCATTGGCCCAGTGACAAAACTCTGCCATGTCCATTCATCTTGGTAGAGATACATAAAACTATTCTCTGTTAGCTAGACCTGATCTGGTTCCCTAAAGGCCTGAAAGATGGCAGCTGCCAGCTGGTCCACACAGTCAATGACTGGATTATCTTGCTCTAGCAATGGAGTAGCCCAGGCCAAGGCCTCCTTTGAAAGCAGGCCAACAATGAATTTCTACTTAAGAAAGTCTGTATTATAAGCAGGTCTGCCGGCATCCCCGTAATTCCGTGGAATGAATCATAAAATCTACCTTTTCCTGCAGATTTTGTCCGTTTCCATGGAATTTCTGCAGCAACCCAGAGGGCCTTGCCAGCAACACATTCTAAGTCCCCCCCCACCCCACCCCACCCCTCACACTGATCCAGCAGCAGGAAAAGCAGGATAGTACCATTAGCACATTGGGCTGCTTCCTCTTCTCTTGTTATCCCGACATGAATGCAGCTTTCAAGTACATGATTATGTGCTAAGCCATGCAGTTGAAAGGTGCAATCGAGTCCAGGTGGCAAGAAATGAGGTGCCGCTGTTATAGTCCTCTTCTTGCTGCCAATCAACATGGGTGGGGCAGGTGAAGAGTACTCAGGTGTGAGATGAGGGTTTGAATAGAAAGGCTTGGAGGTGGGTTGAACAGAGACAAGTCAAGGGATGGGGTGGAGGCAGTAGTGAATGAAGGGATTGGAATGGGTACAGGGGGAGGAGGGGCAATGAATGAGGAGATGGGGCAAGATTAAGGGGTAGAGGGTAGATCGAGCAACAGTGGGGATGGGTGTAAAAAGTGAATGACGGGATTGGAGAAGGTTTGAGGGGATGGAGCAAAATATGAGGGCTTGGGATGGTAGGAGGCAAGAGTGAGAGTATTACAGCAGGGGGAGGGGATAGTGAGTAATAAGTTTGGGAGCAAGACTGAGGAGATGGGGTAAGAGACAATTAATGGATCAGAAAGGATGCAGGGGAGGGAGGGTGAGTGAATGAGGGATGGATGGAGAGTAAATCAGGGGGCAGAGAAGGCAAGAGTGAGGGTGAGTGAAAAGATCAGAAAAGGGAGTGCAGAAAGAGAGAGTGAGGTGATTGAAGGGGCTGTGAATGAAGGGAACGAAGGGTGTGAAAGAAGAGGTTGGTGTTGAGAGGAGGGGTGAGTTAATCATCCTTTCCTCTCCAAATCCTGTATCTCTCCTCCAATCCAGGATCCTCTTTTTTTCCTCCTGCTTCTTGCTGGCCCTTGCCTCTTCTCATTCCTTTTCCTTTTCCCTCTCATTCCCATATCCTCCCCTCTTCCATCCTCTATCCTTCTACCCTTTTTGCCTGAGATTTCTTCTACATTGCCTTTCTCTCTCCCAGTCCCCTAGATTCCCCTTTTCTTTATCCTCTTCCTCCCTTTCCAGTACCATCACTAAGATCTTCTTCCCTCGAAAAAAGAACCAAATAAATTAACTGGACATAGAAACACCAGAAAAGGACTTAATTTTCATAAATTAAAATAAAAAGCTATGTTAATATGTAAATGTATATGCAATATGCAAATTTGTCATAGAATTTTGAAAAATCTGCCATGGAATTTGCTAACTTTTTGCTGCAGAATCTTGATAAATCTGGGAGGGGGGTACTTCTAAGTATGTGGATGTGGTCCAAACCATAGTTACTCTCATTGAAGAATTCATGGAATTCCTTTCTTATTTCATAAAATATATCTGGGAGTGACATTTGAGGGTGGGTAGGTAGCTGGGGATGACTGTTCAGTTTAGAACAGGTTAGATGTCCACAAGGTATTAACTTTCTGCTGGAGGCTGCGGAGCTGGGCCTGTATAGTTTGAACAGTGTTTATTCAGTCCTCCAAAATGTCAGGCATCCTAGCTGCTGTTCCATCCCAGCCGAGCCTCTGATTTTGGGTTGGTACAAATCAGAAACCCAGGAGAGGGGTGCGGAGTAGGACTGAAGACATGGCTGCAGAGTAGGACCGCTGGAGCAGACTGCAGAGCTGAATGCAGTGCAAGATAGAGATGTGAATCGTGTCCTCGATCGTCTTAACGATCGATTTCGGCTGGGAGGGGGAGGGAATCGTATTGTTGCCGTTTGGGTGTTTAAAATATCGTGAAAATCGTTAAAATCGTGAGCCGGCACACTAAAACCCCCTAAAACCCACCCCCGACCCATTAAATTAAATCCCCCACCCCAAATGCCTTAATACTTCATCAACTTTGGGAGGGAAGTACTTACTTGCCCTAAACCAATGGCAGGAAAACCGGCACACTAAAACCCCCTAAAACCCACCCCTGACCCTTTAAATTAAATCCCCCACCCTCCCGAACCCCCCCCCAAATGCCTTAAATTACCTGGGGGTCCAGCGGCGGTCCGGAACGGGCTCCTGCAATTGAATTGTGTTGTCTTCAGCCGGCGCCATTTTGCAAAATGGCGGCCGCAAAATGGCGGCGGCCATAGACCAACACGATTCGACTGCAGGAGGTCGTTCCGGACCCCCGCTGGACTTTTGGCAAGTCTTGTGGGGGTCAGGAGGCCCCCCCAAGCTGGCCAAAAGTCCCTGGGGGTCCAGCGGGGGTCTGGAAAACGATCTCCTGCTGCAAATCGTTTTCCGTACGTTTTCCTGCAGTCGAATCGTGTTGGTCTATGGCCGCCGCCATTTTGCAAAATGGCGGCGGCGGCTGAAGACAACACAATTCAATTGCAGGAGCCCGTTCCGGACCGCCGCTGGACCCCCAGGTAATTTAAGGCATTTGGGGGGGGGGGTTCGGGAGGGTGGGGGATTTAATTTAAAGGGTCAGGGGTGGGTTTTAGGGGGTTTTAGTGTGCTGGTTTTCTTGCCATTGGTTTAGGGCAAGTAAGTAAGTTCCTGCCTTCCCCCTTCCCCCGATTTACGATTTTTTAACGATAAATCGGGGGAATTGGTATTGTATCGTGGCCCTAACGATTTTTGATGATTTAAAATATATCGGACGATATTTTAAATAGTCAAAAAACGATTCACATCCCTAGTGCAAGAACAAGGCAAGATGAACACAGCTTGCCCTCTTTACCATCACAAATGAAGGCAAACCCTGGGCAGAACTAACGGGATTTTTCGAAGGCTTGACTGGCAAACAGAGGGAAAATGTCTCCTGGACTTTCTTTGCCTCATCTCCCATGGCTCCTCTGCAACTTTCCGGTCTCTGCCTTCTAGAGTCGCTAGTTCATGATCCTGCCAACTAATTATTAGAGGTAATTTTGTAACATTTCACATAAGTTAGTCGGCAAATATGTACATAAGTTGCACCTATTCTCAAAGCAGACATGCTGTTTGGCGCGCACAGTTTTGCAGAGAGAATTTATATGCATACTTTTTTAAATAAAAAAATATGTGAATGCACACCCCAACCCTGCCCAGATACTGCTCTCAGAAATGCCTCTCCCCTGAGTGTGTAAAAGTATATGCAGCATACAGTAATCTTGCCCGTGTAAAGGGACATTTCTGTAGGATAAAGCACTGCATTACCAGAAGTCCCTTTGAAAATTACCCTCTACGCTGAAAATTACCCTCTATGAGGGAAATTTTCAAAAGTCATTTACGCAGGTAAATTATTACTATTCAGGCATGTAAACTGGCTGAGAAATGCCCTCCCTCAACTTGGCTTAAAGTATGTGCATGTTTTAGCTGCATTTAGAGAAGGTGTTTCTGGGAGTGTGTACAGGTCAGGAGAGGAAAATAATGCACTTAAATTGTATTTTCGAATGCACGCACATTACTTTCTATGAAAAAAGTACCCACAGGAAAAGCAAGCGCAAATGCAAGCAGGTACTTTGCAATCACCACAAATTTCAAAACAAATATAAACAAAACTAGCTCAAAATTACCTACCTACTTTGTCCCTATGTGGTACTGTTTGAAAATTGTTCCCTAAATATGTCACAGTACAATGCTATGTTGAAAATGGGTTTGGGATCTTTAAGAACCATTGCTGTAAATACCAGATATCTCGATTCTGTACTAGCACTACAACAATGGGATACGTTTCCTTACAGTTTGGGATTTATAACAAAGGAGATTTACTTGTATTTTTTCATTCTTGTATAATTTTTCCTGCTTTTTATGGTGAAACTATAGGCCCTCTTGGAATGACAAGAAATATATTATCAGTCTAGTAAGTTCTACCAAGGGGCCAGGTTGGAAGAAAATCCATCTTACACTTATTGAGCTGCTGACAAATAACTCAGGCTCAAATATTGACACAAGGAGTCCATTCGTACTGAAACCCTCAGGGGTCACATCTAAAACAGCAGCATATTTGACACAACCTTATTGACCTGCACATATTCCTTAAAGTTTGAAAAATATCCACCTTACAGTTGTACAGTTTCAGTCAAAAAAAGTAAAAGCTAATAAACAAGCTCAGTATGTCTCAAAAAAAAAAAAAAAACCCTTTCCAGTGGGTTATAAAAACACAGCTCAAAACCTTTAGGAAATCCATTTATTTCAGCCCTAGCAGCTTTCTATTTCTGGAAGGGATGTAGTACATACGTACACTTTTATGTGCATGAAGGATCAGCAGTAACTTGTTAGCGAGGAAAGAACACAAAAATGTACTATACATCAAAATAATGTTGGTATAATGCTTTCAAATGCCACACATTATGATACAAAATTTTAAACAACTGAACTGATACTTTTAGCTGATTTCTTTCCTCCTTGTACTCTATGGCAGAGCTTCTCAACCTGTGTGAAGTGGAAAAAGCCTTCCTGTGCTGCAGAAGTCTCCCCAACTTTCCCCCACCGAGGGCCAGCACAAGGTTGCACTGACGACAACAGGAGTAGGTGCCGCTGCTGCTGACAGAGGAGAGGTAAACTCTGGATTGCAGCTGCTGCTGACAAAGGAAGGAGGCCCTGGACTGTGGCTGCCGCACTGGACTGCCACGAATGGGAAGAGAGATCCTGGACTTCTGCTGAGAAGGCCCCAGACTGCCATAAAATAATCCAAAGTTTCTCAGAGTGCGTTCTCTTTCACCACGGGGCAGGGCTCACGTGTGTTGAGAATCTGGGTGAACCTGCTGGGAAGGGTGTGGCTGCTACAGCTAGACTTAGAGCCAAGGGGAATGTTTTGGGGCGAGGAGGAGATGGTGCTGGTCAGGGGAGAGGAAGAGGGGAAGGCAACTGATGATGCTAGGGGTATGGGGAGAAGGGAAGGACAGTGATAATGCCAGAGGAGATGGGGAGGAGGGAAGAGAAGGTCATGCCAGGGAGTGGGTGGGAGTGTTGGGGGGCAGGGAAGGTGATAGTATGTCGCGACGGGGTGAATGAACCCAGTGCCAAGTTCACTGCAGCATAAAAAAAAATATCAAGAACCACAAAGACCCGAGTTTTTGAACTGTAAAACTCGGGTCTTTGTGGTTCTTTTCCCTATTCTTTCACTAAAAGAATAGGGAAAAGAACCACAAAGACCCGAGTTTTACAGTTCAAAAACACAGACTTTGAGGAAATGGGGAAGTACCTAGAGGAAGAACTAAATGGATGGGAAAATGAGAGAGATGTGGATCAACAGTGGACCAATCTAAAAGGAGCAATCGCCAAGGCAACTGCTCTATATGTTAGAAATGTAAAGAAAAGCAAAAGAAAAATGAAACCTATCTGGTTCTCAAAGGAGGTGGCTGACAAAATTAAAGCTAAAAGAACTGCATACAAGAAATACAAAAGATCCCAAAGGGAGGAGCACAAAGAAGAATATCTGATTCAACTGAGGGAGACTAAGAAATTAATCAAGTTGGCAAAAAGTCAAGCAGAAGAGAGGATTGCCAAGGAGATAAAATATGGTGACAAAACATTTTTCAGATACATCAGCGAAAAGAGAAAAGTCCAAAGTGGTATAGTGAAATTGAAAGGTGGAAATGATCAATGTGTGGAGGGAGACGAAGAAATGGCAGAAATATTAAACGAATACTTCAGCTCTGTGTTCACTAAAGAAGACCCTGGAGAAGGACCATCTCTACACAACAAGAAACTGGAGGGAAGCGGAACAGAGGAAAATCCATTTACAGTAGATAATGTATGGGAAGAGCTAAAGAATCTGAAAGTGGACAAAGCCATGGGGCCTGATGGGATTCATCCAAGGATACTGAAGGAGCTCAGAGATGTGCTGGCGGGACCGCTGTGCGACCTGTTCAATAGATCCCTAGAAACAGGAGTGGTGCCGAGTGATTGGAGAAGAGCGGTGGTGGTCCCTCTTCACAAGAGTGGGAACAGAGAGGAGGCTGGTAACTACAGACCGGTTAGCCTCACTTCGGTGGTGGGAAAAGTAATGGAGTCACTGTTGAAAGAGAGAATAGTGAACTATCTACAGTCCGGAGAATTGATGGACCAGAGGCAGCATGGATTCACCAGAGGAAGATCCTGTCAGACAAATCTGATTGACTTTTTTGACTGGGTAACCAAGGAATTGGATAGAGGAAGAGCACTCGATATCATATACTTGGATTTCAGCAAAGCTTTTGATACGATTCCGCACAGGAGACTGGTGAATAAAACGAGAAGCTTGGGAGTGAGTGCCGAGGTGGTGACCTGGATTGCAAATTGGTTGACGGACAGAAGACAACGTGTGATGGTAAATGGAACCTTCTCTGAAGAGAGAGCGGTTTTAAGTGGTGTACCGCAAGGATCGGTGTTGGGACCGGTCCTGTTCAATATCTTTGTGAGCGACATTGCGGACGGGATAGAAGGTAAGGTTTGTCTTTTTGCAGATGACACTAAGATCTGCAACAGAGTGGACACGCCGGAAGGAGTGGAGAGAATGAGACGGGATCTAAGGAAACTGGAAGAGTGGTCAAAGATATGGCAGCTGAGATTCAATGCCAAGAAGTGCAAAGTCATGCATACGGGGAGTGGAAATCCGAATGAACTGTATTCGATGGGGGGGGAAAGGCTGATGTGCACAGAGCAGGAGAGGGACCTTGGGGTGATGGTGTCTAATGATCTGAAGTCGGCGAAACAATGCGACAAGGCGATAGCTAAAGCCAGAAGAATGCTGGGCTGCATAGAGAGAGGAATATCGAGTAAGAAAAGGGAAGTGATTATTCCCTTGTACAGGTCCTTGGTGAGGCCTCACCTGGAGTACTGTGTTCAGTTCGGGAGACCGTACCTTCAAAAAGACAAAGACAAGATGGAGGCGGTACAGAGAAGGGCGACCAGGAAGGTGGAGGATCTTCATCGGATGACGTACGAGGAGAGATTGAAGAATCTAAATATGTACACCCTGGAGGAAAGGAGGAGCAGAGGTGATATGATACAGACTTTCAGATACTTGAAAGGTGTTAATGATCAAAAGACAACGACAAACCTTTTCCGAAGGAAAAAAATCAGCAGAACCAGGGGTCACGATTTGAAGCTCCAGGGAGGAAGATTCAGAACCAATGTCAGGAAGTATTTCTTCACGGAGAGGGTGGTGGATGCCTGGAATGCCCTTCCGAAGGATGTGGTGAAGACCAGAACTGTGAAGGACTTCAAAGGGGCGTGGGATAAACACTGTAGATCCATAAAGTCAAGAGGCTGCCAATGAAGAGTGGGTGACTCGCCAGAATGATGGCTACTGCCTGGAGTCAATACCCTTATTAAATAAACATACACAGGCTTACGGTGACTCCAACATCGCTCTAAGCTTCAACAGCAAGAGGAAATGTGGAAAAAAGGATTCACACTCACAAAGAGGGGAGTAGCTGGCTTGTTACGGCGGTTACTACCCCAAATCAAATAAGCCTGATACTTCACTTTCAATGCATATACAGCAAAGTTCTCTGATTCAACGGCAGGGGAGAAGAAAAACTGATACTTCACACATCCAGCAGAGCTCTCTGCTTCAACGGCAGGGGAGAAGAAAAGAGGGTTCGCACTCACAAAGCGGGGAGTAGCTGGCTTGTTACGGCGGTTACTACCCCCAAACCAAATGTGCCTGATACTTCACTTTCGATGCACATCCAGCATGGCTCTCTGCTTCAACGGCATGGGAGAAGACTTATACGTCACGCATATCCAGCATAGCTCCCTGCTTCAACGGCAGGGGAGAAGAAAAACAACCAATAAGGGCTAATAACATAGTCTGGGTAAAACAAATAAGCATGGGTGCAGCTTGCTTATTGCGGCGGCTACTACCCCTAACGAATCAAGCTAGATATTTCACTTGGATGCAGCTCCATCACTGCTCTCTACATTAAAGGTGGGGGTGGAAGGGAAATAGAACCAAGAGCTAAGAGAAACAGATAAGTATGAGAGAAAATATGTGTGAAGCTTGCTGGGCAGACTAGATGGGCCATTTGGTCTTCTTCTGCCGTCATTTCTATGTTTCTATGTTTCATTGCTCTATGGAGTGAATTTGCAAAAGCATGTACGTACATAAAACACTGTTTTATACATGCATAGAGGCCGTTTGAAAATTACCCTGGGGGTCATGCACGTAGAAGTACATGCTTACTTTTACATGCTCGTGAAAGAGGCGTTTTGGGGGATCAGAGTTTGAAGGAGGAAATTACACGAGTACTTTCTAAAATCAAAAGTATGAGCATAAATATCCATGTGAATACTTACACTTGCTCTCATGCAGGAGTAAAATGTGCATGTGTGGGTATGCTGTACAAAGATTACTGCGAGTGCATACCCGCCAATTTTCAAAGCAGACTTATGCATGGAAGTCCGTGTTGAAAATTACTGCTGAAGTCTGACTTCAGCCCTAAGTGCTATGTTATCAAATATAAGACACTCATACTAATTCATAAATTGATAAATAATACAAAGGGTAGGTTCCAGACTACATATTTATACTCCATCAAGAACCTTGAGGTCACAAAATAAGGGTTTGTTAGAGGTTCCGTCAGTACGGCTGGCACGTATCGGGGAGGTAAGAGAAAGAGCTTTTTCTGTAGCAGGTCCAGCACTCTGGAATACTTTACCTGAATGTTTAACAGGTCAATACAGTAAAGTGCGGCCGCGGTTACCCCGCTCCTAACCCACTTTCTACTCACTTTCCGGCAGCGTTAGCCCTTCCTGCGATACACAATCCCCTTTAACCGATTCTTACCGCCTCTTTAAATCACCGGGTAATCCCTTCCACACGCGGCATGTATATTAAATGTAAACGATCGAATTAGCTATTCCCTCCCATACAGTAACGCGCGCCCTGACTATCGCTTTTTTACCCTGCCGTTTTGCCGCACGTTTAACCTGCTAACTTACCACCTACCCTTACCCCTGCGTTACAGGCAGGGGTAATGGTAGACGGCAAACTTTCCCCCAAAAGGAAACCTCTAAAAACCTAAAATCCCCTCCTCCCGAAGCGACTCGACATTACTTTTTGTTGCTTTCTTACTTTTGTTGCTTTCAGCTCCTTCCCTTCTCTGCCGTCCTCCGGAGGGGGCAGCTGGCGGCGAAAGCAGCTTGCAGCGTTCCCCCCCCCCCCCCGGTCCCGGTTCTCCTGGCTCGGCCCTCATCAAATTGTGAAGTCAGGTGAGAGACCACTGTTCTGTGCCCTCTCCAGTCACGGTGCGAGCGGAGCAAAGCGTACTTTCATTTGGCTGGAGCGCCCGTCAATTTGGGCACTCCAGCCAAATGAAAGCACATAGACGGGCATGCGTGACGCACGCCGTGACGTCATGCGCGCCCAAATTGACGGGCGCTCAGCCAATGAAAGCATGCCCGTCTATGTGCTTTCATTGGCTGGAACGCCCGTCAATTTGGGCGCACATGGACGGGCACGCGTGCGTCACGCCCGTCTCTGTGCTTTCATTGGCTGGAGCGCCCAAATTGACGGGCGCTCAGGCCAATGAAAGTACGCTTCGCTTCGCTCCGCTCGTGCCGTGACTGGAGAGGGCACAGAACAGTGGGCTCTCACCTCACTTCACAATTTGATGAGGGCCGAGCCAGGAGAACCAGGACCTGCGCGAGGGGGACCGCTGCGAGCCGCTTTCGCCGCCGGCTGCCCCTCCGGAGGGCGGCAGAGAAGGGAAGGGGCTGAAAAGCAACAAAAGGTAAGTTGGCACATGTCGAGCCGCTTCGGGAGGAGGGGATTTTCGGTTTTTAGGTTTTCATGGGTTAAAGTTGGGATCCACTTCCTGGTGCCTGTCATTTCAAATGACATTTGAAATGACAGGTACCAGCACACCCAGGATACTGTATAGGCGCTGTATTAAGCACCTATACAGTAAAATGGGTTGCGCGGGCCTAACGCTTCGCCTAACGCTTCGCAGATGCGGCTTGCATTTGCAAGCAATTTAAATAGAGTATCGAGCGGTATGTGATCAGAACAGTGCGTGGGGCAAACGAGGGTGCGCCCGGCACTGCTGCACTCTTTCTAACGCGTCCTTGCTGTATCGAGCCGTAAGTGATTTAAAAAAAAAAAAAAAAAAGGGGGGTTTAAGACCTGGCTATATAAAGAAGGGCTTGCAACGGAAGGTGCTGCTCTATAATGGATAGTGATGTATATATTTTATGAGATGTTTTATTTTCTGTATTATTTCAAGATGTATTTGTATTTTTGTGTTTTCACTGTTATGCAATTTTACTATTATATATGGTTTTTTTGTAAACCGCTATGATATCATTGAATAGCGACGCACACATTTTTTAAAGTAAATAAATAAAATCAGGCACCCTATGTTAATTTTGTCTAAAAACAACCAGTTTTACTTCTTCCTGCTATAACTCTGAGAGGTCGATATTCAAAAGGATTAAAAATATCCAGTTACATCTGGATCTTAGCAGATAAACCCAAAATTTTCAAATTCCTACCCAACTGAAAGGCTAAGTTTTAGCTGTGTACGTCATTATTCAGCTTAAATGTAGCCCAATAAAAAAAAGAAGCAGGGATGGAGGGCGTGAGAACCCTGCATTGCAACTTAGCCACCAGCATCAGTAGATGGCGCTGCTGACATTTCATTTTATTTTTGCTTTTATTTCCAGCTATTGCCTACAATATGGTAAGGCACCTGCGACTGGATTGACTGATTCTTTCCTCAGCTCACGAGCTGCTATGGATCCTGCCGTACGGGCTGTGGCGTCCCAAAGAGGAGAGTTGGGTGTCGGCGTTCAGCGAGTTCCCTAAGCCCGGGAGGGCCTGAGCAGCCGCTGCTGCCAGAGGGGTTTCCCCACCTCCCAGATACCGAATTCAATTCACCAGCAATGGAACAGACAGGTCCCCAGCTGTGTGCAGTTGGAGAGGGAATCGGCAGTGAAGATTTGTAGCTGTTTCTTGGAGGAGGAGGAGGAACCGAGTGGTGTAGCAGAAGTGGCAGGGGCAAAACCTGTCTCCCCAGACGCTGTTCAAGGAGTAGTTCTTGACATGGTGGTCAAGGAGGGGATGCCTATTGGTGTTCTTGGGAACTCCCATTCTGTGTGGATCCTGAAGGCAGTGAGCCCTCTGGTATTGGCAGTGATTCCACAAGGGGTAACACTGTAGGTCCCTTGTAAAGGTTTTACTACAAGACATTTGATGCATCATGACCAGGATTAAGGGCTCTCAAGTTGGATGTGTTACTCAACTTTGCAAGTTCCCCGCTGATGTGAACCATAAAATCTCCATTCACAATCATGCTCTATTAGATTTTAATATTATTGAGGAATCAGAAACAGATTACCTCATTACAAAATACAAAGATCAATTTGCTGAAGTACGTTACTCTTTAAGAATTAAGACAGATTTTTGAGAAGACATGGCAAGGCATAAGAATTTGCATATAATTAATTTGTCCTCAGACTAATTAACATCTTCTTATGAGATGATGAAGAAGTATTTCCTTAATATACTAAAGTTTTCTGCTGGCCTGGTTCTAATTAATGAAAAAATAAAGAGGCTTACGATTCAATGTCAAAATATCTAAAAACAATGTCTTTCTAAATCATACCATCTACATAGAACTATTTTTGTTTAAGGATGAAAAGACTTCAGATGCTAAGACTGTGATATCTCATAGTCTTGGTGACAAAGGCAAAATCATCAGTCAGAAAAACCTCTCATGTATTTATTTAATAATTTTTATATACCAATTTTTTATGCGAGCATATCAAATCGGTTTACAGTAGTTATCAAATATTCATTTAAAAATATTTGCATTTCCAAAAGAATAAGGAAGTAAATACATAGTTTCATAATATAAATAAAATAAAATAGTAAACTAAATAATCCAAAATTTAAAGTTAGAGAGGCAGTATAGAAAGAGTAAAGATATTAAAATAAAAAATATACATTACCTTGGTATAAAATCAATATTCTGAAATCATTGTGTTAACAGCTCTTGGAAGGCTTGTTTGAATAGCTATGTTTTAATGCCCTTTTTAAATAATTTAATGTCAGCTTCCAATCGTAATTCCTGTGGTCTAGAGTTCCATAGTTGGGGTCCAGCAATAGAAATAGTCCTTTCTCTTACATTATTTAGATGTGTAATCTTAGGGGAAGGAATTGGCAACATCCCTGTACCTGTTGATCTAGTAATTCTTGAAGGGATATGGAAATGAAGAGAAGAAGTTAACCATTCAATTTTTTCATTGTAGAGAGTTTTATGAATTAGGGACAGGGTTTTGTGCTGAGCCCTGTATTTAATAGGCAACCAGTAAAGGTCTATTGGAGTAATATGATCAGATCTTTTAGTTCCTGTCAAAAGTCTGGCCGCTGAGTTCTGCAGGTAGGCCTAAAAATAATGAATTGCAGGTAGGCCTAAAAATAATGAATTGCAGTAGTCTAATCTAGACAAAACGAGAGCCTGTAAAACTGTTCTAAAAACTTTTGGGAATAGAAGAGGTTTTAATCTTTTAAGGATGTTTAATTTAAAATAACCATCGTTAATGATTTCATGTGGTGATGCCCTACATATTATTTTATGAACACTCAAATGTGTGATATCCAAATATAATATCCAAACATGATTTTAGAAAAATGTCTTAAAGAAGGGTACATAAACCAGGAAACATTTACCATATTTTTCGCTCCATAAGACGCACTTTTTCCCCCCAAAAGTGGGGGGAAAATGTCTTTGCGTCTTATGGAATGAATATAAAAAAAACCTAAAAATCTAACGAAACCCTCCCACCCTCCTGACCCCCCCCCAGACCTGCCAAATTAATTTACTACAACCTCACACCCTCCTGACCTCCCCAAGACCTGCCAAAAGTCCCTGATGGTCCAGCGGGGTTCCAGGAGCGATCTCCAGGACTTGGGCCGTCGGCTGCCAGTAATCAAAATGGCGCCGACGACCCTTTGCCCTTACTATGTCACAGGGGCTACTGCTGCCATTGGTCGGCCCCAGTGACATAGTAAGGGCAAAGGGCCATTGGCATCATTTTGATTACTGGCAGCCGATGGCCCAAGTCCAGGAGATTCCTCCCGGACCGCTCCTGGACCCCCGCTGAACCACCAGGGACTTTTGGCAGGTCTTGGGGGGGGGGGGGGGCAGGAGGGTGGGGGGTTATAGTAAATTAATTTGGCAGATCTTGGGGGGTCAGGAGGGTGGGTGTTGTTAATTAATTTAAAGGGTTGGGATGAGGTGGTTTTTTTTTTTGGGGGGGGGGGGGGTTCCCACAGAAAGAGAAAGATAAAAGTTTTCTGATCTGGGGAATGGACCGAAATGGCCCTCCCCAGCCCCGAAAACAAAATGGGGAGAAAAAAAATGTTATGCACTCCCCTAATTTGCTCCATAAGATACACAGATGCCCGGGGACAGAGCCGGTTTAGCAAAAAAAAAATTTTTTTTTAATTTTCCCTCTCTGAATCCTAGGTGCGTCTTATGGTCAGGTGCGTCTTATGGTCAGGTGCATCTTATGGAGTGAAAAATACGGTAAATATCCAAAAAAGAGGTCTACAAAATTGACTCTTAGGAGTGCTTTGCTTTTGTGTGATGAGGCAGTTTGAAATTAGTTGTATTTCTTCCTCTACTTCTAAACAATTGATCTTATAAGCACTCCATATTGTGTGGTTTTTGTCTTAAGGTTTCACTAGTTTAGAGGTCTGGGACCCACATGATCTTGCATGCAAGAGTGCCCTTGGCCATTCCAACTAGGCACATTTCTCACACGCAAAAACTTGTGGCCTAGGCTTTAAAAAGGAAAGCTCACTATTCCCAAGGAAGAGCTGCAAGAGCCAAACATGAAACTCCATACTATGGAGCTTCACAAGTGGCTCGTGTTACCTTCTCCAGATGGCATACACTTTGCTAACTACTGAGTACATGGGAATGCATGGGCATTATCTAGCTAGTGTTCACCTCCATATGCAGTCAAGAGGACTAGAAGTAGAAATGTTGGCTAGACATGATGTAGCAATGTCTTCACTCTGCAGGTGACCAATAGATTGTATAGTTATGCTTTGTCATAGTGCAGCTATAATAAATCATTGGCCTCTTTCATTGTGAAGAGATATCACCTTTGACCAAACAATGGGCCTTCTCTCTGGGTCTAGCACCTAATGATGTCATCACATAACTCTTTAGTCAGAAGCCTGCTTAAAAAGTATATTTTTGCAGCTGTCATGCCCAGAGAGTAGATAATGGAAATGTAAATCTTGTCTGGTCTTAGGTGGAATAACACAAATGACCCCACTAGAGATAACATTGAGGCCCTTACATTTGTATTTACTCCACCTAAAAGGCAGGAATTACATTAACTTTTTTAAGTATGGCAATTTGACATATATGTTTTCTACTTGCAACCTGCTAGAACACAGTGTCATCCCAGAAAGTAGCTTCAATTTAAAGCCCATATAGCCTGCTGTGTGCCAACTGAGGAGTCCTAGAAGCAGAGGTGTGAAGGTTAGAGTCTCCCCACTGCTTAAGAGCAGAAAGTGATGAGGCCTGCTGTTGCCTGCGAGTAGGGGGACTTCCTCCTACTCCTACCTTCTCTGCACTACCTTTGGTTGTTGATCTGTAAGAACATAAGTTGCCATTCTGGGTCAGACCAAGGGTCCATCAAGCCCAGTATTCTGTTTCCAGTAGTGGCCAATCGGGGTTACAAGTACCTAGCAAGTACCCAAACATTAAATAGATCCCATGCTACTAATGTCAGTAATAGCAGTGGCTATTCCCTAAGTCAGCTTGTTTAATAGCAGTTTATGGACTTCTCCTCAAGAACTTATTGAAAACTTTTTTAAACCTACATCCCCTGGCAATGAATTCCAGAGTTTAACTGTGCATTGAGTGAAAAAGAATTTTCTCCGATTTGTTTTAAATATGCTACTTCTAACTTCATGGAGTGTCCCTTAGTCCTACTATCTGAAAGAGTAAATAATCGATTCACATTTACCCGTTACAGTCCTCTCATGATTTTATAGACCTCTATCATATCCCCCCTCAGCCTTCTCTTCTCCAAGCTGAACAGCCCTAACCTCTTTAGCTGTTCCTCATAGGGGATCTGTTCCATCCCCTTTTTAATTTTGTTCGCCCTTCTCTGTACCTTATCTAATGCAACTATATCTTTTTTGAGATGCAGTGACAAGAACTGCCTACAGTACTCAAGGTGCGGTCTCAGCATGGAAAGATACAGAGGCATTATGACATTCTCTGTTTTATTCACCATTGCCTTCCTAATAATTTCCAAAATTAGTTTGCTTTCTTGACCGCTGCAGAATACTGAGCTGATGATTTCAATGTATTATTCACTATGATGCCTAGATCTTTTTCCTGGGTGGTAGCTCCTAATATGAAACCTAACATCGTAACTACAGCAAGGGTTATTTTTCCCTACATGCATCATCTTGCACTTGTCCACATTAAATTTCATCTGCCATTTAGGCACCCAATCTTCCAGTCTCGCAAGGTCCTCCTGAAATTTATCACAATCCACAAGTAATTTAACTACGAATAATTTTGTTTTATCTGCAAATTTGATCACCTCACTTGTCATATCCCTGTAAATAGTTTAGCAAAGTTTGATCTTGGTGTTGTTAATGATTTCAACACTTGCTTCAATGACATTATAAAGAATATACTCCAATAAGGGATAGTAATTACACCGAGATCAGACTTTGCTAATAGCTATTTACAGATGAACAACCAAAGGCAGTGCAGGGATGGTAGGGAGTAGGAGAAAGTATGCCTGCTCACAAGCAACAGCAGGCCTCATCACTTTCTGCTCTTAGGCACTAGGGACTCTCTGTTCTACACACCTCCACCTCTGGGACTCCTCAGTTGGCACACAGCAATGTAAAGTTGGAACTTTACAAAGAAGCAGCTTTCCGGGATTACATTATGTTCTAGCAGGCTGCAAGAACACTGAGGACCATAATCATTAGGCTGGGGAGTGAACAAGTAATGAGACTACAGTTAGCCGCAGAACCTATACCCTATACTCAGCAGGATTCATATGCCACCTAATCTATTCACCCTAAACTTATGCAGCTACATATGGCCAGATAACTGTAGGCCTAACTGGCCAGCATGTAAATATGGCTGAGTAAGCCTAAAATGACTCAGCCTTGTGAGGCTGGTTCAATATCTACTTACCAGGATATCTTCTCTAGATATGTAGGAAAGTAGCACTCCATCTTGAAAAACATAACATCAAACTGGGTCCTGGCAGGCCTCCTGCCACCCTCCCTCCTCCAGGTATCATCAACCTGCTGGTCAGGACCCCTCCCCCAACTCCTTTATCATGTGAACCTTTATCATGTGAACCAGAAAATAGATGTCACCGTGCCAGCATTTGACTTCATCCTTCTCTTCATCCCTGCCGCTGCCCAAAAGTTCAGCATCTAATGCCCCCCCAAACCACCACTTCCTCCCCAGCATCTGATGCTAAAACCCAATACTTTAATAAAGAGCCCCATTAAAGGTACTGGGTGGGACAGCGTCGGGTACCTGGCAGGGGGTGGAGGTGTAAACTATAGCCAGATATTTACATATATGGCTATAATGTAGCCAGATAAGTGGCTGAATATGGCATACGTTGTTTGGCGTGATTACTTTACAGTTGCCCATTTAAATGACTTTTGAACATGGACCTCAAGAAATATAATATACTAGTATAGAGAAGGAGGTGTATAGTATACCCACAAATCATTTACACAGTAGTCTCTGATGCAGGCAAGATTCACATGCTGTCAATGTGTTCCACAGCAGCAGGACACCACACACAATAGTAGCTATGACATGGGTACACTGGAACACACTGAAAGCTGTAGCTACAGGTGTGTTACTGCCACACTCTATGCTTCTATTACACAAATGAAGTTAGGTCTATTTAGCCTCGGAAAACAGATACTGGGAACAATGTGTGAGTCCCATCACTCATTTGCCAAGGAATGGTCTTTGGTATTGGGTTGGCAAGTCACATCCAAGCAGCAGCTTTAGGCTCTGTTCACCTATAGGTCACCAATATACATGATGTCTCAGTTCTTCTTACTCTGCTCTCTGGTGCAGCCATAGCAGAACCTGCATAATATATATGTATAGTAAGGTGTTCCTTAGTAGACCTGCACCAAGAGTGTAACTTAGGGATATGCATTCGTTTCAAACGAATTTCAAAAAGGCGATGAATAAGGCAAATTAATTTCATTTGAGAGGGCCTCCATGAATGAAATGAACCTTATTCGTTGAATTAGTTTGAAAAGAAAATGCATTGGGGCCTCGTCTAAGGCATAGGCCAAGGACCAAAGCAAAGGCCGCGGCCTATGCTCCAGTGCGACACCAGTGCCTTGGCCTAAGCCTAGGCCCGAAGCAAGGCCTTGCATAGGGCATAGGCTGAGGTCCAAAGAAGGAGCCACGGCTTAAGCCCAAGGGCGATGCCAGGGTCTCAGCCTAGGCCTAGCCTGACGCTGGGGCCTTGGCCGAGACCCAAAAAGATTTTTACCTGATCTACCGGGTATCCGATGGCAAGGCCAGGCCTTGGCCCGGACCCAGGCCCATTGCTGTGACCCAACCTGGAGGCCAAGTGCGGATGCCTGGATTTTGGCTTAGACTAGAGCCCAGACCTAGGCTTGATGGCACGACACAACCTGGAGGCCAGGTCCTACGCTGTGGAATTGGCCTGGACCCAGGTGCAACTCCAGCAAAAGGTAATATTTTCATGTATGACAATGTGTCCGACTCTGGCCTAGGCCGAGGACCAGGCATCAGGACCTGCCTCTGGGTCACAGCATCAGGACCTGGTCTCGGTCCAGGCTCCGGCCTAGGCCAATGCCCTGGTGTTAGTACCCAGCCTTAGTCCAGGCTCCAGCCTAGGTCGAGGCACCAGTGTCAGGAGCTGGCCTCTGGGTAGGATCGCAGCGTTGGGCCTGGGTCTGGGCCAAGGCACTGGCATCGGGACCCGTCCTCTGGGCTGGGTTGCAGTGTCGGGCCTGGGTTCGGTCAAGGCGTTGGCCTTGCGTAGGCAGAGGTTGCAAAGGCATTCAGCTCCCTCAGCCTATGCAAGTCCGAGGCTTCGGCCTGGGCCTAGGCCTCACCGGTGGATCCCCACCGGATCAGTGAAGTGGGGGCCAGGATGGATCCTAGCCCTGACATGTTTCTGGGCAGGCGGTAGGCCCCAGGAAGCCTCAATTTCGTTTTTTGGGGGTTTTTTTTGCTTGTTTGTTTGATTCATTTTTTTCTCACAAATGAAACCATCCACAAACTGAAATTCGTGGGAAAACAACTTCCAGAAAACGAATTGAAAACAAAAATACATTTTTTCCCCTGCATATCCCTAGTGTACACTTTACTATACATAAGCATTCTGTGTTAAAAAGACTTTGGGAAGTTCTGTTTATACGTACAAGAACTAAGTATCTGATGTACAGTCTTGGCTATCTCCACGGAACATGTTCCACACTGTTTGCAGCACAGTGCAGGTGTACATGTTCTCTGTAGGTGACTTTCACCATATCTAGGCCTACTAAACTACTGTGAGCCTGATGGATTATAAACTAAATTTTTGTGGTTCAAGTCAGGGCATAAGAAACTATCACACCCCCAGCCCCCTTCATTCACATTGAGTAGTGCTGGCTTCCCAGCGAAGGTAAAGATATGCATGTGTAACTGTGTACATATATACAGACACCAGGCACACAGACGTATATAAGTTTTGGATGATAATATCCGAATCACAGATACCAAGAATCACAGATACCAATCAGTTTGTGCCCAAACTGATTGGTATATGCCTCAATGGAAATGCATATATACTAATGGACTCCTTTGGGTACCTTCAAAATCTCAAAATGGGTCCTTACAGGCATTGCATAGTTGTGTGGCTTCATTCTCAAAATGCCTCAGGAACACGTGTGTGTGTTTTGGGGCTTAATACATGTCAGACAATGACAATGCAGTTAAACGGCTTCACATTGGTGGAAAAAACCCTTAGGCTACATCTTCATTTTGAATACAAGATTCCACTGACACATACACACAGGCCTATAGACTGCGAGTAATCACTCAAGGACCATATTCTCTCCCATGCCCAGATTTCCAGAGAGCCACACAGACACCCAAACATACTTACAGTGAGACCCACATAATGACAGTAAGTGAGAGACAAACACTCCCAACAAACAGACCCTCATCAACCAAAGAAAGCAATAAAGCACATAGGCACAGTGACTAGCACATATCACACATACAGGCCTGTGCAGAGATGTGCTGTTAAACCAAGGTACAGATGGAGCAGGTCTTGAATTCTCATATTGTGACCGGATACTTAACTGCTGATGCAGCAAGCAGTGTCATCCTTATAAAAGCCAAAGAGACTTATCGAAGTTCTTCTTAGCACCCTAACATGTGAACTCTATGCTCATGAGGCCATTACAGTCAGCAGTGGTGGATGCTTACACATCCATTTAATGGGAAACTTTGAAACTATGGGAGCAAGGTGTGGTTTACTTTGGCAGCACAGCCGTGAGGCCTCAGATAACCTCCAAGACCACTATTATTGCCCACTCAGCTGCCACTTTGCCTCATAAGTACGTAGGTCTCTGCCTATGTGAAACAGTGCCCAAGTAAATAGTGGGAGTTGTCACGATGTGGCTACATAGGGGCAGCTACAGCCAGATCTCAACTCAATTTCATACTCATCCAGCAAACTGGCACTGGATATCTGAGTTCTAATACTGCCAAAGTTCTCAACCCCCTACTGGATGATTGAATAAACAGGGTCAGGCCAAGCTGGAATGTTAGGTATCAATGTGTGAGGCCATTTTCTAACTTCCTACACATTACCATACCTGTAGCTTCCATCTTAAAGAGTGGAAACATAGGATTGCTTGTGGCTAAAGCCAGTGTGCACTCTGGTATATGCATTGGTGCGGTAAGGAAGGAAACCATCACCCTCAGACACTGATACAGACCATGGCTTACACAGCTAAACACGTCACTCACCCTCACCCAGACACACACACACATATGTTAGGGAATTGTTGCTTACAGTCTCCCTCCAGTACTTTGGTAACCTACAGAGGCTATAAATTGCTGTTCCTGGCCTGTTCATCATCAAATATCAATTATGTCTGTGCCAAGTTTGTCCCTATCCGATAAAGAGGTAGTCAAAAGTCAGAACTACCGTACTCACAGAAGACTGTCTATCCCCAACTTCGCCACTGCCACTAAAGATCTCAGTGACGTCCCCAGCAGCTCATCCATCGCTGCTGATTACAACTCTTACTCAGTGAATTCTTCCAAGACTCAAGATCCACCTCTCATCATGCAGAAGACGACTTGGAATACAAAGTCTTCTTTTGTAACAGACATGGGCATCTCCATGGCTCAGGTGCCAAAAAATGTCAGTAATTTAACTAAGCAACAATGAAAGTGCAGAAGACATCATGCTTTCCACATGATACATCTGGGAGCCGTTTGGCTGTGCATTTTTCACTGGGGCTGTCTTCAGAAAGAGGTTTATTGTAGACTCATGATCTCATCAGCTAACACCTTCTCTTTCCTTAATGCTATACACAGAGCTGATGATTGAGTCTATCAGCATACCTGTCTTTGTATCCACATAAAAAATTCACTAACACCATAGGAGACACATCCTATAGGACTGTAACTCTACTAGGTTTGCGACAAGTTATGTCAGAAAGTGATCTTTTCTAACACTTGTGAGTCGGTCACGTGGAAAAGGAAGGGTCTCAAACCTGTAAACACCTGAGAGGTAGTGCCTCTGCTTCGAGAATGACAATTCTAATAGCATGGCTCCCCTGGAGTCTTCAGCCTATGTGTTTTAAGTGTGGCCACATTTAGGATAAGGACTGTAACTGATACTAGCTAACAGAACAATCAAACTACTCTGCAGATTTTCTGTGCACCTACAAAAAAGCTGGACAATATGAATAGCCCAGAGCTGTACAGGCAAGGTCTTTGCTGGGCCCTGATATTTCAATATTTCCCAATGGCTATATATTACATGTCAGGGTGAGTATATAGCTTCTAAGACAGGTTTGCCTTTCGTTCAGTGCGGTGAACCTTTTTTGAGGGTGCTGTTATTTTCATCAGCCAAAAAACTATGACCTATACATTTCAGAGATTTCTATTTACACCATGTGAAGACATGACATCATCTTATTCCCAGTCCAACTTTCCAATAGTCAAACCTGCATCCCTCAACAGCCTCCCTCTGCAGCTAACAACCAACATGACAGACCAAGGCCCTCACCATCTGTACATTAGAGTTGCCTGTGCTTATCTAGGTGTAGTAGGGCCCAGCTGTGCATGGCAGTGTGCAACCCCTATGAAATATGCTAGCTTGCAATGAGCTATGAGAATTTTGGGATTGCCACGATATTGGACATGTGCTTCCAAAAAGGTTGTAAGTGAAGGCCCGCTCTGTGAGCACTCAGAAGTCAGCACTTTCTCAGAAATTCATGAGGCAGTGTTGATACCTGTTTGCATGCCTATGAGAGACTATGAATCTAATGTACATGTGGATATCTTCAGATGTAGTACTTGGATGTCACCAAGGGAATCTGTTTGTAACAAGTGCGGTCTGTGACTGGTGACTGTAGCTATCAACTTGTAGCTTCTGGCTGTGCCTTTAAACAGCTGAGCAAGCTGCGATGTCTTTTACTTATAGAGTATTTGGCTCAATGTCATAAGCCTGCTGGTGTTCCATAATATCTATGCAACTATCTTGCCAACATGTAAGGGCTAGGACAAGTTGTAGCTGAGGCTAGCAAGAAGGCACTAACTATGCCAAGCTATGCACACTGTTTTGGCTGTCCTACACAAATGCTATGGTGAGATGTGACACTTTTTGACAGACAATATGAATACATTAGGACAGCCACAACTCTGTTGTTAGGTTTATTTGGTATCTACTTTGTCTGTTACTGTCAATTGCAATTAATGATCTCTTTTCATAATATTGCCTAACTAGGCTTGAGTGGTTTCTGTTACACACTGATCCAGAGGATTGGTGAGCAAAAGAAAGATACAGATGTGAGAAGCCAGAACCACACTGCTGGGCTCTCTTCCATGCAACAGGAACATAAGATCATAAGAACTTGCCATGCTGGGTCAGACCAAGGATCCATCAAGCCCAGGATCCTGTTTCCAACAGAGGCCAAACCAGGCCACAAGAATCTGGCAAGTACCCAAACACTAAGAAGATCCCATGCTACTGATGCAGTAATAGAGGGCCATTCACTAAGTCAACTTGATTAATAGCAGTTAATGGACTTCTCCTCCAATAACTTATCCAAACCTTTTTTAAACCCAGCTACACTAACTGCACTAACCACATCCTCTGGCAACAAATTCCAGAGCTTAATTGCATATTGAGTGAAAAAGAATTTTCTCTAATTGGTCTTAAATGTGCTACTTGCTAACTTCATGGAGTGCCCCCTAGTCCTTCTATTGTCTGAAAGTAAATAACTGATTCACATCTAATCGTTCAAGAGCTCTCATTATTTTAAAGACCTCTATCATATCCCCCTCAGTCGTCTCTTCTCCAAGCTGAACAGTCCTAACCTCTTCAGCCTTTCCTCTTAGGGGAGCTGTTTCATCCCCTTAATCATTTTGGTCACCCTTCTCTGTACCTTTTCCATCGCAACTACATCGTTTTTGAGATGTGGCGACCAGAATTGTACACATTATTCATCATTAGTAGAGTAGTAGAGCTTAAATTTGAATTTGGGATGTGATTTAAGAGACTTGAAAGCTCATGATTGAGAATGTTGTATTATATTTTCTTTCTGAAATAGTGTAGTGGTGAAATAGTGCAGTGGTGAAATGATGAAGATGTTTAGTGTATAATGTTTTTGAACAAGTGGAATAAAAACGCCTCGTATAAGTAGAGCAAGATATTACAGGTTAGTAATGGAGGTTTTTTAGTAGATGGGTTTTTGGATTATGGGGTAGCATTTGTTTAAAGCAAATATGTGATTAAAATCTTTCTCAGACTAGTTAGGTGCACTACTGAAAAAATGAAGATGAGTGAATGAAAAGGTCCGCTCTGGCAGCTGGAAGGAAGGTGAGTGTGGTGATGTTGGAAATAGGTGACTAGTAGAATTATCTTTAAAGGTTTAAATTATTTAAGAGAGTTTGCTAATATGCGGAGTATATTAATGAAGGGTGTGTTAAATGAAATTTTATTATAACATGGTGAAGGTATTTAAGGAATATTTGAGTTTCATTTAAGGTATATTTTGAAATAATAGGATTGGAAAGACAGTACCATGAATAAGAAGTGACTGGCGATACAGAATTGTTGAATGTTCTCCATGTGATAAAATATTGAAGAACGATTATAAGGTTAATCCCCTGAAGAAACCGATGGGTGAAACAGGAGCTCCCTGTCGGGAGAATTGAGAGAATACTGAGTGAAGGGAGAGTTGAGAGAAAATCATGTGAAGAACAAGTTGAGAATTTAGAATTAAAAAAAACAAGTTGAAAATTGAATATTGGGAGAAAAATTTGTGAAAAATAAGCCAACAAAATAATTGAGTGGTATTGAATATATGTAATTGGGTGGGAATGTTTAGTGTTAAAAATAGTATTCTATGTATGTAATATATATGGGGTTAACAGGAGGTTTTAATGTATATTTAACATGTATTGTTTAGAGGGATGAATGTATGGTGTGAGTGGTATAATTTAGGGAATGTGATGTATGTTTTTTAATGAAGGTTGTAATAAAGAATCAAGTTGATTTAATGAGGAAATACGGGTATATGATTTATAATTGGATTAAGCAGAGGACATACTTTAACTACATTCAAATTACAGTTTGCAGTCTAAAACATATCTTGAAGTAAGACAAAAAAAAATTTAAACTTTGATTATTTTACTTCTTTATGCTATTGACAATGTCATTTTTGTCCTGATTCCTGAATAAAAAAAAAAAAGGTGCAACGTTAACATGTTTATTCAAAACCATCAGCAGACGTTAATAGTAATAAGCTAATTGAGTGCATCTGTATTGCTTTCTTCTCATTCATCTCCCTCACTCATTTTAGCTCCGTTAGCATTCCATATGGTACAATGCCCTGCTGTTTGAAATAGTCATGCAATGAAAAAACCCTCCAACACCAGGAAGCTAATAGTTTAACTGTTCCTCTAAATTTGTTTGACAAAACTGATATTAAGTGCCTCATGTCACATTGTCAGTAATCTGCAATTTACCCCTAGGCTGGCAATACATGCTCATCTTATTTACCTCTCATAGTTAAAAGCAGAATTAATATTCTGCTCTGAAACAAAGATTAGAGATTTGACAAACATTATAATTTAAATTCTCCATTATTGCAAACATAAAAACCAAACATCTTCCACATGCCCCAATGCATAAAGGACACAGTTATAATTTAGCTTTTGGGTTTTTAATACCACAAACTAATTTCTGCTGTCAGTTTAATGAGCTGGAAAACACAAATCTTGCTCCTCTGCATGCAGGCTGGGAGTGTCGTGTGAGAGAAAGCATTCTTCTTTGTTGTGTAAATCAATACTATTGTAAAAAAAAAAAGCAAGCAAATTCTATCTAGTAAGGAACAAAAGGATGTAGCATCCCTGTCCCCCAACTCAATTGCCATCAATCCCTGAAGATTTAGATAAAAAAAGAGGCTATATGATTAGTTTGAGACTTTCTATTGTACCCTAAAAAATAGCTAGTATTTTCTTGCCCTTGAAGAAGTAATCAAATTAGATTGTGTTCATATTTGACAGCAGAAGCTTACTAATTTATTCAGGTGATGTTTCTCCAACACGAGAGCTGACTATCATTAATTTTAGAGTCTTTATCCTGTTTAGAACCTTGTACCAATTTAGATATATAATCAAAATTGGTGGCGAAGAGATTTCTCAGATTAACTAATGGCTGCAACTTTAATTCATGCTAAATTCAGACAGGACCCGGAAGATTGGCATGATATGCTGTGCAACAAGTATAAACAAACATAGAAATGACAACTTATAAAACAAGCAAAAGAGAATTCTTCAACCTTCTATGTAGCTTCTGTATGCCATCTGCAAACTCCTTGGTTGGGTATCTGAAATTTAATAAATTATAGGCAAACTCCATCTCGTACCCCACCACTACTATTATTCTAGTCAATACCTGAAACAGACCTCAAAACAGCTATCAATGTGATGGCTTCTGAGAAAGTCTGCAAATTCAAAACCTCTAAACCTATACCTTAGTCTACACCAGAATTCACAGAATTGAAACAAGCTGGAAGAAGGCCAGTATGCAAATCATGGAAATAAGCACTGATGTCCAATAGAGATGACTATGCACCACATCAAGCATCCTACTGCACAGCTATTACTGAGACAAAGAAAATCTACCTCTCTAAAATGATTGATCAAGGATAGAATTTCAGACTATAAATAAATTACTAGGATCCATCCCATCCCATATTCCTTACATGGTGATCAAAGCTCACTGTAATAAGCTAGCAAAATTTTTCTTAGAGATGATCACACTTATTTGGATAGACAAACTTCAGCACACCAGAGGATATACCACTAGCCCACCAGATCACATTCTTATACTCTTTGCAACCTTTTGCCCTTTAGTACACAAAAATACCCTTCGATCTAACATACAGCTACAGTGTGTTGGGAGGATCCTTGCCTCTCATGGATAATTAAACTAGCAAAAAATGAGTCTAATAGCCTCCAGCCGAGATCACTTACCTGATTATAAAAAGCGAAAGTCAGATGAACCTTAAAGAAACCCACACTAGACCTTAATGAGCTTGTTAACAATCAACCAGTCTCTAAGCTAAAACTCCTGGACAAGACTACTGAAAAAGCTGTTCAGACTTCCTGTTGACCACAAATTGCATACAACCCTTCCAATGAGGCTTCAGGCCTCATTTCAGCATTGAGACCATAATGGTAAGACTAATTGATAAGCTCTGGCTATACATGGATTGTGGGCAAGCAAACCTACTTATATTTCCTGACTTCTTGGCAGTGTATGAACTGCCAAGGGGTTTGCCTGGGGTTTGCAGGCCCAGTCCTAGCCTGGTTCAAATCCTTTCTCTAAAAGTGACCCCAAACAGTGTCCCTGGGATAAGCATCATCACACCCCCATGTTCTCTGATGTAGAGTGTCTCAGAGATCTATCCTATTACTTACCCTATTTAACATCTATATGTCCGCCAACCAGATAAATTTATAAGAAATTATGAATTCAGCTAGTTCTCATATGCTGATGACATTCAGCTATTAGCCCCTCTTGGCCCAGACGCTGACAAATTAATTGCCCACCTGAACAAATGTCTAAACAAAATCTCCGGTAGGCTGCATCAAAATAAATTAATATAGTAACATAGTAATGATGGCAGAAAAAGAACAAGGGCCCAATATTCAAAGCGCTATTTAGCCAGATAAGTGGGACTTATGTGGCTTAAGTAGCGGACGCTGAATATGCGCATACATTCAACGGCTGCTGCTTAAGTCTGTATATGGCTAAAATGTACATGCTACTAACCGCTTAACATTGTATCCTTCGAAACTTATAAAGCGTTGTGATGGCGAAACCGAATGATGATATATAAAACTCGATAAATAAATAAAATAAATAAATAAATAAATAAAAAGTGGGCATACACTGGGCAGATTGGGGGTGGAATGAGTTAGAGGCATAACTTATATGCCTAACTACAGATATTTGGAGTTAGATGTATACGGGCATGTCTAAGTTTAGACACCCCATAGAGCAGATCTAAACTTAGCCAGGTAGCTATATCCGGTGAAGTGCTCATATATATGCATAAATTCAGCGGCTTTACTGAGCCGCTGAATATACATTGTAACTTAGCCAGGTAAGTTCTAACTGGCTAAATTACTTATACGGCCAGCTTTGAATATTGGGGCCCAAACGATCCATCCAGTGTGCCCAGCAAGCTTCTTATGGTAGTTACTGCCACTTCATGCAGGTTACCCCTAAGCCTTATGTAAAGGGTAATAATATTAACAAGCAAAACCAAGCAACTGTCAAACCCATCACAAAATTACTGCTAGCAACATTTTACAGGTTGAGCGGCCTTCCTGAAAATTCATACAATGCTGCTGCTTGAATGTGCTTTCCTTTTGGACTTGGCAGAAGAAGCAGTCCTGCACTTTTCCCCCCCACTCCAGCTGGCTTTAGGCCACACTAGACCAACTCCACACCAGACCAACCCTTACCTCGTTATGTACTTTAAGTTAAGATACCTTTGGTATGTACATCTTATGTTGCTACCCTGTTATACTGTTTTTCCAAGTTGTTGTTTACCTTGTTCTCTGTAAGACATAGCTCATGTCAACTGTTTGATGTTTGAAATGTAAACCGAAGTGATTAGTAACCCTGTTACCTGAACCTCGGTATAAAAAAAAAGCTGTAAATAAATAAATAAATAAATAAATAATGTATGCCTATCAGTACCCTGGACCATAAAAGTCAGGGCCCAGTGTTGGTTGTCATTTGAATCCAATTGCCCTTCTCCCCACCCCACCCCACTACCGTCAAAGCAGAGAGCAATGCTGCAGTTGAATCAAAACCATGTAGGCTATTTGGTTAAGGGTAGTAATCCCCATGCCTTAACCATTTTCCCCCAGTCTTCTAGTTCTTCATTCAAGAACATCCTCATTTTGATGAAGTCCATATTTTAAAATTCGAAACTCTAGTCTTTCTCTGTAACTTATTTGCGATATCAAATCATACCATTTGACTATCACTAGTGTTCAGGTGGGCACCTACCCGGACATTAGAGACATTATTCCTATTAGTGAGCACCAAGTCAAGTTCATACCCTCCCTCTGGGTTCCATTTGTTTGAGCACAGCCCCTTGATGGGCATCTACTATCTCTCTACTTCTTGTAGATTCTGCAGAAGGTATACTCCAATCCTACATCTGGCAGATTAAAATTTCCCACATTTTGAATGTCTCTGGACTGGGTCCTGATGTTGGGCCTAGGTTGAGGCGAGGTGTCTTGCCCCAGCATTGGGCCTGGGCCAGGCCTAGGTGTCGGGACCTGGCCTTCGGATTGGTTCCCAGCATCAGGCCTAGGCCTTGCGTAAAGTCAAAGCTGAGGTTGCAGTGACCTACCGCCATCGGACCCTCCCCCACTCCCCCGGACCCAGGTAAGTAGGGGCTGGGGAGGACCCTGGCCCCAGCATTTTTCTGGGCGGAAGGAATGGGTGGTGTGGTCGGGATGCCCCAGGAGGCCTGGTTTCTCTCTTTTTTTTTCATTTTTTTAAAATGCTTATTTATTTTTAACTAAACAAACAAAATAATCATTAAACAAAATGAAAATCATGGAGAAAAGCTCCCACCAAAAAAAGAAAAATGAAACATTTTTACTTCTTCCCACCCTGCAATTCAATATTAGTTTATATGGGTGTGTATAAGTACGTTCATCGGTATATAAAAAAAAACCTCTAAATAAATAAATAAATAAATAAATATCTGACATATAAACATATTTTCAACTTGCTTCCCTTGTTTCTTTCTGTTTTCAGAAAAGTGCATCTTTCACTAAGTTTTCCTATAGGTCTGTGTGTGGCATGTAAGGGAGATGCTGGAAAGTGGATAAAAAGATTGATTGTACTTATGTACTTTGATCTTATACTCCAAGAATCTTTAAAATGTATAAGTACAACATTTACAAAGAAGCTGCTGTGGCTGCTAATCTCTCTCTCTCTCTCTTCAATTCTTGCCGTGTAGTAACCCACTGACTTGCCTGACTCCTTCACAAGACTTCATTAGTCACTGCCAATTTCAATCTGTTTCAGTTATGCTATACTCAGGTCCCAAAGGAAAAGCACTATCCTCTAGTGATCGCAGGCTAAACTAAAGATAAACTGGCTCATTTTATAATATGTCAAACCAGCAAGGCCTAACTCCCACTAGCATCCCAAAACACAGAAAAATCTATAAATATTATTAACCTTGCCAAGGTATTAAATGAAAGAGATGTAGGTTTGCAAGCTAACAGCCTTCAAAGGAGATGCGGATTTAGGTTCCTTCTTCAGTGTTTTCATAAACAGTCTACAAACAGAGCTATGTATGGCTGAAAAGCTCATGTAGTCAGCATGTTTGGATTATTCTTACACTACTGCAATAAGAGTATCACAGCTCAAAGAATCTACTGCATGTGTTAAAAACTAAACTATGATTTCCCAGCTGTAATATGAAGTATTCCGAAATACACTTTAAAAAAATGTGCATAATTTTCTTTCAAAATAAGTACCGTAATCCCAGTAGATATTCAGATGCGCCAGGTGGGGTGGGGTGGGGTGAGGATGGGATTGAGAAGGGGACCTGGATCACCTCCCAAAGAACGTTTCACTCTGCCATCCCCTTAAATTATTCCTCACCCATTTTAACAAAGATGATACTCATGAAGCCCAGGATCTTGACATCTATATAAACTCTCTCTAATTTGGCTATTACATTAAACCGATCATCACAAATTCAGGTGACCACCTATCTAGGTATTAAAAATATTTCTATATTTATAAGTACCAGGTCCACTATTGCAACTTGCCTCATGTGCCCATTTGCCTAAGGATAACTACTTGAAAGGAGTTCAAAATCTTTCTACTTCTACCTGATTGGCAATCACATCAGCATATCTGGCAGCATCTCTCCCTTCATTGCAATATTATGTATGCCTGAACAGGTCTCTATCCATCTCTTTTGTTTCTGATGGGGGTCTTTAGGTCACTCCAATGTGGATAATGTAACCCCAGGAGTAGGAGCAGGGCTGGACTCAGACGAGGCAGGCCTAGGATAAGACAGGCATGGGATATCTTCTGCCCATACTGCACACACCTGCAGGGCCCACTGCAGAAACCAAGGAACAGAAAGAGGACCACTGCAAAAACAAAATACTCAAAACTAATTAAGACAAAATAAGAAAATAAGTACAAACTAGGACAAAACAGGAATCTAGAATATGAAAGGCCAAAAGTGGGAGCCAATGTAAGGACACAAATTAGGGATGAGAACCAGAGTCAGAAAGGACTAGACACAAGACAGATGTGAAGGAAAGGTTGGGAGCATAATAAGGACCAAGCACTAGCAAGGTACTGATTGTGAGGCTGCTATATATCTGGAAAAGAACAGGAGAAATATGACCATCAGCAGGATAAACAAACTAAATAGAGCCAGAAGGACTCAACAGAGCGACTATGCAGCAGTCCATGAGGCTCATTGAGAATCTTTACTGGTGGGAGGCAAGAACTGTCCAACAAGTCCTCACATAACACCCAGTCTAAAAGGGCAGATTCCAGCTGCCCCCAGGATCCCAAACAAAGTGGGGTCAGAGGCAAATATTACCTGGGCACCAGTAATCCCATAAAAGGGACAGATTCTTAGGGGCTGGGGCTGCATATCCAGCAGACACTGGATTCTTTGGAACTGAATTTGCCAGGAATTGAATTAGGATTTCAAGAGCAGCTGGGGATGTAAGGGCCTGAAGTGGAGCCAAAGTTGTAGGTTTTTGGGGTTAGAAAGTATCAGCTGACTGGTTGTGCATTGGGCTGAGACTCTTCCTTTATAGGGTGGAGGTGAAATGTTCACATCTACTCTTTACTCAGCCATCCCTTTTTCTACCTCTGCTCATTGCCATAGGTAGAACCCCCCCCCCCCCCAGCCATAAATGTTTAACAGGACACTTTTAACATGGTGGTCTCAAGGAGGAATTGGAGCCATTATGTGAGATATTAGGCACAGGCTTACCACTGTACTGTCAATGATGGTATGGGCTTTTCACTTTTGATCTAAAGTTATTGCAGCAGAAGGGACCTTGCCTCAGTCCTACAGAGGAGGAGGAACACCTGCACCCCTTGCCCACTGTTATTGTTTGTAAGGTTTGGGTGGACCCTTGGACACTGTGGCAGCTGACCACGCCCACAGGGGGGAAGTCTCGTGAGAGGCCACAGGTCAGGCTCAGCTTTGGGACACACAACACAGAGTTATATCTTTTATTAGACAGAGAAGCCACCAGAGGTGGCAGAAGTGAGTAGAGGTGAAGCTGGCCGGGCTAGAGTCCTCAGGATACTGGAACAGCGATTCCCTCTATGGCTGTGCTGTAGTGGAGAAAACTGAGATAGTGAGTACAGTGCAGCATACACAGAGTTCTGGTATAGAGCCTCGTTGGTAAAGTTACTCACACAGCGGTTTCTCCCGGAAGGTGACACAGAAGCTGGAATAGAGGCAGGCCCTCGAGGAGCGAGTACCTGGTTCCAGGGAACAGCTCTGAGGAAATAAAGTTGGTAACTCACTGCTGATGTAGGCAGAGGTTTCTTCCAAGCAGAAGAGATAGGTTCAGGCAGCGAGTCAGGGAACATGGGCCCTCGAGGAGCGAGTACCGGTTCCTGATAGTGACCTGCAAGAAATGAGAGAGGCCCCCAAGGAGTGGATACCCCGTTAGGATAAAGTCCAAAAGTTGGCGAGGCAGAGTAGCTAGGTATGGAGAGCAAATCCCATCCATAAGGAGATCCCTTGCTAACTCGATTAGCTAACAAAAAGTGTAGGCTTTGTATCCGGGATGCGTGATGTCATCACAGGGGGACGCCCCTGAGGTTCGCGCCAAAGAGAGAATAAGAAGCAGGGGCATGCGGCACATGCGCCCTATGGTACCTGGATAACATGGCGGGATGCAGCGCCCAAGCTGGACCGGGAACGCTGGAGAGGACGGCAGGCAGACACCATGGCAGCCAGACGTCCATCAACCGCGGGAAGAGTCACAAAAAAGGTAAGGTGGGCGGAGTGGTCGGGCAGCGACAGTCATAACACCCACAGATTTTTTTTGCAGCGAGCAGGAGAGCTTTAAACTACATAGACACCTGGTGTATTGAGGAACTAATGCTTCAATTAATTTATATCATCAATCATGAAGGGACACTCTTTCCTGTTTACCTCGCTATTGTTGGACGTGAAGTCTATCATTAGACCATCATAATAGGCATCATAGTGAGGTATAATTATACCGTTAATACTCAGCCTTATATTTAATCATCGGTCCAAACACCAAAATTATTTTTTTCTATTTTTGTTATGCGTGATCACAACTGCTTATATAAAATTCTCACTATTCAAAACATCATCTTCTTAATGTGAACTTATCTGTGTATCGTGGTTACGAAGCTTCTTCTTATCATGTAATCTTGAATCCAAACTCGCCAGCTCAGATGCCCGAAATGTTAATGGCGATATGTTCAATCATCATATCGCTCGGACTAATGTTCAGTCCTTCTTCAAGGGCTCAAGTCTACGTCACAAAAAACAAAAAATTAGACACTGCAGTCATACTGATTTCATACTATCAATCTCTTCTGGTACTCACTTTTCGAATAGCATGGCAGCTCACGGCGTTTTTCTTTACTTTCTTTTCCGGTTACCTAACACCGCCCAAATTTAAATGTCCCGCGGAAATGACGTCAAATTCTACGTCATGTCGTACTTACAATGAATGCCATTCAATAGTGTTATTTAAACCAGCAGGCATTACCGTGTTCATTTTAAAGATCCACTGTTGTTCTCTGAGATTTAAACGAAAATTTGGATCTCCCCCGCGTGGACTCACAGGCAGTACATCCAAAATTCTCCATCTTAGCTGTTGAAAAGAATGTCCTTTGTCCATACAGTGAAGAACCATAGGGGCTGCCACTTTTTCTGTGGAGATGCAGCTTTTATGTTCAGTTAACCGCGTTCTTATCTGACGTTTTGTACGTCCAATGTAGTACAAGTCACAAGGACAAATAATCAAGTATATTACATTGGTGGATAGACAATTCGTGAATTGCCATAATTTGTGTGTAATACCAAACTTATCAAGCCATGTTATGCCTTCTATTGTTTGGGCACACATAGAACAATGATTGCATTGCCAGTGACCCTGAAGTCCCGACATGTCACCCTGTAATGCTGATGTTAAAAAAGAATGTACAATGTTGTCTGCTATATTTTTACCCCGCTTGTAAGCTATTATCAGTGGTTCTGCCAATAATTCATGGAGTTTTAACACAGACCAATGATTGCGAATCACTGAAGCAATACACTGCTACATTTTTCTAGTTTTCATCCTTATCATCTTCGAAGGAACTTACCTGTAGGACAGTTTCTGCGGTTACGCAGATTATGCGACTCAAAGGTGGAATTTCAAGTACAAGCAGAGGATCTCAAAAAGAGACTATTAGTCCGAGGATACCCTCCTAAATGCATAAAATTAGCATATAAACGAGCCTTCAACGCTGAACGCCAGTGGCTTTTATTAGAAAAAGCATCATCAAACGATGAAGAACATATAGTTTGTACCCTACCATATTCTGACAAAGCAGGGAAGATTGCTTCAGTGATTCGCAATCATTGGTCTGTGTTAAAACTCCATGAATTATTGGCAGAACCACCGATAATAGCTTACAAGCGGGGTAAAAATATAGCAGACAACATTGTACATTCTTTTTTAACATCAGCATTACAGGGTGACATGTCGGGACTTCAGGGTCACTGGCAATGCAATCATTGTTCTATGTGTGCCCAAACAATAGAAGGCATAACATGGCTTGATAAGTTTGGTATTACACACAAATTATGGCAATTCACGAATTGTCTATCCACCAATGTAATATACTTGATTATTTGTCCTTGTGACTTGTACTACATTGGACGTACAAAACGTCAGATAAGAACGCGGTTAACTGAACATAAAAGCTGCATCTCCACAGAAAAAGTGGCAGCCCCTATGGGTCTTCACTGTATGGACAAAGGACATTCTTTTCAACAGCTAAGATGGAGAATTTTGGATGTAGTGCCTGTGAGTCCACGCAGGGGAGATCCAAATTTTCGTTTAAATCTCAGAGAACAACAGTGGATCTTTAAAATGAACACGGTAATGCCTGCTGGTTTAAATAACACTATTGAATGGCATTCATTGTAAGTACGACATGACGTAGAATTTGACGTCATTTCCGCGGGACATTTAAATTTGGGCGGTGTTAGGTAACCGGAAAAGAAAGTAAAGAAAAACGCCATGAGCTGCCATGCTATTCGAAAAGTGAGTACCAGAAGAGATTGATAGTATGAAATCAGTATGACTGCAGTGTCTAATTTTTTGTTTTTTGTGACGTAGACTTGAGCCCTTGAAGAAGGACTGAACATTAGTCCGAGCGATGTGATGATTGAACATATCGCCATTAACATTTCGGGCATCTGAGCTGGCGAGTTTGGATTCAAAATTACATGATAAGAAGAAGCTTCGTAACCACAATACACAGATAAGTTCACATTAAGAAGATGATGTTTTGAATAGTGAGAATTTTATATAAGCAGTTGTGATCACGCATAACAAAAATAGAAAAAAATAATTTTGGTGTTTGGACCGATGATTAAATATAAGGCTGAGTATTAACGGTATAATTATACCTCACTATGATGCCTATTATGATGGTCTAATGATAGACTTCACGTCCAACAATAGCGAGGTAAACAGGAAAGAGTGTCCCTTCATGATTGATGATGTTTAAACTGGGACTGGGTTTCCAATTGGTGATTGTCAAGTTGCACTGAGTAGTTGATTAATCAATTAATTTATATCCTTGGATAGCATAGTAGGTTAAGGAATTTAATTTTCCATGTAGTTTGATACATTATTTTCCCTGTGAGTGACATGACACTATACTCTACATTGTGTTTTCTCCTATTCTCTCCAGTTTCAGCGCAGAACTGAGAATGTCAACCCTCTAGACTGATTTCCCTACTCATGGGGCTTTCTGGAGGCTGTCATGGTGGTCTTAGGTGGAACCCCTCTATTGTACAGGCTGTGTCTTTACAGAAGGATTTATTTTCTTTTGCTCTGCTCTTCCCCGCTGGCCTCATATCCAGGTGGTCTTTTAATGTCCTCTAGAGTCATGGGTTACTGTACTTTGTACTCTGTGTGCCCTTGCTGTGCATGGTTTCCTTTAATCTCTATTCTCCTTGACATCATCCAGGCAGTCTGAGATCTTCTCCTTGCCATGGCCGATTGCTCAGACATGATCAGTTGTATGATGACTCTGCTGTCATGTTGCTCAGATGTTCCCAGTTATCACTATGTCTCTGTCTGTCCAGGCTTGCTCTACCAGTGTACATCCATGGTGGTCACCTGATCCGTCCTGGGGTAGGATTCTGTGTCTCCAGTTGACTGATCTGGGCTTGTCTCATTGAAGTGACACCCCTGGTAATCACCTGGCCCATTATTCCGGCCTCCTTCGCTGTACCCTTACCGCACACTCTGTGCTATTCAACCACGAGTCAGATTGGTCTACTACCTTGGATCTCATGCCAGATGGGAAATGCAAGTTGGATATGTGGATGGTATTCTCCATGACTTATATTTCCTGGTGGTAATTAGCTACATAACAGGCATTCTTAATTTAGCACACTGAGTATAGCATGAAGCGGTACCTATCTGAAATGGATTGTGTTAGCTTTCACATCTCAAAAGAGGGTAGAAGTTGCTGTGGGCCTCTTATGTGCCATTGGGTCAGGATAATACACAGTTCAGTATTTCTCCTTCAATTAGCCTCTTGGAAGGAAATTCGGCTCTTTGCAATTCTGTTCCACCCTCTTTGCTTTCCCTGTCCCTATTAGGAGTCTGATGTTGCAGGAGCATGATAATGGACAGCTCTATTTGTGTACTTGCTCAACCTTGTTTCATTGGGAGGAGAGAAGCATCAGGCTGTGAATGTCTGTCCCATGCTTTCGGGTATTGCTACAGCTTGCTTTCCCATTGGCCAACTCATACAGTGGCTACCTGCCTGCTCCGCAAGGCCTGTTTAAACCTTCCAGACCCTGAGTTCTTAAACTCTGGTGAGGGGCTTCTCTGTTTACTCAGGATTCCCTGTAGGTTTGGATTTTAAGGAAGAGCAGGTGAGACAGCTGTGCCCAGTCCTTTAAGGTAGTTTAAGGGAGTTTTCTATCTACTCCCTGACATACCCTCCCCGCCAGCTCAGCCTTGTCGGGATGAATGCCTGCCTGTACAAGGGATACCTTGCATTGCGTTTTCCTTTCTTTCTCTATGTTGTATTCAATAGTTGAAGAGCTGTCGAGCCAGGAACCACCTCATCACCCTGACAATAAGACTTGGCTAGAAAGTTTGTGAATTTCCATTGTTGAATAAAAAAATATGATCAAAGAAGGTTTTTTCATAATAAGAACATGCCATACTGGGTCAGACCAAGGGTCCATCAAGCCCAGCATCCTGTTTCCAGCAGTGGCCAATCCAGGCTACAAGTACCTGGCAAGTACCCAAAAGCTAAGTATATCCCATGCTAGTGATGCTAGTAATAGTAGTGACTATTTTCTAAGTCAACTTGATTAATAGCAGGTAATGGACTTCTCCGCCAAGAACAAATCCAAACCTTTTTTAAACCCAGCTATACTAACTGCACTAACCACATCCCCTGGCAACAATTTCCAGAGTTTAATTATGCGTTGAGTGAAAAAGAACTTTCTCTGATTAGTTTTCAATGTGCTACATGTTAACTTCATTGAGTACCCCTAGTCCTTCTATTATCTGAATGTCCCTTTTACTGTAGTTAAGTAATTGCTAAATACGTCTTTCCTAATTAACCCTTCAATGTGCACTGTATAGTAGGTAGGTATGTATGAATATGTCCTCATTGAGTTTCCAGTCTGCCTAGCGTTGTGCATGAATATTTATTGCATTACATTCTGAAACACAGGCATTTTACTTTTGGAAATCAATTCATATAATTAAAATTATGCAATTAGACCATCTATCTGGGCAGACCAAATGCTCATGGCCTTAAGCATTTGCATGTGCATACTAACACAATCTGGTGAAAAAATATGGAACATTAGAATATTAATATAATGCGATACTTTTAGAGTTAAAAAATAGGGATTTGTTTGTTACATTGCTGTCCAAAATAATACAAAATTCCTAGGCTTGTAAACATGTTTGCATGTGTTTGAAGAACCATTGTGGGGTTTCCTGTGAGTGGCCATGGCTAGATAAGGGATATTGATCCCTTAGATCAGTATTCAAAATCTGCATATGAAAGATCTGAATCAATGAAATGACTGTACAACCTATAACAGAAACAGAGAATCTGACAGCAAAGACCACAAAGCCTGTCTAGTCTATGTATTTTCCTTTCCTGTTATAATCCACAAGGAGTGCAAGAAAACTATAGGTCCAATAATTTCATCTTCAAAAATGTTTATTTTAAACGTTCAAAGGAGCCACTCCTATTTTTAATTCATGCACAAGTAAATGACTGCTTCAGGGTCCCCCGACACGGACCCCGTGTTTCGCCCGAAGGCTGCGTCGGGAGGGACAGTCTATAATTTTGACAAAAGCTTAAAGTCAGCTGAGGAATTCAGCTGACTTTCAGCGGCAAGGAGGGCCGCTTTAGCTGTGTGAATTCCTCAGCTGACTTTAAGCTTTTGTCAAAATTATAGACTGTCCCTCCCGACGCAGCCTTCGGGCGAAACACGGGGTCCGTGTCGGGGGACCCTGAAGCAGTCATTTACTTGTGCATGAATTAAAAATAGGAGTGGCTCCTTTGAACGTTTAAAATAAACATTTTTGAAGATGAAATTATTGGACCTATAGTTTTCTTGCATTCCTTGTGGATTGTGTATATGAATTGTGGAGTGCAGCATTGCTCCTTCTCTATATTTGGACTTTTCCTGTTATAAAACATCTAGTTTTACCTTCATTTCTACACAACTAAATGTCATCTGTGCTTATCCCATGCTTTTTTTTTAAATTCTGAAACAGTTTTTGCTTCCACCACCTCCACAAGGAGCTGCTCCATGTATCTACCATAATTCTGTAAAGTTATGTTACTCCTCAGTATATGTCCTTTAAGTTTTATAATCATGACTCCTTATTCTAGAATTTCATTTACACTGAAATATGATTTCACTTAATGCATTTATTCCTTGATAGTATTTTTGTGTTTCCAATACATTCTCCATCTCCTTCCTCACACATTGCGACATAGTACATGATGGCAGATGATAACTATTTGGTCTGCTTAGTGTAGCTGGTTACTCTTGCTTATACTGCTGCAACTAAAGATATCTCCCAGCTGTCAGTTGTACAAACTTTGAAGGCCTACACTGCTCTTACCTGGTTATCATCCTTTCTTGCCCTTACCTCCTCCCACTGTGCAAAGGATATTATTCAGTTTTTAGCTGCACAAATTTGACCAATTGCAGCAGATTGCTCCTTCTCCTTTTTTTTCTCCATAGGTAGGGAATATAGCCAAATCAGCCTGCTATTCAAGCTAGGTGACCTGCATCTTTCCCTGATTAGATCTGAGAGTATTCCAAGATCCTACCACCAGTCTATGCTGGCTGACTCTGCCACTTCTTTTTGGGAGCTCAAAGAAGCTGTATCATGCTCTGACCAAGTCAGCTTTATCGTCTCCCCTTTTATAATCATTTCCTGATCTGGGTAGACGAGCATATAGGTTTCTATACCTAAAACAACACTCAGGATCCCAATTTCTTACAGCCTTCCCCTTTCCCACCTTTGCTTTTACCACTATCTTCTATACCTGTCCCATGTATGCTTAACGTCAATCATAGTTTTGTTTCCTATCACTTCTGATGGTAGGCTATTCCAAGTATTTACTACTTTTTTAGTAAAGCAGTATTTTCTCAGATTTCCTTTGAGCCTTACATTGTTACATTTGGCAGTCCACGGGCTGCCCCCATAAACCACCGCACTCACATCCCCCAGCTTGAAGAGCCTCCCTGCTTCCCATTAAGGTAAAACATTGCTAGCTGCCACGTGGCAGGATGTCGTTCCCTGATGTGGTGAAACGCTGCCAGCAGGTTGACGCCACCAGCAATGCACCATGCCTCCCCTTAGGCGGGTGCACCACTGCCCTGCATTTAAAGGGACCGCGGCGGGAAAGTCCCTGAGGCTCCTAGAGATGACATCATCGGAGCTGCCCTATATAAGTGAAGCTCCCCAGAAGCAACTCGCCTCAGCAACAGGTCCAGCTACCAAGCACAGTGCATGTTGCTTCCAAGCCTGTTCCAGTCTTCATCTTGTTCCAGTTTTAGTCTTCTGCTTTCATCTTCAGCCTATCCCAATTCGCATCCCCATCTACTCCAGTCCTCACCTGCCCCACTTGCTCTGACCTTGCCTGTCTGCCTCAGTCCCATCTGCTCTGCTTCTTCTTCCTCGGATGGATACTTGACCCCTGCCTGGACTCTGGATATGCCTGACCGCTGCCTGCCTCCAACCCTTGTCTGGACCTTGACACGTCTTTTCGCCATCTACCTATAGTCTTCATCTGGCCTCAAACCACATCTCCAGTCATCAGCAGAGACCCTTGCCTAAGTTCTGCCAGTCCAAGCACCCAAAGGCTCAACCCGAGGGGAACGTGGGCTGGTATAGATGAAGGTCCTGTCCGGTCTCTGCTTCGCCTGATGATGGTAGGAACCTGCAGGGTTCCTCCCTGCAGGCAGAGCCAATCTTGCCTCAGCCCAACGATCCACAGACACAACCTAAACCTTCCAAATTCATATCACAGTCCCTTGACTTTAATTTACTTTTCTAAGCAAAGTGCCATATTCTGGTATTTTATTGAAACCTACCAAATATTTAAATATTTCTATCTTATCCCCTTTCCCTGTTTTCGTCCAGTGATAATATATTGAGTTCCTAAAGCCATTATAGGCTTGATACACTAAGACATTTCTCCCATTCTGTGACTATGGGGGAAAAAAACTTATTGAATCAGGTCCTATTGCAGGCTCTGTACCATTTTGGTAGCCGTTCTGTGAACTTATATCCCTTAAAAGTCCTTACAAAGATATGACTTCCAGAACTGAATACAGTACTCAAGGTGATGCCTCATTATTGATTTATACAAGGGTAAAATAATATCATTGTCTCTGTGCCCAAGCATACTGTTAGTTTTCCCTACTGATTTATTACACAGACTGGTAATTCTGAACTTCAAGGCAAATGTGATACTTTTTGCATTTAAGTGCAGCTTCCAAACCGTCTATCATTCTTCCAAGTTTTTTCCAAGTCCCTTTTCATTTTTTTCCACCCAAGGCAAGTCTTGCCTCATAAATCTGCTTCACTTTTTTGTGGATAAAAGGAGAACCGGTAGATGTAGTGTACTTGGATTTTCAGAAGGCGTTTGATAAAGTTCCTCATGAGAGGCTTCTAGGAAAAGTAAAAAGTCATGGTAAAGGTAGCGATGTCCTTTCGTGGATTACAAACTGGCTAAAAGACAGGAAACAGAGAGAAGGATTAAATGGACAATTTTCTCAGTGGAAGGGAGTGGGCAGTGGAGTGCCTCAGGGATCTGTATTGGGACCCTTACTTTTCAATATATTTATAAATGATCTGGAAAGAAATACGACGAGTGAGGTAATCAAATTTGCACATGATACAAAATTGTTCAGTGTAGTTAAATCACAAGCAGATTGTAATAAATTACAGGAAGACCTTGTGAGACTGGAAAATTGGGCATCGAAATGGCAGATGAAATTTAATGTGGATAAGTGCAAGGTGATGCATATAGGCAAAAATAACCCATACAATGTTAGATTCCATATTAGGTGCTACCATCCAAGAAAGAGATCTAGGCGTCATAGTGGATAACACATTGAAATCATCGGTTCACTGTGCTGCGGCAGTCAAAAAAGCAAACAGAATGTTGGGAATTATTAGGAAGGGAATGGTGAATAAAACGGAAAATGTCATAATACCTCTGTATCACTCCATGGTGAGACCCCACCTTGAATACTGCGTACAATTCTGGTCGCCGCATCTCAAAAAAGATATAATTGCAATGGAGAAGGTACAGAGAAGGGCGATCAAAATGATAAGGGGAATGGAACAGCTCCCCTATGAGGAAAGACTAAAGAGGTTAGGACTTTTCAGCTTGGAGAAGAGACGGTTGAGGGGGGATATGATAGAGGTGTTTAAAATCATGAGAGGTCTAGAACGGATAGATGTGAATCAGTTATTTAGTCTTTCAGATAATAGAAAGACTAGGGGGCACTCCATGAAGTTAGCATGTGGCACATTTAAAACTAATCAGAGAAAGTTCTTCTTCACTCAACGCACAATTAAACTCTGGAATTTGTTGCCAGAGGACGTGGTTAGTTCAGTTAGTATAGCTGTGTTTAAAAAAGGATTGGATAAGTTCTTGGAGGAGAAATCCATTACCTGCTATTAATTAAGTTGACTAAGAAAATAGCCACTGCTATTACTAGCAATGGTAACATGAAATAGACTTAGTTTTTGGGTACTTGCCAGGTTCTTATCACCTGGATTGGCCAATGTTGGAAACAGGATGCTGGGCTTGATGGACCCTTGGTCTGACCCAGGATGGCATGTTCTTATGTTCTTATCCAATTGTCTCCATCTAGACTCTGCCTCTATGTGTAAAGTCAATGTAGTGAGGTTTGTTAGTGTAGTATACCACTTCCTGTTGGGAGGGGTTGGAAGTGTGTCAAAACCTCTGCACCCATGTGATACAGGAGGAGTCAGGGAGCCAAGCATCAGCCTTAGTACAGGACTAAGGGAACAGTTGACTCTTCTGGCAGAAGACATTTAGTGAATCTGATTCCCCACCCTAGGGACAGGTTTGAAGGATTGATTTCCATTTGAACAAGAGATACCTAACATGGGAATTTGTAAGAAATGCTCCCCCAGTCCATCTTCATGTATATTTACCCACCTCCTGTACTATACTTCATACACAGATGAGGTGGACTCTGGTCCTTGAAAGCTCATGCCTCAATAGATCGTTTAGTCTATAAAATGCCATCCACCTCTGTCACTTTGCTACACCAGACTAATACAGCTACCCTTCTGAAGATGAGATTCAGAGTCTGAGGAGCTCCTTAAGGAAAAGGACTCCACAGAATCTGCTGGATGAATGCACCGGGGAGTCTTAAGGGAGAATAGTTTGCCTGTGAAAATCCATAGAGTTAAAGTCTGATCAAGCAATTCAAAAGGTACCAAGAAAGCCCAAGGAGGAAGGGTAACTGCCCCAAGAGCTGACCTGTTTGGGATAGTGTGTGAAAAAAATAATTGGATTTTGTGCTATTTATGGGCTTTTTGTTTGCTGCAGTGCACTATTCCCTGGTGTACTTGTTATGGACTTTGGTTTTCCTGCTAACCCCTTTACAATATCACTAATGAAAAAAATGAAGGGAACTGAACCAGGGACTGATCCCAAAGGTACTCCATTGATAACCCCCCCTTTCCATGGCACACACTCTGTTGCTTATCAGTCAACAAGTTTCTAACTTATTTTAGCAATGTAAGGTGCTCAGCCTACTTAACAACCTTCTGTGGAGAACAGTCAACAACCTTACTGAAATTTAAGTACACTTCATCCAGTGCTCATCCCTGGTCTAATTCTTCACTCACCACTAAAAAGCATTTGATATTCCACCTTTACCAAACTAGTTTCCTGCCGCGGCCACCTTTATCAAAATAGTCTCAAGGCAGATTAAAATCAAATTTATAGTTAAATTCCTGTTACATCTGCAGCTCAGTCTGCAATTAGGAGAGGGAAACAAAGAAGGGACATATTAAGGAGGGTCATATAAGGAATGATTAGAAGTATGAGGAGGATTATAATTATCATCTAAAGAGTAACTGAAGATATGGGAGCAAAACATGTCTATTAGATGGATTAGAGAATCAGAATAACAAAAGATACAATAGCGCAGAGGCAATGGAATAAGGCAGACACCTAGAGGCCAATAGTCAATAGGCTGTTCAGTGGACAAGTTATCCAGCTAAAGTTAGCCAGATAACTTTTCCCCTATATTCAGCAGGATAAACATCCCACTGAATATATCAGCCTAAAGTTATCCAGCTACATGTAGTCAGATAACTAAAAAAAACATAACCAGCTATGTTTGAATATAGATGAGTAAGTTAGTTAATTATCCAGCCTTGTGTGGCCAGATAACATGATACTTAGCCGTATATCTTTAAAAGATATCCAGCTAAGTCGCATTGTCATAAAGAGAGGCCCTCTCCCTAACACTCCCCATTCCCCCCCCCCAACACCTTATTTGTCCCTGCCAGGAGTGAGGGACCCTCAGCCCCACTCTCGGGCATCTCCAGCATTGCTCTAATAGAAGCAGTGCTGAAAGCATAAACTTACATATCAGCCTCCATACATTATTCCCTTTTATCTCTAAGTCTTATAATCTCATGCCTGCATTTCCTCCTTTCACTAATGTATCTAAAAATAGTGTTATCACCTAGCTTTTACTGCCTTAGCTATTTTTTTTTTAATTTTTACTCTGCTTTCCAAGGTTTTAAGATATTTTTCCTAGTCCTCCTTGTTCAGTGAACTCATGTACCTCGAGTACTAACATTATTACCTTTACTGACCCCAGTTACCTCTTGAAAGTCATACTGGTCTTTTTTCTTTCTCTTTTCTTTATTTTTCTAATGATGATTTGTTGTCCTTACAATGGCTGCTTTTAGCTTAGACCACTGTTCGACTTCACCTAGATCACCGTAACCTGCCAGTGCCTCCATATTGTACTTCGTCTTCTTAATAAAATGAAAAGGAGTAAAGTATGAAAGTCGGTAAGGAAAAAGCAGAAATACACTGGAGAAATACTTTCCATCAGAATTTACTGAAGGAAGAGTGGGAGAAGAGGCACAGATAACTAGCAGGAGTATGAACAGTAGAGAGGTATTCAACACTTCATTTACAGAGGACAGGATTTGCATGGAACTAGCAAAACTAGAAGTAGACAAGGGTATCCTAGGATATTAAGGAAGCTCAAAGAACTTCTGTCAGCTCCTTTGATGATTCTATTCAGTCATTCTTTGAAGACAGGAGTAGTCCATGGGAGCAGGGAAGTATTTTCACCTCCGTTGTGGGTTCAACTCAACCACAACCTTACAATGGAAACCCACATCTCAAAGGTGGTAAGTGCTTCCTTTATGTATCTGTGCCAGATTCACCAACTTTGCAACTATTTCAATAAACACAACCGTGCCACCATAATACACCATTAATAAGTAGCAGCATTAACTACTGTAGTTCTGTTCCATGGTATCTCACAACATCTCAAATGTCAAATTTATTCTTGATCCATAGGATTTTTGAACTATTTTGCAGGCCTACAATTTAACATGTGTTAGTTTACTATATTTTGGACTGCCGAATTCTAGTTTAAAGGCACTGCCGATTTTACAGAATTCTGCTGCCCATCTTATCACTAATAAGCAGTGGTATGAACATATTACTCCCATTCTGAAGTTCCTTCACTGGCTACTGGTCTTACAAAGAATTAAATTTAAGGTATCGGTTTTGATTTTTAAGATACTAAAGCATGACGAACCTGCTTATTTAAAGTCTTTGTTGATCACTTATATAACAAGTCAGACATTATGTTCTAGTGAGAAATCTGTTGCTGGTTCCCTCTCCCAAAGCTGCTCAGTTAGTTAGCAATCGTCTTCGAGCTTTATTTTGTTTTTGCTCCTGTTTGTTGCAATGCCTTGCCCATTGAGATGAGAGAAATCAATTATGTAGCAAAGTTTAGAAAGCAGCTTAAGACTTTACTTTTTCAGGAAGCTTTTAATTAGTTTTAAACTTTTAATATTCTAAGTTTTTTTTTTCCTACTGCATTATTAATTTTGTATTTTATGATTGTGTCATTTTTTTTGTACTCCGCTTAGCACTGTTATAAGCGGACAATAAACATTTTAATAAATAAATAAAATAAATGAAATTCCTGAGATCCAAGACCTCAGCCTTTGAAACACAGGGGTCAATTTTCAAAAGGTTAGCTATCTTTAAATCAGCCCTGTTTAAAACTGAAACGGTCTGAGCATCTAAATTTAGTTGCTGAAATTGGGTAGCCTTAGGGGTGGGGCTAGATTGGTGGAGAAAATTAGATAAATGGTCTGATTTTCAGCACTAACCAGCTAACTTAGCCAGCCAAGGAATAAGTGGCTTAAATCTAGCTAGCTATCCCTGTGCCTGGAGTTGGCAGTCTATCACCCCCTACCTGCCCAAGTAAAAATGAATTTCATAGCCTGATCTTCCACTCTCACCTGACTGAAGACAATAAAAAAAATTGTTGGCCTGATCCCTCTTCCCACTCAGCCAAAGTGAAAAAAATAACTGGAAGCCTGATCTCCCCTCCCACCTGGCCAAAATAAACAAAATCCAGGTGGTTACCAGAGCCACAACGGATGCTGGGTTAGTAGGAGGAATGGCTGTGTCTTGCCCACTCTGCTTTGGGAGTATTTTGAGGGATTCTGGAGGATGGTTTTCAGGCAGATGGAAAGAGGGATCAGGAGGGAGAGAATAAGATATCAGAGTTTTGTTTACTTTGGTTGGATGAGGGGAGAGATTACGAGTGGGGATTGGGCTGGTCTGCCAAACTTTTGTTTTCTTCAGTCAGGCAATGGGGGGGGGGGGGGAGATTGTCACTTTTATGGGGGCTAGGGGAGCATGTTCAGAAGATATAGCTGGCTAGCATTAATTTTCAGCGCTAGCTGGCTACGTTTAGGCACCCAGGATAGTTAAAATTTGTAAGCTATCATTAAAATCATCCATTGCACCTGAAAACTGGAAGGTGGCCAATGTAACCCCAATATTAAAAAGGGCTCCAGGGGCGATCCAGGAAACTAGAGACCAGTGAGCCTGACTTCCGAGCCAGGAAAAATAGTGGAAACTGTTCTAAAGATCAAAACCACAGGGCATATAGAAAGACATGGTTTAATGGGACACTGTCAGCATGGCTTTACCCACGGGAAGTCTTGCCTAACAAATCTGCTTAATTTTTTTTTAAGAGGTTAATAAACATGTAGATAAAGGTGAACCGGTAGATGTAGTGTCAAATGCTATATTAGCCCCAATTCCCAAGGCCCTTTGCCAATACCATGGTCTTAACCTAACCACTCTCTACCAGCCATGTATCATAGTTCGATATATATATATACCCTGGTTTGTTTCAACAGTTTCATGATCCTAGTTCTGTATTCCTCTGTTTTATGTAATTGCACTATTTGAGGCACTGTTATTGTTATTATGTAAACCGTTTTGATTTGTAACCTGTTACAAGAAATTCGGTATATAAAACTGTTAAATAAATAAATAAATAGTGTATTTGGATTTTCAGAAGGAGTTTGACAAAGTCCCTCATGAGAGACTTCTAAGGAAACTAAAAAGTAATGGGATAGGAGGCGATGTCCTTTCGTGGATTACAAACTGGTTAAAAGACAGGAAACAGAGAGTAGGATTAAATTGTCAATTTTCTCAGTGGAAAAGTGTAAACAGTGGAGTGCCTCAGGGATCTATGTTTGGACTACTGCTTTTCAATATATTTATAAATGATCTGGAAAGGAATACGATGAGTGAGGTAATCAAATTTACAGATGATACAAAATTATTCAGAGTAGTTAAATCACAAGTGGATTGTGATAAATTTCAGGAGGACCTTGTGAGACTGGAAGATTGGGCATCCAAATGGCAGATGAAATTTAATGAGGACAAGTGCAAGGTGTTGCATATAGGGAAAAATAACCCTTGCTGTAATTACACAATGTTAGGTTCCATATTAGGTGCTACCACCCAGGAAAGAGATCCAGGCATCATAGTGGATAACACATTGAAATTGTCGGCTCAGTGTGCTGCGGCAGTCAAAAAAGCAAACAGAATGTTAGGAATTATTAGAAATGGAATGGTGAATAAAATGGAAAATGTCATAATGCCTCTGTCGCTCCATGGTGAGACTGCACCTTGAATATTGTGTGTTAGGGCTGTTCAACTTGGAGAAGAGATGGCTGAGGGGGGATATGATAGAGGTCTATAAAATCACAAGAGGTCTAGACAGGTAAATGTGAATCGGTTGAATAATAAAAGGACTAGGGGGCACTCCATGAAGTTAGCAAGTAGCACATTTAAAACTAATCGGAGAATATTCTTTTTTTACTCAATGCACAATTAAGCTCAGGAATTTGTTGCCAGAGGATGTGGTTAGTGCAGTTAGTGTAGCTGGGTGTAAAAAAGGTTTGGATAGGTTCATGGAAGAGAAGTCCATTAACTGCTATTAATCAAGTTGCCTTAGAGAATAGCCACTGCTATTACTGGCATTAGTAGAATGGGATCTATTTAGTTTGGGTACTTGCCAGGTACTTGTGGCCTGGATTGGCCTCTGTTGGAAACAGGATGCTGGGCTTGATGGACCCTTGGTCTGACCCAGTATGGCAATTTCTTATGTTCTTATGGATACAATAATAGATATGCAATCCATTAACTGCATTATCAATGTACATCTGTTGCCAAGGTAATATAATACAAGAGTGAAATCATAGGCAAGGATAACAAGGAATGACTTAAACCAACAGTCACATGTATAATAAAATTACAATTACGAGTTAGAACTTCTATGGGACATGTAATAGATTTCATGGTGGCTCCTGTAACAGAGTAAACCAATGTCCTTTCAGAAGGGATAGATTCGGCACTGCCCCAAGGTTCCTATTAGTACCCAAAACTGTGTGCTCTCTGGAAAGGCCCACTGGCTGGACCACCCAGCTTGCTCTCTCATGAAAAGGGGTACCATGGCAATTCATGGACTGTCCCTGTTCTGGGGTACTTTGGAGCATGGTGGCAGCATACTACTTCTAGGTGCACTAAAGGAGTACAAAGAGCCATTCTGTTCACTCCAGACATCAGTAAAATACAGAGATACATACCAGTATAGAAATCACAGTAGCAGCTATAGTGCAGAATAAAACTTTGCATTCTATTTCTCTGTATAGACTGAGGACTGGAAGGCGGCCTGGGATCTGCACCGAAAACAGAGGAGGTGGCTGGACCCACTGCGTGCCAGGTGGGATAGGGCTGGAGGTAAATTCTTGATAAGGCCATCATGGAGATTTTCACATGGTCTCTCTGTGTCCTGTTTCCATCAACAGACATTATTGGCCAACCATTCAGCCACATCCTGTCTCTGCCTTGAGCTTAAACAGACCCTCATACTTTGACCTTGGATTTTCTTGGGGTTACAGGCAGCACTGTCATGAACCACTACTTTAAAGGCACTATCAGGCCTAGAACGCCTTTAGAGTATTTGAACATACTCCCAAATTTATGACAGCTGAAAGTACATGTCCCCTATACTAGATGCACCCATACACTATTTCCTGCATCATGGTCCTTGATGCCTTGCTATATAGACCACAACCCAATGTCAAATACCCTGAGACAGAGTCTACCTCCAAGCCCATATCACAAGCAAGGCACCATCTAGTAAAATATAGCTGCAGTGAAACTTTTGTATTTCAAGTAAGTATGTTATGGCCTGTCACCACCTATATGTCGGGGATGTCCCATAGCTAGGAGAACTTCTATTGGCCTATACCTCTCCCAGAAAAGGAATGCGCTCTATCTGTATAATCGTGCACATTACACCCTGCAGCATGTGAGCACACAAAATGACATTTTCTATTCTCTTCTCTTCGTCCAAGTAGAAGGAGGAAGAAGAACAAGACGATGATGACAGCCCAGCCTCTCCTAATGCTCCACCAGCTGTCACCAGTATTGGCAAGCAGCAGCAACAAGACAGACCAGCATAACCTCCACCACTACATGAAGGGGAGTTAGTGGTGGCAGTCCAGCCCACCCCCACCCCCCACAGCAGGTCTCAAGGTAGTGGCACCAGCCATTTCTCTCCCTTTCTTGGTAGGGCCTTCTCCCCCTTCAGTCTTGGAATATAGGGATGGCAGGACTCGGTTCTTGGTCTTCATCTTCCATTCTTGTCATCATCCTGGTCAATCTTCAGCCCATCTTCCTTGTGTTCTGGTCTTCAGCCCTGCCTTCCCTTGGACGGATCCCTCTGGTTTGACACTGGCTTACTTCATGATTCTAATTAACTTCCGCCTGCCACTGACTGTTGCCCAAATACTGACCTGCTGATTTCCACCTGCCAATCACCATAGCCTGCTCCATAACTCTGATTGCCTTCCACTTGCCATTTATGCCTGCCTGAATACAGAGGCGGCTGTTCTCTGCCTGCATTTCTTCTGTGCTAGACCCTGGCCTGTAACTTCTTCTACACAGAGTATCTTCGCCTCCGCAGAGGCCTGTGCCTAAGTCCAGTTGGCCCTGGCACCCGAGGGCTTAACTTAAAGGGAAAGAGAACTGGTACTGGTGAATTTCCAGTTGGGCCTCTGCCTCGGCCAGCCCTGCCAGCCGACAGTGAGGACCTGCAGGGCTCCTCCCTGCAGTTTGTGCAAATTTCACCTTGGTCCTAGGGTCCACATCCACAACACATGCAGACTGTTACAAAATTACACCCCAAGAAACTACCTACTAGCACTTTTTTACTAATTGTGCATTACTGCCCCCTCCCTGATGAGTACTGTTTACCAGGTTTTCAAGCCTCTAGAATTGAGTCCAGGATCTCCCTATTTCTTAACTATTTTTTCAAAAGAGATGCAATGTAATGGGTAACAGGTTTTGGCATACTTACACAGAAACACAGACATTTGTTAGTGGCAGCTTCATGGTATGTTATCTCTGTCTTTTATTTATTTATATTTAATTACAACTTTTCTAATCATTAACATAGCTGGATGGAATTTGCTACTACCTCTTGCACTGTAAAAGATTCATTCAAAAAGCAGGAAAATAACTAAATAAAATGGTTAATAACATAGGCCTAGATTCATCATTCTGCTATATTTATAACTGAATGATGAGCCATGTGAAAAAAGGCGGCGAAGGCAAAATTGTGCAGCTGGCTGTATTGCGATGGTGCGTTTTCGCCTGCTGTGGTTGAGGCCAGGCCACACAGTTTCACACCCATAGCGCCACAGGAAAAGGTGTAGCCTTTTCCCGCGGTGCTGCCGGTGATACTATAGAAAACATTATCACCTTCAGTGCTGCCGGGACATAACTTGCCCAAATTCCACCCACTCTCCTCCCCTTCCCCTAATTTGCATTGTACCGCTGCAATGCAGCCAGTATCGCATGCGATAAGGCCCTAATGCACGCGATACTTGTTGTGTGTCCTGGCTGCAGTGGGCCCGTGACCAAGCCTACTCACCTCAGGCGCCCAGCTTCTGGACCTGGCCCATCCTTGCTGGCAGCGGTGGGCAGTCACCTGCGCTCCCGCACCCTCGCTGCCTCCTCAGGCACTCCCAAATCTCTTTGCGGACCTCTCCGGCTCCCAACAGGTCTCCCCACATGTGCTGCAGTGGGGAGCCGCCGTCATTCAGCATCCTGCCTCCTCCTAGGTGTGCGCACCTCTTTGGCCTTTAAAGGGGCCGCGGCGGGAAACTAACCCGCAGCCCCGGATGATGACATCATCAGGTCCAGCTATTTAAGGCAGGGTCCGCTACTCATTCCTTGCCTTGGCAACAGGTCTCCACCCTAGTCGTGTGCTTTGGTGCTCATTCCTGCTCCTAACGTCGTTCCTGGTTCCTGACTCCGTTCTTGGTTCCTACCTAGCCTTTGCCTTGGACTGATTACTGGCTTTGACCCTTGCTTCGTTGGACCTCGCTCAGGACTGATTACTGGCTTTGACCCTTGCTTCGTTGGACTAACTCTGGACTGATTACCGGCCTTGACCCTTGCTCCACTGTACTTCACCTAGCTCTGCTGCCTGCTCTGACTCCATCCTATTCCTGACCTTGCCTCTGGTATCTCCTTGGACTTGGCCTTGCTGGGCTTCGGCCTTCTACTGCCCGGATGTCACCTACCCTTGCCTTCTGGCCCATCCTTGCTGCCCGGGTCTCTGGATTCCTGCCTCGGTCCCTCTGATACCTCTGCTGGGCCCTGGCTACCTGCTACAACTTCTACTGGGAGTCGTCTGACAGAGGCCCACCTATGACCAGCCAGCCCCGGCACCCAAGGGCTCAACCTGCGGGGAACAAGGGCTGGTATTGGCGAATCTCCAGTTGGCCACAGTCTCCCGGTCTGCTCCAACTCCCGACGGTGGGGAACCGTGGGGCTTGACCTATGAGTAGCATCAACCCCACCTCGAGCCAAGGGTCCACCACCAGCACAATACCGGCACATCGTGGTTTGATGAATGACCCGGCAAGTTAGCCAACACTATTATTATAAGGGACCATTCTATATTTTGCAATTACATTATATTTAAAAATCAAATTTACCTATTGTTTGAGGAAATTTAATGCACCTTGCATATTAACAACATTTAAGTCAAAGAATCAACAACAGAGTTAAGTTTTCATGTGCCTTTCAGAGTAAGGTATTTAATCAGTTACAAAGCTCTGAAATTTGCCAAAACAGCTGTCACTGAAAATATGCCATTATTGGGTGCAGTGTATAAGTCATTTGCTCTGAATGTTTGTTTTTCTGATAGATGAAACATTATGTTGTTTAATGCTGATTTAATGGCACAAAATGGTCACATGCTGCAGATTTAATTTCATCTGTTTCGGTCTGTGGCAAAATTGATGGCAGTGATAAATTTGTAGCTTCTATGATGGTTTGGCACATGGGGCTGTCTCAGAGTTTTCATTATTATACTATATGCTTTTTATAATATCCCAGTTCTTTGCATCCTATCGTACCTTCTAGAATTCCCACAATGAACATATTTTGTCCCTGCAGCTACAATGATTATCTTAATTGACAAGCAAATTAAATAAACTGCAATCATTTAACTAGATAATGTTCTGGTCGACAACAGTGCAAGAAATGGTACATAAACATCTCTCAGATCTTTAATGGCAACATTAGTAGTTAAGTACCATTTTTAACAATCATGTATGTTGAAGAAAATATCCTAAAGAAAACGAACTGAATAACACACTGAGAAGATACAAGGCACCATCTCCATCAACATGCAGAGCCGTTTTCAGCTGCAGCCACAAGAGGATTGTGAAAGAATACAGGAAAAAAAACCCCCCACTAACTTAAGAGCAGTGGTTCCAAATTTTAATCCTTCAGAACCCCTGAGCAGGTTTGTTTTTCAGGACATCCTTCATAAATATTCATGAGATATGTCTGCATATGTTTAGGCTAAGAACTAGTCTAATTTCCATTTCTTTTTTATGTTATCCTGAAAACCAGACCTATTGAGGGTTCTCAAGGTCTGTGTCTTGAAAACTACTGACTCATAAAAAGGGATGAAAACATAGTAATAATAATAAAAACAATAATAATAATGTGGGTCATATTCAATAGGCCAATTAATGGCCAAGATATCCGACTAAAGTCAGCCACATAATTTATTCCATATATTCAGTGGGATAAACATTACATTGAATATACCAGCCTAAAGTTATTTAGCTGCATATTTACGCTTTCAGTGCCACCTCTGTCAAAAGCAGTTCAGTAGTGCCAGGAATAGGTGAGTTTAAACCACTCTCCAGGCTGGGATCATTTTGGGTATCAAAGGGATGGGATGGGGGGTTCGATTGGGCCTAATGGTTCTGCGGGGGGAGGAGAGGGAGAAAGTCTGGGGAGCAGCGAACAATTTTCACGACCTTTATGACAACAGAAAAGGGGTGGTGTGTCTGGGAGTGCCAACCTTTGGACCACAAGGTTTAAACTAAAGTTGTAGGGGTTTGGTGGGGGACACGGCCCAAAAGATCAATCTATTGCATTAGGTTGGGGAAGGGAGAGAATAAGGCCATAGGCCCTTTTATTTCCTTATTTATTTATTTATTTATTTATTTATATTTTAACATTCTGATAGCACTTCTTACCCATATATCTTTTGAAGGTATCCAGGTAAATAGCAAGTTATCTGGCCACCCAAGGCCAGATAACTAAAACACCGAAACATGGTTATACCCCATAAAAGTTTTGAATAAAATTTAAATTACAAAACAGCCCTAAACAGCTGTTTAGGGATTTTTAGTAATTTGGGCTTCCAATCAAGAAATCTTAAGGAAATTTTCTTTAGGTCCGGCTGACATTACAAATTATTGACCCATTTCCTCCCTCCCATTTTTGGCTAAAATAGTTGAAAATGCTATACTGAAAAAACTCTGTTTTTCTGGATGAGCATCATACGCTTGACCAATATCAATTTGGATTTTGGAGATTCCACAACACCGAAATGCTGTTCCTATCCAGCCTCGACACTATTCGTTGGGGCTTTGATACTGGTACCCAGTATATGCTGTACCTTCTTGCTATCTCTACAGCATTTGAGACAATCGATGATATCATCCTGCTTTCATGTCTCTCATCTCTTGGTCTCTCTGGTGCTGTTTACAATTGGTTTCAATCCTATTTCTCTTCCTGTTCCCAACAGGTATCTACTAAGTTCTCATAGATCTGATTGGCATGCTCTATCTTCTGGTGTACCCCAAAGCTCTGCCCTTTCTGCTGCTTTGTTTAACATCTGTCTCACTCTGCTTTGTCACATTTTGACCCGCCTTGGGATGCACTACACACTATATGCTGACTATTTTCAGTTCTTTCCCCTTAAAATCAATTGGGATCAATATGTAAAATTTGCATCAATCTGCCTTTCTGCAATTAAGCAATGGCTGTGTTCCAATAAACTCTCACTTAACCTTAATAAAATCAAAATTCTTGTTCTTTCTAGGTTCCCAATCACTGCTTTACCTTCTCATATTGACCCCTGATGTCAACAGTGGGCGACCGTGGGCCCTTTAAAACCCATGCAAAAGGGGCACGAGGCTTTGTCCTGCTTCATCTGGTTTCATCTGTTTGGCTGGGTGAGTTTAATTTTCCTTATTGATTGGTGGAAGTTTGAAGATTATGGGAAAGAAGAGGAAGACGAAGATCATTACTTCCTCTCCTGCCTGCATTAGTAATTTTGGACCTATGGATGCTCACGTGAGTAGATTAACTACTCTGCCACAGGAGGACTGTGTAGGGGGCACCTTGCGTGTCTCCTTAAGTCCTGGCAATGGCCATATACCTCCTCAACCCCCAGGAATTACAGCTGGGGAGGGCTCCCCTGGATTTGAACCTACGAATCTGAGTGGGGGTTTGTTGGAGTCTTCTGAGGAGAAATCTTCGGCAGCAGCCCAGTCAGTTTTACAGCTACAAGAAACATCTAGTGGGAACCATCCTGTGGACATTGGAAATCTTCAAATGAATGTTGAAGAACCATCCAATGTCACAATGAGTGATTTGTGGAGGATGCTAGTGAAATTGGACTCTAATGTATCTCAGGTTAATTCTCACCTCTCTTCTTTGGTAAAAATAAATAAAATTTGTTCCCAACTCTTCATCTCCATTTCCTTACATCTATTTCACATCTACAGCCCCTTCTTAAACCTTCAATCATACTCTCAGTCCAACTAACCCCCTTCTGTCCTCCCAATCCTTGCTCAATCTTGAGTCCCTATCTCTCCTCATCCCAAAGTCCCTACTCCCCTCCATTCTCCCTCCCAATACCTGAGAATCTCTTACTCCCATAAGCCCCCAAACACCCAAGTTCTCAATCTGCCCCAATCCTACATCCCAACTTTACTTCTGCCTCCCTTTCCTTCCCAATCCTCTACCCCTAACCCTGCTCTCAACTTAATCCCCACTCCTCCCCCAAACACTAGAGTTCCCAGAAATGAGGCCCTTACTGGCAGGACAGCCTAGGCCAGTGATTGAAACATTAGGGCTTCCTTCTGTGCAGACATGCCATGCATCAGGACCGTGCAGGGACGGAGAAGTGGCAGAAAAATAAAGCAGGGCTTCTGAGCACACTGCAGTATGTGCCTTTACTCTGCTTCCTTGTTGCTAGTGGAGGGACTAAACCCTCCAACAAAGAGTCATTTACCAAATGCAAAAGAAAACACGTGGCTTTGTCTGAAAGATACAGGAAGGGTTGGAGCTACTGGGGTGGGGGCAGAGCTAGAGCCCTGCAGCTTCCGGTAGCACCATGATGCATTTCACAACAGCATCAACAGGCCAGAATGAGGGGTGAACATGGGAAGGGGCCCTCACTGCCAGGACAGCCTAGGTCAGCAACTGAAATGCTGATGTACCGTGCATTGAAACCTTGCATCAAGAGTTGTACGGGAATAGAGTAGGTGGCAGAAGTTTAAAGTTACACTTATGAGCTCACGACAGTGTATATTTTAGTTCCACTTCCTGCTGCTAGTGAACCAATGAGCCATAGGAGGCAGAGCCAAGGTGCATGAAGTGATGCTGCTTTACATTTCTACCATTTCTTCGTTTCTGCATGCCCTGGATCCTGGGTTTAAATGCATGGCGCATTTACAATGAGGTAAGTACCAGCATTTCAATTGCCGACCTATGCTGACCTGTCAGTGGAAGCCCCCTTTATGCATTCGCCGCTCATTCTGGCCCATCAATATTGCTGTTGGCTGTGGGGCCCTCTCCCTGAATGGGCCTCGCGTAGCTGCCCTCCCTATTTTATCCCCACAGTACTTCCACCCCTGCCTGCATATCTACTCTAGTGAAGAGTCTTTCAGATAAAGTATGTTTTCTTTTGTGTTGTAAATAGTACTTTGCCAGAGGGTCTAGATGCCCTTTGCTTTGTTTTAGAACATCTCTTATCATTCTTAGTCTATAACATCTTCCCTCAGATTGCTAAAGGACTATTAAAGATCCCACCCTCTCGATCTAAACAACTCACCTCAACTCAAAAGAGAGCAATTTCACTTGGAAGCCCCAATTTCTGGAACACCCTCCCAATCGAACTCAGAATACAAGAAAACTTAAAAACTTTCAAAAAAGAGCTAAAAACATGGATGTTCACCAAAGCCTACCAACTCACCCACTGACTCTAAACCACCACTCCCCTCCTATAACACTAGGCAAACTGATGGACCCAAGAAAGTTGTGATTATTACTCAGTTCTGTAATATGTTTTGATTAATTTACAGACCAAGTTCATAAATTATATCTACTATGTTAGCAACCATATGAACTGTTTTGGAAACACTGTTAAACATCGTAACTTTGTAAACCGTTGTGATGGCGAAACCGAACGATGGTATATAAGCCTCGATAAATAAATAAATAAATAAATAAATAAATTGCTCTGTCTAAAGACCTGTGTCTAACATTCCTTTTATTTCAAAGATTGTAGGGAAGGCAGTTACTCAATAACTGCCATCTTTCCTGGAGAAGTCAGGTGGTTTGGATCCTATTCAAGCTGGTTCCAAATTGGAGATAGTAGAAAGACCAGTGTCAGTCAATGATGCTGTCCTTAGATAGCTATGTAAGGGTTAGAAGGTGGTATTAATTTTGTTAGATTTAACTTTCACTTTTGATTTAGTCGCACACCTGATTCCTCCTGGATAGATGTACAATTTTATGATTTTATGATGTTGTTTTACAATGGATCATATCTTTTTTTTTGTCAGAAGGAAGCATCAGGGTTCTGGTGAGGAATAGAGATGAAGTGTAGAGTCCCTGCCTTCCCTTCTCTTGTTTAACAACTTTTACATCCTTTGGGCAAATTTCTACAAGATTTGGAGTTAAGAGGGTACCTTTATTGAGAACAGATGACACACATATCGTGGTTCTGTTCTAAATTAAATACTATGCCACTAGAAATATCTATTTTTTTTTAAAAATACCGTAAGTTGGTGATGAATACTAAAAAAGCAAAGCTATTGATGTCTGGTGAACCTGGTTTAGATCTTTTTTCTCTTGACAATTAAAATTGGAGGGGGAATGGTGAGACCTACTGCTTATATTAGAGATCCAGGAGTGGTTTTGATTTTTTTTTCTCTTCAATGGGGCGGATTTTCAAAGGAGTGCGAATAGCCTACTTTTGTTTGCGCTCCAGGTGCAAACAAAAGTACGCTGGATTTTAGTAGATACGTGCGGAGCCACGCGTATCTGCTAAAAACCTGGATCGGCGCGCGCAAGGCTATGGAGGAGTTCCCTCCGAGGCCGCTCCGAAATCGGAGCGGCCTCGGAGGGAACTTTCCTTTGCCCTCCCCTCACCTTCCCCTCCCTTCCCCTACCTAACCCACCCGCCCGGCCCTTTGTCGGGGGATTTACGCCTCCCGGAGGGAGGCGTAAATCCCCGCGTGCCAGCGGGCCTGTTGCGCGCTGGGCTGCGACCTGGGGGCGGGTTCGGAGGGCGCGGCCATGCCCCCGGACCGCCCCGGCCATAGCCACGCCCCCGTACCTGCCCCCAAAACGCTGCCGACACGCCCCTGAAACGCCGCGACGACCGGGCCCGCCCCCGACACGCCCCCCTCGGAGAACCCCGGGACTTACGCGAGTCCCGGGGCTCTGCGCGCGCCGGTAGGCCTATGTAAAATAGGCTTCCCGGCGCGCAGGGCCCTGCTCGCCTAAATCCGCCCGGTTTTGGGCGGATTTAGGCGAGCAGGGCTCTGAAATCCGCCCCTTTATTTTTATTAGATTTTAATTATACACTGAAATAAAATCAAGACAAAGCAAGAATACAGAGAAATATATAAAATAAACAATACAGGAAATTTCTTCAATAGTCCACATTAAATAATTGGAGGACAGCAACAGGAAAAAAATTAAAAGGAAAACTGCATGTGTGTTAATCCTGCCCAAGCAAAGCCCACCACATCCTTAACACTGCTGACAATGAGACTTAATAGAAAGGAAAGTTTTTTAAGTGGAAACAATCCATGAAAATAAATGTATTCTTTTGTTAAACTTCATATTTACAGAGTGTCATGAACTGGCAGGCTGGAGTCAGGGAGTACACAGAGAGAGGCAGTACAGGGCTGTAGGACAGGTCTTCTGCCTATCCAACCCTGACAAGTTGATTCCTCAGGTTCTGGGGGCTGGTAGGACTTTTCTGTGGAACATCAGGGCACGGACTGGGAGCTGAGAACAGGCTGGGAGCTGAGGTCATGCATAGGCTGGATGAGGCAAGGCTGACTGGGCAAGGCAAGACAGGCTGGAAGCTGAGGACAGGTACAGGCTGGAAGCTGAGGACAGGCACAGGCTGAGGACTTGATACAGAGCACAAGCTAGGACTGGATCTGAGGCAAAGGGCAAGTGCGAGGCCCGGGGAATAGACAATGGACTGAACTGGACTGGGCAGGACAAGGACCAGACAAGGATAGGCCTGGAGAAGGCAGGAAGAGAAAAAGAACTGGACTAGACAGGTTACAGAGAACAAGAAAGCCCAACAGGGTACGAGACTGGGCAAGGTAATCCCAGTAGACCTGGAGGTCATAGGGTAAGACAAAATAGCCCAGGAGGGCACACAGCATGGCAGGGAGGCATGAGAAGCCACAGAGCAAGGCCAAAAGGCCTGGAAGGGCCCCGAGCAAGGCAAGAGAGGCCACAGAGCAAGGTGAGAGGCCAAAAGACAAGGCAGAATCCCTGGATGGGCCACAAGGCAAGGCTGAAGGCCAGGAGGCCAAAAGCCTTGGCAAGGCAGGAGTCTCTGATGCCATAACGCTAGACAAGGCAGTGGGCCTGGAGGTCACAAGGCTAGGCAAGGCAAGAGGCCCAGAAGCCACTAAGCTAGGCAAGGTAGAATAGTGAGGAAAGAGTGGCCAGGTAAGAGATGAGTTGACTCAATGAAGAAGCAATTATGCATTGAACAGGCTGGATTAAATAGGACTGAGGCTTGTGCATAATATGATCAGTGAGGAGGTAACTGGCAAGGTAGTGATCAAAGCTTGCTTAGAACTTGGTGGAGGGAAGACTGCATAGCAGGCTGAACCTTGGCACGGGAAGACTGCACAGCAGGTGAAACCGTATACAAGGGAACTTCAGGAATGGTTTCAATTTCTGATTTCTCTCTGGAACATTAGATTTCTCAGGCAATCTGGATTACCTTTTAGAAGCTTCAGTTGGTGAAGAGACTGAGCTCCTTCATGAATTTTGGGGCTTTAAAAAATATTTTAAAGATAAAGCAGGTCATACAAATAATGTCTTCGAGGGTATAACATACAACAAAATCCAGAGACTGCACATTATAGAAAAGGCTCATCAGATTAACCTTGAACACATTGATTTGGACCCAAACATCAGTAAAACTAGAAAAGCATAGTATGTAAGATGGCACAAAACGAAAAGATCAATGGTATGTGTCTGACATGAGGAAACAAGGTAACACTACATAACAATCCCAATCCTGCATATAATAGCAAAAAACATAAGCCCACAAAACTTGGTATTGATACCCAAACAGATCAACACATAGAATAACTAGCTTATTATCTCTACTCAGAAGAATTAGCTCCTACAAAATCTTTTCCTACAAACTTCAAGAACTGTTTCCAAAGATATAGAACATTCTGGTATTTATCCTTCAGAAGAAATGAAATAAGTTCCATCGAAAAAAACATTCCAACAAATCCAAAATCAGTCGTCTCTCATCGGAACAGAATGCCTTTTCCAATGCTGAGCTACAGATCATCTCACCGCAACCAACAGATAAGAAATCAAAATGATACCACACCACTCGGACTGCATGACTCCTGGTATATATACAATCCTAATAAGAATAGTGCAGGTTAAAGGGGAGGGAGAATTAATGTAATCTTATAACTCCAAGATACAATTTCTTTCCAGAATATCATTATCAAGGGGCAAGAAGACCACATATCAAAGAGTGGCAGTCTTAACACAACCTCTACATTTGCTGGAATTATGCAACCTTATTTGGTGTAACTTTGCGGAAAAAGTATACAAATAGTATAGTATTTTGTACTCATTTTCTTTAATTGTCCCCATAGAAAAGTCCCATGAGAAAGATCCCTGACTCATTCATAAGGTTTATATATATCTTTGATATGAGACCCTTGTTGCAAAAAGTCCCTCTAATCAAACTCTCAAATGATGTAAAACTTCTACAGAATGGCCCCATTGAGTTTATTAAAGATTCCATTCAATTACAAATATTGAAATTTGGGAATAGATTTAATTCCCAATGATTCCTTCAGCTGCTGAATAGAAAGAAAATTTCCCATCCTTGAACAGTTAACCTACATGGTTAATATTGTGATTAATTAACCAGAGGAAATTCTTTTGGTTCAGATGTTGAGGAAAACAAGGATTATTCTAGAAAGGTGATAAATGAGAGGAGACTGTCCTTTATGAAAGTAAAGCATGCCAAGTATAGATGGTACATTTGGGAAAGGGATGCCCCCAAAGTCTTTGTAATATATATAGTACGCAGAAAAGAGATTAAAAAGATATGGTAGGAGGAAGGCTTGACCTTTCCATAGTTACCCAATGTTTATCCTCTGGTGAATTTTATAAGAGATGTGCACACCAAAATCTGGAGATGAGCATGCATCTAGAATATGCATGTGTCTTCTCGATTATATAAAGTGGGGGCATGTGCACACATGTGCTGATGCACGCACATCACACATCAAAGAAAAAGGGGCGTGGTGTGGGCAGGGCATGGGCATTCCAGGGCATGGCCAAGAGATGTACACACAAGCACTTACTTGCCTGGGCAGGTCTAGTGCCACATGACGTTACTTCTGCTATGGAGAGCTTTAAGAACATAAGAAATTGCCATGCTGGGTCAGACCAAGGGTCCATCAAGCCCAGCATCCTGTTTCCAACAGAGGCCAAACCAGGCCACAAGAACCTGGCAATTACCCAAACACCAAGAAGATCCCATGCTACTTATGCAATTAATAGCAGTGGCTATTTCTTAAGTAAACTTGATTAATAGCAGTTAATGGACTTCTCCTCCAAGAACTTATCCAAACCTTTTTTGAACCCAGCTACAATAACTGCACTAACCACATCCTCTGGCAACAAATTCCAGAGCTTAATTGTGCGTTGAGTGAAAAAGAATTTTCTCAGATTAGTCTTAAATGTGCTACTTGCTATCTTCATGGAATGCCCCCTAGTCCTTCTATTATCCGAAAGTGTAAATAACCGATTCACATCTACTCGTTCAAGACCTCTCATGACCTTAGAGACCTCTATCATATCCCCCTCAGCTTTCTCTTCTCCAAGCTGAACAGCCCCAATCTCTTCAGTGGTCTGGACTAATTGGGGGGGGGGGGGGGGGTGGAGTGCAGGCTAAAGTCATGAGAGTTTGGAGGACCTAGCTCTAGACTAGGAGAACTAGTGGATGAACTGGTGAAATTGGTCATGGCATAGACATGTGCCTATTATAAAATTTCTCCACTTGCAAGGTTCATACCTGACTTTATGTAGCTGTGCGCGCCCACATGGAAAATTGGGTGCACACATCAGTGTGCTTGGGCTATTTTATAACATACATGCATATGATATAAAAATGTATCTCTAGGCTCGCATCGACGCACACGGATATATGTGTCCCTGTGTGCCCGTGTGAAAGTTACCATTTAATAGTGCAAACTAAGGGCCTCATTTTCTAAAGTATCGCAGGCCTGCGATACTTTAGATAATGAGGGGCAGGGGGCAGAAACAGGGTGCGGTCCTGCGCTAGCCGGCAGCAATCGCACCGCCATGGTGCGATCGCTGCCGGCTTCGCATCCAATAGCGCCACCATAGAAGGTGTAGCTATTGGGCGCGAAATAGGACGCAAAAAGGGCCTTACCTTTTCGTCGTCCCGGCGTCTTCGTGGAGTCGGCCCCGGTGACGCCCTGACTCCTCCTCTTCCGGGGCCGACTCCGCCCCCATCCTGGTATCGCACGTGATAAGGGACTTTTCGCGTGCGAAACGTCCCTTATTGAGTGCGAGCCACTTGGAAAATGAGGCCCTAAGTGTTCCAGAAACAGAACAAAGTTCAAATGGGACAACTGACAACCCTGTCTGATAACTCTTTCAAAAGAAAATTGTGAGGATGTATATCATTAACCCTGACATGAGCCAGAGGATCAGTGTAAGGGTTAGAAATCCACTTGAGTTCATCCTTTTTAATATTGCAAATAGAAAGGGCCACTCAATTCTATCAAAGGCCTTCTCAGCCTCTAGAGAGAATAATAGAAAACCTGGATTATGTTTGTCAGCTATATAAATTAAGTCCATTATCAGATCCTTGCCATCCTGTAATAAACCCTGATTAGTCTCTAAGAACCAACTTAGAAAAAAAGCATTCAATTCTACTGTAAATATTTTGGCAAAAATCTTATCATAATTGTGGTGGGAGATAGGCCAATAGGCTCCACATCTAGTCAGATCCCTCCTTTCTTTAGGGAGCACAGATATTGATGCTAATAACATGGAAAACAATCCCCTTTCAAGATCCCATGATAAATTTCCATGTCAACCATGTCACAGCAAAGGGCTTTTATGCCGTTACACTCATTCAAGGAGGGAAGAGAAAGCTGGTCAAGAAATATTATGTTGGATTTCTTGACATTTAATTCCCTGGAATATAACTGAATATAGTATTTAGCAAATGTTTCACAAATCACTTTAGGATCATTAGAAACACAACCATTATTCCCTTTAGTCTCTTTGATATATCTGTTAACCCTCATTGAGTTCAATTTGTGAGCCAGACGTTTATTGGCCTTATTCCCCTGGTCAGAGAAGTTCTGCTTAGTATTCTTTAACATAGTCATGACTTTACAGTCTATTATGGAGTTCAAAAGATCTCTTTTGTGTATTAGTTTCCTTTGAATTCCTAAGGATGGGGATTATTTTTGAGATCTAGAGTTTTAACATCATATTTTAAACTATTCTCGTCTTGTAAGTTTCTTTTGCGAGCAGCTGATTTTAAAGCAATGACGTGCCCCCTCACAACTGCTTTACATGCATCTCATGTAATATTCCTGTTTAATCCCAAATCCTAATTAAATTCAAAATATTCCTTTAAACAAGTTTGGATAGAATCAGCAAGGGCTGTATCTTTTAAAACCAGCTCATCAAAAGACCAGGGGAATAGATGGTGGCAATCAAAATGTGACAGAAACAGGGGCATGCTCAGACCATGCAATGACTCCAATTTCAGCAGCTACCACATTGGGAAGTAAATCTACATCAAATATAGTATATGAGGATTAGGGAAAAAGGTACAAGATTTATTATTGAGGAGGACTTGTTGCCAAAGATCAACAAACCCCTCTGATTCCATTTCTTGAGAAAACAGATGGGCATATAACTTCAGAGAGGAAGACACCTCTCCAGATTTGTCCAGTTCCAGAACTGAAATCATACTGAAATCTCCTCCTTCTGAAAAAGAACACGACACAGGGAAAAATCTGGAGATAAAGTTGGATTGCATGGCATTGGGAACATACACGGAGGATAGCATAAAGATCCGAGAGAAGATACTCCCTTTATCATAATAAATCTTCTGTCACAGTCTCAGCGGACCTTAAAATCCAAAAACGTTTTTAGTCAAGAGTAGCCCCACCCCACATTTTTACTTATCTAATGATGAGAAAAACGCCCTATCCATATGCTTCGATTTTAGAGAAAATTCTTTGGACAAAGTAAAGTGGGTTTCCTACAAAAAAGTAACAAATGGTTTCCAGATATCTAGCTCTCTATATAATTGGTCAGATGCAAACAAACATTTTCAGGCAGAGGTTCTGTCTGCAAAAAAGAAGTTTTTCACCAATCTGTTTCAATCTACCGAAAATAGCCCGAACAGCTCTTAGAATGATTTCCCAGTAATCTAACCAATCTTCACTTTTATATCCTGACAACTTGCAATTCTCAGCTGCATTTGCTTCATTTTTTTGCAAAGAAGGTACAAGGTGAAAACAATTAGTGACGCATTCTCTTCTGACTTTTCTGTCGATTCTTTTGTAGGCGCCCCTACTACTGCCAAATTTTCTTCTTTTAACTTATCAACTAGTCTACTATTGAACTCCCTACATCTCCCAAGTTGAAAATTGGACCCTTTTCTTTCTAAGATGTTAAAGAATTCAACATTAAATTTATCCAAACTTATTCCACAAACAGTTAATGCTTCCTTATCTACTAGCTACTTTCCTGAAAAATTAAAAGTCACCATGGTGATTCCTTATTTGAAAAATTAATCACTGGACCCCAATAATATATATAATTACAGACCTGTTTCTAATCTGCCTGTGATTTCTAAGATAATCAAAAAAGTTGTTTTTAATCAACTTAATGATTTTGTTTGTAAGATAAATCTTGCACCCTCGTCAATCCAGTTTTTGATCCGGACATAGTGCAGAATCAGCTTTATTAGCACTAATAACTGATATTAAACTTCATTCTGAATTGGGGGATGTGGCAATTACTGATTTTCTTGATATGACTGTGGTATTTGATACAGTTAATCATGTACTTCTCATCAATTGTTTGGAAGAGATTGGTCTCACGGGCGGGGTTTTAGCTCTGTACAGGTCTTATTTAACCGATCGTTCATTCCGTGAAGAATGGAAGGATAAACTCTCCATATTGACACCATTGCCTTCTGGTGTTCCACAAATCTCAATTTTGTCTCCGCTGGGAAAGAGAAACTGGTGAGCTGTGCTCTTTCTGTAAGAGAATGAAACCAGGCCAGCTTTCTGTTTAGTACCAAATAAACCATTTGGGGAAGTTCCCCAGGAGAGAGAGACCTTTCATCTAGTTGGTGTGTCATCTAGCCAACTCCACCATCAAGAGGAATTTTATTTTATTGATTTTTTTTCCCCCACACAATTTTCTATTTTGGTCACGGTGCACCTTTTACAAACTGGTGACATTTGGGTGGATCTGTTCCCTCCACCCCTTTTTTTGAATACTCAGTGATAAAGACAATTTTTGACAGTTGTGTACTTCACTGCCTTCTGCCCCATACACTTTTCTCTATTAGCATTATAAATATATATATATTTTCTTTTTTACTATCCATATGAACAGATTGGTTGACCTGGTTAACAGGCCATACCCAATGTTATTTTTGCATTGCTTGATATAAAATAAGAAAACTGACAGTTTATATTATACTTCACTACTATACTTTTCCCATTTAATGTTCTGGTTGACTTTACTGTCTGCTTACATAATATTAGTAAAAGTGTTAATTTCTGTTTTATTCTGGTGTGATGATTTTATCTGGTCTGTAGAGCCACAAGTGAGAGGTTATTTGGGTATTTGGGAAGGGCGTGGAATTGTGTTATCAGGGTGATCGGGACCCTGTCTCATCCTCATTCAGGCTATGAACCCGAAGATAAATCATATAATTTCTCATGTGGTACTCCCAATCCCAAGTGAAGAGGTGATTCATAGTCCTGACCCGGGGGGGGGGGGGGGGGGGGGGGGGGGGGGGTGCCCACACAAGAAAACGCATACTTTATCTATTTTATAAACATATGCGCATATATTTTAGGTGATAAGAAAATATAACATGCATGTGCAAAAACCCCAGGGGTAGATATTCAAAAGCCATTTAGACGTCTAAAAGGCCAAACCACAAATTTAATACTCTTACCTGGTTATATTATAGCTGGATAATGAGTTATTGAGCTAGAATATAGCCGGGTAAATTGGGTGCATTCTGGGGGCAGGCAAGAAGCGTTTCTAGGGGGAGCAGAATTAGCTGGTTAGGTAACTGGTTAACTCCAATATTCAGAGTTAGCCAGTTAACCTAACCATCTAACTCTGGCTGTGCTGTAAGGCAGGTCTAAAGTAAGCCGGATATATATATCTGGCTAAATTTAAGACAGCTGGGCATTTTCAGTGGCGCAGCCGTATCACTTAATATCCCAGTTATGTTAGACAAATAGGTGTATCTGGCTAACTTATCTTGCAGCTCAGCAACTGAATATCTCCAATTTATATGTGGAGGCAGATATTTTATAAAGTATGCATGTATACCATTTTGAATATACTTAACTGCATACTTGAAATCACCAGTTCTCTGATAGGCTGCATTAACCGGTGGAGTTATCTCCAGTTCACCTAGCCCCTCTAGCACTTCACTCTGAATTCCCAAAAGTGCATCCAGACCTTCTACATACAAACTGCAAACAGGTAAGTCTGATATCACTTGTGTGAGTCAATTAGCACGTAAAAAGTGTGGGGCAGATTTTCAAAGGCTACGTGCATAACCTGAGAAAATCTGCCCCTGCGCGTGCCGAGCCCATTTTGTGCATATGTCCCGGGGCTTCAAAAAAGGGGCGTAGCGGCAGTCTGGGGGTGGTCCGGGGGCGTGGCGGCGGTCCCGAGGCCTCCTTCGTGCGGCCATGCTGGCCGGCGCGTGTAAGATACACCTGATTTGGGCAGGCATAAGAAATAAAATAAGGTAGGAGGGGGGATTTAGGTAGGGCTGGGGGGTGGGTTAGATAGGGGAAGGGAGGGGAAGGTGGGGGGGACCGAAAAAAAGGATCCCCTCGGGCTCGGCGCGCGCAAGGTGCACATGTGTGCACCCCCTTGCTCATGCCAACCCCGGCGCCGGGTTGCGCGAACAAATTTACTGTATGAATGTATGAATAAATCTGGTAACATATATGTGTATATCTCTTAAAAAATAGCAACTATAGTGTGCTATTTTTTCAGCCAGTAAAATGTAGACGTGAAATGAAATACATACGCACTCTGTTTATAAAATAGCATATACACGAGCACATGCTAATTAATAGGGTGGATTTTTAAAGGCCCGTGCACGTAAGAAGCAGGGTTTTTGCACGTGCCTGGGCCTTGCGTGTGCTGTGCACATTTTAAACGAGCCTGGTCACGCACATAAACCCCTCGACGCGCACAAGTGGTGGGCCTAAAAAAAAGGAGCGGGCTGGGAGTGGGGCTTGAGTGGGGAGAGGCGGGGCTGGACCGAGGCCGGCTGGTACAGCGGCCATTAGCTCTGTCCCGGTGAAGTGCCTGCCGGCAGCCGGACAGCGTACAAAAACTACTTCTGCTCGGGAGGAGAAAATAGAAAAATAAAATCATTTTGGGTAGATAGGTAGAGGTTAGGGGTCGGGGTGGAGAGGGAAAAGGGAAGGAAGGCTAGGCAGGGGGGTAAGGAAGTTTCCTCCCAGTCCGCTCCACATATGCATGCGCGGATTTTAAAATCCACCACGCATGTGCGCGTGGCCATGAAATTTTATAACCTATGTGAGCCAGCGAACGCATATTATAAGATCGGTGCATCTATGTGCATGCGCCGGGAACCGCGCACGCATGGACGCGCTCCTTTTAAAATCAACCTCTATGTGCACAGATGCTACTTTTACAGGTAAAACCCATTTGAAAATGTATTCTATAATGAGAAAGAATGTGTTAAAGTTATTATTAATATTCAAGCATTTCTTATTTGACTGATTAAACCATGCCAATACCAGATTTTATGTTTACATTTTTTGCATGCTGGGAACTAAGGCCCTATTCTAACTAGATAAATAAATCCCATGACCAACACATCTTCTCTGTTAATTTGGAAAAAGGCTCTGCAGTCAACAGATTCAGTTCTGTAAGCATTAGACATAATGCCACAGCCAAAAAGCTAAATTCTTTTGACTGCCGTAATAACAAGCTCTTCTACACAAGCTCTGCCTCTTCTCCTTTCCATCTATGTATTCTAATGAGACAAGGTAAAATAATGAAAGTCTCTCTTCTCCTTACTACCAAGAAAAACTATTTACAAAGCTTCTGTAAACAGGAGAAAGTAATGGAAATACCACTTGACATTTTCAGCTAAGAAAGGAAGATCTTAATTTAGCAGAGCAATAGAAAGAAGTTGGCTAAAGGAGAGGGGCTAGAATACAAGAAGAATCATACATTGCCACAGATCTATCACCTTTATCCTCTTCCTACATGCATTTCTAAAACCTGTCTAATTCTGGTTAGACCTTTAGATTGTCCAACTTAGTTAAAGCATATTTCAGAAAATTCACACCAAAGTGATGCTTTTTAATAAAAAGGGGTAGCCACTTTGTTTAATTTGTAAAAACTGTACCTGTCAGGTTGGAAATTTGTGACATACGAGACCGAAGATAGTGTCTCAAAGCTGGTTTTATCATTACTAGATTTAGGCAATAATATAAAAATTCCATGACTTATGATGTACAGCAGGAACAAAATAAAAGGTTAACTTCAATTAAGGTTGCAAATGCTCACAGTTTAAATCCAGTCCAGGTCAGTTTCCATAGTAATTCTTCTTCACAAACAGAGTCAGTATTTGAGATACAACTTCTACTTACAGGACTAGTACAGGGCTTCATGACTTTCATGTCGCATTATATAAGTATACATAGGAATAAGAACTCATGGCTCTTCCATCAGGATCCCGCATTGTCATTTGGCTTTCTAGCCATCTAAATGATGGAAACACCTTCCAAGCGTGCCAGCATACCTTTTAAATCCCCTGAGGACAAATCTAAATTTTAGCTGCCAATTAGACATCAATTCCTCATAATTGACTCATGATCTAATAACTGTGAATAATTTTGTGACACCTGTGAATTTTATCACCTCACTTCACTCCCTTTTCCAGATCATTTATAAATATATTAAAAAGCTCTAGTCCTAGTGTTGTGAGCGCTTGAGAGTGAGCCCTTGGATCACGGTGCAACCTCAGGGCATGGTTCCAAGGTAGGCACTGTGGGAGGCGAGCATATCCAAGCACGGGCTGGATTTGATTGGAAAGTAGCTTGGATTTGGATCGTAGCTTGGACTTGGAACATAGCTCTTAAGCCTCCACTGACCCTGCATGCAGAGAGTGAGACCCAACAATGCAATGCTGGTCTCTAGAGTAGCCTTCTGGCTACTCGAATGCCCTTTCAGACCTGCTGCTTGGAATGGCGAGTGCATCAGGACAGACGAAGGATGAGGACAGGACATGGCATGATGAGGAACATGGATGAAGGCACTGAAGGCTTGGAACTTGGATGAAGACTTAGAACATGGATGAAGGCTCTAGAGATGAGAAATATGGACAAAGGTTCAGGTTCGAATTCAGCTATAATGGGCACAGCACCGTAGCACACCCTACACCGCCCGAGGGCTGGTCACGGACCATGCTGAACCGTTGCATGCCCTACACAACCTGCCACAGGTTGGTCGCGGACCACTCCGGGAGCGAGTCAGGCTTTGGACTGAAAACTCGGATGAGGATGGGAGCCAGGACATCCCTTGAAATGAGGAACATGGCTTGGTACAAGGAACATGGAGATCCGCTGGCTGGACAAAGTTCACAAAACCTGGAACTAGGAACATGACTAGGAACTTGAAACTTGACTTGGAACTCTAAAAACAAGGATGGACTCCGAGGACTTGATCCAGTGAAGACAGACTTGAAGATAGGCCTTGTGCCAGGAAGCACCCTACACAGTCCCCCATGGGCTAGTCACAGACCATAATGCTGGCAAACCTGGAGGAAGGATGAGAGAGGAGCTGGAAATCAGAACTTGAAACAAAGATATGAACATCATCAGGAATTTGATTGAAGACTTGGACGAGGCAAAGATTCAGAAGACTTGGACAAGGCGAAGACTTAGAAGATTTGGACAAGGAACTGACAAGAGTCCAGAAACATGGAACAGGCAACAGAAAGGAGCTCTGACGAAGAACAAGGAAACCAGGAACATGAAGAACAGGAACATCCAATGAGGAACATGAAGACCATCAAGACAGGAGCATGACCACGGAAGACATTGCAGGATGAAGAAATCATGGAAGACTATGGGAATCCCTGCAAAGGCTCCGAGGAACTGGCAGAGAGTCCTTTTATAGGGTTGAAGACATGATGAGGCAGGACATATTCAGAAAGGGCTGCGAGCTTTTCCCACTGCTGGCCCTTTAAATTGAAAGGAGAGGGGCGTGCGCCTAGGAGCATGTCAGGTGCAGGAGGAAGTCGGCAGTGTACCAGCCACGAAGCTCACCGGCAGTATTCGAGAGGTCGTGGCACTCAGGCTGCGATGAAACAGGCAACGTTGGCGGCGTCCCAGCCATAAGAGGGACAAAGCAGTGACATCGGCGGTCTGCTGACACAGGGCAACTCACAGGGGCACTTCAGTCCGCGCTGGCAGCATAAGCAGCGGTGGACAGTCTCCTGGCTGCAGAGGTGGAACAGCAGCATCAAGATTCAGCAGCACGGCATTGGGGTCGGTGAGTGGAGCTGCTTGCGGTACTGTCTTGTTCGCGGGCGCAACACCTAGTACAGAATCCTGAAGTACATTACTATTTACCTTTCTCCAGTGACAGAAATGACACATCATTTCTATTCCATTTCTCTTTAGCATCCACAATAGGGCATTATCTTCTTTCCCATGACCTTTTAATTTTCTTATCAGTCTCTCATGAGAGACTTTGTCAAACGCCTTCTGAAAATCCAGATACACTATATCAGCCAACTCACACCTGTCAAAATGTTTGTCAACCACTTAAAAAAATTATAACACATTGGTAAGGCAAAATTTCCCTTTGTTAAATGCATGTTGGTTTTGCCCAGTTAGCCTGTGTCTATGCAGATAGGGGTGGATTTTCAAAGGCTCACGCGCGCCGCGCGCCTATTTTGCATAGGCCGCCGGCGCGCGTAAAGCCCCAGGATGCGCATAAGTCCTGGGGCTTTTGTAAGGGGGCGTGTCGGGGGCGGGACCTACTGACGCAGCGTTTCGGGGGCGGGCCGGGGCATTTCGGGGGCGGGCCCGGGGGCGTGGCGCCGGCCCGGGGGCGTGGTTGAGGCCTCCGGACCAGCTCCCGGGACCGGAGGACGGAGCGGGGCTGCCGGCCGACGCGCGCAAAGTTACGCCTGCTTCCAAGCAGGCGTAACTTTGCCGACAAAGGTAAGGGGGGGGGGTTAGATAGGGCCGGGGGGGGTGGGTTAGGTAGGGGAAGGGAGGGGAAGGTGCGGGGAGGGCGAAGGAAAGTTCCCTCCGAGGCCGCTCCGAAATCGGAGCGGCCTTGGAGGGAACGGAGGCAGGCTGCGCGGCTCGGCGCGCGCAGGCTGCCAATTTTGCGCAGCCTTGTGCGCGCCGACCCCAGAGTTTATAGGCTACGCGCGGATCTTATAAAATCAGGTGTACTTTTGTTCGCGCCTGCTGCAACTTTTTAAAATCTGCCCCATAATGAGTAATTTTATTCTTCAGAATCCTTTCTATCATTTTGCCTGGTACCAATGTCAGGCATACTGGTCTGTAGTTTTCCAGATGATCCCTGGATGTACCCCACCTTGGATAACTGCAGGCTCTAGATGTTTTAAATAAATAAATATAACGACAATCCTTAACTGATTGCTTATGGAAATGTCAAACAGAACCAGACCAAGAAGTGATTGCTGCGGTGTACTACAGGCAACCCCTCTTTCCTCACTGTGACCCCCATTTACCATTGCGTTTCTCTTAGCTTTATGTTACTCGTGATGGTCCTTGAATCATTTGAAGCAATGTATCTCATTCTTGTTTCCATTTTTGTAATAAAACATTGTATCCGTCTGTTTGATGTGGGGTAAGGAGACGATATGGTATGTCTGACTGGATTTTTCAGATCAAATAAATCCTCCAAAGTTTCTCTGCCTATTCCTTGCAATCCCTTTTTATCTGATGAGTGAATGCAATGTCTAGCTTGAAGATGAGTTAAAAATCCATTATGTTCCACATCCTTGTCCAAATCTTCTAAGTCTTCGCCTCGTCCAAGTCTTCTGAATCTTTGCCTCGTCCAGGTCTTCGAATTCCTGATGTTCCTGTCTTTGTTTCAAGTTCTGATTTCCAGCTCCTCTCTCGTCAGAGCTCCTGTAAAGTTATTACTTGACCTGCTCTATTTATCGTTTGAAGAATTAGACATAACCCTTTACTTTTACTTTGACTCCCTGAGGAGAAGGCCCTGTTCCTTTAAGTGGTAAATATGGGGAGACTAAGTTTTAAGACAATTCACAACCATTTCCAAGTTCTCCATTTAGGTGTGGTCAAAATGCTATTGCTAAGATTCGGCTGAATCTTTGAGGTGATTGTATGCAAGACATATCTGAAATCTGAGGAGAGTGACTAGCACTATCTCCAGTTCTAAAGGGAGACAGAGAGAAGTGGACATTAACCAACCTCCTAATTGTCTCACATTTTACGCTAGGTTATATAACAAGATTAGGAATGCCCAGGCCATCCAGGGTTCTTATTGTTCTCCCTATATCTCTCACAACTAAGTTTTGATCTGCAAATTCATTTAGTGTGGGCTTTTTTTTTTTTTTTTTGCAAAAATGACACTATGCCCCTTTATATCTGTTTAGAGGACATCAATTTTGTCCTCCACAGGTAGAACATGAGTTTGGAAGCCTAGCCCCTTGGGTTGTTTGTTCAGTAGCATCTTATTGTGGATGACAATATCCACATTGGTTGCAGTGACCCAGATTTCCTTCATGTACTGCAACACAATTTCAGCTGCGAAAGCCTTTTTCTTCGCTGTTGCAAGGGTCAGATTTGGTTCAGCAAGGAGAAGGCGCTGAAGTGATTCATTCTGGACCTTGTCGGTCATGAAGCATGTTTAAGAATTTGCTGAATTTGTATTGCTCTAAGAATCTGCAAAGCTCAGCTATAGAAGTGGCAGTGTTTGGCAAGGCTGGTGTGACCAGTAAACATATGATGGTGTATTTCCCCCCCCCCCCCCCCCCACATAGTCAAGAAAACAGCCTGGTTCTGTTCTGGGATTTTAGTCTTATTTGCTTTCAAATATAAAGCCAGTCTGTCTGAATAAGAGTCCCAGTCATTCTATTGTCCATGCTGGTGCCTAGAAAAGGGATATATTGTATTGTTGAAGTTTATATTTATTGATTTTTCTGTAATTTATTGTATTATGAGCCCACCTAGTCCTTTTTTTAGCGAGAGTAGGGAGTGAGATTTTTTTTGCATTTTATGATATTATTTAGTAATTATGTATTGAACTAGTGGACTCTGTCCTCAAATACTTGCGCTTCAATAAATTGGTTAGTCTCTAAGATGCCTGCCATTTTTGCTACACTAGACTATCACAGCTATCCCTCTGAAGATTTTTCAATAGTTGTATTTAAAAGAGGTATTTTTAGATAATTCATGCAGTGCGTGCATTATAAATGTTTTGCTCATGTCTGCCAGTTTGTTTTTTTTGTTTAATCTTTATGGATGACCCCCACCTAAAATTTTAGATATCTGCAGGTAATACATTTTTTTAAAATAAATAAATATCGTATTTTTATGAACTGATTATTTTGTAAATTGTTTGGGTTAAACCTTGGTTTGAGGAAGGCGGCTTGTAAATATAAACAACATAAATTCCTGAATTTGACCAAAAGTGGCCATGGCTGCAGCTGGATTCACTGATCGAGAACTGTACATTCCTACTACACATGCAAACTACCACCAGCAAGATCCCTATCTCACCCCCAGATATTGGGTGTAGAATATATTAGCTGGAGCCAGCAGTTTTTAACTACTGTTTGTTATATATATATCAGTGCCACCGAGGACAGAAAAACGACAGACACAAGACCTATGAGAGCATCTAGCACAGAACCCGAACATTCCTTGCAACTACGGCACCCTCCCCCTGCTGAATACACAATACCCTGTCCTGCCCTCCTCAGGATCAGGAAATGGCAGGAGCTGCCTTCTAACCTGTGCAGCCAAGTTTCCTTTTCTGCTTCGTGCAGGCTAATATTGCCTAAGCCCCTCTTCTTCCAGCCCAAAGCTGCTGTCTTCCTCCTCTTCTGACCTTGCTCAGGGCAACGCTTGTCCATTCCTCCTCTTCAGATTGACGCTGCTGCAATTCTCTCCCCCATTTTTTGGTTCCATGCAATCCGATGCTGCCCCCATCATTCATGTTCTGGCCTGATGCTAATATCACTGCTTCTCATTCCCCGCAGCAAATTCTGCATACCAGACAGAAAATAATGCATTTCAGGGGAATTCTGAGCAAATTTTGTGTTGTGCAGTATTCCCCCAGAAATATATGTAGGATCTTTCAAATTACTAATTTAGAAGGTGCCTAGAAATAAGAATTGAATATTCCTCTGAAACAAGTAAAAAGTATGTACTTGATATTGATAGAAGAGCTTCCTTGGGAAATTTTAAGCATTCCATCATATACTATTTAAATAGATCTAATCCATTTTCCTTTACAACTAGAGATTATCTATAACGTAAGTGCTTAGTTCACAGAAGAAATCCCATCAACTATTTGCAAACAATCTTCTTTTTTTTTTTTTAATTAGAAGTTTGGACCACCAAACTCTAATCTTACACTTTATATGCCAGTTCATTATTTGCTTGCTTCAAGGTAGAAATGGAAACAGCTAATCCCTTTTTAATATCCATAACCATGTACTAGAGTATACCCATCGTATCTATAGTTGGAACTCCTGAGACTGGAATAAAATCAGAAATCTCAAGTTCTGCAATGAGCTTATTAGCAGGAACATTACCGGGTTCTTACTTAGCCAACTTCTGTTTCTCCTCCTTCACTGTCTTCTTTAACCAGATTGAAGTCCTCCAAGAAGTATAATCCTAATAGCTCTCTCCTGATGAGGCTCTCTGGCAAGGCCTTCTCTGAATCAAGGGTCTGGGTCCAGTTGCATCAGTTTGAAAAAAACAGGGGGTGTTACAGAATTAGTGGACGATGTCGAAGAAACTCGCTCTCGACTCTGCCACGGCACCTGGTGATGATTATGCTGCTGCTGAAGAATGACTTGCAACCCTCGACTCCCAATAACACGCAGCCCTCTGGCGGATGCATGTGACCGTGGTGTTTGTACTTCAGCAGAATCAAAACTTCATATAAATAGTGAAAAAAAAAAAGCAGAGCTCTCCCACCATCCTGGCTACAAACCACAGCAAATAATTCTGCATAAACAAATTTCAGAGAGAGAGAGAGCTGCAGCAGCTCACTCCTGTGGCGCCATCATCTTCCTCTTTACAGAGGGATTTTAAAGGCACACTTCTTGCTTAAAGAGCTGCAACAAAATAAGGGAACCTTTTACTTCTTCTAGAAATGCAGGCCACATAGTTGCATTTCCAGCTTTGTTGTTTTATAAACAAAGCCCATGAACCACAATAAAAAGAAGATTCAGTACTTTTACTACTCTTTAAACAGGAATTCCGCTGGAAACTCCTAAATATTCATAATAGGTCATTCTTTTTCACCCACAGAACTATCAGATTTCCAGCATGCAATTTCAGGGGTATTTTCCCAATCTCTTTTCCCCAACAATAACTAATACTGTAACTCACCAGGTTCTACTTGGGCTCTTTGCCTAGATCTTGGGATTAAGATGTTCTTCAATGATATTCTTGATAGTTGATGCGTCTGCTCACAAGCTGTTTCTAAATTGTGCTAATTCAACCATTTTTTTTTTGTATGTGTTACCATGTTTTCAATGTATGCACGTGTAGTTTTCTGTACAGTTAGTCTGAACAGATGGCATACACTAGACAAATTTGGCTGTGGGTGTGCTACTTCCAGAATGAATACGCCATAAATCACTTCAGTATTGCACTTACAACAAATAAATGCAGTCTAATAAATATCCATTACTACCACAGAAAGCCAGCAGTGTACCAATTCATAAAATATTTTGCACAGTTACAGGCTTTTACCCAGTACATCCTCATTTGTTAGGTTTTTATGAAACAGACTGACTGTTTTCTATCACACACTTCATTGTTTATTTACAGAAATTTGCAGAGTATTTACTGCCATTCTTTGCTTCTGAAACCTGTATCTGATTATTTTTTTATATTTTTTTTAAGTCTGTGGCAGTGGCAAGCTTGTAAAATATTTTAACACCACATACAGCTGCCATTGGATTTGCATAAACATGCAACCACATTTTATGAGAAAAGTCCAGGTGTGCGTCTAAGCAGCTAACAGTTTATTCATTTAGCAGAGGAAAAATAATCCTCTGCCAAATGCATGGCTGCAACATGGTACAAACAAGCAATATGAATGAAAGTGAAGTGAGGTTTTTAGAAGGCAGGAGGGATGGGGGTTTCAATTCAGCTGGGAGCCAATAAAAAGCTGCTCGACTTCTGAAACAGCCTTTACCTGCCAACCCTGTAATGAGGGGGAATGTCAGCTCAACATGAATTTAATGACAAGATAGGAAGAGAATACAGCTGGCATGAAAACAGACTCCAGCACTATAAAAATGCCATGGTAAGTTGTTCTTCCAAGCAGATTATTCTCTTGGTATTATGTCGCCTTGAATTTGCTATGGAAGAAATAAGGTTAAATTTCTTCCAAAAAAAGTGACCAGAGAATTTGCAGAAGGCTAAAATACTTTTTTCATTTGCAGTTAATTTTTTGTTTTAGATATTTTAAAGGAACACATAATGACAAAATGGCAGACCCCCAGTTGTTCCTGATGGCTGTGCAAGGCCCACCATCTCTTTGATAGTTTTTCTTAAAACAGAAATTTGTTAAAAACTTTTATTGTGCGGCAACGTTGTCACCTGCTTTATTTTTATTTCATTTACTGGTGAATTTTCAAAAGTTGCATGCATATAATATAGCGCTCATGGAAAATAGCATGCAGTATATGCTATTTTAGATACCTCAACATGGAGAGGGGGCGTGGCCACCACGGAAGATGGCTGCTTGAACGTGGAGCTCCGTTCTCCCCCGAGCTGCAATTAAGTCAGACAGCTTGCTAACCCCGCAAAACTCCACAAAAAATAGTGATCTGTAATTCGGATGCCATCATGTCTCAGATCGCTAAAAAAAAAAAGACTCCCGATCTCAGGCAGTTCTCCTAAAACCCGGGGAGGACGATCCAGGGCCTAGTGCAGCAGTGAGCCGGGGAGTGGAGCACATGGCGTCTGGTGCAGCTGTGGAGGCCCCGGAGTTGGAGGTGGGTGGCATTCCCTCTCGGGAGGAGCTTAGAACATGGTTTAGAGAAATAAGAACTTTTAAACAAGAAATGAGAGAATTAATAACAGACATGAAAGAAGAAATCTCTAGCCTTGGCAGGAGAGTGGATGAGTGCGATATGAGACAGGATGCACAGGACGCTAAATTTGATCAAGTGGATAGCCACATGGCTGAACTACAACAGGAAAATTCTGCTCTCCTCCTAAAAGTGGAGGATCTAGAGAATAGGGGGCGCAGAAACAATTTAAGAATCAGAGGAGTGCCGGAAACAGAGGAATATAAAGATGCAGTAGAAGTGGTAAAAAACATATGTGGCTTCATATTGTTACAGGCAGATACAACTAGTCCGGGACAGAGTTCACAGGAAATTTTGTTGGAGAGGGCGCACCGCACCGTGGGCCCCAGAATCGGTGATCGCCCTCGGGATATATTAGCCTGTTTTCATAGATTTCCAGTTAAGGAGCAAGTTGCTTGCAATTGCCCGTAAGCAACAAAGCTGGTTGTGGGAAAATCACTCCATCTCCATATTATCAGATCTTTCCCCCATGACACTGAAAAAAAGAGCAGAATTTAAAGACGCCACTGCTGCAATGCGGAAGGAGGGGATCAGATATAGATGGCTGTTTCCTTTTGGTCTGGCGCTGACCATACAGGGAGTTACATCCACGGTTCAAAAGGCAGAGGAAGCAGAACGTATATTGATAGAAGCCGACTTTATGATCCAGAAGCCTAGACAGCCGACCAGGGCACCTACTGCGGGACGGCTGGTGACACCACGATGGCAGCGAGTGGGGAAAAACAGCAAGCGGCTTCAGCGTCAATCCGGTGACTTTACAATGGGCAAAGCCAACAGCTGAGGATATGTGAAGTCCTTAATTTGTTCTTCAGGACAGAGATTGGTGGCACATTGTGCTGGTGACCTCTTTGTCTGCAGGGAGGATGTTTTTTGTGCTGTGACAGTTCATTTTGCTTCAGGTCACAGAACTTGGTTTCCATGGGAACAGCACTTGTTTCGCAGTTCTACTAGGGGTTGTAAAACTTTTTCATATGCATTAAGAGTGGTTGTGAGGCTCGGGGGGGGGGGGGGGCAGGGGGACATGTTTCAGTGCTTTCATAGTTCTCCCCTCTGGCTGCGTGGGCAGCTTGGCTATGGCAACATAGCGCACATATTAGGGTTTGGGGAAATGGACTGAGATCAGTACTAACTAATTTTGCTCCACAGAATATGCAAGTTGGCAGGTTCTTTTATGAAAGTCTCCATGTATTTTTGACCTTCTTTCGATCCCTTTTTAATTTATGTTTAAATTATGATTGAGCAATTATCTATGCTGTCCCTGAATGTTAAAGGGCTTAATAGCCCGAGGAAACGCCAGTTTCTGTGCGCTGACATTCTCCGTTCAGGGGCAGCTATTATATTATAACAAGAGACGCATTTGCGGAAACGCTATGAATCCCTTCTACAGTGGTCCCTGTACCCTACACAATATTTTGCAGCGGCCACCAGTCAGGATAAATATACAGGTGTGGCTATTCTGCTGCACAAGGATTTTCAGGGTGTTATACAACAACATTTTTCTGATCCAGAGGGGCGATAGGTCATGGTACAATTTCAGCTTGAAGGTGTTACGTATACCCTGGTTAATGTCTATGCACCAGTGCAGGGTCAACCTATCTTTTATGCTGCATTGGGTCACTACCTACAGCAGGCGGTTGAAGGCCATTTGGTATTAGTTGGTGACTTTAATTTGACGCTGGATCCCAGGGTAGACAACACTAAGGGGAGTAGCTCGGGCGCAGGTACAGCCAGAGCGCGGGTAAAGAAACTAATGAAAAAATGGAATCTTATAGATGTCTGGAGGTTCCAGTACCCCCATAGGCGAAATTATACCTTTTTTTCTAAACCCCACCAGTCCTATTCTAGGTTGGACGTTTTCCTTTTAGATAAATGTTTGTTACCACAGTATTGCAAGGCTGATATTCATCTGATCACATGGTCGGACCATGCCCCAGTCGAGCTTATCTTGTATGGATCTACCAAACAAGAGGGGGGGCGCTTCTGGACTCTCAATAACTCATTACTGGGGGACGAACATTACTGTTCGCAACTGGAAGGGGAAATTAAAGAATATATTAATTTTAATGTACAGGATGACATTAATCCTTCAATGGTTTGGGAAGGCCTTAAAGCAGTAATTAGAGGTCGATTAATAGCAAGGGCGTCCTATGTGAAAAAGATTAGGCTACACAAACAACAGCAGCTCCGGCGAGAGATCCTGGATCTGGAACGAATCTATAAACAAACCTTGAATAAGGCCTGTTATGCTAAGTTCCTGCGGGCTAGATCTGAACTCTCGTCTCTTGAGTTAGAAACTATGGCTTTCCAACTGCAGAGGCTACAACAGGAACGATTTGAAGGTGGGAATAAGGCGGGTCGCTGTTTGGCTCGATACTTGCACAAACGAGTAGCCCAGCGGCAAATTACACAAATTAAATCAGAAAGGGGCACTTTGTTCACTAAGCCGGAGAATATGCGGCAATGATTCATGGAATTCTACAGGGCCCTTTATACCTCAGATCCCCTGATTCTAACTGATCGTATTGACCAGTATCTGCAGGACATAACTCTCCCTGGAATATCTGATCTTGAAAGGCAGTTTTTTGATAAAGATATTACGGAACAGGAAATAGTACAGGTGATTAAGGGGTTAAAAGTCAACAAGGCACCCGGGCTTGACGGGTACAGAGCCCTATTCTACAAAAAATTCGCCACCCTAATCATTCCCTTATTGCAGGAATGGTTCAACTCAATGAAGTCTGGAAATCCTCTTACAATTAGTACCAATGTAGCTGGGATTTCTATACTGGCCAAGCCGGGACGGGACCCGGCTGTGTGTGGATCATACAGACCTATCTCCTTGATCAATATTAACCTAAAGAGTTTTGCTAAGATCCTCGCAAATAGACTAAAGAGGGTCATGACCAAACTAGTACATCTGGACCAGATGGGGTTCATACCGGGCCGCATGACGGCAGACAATGTCAGGAAGGTAGTGAACCTCATCTGATCGGTACAGAGACAGGGGACCCCAGCAGTATTATTGTCTATAGATGCTGAGAAGGCCTTTGATATGGTCCACTGGCCATATCTTTTCAGTGACTTGAGGAAAATGAACTTTGGTGACTCTTTTTTGGCATGGTTGCACAATTTATATGCCCAACCCCAAGCGAGGGTAAAGGTTAATAGTATATACTTGGAACCTCTGCCCATCCAGCAAGGTAGACGGCAGGGGTGTCCCCTTTCGGCCACTTCTTTTTGCCCTTTTTTAGAACCCTTAGCTCATCATATACGTGCCTCAGGTGATATTCATGGGGTTCACGGGATCGTCAGAGCACAAAATAGCTATGTTTGCGGATGATGTCCTATTTACCCTCACTAAACCAGATCTTTCACTCCCGGGGACAATTGCAGTGCTGCAAGACTTTAGTAAAGTCTCCAGGTTCAGATTAAACCTCGAAAAATCAGAAGTGCTCAATTTAACTTTAGGAGACGAACAGAGGGCACGTTTGCAGTCCAAATTTCCCTTTAAGTGGGCGGCACATCACATTAAATACTTGGGTATACATATTGGCAAGAATTATGGGGACCTCCTGGAATTGAACTATAAACCCCTCTGGCAAACACTCTCTAAGGAATTGGACATTTGGTCTGGCCTCTCCCTCTCATGGTTGGGGCGGATAGCTGTGGTAAAAATGAATCTCTTACCACGGCTTTTGTATCTATTCCAGTCACTTCCTATATCTATCCCCAATAACATGCTGAAAGTGTTGGCAAAGACGTGTTTTTAACTATATTTGGAAGCGGAAGCCACCTCAGATTCGAAGGGCAGTAATGTTTCAACCTACTAGTAGGGGGGGGCTTGGGAGTCCCCAACCTACAGTGGTATTGGGCGGTTGCTCAGTTAAGGGCCATAATTATCTGGCATAAAATGTACGACCAGCTGCTTTGGGTAAATCTTGAACAGGATATAGTGGGGCGTATGCCATTGCGGGCCATGCTTTGGCAGCCTAGGGACACCTGGCTGAGAGATGGTGAAATTGCCCCTACCACAAAGATGACTTTAAATACATGGGAGAAATGGAGGGTGCATTTTGTTGGCACTCGCCATTATTTCTATAGTACTGCCCTTAACTATAATATAAAATTTGCAGTGGGACAAGCACTTTCACACTATCACTCATTGCTCAGTAGGGAAATTGCTCAATTTGAGCATGTCTGGGGCTCTCAGGGATTTCTCACCTTTCCAGAGCTTCGGGAGAAGTGGCAGTTACGTGAGCAAGATATATTCTTGTATTTGCAACTCCGACATTTTCTACTGTCAGAGAATGTGGGGGTTGAGCTTCAGAAAGGGAAAACAATACTGGAACATTGGTGTAATAAAGCAGACAGTCAGTCTGGCATTATTTCTAATCTTTATGGCTTCCTGGGTAATGCTGTGAGGCTCCCGGCCCCGTATGAGAAGGCTTGGGAACGTGACTTGGGCAAACATATCTCTCCAGAGACCTGGGAATTAATCTTTCAAAACACAAAACGCAGCTCGATTTCGGCCACATTAACAGAAAATGGGTATAAAGTATTAATGCGATGGTACTTGACGCCTGTTCGGATACAGAAGATTGTACCAACGTTTAGTGCCAATTGTTGGAAAAAGTGTGGGGGGACTGGCACTTACTTCCAATACCCGAATCCATTTTCAGAGCCGTAATATGCTTTTCCCCCTTCCAATGTTTTGTTAAATTAGCTAGCAACCTGCCAGATTTATGGCCAAACTGGTAAAATCTCACCTTGTAATATAACAACAATTTCTGGGCTCACTGGTGTAAGAGGTAGTTAAGCGCAGTTTGGACTTCAAGAAATCTTATTTTGCTGGCAGGTGTTGCCTAGGTTTCATAGATGCGCTTCGCCCTATGTAACTGACTATTCAAAAGCCAAGACCCACTTAAATTCCTCCTCTGGGTGGTTACGTAAGATATAATTTCTCCATGTAAGACAGCCTTGGCCATTTCCCAGAAGAGAGTGGGTGTTGCTTTATGAGCCTCGTTGTATTGTTCATATTCCTTCCATTTCTTGTGAAGAAATTTCTTAAATCGGGTATTTGTGTAAAGATATCTAGGAAACCACCACAGAAAGGGAAAGTCACTAGGACAGAAGCCCTCTAAGTCCAGCCCTACCATAGCATGGTCAGAGACTGCTAAGGGTTCAATTTTAGCTAGAGTAATTTTCAGAAAAATGGGACCAGTAATAAGCAGGTAATCGAGACGAGAGTGAGAGCCATGTGCCCGGGAAACATGGGTAAATTCCCTGTCGCCAGGGTGCAAGGTGCGCCACACATCCACCAGATCTAATGTATCAAAGAGGTAAGATATATCTTTCATAGGGTGATCTCCCCGTGCCTCCTGCCTAGAGGAGCAGTCATGAGTAGGGCCATGTACACAGTTAAGATCCCCCCCCCCCAAAAAAAGAAGACTGGGCCCTTAAGCTTTATCAGCGAATAGTTTGACCAAGGAGGTGAAGAAGGAATGTTGATAGGTGTTCGGACCATAAACATTGCACAAAGTCACCGCAGGACCAAATAGGGTACCCATGACAATTAAATATCTGCCCGCCTGATCTGAAATCAACTGGCATAACTGGAAAGTGACTTGCTTCCCAATTAATATGGCTACCTCAGATATTTTAGAGGTGGCCTGGGAAGAATATACTTCCCCCACCCATCCTTGCCACGGCTTCTTATGCTCCCACTCATCTAAGTGTGTTTCTTGTAACTTTGCTATTTCGACATTTTGTCCACTCAAATTTTGCAAAAATTTATATCGTTTGTATACCAACCCCAAACCTGAGACATTACACATGGCTTAACCTTAACAAGGTCCACGGTGAGCCACTAATTACCCCAAAATGATTTCACAAGTCACTAGTGCTGACACCTGTGATACCAGACCTCAGCCTAAGCCCAAGTCTCAGAAGCCTCTCAGCTGATCCACTATAAAGACAGACAATTCCACCCAAGGTGCGAAAGCCACAAACCCTTTCATGAGCTAAATCAAAAAATCCCCGCCCACTTCCCCACCCCCTCACTCAAAATACAACCCCCACCTCATGTGCCTTGCAGTGTACACACGCACCATGTACCCCCATACTAGAGGAGGAGAGAAGGTCCGTACTTATTCGCACAGACCCCCACCTCCCAGAACATCAGGACCAAAAAGCATTGTATAGAAAGAGGTGTGAATGAAACACATTGTAAATAAAATACTGCTCTGTCAGAGTCTAAAGCCAAGTAACAATAAACCAAACAAGAGTGTTAGCATATAATGTCCAACAGTCCAAAGCGCCGATATCCAGAGAACACTGATCCAAAAGGTTCCCCAAGACAAAACTGCAGTCAAGGCCTGGCCAGCGGAGCAAGCCAATATGAAGAGAGACCCTCAAAGGAAGTCCAGGCAGTAAGAAAATTCCTTTGGAACATGGCTCTCATCTTCAAAGGTGCAAAACTAGGCACCCAGCAGTTACCATTGTCTCAGCCGTGGCGGGTTGCAGGCATCAAATTCAAGAAAGACGTAGTGGCTTCCACAGTGTCATAGAAAGTCACAACAATGTTAAACAGGCAAAGTTTCACTGGAAATTGGAGTATGAAGGGGATCTTCTTCTCAATTAGTTGGTTACAAATTGATGCAAAGACCTTTCGCCTAACCGCCACTGCTGCCAAATAATCTTGGAAAATCAAAATAGTGTCACCCTCATATTCCAGCTTACGATGTTTGTGGTAGGCCTGCAAAATTTCCATTTTCAAATTTAGCTTCCAATGCAGCTACCATCGTGGTGCTGCCCGTCATAGCCAGGGATGAGGGAGAGCTTAGGGGAACCACCATTTGGAGTCCCGCTGATTTCAGCTTGTCTCTCTTGTGCCGCTGAGGTTTTGAGGCCATATAAGAGCAATGGGCAAGTTCAGATCCCAACCAATTGAATGCTGCTGCCTGGGAGAGAAGCCCCGAAAGAAAAGTGGAGAAAACGCTGCATTGGAACCGTCCAAAAAGTAAAAAAGCACACAACCTATTCCACCATCATGTCATGTGACCTCATAGCATTTTTTTACAGATTTATTCAGCTATCTTATGTAACCTCATATTATATAAGTGGATAAGAACAAAAAGCACTACTTAGACAGACAAGTAGTGCTTTTCAGAGTTATCCAGCTAAGTAGAAGCTTTGCCCAGTCTATCTCTAGGTCATCAAGACTCCCTGGTTTTTCAGCCTGCACTCCCTCCAGTTATCCAAACCCCCTCACCCAGCAAGTATTTGCTAATAAAGAATATTCTAATTTACACCTGATAATTAGCAGATATGTAGACTGAGGAGGGAAAAATGCATATTATCCATTTTAGAATAAGGATGTAATATAACAAAGTGTGGAAAAATTAAAGGGAGTCTAATGCTTTCTGAATGCACTGTAGTAATAAAGTAATATAGTAAATCACAGCAGATAAAGACCCAAATGGTCCATCCAGTCTGCCCAACACTATGTTCAGGTTTGTAACTGCCATTCCATGCAGGTTACTCCCATGCCTACTGTTTAGGGGTGTAACAGCCGCATCGTGCATGTTATCCCCATGCAGAAATGTCACACCTAAAATTACCACAGGTTACTCAGTTTCTTCATTTTCCACTTTTATCAACTAGGGATCCTGTGTGTTTATGCCATGCCCTTCTGAGCTCCAGTAATGGTCTTGTCTTCACCACCTCTTCCAGTAGTAGAGCATTCAATACACCCACCACAATCTCTCTCTCCTTTGAAGGTCATAGGCCCCAGTCACCAAAACACAATACCAAAGTCTCAACCAACACATGCATAGCTGAGTTGGTCAACTACTCAATCTCCATCCATCAGGCATGCATCCACAAATTTTTCTATCTAGGTTGCCGACAACGACACCTGCATCATTTCTGGCCGAGTACAGGAAGCATCCTGGAGAGCATCCTAAAGCTCCTGAGACTATCATCAAGAATCTTACCTAGGGGGGCTAGCAAGAACTAGGGAAAAAAAAACTTCAAGTAAAGGTGATTCCAGGGGTCAACAGTTAAGATTAGGAAGTAATATTTTATATTGAAAGCTGCCTTAAAACGCAGAAAACTAGCACCTTCCTCTGTTGTAACCCTTGGGTGGAAAAACCTGGATAATGCTCCCAAGGGCAGACAAGATGAGATGAATTTAAAAAGACTGGTGTGCGCCAAATTTGGGATATACATGCGTGCAAGCGCCAAAATTTAAAAGACATCTACATGCACGCACATCTCCTGATATGTGAATATCTCAATCCTATTCAAAAAATAGCATGGTGTGGGTGGGGCATGGGCACTGCGGGGCAGGGACAAGAGATATGCGCACCCAGATCCAGTGCCCTGTAACTTTTCTTCTGCTATGGAGGAGGTGAAACTTAAAAAAAAAGAAAAAATTCTGAAGGGTTTAAAGGATGTTGGGGACTGCACGCTATTAAACTAGAGTGGTTTGGAGGACCTAGTGCTACACTGGGTGAATTGGTGGATGAACTAGTAAAACTAGTCATGGCATAGATACATGCCAATTATAAAATTCCTGCACTTATGTGGCTCAGACCAGGATGTGTGAGCTCAATTGTAAAATAGGGCGCACACATATGCACGCCCAGGCTATTTTATAACATTTACTTGAGAGATCTGAGGTTGAAATGTAAGGTGAGAATCAAACATGAAACCCAAATTATGAGTTACATCCTTAAACTGAGTTGTAGTGCCCAGAAAAGAAAAATAGGTAAGATTATTCAGTGGTATAAAACTGGAATTTCTAGAAAAACAAATTTCTTCGATCTTCTCAAGAATTAACATTAGATGACTGGACATCACCCAAGACTGAATTAAGGAGAGTTTGTCTTTGATTTCATTTAGGACCAGGCTTAATTTCTTAATAGGGGAAAAATTGCTGAATATCATCAGTGTAAACTCTGAAAGTGATAGAATTCTCTTTGAGGAAGGAACACAGAGGAGTATACATTAAAAAGAGCAGCTGAAAGGATTGACCCTTGTGGGACCCCTTAGGTAGGCTTGAATGGCCTTGAAGCAAGATCGCCAAACTTGATAACTTATATTCTAGAGTCCAGATATAATTAGAACCAAGAGAGGACTTTTCCCCCAAGCCCTAAAGCCTTACGCCTATCCACAAGTATAGTGCGTGAGATGGTGTCAAAGGCTGAGGACACATCAAGAAAGATGGTGACTACCAGTGTGCCTATATCAAGATGTTTATGAAGGAAGTTGGTAACAGAGAGAAGCAAGGTTTCAGTACTGTGTTTTAATCTAAAAGCACATTGGCAAGGATGTAAAATGGCATTATCCTCAAGGAAATCCTTGAGTTGTCAACAGACCAACTTCTCTAGAAGTTTACCCAAAGATAAATTGGATATTGGGTGAAAATTACATGGAAGCGTTGCAGCTAAAATACCCTTCTTAATTACAGGATGAACTACTGCTTATTTAAATTCCTTTGGAACCTTTACCTCCTCCAAAGAAAGAATCAACATTAAATATAATGGTTCTAAAAAATTATTCCGAAATAAATACAGTATAGTGGGAGACAGGAATCGAAAGAATGGTAAGAAGATTTTATCTGAGACAATTTAATTTTTACCTCTCACTGCCCAACTTCTTGAAATTCTTTCCAGATAGGTAGAATTTTGCGACAGACCCTGAAATTAGGCAGATATGTTTATTTTTTTCCCCATGTTCTCTGCAAAATGTTGGGGCAGAAATCTGATATTTCCTTCTTACTGCAAATAAGCTTGAAGCTTATCTATTATCTCAAAGAGTTCACACGAACAATTAAGGGATCTTTTTGGATGATCAGGATAACAGTCTTTGTGAACTTTAACATAACAGGTCTTATATATATATATATATATATATATATATATATATGATGAAAGTTTAGATACTGCTCTTTCAGGGAGGGGTTGGATCTATTACGCCATCATCGCTCCATTTACCTCATCTTTTTCTTAATACATAATTATTATCTCAGGGAACTCTACATTTGAAATTATGAAACTGTTTTTCTTTCAGAGGGTAATTTTATTTTTATTCTTTCCCAAGAATAAACAGACATGTCAAATGCACAATTATTTATCAGCAGGTATCCTACATTGTTACTAGTAAGAGGTTCCATCTTTTACCCACATTACATTCTGCATACTATTCTGTTGAATTATTTACAACATTTAGAAATCATCCATAATATAAAAAGATGATCAAGGACAATATTTTCATAGATTTATGGCTATGAAGTTTAAAATTGCACATTCAGGATACCTGGCTACTTAATATCAATGCATAGATTCTAGAAGGAAATGAGCCAGAGGGAAGACAAAATATTGATTTAATATTACTCTGTAAAATAAACAAGTCTGCTTTAATAAAGATATGGCTAGACTTGCATAAATTTTATACTGTACAGTTCACTTTTCAAAGAGGTTAACTGCTTAACTTTGAGAGCTAGGTGGCTAAATTGACCTCTTTAAAAACTGAGCTAGACTGCACAGTTATAATTAGCTGCTGAAAAAGTGAGTGGCCCCAGGGGATAAGGTGGGAAAATTAGGCAGTTAGTACTGATTTTCAACACTAGCACCTAGGCATAGGAATAGAAGGCTTAAAATGTAGTCCCTATCCTTGCACCAGGAGCCAGCAATTCCGTGCCCTCTGAATGATGTAAAAAAAAAAAAATCTTGTGAACAGAAAGTCACTCCTTATCTCCTTCCTATCCGCCTGAAGTAAAACAAATTAACCTTGCGACTCCACCTTCCCCTTCTTCCAAATAATTGTGAAGACCCAACAGCTCCTTACTCTCCCACCAGATTTGTTAAATAACTGGGGAACCTGATGCTCCCTTCTTTCAACCTAATCTAAAAAAAAAAAAATCATCTCCATTCCAGGCCATCATCATCATGCCATCATCATAGCAAAGTTAGTCTAAAGAAATGGACTAAAACAAAAACATTTACCTTTATTTCTGGGTATGTAAATGTACTAACATAGCACCATACTAGAGCTTGTAATGTTGCTATAAAAAATTATTTTGCTTGTATTATATAAACTTTTATGCTCTTTAATAAAATCACTTTTTTTTAAAGTCTGTTATTGGTCTCCAAATTAAAGACAGTAAATGATTTTAAGAAGCAATGAAAACAAGAACCCTCTGGGTATGTCTCTGTATCCATGGGAAAAGTAAACTATGGCAAAAACATGAAATGCTAACTACATACGGGCCGATTCAGTAAAGTCCGCGCGCACAGGCCACTCTCCTGTGCGCGCGATTCTGTATTTAAATGAGGCCCAGTGGTAGAAACTGGCAAAAGGAGGCACTAGGGACACTAGCGCGTCCCTAGCACCTCCTTTTGGACCGGAGCAGCGGCTGTCAGCGGGTTTGACAGCCGACGCTCAATTTTGCCGGCGTCGGTTCTCAAGCCCGCTGACAGCCACGGGTTCGGAAACCGGACGCCGGCAAAATTGAGCGTCCAGTTTTCGACCCGCTAGCCGCCGGCCGACTTCAAATTTATTTATTTATTTATTTTTTACTTTTGGAAAGTTTCGGGACCTCCGGCTTAATATCGCCATGATATTAAGTCAGAGGGTGCACAGAAAAACAGTTTTTTACTGCATCTGTGCATTTTCCCGGTGCCCGAAGAAACTAACGCCTACCTTTTGGGGAGGCGCTAATTTCTGAAAGCAAAATGTGCGGTTTGGCTGCACATTTTGCTTTGTGAATCGCGCAGCAATACCTAATAGGGCCATCAACGTGCATTTGCATGTTGCGGGCGCCATTAGGTTCGGCGGATTGGACACACGTTTTCGGCCCCTTACTGAATAAGGGGTAAGGGAAAACGCTGTCCAGTGGCGGGTTAACAGTGCACTCCATCGGAGCGCACTGTACTGTATCGGCCTGATAGTGAGGGCCTTTCACACTGTAAAAATATATTCTTACGTTTTCTGTTTTTTTGTAATCTCCATATATAATTTTATTATAAAGAACCTATAATGTTTCCTGTAGTGCACTGGACAACTACTGTACCTGCAAAACAGACAGTAACTCTTCAGACCATGTTGCAAAGGAGGTGGATCCTTGGGCTGAGGTGGGGTTAATGCCCAGCTTCAGCCCACATCGTCAGCAGCTGGAGTATGCTGAAGCTGGAGGCCACTGGAGCTTCACCTATACCAGCCCACGTTCCCCTCAGGTTGAGCCTTTGGGTGCCGGGGCCGGAAGGACTTAGGCGGGCCTCGAGTTCAAACAATAACAACAGATAGTTCAGCCCAGAGACAGCAGCCAGCAGGTGGCGTGGTCCTATCCTGGATGGGATGTGGAACAGGATCTCAAGCACTTGGGACAAAAAGGATCTGAAGGTGCCTGAGCAAAGGAAGGCCGAAGCCTTAATAGTCAGTGTCCAGAGGATAGGGACAGAGGCATCACTGTCAAGCTGGAATGGAAGCTGGCAGCACTTGGAAGGTGTAGCAAGCAACATGGAACTCTGGACTCAAGAAAGTCTGAGGCGAAGTCGTTCGTAGCAATGGTCAAGGCACGGAGAAGGCAGGCGTGGTCAGATGTAGCAATGGTCAAGGTACAGAGAAGGCAGGTGTGGTCAGACGTAGCAATGGTTAAGGCACGGAGAAGGCAAGCGAGGTCAGGCGTAGCAGAGGTCAGGTTTGGAGAAGGCAGGCGAGGTCAGGCGTAGCAGAGGTCAGGTTTGGAGAAGGCAGACGAGGTCAGACGTAGCAGAGGTCAGAACCAGGTAGTCAATCCAGTAGACAGACGAGACGAACACAAGGAACAGGAACCAGGAATCATAGGAACAAGACAAGCGCAAGGCAACTAGAACTCGAAAACCGGAACAGGAGACCAAGGCGACCTGTTGTAAAGGCAACGCTGAGAAGCACTGCCTGAGCTTTTATATATTGAGGGAACTAACGTCAACATCCGGGTCCGCGGCCAGATTCCCACCGCGAACCCTTTAAAGGTTTCACTGGTGTGCGCGTGCGCACCTAGGGAGGGAGTGCGGCGCTGTCGGCAGGGTCTCTGAGCGAACCCCGCGGAGAGGCCTGACGGATGGACGCATGCTGGCTGGAGGTCCCGAGAAGCGGAGCAGGGCTGGAGGTGCTGGTGGAAGTCCGAGATCGAGACTGGAGGCTCACCGCCGCCAGCGACGAGGAACTGGAGCCTGAAGCTTGTGTAGCGAGGTGAGAGGGCCGCACTGCGGGGCTGCTGCAGGCGGCAAGCATAACAGACCACTGGCAGCATATCCAATTCAGTTCCTTTACCAGAAGAATAAGACTGAGGATATAACATTTTTTCAGAAAAATATACTACAACCCTACAAATATCATTGAACAGACATAGGCATAAAATCGGCCAATGAATTTCACTCGAATTGCATTTTTATATGTGCACAAGCTTACCCTTTGTCTGTTTAACTTGTAATTATATCTTTCAATAACAAAAACTGCCTCTTATACCAATAAAGTTATAGAAACATAAACATATATAGCTAAGGTGAATGTGGCTGTTTCCATGTTAAATACAGTAACTGAAGATCAATACGATCATACAAAAATATCTGTTTAGTGGTCACTCAAGAAGCAAGATATCTGAACAAAGATTAAATATTTATTAAACACTGAAAGGCCTATCGACTAAGCCATGTTAAAATCTGTTGTCAATGTGGGTTAATAGCTAATTTTACTGCAGATGTTCTGTCAATTTAACATCCGATGTACTGAAGGGCATAAAGCCTTCAGTTCAGCAGGCATTAAATCTAGTCTTTTGCGGCAGATGATCCTGATGAGTTACTGCTGTTGATTGTGCGAGCCATGATGAGGGCTTTGATTTCTTTACTCTCTAACTGAAGAATAGGAATAAGGCTACCTGTGCCAAAGTTCACTCCTTGCCCCTGAGTCAAGATTAAAGCTCTCCCCCCCCCCCCCCCTTGGCTAATCACTCCCTAAGCCTATTCCCTCCCTAATCCCAGCCAAGTAACTCTTCACTTTCCATATCTGAATGTTACCATCTGATAATGGGGGCAGGAGAGAGCATAAATCACTCTTGCTATGCTGACTCCGTCATGCAAAATAGTACCGGGTAACCTCAAGTAAAGATTGCCTGAGGTTGCTCAGTGCCATTTTGCAAGCTGGTGTCGGCTGATGGGGGGAGGGGTGCGGGGGATCATACTCCCTATTGTTCCCATTGTCAATGGATTTAGGCTCATGGAGGCTTTATTCTTCAATTGGAATGGTATGAATGTGTGGGGGTGGGGGAGATAGAAGCCCCATTCGGATCTGTGTTAGCTGCCAGAAGTTAATGTTATAACTTAACTAACCCTCTCAAGGTATAGTTAAGTTTTTACATTAGTTGGTGGATTACTGCTAAGTGCATTTCTTTATGCAATTTGTGTCAACCCATTTCAATACTAATAAGCTACTTTGCACACAAAACAACTCATTAACATTTCTTTCATATTGGTCCATGGTAATTCTGCGTTAACATTAGCATGGACTAATATTTTAAAGTGCATTGAGCCAAAGAGGATGAGTAACTGTGAGGGGAGTAGCCCTTTCATCTCCTGAGCACTTGGTTATAAAGGGGAGGGAAGGGTTACATCACCAATAGGTCTTCCTTAAGATGCCTTATTGCTTGGCATTAGGGGATGGGGGTTAGCTGTCTTCATGGGTCAGGTAAGAGGATTAGGGACTGTAACCCTGGCATGGAGGCTTTGGGGTTTCTTCCGTCTGCCCAAGGCGAGACTTCAAGGCCATGGCAACTAAGGGTGGGAGAGCCTCACAGTTCCCATACATGCCCGATAGACATGGCCATTGCCCTAAAAATAAAACCCTATACCTGATCTTGATAATTAAATGAGTATAACAAGAGAAGGGTTGAGTAGGGAGAGTACTGACCAGAGCATCTCTTCTATTGCCCACTTGCTTTGCGAACCCTTCAATGTGGTCAGTGACGTTGCATAGTGATGTCCTACGCAGATCTGAGAACCCACCAATGACCTGAAAAGAACCCCACACATTCCTCCGGATTATCTCTTTTAAGCCTCATCACCCTGGTCTGGTGAATAGCCAGCTTTGTAGTGGCTCTGAGGAAGTTCACGAGGTGGTCCCAGGCCTGTCTTTTGGGGTTCCTTGATGTGGTACATCCATAGACTAAAGTGGACTTGCCAGGAATGTAAAGAAAGGATTAAGGAGAGGGCAATATAGAAAAATGTGATACAATGTATCCTCCACCCTGCAAAACCTACACTCATTTCTGGTCTGATTTATGCTATCTAGAAGGCTGTTGATCACTATGGCACCATGGGCAATGCCACTGGAAAGGGGTGAGTTCAAATACTTAAGTTCAACTACAGACAAAAATGTCTTAATGCATGAGATGAATTTATTTATATTATTTCAAACAGGCAGTCTTATCTGTATCAGGGCTGAAAGAATACAATTCAATTAGAATAACAGCACTATTGGTCCCCGGTCACAGGTCGTGTTTTGCAGTGGCTGCATTGGGAGGGACAGAAAATGAGACCACAAGGCTCTTCAAGTCAGATACTTGTTTTTGGTGTGTTTATGTCCTCCACTTGAATGTTGGTTTACCATGGGCAATGTACCAGCATAAGACCCTAGTTGTTTTTTGGATTAGTTCTGATTAGAATGCTTCATACCAGGGACTCTTCTCACCACCATCACTCCCCAAGTGTATCTATATGGGATGTGAGCATGGACTGATGCACCAAAATGTATACGAGACCAGCTATTGGCTTCCTCAGTGCAATGCAGAAATGCACCAGTTGGAATTTCCCCAGCCTGCTCAGGATGTGGGGATGGGGAGGGGATCAGGAAGGTCGAAGGGACCTTGATGTTTTGGGGGACCAATGACCAGGACATAGGGGAAGGAATTGGGCAGGGGTGGGAACTCCTGACCTGAAGCCCCACCTGCCTCGAGTGAGTTGGAGGGATTGGGGGTAAAAAGGCCCCATATCTTGTCAATTGCCCATGTGCTACGCCAACACTTCATAGGACACCCAATGCAACCAGTCATCGCTCAGAAGATTCACCGACCCGTGTGGTCCTGGATTCTATGAGCCATCGGTACACCTGAGGGGCCTCTAGGGCATTCACAACCAAAGCGAGATTGTAAAAAAGGAGCTTTTCTGGGCTGTCCAGACTCAGGGGCATCGAGGGGGTCCCTTGTTCCAGTAACCATGCTCCAGGCTTTGAAAATATTTTGATAGAAGGCTAGTAGCTATGAAATGTTGTGTGCTTACCCTTCCGTTTTGATCACCAAAAGTTGCCAGCCTACCTACTTGTTGGAGGAAGTATTCTCCCAGTGGGTGCCATTGCGGAAGTGGGTCTGGGTACAGTAATCTCTGCAAGGCCTAGAGTCACAGGGTGTGGACCCTGCATTTTATGTCCACTACCCCCCTTCCCTTCCTCCTATACGGGGAGGCCCAGGACACTTAACTTGGCATTGCCAAGTTAAGTGTAAAACATTGATAATACAGGCGAAGAGAGAATTTGAAATGAAGTTGGCCTCAGAGGCAAAAACGCATAATAAAAACTTTAAAAAATATATCCGAAGCAAGAAACCTGTGAGGGAGTCGGTTGGACCATTAGATGACCGAGGGGTTAAAGGGGCTCTTAGGGAAGATAAGGTCATTGCAGAAAGACTAAATGAATTCTTTGCTTCCGTGTTTATTAATGAGGATGTTGGGGAGATACCAGTTCCTGAGATGGTTTTCAGGGGTGATGAGTCAGATGAACTGAACGAAATCACTGTGAACCTGGAAGATGTAGTAGGCCAGATTGACAAACTAAAATGTGGCAAATCACCTGGACTGGATGGTATGCATCCTAGGGTACTGAAGGAACTCAAAAATGAAATTTCTGATCTATTAGTTAAAATTTGTAACCTATCATTAAAATCATCCATTGTACCTGAAGACTGGAGGGTGGCCAATGTAACTCCAATATTTAACAAAGGCACCAGGGGCGATCCGGGTAACTATAGACCAGTGAGCCTGACTTCAGTGCCGGGAAAAATAGTGGAAACTATTCTCAAGATCAAAATCGTAGAGCATATAGAAAGACATGATTTAATGGAACACAGTCAACATGGATTTACCCAAGGGAAGTCTTGCCTAACAAATCTGCTTCATTTTTTTGAAGGGGTTAATAAACATGTGGCTAAAGGTGAACCGGTAGATGTAGTGATACATTACAGGAGGACCTTGCAAGACTGGAAGATTGGGCATCCAAATGGCAGATGACGTTTAATGTGGACAAGTGCAAGGTGTTGCATATAGGGAAAAATAACCCTTGCTGTACTTACACGATGTTAGGTTCCATATTAGGAACTACCACCCAGGAAAAAGATCTAGGCATCATAGTGGATAATACTTTAAAGTGATGAAGTGATGAAAGTCCAGTTCCAAGTTTTATTTTGAATTAAAAGGGAGATCCCAACATGGTTGTCAAAGACACAGTGAAGCTGTAAATATTAGAATTCAATATTTTACATAGAATATTTCTTACTGATTGAGACTGGTGTTAAATTCATGACACCAAGGATTAACCACAGGCTAGGGATAAGAACAAACTTGAGAATATCTGCCTTTGTATAGATGTGACTGTTCCTCAAGTACTGTGTGCAGTTCTGGTCACCCCAATCTCAAAAAAGATATGGCAGAATTAGAAAAGTTACAGAGAAGAGAAGGGAATAGAATGCTCCCTTATCAAGAATGGCTTAATAGGTTAGGGCTCTTCAGCTTGAAGAAGAGTTGACAAAGAGGGGATATGATAGAGGTTTATAAAATCATGAGTGGGGAGGAAGAGATAAATAGGGAACAGTTATTTACCCTTTCAAATAGTGCTAAGACTAAGGGAAACTAAAAAGTGGCAGATTTAAAACAAATTGGAGAAAGTACTTTTTCACTCAACACACAAGCTGTGGAATTTGTTGCTGGAGTACCGCATTAAATTCAAGGCCATGTGTATTCTGCATAAATTAATTTTTGCAGAACAGGTAGATTGGCTGAATGCAGCCATTAAATTACATGTCCCCCAAAGGAATCTGCGTTCAGCAAATAAGGGCTTGCTTTCCCTACCAACAGTTCAGTCAGCACATCTTAATCAGGTCAGAGAAAGAGCGCTATCGTTGGCTGGCCCAGGAATATGGAACTCACTCCCAGCTCCGCTGAGACTAGAACCAAACTTTAAAAAGTTTAAACAGGAACTTAAGACCTGGTTCTTTACTAAAGCTTATACAGAATAAGTCAATTTACTGTTGAAGATACCGAGATCAAATCAGTCTTAAGGAGGCTGAAGAGTATATTTAAAGTAGATAGTGGTTATTTAGTCTATACTGAAATTTTATTTTAATTATAGTAGGTGTCAATTTTAGACATGCTAGATGTATTAAAGCAGAAAGGGGGATGAGGTAGAATCTGAATCAAACTTTATTTTAGAATTTTATTAGGATTTTAGATATATTTTACACACTGAAGAAGAATCTGGAGTGTCGTAGGATAGGAGCTACATTTTATAACATTTTAATTAGTAATTTTAGCTGGAAAAGTTTAGTCATAAGTTTTATATTGTATGTTAATTAATTTTATATATGATATGTTAATTATTTGTTGTGAACCGTTCCAATAGATTCTGAGGGACGGTATATAAAAGATGTTAAATAAATAAATAAAATAAAATGTCAAGGTGTGTGGCATAGCTGGATTTAGAAAGGCTTTGGACAAGTTCCTGGAGTAAAGTCCATTAACATCTATTAGCCAGATAGACTTGGAAAAGTCACCACTTATCCCTGGCAGTGAGCAGCAAGGAATGGATCTACTCTGATGGATTTGCTGGGTACTTGTGTCCCAGATCGGCCACTGTCAGAGACTGAATAATGGATATTTGGACTGACCCAGCATGGCATTACTTATATTCTTAAAGGTTTATATGACTGAGGAAGCACTCCCTCCCTGCCCAAAACTCATATGCACTTATCACTGTGGTCTATGTCTGTCCCAAGTCATGTTTGAATTCTTTCACCTTTTTGCTTGCCACTAGCCTTATTGGTAGGCTTTTTCAAGAATCTACCCCTCTCTCATAAAGAAGTATCCTTTATACCTTCCAACATGCAATGTCATATCACGACTCCTTATCCATTAATTCTCTTACCTATGGAAAAGTTCCCATTCCCATGCTTTTATTAGTATTGTTATTTATGAACATGTGTTATTCTGTCTTTTCCCAGAGTTAGTCTCAAGGTCCTGTTTGTGGCCCAGGGGCCTCACACTTCTTCTGCTGTGAGCGGCATGGGATCCGCTGACAGCCGCCGACTCCCCTATGCTTCTGCTGTGAGCAGGATGGGCTCCGCTCGCAGGCCTTTCTACAAATTATGTGCAAAAAATACATATTCTTTGGAGGAGGGGAATCCTGCACAAATTCTGCACTCTGCAGTAGCACAGAATTCCCTCAGGAGTAGAGGATTCACGAAGTTGGATCAAAGAGAGCGTTAAAGACCTGGGTGTTTGGTTAGACACTGACCTAATCTACAAAAAACACATCTCCACAAAAATAAAGGAAGGCTTTCACAAACTTCAAATAATTAAACATCTAAAACCCCTACTCCACCCCCATGATTTCAAAACTGTCCTTCAAGCCCTCATTTTTTCAGGTTTGGATTACTGCAACTCCCTATTGATCGGCCTTCCAAAATCTTCCTTGAGACCCTTGCAGCTCCTTCAGAATGCTGCAGCCAGAGTTCTAACAGGTACAAGAAAAGCTGATCACATTACACCTGTTCTCAACCAATTACAGTGGCTCCCTATTGAAAAAAGAGCAGAATTCAAAGTCCTCACCATACTCCACAAAGCAATATACAATGCCGACTATTCCGCCTTTGATGACATCATTCACATCCATTGCTCCCAACGTACTACACGAACCGCCAGCAAAATTAATCTAGTGATTCCCTCTCTTCCACAGGCTAAATTATCCTCCACCAGAAACAGAGCCTTTTCCATCATCGGCCCTAAGCTCTGGAACTCGCTTCCTCATTGCCTCACCAATCAAGATAACTTAAAATCCTTCAAAAAAGACTTAAAACCCTGGCTTCTCAGCCAATCTTTTAAAGATAGCACTCAATGACTCTAAAATTCTTTTATATATTCTGCCATTTTTCATTCTCCCTGTTACAATGACACAGATGCCCTTCAATGCTTCATGAGATATATGTACATCTATTCAGGGTTCTATCCTGTGTTATCTTGTTATACATTCTCCTGTTGTATTTACTATCGTTAATTTTAAATTGTAATCTTCATACATCGTTCTATGTAACATGTTGTTTCTGTATGTAAACCGGAGTGAAGGCAACTCTGCTATACCTCGGTATATAAAAAATGCTAAATAAATAAATAAATAAATAAATAAAGATGTTGGTCTTCAGGAAAAAAGCTAAGGCATGGCTTTTCAGCCAGGTTTCCGCCTAACTTAAGGTAACATGGCTCTAGGCACAGGATTAGTAGTACTTTGTTCCAAATTTTTGGTGCATAACAGCTGACAGTGCAGAGTTAGGTCAATCTGGCAGCAGTCAGGGGAGGACCGGAAAGAGGAGCCATTTCGGCAGGCCGGAGTGGAAGGGGAGAGAGGCAGAGAGAGGTATTCGGGGGTCTATTTATTCAAGCATTTGTAGACAAGCAGATAGTTTTAAATTTTACCCTGCTTTCTACTGGGAACCAGTGATGATGATATAGTATAGGCCTGACATGATCAATTGCTTTTGCACCTACCTAAATTTTTGCGGCAGTACTTTGTAGGAGCTGGAGGCACTTCAGACTGTATTGTGAGATACCGCTGTATAAGGAATTGCAGTAATCAATTTGGCTGGTGATTAACACATGGATTTCAGTAGCAATATTGTGTTTTCAAGGAAATTATGCAGCTGGTGGATCTGATGCAGATACATGAAAGATGACCTTGAGTTCGAAATTTAGGGGTTCCAGTGTGATATTTTGGTCGAGTTGAACTCCTAGGATTCAAATCAACTCCTTAGGATATAAGGCGGGACCTGCTAGTTAGGGAAGCAATTTTATTGAAGCTTGACAAATATTTGAATGCTTCTGTCATGTTTCCCCCCTCTCTCTTCTTTCCTCCAGCAAGTATATTTTGAATGTCTTAAGGCTTTCTTATGTAGGGTTTATGTTGCAGGGCTTATATAACTTTTATAGCCCTTTTATGAACTGTTCCAGCATTTCAACGTCCTTATGAAAGAAATTACAGCCTCCAGAACTAAACATGGTACTCAAGGTGGGGTACTCACTAGTGGCCTATACAGAAGAAATATCTTCTTTTTCCTGCTGATAATACCTTTATTCTTCTGCCTTTTTTTTTTTTTTTAATCACATTGAGTTCTTCCACTGTTCTGGCAAATAGCACTGAAAATTCTAGTTCAGAACATTGATACCTTTCAGAATGGAGCAACACTCTGCTTTGTTTTAAACCAGCTGGAAAATCCATTTCTATTAGATCAGATGAATTTCTAACCCAACACTGAAAACAACAGAATTTTATTTTTCAAGACTCACATATTAAGCCAGGTCTCCTTTTAGATATAAGGCCAGATCGCAGCATTGCTACAAAATATAACTCCTCCAGATCAGGCAAGGATTTTGGTTGCAAAAATAAATTTAGAGCTGCCTGGAATAACACAGATATGAGGGATCAAAGAGATCACTTGTTTTTGTTTTGATATGTGTTAGAAAAAGCACTCACAAAGTTTTGAGCTAACCTTTATTCACAGTTCCCAAATTTATTTCATGGAAAAAATAACCCAAAAAACCTCCAACTTACTTTTGTGTACCAAAAAGCTATAGTAATTGAGGAAGAAAAATGCAACATCTGGGGTCTTCTGACCAAAATGCAATCATGTGTTAACATGCGCTGTTATTAAATAGCCTTCATTGAGATTACTGGGGCCTAATTACTAATAATACGCGTTTTCGCATTTTAATAAATAGGCCCCTCAGTCAAGCTTCAACAAACATTTATAGGACAATTTTCATTTTATCTGTTTGCAGGTCCACGGGTACTTCTGTACCATTGGGCCTGGCAGGAAACTTCCTGCCAATCTTTCCCTCTGAAAATCTGACCTGCAAAGTTTGCAAATACTGAATTTATACTGGGTGAGTCCACAGCAAAACGAATGTGTGAGAGAGCATTAGAAAATCAAATCCCTAGGCACAATTCCCCTCCCTTGGTTTCTTCCCCTGTAACTGGAAATGCCCTTGGCTTTTTTTTCTGCAGCTAAGTGTCTGCCGAGTGCCTGCCAGGATTTACCCAGGCACTCCCTCTGAAAATTGTCTTCCTCATCTATAGCAGTTTGTGGACTTTCACTAGACACAAATAATCTCAGAATTCTCGTGTTTAAATTTCAAGGTGAAATAATATCCATCCAGAAGACCGGTTCCAAGCTGCTTTTGAATATGTTGAATTTGTGACCAACATTAGCAGTGCACTCAGGAATGCCAGCGCTTCCCCTATATTCCCACAATGGGGGGCATCACTACTTTGCTACTGGAGAACAAAACTCAAAAAAAGATGGAGCAGAGGGAAGAGTGTCTAAGAAAGCTGATAAAAGTAGGGAAGGATAGTCAGGACAGCAAAGGTGTGACTGAAAGAGAAGAATGCTAAGGGAATACAACAAAGTGGCAAGACTTATTTCAAAGGAAGTGCAGAGATGGGACTGTAAGACTGAGAATAAAAGGAGTCGCACGTGTGGAGGATGTTCACTGAAGAAGGGATAAGAGAAGAACTATCGATAATCAGCAGGAATACATTTGGCAATTGGGCAGATGCCACATCATTTACCGTAGGGAGGATTTGAATGGAACAAGCAAAACTGAAAGTGGACACAGTTATGGGGCCGAACAGGATACATTCTAGGATAATAAAGGTGCTCAGAGAGGTTCTGGCAAAGAAGGCTTTGGTTCCACATGACTGGAAAAGGGTGGATTCATCCGTTTTCATAAAAGTGGCAATAGAAAGGAGCTTGGAAACTACCATCCAGTTAGTCTGACCTCAGTGGTGGGAAAATTAATGGAGTCATTATAAAATGGAAGGCTGGCCAAGAATCTTGAATTCAGCAACTTACAGGATCCAAAGCAGCATAATATGACTAGAGTACTACAGTGGAAAACAAATCTGATCAATTTTTGATTGGGTCATTAGAGAATTAGAACAAGGATAAGAACTGGATATAGTTTACATGGATTTCAGCAAAGCTTTTTTTGATGCAGATTCTCATAGGAGGCTCACAGATAAACTGAGTAGCCTAGGATTGATCTTCTATGTTGTTGGTTTGATTAGAAGCTTTTTAAAGACTACAAATTGATGACTTTGGATGATTTACAATACATGAATGGAGATGATACAGTCCTGAAATTCAACTAAAGAACATTTTGTAGAAAATTTAGGGCAGAAATCTTGAGATCCATAAACAAGTTTGAACTCATTTTCCAATGCAGGCATATGCAAAAAAAAAAAGCTTTCCTCCAAGTGTTACTTGGAATTACTCTCTGTCTTCAGGCATTGATATAAACGGAAAGTATAATTTGGGTCTTTTTTCAAAGGCCCACTGGCCTACCTTCTGGAAAAAATGATCTGAATCCTCCATTTGCATAACTTACCTGGATACTCAATACATGATCTTGTTCTCCTCTATTCTTATGAGCAAAATTTAGCCCAATGCCCCTGATACTTGTAGAAGAAGTTGTTCTTCAAAGAGATGTTTAAACATCTATGGTGGGCCCGCCCTCACATAAAAACTTTCTGGTCTAGGATTATTGAAATCACCAAATATAAAGAAAGCCATAGTTGATTTTTAAAAAAATGTATGCTTGGTAATGGGGCAAATGGACTGCCATGTTTCTAAGAAGGGACTAGTGCATGTTCTACTACTGGCAGTCAAACTCCCTATTGCTTCTAGATGGAAAAGTGTTTTTATTCTTAAACTTCATGAATGGCATTCATAGTTTTGGAAAATATTGGAGATGGAATCTTTAACTTGTCAGATTAGAGATAAATTCCATTTATTTCATAAAATATGGTCTCTTTTCTTCCAATAAGTGGAAATCAAATTAATCCAGATTCGGTTTCAACAGAGCCCCACAACAAAGAGTAAGCATTTGGAGTGAAAGCTGTTTTTATTCTCTTTTCCTTATCAACAGAAGTTTTCCTCCTGCTTACACAACTCAGTTGTATAGTAATGAAGCCTTGTACTACACTTTAACACACCTCACATTTATAATGGCTTATTTGTTCTTTTCTGATGTTTACCTCTTTAATGACTTTTCATGTATTGTTTTCATGCTTTCATTGCCACTTTATATGGGCTATTCCAGTCTTTCCCTACTCACTCCTGGAGGCACGGTAAACAGTTGAGTTTTCAGGATCGCCACAGTGAATATGCATGAGATAGATTTGCAAACATTGAGTCTCCAATGTAGAGAACACAATATGAACAAGCTTAGGCCAGGATGGAAAAACATTTTACTGTATGATGGGAAAACATAATCATCCGTAAGTAATCAGAATGGCAGCTGCTTTTAGCTGGTCTTACAGCCCACAGCCAAGGCATGAGTAATTGGATGCGGATTGTCTAGGAATGCTGGCAGTTGATACTGATCTTTATATATTGGTGAGGTTAAATTTCCCTTTTAGAGGGTCATGGGCCTTGGCCTAGTCTCCATAACGGGTCAGTGCTCTTTTCTTAACTAAAATAAAATCCTATAAAAGTCAGGACTATGAATGTCTACCTTTCTCTCGTCAGTTAATTTCTTCAGACAGCCTTTTCACTCATCTCGTTGTCCTATGAATATTTTATTGTTCAAATAAGAGCTAGTTACTAGTCAGTAAAAGCTACATGGTGCACTCTATTTCTTATTACAGCCATCTGAATAGATTTGAATTAACCTCTAATACATTAAAAAGATTTTGCTTACTTTCTCATTTTCCATTCTAGTTTGCAGTGTATAAAATAAAGTTTATATTGTATCTCTCTCTATTATTAAAAGGAGCTCCACATAAGCATCAAGGCGTGTCTGCACATGCGCACATATAGCAACACTTACCTGGAGCTGGAAGATTGGGGGAAGGTCTGCTGTTGAGGAAGGTCTCAGGCAGCTAGACAAGGGGCAGCAGGATTAGTACCAAGGCAGGGGAATGGCTTGTACAGTTTCCCAGGCCCCACCAGATGAAGAGGAAAGAGGTGAAATGGAGGCAGCCGAAAGGCTGTTGGGGTTTCCCAGGCCCCACCAGCAGCAGGAAGATGAAGACTGAAGGGGAAGGGGTTGACTGAGAGGGGAAGAGAGGAGGTGAGAGAGATAAGTGGAAGAGGGGTGGAATGAGAGTGAAAGAAAAGGAAGAGAAAGGGATAGGTGAGAGGGAAGAGAGGGGTTAAGTGGCAGGGGAGGAAGGGGATGAGAGGGAAGAAAAGAGAAGGGCTAGGCATGAGTGGTTAACAGAGGGATAGTAGGAGGGTGAGTAAAGGGAGGAGAGGGGAGGGGAGGTGGTGAGTGACTTGAGTAGGAGAGAAGGTGTGTGAGAGGGAAAAGAAAGGAATAAAGAGTGAGTGAGAGGAATGGGAAGGGAAGAGAAGTGATAGAGTAGAGGGGAGAAATAAACCACTTCTCTCCTAAGATCACAGTGAAAAGCCCACCGGCAAAGCCAGCAGGGGTGGATTTGGAAGGGGGGAGAAACTGAATGTTTGGGCAATCATATGGCACATTTGTAGGCCAAACAATGAAGAAGGCAAGACAAAATGCAGAAAGCAGTGCTATGTCTGCATCAAGCTTCCAAGAAGAGGAAGCATGACTGACAAACATGAAACTGCAGCAAGACTCCAACACCTTGCTTAGGCAAATTGTTGGATTGACTGGTTCAAATGGTCCTCATCTGCTGGCATCTACTATGTTACTATTCAGCCAGTTATCAACTAGATATAGGTTTGGGTGTTTCACATCAGATGAATACGGTGCTACTTTTTAATCAATATACAATGACCCATCATTCTGCCATAGATGTCTTGGGTAACCTATGATCAGTTCCATTGAAATTTACTGAGCCACAGTGGATTATCCTGGGAAAATGGAAGGAATGTCATGGATGATACAGAGGCCATCTCTGAGCTTAAAAAGCTCATTAATAGCCCTGCTATGGAGAAGAAGCTATTATACATCTAAAAACTTGGCAAAATGTCAATTCTATCACCTTAGGTACTCTGCAGATTCCATTTAGATCAGTTGAACATGATCAACGAGATTAAAAAGTATATTCCTCATTTCTACCGCACACAAGACATTTATATACTGCCTATTGCTAAGATAAAGGACAACTTATGATTGTGCAGCCAACTGAAAACCAAATACTATGCAAACAACCTGGAAAAGCAGGACATGGTGATAAAATTATTTTGAGGAATTTGATTACTAGTTATTAGGCCTAGTTGACAAAATAATCAACTTATACAGCAATCAACAACACTGCTGTGAATTCTGTATCCTACAACTAATATGATCATTGAAAATGCCACCCTTGAGAAATGAAAAGTAAATAAATGCTTTCTTTGATTCCCATGTGTCATGTGACATTATTTTGCACATTATGTAACACAATGTCATGTAGTTTTTTCAAGTCATATTCGTTTTACCCATTTGATTTTTCAGAGTTAAATCTTTCAGCGCTCAGTTTAACACATGTGATAAAACTTATTTTAGCTACCGATACAATACGTTAAAATTATGCTAATACATTGGGAGTTTAAAATAGTGTGTGCTAACAGAAAAATGAGAGATACACTTTTGCATGGACCGAGTGCACATTTTAACAGGAAAAAGGATGTCTCAGACTCACAAATCATATTTTTGTGCATAAAACATGATTTGTGAGCAAACCTTCAGCACACACACATATATGCATTTAAAAGGAATGGGGCATGATCCCAAACACAAGTTAAAAAAAAATAGCAGGGCTGAGCGGGCAATCGCTTTCCCTCCAACCCGCCCAAGTTAAAAACGAAAAAATAAAAAAATAAAAATAAGTAGTGCCTGAGTTCTTAATCTCCCCACATGCCAAAGTTAGAATTTGTTGGGCACTTACGCAGCCCTCTTCCCCTGAACTGCCAAACACTGTGTAGAGAACCCCAACAGGAGGAGAGGACCTTACCTCCTCCCATGGGGCTGCGGTCAATGCCGGTACCGCTCTTGGCTGTGCGGGCATTTAATATTAATTTATTTACTTCACTTGCCGCTGATTGGTTTCTTCACTCAGTGGTGAATGAAGCAAATAAATGCCAAGAGCTGTACCGGCATTGGCAGCAGCACTGTAGGAAGAGTTAAGATCCTGCCCTCCTCTCGCTGGGGTCCCTGCAATGTTTAGGAGTTTGAGGGGGACCATGGGGTGGGGAAAGGTTGGGAAGGTACCACAAAAATTGCAACTTTTGAATGTGGGGATATTTAGGGCTCAGCCAGTACCTTTAATTTTTTCTTTTACTTGGGTAGTTGGGGAGGAGGGGAATTGCCTGCTCAGGCCTGTTTTGTTTTTTTTTTTACTTTGGTGAGGGTGGGTGGGAGGGAGAAAGATTGTTCCCCCAGTCTTCCCCCCTGCTTTTCTTATATATTCAATTGTGCACACAAAATATGTCAGAGGGTCTTAGTACAACTTGGTAACAAATGAGGTGGATAAATAAAGAAAAGTGCGTCTCAAGGTCTAACTCTGATATCTACAATCAAGGCTAGACTAACTCAAAAATCCATATTGCATTGTAAAACAACTGGATCGAACTAGAATATTTAAGGCATTCAAGGTGAGAAGGTTAGGTAGTTTCCATAGTCAATTTTCATGTTTAGCATTAAAGGGCCTGATTAAAAAAAAAAAAAAAAAGAGCCAGGCTTTTATTTGCTTTCTGAAGCAAGAGTACTCAATGGAAGTTAAAACTTTATCTCCAAGGCTGAAGTAAAGTTTCAGTGCTAAAGAAGAAGTAAAAAAAAAAAAAATGTGTGTTCATTTTTAGCACACTTTCCTGGATTGGAAGAAATTCCATCCACAGGCAAGCATGCATTGGTATGCCAAATGCACTAAAATCAGCTCACTTTTACTTCCAGCTCAGTGCATATATTTCTTTTGCTAAAATCTTTCTTACATCTGAAATAATATTAATACAGAAAAAATTCAGTGCTAAAAGGGAAGTAATTAGCTGCGCTAAAACTAATGTATTTTTTTATTTATTTATTTATTTCCAATTTTTATATACCGGCATTCAAGACAGCAGTCACATCATGCTGGTTCACATAGAACATGGGTGCATAGTAAACATAGTAAACATAGTATGTAGTTTATTATATTGTATAAAATGTATATTGTATAAAATGTTATATTGTATAAAATGTATATTGTATAAAATGTAGTTTATTATATTGACCTCTTTAACCAGATGCACTACATTTAAATATATTTTACCAAAAAAATGCTAACTTCATTCACTGTGGCATAATATGAACACCATAAATCTTGCTGAGCACTAAGCTATATACTGAAAAAATAAAAACAATTTGATACAATTTTGTTTTTTTTTTTAGAAAATATATGTTCTTCACTATTTTTGAAACTTGTAACTAACTTGATAGTAAAATACTTCTTGGGAATAAATATTGCTTTTTACTTTCGGGTTGTAGGTCACAGAAAAGTCAAATAATAATGAAGCACATAAATCAATTTATCCTGAAGCTGGTATAACCATAATGAGCTGTAAATTCTTTTACCCCATTTGCATTTACTGAATTTGCCTTCATTATGCTACTGACTAATTATCAAGTTCAATCTAGAGAAGAACACACAAAAACCACCAAAGCAGAAAGAAAAATATGGTTTATTCCACTTCATGAATCCACAGCTCTGGAAACCTACAGCAAACCAGTTGGAACAGACTCTGTGAGGTCATTAACATGTAAACAGTGTCAGATAGAAGACACATGGCAAGGACCTATCATGCTAATGAAAAGTGATATTGAGTTTACTAATTTAGATAAGGGCACACAGATTGCTTTCCCTCCAAAGCACAAGGCCTGTCACAGAAACAAATGTGTGGCCTTGTTGCAATTAATTTGATTCTTGTTCATTTAAAGCTCTACTCGTAGATTTAATTAAAGCTTCCATGCACTGGGCACATTCAGGAAGTATCTCCGTTTAATGGCTTTTTCTCAGGAATGAAAAAAGCTGTGAAGGATATGATTCAACTGCTAACCAGCAATCATAAAACAGAAAACCATTTTTAATATGAACTCATTATCTTGGTCTTATATATGTATACAGTCAGGCAGAGCCATAGCTATGCAATCTGGTACCTATGGCCAAGTGAAAATTATACCCAAACCCTGTACATAATATATATATTCAACAAAAAAGAAACAAAACAAGGGAAACTTTTTTTTAAATAGAAACTCATAAATAATTTACTTGACTTATTTATTGTGAACACGGCATCAGAAAACATTTACCGCCTCTCGCCACACAATGGGCTTCAAGTGATATCAGAGATATACACTGAAATTTTCATTCATCTGCCGGTTCTTTTTGTGTTTTCTCTTATACCTTTCTTGAACCTATTTAAAATTTATTATTAACTATGGGCTATGAAAACCACCCATAATCACTTAAATAACACCCCATCTTACTCATGAAACTAAAACAAAAAACGAACAAACAATAATAAAGATAATGAACTCATCTTATACATGACCACCGTTAACAGTTTCCTAAATGTAAAACACCCGACATGAGCTCATGTTTCGATGACCGATGTCACCTGCCTCACAGGTAACAATTCTCATAATAATAAATGCTGAATTACTTGTCAAAAGACTGTATATCAGTTCCAATCTTCCTTCATAATCTCAAAAACCTCACAATGTCAACAGAAAATAGCTGTTTGTTTCTTTTTTGTTGAGTTGATCAGTCAAGGGTTTTCTGCTTTTTGGTTTGTTGCATTATATATATATATATATATATATATATATATATATATATATAACATGATATATAAATAAAACTGAGGAACTAGAGGCATGTAGGGTGGTAGATTGTGAGCAACTGTTGGAGGAAATAGAACCATGAGCCACTTCACACAGGCGTCCTCTGCACACAATCTTCATTCTGGGGCAGGGCAGACTGGATTTATTCAGGAGCACAGACAACTGTTCTTTCATTCCCACCCTAAATTAAAAAGAAAAAAATCTCTCTGCCCCATCTACAACTTTTTTTATTTCACAAACTTTACATAACAGAAATACATTAATTTATATTAATATGGAATTCACATATACCACTCAACTATGAATTGTTATAAACTTAGTTTGTATTTATTGATCTATAAAATATGTACCAGTAATGCCCCTCACCTCCAGTCTGAAGTGCCTCTGGCATCATGTTGCATCCAAGGACCCTGGCTAAACTTACTGTAGCTCCTAAGCCTTTTATAGGTCCTGCTGCCTGGACTTTCTGTGACATACACTGATGACATCACATCCTGCCTAGTATAAAGGAAGCTCAGAACTACCACCCAGTACCTCTACAACAGGTCTTCTCTTGTTCAGAGGTGCTAGTTGCTTCAGTGTGGTCCAGCTTTATTCCTGTATATTCCTGCCTTGCCTGTTCCTGTCTGTACTGCTGTGTCTCTTCTCCCTGGACTGACTTTTCATTGCTGACCTCTGCCTGACCTTGCTTATTTCCACCTTCCTCAAACCCTGCCTGGGAAGTCCTGCTGGCTGCCAGAAAATACAGGCCCAGTCCAAAGGGGAGTCGGCTGGTCAGGCAGAAGATCTACTCATGGCATATTATCCGCCATCTGTTAAGGCCTATCTTGTGCCTGCACAAGATAGGCTATATAAACTTAACAGTGGCCCAAGGGCTCATTAAGCTTGACCTGTGATAGACCACAACAGAAATACGCAATTATACTTTCACAGGTGAAGTACAATGTACATAATATACAAAATCTGGTGTCACCTCAGTAACAGCAACACATACTCTCTACTATTAGGTGAGAAGGAGGGCTGAGAGAAGAAAATTTGGATAAAATTTGGGGACGTGACTAGCAGGGGCAAGGAGAAATGGAGAGAGAGAGAAGAAGGGGTGAAATCTAGATGAATGAATAGAGCAGCAGAGAAATGAGATGAAAGGAAAAAAGATAAATGTCAAAGACAAATGTAAGGGAAGAAGAGAAGAAACAGAAACACAAAACTTGTAAGTAGTATATTCAAAATCTATGTATAGCAAACCTGCATACAAAGCAGTATTGACTCCCAGGACAAACAACAACTTATGAAAAGGCAGCAGTACAAATATTAAACCACACTGTAGATACAAATACAGCTCAAACTGGGAAAAGAGAACAAGCTAGACTGCTACAGACCCTTACCCAGAAACAATATCATTGCAGAATACCATGCCAAGGTCACACACACAATACACAGTCAGATCCTCAGCAAATACAGAATAAGGGACTACAATTTATTTATTTATTTGGAAATTTTTTATATACTGCGGCACGTTATGAACATCATATATGACAGTGACTTTGGGACCTTCACTAATCGTTAAGTCCCTGCCCTCTTTAAGAGGTTTTGCATTGGAACAACCTCCTCCTTTTTGAGGTTTTACATTAGAGGGCCACCTCCTTTTGGGCCACTCCCTTGCTTCTGGTTGGGTACTGCGATTATATAAATCTTTAAGCATACTCAGGAGGAGATCCTCTTAGACCTTCTAGGGTTAAAGATTGAGAGGAAGTAGTTTTTGATGTGGTATTTTTTGGTAGACCTCATGGTTGACAACAGGTAGTCTTTGAGATGTTTTGAAGTTTTGAACAGTTCATACAGGAGGGCTGTTCCCTCTTTTCTAAAGGGCTGGAGATGAAGCAAATCTATCCTGCGATGAGTATACAATGTGGAAAGATATATATAAATTTTGAAAATCAGTTGCGTATAATTTTAGATACAAAAGTTTAAAAAAAAATTTCCCCCCCTTTATTAGATGTTAGTGAAAAAAGATTTTACTACTATCTACAGTGAAGGCATATTAGACACTGAGGAAAAAGAGCTAAAAGAGATTGCACCATGGATAAAGAGTGGCTTTTGAAGTTATGATTTTTCTTTTGTTATGATTTCTGCAATATTGGCCTGGATCTTACTTTTTAAGCTACATTCTTTTAGTTGAAAACCATTATTTCCTTTTCACTATGTTTTGGTTGCCTGCCCTGCCAAGTGAACTCTTTTTACAATGAGTATTTTGGTCAGTAACTGAGAAGTAGATGAAACTGAATGACTGCTTTGAAAACACACACCACTGCATTTCGGGCCCCAGAGATCTAGATCTCTTCCCCACCGGTGATCCCTGGCGACCCAGGAGCTACTGGAGCAGTTTGATGGCAGAGACATTCAGAGGTCTGGTGTGTTGTTAGCATCCTGGAAACTGCGTGGCCCCAGAATTTGATCCCTAAACCAAGATGGGATTACATAAAGATATATGCAGACAACAACTAAAATGGAAGCCCCAAGAAGCCTGACTCTGCATGCAGTGCAACACTGTAGAATGAGAAACAGACATGCATTTCCTCCTGTACTGTGCAAAATACAAAGATATCGGAGATGCACTTTCCCAAAGCTGACATATTCCAGTCATTAAACTTAGTAACTTTCAAACCAGCATGCGAGCGTACATTTGCATGCATGCGTTGGCCCACGCTCAGGGAAGCAACTATTTTATAATGTGTTCACATACATGCATGTAAGTTATAAAATAGCCTGGCTGCATGCACATGTGAATCAAATGTTAAGTGAGCATGCGCATGGGCGTGCAAATCCTGCATCTACCGCATAATTTGGGGCATTTTAAAAGGGGCGTATGCCCACGCCATTCATAGTTTACCAGTTTATCCACCAGTTCAACCAGTTAACAGTTAGGTCTCCTACACCCCCCCCCCCCCCCCCCACGTTACTCCAGACCCTTTAACCCCTAAGAAATTGCTCGATCCTGTTACTCGATCCTGTTATTTTATGAGTTACACATCATTTATAGCAGAAGTAAAGTTATGCACCAGGGAACCTCTAATGTGCCAGCATGCATAAATATTTATGCATAGGCCCTGAAATACCCACTCCATGCCCCTTTTTTGAAATGTTTGAGATGTGCGCGCTGTGGCATTTTCGTATGTATATGGATGCTTTTTAAAATAAGGTCAGCTCGCATAAGCCGGAGTTATTCGCAGATCTCCTTATTGATGCATGCACCGGGCTTTTAAAATTCACCTTAAAATGTTTTCTACTTTTGCTATCTGATCATTTTATTTTTTCTAATTGTGTTGGTCCTGTTTTTTTCCTGCCTTCAGTGTTCTCCATTTTCTCCAAACTCCTTTTCCAGAGTCTCCTTTTCATTTTCAGATTCTTCTCCTGTTTGCTTCTCTTCCTCCTACATCTGTCTTTATTTTATTTATTTAGACTTATATTCCACTTTTCACACTTTTTTCAGCTCTTCAAAGTAGATTACATTCAGGTACTGTAGATGTTTCGTTAACATTGATGTTTTCCTTTCATCTCATTTTTCTGTCTTTCTATTCACTCATAACTAGATTTCTCTCCTCCTCCTTTCTCTCAAAATTTCCCTGCCCCTGCTAGTCAACTCTATCTTTCATTGCCCTCTCTTAGTCTTCTATCTCCCCCTCATTGATCTCCAGATATCTGACTGTTACACCTCCTTTCTGGCTCTCTCACCTCCCACCATCCAAAAGCTGACGCTCTCTCCCCTCAAACATCCACTCTCACTCATTACAACTATACCCCTTCAAAATCTCATATTCTCGTCTCTTTACCTATCACTTCTTGCCATTTCTCCACATCTTTTGTATTGCACTTTCCCTCATTCCTTCCCATCCTACCCTAGCAGCATCTCTACCTCTTTTACCCCCATTGTTCCTCCTAGTCTGCAATCTCCTTATTTTATCTCTTTCCTACCTATCAGCTCTCTCTCATGCTTTCACCCTTCCTTCCCAGACAATCTTTATCTAACCCCTTCCCAGTCTTTACATTCCACCTCTGATCTCACTCCTTCCCCAAATTCATGTTTCTTCCTGTCTTTAACCCACTAGTTCCCCATTTCCACCTCTGTACTTATCCCTTCCCCAGCCCTAATTTACTTTATTCTGCCTTCCATCCCTCACCTGCTCAAACTCCTCCTCTGCTACTCACCATCTCCCCAGCTCTAGTTCCTACCTTCTGCTTTTCCCCCACCCAGTTTTCCATTCCTCCTCTTTCACTCCCCTCCTCAGCCCCCATTTCTACTCTCTCACCCCATCATTTTCTGCTGCCTCTCACCCCCTTTCTAGACCTCCAAGTTCTTCACACATCTCATACCCATTCCTCACCTCACACCCTATTAGTATATCATATCCCCTACTCACACTACCTGCTCCCTGTCCCACACATCCTTACTCATAACCCCACTTCCCATTCTCATACCCTCCAGACTTACACCCAGATTCCTCCAATCCCAGATCCATTCACCCAATCCACCAGCCACGACTGACTTCCCAATTGCTGCTTTGCCTACAGACCCACTGCCAGTTTTTCAGTCACCCAAAATCCCCTCCTACCCAATCTTAGTTTCCAGTCGCCCCCCAATAGTCCCAAGTACTGCTCTCCCTACTAAAATCACCCCTTCCCCATTCACCCACCCCTTATTTACCAATCTTTACACTCCCAATCTCTTAGTCCTTTTTCACCCAATCCTCCAGACACTACTCACCTCGAACCCCAGTTGCTTCTTTTCCACTACCTCCAATCCATGCTCTTCACATCTACCCCAGCCTCCCACTTCCTGTTCATTCCCTCCCACTACTAATCGTCTAGTCCACATATTCCCTTCCCAACCCAAATCCCCAGATGCCTCTCATCCCCCTCCTATTAGTCCTCACTCTGCCCTCTAATGCCTCAGGTGCTGCACTTCTGCATCCCAACCTCCAGTCCCCAGTTTTCCCCCTACTGCAGGTGATGCTCCTCTCCCAACCCCTAGTCTCGGCTTTCCCCCAAATGCCCTAGGTACTGCTTTTTCTCAGTCCCCAGCTGGTACCATCCCCGTCCTCCTGCATGGTTCACAGTAAAAGAAGCAGTTGGAATCATGAGGTGCATCTTAGATTTCTAGGGACCTGTCCAATGGTTCAAATGATATCATAGACTCTGAATTGCATGGGAGGAAGAGAAAGGCACCAGCTCCACAATTATTCTGGATAGTGCTGGGCCACAGAGAGGAGATATCACCAGCAGCTGTCTTATATTTTTGGCATATTCTTCAGCCCCACATTAGTGAGGGTTTGATTGCTTCCCAGGAAAAATGGAGCAAGTCCAGTCTCTGTCAACTTCTGTGGGGACCATATTTATGTAACTTAAATGATATGAACTTTGCCTAAATCCAAAAAACCCTAGAGTATCATGTACATTTCAATATTTAAGAAGATGTAAATATGGAATAATACTTCAGATAATGTCATGTGAGAAAATTTAGGGAAAATAGTGAGTAGGACCAATGAAATACTATGACCCTCAGATGTGAAAAAAAAAAGTGATACACCATCTTAGTTTAATTTCAAAAAATGCACAGAAGTTTCTAGAGAACCCTGTTTGGCCTCCCACAAATAACTAATGGGGCCCTTGTTACACACATGCCTTGCTGTAAAACAGCATGATTTCCATTGTTAGTGGAAATTGCTCATTTTCTTCAGCTTTGGAAACAAACACATGAATAAGCTTAATTTTTATTTATTTATTTAGTGATTTTTTATATACCGTGGCACGTTAATAACATCACCTCGGTTTACAATAAACATGTCTGCTAGGCAAAATAGTAGAATGCATTCTTATAAATAGAATTACTGGATATAAAGGATAGACATGGCAGAGTCAATATTGATTCAGCATAAGGAAGTCTTCCCTTATCAATTAAAATATTTGAAGGTATAGACAAACATGTAGAAAAGGGTGACCCATCAATACACCCCTACAATTGCTATCCTTGTCTTGCACCCCATGGAAATGTTGATTGTGTAAATATGTAAATTGTTATATCTCAGTTGTTAACACAGTTCCTATATTTTCTATCTCCCTTTTCTGATGACTAACCTTATCCTTCCCGCTAATTGCATGCTTGCTATCACCTGGCCCCTTTCTTCTCCCCTTTTCACTCCTGCTCCCTCTCCCCCTCCCTGTTATTTGTAACTTTCTCGCTCAGTACTTCAATGTTGATTGTAAACCGGCATGATATGTCCTATGAATGTCGGTATAGTTCAAAAGCATTTAATTAATTAAATAAATAAATCAATCAATCAATCAATCTAGATTTTTGGAAGGCATTTGGCATTTGAGAGATTCCTCAGAAAATTAAAAAGTCATGGGATAGGATGCAATGACCTACTGAGGGGTGGTATCTCGTTAAAAGATAGGAAACAAAGTTTCCTATCTTTTAACGAGATACCACCCCTAACGAGATACCACCCCTAACGAGATTCCTATCTTTTAACGAGATACCACCCCTAACGAGATACCACCCCTAACGAGATACCACCCCTGCACATCTATGTCCATTGAACGAGATGTTCAATGGACATAGATGTGCAGAATTCCCTAGGGCATCATGATTTTAGCTGGTAAAAATCCTGCAGCCCTTCAAGGATGTCACGGAGGAGTTGAGTTCCAGAAGTGCTACCTTGGCTGACATCATCCTTATAGTTAATTTCCTGGATGAAAATTTGGAGGCCTTTAAACAGGAAAGGGGAATGACAGTTGAGGTGCTACATTGTCTGGATGTTTTGCAGCAGGTGGAAGAGAGATTAAGGCCTTTAACAGAAGATAACACATACATGCTCGTCACAATCTGTGATCCTCGTATGAAAGGGAAACTCGCCCTATAGTACGATTGTCTCCTATTGGTGAAGAACCTGCTGTTAGCAAAAGTCCGTGAACAGGAGCGCCATAGGCAGAGACAAATTAGGCGTGAGGCAGAGGAGGAAACAGTGGGCACTTCAGAGAGTTGTGCTAGCCAAAGCAGGAGCAACACTCTGTCAGTGACAGCTAGTACCTCCTCCTCCTCCTCCACTTCAGAACGCCAAAGGCATGTTGCCCATAAAGATTTATCTTTTGTACTATGGGCTAGAGAAAGCAGATGGCATGAATGACTCTCAGCCCACCCAAGCAAAGGAGACACCAGCACAGCTGTCATAAGAAACATAAGAAACATAAGAAAATGCCATACTGGATCAGACCAAGGGTCCATCAAGCCCAGCATCCTGTTTCCAACAGTGGCCAATCCAGGCCATAAGAACCTGGCAAGTACCCAAAAACTAAGTCTATTCCATGTTACCATTGCTAATGGCAGTGGCTATTCTCTAAGTGAACTTAATAGCAGGTAATGGACTTCTCTTCCAAGAACTTATCCAATTCTTTTTTAAACACAGCTATACTAACTGCACTAACCACATCCTCTGGCAACAAATTCCAGAGTTTAATTGTGCATTGAGTAAAAAAGAACTTTCTCCGATTAGTTTTAAATGTGCCCCATGCTAACTTCATGGAGTGCCCCCTAGTCTTTCTACTATCCGAAAGAGTAAATAACCGATTCACATCTACCTGTTCTAGACCTCTCATGATTTTAAACATCTCTATCATATCCCCCCTCAGTCGTCTCTTCTCCAAGCTGAAAAGTCCTAACCTCTTTAGTCTTTCCTCATAGGGGAGTTGTTCCATTCCCCTGTGACATGGTATCTCTCAGAGCCCACAGAGAACATGCAGACAGATCCACTGTCATATTAGGCACACAAGTCCACAGTCTGGCCACACCTAGCCAAAGTGTCTCTGCGATATCTGTCATGTCCACCAACCAGTGTGCCCAGTGAACGTGTCTTTTCAATGACAGGGGATATCATGAGCCCTCACCACTCAAGGCTGGCACCAGAGTTGATGGAAATACTAGTGTTTTTGAAAGTAAACCTACCTTTGCTTGGGTTTCGAAATTTTCCCTGTGAATGGCAAGATGAATAAAAGCAATTGAGAGCCTTGCAGCAGCTCCAGCTGCCTCCTATGCTCCAGATAATATAAGCACTGCAGTACACATACCTGACCTTAAACGCTGCATCTGTCCATTCACTGTCCACTGGGTATTCAAAAATAATCTCCAGCTCAGTTCTTGCTTCTCAAATGGCAGTCTCTATTTCTCTAAAAGCATGCTCTGTTGAATTATCTTTCAAAAATGAAAAAGATGCCATTTTATTCTGGCAGTGAACCAGTTCAGGAAGAAGTGACAGGTCAAACCACAAATTACCTGCGCAAAGGAAATCCTCGAATGCTGTGCCTGTCCGTCCAGGCCTTATGTCCCTACATGGGCTTCACCTCTGACCTGGAATGCTGTGCCTGTCCGTCCAGGCCTTATGTCCCTACGTGGGCTTCACCTCTGTCCTCGAATGCTGTACCTGTCTGTCCAGGCCTTATGTCCCTATGTGGGCTTTACCTCTGAACTGGAATGCTGTGCCTGTTCGTCCAGGCCTTATGTCCCTACAAGGGTTTGACCTCTGTCCTCGAATGCTGTGCCTGTTCATCCAGGCCTTAAGTCCCTACATGGGCTTGACCTCTGTCCTCGAATGCTGTGCCTGTCTGTCCAGGCCTTATGTCCCTACGAGGGATTGACCTCTATCCTCGAATGCTGTGCCTGTTCATCCAGGCCTTATGTCCCTACAAGTTAGTGTAGGGAGCCGCCCTTATAATGATGGCGCATATACAAAAATCGAAAGACCGGAAGTCCTCACACCGGAAGAGAAGGGAAAAGACGGCCATCTTAGCTATAAAAGAAGATACGTCATCTGCGGCGGCCATCTTTGTAGCGAAAGGAAGTAATGGAGATCAAGTGAAAGTGAAAGTACAACCTCCTTTAGTAAAACCCATATTGGTAGATGAGCCGGAAAATCCCCCTCCACCACCGTATGTTCCAATATATCCACAACTCATGCCGACTCCCGCTTATGAACAAGTTGATTCTTCAGTAGAATCTCCCGCATTTGATACTGAACAAGAAGCGGGAACGTCCGTTTCCGAAGGTACTCGAAGTAAAACAAGTAAAGCAAGTTTACAGCTACCAATTAGAGAAACTGCAACAGTGGTGCCAGTGCTGCCAACAGAAGAAAATGATTTTAGAACAACACAAACTATAACACTATTTACATATGTACCTTTTTCATCTGCTGATCTTTTTAACTGGAAACAACATGGTCCCGCATATGCAGAAAAGCCAGATCAGATGACTGATTTTTTATCTGGAATTTTTACAGCTCATAATCCTAATTGGGCTGACATTTGTCATTTAGCCTCCTTTCTTTTTACTACGGAAGAACGATGACAAATACAGCAAAATATGGAAGAATCTGCTAAAGATGGAGCGGGTTCAGATGGAAGCCCAGATGAAGCAATGAGAGAATTCGCCCCTCTTACAGACCCTTCTTGGGATTATCAGACATCAACAGGCTGAGAACGCATAGCTGCTTACCAAAAAGCCTTCCTAGAAGCTTTGAGGAAAGGAAAAAGAAAGATTATGAACATGAGTAAAATACAAGACATCCTGCAGAAAAAAGAAGAAACCCCTGGAGATTTCTTAGAACGATTAATGGATGCTTATCGCAAATATAGTCCTTTTGATCCCGAAGATTCAAAAAATCATTCTATTATAGTAATGAGTTTTGTAGGACAGTCATACTCAGATATACGTCGCAAACTTCCGAAGACAGAAGGATTTGAAGGAATGACTATTAGCCAACTAAAAGCAATGGCAGACAGAGTTTATGGAAATCGGGAAATAGAAGAGGAGAAAAAAGATAAAAGAGAAGCTGGCCGTCAAATGAGAGAAGGTGTTAGTCTTTTAGCTGCAGCCTTAGAAGAAACTAATTTTGGAGACCAAAACAGTTACAGCCAAGGATATTCTGAGTATAGAGGAAGAGGCAGATCCCCATTCAGAACACCATTCAGAGGAAGATTATTCAGAGGAGGATCATTTAGAGGAGGATCATTTAGAGGAGGAAGAGTGCCCTTGGGACAGAATCAATGTGCATATTGTAAGCAAGAAGGACATTGGAAATCTGACTGTCCAGAAACACCTCAACGAAAAGAGAAAGGATATAAACAGCATCCTAAATCACAAGAACCTGAGTGACAATTGGCATTAGATGAGATGTCTGATGGTGATGATGCTGGCCGAGATTCCTGACTAGATAAGGAGGATCTTCCACTTGATCCTTTAGTGGAAATAAAAGTGGGAACAAAGACATTTAAAGGACTATTGGATTCATGAGCACAACGATCAGTCATGACTACTGCAATAACCAACCCAACATCAAAAAGTATTTCCATTGTGGGAGCTTCTGGAAAACCGCTAGCAGCTCCTATTCTCCAAAATCGACAGATTCGAGTAGGAGGACAGTTAGTATCTCACCAATTTCTTTATGTTCCAGGATGTCCAGTACCATTAATTGGTAGAGATCTTCTTTGCAAACTAAGAGCAAATCTACAATTCGAACCAACTGGTGAAATTAAAGCTTCCTTTGCTAATAATCCAATCTCTTTGCTTTGTCCTCTTCAAGAAGAATGGAGACTTCATCTTCCCGTTATTGAAAAAGCAATTGAACATCGATATGAGGAAGAAACACCTCTCAATAAAAAACGAAGACAATTGATGGACAGTATACCTCAAGTATGGTCTGAAAATAACCCAGGAGGATTAGCTAATGAAGCTATCCCCATATGGATCGAAATGAAAGAAAACGCTCAAATTATCTCTAGGGGTGAAGAATTGTTTCGTATGCGGAGAAACAAATATTGGAGAACAATGGCCTTGGGAAGCTAAAGAAATCTTCCAATCTGACCTAAATGCTTTAAATGTTACCATAACATATAACCGAAAGAACAATCCATATGAATGGGCCCTTCAGACTGATGTCATTGGAAGACAATGTTTATCACGTGAATATTCCAAATTGTATACTGTACCAATTGGTAATTCACCGTGTACAGGAGTTCTTACAATTTCAACAGATAGCTATAAATGGTGGCAAACAGAGAATCTTACTATACCTACTTCATTCTGGACTGAACCAATTTTAAATGCTACATGGGAAGCCGCTGGAAAATCTTCAACACAGTTCATTGCTCCTGATGGATATTACTTTGTGTGTGGACGAAGGGCTTATGAACAATTACCTTCAAAATGGTATGGAACATGTTTCTTAGCCACCATACGTCCTAGCTTCTTCCTTTTACCTATGTCAGCAGGTGAGACATTAGGTATTCCTATATACAGCTCAATGAAACCAAACAAACGAAGATGACGAAGAAGTGCTAAAGTTCCAATTGGTGATTGGATTGATAAAGATTGGCCACCGGAATGCATTGTACAATATTATGGACCAGATACATGGGCTGAGGATGGTTCATATGGATATAGAACACCGATTTACATGTTAAATCGTATCATCAGGCTACAAGCAGTACTTGAACTCCTTACCAATGACTCCGCAATGGCTCTTAATATTCTAGCCAAACAAAACACAAAACTTATCACTGCTGTATACCAAAATCGATTGGCACTAGACTACCTTCTAGCTCAGGAAGGCGGAGTATGTGGAAAATTTAATCTTTCTAATTGTTGTTTACAGATTGATGATAAAAGTCAAGTTATCAAAGAAATCACTGATCATATGGTACGATTAGCTCATGTTCCTGTACAAACCTGGTCTGGGGTCCTCGACTGGACTTCATCAATGCCCAGCTGGCTATCTTCTATCCCAGGACTCAAGGAACTACTCATTCCTGTAATACTTTGTCTAATTTCTTGGGTTTTAATTCCTTTATGTTTTCCTCTTTTACTCAGGTACTTGCGTACAATGATGGAAACTATAGCTGATCGGAGAGCAGCAGCACAAATCATGATGATGAACCAATACACTTCAATTTCAACATTTCCCTCAGATTCCGATGAAGATGATGAAGATACTTTAACTAACTTGTAAACTAATAAAGTAATTAAGTACGATGGACCATCATTCTTGTTAGGGTTAAGTCCGGATACAAAGGGGGGGGGGGTGATCCCCTAGGGACCCCTCGTCTCAACCCCGGTGAAGTAACCAACGACCTAACAGAATATTAGGGTCCACAGAAAGTGATCATGATACTAATTGTTGTTTGTTTTTCAGCTACCTCATAGATAATGATGATACTTACGCCTTCTAAAGAAGTTGAAGTATCAAAGGGGGGAATGTAGGAGCTCGATCCTATGAACAATCATTAAGCGAGATGAATGAGAAAACTGAGAATTTCTAATTAATAACGCCAGCATTGAAACGCATTGAAACGCACAGCCATATTGAATGTACTAACGTTTGATACGCAATGGCATGCACTACGCACTTACGTACTGACATTCAGTGAAACGCACTACCATTTTGTAATAATATTTTGTATTGTATTAATACGATTGCTGCTATAAAATGTCTAACATATCATGTCTATTATATGACGTGTACAGTGGTCTGATTATAAGCTACACCTACTTGAAAGAATGTATAAAAGTTCACTCCCCACGGGGAGTGGCATTCAGTTCGTACTAAGCCTTTGTCTTAGCTGCATCTTGCTGGCAATAAAAGTCTATCTTTGCGGATCAGTTGTCTGGACCTCTTTCCTGACTTTTACTGACGGTTACATGATCGATGGTTGTCGATGCTGGTGAGCCTTCGACGGTGCCGGTTCCGATGACATTGATGCGATGGACGGCGTCGGGGTGTGAGTACAGAAAAGGAGTCCCATCTTCTCCAATCTGGCTTTGCGACCTTTCGGTGTCATGAGGGCACATTTGGTGCAAGTCAGGACATCATGCTCACGGCCTAAACACATTACACAGACTCCATGAGGGTCTGTGATAGACATGGTGAGAGTACAGTCCGGGCACCGACGAAACCCCGATGCCATGGCCATAGAAAAATCGAGCTGCGGTACGGTCGACGGCCAGTAGGCCACGAGGGCCAAACTCGACGGTAATCGACGAAAAATGGTGAAAAACTTACCGGAGAACTGCGGCCTGAGAAAAGTTAGAGGAGGGACCCCTGTGGGGCAATTTAAGTTTAATTAACTCCGTGAGGAAAATTCCTGTCAGGAATGTCTTCAGAGCTCCTAAACCGCGAGGCTACTGCTGCGCGGAAAAAAGAAGACTGAAGGGGGACCCCTGCTGGCTGCAGGGTTAGTGCCATGCTGAGCATGCCCAGTAGGGGCCAGTCAAAGTTTTCAGTTGGGCTCCATCCTGATGATGTCACCCATATGTGAGGACTACCATTCTGCTTGTCCTGTGAGAAAGTGCTATACCAGGGTACAAATTATATCGCAATGACAGAGAGGAGCATATTGGTGGCAGGGAGGCAGTTTATGTCCAGGATGACATAGAGTCTAACAGGATAAAGATCCTGCATGAGACTAAATGCACAATCAAATCTTTTTGGGTAGAAATCCCTTGTGAGGTGGGGAAGAGTATATTGACCTGGCCAAGATCGTGAGACAGACAGTGAAATGCTAAGAGAAATTAGGGAAGCTAACCAAATTGGTAGTGCAATAATAATGTGAGATTTCAATTACCCCAATAATGATGGTAAGTGAAACATCAGGACATGCTAGACAGATAAAGTTCCTGGATGGAATAAATGACAGTTTTATGGAGCAAATGGTTCAGGAACCAATGAGAGGGAGAAATTTTAGATCTAATTCTCAGTATAGTGCAGGATTTGGTGAGAGAGGTAATGGTGGTGAGGCCGCTTGGCAATAGTGATCATAATATGATCAAATTTGAATTAATGACTGGAAAGGGGACAGTAAAGTAAATTCACAGCTCTAGCACTAAACTTTCAAAAGGGAAACTTTGATAAAATGAGAGAAAATTTAAAAACAAATTGAAAGGTGCAGTTAGAAAGGTAAAAGTGTGCAAGAGGTATTGACATTGTTAAAAAATACCATCCTAGAAGCATAGTCCATATGTATTCTACACATTAAGAAAGGTGGAAGGAAAGTCAAACAATTGCCAGCATGGCTATAAAGTGAGCTGAAAGAGGTTATTTTAGTCAAAAGATCTTCATTCAAAAATTGGAAGAAGAATCCATCAGAATAAAATAGGATAAAGCATAAGCACTGGCAAGTTAAATGTAAGACATTGATAAAAGACAGGCGAAGAAAGAATTTGAAAAGAAGTTGGCCGTAGAGGCAAAAACTCACAATAAAACCTTTTTAAAATATATCCGAAGCAGAAAGCCTATAATGGAGTCGGTTGGACCGTTAGATGATTGAGGAGTTAAAGGGGCACTTAGAGAAGATAAGGCCATCGCAGAAAGATTAAATTATTTCTTTGGACTGGGAGGGAACTGAGGAAGGCCGTGGGTGTCGGCATGCACAGGATGCACAAGTGTGCACCCCCTTGCGTGCACCAACCCCCGATTTTATAACATGCGCGCATATGTTATAAAATCGGCGTCCATGTGTGCGCTCAGGGCAGCGCGTGCACATGGATGTGCATGCGCATCTTTGAAAATCTACCCCAATATTAAGGCCTGTATTAGCCCAAACACTGTATAGTACATAGGCCCCTAAGAGTAGTAAAATTATGGAATATTTTGTTAATGGAAAAGGTCATGAATATGATGCTAAAACATTTCAAAGTTAAACTATATAGTTTTGAAGAAGGCAGGGACAAGTCTAGTAGTTAAGATGTAACTGTACACTGGGGAAAAGTGCTGATTCAGGAATTTTTAATGACTGCAGCATTTAAGGGTTTGAAGGGTTTTTTTTCCCCTGTGCAGCCCAACAGGCACATAGATTTAAAAAAATTGCTTCCCCAGGTCCCACCTCTTCCCCCCTTAATCTGGGTTATCACAAAGAGATACAAAGAGATAGCAGTAAGGTAATTAGAATAAGAACATATTTTATGAGCCTCTGGACTTCGTTTAACTTAACCAACAATCTAACTACATAAAACAAATGCCAGTAACAGCAATTCTCTCTGCAGGTACAGTACAAACACACCATCAATCAAGAGACTGTAACTCTGCACTGCCAACAGCAAGTTACCTCTACTGTAAGACACTTCTGATAGAAGGTTTCAGTTTGTCTAACAATTTTTGTATCCCTTGGCAGAGATACAGCCCATTCTAAAGACTGAGAATGCACATTATCTCTGTATTTCTGAATTGCCGTAAAGAAATACAAAGCTTCCCCTCCTAACCTTATCATATAAAACTATCTAGGAGAGGAAAACTAGATGAGAATTGCTATTATTTTATGTGGAGCATGTCATTGGGTCAAGCTCAGCACAATGGCAACAGAACTGTACCATCAGAGTTTGAGATGGCCCTGGTTTCTGGCCTTGTGTAGGTGCAACTCTTCAGCCTATGATAAATTCTGGTTGGTATTAATAGAAAGCCTTAAAGATGAACAAAAAATGCAATGAGTAAAACATATCAGTGTGCACCATGGGGTCGATGAACTATTAAAGTGACCTAAATTCAGAAAGTCAGCAATGTCAAAATGCAATAAGCTAATGAGATACAGAGTGCAGCAGACAACTGAGCTAAAATGGTCATGGCTAAACGGAGTGTGATTATTTTCCTGGCCACATTCTATATGCCATTTGACCCTACATTAAAATCTTTGCTCTCCCTCGCCTCAGATAGACCCCTCCTCTAAGCCACAAATAATGCTTCCTTGACAATCCCCTCTAGATCCAATCGGCAAAAACTCCCCCCCCCCCCACCCCCAAACTCCTCTCTTTGGACACCCTTTTCGGCACCAGACAACCTTCTCATTCTGGACCCATTTCTCTGCTACAGATAACCCCACCCTGGAACCCCCCTCCCACCACAGGGAACGAGAAGGTCAAAGATGAAGACTGCTAGTTTTGATGGGGATGACAAGTCAGTGGAACCAAGGTAGGCTTCTGTTCCTCCTGTCTGCTCGCTGCTCCTTGGAAGGAAGAGGCTTTCTGTTGATAAGGGGTGTGGACAGAGGGAGATGGTGTCAGTAGCCGAGGAGGTTCTCCATAGGATTGGAGGAGTCTGGGGTCAGGTGGGGTGAGAAGTATTAAATTCAGGTGGGTGTACCAGAAGGGGAACTCCTCTTTTTTTGGAGGTAGGAGGGAAGACAGGATTGAGAAGACCAGGCACATGTGGTCCCTCCATCCCTCTCTCTCTACTGGGAAGAGGTTTTATTTTTAAATCTGCCTCAACCAGATACTAACCTGGTTGAGAAAAATGTTAAACCAGTTACCATGCTTTTGTACACGGGGGGATACAAACTAATAGCTCAGTATAATCCTATTTATATAACTTGCATGTGTGACTGTGTTCAATTTTAGCACAGCTGAACCCAATCAATGTATTGCTAATTTTCTCCGGGCTTAAATCAATAATGATTAACTCAAGTGATAGTACATATGTACTAAAAGCCAGTAGTGTAAGGGCTCACAATCAGCGCGCTTTTCATGTATTAGTCCCTAAATGCGCAAAGGACCTGATTTGTCATGGACTTTTCCCATAGATATAAAATGGGAAAAAAAAAATCCTTAACGCATGTGGTCCTAAATCATCTTTGTGTGAATGAGACACTCCTCACAGAACCAAGGAAGAACAATGATAAATGCCACCTCGAGGCAGATTATTTTTCATCTTGCTTCAACCTTGCACTATCAGGAACAACAGAGACAGTTCAGTGAAGACATCATTCAGGATTCAGGGGATTATGTAAAAGATTAAAGATTGCAAAGTTCAAACAAAAAAAATAAAAGTACTTAGAAAAACGAATACAATGATAACTAAAAATAAAGCTCTGCTGCCCAAGGCATTGGAACATCAAGTCAGTGTCTGCCTTAATGTGTGCCAGTTTAAGTTCCTGAGACATAGGCACGGAAGAGAGTGTGCATTCCGCAACATTCTTCATCTGCTTTGCCAGATTCCATTTATGGTGCAGATGTTTTATTTTAAGCGTGAGCTTTCTCGGAGCTCCATTCACTTCATGCCTCATGACTCTAGTAGTTGTGGCAGCTCAATGGCGCCTGATTCGATATTTCATTAAATCTCCTTGAAAACTAACAGCTTAATCTATTAGAAAACTAAAGTCCCTAACCAACATAAATTACCTAGAAAGCTGTTGCTGTAACACACAGCACAACCCATTTGCTGTTCAGACATTTATAGCTCTTTGATTTTTTTTTTATTATTATTATTATTTCTGTACTGTATATTGTGGATGCAAGAAGCACACACTGTCTTAAGTATATTTCCTTCATTAAATAATATAAAAAAAAGAAATTGTACATAAGCAAATGCCACTTAGTCTTTAAATTTATGATTTTAAATTGAGCTTTAATCATCTATGAATCTAAAATAAGAGTTCACGGACAGAAAAACATGGATTATTAAGTAGTCTTTTACCTCAGGGGACTTTGCAATTGCAGCCACAAACAAAGATAGTGGAAATCTTCAAACTACTGTCTATTCCATTAAATTGCAGTAAAAATTATGCTTTTTTGTAGGAAGTTCCCAATATGATTGTGGTGATTTTGGAGCCAAAATGTATTTGCTTAATACGCATTGTGTTTGCTAGTAATCGGATTGTGCTACCAATGACTAATAGAAACAGAATATGACATCAGATGCGGTTTATCCAGTCTGCCCATTCACATCCCCTGCTCAGCTTTATAGCGCCTTTTTCTACTCTCAGAGATCTTCTCTATTTGTCCCATTCTCTCTTGAATTCCAGTACTATCCTTTGTCTCCACCAACCTTTCTGTAAAGAAACATTTCCTTAGATTACGCCTGAATCTGCCCCTTTTCACTCTGGTCTCATGATCCCTCATTCCAGATCCTCCTTTCCATTAAAAAAGAAACACAAAAGAAGATCATCTCTTTCGATCAGATATACTTGTACTATAACGAGGAAGTCATCAGAGTGATCACCTACAAGCCCCCTTACTACAAGCTCCATGCTGGATTGTTAAGGATCTCTCAACTATCCTCCATGAAGAAGAGGCATTAAGAAAAGTCTTACCTGAATTTCCAATTCTACCTGTAAAACTTACCAGTCTTTACCACAGAGTAAAAGGTGGACATATCCAATCCTGAGAGGTCCCAGGGGTATGTATTCATTTTGTGAGTTACAGTTAGGGTCCACTCTCTACAGAATGAGTCATTTGTCCATATCTATCAAGGTGACCGAGTCACTAGGGTGAGTCGATGCCCAGAACAGCTGATGGAAGACAGCCAAGGAACTCCAGGGCTCCAGGGTGTTAACGCCGCCGGCACCAACGGACTGCGGGCGCGTCCTCTTACCAGTGGCCTGGCTGTCCTGTCTCCCTCGAAGGCCCTTGCTGCAGCTTCAAGCGGCTGTCGCTGTTCCCCGGCTGCCCAGGCCTTCCCTCGGCCGCATAGTACCTCCAATGCCGCTGACTCCGAACCTCCCGGGTGTCCCCTAGCTCGCACGTGCCAGGACTCCGTCCCTTAAAGGGGCAGAGGCGGGAAAACCAGGCCCGGCCCCTAGCTGACGTCAGGACCCCTGGCCTTCTTATGGGAGCTTCCCCGGTCATCCTACGACTTGGCAACGAGTCAGCTTCGCTTCGGTGGAGTATTCTGTGCTTCGTTGGTGTCTTGGTTCCTGTTCCTGCCTTCCAGGTCCTGTTCCTGCGGATGTATCTTCTGGCTTCTGACCTCGGACTGGTTTTCGGCAACTCCTCTGGCTTTGACCTCGGACTGGCTATCGGCGACACTCTGGCTTCTGACCCTGGAATGGATATCGGTGATCCTCTGGCTTCTGATCTTGGACTGACTTTGGACGATTCTCCCGGCTGCTGCCCAATCGTCTTCACAGGGGTCCACCTAAGACCAGCCGGCCCCTGCACCCAAAGGCTCAACCCGCGGGTAACGGGGTTGGTATTGGCGAAGCTCCAGCTGGCCCCTGCAACAGCCAGCCTTGCCTCCCTATGGTGGGGATCTGCGGGAGTTCGCCCTCTCAGGTTGCACCAACTCCACCTCAGGCAAGGGGTCCACATTCTCGTCAGTGAACCGAACAGATAGCCAGGTCCATGAACCCGGCAGATGCCTCTGCATTCCAGGCCTGGCCCAAAAAATCATGGAACAGAAGGCCTTGGCCACCTTAGCCTCGGCAGTCGAGAACCTAAGTCTCCGCCTCAAATTGGGACCTCCCATGGCTGCTCCAGCGGCTTCCTTTGCCTGCACCCTTGGGCTACTCAGGAGACCCACAGCTGTGCCATGGCTTTTTGAATCAGTGCAATATGCACTTTTGCCTACAACCTGCCCTTTTTCTGGAAGTCAAAACCAAGACCACCTACATTCTCTCCCTCTTGGATGGGAGAGCACTGGCCTGGGTCACAGTGCTGTGGGAACGCGCGGATCCAGTTCTATGGGATTTATCCAGCTTCTTACGTCTTTTCCACACGGTCTTTGATGATCCAGAGAGGCAAACGGTCTCTGGGTCTACCTTGTTATACTTGCGACAAGGTTCTCGATTCCTGGCCGATTATGTAATCGAGTTCCGAACTCTCTCCTCCGAACTCCACTGGGACGCTGGCTGCCTACAGGCCGTCTTCCTCGAAGGTCTAAGCCCCAGGATAAAGGATGAACTCACGGCACGCAAATTGCCGGGCTCCCTTGATTCGCTAATCGACTTGGCTGGACGCATTGACCGGCGCCTTCAGGAATGCTCCTGTGAGGTTCAGTTCCCCAAGAGGCAAGTCGCATCTCAGAGACACCCCCGGCGTTCACCTTCGCCCACGGAGCCTGCCACTGTCCCTGGGGCACCTGGCGAAGAGCCTATGCAACTGGGTCGTGGGAAGCTCTCAACCAAAGAACGCTTTCGACGGAAACAGTCTGGTCTCTGTCTCTATTGTGGGAAGGCAGGTCACCTCCTGGCCACCTGTCTGGTAAGACTGGGAAACTCTCGGGCCTAGGTTCTATAGGAGGACTCTTCCTAGGTCTCACTTCGCCTTCTCCTCCACTCACCCTGCCTATGTCCCTTATGGTGGGCAACCTGAATTTTCACACTCTAGCCCAAGTTGACTCTGGGGCTGGAGGCAATTTCATCATGAAACAACTCGTGAAACACCTCCTCATCCCGATCAACCATTCGCCAGTTCCCCTGGTGCTTTCCTCTATCCAGGGGGATCCCTTGCCTGGTCGAGTGACCTTGATCACTGACCCCCTCACAGTCCGGACGGGGGCATTGCACATGGAGCTTCTCTCCTTCCATGTTGTGGACCGGGCTATACACCCAGTAGTTCTAGGGCTACCTTGGCTATGGAAACACTCCCCGCATTTCAACTGGTCCACGATGCAACTTACCAACTGGGGTCCAGCATGTTGCTCCACATGCCTCGAACTGGTCCCGCCCCTCTACTGCACCACCACTGTTGTCCGGTCCCCTGCTTCAATACACCGCCTTTGCTGACATCTTGTCCAAAGATGCTGCAGATACCCTACCTCCTCATTGCACCTTCGACTGTGCCATCAACCGGCAACCTAATTTGGAGGCCCCCCCCCCCCCCCCCCGGGGCCGTTCCTACCCATTATCCCCTGCCGAGACTCGAGCCATGACGGAGTACATCTGCGAAAATCTCACTAAGGGCTTCATATGCCATTCCACATCCTCGGCAGGGGCAGGATTCTTTTTCGTCGGGAAGGATGGTAGCCTCTGACCATGCATTGACTACCGTGGCCTGAACTCCATAACCCTCAAGGATTGCTACCCACTCCCGCTCATTTCGGAGCTCTTCAACCGGCTCCAAGGAACCAAAATATTCTCTAAACTAGACCTCAGGGGCACGTATAACCTGATTCGCATTAAAGATGGCAACGAATGGAAAACGGTGTTTAACACGCGGGATGGGCATTACGAATACCTCGTGATGCCCTTCGGACTTTGTAATGCCCCAGCCGTCTTTCGAAACATGATGAATGAGGTATTCCGAGACATGCTATATGACTGTGTTGTGATCTACCTGGATGATATCTTGGTCTTTTCCAAGGACCTTCAAACGCACCGCAAGGATGTAGCCCGGTGTTGCAGCGGTTGCCTGAGAACCAACTCTACGCCAAGCTCGAAAAATGTTCTTTTGAAAAAGATATGGTGCCCTTCCTCGGGTACATTGTGTCCAGTCAGGGGTTCCGTATGGACCCTGAGAAGCTCAAAGGGATCCAAAACTGGCCCTAGCCCTCAGGCTATGCCCGATACAAAGGTTTCTGGGGTTTATTAACTACTACAGTTTTTTATCCGCAATTACTCCACATTGGTGGCCCCGCTCACCGCCCTCACGCCTAAAGGGGCCAACCCCAAGCAGTGGTCCCCTGAAGCGGTTTCGGCCTTTCTTAACCTCAAAGCCACATTCCTCCTGAACCCTGCCTCCGCCACCCCGACCCCAGGCGGACTTTCATTGTCGAGGTGGATGCCTCCTCCGGAGCGGTAGGAGCCATTCTAAACCAGTACTCCGCTACCAATACCCTTCACCCATGCTCTTCCTTCTCGTGACAGTTCCCCCCCAGCTGAATGGAACTATACCATCGGGGACAAGGAGCTGCTCGCCATCAAGATGGCTTTCGAGGAATGGCACCCATGGCTGGAGGGGGCCCAACACCAGATTTCCATCTACATGGATCATAAAAATTTGGAATATATACATCGGGCCCAACACCTCAACCCAAGGCAAGCATGATGGGCACTCTTTTTCACGTGATTCGATTTCATGCTCCGCTATCACCCCGCTAGTAAAAACCAACAGGCAGACGCCCTTTCCCGATCATTTGACATCGAGGACAAGCCTGAACCTCCTCGATATATCATTGAGCCCGCTAGAATTCTCCTGGCTGCCATGACACCTGATCCACCGGGGAAGACCTTGGTAACCCCCAGACTCTGGAACAGGGTCCTCCACTGAACCCACAACTTGCATACTGCGGGACATCCTGGTCAACCTCTGACCCTGGCACTCCAATGATACTACTGGTGGTCAACCAGGAAAAAAGACGTCTCATCTTATGTCGAATCCTGCCACACCTGCACCCGTCATAAGAACCACACTGGTCGACCTTGGGGTTTGCTCCATCCGCTGCCCCCTCCTAGCGAGCCCTGGACCCACGTCTCGACTGACTTTATCGTCGACCTCCCTCCATCTAAGGGTAACACCATCATCTGGGTGATAGTGGACTGGTTTTCTAAAATGGCACATTTTGTTGCCCTGCCTGCTCTTCCATCCGCTCCTCAGCTAGCTCAACTTTTTGTTTACCACGTCTTTCAGCTTCATTGCCTTCCCAAGTACATTCTCTCGGACCGAGGGTCTCCGTTTATTGCCAAGTACTGGAGGTCGCTTTGCAGAAAATTTGATATCACTCTCGAGTTCATCACTGCTTATCACCCCCAGACCAACGGGCTGGCTGAAAGGACTAAACGAACCCTCAAGAGTTCTTAAGGTCATATGTGAACTCCAAGCAAGATGAATGGGCTGAACTGCTCCCTTGAGCGGAGTTCGCTCTCAACTCCCATCAGTCTTCCACCACGGGGTCATCCCCGTTCCAGCTAGTCTATGGCAAGCAACCACTCCCGCCTTTATCATTGCCCATTGCAATGCCCTCTCCCGCGGCTCAGTTAACTGCGAAAGAGTTGTACCGACTTTGGCCCCTCACTCGACAACTGCTGCACAAGGCAGGACAGACCGATAAAAGATTCTCTAATGTCCATCGTAGGCCTAGCCCACAATTCAAATCTGGCGAGAAAGTGTGGCTTAGCACACGGTTCATCAGGCTTAAACTCCCCTCCATGCGCCTAGCCCCCCCGCTACATTGGACCCTTTTCAGTACCTCGCCACTTGGGGTCAGTCTCCTACCAGCTCCAGCTACCATCTTCACTCAGAATTCACAATTCCTTCCACGTATCCATACTGAAGCCCTTGGTGTTGTCCTGGCCTTCTAAGAAGCCACTGGAAACTCGACGCCTCTCTTCCGATGATGACGTTACATATCAGGTCCAGGACATCTTGGATGTTAGAAAACATGGGCGACACTGGGAATACCTGCTCTCCTGGGAGGGCTTCAGCCCCGAAGAGAAATCCTGGGAACCCTCATCCAATATCCTGGACAAGGACCTCATTGCACAATTCCATGCCTCTCACCCTCAGAAGCCCAGACCCCTGGGAGAGGGCCTAGAAGGGGGTGTACTGTTAGCGCCGCCAGAGCCAACAGACTGCAGGTGTGTCCTCTTATCTGCGGCCTGGCTATCCTGTCTCCCTTGGGGGCCCTTGCCGCAGTGGCAAGCCACTGTCACTTTCCCGAGCTGCCCAGGTCTTCCCTCGACCTCATATGCCTCCGACGCCGCAGACTCCAATCCTCCCAGAAGTCCCCTAGCTCGAGCATGCACCAGGACTCCGCCCCTTAAAAGGGCCATGGCGATAAAACCAGGCCTGGCCCCTAGCTGAAGTCACAACCCCTGGACTTCTTAAGGGGACTTCCCCGTTCATCTTACAACTTGGCAACGAGTCTGCTTTGCTTCGGTGGAGACTTCTGTGCTTCGTTGGTGCCTTGGTTCCTGCCTTCCAAGTCCTGCTCCTGCTCCCATCCTTTGGTTCCTGCGGACAGATCTTCTGGCTTTTGACCTCTGACTGGTTTTCGGTAACTCCTCTGGCTTTGACCTCGGACTGGCTTTTGGTGACTCTCTGGCTTCTGACCCTGGAATGGCTATCTGGCTTCTGATCTTGGACTGACTTTGGATGATTCTCCCGGTGCTGCCCAACCGTCTTCACGGGGTCCACCTAAGACCAGCCAGCCCCCGCACCCAAAGGCTCAACCTGCGGGGAACAGGGTTGGTATTGGCGTAGCTCCAGCCGGCCCTGCAACAGCCGGCCTCGCCTCCCGACGGTGGGGACCTGCGGGAGTTTGCCCTCTCAGGTTGCGTCAACTCCACATCGGGCAAGGGGCCCACATTCTCATCCGTGAACCCAACACAGGGGAGGAAAGGGTTGCTGCCTTTCTTTGCCACCCAGAGGGATTATGTTTCTTTCCTGAACTTGGTTGAAAGGATTCCAGGAGGTATTCAGAGATCACCAGTTCTGTAGAAAACCCTGAATAGAGACTATAGATGTCCAACAAGTAGTCAGTGCTGTTTTCAAGGAAATTGGAGGATTTCTATAAGTTCTAGGGGGGTTAAGAGAGAAAAAACTCCAGGGAAGAAGAAGTTGTCATCTCAATTATCCTGCCACACTTACTCAAGGTACATGAAAAGCAGTACTTTCTTGTACTTTCGGTACAATGTTTTGCCTGTAGTAAAACGCTATTTTTGTTTTGGAACTACACCCATTAAGTTACTGAGAGACTGTGTAAGGATCCCTTTAGGTCTTAGAGTTTTAGCTTTCCCCCACTGTAGAATCCTGATTCCAGAGATTTATTTATTTATTTATAGGTTTTTATATACCGATAGCCGTTTGCACATCGTATCGGTTTACAGATAACTAAAACTTTTTGACAGTGTCATTATACAGAACTTTTGGCACTGCCATTACATAGAACAGTAAAGATGTACCGAGTTATTCAGTGTTCTTTAGCATCTGAAAGGGGCCTCTTCCCTGTTTTTCAGAGAATGCCCTGAGAAAGGGGATAATGTATTCTACAGAGAGCCATGCAAACTAAAATAAGTTACTAGGGACAGCTTACCCTACTGTACCATGGAATATGGGACATGTCCCTGCAAAAAAAGAGATGGAAACCCTGTACAGACTTTTAAAACAACTGATGAAAGCTACATACCACACAAAAAGCAGAAATCTAACATTCAGGTCATATTTACCTGAAGCTGTTCAAATGTGGTCTACTCAAAGTCTGAATGGTAGATTTTATGCAAGCAAATCAAGGCAGATACTCAGAAAACTGATAAATATGTTATTGTTACAGCATCAACAAAGTCACAGACCTAGTAGTAAGAAAATACTTTCCTGGTCCTGGACAAAGTGAGGTCAAAATTCAGAGGGCCAGCAAGTGGCAAAAATATCTGGGGAAAGTTATACATGTAGGGTCGGTAACTTTAAAACAGGCACCCATATACATGTGTGTATGGCACAGGGCCAGACGTGCTGTAAATTTGTATTCTGCATGCAGGAAAATGCACGTGTTATAAAATAGGCTGGGTGCATGTATGTATGCTTCCTATTTTATGTGTTACGTGAACAGCAGGAAAATGTTGGCTTTGAGTTACGCAAGTGAGGAAATTTTATAACAAGTGTGTGTCCAGGACAAGACTAGTTTCACCAGTTCATCCACCAGTTTGCGCAGTCTAAAGCTAATCCTTCAAGACGCCTCTCCTTCTTTAGCCTGCACTATCCCTTTTTTTTCCTGATGCGAGATATTCACACATTGGTACTTGTGTGTATATGTGGCAGGTTTATAAAACAGGCAGACACGAGCATGTGCTACATACATGTTATCTCCAGGTTTTGGTGTGCATATTGCTTTGAAAATTCACTTTTAACTGTTCATGGATATTTAATGGGACTTACGTGCACAAGTTTAGCAATAAATATATTCTGATAGAAGATGGCCGTTGCTTGAGACTCACGGTGAAGAGCTCTCTCCGAATTGCTTTGCTCTCACTGGAATGCTTCATACCAAACACAAGGTGAAATTAAGGGAGAATGTCTCCTCTTCTCCCTTACCGGAATGCCATTAGCCATGGATCAAGAGCTTCTTAGCGGCTCCACCAAACATACTGCCAGATGTAAGGTTGGTTGCAGATGAAGACGTGAAGCGGGCATCAGTGCTGCTGGCAGAAGGAGTATTGCTAAGCCCCAGCATCCCGATAACACCTTCCATTCCCTATACTGTCTCACCAGTGGTCAGGCAGTTCAGTCTTTACAACTTGATGAGGGAATTGGGATGCAGCTGAAAGAAGATCTTAGAATGGAGGGCTCAGGAGGAGATAATTTGTTACCAACATTGTTGGGGCCCATTAGCCCTATTCGATCTATGGGCGTTATTGCTGCAATTGGTTCTCAAAGATCTGAGGAAGGCAACACCATCCCTATGGGATTAGGTGATGTAGATTCCAAGGTACGCTCATTTCCTAGTCCTTTACTGGTAAAGCCTGCCATGATTACCTTGGATTCACTATGGAATGTTCTTGTTTCTTTGGAATCTGCTATATCCACTTTAACAAAAATTGCTTTGGATACTAATCATCAGGTGCTTGAATCAGAGAGTATGGTTACTACTCATGGACTTAAACTGGAACAGTTGGAGTTTGTATAACAACAGTAGAGAATCTTCAGCATAAACTGGGTCAATCTGAATTTGTACATTCTAAGAAACTGAACAATGTTGAGAATGCTTTAAGATCTTTGAATTTAAGAATTCTTAATTTTCCATATGTTAAGCTGATATCACCATACGAGATGTTTAAGTCCTATCTTACTCAAATTTTGAAAATGCCGTCTGAAGCGTTACCAGAAATTTAAAAAATTTATTATCTACCTTTTAATAAAGATGGTCCATCTGAAAAGCAATTACCTGATTCTTCGTTAAATTTGACTTATACTTGTACAAAAGGTTGTGAGCACACAATTTAAATTTATGCAGACGGTAGGGGTAAATATGGGGGTAAATATTTGAAGGTCATTGTTTCTTGTGCACTAAACTTGAAAAGTTACTTATACAAAGCTTTTTAATATTCTCCTTAGTATAGACAACATTAATTTGGCAATCTTAGACCTACAGTCATCATTTTGCTATAAATTATACCTGTGATGAGACTGCATCAAACTAGGTCGAGAGTACAATGTACAAATCTCATATTTGTGCACCTTTCCTCACTCCAAATCACATAAAATCTTAACTGATGTGTATTGTGCTGTTTGTACCTCTGACTGTGCATGTAAAACAGTCCCCCAAACCCTAACCACCACCAAAACCTCACCTCGAGTTACAAGGTGACCCTCCTATAGTGGTATGAAAAGTTGACTAATATATATACCACCCGAGAGTTCTCTCTCTCTCTCACCACTCTCCACTCCTCCGCCCAAAACAGGATTTGCAATAAATATCGCAAATCCTGGTTCGGGCATAACGCCAGGAAAAAAGGTATAGTTATTTCCGGTGTAATAACGTGCATCACACTATCACACATAATGTTAAATGCCTCTCATTTTCATAAACTTTTCCCCTTTGACTAAAGTTTGGAAATTTGCATACGCATCTTGTGATGTGAAAAATAATGCATGCGTTATGGCGTTAGGGCCCTAACGCATTTCTATCAATGACCCTATTAAAGTGGAACTTCAAATCACAGAGGGTCAGAATTGATTGAGAAAGCAAACTTATGCAGATGTTTGGTTCACTTGGTAGAGTGCCTTATAAAAGTCTTCACACACCCTTGAACATTTTTCACATTCTGCTGTCTAAAAAATACAAATCAAAATGCATTAAAATAGGAGCTTGTTTCACACTGATCAACATACTCTAAACTTTCATTGTGAAACAACAATTAAAGAAATATTCCAAAAGTAATTAAGAATTCAAATCAAAAGTATTCACAGCCCTGTGTGGTGGCTGTAGTGGTATATTTCTGCCTGCTAGGTGCAGGCAGAGTTGAATAACTGTGTGCCATTTTTGGTTAGAAACTGAAGGAGGAGAAGCTATTTTTTGTTTGGTCCTCTGTTCCTGGTGGGCTGGGCCTCATGACCCTGGCTGCATATAAAGAGACAAGTGTCTTGCTAGTCCAAAACCTAGTTTGTGAGGGTGCCTCAATTTTTTTGTAATTAGAAAGAAGTTAGGATTTTATTTTGAAAGTTAGCCTGGAACCCCTAAGTCCCGGCACAAGGAGGAAAATCTCCTGCCCTAGGAAACATAGTAAGAGAGAAGATCTCCTAATTCCATCTCATACAGAAGTGACTCTGTGCTGAGTCCATTTTCAATATTTTTGTGTTTTTGCTTTTTTTGTGTGTGTTTTGCTTTTTTTGTGTGTGTTTTGCCTTTTTGCCCTTCCTTCCTGCCCAGGAATGGGGGGAGAAAGAAATTTCCCTGCTGTGCTGAGTATCAGAGCTTTCAGCCCAAAGGATCACCCTTTTTAATATGGAAAGGAGAATTGAGCCTCTTCCCTGGGAAGAAAACAGAAGATTGAGAAACAAAGTACTGTAGAAATCTGGACCTCAGGGAGTGCAGCCACAGCAAGGAGACCCCCAGCTAGATCTAGGATAGGATAGGATAGGATTCCATGCCCTAGAGAGGAAGGCAACACAGGACCCAGAACGTGTGGGCACATGCATAGAGAGAGAACATTTTGGACATAGATTTAACAAAGAACAAATGTGTATGGTGCCAGATAATTACAACTGAAGATCTGTTACAATAAAAAGTAGGTTTTGAACACCCATCCAGCATGTCCCGTCTGGTTATTTGGTACCTGCATACACCCACCTTTCACCTCCTGATATATCACCCACTAAAGAGGGTCACATCATGCACTTTGGGCTCTGGCAATATATATCCCCCCTCCCCCCATCCATGTCCTGGGACTATTTGGACTGTGGAAAGACTTAGCCCTGGATTAAGTGTGATCTCTGCTGTCTCAGAATAATTGAGAAGAGAGGCTGTAACAAGATTCTTCTGTGACAAAGTAATAATGCAAAAACAAACTATATCGTAACTTTAATTATGGTATCTAAAACAGAGGACCTTAGCTTTTCCTAAGTATGAAAAAAAAGAAATCCTTTTCAGTGCATTTAAAATGTATTTAAAATCCAGCTCAGTTTTGCTATTCCAACTTTATGATTGACAAACGCCATTCTCCCTGCTCTTAATAACTCATAGGAAACATTTGGAATATCGTCTATCCAGTGGGAGAATCACTGTGTCATGCTTCATTAGTCAAGTGGGTAATTTTACTGGACTTAACACTGAAAAAAATGTCTATCACTTACAAATCCAGTTGACACTGTAAACTTTTATCATCATCCTTGTCTCCCAAGCTTTTCTTTTGGACACAGCACCAACACCTGTGAAAAATTATTATAGGTATACCTCAATCCATTTTGTCAATCTACAGAAAAATAGTCAACAATATGCTTTCAACTGAAGTGTTTAAAAATGCACCAACATATCCTGAGGCACCTTATGCCATTGCATTCACAGACTGTATCTAATGAATACAGCTCTTAGTAGCTGTGGCCAACAATTCATGTCTAAGGAGAATGGTTCTGTGATTGGATATATTTATAAATGATTTCTACTGAGAGCCAATTCCATCTTTTAGTCCAATACATTATGGTTTTCTCCCATTCTGTGTTTATGGGAAAAGACCTTAATGAAATCAAGTCGTTTGTGAAAATAAGCCTTACTACATGCAAATCAAAATTTAGGAGTAGTGTCCCAAATGGTATGAGCAAGTTTGTCTTACAGTGCTTACATGGGATTTCAGCCCAGTATTGATTTCTTAGCTTCCATACATGAAACAAAATTGGTCTTTGAAAATCGAGCTAGAGAGAGACCAAGTTCAAAATAAAGGACAATAAAGGACAATAAAAATTGATTAAAAATAAGTATGCTGCATTCACCTACCAGATAACTATTTTTATAGAGATTAAACTAGATTTCAGAGTTCTAAGGCTAAACAATTCATGAAGATGCATGGGAAACTGGTATTTAGAACAATCTGTTATTAGTCCATTTACAAAAATGGAAGTAGTATGGTTGATTCCTCAGTACAGAAAATATTTCACTTAATGTAACTGAAGGACTATGCATTAAAGAAAAAAAAAAAACAGTGGGACTCAGCTACCAATTTACTACTTGAAAACAGTGAGGGAGCAAGAATTGTAATTTAATTATGCAACCTGAATATTAATCAAGCAATTCTGGTATAACTAGCAACTCCTTACATAGCACACCCCCCCTCCCAAAAAAAAAAAACCAACCAAAAAAAAACCTCTCTCCTAACACCTGCAGGATAAAGCTTTTGATTCATTGTCTTTTCTAGTTATGCTATTATTCTTGTTATGCATGTATTGTAGAGGAGCTGCTGTTAAACTGCCTCTTTGCAGTTTTATAAGCCACACTTATAAACGACAATTCTAAAAATCAATAAATAAATATTCAATTTTAGAAAATGTGACTGCTTCAACCAGTCTGCTGTGAGTTCCACTGAGCAAAGTCTTTTAGACTTGGACCTTTTAATCTATTTTGGAAAATAGCAATAGTGATCACTATCATTGATAATTGCTTTTGATTCTAATAGATATCTTCACCTTTTCATCTGGTTGTACAACTTGAGTCACAAGCAATTATATTACTGTGCTGCAGATATTTAATATATTTACTATCACACATGAATAAATATACAGGCACAGGACTTGCAACTTTCATAATTATGGGCTGGAACTAATTCATGATATAAAACCACACATATAGTAAGTATAGCTCTTGAATTTTATTGGTGTTAAGAGTTGGGATACATTAATATGCTAGTTAACCTATGGTATTATCTATATCTATCTATCTATCTATCTATCTATATATATATTTGTTTATTTAAAATTTTTCTCTACCGGCATTCGTGATACAATCACATCACGCCGATTTACAGATAACAGGGGATGTAAAAAGAACATGAACATGTGCATAGAAACCGTAAAGTTACATTAAAACAGGGTTTATCTAACTGGGGGAAGAAAAGAGATAGATGAACTGAGCGATTATAGGATAAATTATTTACATTAAATTGATAGTATATATATATATATATATATATATATATATATATATATATATATATATATTAAGCTATATTAAAATTAGCCATTAATTTACAGATTTTAATATAGAAGTTAACTTCAGCATTAATGCCAGATGTATAGAGTGATGCGGAGTGTGCTTACATGGTAGGCAGAGGGGAGGTTGTAGGGATGGCCTGCTATATGGGAAATCTATAGGGGATAGGGAGAATTGGAGCCCACTGCCCTTTGCTTTTGACTGGTGGGTGGGGAGCCGGATGCCCCATGAGTTGGCACTGGGTTGAGGAAAGACCATGGAGATTCCCATCAGCAACTGTGTTAGTCTGCCTAGGCCAATGCAAAAACATAACTATACTTCGGAGATTATCACAAGTACCTAGCAGAATGCAGGTACTGAAATGTGGTAAAGTCTGCATTTTGGCTAACATAGTTCATCACAAAGAAGCTATGTATGTCATCAGGCATACCTACCCAATTAATATTCCATCTATATAATGTCAAAGAGAAACCTCATTTATATGTAATCATATATGTGTGTGTATATAAATTATATATATTTCTAAATTATATATAAATGATTATAAATAACCATTATATATAAATTATATAATTGATATATAATCTGATTTATATTGAATATCCAAAACTGAGATTCCAATGGGTATCAGAAAATAGGATAGATATCTAGACGATTCTGACCTGGAATTCACCACTAAGGGCAAAGTAAAGACAGGTGCCACTCTTAAGTCTAGTAGTCCATGGAAATAAAATATATCTTAGAAATTTGAGTTACTATTTTAGATATGTGCCAGAAGCCACTGATGACTCCTGTGAACTCAATTCAATCATAGAAACAATGCCACAAGGTAGATCTAAATTAGCTACTTAAGAACATAAAAACACAAGAAATGCTATAACAGGTCAGACAAACAGTCCATCGTGTCCAGCATCCTATTCCAACAGCAGCCAATCTGGATTGTTTGGAAGAACTACCCAATAGATCATAATGAGGAGGATCCATTCATTCAGCTCCTGCAAGTAAAATGTGGTGATCCCCCAAATCTACGTGGCAAATAATTGTTAATGGACCTCTCCTCTAGATTTGTCCAAACTTATTTTAAATTCTGTTGTGAAGGAACCAAAGTTCCAAACAATGAGAAGATGTCTATAGAAGAGAATGTGAAAACATTGTGAAAAAAATATGGCTTTAAAGAAGATTTGTGGAGATTGTAATCCATAACAGAGTTACAAGTCAGCTTAGCTGGGATCAGACTGGGGATAAGATGCAGCAAGCCTGCCAAGGAAGAAAAGAGTGCTACAAATAGGAAAATGAAAAGGAGAGAAAGAAAATGTCACTGTAGGCCAGAAGTTTGTAATTGGCCAGTATGGCCAGTATGGCCAATTACAACATGGCTTGAGCAAGAAGAAAAAGCCTTTGGAAAAACTAGAAAAGGGCAGCCGCCGAACAAGTGGAGGAACTGCCAGGCTGAGCCCGCCAGAGAAACAAAGACCAGCTGGAGGGAGACTGTGGTAAGCCTAGAGCTAGCAGTGCAGGTGAGCAGACGCTTGCAGGAAAGCTTGGAGAGCCTACATCTAGGGTATCAGGGCAAAGTCTTAAAGGCAGTTATAAGCTGTTCCATACCGCTTTATACCTGCCTGTACATAAACTCCTGTTGGATAAGTATGAAATGCTACCGTGTGAGCAAAATAACTTATCATGTAAAAGCCCCCCAGAAAGGCACAACAAATACTGTTTTTGCAAGTTCACCTGTGTGCTTGGTTGTTTTTGGCTATCTGGCAGCAGTCGAGGACAGGGCATATGTTAGCATATGTAGTCAAGGTTAGCTATACTGCTAACCTTGACTACATTCTCCAACAAGAAAAAGTATTCTCAAATTTGTTTTAAATCTACTACCAATTAGTTTCATGGTGTGTTCCCTAGTTATAATAGTATTGAAAGGTTAAGTAACGGTTTCCTATTAACTGGTTCCATACCCCTTCATGATTTAAAAAATCTGTATCATATCCCATTTCAGTTGTCTCTTCTCCAAACTGAAGAGCCCTAACCTATTAACCCTTTCTTCATAAGGGGTCCATTCTCTTCTACGTTCCACGTCTAGTTCTGCTATATCTCTTATGGGATGAGGCAACTACAACTAGAGATTACACTCAAGATGAGGTCAAGCCACAGATTCATTCAGAGGCATTATGATAATCACATTTTTTGTTTTCTATATTTTTATGAATTATTGATGTTTAATTTGTTTTTTTTAATTGTTTATAAGCTTACAGCTCACCTTTCCAAAGAATAAGTCCAAAGCAGATCACAATCAATAAACAATACAATATCAGCCATAACAAACATAAAGCACTCACATCAACTACTAATTCAAGCAATACATTAAGCTTCACTCAGCACTGAATATTAGCATGATGTAAACTAAATTTCATCACGACAATAAATAAACAAAAAAACATAAAAATGCAATAAATAAAGTTAAAAACTACAACATTATTAAAAGAATACCAGTCAAAGCACACTACTGTCCCTTCAACCATGTCTCAAAGGATTATTTAAACAAAGAAGCGTCAATACTTTTTCTAAAAGCCTTGTCAATTTATATAATCTGCCTTGGGCCCTCGTTTTGAAAAAGGTGGAATATCAAACACTTATAAATAGAAAAAATTAGAAATATTGTTCCAACCTTGCTTCTGATAGTAATGCATTTCATAGTTTTGGGACAAAGCATAAGAAAAGCATGGGATCTCATTCTAGTATACCTCAGTAATGTGAATTCTTACACATGGAGCTGAGGATTTCAATGTATTGAATTATATTTTTATGACTTTTATTTTTGTTCTTTTATTGTCAATATTATGGCTATTCTATCCTTGTAAACTGCTTGGTTAATTCTATTTTTGCGGGCAGTATATTAAATGTAATAAAAAGAATGATTCCAAGGTCTTTTTCTTGAGTAATAACTCCTACAAATATGGAATCAGAATTGTGTATATAGGGAGAGAGAAATTCTACATGTAAAATAGTGTTTAGCTACAAAACTAAGGTCTGAAAATGTCATCCTCGCTGTGGGTAAAAGAACCCATGCTATTCACAACTCAAGGGCACAGTTAGGATGGGAGAAGGAAAGTATGCATGGGGATTTAATCTTTAAAACCTCTCATATAAATTTGCTCCTACTTCAGTGCATTTGTGAAGATACACATGTACTAAGTATTTGCTGTGTGCTGCTGCCTAGATTTTCAAAGAGAAACCCCAGGAGGGAGGAGGGATTTCCCTTTGAAATTGAATTTGTAGGCCCTGCAACCCCCTGGACACTCTAAAATTTTCCCTCATAACACAGTCCCAGCTTGCAGAAGGAAAGTTAATGGGTTCTGTAAAATTTTTGTATCCACTAGTCAGTTAGCTTCAGGTACTGATGGCAACAAGCAGCTTAATAAATGCCTCTCAACTGTTGACAATATAGGCCTGGATTTTCTAAGGTCGCAAACCTTACAGAATCCGGCGGTAATCACACCACAGAGGTGTGATTGCTGCCGGCTTTCGCACCCAATAATGCCATCGTAAAAGGTGGTGCTATTGGGCGCGCTACTGGCAGCGAAAAGGGTTCTTACCTTTTCTCCGCCAGCGAAGTTTTCGCCGCTTCTGCCCCGACGACGCTCCAACTCCTCTTCTTCCGGGGCAGACTCTACCCCGACTCCGCCCCGATCTAGCTATTGCACGCGAAAAGTCCCTTTTCGTGTGTGATATACTACAAAAATGACCCCCATAGTTTGAAGTCCACTGGATGTGCTAGCATTCTATCATGCTCCAGCATCTTATATAAACATTGCACATCTTATTATGGTTTTGCCAAATGCTCTCATTCCAGACTCATTCTGAATTACCTCTAGCTCATTTTGGACCATACTGACTATTGCATATTACATGAAGCTGGATTTTGGATCAAGTAGGATCATTTATTCACCATCATCAGTATTTCCTGAATGCTATTCTTTTTGCTCTTTTTCTTCTATTTAGCAGACTTATGTATCACTTGTCGGGTAAAAATAACTGCTCAAAATATTGTACAAAGCTTGTAAAAACACAATGCATGAACATTACTATATAGGGATAATTTTATAACAGCCTGCATATATTTAAAAACATTTTTTTAAAATTAATAATCTGGCTTTAGGGGCTGGTTGGCCACTTCAAAATCGGATTACATTTAGGTTACATGGGAATTTCCTGTTCCCAGAGGGCTTACATTATGCACACAAGTTACTCCAATTTACAAATGGAGAAATTATGCATATTTTTCCTTTGAAAATTACCCCACCAAAAATATCTACACCTACTAATTTGTGCACAGATTTTTTTTTCTGAAGAAAGTTACACACGCATGCTTTGAAAATGCAAAAATATGAACTTAAGTGCAAACCCTTCTCCAGTTCTGTCTTGGGAGTTCCTTTGCTTAATGTAAGATACATTTTCAAAAGGATTTCATGCATTAAAGTAGCATATATATATATGCATATATGTGCATACATATTATAAATTTTGAGAGAATGCATGGATCTCTTTTTTTGCATGTACATTTTACAGGGAAAAATGGGGCAATCTAGGAGCATTCTGGGGTAGGGTTCAGAAGTAAGCACAGTAGTTGCTACTTTGTAAGAGATATACACCTATGTATTACTAGGAATGTGCATTCATTTAAAACAAAAATGCAAAAGGTGACAAATAAGGCTAATTTATTTCATTTGGGGGGCCCCAACTGAATTGGAAGTTTCCCAAATGAAACAAACCTTATTTGTTTGTTTCCTTTTAAACAAATGCATTGGGCCTAGGTCTAGCCTTGAAGCCAGGGCCTCACCTAGGGCACAAGGCAAGCCCAAAGCAGGGGCTGCAGCCTATGCCCCAAACGAGGCCCCGGCTTTGGACCTAGGCTGAGGTGCCAAAATCGTGCTTGGGCATAGGCTGAGGTCCAAAGCAGGGACCACGGCCTAGAACATGAATACAATGCCATGGTCTCGGCAGAGGCACAGGATGACACCAAGGCCTCGGCTGAGACCCCCGAACCCCCCCCCCCCCCCCAAAAAAAAAGTTTCTCAATCTGTCAGGTATCCATTGAAGGCCAGGTCCCAATGCCGGAGCCTCAGCCTGGACCCAGGCCTAACACTGTGACCCTACCTGGAGGCTGGGTCCTGATGCTGGGACCTAGGCCCAGACCCAGGCCATATGCCACGACCTGACCCAGAGGCTTTACATCAATTTGGCGACATCCACTGGGATGAAATCACTGGTTTTAATTCTGGCGTGAGCCCAGCAGATACCTGTTATTTGGCAGTGAAGAGCGGAAGAAGGAAGACAATGGACCATGGAGCTCCAAGGCCTCGACCTTACCATGGGCCGAGGCCCAGGTGTCAGGACCCAGCCTCCTGGCTGAGACCCCGGAGTTGGGCCTGGGTCCGGGCCTAGGCTCCAGCATAGGAACTTGGCCTTCGGGTCAGGTTGCAGCATCGGGCCTGGGCTCAGGCCCTGACCTAGGCCGAAGCCCAGGCACTGGGACCCGGTCTCTGGGTCAGGTCACAGTGTCGGGCATGGGTCTCGACCTAGGCCCCGACATCGGGACTCGGCCTCCAGGTAAGTTGCAACATCATGAAGGGTTCCGGGCCAAGGCCCCGGCATCGGGACTTGGCCTTCGGGTCGGGGTGTCTGGCCTGGGTCCAGGCCCTGGCCTAGCCAAAGGCCCTGGTATCAGGATCAGGTTTCTGGGCGGGCCACAGCATCTGGCCTGGGTTCGGACTCCAGCTTAGACCGAGGCTTCGGCCTTGAGTAGGCCGAAGCCGTGGTGACCTCCTGCAGCCTCAGCCTATGCAAGTCTGAGACTTCGGCCTAGTTGCCATCGGCGGATCCCCACAGAACTGGGTAAGTGGGGGTCAGGGAGTACTGGCCCCGGCATTTTTCCGGGGAGGGGAAAGATGACTCCTTGCCTGTTAGGATTCCTGGCCATGGCCAGCCGCGGCGAGCCCCCTTATCTGCTCCGGCAGGTGTCCAGTCCCGGCTCTCTCCTCCGCCACACGGGACGGCCAGGCTCCGAATCCCACTGCGGCAGCCTGCCCACGTGGCGCAACGCCACCGGCTCGGCCTCGGCACCCTCCCCTCTAGGTGCGCGCGCCATTCATTTAAAGGGCCCACGGCAGGAATCAACATCACCTTGGCCAGGTATTTAAACCCGGCCCTGACTTCAGCACTTTGCCTCAGCAACGGGTCCTGCTCTGATCTAGAGTGCGTAGCTGCGTTGTTCCTCATCCTGTGTTCCAGCCTTGCCTTCTGATCCTGCATTTCGGTCCTGACTCCTGTTCCTGTGCTCCTGCCCTTGGACTGACTGCCCGGTTTGGACCTCTGCCTGTTATCTCGTCTCCACTTGTTCTCTGTCTGCCTGACCATTGCCTGGTAGTCCGTCTTCGCTTGACCCCAGCCTGCCCTGACCTCCAGCCTTGTCTCTTCGTTTTGCCTGCCTGCTGCCCGTCTTGACCTTTGGCTTGCTCCTGGTTTTGTCTGTCTGCCACCTGCCTAGACTTTTGCCTGCCCGACGCCATGTTGCCTTCTCCTTTGGACTCCTCGATGTGAGAGACCCGCACCTAAGTCCTGCCAGCCCTGGCACCCAAGGGCTCAACCTGCGGGGAATGTGGGCTTGTAAAGATGAAGCTCCTGTTGAGTCTTCTCAGCCTAATGACAAGGACCACTAGGGGCCTTCCCCTGGGTGGCAGCATCAACCTTGTCTCGATTCAAGGGTCTACATACACAGCAAGGCCAAGTTTGTGTTTTTTGGCTGGTTTTTTTTTTTTACTTGCTTGATTCGTTTTTTTCATACGAATCAAATGAATCAAGCAATCCACAAACCGAAATTCAAGGGAAAAAAATCACCTGAAAATGAACCGAATAACGAAAACAAATTTTTTCCCCTGCCAATCCCTAATTATTACCAATCTTATTTGTATAGTTTTGATCTGTTAATTGACTTCTGCAAGTGAGACTGGAATTATCTGTTGTCTGCTATTTTTGGGTGGAAGGTTTGGGTAAAATGCTAAAGGATCTTGGTGAACTGGTGGAGGACTAGGTGAAATGGTAGAGGTATTGGAAAATGGTGATTCCAAATATGAGCACAAGTATTTTCAAAATGCTATACAAGCAAACATTTCACGTGCAAAATATAAGCACGTATGTTTATAAAATAGGTAGAGAAAGCATGTGTTTCACTGCATTGGAAATTTTAGCACAGTAAAACACATGCGTCTATTTTTGGAATAGAAATATGGAAATTTAGAACTCCCATTGCACAGTTTATAAAATACTAGCATTAATCTCCAGATATCTACTTACGTGTGCAAATGCTATAGCATGAATGGGTTTGACAGTTGGGCTCAGCGGATAAACTTATGGGCATACAGACCATATACTTACAAGTTTACCTGCATAATAGGTGGGCAATTTTATAGCAGACCTCTTTCAAGGGTAAAGCACTGTTTTACTTGTGGAAATGCCTTTGAGAACTACCTTCAAAATGTACAATTTTTATTTACTTACATATATTTTGCCCTAGCTAAGTTAGCTCAGGGCAAGGTACAAATTGTTTTAAAAAGAGAAAAAGCATTAAATACAATAAAAATAACATAATACAAAAGTCATAAACAAATCATAATAAACACACACAAAAACATTATGATCATCATTTATTTATAACACACCCTTCCAGCCAGGGAGTTCAAAGCATGCTACAGATAGTACAGGAAAGTGTAAGATACATGTTAAATATAAACAGTCTAGTAGACTATAGTTGTTAAATAGCATTGCTAAGTAAGGTAAATTGTATAAATATTGCAATATGTATAAACAGTTTAATACAGTTAACGGGCTATATAAAGAGTCTTTAGCAGGATTTGTGTCATTGGTTCGGACAAAAACTGCTCTATTGAGCCAGGTTTTCATCAATTTCATGAAGGATCTGGAGCGAGTCTAATATGAGGTGTCAGATGTCCACAATGTTGGGACTGAACCTGTAAAGAGTTTTTATCTGGTGTTGGCAAGTCCCATTATTATCGGGGATGGCACTTCCAGACATGCCCACATTTGGGGCCGATGCAATAAACCAGCGTGGAAAACGGGCACTCAGTGTTGAGCGCCTGCCTTCCAAACAAGCGCCCAGCACCTCTCCTGGGTGCACGATTGAATATTTAAAGGAGGGGATGCTCTGCCAAGGAATCAATAGGGACAAATGTGCACCCCTAGCGCCTCCCTGGCAGTGGGCACCTAGGAGAGGTGTCTGTCAATTTTCCAAACCTGACTACCGGCACATCTTTTTAAATATTTTTTTTTTTAACTTTTTGGTTCCTCCGACCTAATATTGCCACGATATTAAGTAGGAGGATGTGCAGAAAACAGTATTTTCTGCTTTTCTGTACACATTTTTGGACTGCTCAGAAATTAACGCCTGATCTGGGCAGGGGTTAATTTCTGAGCATAAAAATGTGATGAGTGCTATTAGTTTCACGGGAAGGGGGGGTGGACATGTATTTTGGATAGGCTAATTCCCTTCTAGAATAATGAATTATGGACGTGCATTCAAAACCCGCTTCCAACCACGGGTTAAACAGCGTGCTCAGCTGAGTGCAATGTATTGCACCCCTTTGGGAGCAAAGACAGTGAAGCAGGTGTACAGGAAGGGAAAGATCTCCTGAGGTAGGTCAGGGCCAGGACTTTGAGCATTTTATAAGCTAGGGCTAAGAGTTTGAATTTAGTGAGGTAGCATTTCAGGAGACAATGGAGGGTTTTTTAGAAAAGGAGTTATAGGGTCAAGTTTGTTTACCTGTGTGTGAAGGTGACATAAGCGGCGGCTGTCAGCGGCTGACAGCCACGGGTTCAGAAAACAGACGCCGGCAAAATTGAGCGGCCGTCTTCCAACCCGCGAGCCGCAGGCTGATTTTTTTTTTTTACGATTTTCTAAAATTTTTTATTTTTGGGGCCTCCGACTTAATATCACTACGATATTAAGTTGGAGGGTGTACAGAAAAGCAGTTTTTTCTGCTTTTCTGTATTGCCCGGTGCTGGCAAGAGTTAATTTCTGAGAGTAAAATGTGCGGCTTGGCTGCACATTTTACTTTCTGGATCACGCGGGACTAACTAATAGGCTCATCAACATGCATTTGCATGTTGCGGGCGCTATTAGTTTTTTTGGGGGGGGGGGTAAAATAGCGCGTCGAAAACGCAAGGCCAAACGGGGGCTAACGATGCGCTCAGTCGAGCGCACCATACTGCATCGGCCCGGATTATTAGTACCACCCACTGTGGCCCTCGCCCAGTGTGCACCCCTAATCCTTTGAGTCCATTGCTGGCTCTGGGATCTAATTCCACCCTAGCAGGACATTTTGGACTGGCTGTGGGACGCAGTGAGTATTCATCACTGCAGAGACTTGTGCCTCCTCTGCACTGTCATGATCAGTGTCCTCTGGTGACTTCAACACGGCTCTCGCTGACTCCTTGTTAGTGCCACGCTTTGGCTCCTCTGTAGCTTCTCTTGCTGGAGTCTCTATGCCCCCTTTCTCAAGATTCTCTGTGGCCTCTCCTTCTGGGGTCTCCATGAGAATGCCTCCATCAGGCTTCTTGGTAGTCCCTCTCACTGGGGACTCCAAGGCCTCTGCAGCCCCTTCAACTGGCCCCTTGGCAGCACCTCTCAGGCTCCTCCATGCTGCCTTCCTATGGCCACTTGATACTGTCTCTCGCTGGCCATTCGGTGCTGCCCCCTTCTGGACAGTTTGTGATGCCCTCTCCAGGGCTCTCCTCAGTCTTTGGCACGTTACAGCGCCTTCCTCTGGACTTTCTGTAGTGTCGACCTTGGGCTTCCCTGAAGCACACCTCTCAGGCTTCTTCCTGCTGCATTCCTGGCTCTCTGTGATCTCCTCTCTCAGGGGTCACTGCAGGCACTCTCTCTTGCACTGCCCTCTGCTGTGTCTTCTCTGCATTCCCAGTGGTCTCCTCAGGCCCAGTTTGTCAGTGATCTCCATGGACCTTTCTCAGGGGGTCTCTTCAGCCCCTCTCTCTAGACTTTCCACAGCACCTGATTCTTGGCTCCCAGAAGAGTCTCAAAGTATAACATTGTTCATCAGTTCCACAAGAGCACATTGCCACATCTCGCTTAGCATTGAGTCCATCTCTATGGCCAAAACCTATATTTCTGCTACTGTCTATAGCCATTCCTCTCTCTGGGCATCTATGGCATCTGAGAGAGAATTCTCTGACACCACTAGCCTGACTGGCCTTTCCATCTGTCACACCTCCAGTCTCAGATTCTCCATCTCATCCGGCTCTTGAGACTGGAAAACTCCCACTACACAGAAGTACATAGCTATGCACTTTTTTTTAAGTTCTTTGGCTTCTCTTTCTTCTTTCACCTGTACTGCAGTACACCCACTGGATTTCAACCAGGTTTTCGGTAACTACTGCCCAGGCGTCTGGCAGCTGCACTCTTTGCTGAGGACTAACTTGCTTACTTCTGGAGGGACATACCCTGCCCCCGCACACAGCACTCACAGCCAATTCTGGCAGTTTTCCCCAGGGCCACATCCTGTTCCAGCCACAGTGCACACTTTTCCCTCATTTTTTTCTCTTTAAAAGGAAAAAAAAAACCCTGCCTCACTAGCACTAACTACACTGTGTAGCAGTTCTAACTTCTGATGGAGCTTTTTCCCTTAGTCTAAATAAAACAACCTAACCCTGCCTCCAGGCCCCACTGACCACTCTCTGATTTAAAAGCAGTTTTCAGGTTTTGGTTTTTTTTTGCTCTATGAGCTCCTGTGCCTGTGGACCCTTGGGCCGAGGAGGGATTGGCTCTACCTGAAAGGGAGGCCTGCAGGGTCCCACTGTCAGGTGGACCCAGGCAAACTAGAGACCAGTCAGGACCTTCACCTATATCAGCCCACATTCCCCTCGGGTTGAGCCTTTGGTTGCCGGGGCCTGTAGGAGTTAGGTGGGATCTCTGCTGATGCAAGGCAGAAGGTCCATATTAAGCTGGTCGTAGGCAGGTGACAGTCAGACATATCAGAGGTCCAGGCAATGATCAGAGGCAAGTAGTGGTAAATCATATCTATGGTCCAGGCAATGGTCAGATGCAGGCAGTGGTCAGTGTATCCATGGTTCAAGCTGAGGTCAAACCAGGTATCCATCCGAGGGAAGAGAAAGGAGATGGATAGGCAAGGTGGGCAGGCAGGCAAGGATAGGAACAAGTGGACAATGAAGGTGGAGATGAACTGGAGCAGAGCTAAAGACAAGTAGGGCAAGCTGGACAAGTCCGAAATGAAGACAAGATGCTGGGAAGCAACACGCACAATGAAGTGTAGCTGGACCTGTTGCTGAGGAGAGTGGCTTCCTGGGAGCTGCCCTTATATAGGACTGTGCAGATGATGTCATCGCTAGGGGCTGCAAGGACTTTTCTGCCACTGTCCCTAAAAAACTTGGCAGTGGTGTGTGCACATGCCTAGAAGAAGGTGCAGCGCACACTGTCGGTGCTGTCCTGCTAGCAGCGTCCTGCTGTGACAAAGAGCGGTACTCTGCTTCATGGCTGACTGGCAGCGTTTGCCATGCTGCGGGGAGACAATGCCTGTCCGGCCGGTGGAGATGAGAGCAGCAGTTTGCAGAGGTGGCCCTCAGATCACCAAATGCAACATGAGTTAGTAGCACTCTCTTCTTTTCCCAGCCTCTTTTCTAGGCAAGACTAGACAAAAAGGTTTCCTCTTTATTTCTGTATGCTCCCTGAGCCACTCAAACTTTGGCTTCCTACTCCTTAAGCAGCACATTGCCTCCAAGCTCTTGGCAGGACGCACAACTAACTTCAAATCACAGGCCTCCCATGAAATGTTGGGGATATTTTTGTGCCAGGCTTTTGAAAAAAATTCAACCTGACATCATCTGTGAGGGTGACTAAGCAAATCAATTTTTTTTACCTTTGTGTGAAGGTGACTGAGCAAATCACCTTGGCTGTAGCACAAAACCACACTGACTACAGTCTTTTCAGTTGCACTTTCATTTTATTCACCTTAACAGTAATTCAATAATAATAATTATGAAGACTGCCTACCTTTGCAGTACCTTGGGTTTGGTCAGAATAGTTTTATAGGAGCTGCCTCTCCTGGAGACGAGGAGGTCTCCTGAAGCCAGCTGGGTTTACACTCTTATCCTGCCCCAGCTTGTCCTGCCCTTGGACTCTTCCCTGCCATGCAGGGTCCTGCCCACAGAGCTCTCTCCCTCCTGTGGGATTTAAAGTACACCAGGCATCTAGCCTGGTTCTATAAAGGAGGAAAACAGGGTCACCCTGTCACACTTTGTTATTATGCAGAATGCAGTGTTTTATGAGCTGCAGGGTGTGGTTTAGGAAATTGTTTCCCAAGCCTCTCCTGGAGGCACAGGTAGCCAGTTGGGTTTTAAGGTTGCCACAATGAATATGCATGAAAGAGATTTGCATGCCCTGGGTCTCCAATATATGCAAATCTATCTCATGCATATTCATTATGGATATCTTGAAAAGCTGACTGGTTAGATGTGCCTTCAGGAGAGGCTTGGGAGACACTGATTTAAGGTGTTGGGACCTCTAGCATAGAAGAAGCAAGATTAGATCAGATGGGAGATTATCAAAGCCTGGACAACAGTTGCAAAGGTGTTAGCATCCAGGAGGGTTCAGAGGTGGAATAACTGGCAAAAAATCTGTTTTGGACGCTGCTTGGATCTGGGCTTTGGTGGTAATTTGAAAATCTAGTATAAAGGTTAGATGCTGTACTTTAGAGCTTAAGATTAGGATTGTTCTATAGAGAGTCAATTTTGGGAAGAAGTGGTTGAGTTCTTTATTTCCAATTCATAGGCATCTTTGCCTTTTTTGGGTTTTGGTGTAGCTAGCAGGCTATTCTCCTTTCTCCTTAAGCAGTTGTTGAGGGTCTTTCATACTTACACACAGGCCCATACAGTAAAGCGCAGTCACGGTTACCCTGCTTCTAACTCGCTTTATACCCACAATTTGGCCGCGTAAGTCCAACCCGCGATTCACTATCCCTTTTAACTCATCCTTACCACTTCTTGAAATCAACGGGTAACCCTTTCTGCCCGCGGCATGTATATGATATGTAAACGATCGGATTAGCTATTCCCTCCCATACAGTAACGCGCGCCCCGATTATCGCCTTTTTAACCTGTAGTTTTGCCGCGCGTTTAACCTGCTAATTTACCACCTACCCTTACCCCTGCATTAGTGTGGAGCGTCAGGCAAGCCCCGGCAGAGAGAGACAGCAATAGGCAGGCTCCGGTCAAAATCGACTCGACATGTTATTAAAGCAAATGTGAATAAAGTGCAACAAAAGTAAACTTACTGCATGTGAATGACAAACAGTCCTCTCTCCCCCCCTCCCGAAGCAAGGCGCATGGCGAAAATCGACCCGACATGTTATTAAAGCAAATGTGAATAAAGTGCAACAAAAGTAAACTTACTGCATGTGAATGACAAACAGCCCTCTCTCCCCTCCTCCCGAGGCGCGCACCGCGGCTCCCCTGCCTCCCGGGGGCAGCCGGCAGCGAAAGCCGCTTCCAGCAGCCCCCGCCGGCGAAGGTGGATGAACGCACGCCTGTACGTGCAATTTGGGTGCTCAAGGCAGCGAAAGTGCATGACCTAACGCCGTGCCATCCCATTTCTATGTTTCTAAACTCCGCACATAACAGACAAATATGACCAATCTAATACAAAACATAAAACATACACAGCCAGACTAGAAACAAAATTAAACCATAACAGTCCTACCTCAGCAACATGCTTTTATAAAAAAAACTTTTTTTTTAAATTTTTAACCTATCTTTTGGCAGATAGCTTCAAAGTACAGGGACTCCATATAAAACTGCACTATTTCTTGTTCTGACCAAGTGAAATTCTGAAGGGTAATGATAACAGGCCCTCATTTAAAAGGCACAAGGCTGAAGAGGTTAGGGCTGTTCAGCTTGGAGAAGAGACGGCTGAGGGGGGATATGATAGAGGTCTTTAAGACCATGAGAGGTCTTGAATGAGTAGATGTGACTCGGTTATTTACACTTTCGAATAATAGAAGGACTAGGGAGGATTCCATGAAATTAGCAAGTAGCATATTTAAGACTAATCGGAGAAAATTCTTTTACACTCAACGCACAATAAAGCTCTAGAATTTGTTGCCAGAGGATGTGGTTAGTGCAGTTAGTGTAGCTGGTTTGGATAAGCTCTTGGAGGAGAAGTCCATTAACGGCTATTAATCAAGTTTACTTAGGGAATAGCCACTGCTATTAATTGCATCAGTAGCATGGGATCTTCTTAGTGTTTGGATAATTGCCAGGTTCTTGTGGCCTGGTTTGGCCTCTGTTGGAAACAGGATGCTGGGCTTGATGGACCCTTGGTCTGACCCAGCATGGCAATTTCTTATATTCTTATTTTCTAAAGGAGCATAGTGCTTCAATAGCTTCCCTAAATAAACAAGGCCCATATTATGTAGGGCTTTAAATGCGAGGCAAAGCATTTTAAAATTGGTAGCAATGCTGATTTCTTTGTTGAATCATGGAGATCTGCTCATTATTTTCACCTTGACAATGTGCCTGACACAGAAATGATGTAATTTCAATGCACAGATACAATATTCCTCTGGTTTCATCAAAACAACCCACAGCAACTGAGCTGCAACAAAGGCTTTCATTTTGTCTCTAACATGCTCTGCCCCCTTTTTTAACCTATTCTGTCCTTTCTTGAGAAAGTATATCCCAGGGTATTCAATTCCCAGTCCTGATTATTGTTGAATCATGAATCTGTCACTGAAACCTCATCAGTGTCCTCTTCCACCATGGAGGCATCTAGGTCTGTGATTCTGACAGACAAACTATAAGCATTTATTCATATGACTTTCCAAGTTGTTTTCTATCTCTTTCTCTCATTTCCTATCTGTTACTTCTTCCTGTTTGCTATGATCACACCATTTCTTATTACTGTAAATTGTTCATTTAATTTTTAATTCAGTTATTTAGACATATATGAATGTTTCCTTACTTAAACATATTCATATATATGTAGCATCATATTATATTAATTGGGGGACCATTTGTGGTTCAATATTAGTTCATTGTATAGGGGAACTAGCCATTGCATATTTCTGAATAAACTATTTTTTTTTCCCCAACACTGTTTTGTTAGTTTTCTTCATTCACTCCACAGAGTGTATTTTCTTTGCAATTGTTGAAAATATGCATGGCTTAATTTGTAGCGAAAAAGGAAGTAGCACTGTGGCACGGGATGAGTGGGGGAAAGATGGGAAGAGCTAGGGTTAGGTGTGAATTCTCTCTCTCTTCCAAATGCACCCACACACTTTCTTGTGCCCCCAAACACGCACGCGCGCACACACACACACACACACACACACACACACACTCTCTCTTTCTCTCTGGCACACATATGCATTAACACACTCTTTACCCTCCAGTGCTCCAGAGCAGCCACAACTGCTTTACGCAGTCAGCTTTGCTCTGCTTCATTGAGTCCTGGAAAAAAGGTGGCAGAACACTCTTTCTGGGTCAATTTGCCAGAAATTAAGCCCTGTGTAACCGACCCCAAAAAAGGGCGGAATTAACACAAGTTGAGAACTTGTAAGCAGCAGTGCCAATCAAGGCCAGTGTTGAGGCCTTAATTATTGACACTTAGGCTCACAAAATTCAAATTTGTGATTCATCTCCTTTCTGTGTCTGATCTTAGCCCTGCAGTGCCTGCATCAGGATCACATCTCCTCCCCTCCACTTTCCTGCAGAATAGGAGAGGAGTGGATTAGGGAGCAGACTGGCTGTTCTCTGCTTTGTGTGTGCCAGGTTCACTCCTTTTCTTCCCTTTAGGCTTATTTATTTGATTTTACTGCCTGGATAGCAGGGGCTAGGGTAGAACACCCCTGCTGCTCTGCCTAAGTCTGAAAAAAAAAGTGACAGAAATCCATTCTAGGCTGTATCCCTACAAATTAAACCCTGAAAATAAGTACTGCATTTCCAGTACTGAAAACATGCATGATTCCTAACGTGTGAATTTTATCCATTGTTTTGCTGATTTTTCAGCCTAGTCCCCTCAGCTTGAATTACTATTTGTTCTTATTTTAGTTGGTGAAATACATATGTATAAGATTTCATGTATTTGAATGAACTAGATCCTTCACTAAAATGTTATAAAGAAAGCTGCACCAACAACTCTAATATTAGTTCTATTTAAAACAAATATGTGATAAGTCAGATATTTTCACATTCTTGGTTTGTTTGTGAAGTATAATATTGCATCCGCAATGTGTCAATGTAATGTTTTGGAATGGAGATATCCAGCATTGCATACAAAGCTTCTTTTCATGGAGCCAGAAAACTGTCAGTTACATTTGGAATAAGATGCAGCAGGAGCTGTTTTCTACAGAATGCTCTGAATCTGATTTAATCCAGAGAGAAATGGTATTGTCAAAGGCCCAAGTTTTCCAATAACCCAAAAACTCACATAAATACTATAAAAATAGGCGTCGGCCTCCTAGTGGATATTTTGAGGCCTATGCACTAAAACTCATGTAACTCCCTGATGGGGGTACATAAAATGATGGATCGGGATTCCCTATTGGATGAGAGTCCTTTTATTCAAATTTGTCTGAGTTCTTCAAAATAGGCATGCAGATGGTGAAGTGGAACAGTATAATGACAGCATGAGAGTCCATTAACTCCTTTCTTGTACCTGACTGGACAGAGAGGACTCCATTCAACTCCCCTCCATGAATTCTGATCCCATGCCTCTCTCCAATGTGGTCCAATAAAGATGAAAAGACACCATGTTTCAAACATCAAAACCCTTGACTTTATTTTTCTGGATGAACTAGCCAACAACTATGTACATGAATGTGAAGCAGGTTATATAATGGATTACTGACTATATCAACATTCATGGGCTTTCAAACTGTCAGAATAACATATATTAGCTAGGCCTTTTCAGGAACATAATTACCTTCTTCCACCTCCATCTCAAATAATTATTTTTCCAAGGACCAACATTAATGGACAGTCTATTCTTTCACCTTCCTCATAATTAGTACATTTGCAACTCTGTTTAAGAACAAAAGTTCTTCCTTTAGCATAATCCTATCAGCATTCACATCCAATGGGGTCAAATGCAACTCCCTCCTTCATGAGTTACATACACTCCTGTGGTCTTTTCCATATCACCTTCCTCTCTGTACAGATTCCCAGGACCACTGCACTTCAAGAAATACTATGGGGCACTCTTCTGGGAGTCACCTTACAACTGAACTCCTGATTCACTTCCTCAGGAGGAATGACTACTTCCTCCTTTAACCTCCTGGTTAGTTCCTTGGGAGGAGGAAGAAACTCACTCCATGCCATGCCACTGCCATGGGCCTCTCCCCTTGAAAGGAAGAGCCCATATAGGGTCCCACTCCCTGCCAGTCCATGAGCTGGCTACTCCAGCCGGTCAAATACTGGAGGTCCCTACTACCTGCTCCTCTCCGATAAGGGCTAGAATCAAAGGCCAAAAGCTCCCATTTTTATAACTCCCACTACACCTTAGTTACCCAAACAGAAATTGCCAAACCTGTAAAGGAACATACACTTTCCCTCACATCATATTAAAAGACCATGCTCACTCATATAAAACGGCATCCAGTGGTCTTTAGGTAGTTCTAAGACGACAGATCTTTAAACATGATTAACATGGACACAAGGGGTCTCCTCTACCCAGAGCCTCTTGTACAGCTGCCAGAGTATACCCTGTTTGGGGAGTCTCCTTGCACTAACACTAAAATTTAAATATTGTTTGTGTGCAAAAAATAGTATCATGCACACTATAATGTTGATGTACTATAATATTTAGCATATGTAGTAACCTTTGCACTAAAAGCATGAGGCCACAACAGAAACAGCATGTATTGCTGAACTAAGGATGCACAATATTTTTTTCCTCATGGCTTTGCTACTTTACTGCAAATCTAGATAAAATTAAGCCTGGCATATGTGGCTGGTTGTCAGTATTGAGAGCAGAAGTGAGAGATCATCTGGATCCCAGAGAAAGTAGGTGAAAGAAGACTTTAAGGAGAAGAAAAACCAGATCAAAAGCTTATGCTTCATATGTCTGCCAAGAAGGAGGATGAGAAATATTGGTGTCAGAAATATTGGTATCAGAAAGAATAACTATCCCCCCAATGCTAGGGATGAAAATCTGCCAGCTCCAAGTTAGTACACCAGCATCAGATCATGTGTCCCCCCCCAGCTTCAAGCACCCTGCAGTGCTACAGCAGCAACACTATAGGATGCTTGTAGGAGGGGGGAAATGAGGCTGAAGCTTCATACTGCCTGCACTTGTCTTTGGACTAATCATAGCAACTGGGGCAGTTTTATAATTAGGCAGGGTGAGACAGCCACCTTAGGTGGGAAAATTTTGCGGGTGGCAGCAAGTGTCTCCCCCCAAATTAAACCTGCGGCAACCTCAATTTGCCTTTTAAATTCTAATGCCAGCAGGGTTCCCACACCCCACCAGCAGGAAAACCCACGGCGGCATGGGATGTCACTGGTGGGTTCCCACTCCCTGCCAGCAATAGGAAGACCCCCATGGTGGAGAACCTGGCTGCAGCACGGCGGGATGGAGCTAAAGGCAGAGTAGGGTTGGTCCTTGCCCCTGCAGCCTGAAGGAGCAGCTGCATGCACCGCAGAAAGGAGCAGAAAGCCAGAGTAGGGTTGGCTCAGTCCTGCTGGAAGGAGTCATCATCCTGAAGATGTGGTGGTTATAGGAGGAGACTGCTACTGCTTGTACCACGGCTTGTGCTTCAGACTTCCAGAGGGAGGGAAAAAAGTGAATGAGTAAGATTGGGCATTTGTGTGTGTGTGTTTGTGTGAATGAAAGCATGTGATAGCATGTATATGAGAGAAAGAAGAGAGTTTCTGTGCAACAGACCTCCTCCTCCCCCTGCTTATCCATTGTAATTTCAAAGCACCCGGAAATCAAAAGTTCCCAGGTATGAAAAGCAGATAATTTTTTAAATCTTTGTTTTAATTACTGCTCGTTATTTGATATGTTTGCTGGTTTGTAATATTTAATGAGTGTTTGGACAGTTTTATAAGTTTTTAATTATGGGATGTTATTCTTTTAACCTTCTGTTTTGAAATATTCTTTTTATTACTATGTTTTTCTATTATTGATGTTTTATATTGCTTGGTTTTATGTTTGATATTTTACTGGGAAAAGTAATGTTTCTGATTTTCCATTGTTACTCTGTAGTTTGGATTGTTGCGATTTCCATTATCTATTTAGTGAGGGTCTGTCAGTGTTCTGCACTTGTAACCAAGGTAAGATATTCTACTAGTGTGTAGTTTCTGTGTAGGGATTTGTAACAGCCTGGCTTGTTCTGTTTTCCTAATAAGAGGTGCATTGGTGTTTAGTGCCTGGTATAATATGTACACTTTTGCTTTTTCATAAGTTAAGGTTGTTTGTTTGTGTGCTGGTAGTTGTGGTATGGAATGTTTGTTTATTATATTGCAATTTTAATTTAGTTTACTCATGGCTTTCTGTGCATTTTATAATAGGCCTAATAGTATATGGTATCCAAGTGTCTGTTTTGCAATATATAAATATATGCATATAAATATTGTGGTGTGGCTCCTGGTTCTAGGGCACGATCTGGACAATCACTCAGTTATTAAAAGGACCTGGCTTAGATGGAGATTAGCTTGTGCCAGTATGAACTAGGTAGTCAATTATCATCAAGGCTTCTAAAACTGGGCTCCTACCTCCCAAAGATATCAGGACTCTCACTTAACCCCTCTGACTATCACCTGCGTCTAAACAAACTTTATTCTCCATATTTCCTTAAGTGCTAATGGAGAAATTACTTACCTGATAATTTCGTTTTCCTTAGTGTAGACAGATGGACTCAGGACCAATGGGCATAGTGTACTCCTGATAGCAGATGGGAGATGGAGTCAGATTTCAAAACTGACGTCAGCCTACATATACCCATGAAGGAAGCTTAGCCCTTCAGTATTGTCCTTGAAAAGCAATTGTGCATATATGTGTGCTTTAATAACTTGATTAACTTGGTTAACTTGATTAACTAGGACTGGTTCAACTGATTTCCAGATTGGAGACCGCCAGTGCACTCAACAGAACAACGCTGACACCCGGCAACTATGGGTGTCTTGAACTAGGGGTAATACCTGGCTTACCCGTGCTTGTCTTGTTCTCAGGGATTGTCACCCAAGGTTCCCAGATTCTGGGGCAGCCGTGGGCGGGATGCTGATTCCATCTGTCTACACTAAGGAAAATTAAATTATCAGGTAAGTAATTTCTCCATTTCCTAGCGTGTAGCCAGATGGATTCAGGACCAATGAGATGTATAAAAGCTACTCCCGAACACGGCGGGAGGCTGCCCTTGGCCCACTTAGTACTGCCCTTGCAAAGGTTGTGTCCTCCTGGGCCTGGACATCCAGACGGTAGAACCTGGTGAAGGTGTGTATGGAGGACCATGTCGCCGCCCGACAGATCTCGGCAGGCGACAGCATCTTGGTTTCCACCCAGGAAACTGCCTGGGCCCTTGTAGAATGGGCCTTGACTTGTAGAGGTGGAGGCTTCCCTGCCTCTACGTAGGCCGCCTTGATTACTTCTTTGATCCAGCAGGCTATAGTTGCCCGCGACCCTTTTCCCAACATTCTGAATCCCAACATCTCTGGGCCTTTCTTTAACTCCCTCTTCCTTAAGGCAAGCATATAACACATTTTGAAACCAGCTCCCTTTTGAACAGTTTATTTACTTTTTCACAACCAATACTGCATTTCCTGTTCACGCAGTGACAATCTTCAAAACTCACAAATTCCTTATTGAATATTCTTTCAATCTCATCCAAATCAAAACAAACAGCTATACTAATGTGAATGTGAGCTATACTAATGTGAACAAATTCATGACGCTAACTTTCTTATTAATCAATGCACAGTCAGTATCAAAAAAATTCCCTATAATCACACTTACTAGTTGATATTAAACCAAATTTCATGGCAATTACAGAGTCCTGGCTAAAAAAATCTGATACAGTCATAAAAAACCAAATAGCGAACAAAAATTACGATATCTTTTCAATTCCCAGAATAAACAGAAGAGGTGGTGAATTACTACTAATTATAGAAAAAAAAATTAAAATGTAAAATGCAATCCATCACACCGCCAGCAAATCACAAAAATCGCCATTTTTGAAACTAGTAATATTCAAATCTGCCTCTTATATTGCTCACCCAGCTTATTAGAATTAAACATCTCCCCATTAATAGAATTTTTCACAGGTCACCTAAATACATCAAAACCCACCATTGTACTAGGGGATTTCAATCTTCACATGGACTCAGTGCCCTTATCCAATACTTGCCAGACACTATTAGACATAATGAATGCACTAGGATTTAAACTAATAACAGATAAACCCACACACAGAGCTGGACATTCTCTTGATCTTACATTCATAAACAGCAGCTATATTGAAGATACAAACACAAGCTATACACAAATCCCATGGTCTGGATCACTTCCTTATTCAATCTACGTTAATACTTTCAAGAACAACAGAATTACTAAAAAAGGAACCAATGGTCATTACATACCGCCCCCCATTTAATACCGAAACACTGAAACACAAAATACAAGATGAACTTAAATAATTTAATTACCCTAACAGAAATACAGCAACAGCCTGGATCAACATGACAAATAAATTAGTGGATAACATAAACCCCCAAAAAACCATATGCACAAAGGAAGGAAAACAAAAAAAAACCCATGTAAACTAAACACATTAAGGGGCGGATTTTAAAAGGCGCGCGAATAGCCTACTTTTGTTTGCGCTCCAGGCGCAAACAAAAGTACGCTGGATTTTAGTAGATACGCGCGGAGCCGCGCGTATCTGCTAAAAACCTGGATCGGCGCGCGCAAAGCTATGGATTTTGTATAGCCGGCGCGCGCCGAGCCGCGCAGCCTACCCCCGTTCCCTCCAAGGCCGCTCCGAAATCGGAGCGGCCTCGGAGGGAACTTCCTTTGCCCTCCCCTCACCTTCCCCTCCCTTCCCCTACCTAACCCACCCACCCGGCCCTGTCTAAAACCCCCCCTTACCTTTGTCGGGGGATTTACGCCTCCCGGAGGGAGGCGTAAATCCCCGCGCGCGAGCGGGCCTCCTGCACGCCGGGCCGCGACCTGGGGGCGGGTACGGAGGGCGCGGTCACGCCCCCGGACCGCCCCGGGCCGTAGCCACGCCCCGTACCCGCCCCCAAAACGCTGCCGACACGCCCCCGAAACGCCGCGACGACCGGGCCCGCCCCCGACACGCCCCCCTCGGAGAACCCCGGGACTTACGCGAGTCCCGGGGCTCTGCGCGCGCCGGGAGGCCTATGTAAAATAGGCTTCCCGGCGCGCAGGGCCCTGCTCGCGTAAATCCGCCCGGTTTTGGGCGGATTTACGCGAGCAGGGCTCTGAAAATCCGCCCCTAAGGAACTGAAACAAAAACTTTGGAAAAAAGAAAAAGATTGGAAAAATAATAAAACAGCTGAACACCTGACTCAATACCGAAAACTATTAGCATACTACAAAAAAATCAATTCTCGAAGCTAAAAAGAGTTACTTCAGCATAAAGATAGAAAAATACATGAACTCAAGAACCCTATTCAAAATAGTCAATAATCTCACCAAAGATACTATGAACTCCCCAGATAACTTACCTGAAACAGAAACAATGAAATAGCTCGATTTTTTAGTGACAAAATTGAGAACCTACGAACCAAAATACCAAAGACACCCAAATAAGAAATTAAAATGTGTAAGAGAGACTTGACACAATGGTCCAAATTTGATGAGATATCAAACCTTGAGGTCGAGAACATGCTTAGACAACTAAACCCCACCCCACATAAAATAGATGCGCTACCCATACTGGAACTAAAAACGTTTCCCCGACATCGCCGCCCCAACTCTTGCAAAAATTATAAACTCTTCCCTAGAAGAAGGTCACATGCCAGAAATACTAAAAGGAGCAATCATCAGACCAATATTAAAGAAAAAAAACATGGATCCCCTAACACTAACGAACTATAGGCCAGTATCCAACTTACCACTAATTGTAAAATTAATTGAAAAAACAGTTCAAAAACAACTATCTGAGCACTTAGATAATAACAATATCCTATACCCATCGCAACATGGCTTCTGTAAGCACTACAGCACTGAAACTCTCTTACTTGCATTAACAGATAATATACTAAGAGGATTTGCAGTGGGAAACATTACATTCTGGTATTACTGGATTTGTCAGCAGCATTTAACACAGTGAATCATGAAATACTAATAAAAAGACTCGAAGAAATAGGACTACATGGTAACACAATCACATGGTTCAGGTCATATCTAACCAACAGAATATTTCAAGTACAAATTAATAACACTCTATCTGAAAAAATAACCCTAAAAACAGGAGTTCCACAGGAATCGGCACTATCAGCGACACTCTTTAACATATATCTACTCCCACTATGCCATCTCCACGCAGGGCTAGGAATCATACATTACGTTTACGCCGATGACATTCAACTACTCTGAACAATAGAGGGCACCATTGAAAAAACAATAAGTTTAGCCATTATGTATCTCGACATAATAAAACAACTACTAAACCAAATGGAGTTGGTAATTAACATCGATAAAACTGAATTCTTACACTTAGAAAGAAAGCATATAAACACTATGCAAACTCCAATAATACTCAACAGAAACCAAAAAATAGATTAAGCAGAGAAGGTATGCAACCTCGGCGTCTTAATTGACACAGAGCTAAACCTCAAACAACACATATCACTAAAGGTTAAAGAAGGGTATGCCAAACTTATGGTACTTAGAAAACTCAAACTATAACTGTCTCTGCCAAACTTTTGCACTGTGCTTCAATCACTAATATTTGCAAGCACTGACTACTACAAAGCACTACTGTTCGGTTTACCTTACACTATGATAAGACCACTGCAAATATTACAAAACTCCACAGCTAGAATTCTCACTGGAAAAAGCAAAAATGATCACATAACAGATACACTAGCCAAACTGCATTGGCTACCCATTGAACAAAGAGTTCAGTTCAAAGCACTTTGCACAATACACAAATTGATCTACGACGAAAAAGTGGAATGGCTGAACAAAGCACTTCGAGTACATGTATCATATAGAAATTTAAGATCAGCAAACAAAACTCTCTTAACCATTCCATCTGTGAAAACAGCAAGACTAACCCAGGTTAGGGAACGTGCACTATCACTGGCTGGTCCCATATTATGAAACACTATGCTCCTCGTTCTAAGACTCCAGAGAAATTATAAACTTTTCAAAACAAACCTCAAAACCTGGCTTTTCAAACAAGCCTTTTACAAAGAGAACGGCACAAGCAAATAAATTAGGAAAAGCAGGCATAGAGCACCCAGCACATAATCTACAGATACTACCTGGAAATTATTTTTTACCCCTCAGATAATGGTAATCAATAATCCGAAATATTGAAAATCAACGCATATACTCTCCCATGAGAATTTCATCAATGAAAAGTCCATGTCATAAACCATATAGTACTTAATGTTTATTTGTTACCGGATACTATTGGCACCCTTTCTATAAAGTACGATCTATTCTTTGCTATACGTGCCCTATTGTAAACCGTTATGATGATAAATAACTTAATGACGGTATAGAAAAACTTTTAAATAAATAAATAAAAATATATCTCCTACAGGCTCTCTCTAGTAAATTTGCTGAAACATATACATTGCTTAAATGTTCTAACTCTACAAACAGAAATAGACTGAATGTTGGTGGATAATTCCCCACATCACCAAAATTATTTAACACAATTGCCCATTCCAGTTACTTATAGACAGAATTATAAAGTTTCAATGTCTTTATCACTTTTCAATACCTTGAGAGTGGTCATAGTTTCCTATCCTGGGCCCAGTGTTCTACAATTAGCACCAGCACCGGTATCATTCAGGTTTCCCCTAAACCTTTTACTAGGAAAGTTTCTTGAAGAGCACACTTTGAAGCCCAGCTGCATTCTCTGCATTCCTTACCACTATGAGGCTGAGGACTCTCAGCTTTAAGGTTAGCTTGTAGTCCACACCACCTTGGTGGGCTCACTAATTCTGTTGTCAGCATAGCCTAAACCCAGTTTCTCAATTAGTGCTAATCAAGCTGCTCCAGTTTTAGTTCACAATCAAATCTATGTGGGCTTTCTCTGGGCAGCATGACTAAACCAGCTAGTCAGCCTTACTTAAATCTAATTGTTTTCCAAGCTTTTCTATATCTCAGGAGGTCTAGCTTTTATACATTTGCCAACAATTCATTTCTAAAGATTTGTTATCACAGCACAATTCAAACTTCTTTTCCTTTCTTTCACTAGGGTTCTCTCTCTCCCCCCGAGATCATAAACTCAACCACAGCATTTTTATATATCATCTCTAGATTTGCAGGCTTCTAATAACTAATGCGGCACAGTCTTAATGCCTTTCACAGAAGAAGAAAAAAAAACAAAACAAAAAACAAACAAAAAAAACATCTTTAGTGCTATAATTTCTTTAGAACTGGCTCCTCAGAGGGTTTCTCCATGGTTTTGGAGGTTAAAGATTGAGCTCCCAGACCTCTGCTTCTCTTTCCTGCTGCTCTGATCTGGTTACTTCAATTCCACCCCTATTATAATTCTAGCAGCCGATTAATGTGATTCTTCTGGTACAGGTGAATCACCTGTACCCATTTTTCAATTTGATAATCAAGAAATTCAGATTTCCAATTTAGTCTGTGACCTTGGTGTCTGGATTGACACAGACCTCACCATGAAAACCCATATCAGTAATTTGATTAAGTCAGGATAATCACAAACTCATAATGTTAAGAAGATTGAAACCTTTTCTTGATTTTGAAGATTTCAGATTAGTCCTGCAAACAATGATCTTTGCAGGTTTAGACTACTGCAATTCTCTACTCTTAGGCTTATCTGCTAATACAATCAGACCACTTCAACTATTGCAGAATTCTGCAGCCAAAGTGCTTACTGCAAAACAGAAATATTGACCATCTAACCCCCATCTTACTTAACCTTCATTGGTTACCAATTCAGTATAGGATACAGTACAACGTATTAACCTTAGCTCACAAAATAATTCACAATAATGATTCCCTGTGGCTTGGTACCAGACTGCATGCATACTCTCCGCAGCGTAACCTACACTCCACAAACAAAGGTCTCTATCCAGCAGGCACAGTCAGGAGACCTCTGTAGCGATCTCTGTAGCAGGTCCCATATTGTAGAACACAATGCCTGAGAAGCAGCGACTTATATCTGACCTAAAAGAATTTAGAAAACTTTTAAAAACTGGCTCTTTAAGCCTGCCTTCAATGATCTGCTAAGTGCAGAATAGGATCTCAGAACTTGCAGAAAACTAGAAAGGTCTAAATTCTATGAATTGTATTTGATTGCCATTTTTATCATCTTGATTTTTTATGAATGTTTTAACTGTAAACCACTACAATCTGTGGAGTCCGCAGTATAAAAGTAATTTTAAATAAATAATAAATAAATACATTGTAGTCCCAGTAGAGACTATCTATGCTTTTTATATGCCCTGTCTTACTCTCAGAATCTAATCATCTACTTTTATGCTTTCTTTCTTGAGCAGGCACTAACCCAATTCCTCCATCATCATTACAATATAATATACATGTTATATATTTTACATGTTATTTAACTTGTTGTACATGTTACTATAGTTTTACTTCAGAAGATTTTACTTTGAATGTCTCTTTTCAATATAAAATCTCCCTTTTTACACTGGGGAAGCAGTTAATAAGAAATTTGAAAATAGGAAAAAATCCATAATTTTTAACAAGGAAGGGAAGGAGGACAAAAGGTTTGCTTAGAACATCTAATACCCTTTGCACCTGCCCTAAGAATGTGTGCCCACACAGACTCCCAACATTCACAATCTCCAACATCTCCAGGTGGGAAGATGCTGTGGAAGGGTGGGAGGCGGGTGACAGGGTTATTTATTTATTTACTTACTTACTTACTTATTTATTTAACACCCCAGGAGTATGGCAGGATTGCTAGGTTCCTAGAAATATTATCACCAGCACTCTATCTACCACTCTTCTTGGAACCCTGTCCTCTCATCCCACTCTTCCCCAGCATTAAAGAGCAACAAAAGGGCCAGACTCCATGAGAGACAGACAGCCCTCTTGGTGATTTCACCTGCACTCCACCTTGAGGGAGAAGGGTGCCATTTTATCCTTGCCTCAGGCAGCAGATTGCCTTGAGACACCCCTGCATATCAATGACAGCAATGGCCATGACCATAAGCCAGCAAAGCAATAACAGGTAACTGACAACACCACTATGTGCCCTATTTCGCCAAGCAACTTCTACGCCTTCCACATCATCCACACTGTCCATGCCATGCAAGAATAGCCATCTTACAGGTCGATACAGTAAAGTGTGCTCCGTCGGAGCGCACTATCAGCCTGCTCTGGACGCGTGTTTTCCCTTACCCCTTATTCAGTAAGGGGAGGAAAACACGCGGCCCACCCGCTGCACCTAATAGCGCCCTCAACATGCAAATGCATGTTGATGGCCCTATTAGGTATGCGCGCGGGATCCAGTAAGTAAAATGTGCAGCCAAGCCGCACATTTTACTCTAAGAAATTAGCGCCGACCTTTGGGTCGGCGGTAATTTCTTCCGGCGCCAGGAAAGTGCACAGAAAAGCAGTAAAAACTGCTTTTCTGTGCACCCTCCGACTTAATATCATAGCGATATTAAGTCGGAGGACCCCAAAAGTAAAAAAAAGTAAAAAAAAAAAAAAAAAATTTGAATTCGGCCCGCGGCTGTCGGGCCGAAAACCGGACGCTCAATTTTGCCGGCGTCCGGTTTCCGAGCCCGTGGCTGTCAGCGGGCTCGAGAACCGACGCCGGCAAAATTGAGCGTCGGCTGTCAAACCCGCTGACAGCCGCCGCTCCAGGCCAAAAGGAGGCGCTAGGGACGCGCTAGTGTCCCTAGCGCCTCCTTTCCCTCGTTTGCACCGCGTCAGCTCATTTGAATACTGAATCGCTCGCACCGGCGAAGGGCCGGTGCGTGCGCCGGGAGAGCGGGCGTTCGTCCGCTCTCCCGCGGTTTTACAGTATCGGGCTGTTAGAGGGATACAGACCAGAAGCAGAAACAATGGATTGTGGGAGGATGGGTAAAGGCTGAGTGGGCAGCATTCTAAAACATGGCGGTTGCCAGATCCGGAGCCTAGAGGGATCTTCTGGCCGCCCCTCTGGACACCAGGTCTATTTTTGTAAGTGGGTCCCGGTGGGTGGACCAGAATGGGAGTCCTGGCCTCCAGGGGGGGGGGGGGGGCAGATTTTTGTGATGAATGGGGCTGGGGTAAAACATTTTTTCTTACAAATTTTGACATATGGGCAGGGACAAGGGGGTCTATGGACACCCCCTAGCTTTTTGAGTGCTTTTGAGAGGGGCTTACTTGAGGCCATTGGTCCCTTTGACAGGGCCCTGGCAGCACCTGGACGTGTTAATGACCATCTTTTTGGTCATAATGACTTGCATGTTATATTAGGCTGCATAACTTGTTTTTGTTTTGTGATGTTTTGTATTGAATTTTAATATGTATGTTTTACTGTATGACATTTAGAGCCTGGCAGAGTCTGCCCTTACATTTGCTAAATAAATAAATAGGGTATTTATGAGCTGGTTAGCATATGGTAAAAATTAAAGGGCTCTGAGGCCCAAAACAACACCCTCCTGCAAAGTCAACATTTCCCTCCTCCTGGGGGTCTTCCAAGACTCTCCCTCACCCCTACCTACCCCCACCACCTCGAGGGCAGGGCGGACACCAAATTTAAAACATAATTGTGCTTAGAATCACACAGCAATGCCCTGCTCCCTTTCCCAAATCCCTCCTCTGTTATTAAAAAAAAAACCCCTCCATTTACATCAACCCCCACCTCTTCAAGGCATCTCACAACAGCCATCCCTCCCGGCCCTTCCTTCCCAAAACAGAAAACATTCTATGGTGCTTAGTGGGCCCATCCCATCCCCCCTTAAATCCGAGAAGGACTTGCACTAAGAAATTGGAAATGAATTTGAAGAAGATCTGCACATAGATATGGCAATTTAGAGACTGAGCACCCCAAAGCAGAAACACAAAACATGAATTCATGTCAGGATTGCCTTTCAATAAGATAAGTAACATCTTTTAATATTATTATAGTCTCTATATTGTTGAAATAGATTTTGAAAACACTTCTTGAGTTTTTCTGCACTATGAGATTTGCACTTGTACGAAGAAACTGGTACTTTAAAAATCAGAACCGATGATTACAATAGCTGTGACCCTTACACTATCAATTTTAGTGCCCAGGTTCAGCATATGATGGTCCATCTTTAAATTTATGCTAGTATTCATAATTTCATTTGGTTCAGTGGCCGAGCAAGGTAAGATGACTGCTGACATCTCCTCCAGGCACGACACCTCTTTGGAGTTTGGTTCCACCTCCAATGTCAGTGATGAGGAACTGGCCCTGGCCACTGCCATGCAGAATGCCTTGAACGCTTTCAAAAGAAAAGAAGACTGCCAACAGTGGTCGTTCAGTGGAGGGTATCTTGGGGGTCACAAGACTCAGTCTGGTACATCACAGCAATTGAGTGCAGGGACATCCTTGATTCTTCCTCCAATAATTCTCAACCAGGGTCACCCAAATGAGCATGTCCTACCTGTAATTAACATGCTGGCACAGGGTATGTCTCGTAAGCTTAAAAAGAAAATTTGGAAGCAGGAATTTGACATTTATTTCACTGCTCATTAGAGATCAGCATGGGGGAAGCAATGAGGCCAAGGAGAAGGACAAAGCAGGGAAGAACCAGGATAAAAAAAACCTAAAATATTACACAATTAATAAATGGGTATCCACATTTTACATATTTATGAGCATCATAGTGGAACAAGAGCCCGAACAGGCACCTTACTCGATTAGCTCTCTTGAAAAGCGAAGGGGCAATTTTCAAAAGGATTTCCATGCTTAAAATTGAGTTTTACAAGTGTAAATGCACATACAGGCCGATGTAATAACATGAGAGCACAGCCACATCTCCTGGGCATCCAATGCAATATTTAAATGAGTTGCTGCTTTAAAAAGGACACGCTAGGGAAGAATTGTGCATCCCTAGCGCTCAAATGCATTGCGTGCCCACAGTTGCAACGGGTGCTCAATACAAGTGTCCGTTTTATCCCATTCATATATTTGAAATTTTCCAAGAACTACAATATTTTTTGAATGTGAAAAAGAATGCATGAGCAGCCCTTGCAGAGACTGAAGCTAATATTATCTTGCCTTTAGTTACATGCTCCAGGCATCACTTTGAAAACTACACTTTCATCAGGTTAGACTTTTTATCTTCTTTCTTTGGGCAAGACTTGAAATTATTTCCTAGTTTAAATAGAAGAGAGTAAGCATTTAGTGTTTAATCATGTTTTACTTTTGTAAAACTGACATATGCAAAAGAGTGTGTTAAAAACCCAGTTAACATTAAGAGAAACTGCATAGATTACACCTAAAATAGCTTCATTTATTTCTGTCATGCTTTTCATGCTCTAACATAGAGGTAGGTAACTGTGGTACATAACTGAGGCAAGCTGGTCAGGTTTTCAAGACATCCCACACTGAATGTTCATGAGATGCATTTGCATGTGCCACCTCTCCACTGCATGCAAATGCAGCTCCTGCATATTCATTGTCGATATCCTGAAATATGACTAGCATGCAGCACTGGAGGACCAGAGATGCCTACTCCTGTCCTAACAATCAGTATCTGTTTGCTTTTAGAAAATATTTTACCATAGAGTGTGCGAAGAATTTTCAAACCATTTACACGTGTAAATCTAGCATACATGTGCATAAGTAGCCTGCACTCACATACATGCTATTTTTTAAAATTCCTCAGTTTTTCAATACAAGAATAAGCCAAAACAAGCTTATACACAGATACTCAGAAAATATACTAGAGCATTATATAAATCCCAGCAATATAATCACACTAGACCAGTGGTTCTCAACCTTTTTTTGGCTGGAACACACCTGACTGATGGTTCTCACATGTGTGACACTGAACATGTGACCATCAGGGGTGATGAGTCAGACGAACTGAAAGAAATCACTGTGAACCTGGAAGATGTAGTAGGCCAGATTGACAAACTAAAGAATAGCAAATCACCTGGACCAGATGGTATGCATCCTAGGGTACTGAACGAACTCAAAAATGAAATTTAAGATCTATTAGTTAAATTTTGTAACCTATCATTAAAATCATCCATTTTACCTGAAGACTGGAGGGTGGCCAATGTAACCCCAATATTTAAAAAAGGCTCCAGGAGCGATCCGGGTAACTATAGACCAGTGAGCCTCACTTCAGTGCCAGGAAAAATAGTGGAAATTATTCACAAGATCAAAATCGTAGAGCATATAGAAAGACATGGTTTAATGGAACATAGTCAACCTAGATTTACCCAAGGGAAGTCTTGCCTAACAAATCTGCTTTATTTTTTGAAGGGGTTAATAAACATGTGGATAAAGGTGAACCAGTAGATGTAGTGTATTTGGATTTTCAGAAGGCGTTTCACAAAGTCCCTCATGACAGGCTTCTAAGAAAACTAAAAAGTCATGGGATAGGAGGCGATGTCCTTTCGTGGATTACAAACTGGTTAAAAGTCAGGAAACAGAGTAGGATTAAATGGTCAATTTTCTCAGTGGAAAAGGGTAAACAGTGGAGTGCCTCAGGGATCTGTACTTGGACTGGTGCTTTTCAATATATATATAAATGATCTGGAAAGGAATACGACGAGTGAGGTTATCAAATTTGGGGATGATACAAAATTATTCAGAGTAGTTAAATCACAAGCGGCTTATGATACATTACAGGAGGACCTTGCAAGACTGGAAGATTGGGCATCCAAATGGCAGATGAAATTTAATGTGGACAAGTGCAAGGTGTTGCATATAGGGAAAAATAACCCTTGCTTTAGTTACACGATGTTAGGTTCCATATTAGTAGCTATCACCCAGGAAAAATATCTAGGCATCATAGTGGATAATACTTTGAAATCGTCGGCTCAGTGTGCTGCGGCAGTCAAAAAAGCAAGCAGAATGTTAGGAATTATTAGTAAGGGAATGGTTAATAAAACGGAAAATGTCATAATGCTTCTATATCACTCCATGGTGAGACCACACCTTGAATACTGTGTACAAATTCTGGTCGCCGCATCTAAAAAAAAGATATAGTTGCCATGGAGAAGGTACAGAGAAGGGCAACCAAAATGATAAATGGGATGGAACAACTACTCTATGAGGAAAGGCAGAAGAGGTTAGGGCTGTTCAGCTTGGAGAAGAGACGGCTGAGGGGGGATATGATAGAGGTCTTTAAGATCACGAGAGGTCTTGAACGAGTAGATGTGAATCAGTTATTTACACTTTAGAATAATAGAAGGACTAGGGGGCATTCCATGAAGTTAGCAAGTAGCACATTTAAGACTAATTGGAGAAAATTCTTTTTCACTCAACGCACAATAAAGCTCTGGAATTTGTTGCCAGAGGATGTGGTTAGTGCAGTTAGTGTAGCTGGGTTCAAAAAAGGTTTGGATAAGTTCTTGGAGGAGGAGTCCATTACAGCTATTAATCAAGTTTAGTTAGGGAATAGCCTCTGCTATTAATTGCATCAGTATACATCAACCAACCTCTTCCCTTGCAGTAATAATTCTTCAACATACATCGATATAAGGGAATGCTTGTGTAATGGTGATTTTGTGTACGGTGGCTATATTCAAGGGCAACCAATTTGAGGCTGTCCTTTTATTCGCCCCGTCTATTTCTCTTTATTATCATAATCTTGCAGTAATATAATTTTTTAATAGCAATATTTTCTTTTTTCTTTTTGATAAAACCCCAACTCCCTGTTTGCTGAGGCGACCCGTGAGTAGATAAATGAATACTTATCGAGGCATCTGTCTCTATTCCTTCTTATAGGGTCGCGTCTGCTTGCCCGACATGGGCCATGTTTCGGCACGGGTGTGCCTGCTTCAGGGGCTACAGGAGGGGTGGCTACTGCGTCCTTGCTGGGTACACAGTGGCTGGTATATCTTCAACTATGTAAAATTAAATGCAATTAATCTAAATTTACTACTTGTTATAACTGCGTATTTTTCTCACTCACCATTTTCAAGTCGCAGGAACTTACTTTTGTATTTACCGTGCTTCTGTTCGTGGACGACGCCTCCTTTTCCTGTCTGAGGCGCGTATGCCTATTCTGTGCTTTTATACTTACCGCGGGTGTACATCCATTCTCTTCACTAAACCGAGGCTAATTCAGGTGTGCTAAATGAAAATGATTATTGACCTGTGGGCATTTTCCAAAAAAAACCCTGTATGCGCGATATCTTAACTACTTACTGCTTTACCTTGTGGAATTTAGATTTTCCTTCTTCCGTAGCCCTACGTACCCTTAAATCTACGTTTAATTGATCTAGATCTCCTGAATTGACCTTCGAAGATGTGAAGCGGACCTGGTGGGAGACTGAATTGTCCTTCAGGGATGTGGTGCGGACCTGGTAGGAGACTGAACTCTCTCACGTCCGTCTGGAATCTTAAAAAAAGGGGGAGGGCGTGTCTGCTAGCTGGGGGGCGTGGCTCTACTTGAATTGTTACTGCTAAGGTGTGTGCGGCATTCTTATGTAATAATGTCCGATTTCATTAGGAGTGATTCCGGCACTCTAAATAGAGTCTAACACTTAATAGTTGTAACTCTTGCTCAGAAAATTGCACTAATCACTCATAATGTGAACTCTTAATAAAAACTTCAGGTCGATCTAATGATGTGTTGACTATATCGATGCCCTTCACATTACCTACTCCATATGCACTGTGTGCTACCTATTCTCTTCTAACTTTCATATGATTCAAAATGCCTCCTTCTGTATCCCTGAGGCTCCTTTAGTGCTACACTCTTTCTATTCATTTGGTTATCCTGAAGAACCCTTCAATTCATGAGGCGGACCTGGTGGGAGACTGAACACTCTCACATCCGTTTGCAGTCTTAAGAAATGTGGCGTGTCAACCAGCTTGAAGATATGTCCTACTAGGGTGTGTGCTTCTTTTTTGTACTAATGGTATAGCCTATTGAGGGAATAATAAAGTTTTAAACCATACCCATGACATGATATATGAACTACTGCTGTAATCTGCAAAGACCTACTTTGTGTCTGTCACTGTTTATGAAAAAACTGTCCAGTCTATTTCACGATTAAGCCCTTTAGGGGCAGTGGTGCCCCATGTGTAAATAAATTTCTGTTCCATTTGTAGCAGTTTCAAATTCAGATCTCCACCTCTTGGATGTGTGTGCAACTGGAATATCACTGCTGCTTGAAAATCCTCTGGTGTGTGGCCCAACTCTCGCCAGTGATCAGTGAGAGGTGCCCCTTCTACCTGATGTCTCAACCGACTCGCGTGCTCCTGAATCCTGTTTTTCAATTTTCTCATAGTTTTACCTATGTATATTTTGTAACAGGAACACCAGAGTGCATATATAACCTGTGTGGAGTCACAATTGTACTCATGTTGAAAATGAAAAATCTTTCTCCCTGGTATTAAGAGTGACGTGCCTTCATATACCTGACTACAGGCGCTGCATTTCCCACATTTCTTATGACCACCTTGCTGGTACATATGTTCTGCTTCCGTGGGTAACAGATTGGAATGAACCATGAGGTCCTTTAGGTTTTTGGCCTTAGTTAGGGCAAACATTGGTTTTTCCCGGAACCTTGGATGGACCTGGCAAATCTGTATATGTCAGCATTTGAACAAATTGAAAAACAGGATTCAGGAGCACGTGCCACACACCCACACAAGCTCTCACCCAAGCACCCATTCACACCAGCTTTCTCCCATGCACCCATTCACACTCACAGACACAAGCTCTCACCCATTCACACCCACAGATACAAGCTCTCACCCAGGTACCCATTCACACCACAAGCTCTCACCCAGGCACCCATTCACACCCACACACACCATCTCTCACCCAGGCACTCAATTCACACCCACAGACACCAACTCTCACTTAGGCACCCATTCACACCCTCAGACACAAGCTCTCACCCATTCTCACCCACAGACACAAGCTCTCACCCATGTATCCATTCACACCCACATACAAGCTCTCACCCATGCATCCATTCACACCCACAGACACAAGCTTTCACTTAGGCACCCATTCACACCCACAAACACAAGCTCTCACAGCCAGGTACCCATTCACACCCTCAGACACAAGCTCTCACCGGGGTACCCATTCACACACAGACACACAAGCTCTCACCCAGGCACTCATTCACACCCACACACACACAAACTCTCACTTAGGCACCCATTCACACGCTCAGACACAAGCTCTCACCCATTCTCACCCACAGACACAAGCTCTCACCCATGCATCCATTCACACCCATAGACACAAGCTCTCACAGCCAGGTACCCATTCACACCCTCAGACACAAGCTCTCACCGGGGTACTCATTCACACACAGACACACAAGCTCTCACCCAGGCACTCATTCACTCACACACACACAAGCTCTCACCCAGGCACTCATTCACACACAAACACACAAGCTCTCACCCAGGCACTCATTCACACACACACAAGCTCTCACCCAGGCACTCATTCACACACACACACACACACACACACACACACACACACACAAGCTCTCACCCAGGCACTCATTCACACACAAACACACAAGCTCTCACCAAGGCACTCATTCACACACACACACACACAAGCTCTCACCCAGGCACTCATTCACACACACACACACACACAAGCTCTCACCCAGGCACTCATTCACACACGCACACACACAAGCTCTCACCCAGGCACTCATTCACACACACACACACACACACACACAAACAAGCTCTCACCCAGGAACTCATTCACACACACACACACACACACACACACAAGGTCTCACCCAGGCACTCATTCACACCCACATTCACAAACTCTCACCAAAAAAACTTATTCCTTCACTGCAGAGATGGACTCCATTTCCACCGCGGCTTTACTCCGGCGGGCCTTCTTTTTTCGCCGCCATGGGGATGGGCTCCCATGGTGGCCTCAGTCAGGGTCGGGTTTCCTCTTCGCCGCCACGGGGATGGGTTCCCGTGGCAGCCTTGCTTCGTCGGGGTTGGGTTTCCTCTTCGCCACCATGGGGTTCGACACTGCCATTCCTCCCACCCCACCCCTGGGCTATGCGATGCCTGCCTCACCGGCCAATCCAAGGCTTCCTCCCTTCTTCCTACTCCCATTGGCAGGAAGAAAGGAGGAGGCTTTCGATTGGCCTGCGCAGGGGTAGACAGCATGAAGGAGGCTTCCCATTGGGCAGTGGTGGTAGGAAGAAAGGAGGCTTCCAATTGGCCCGCGGGGGCTGGAAAAAGGGAGAAGGAAAGTACAACGGGGCAGTGGGACACCGGGAGACGCGACACACCTGCCAGTGTTTGGCGACACACCTGCCAGTGTTTGGCGACACACTGGTGTGTCGCGACATACCGGTTGAGAAGCGCTGCACTAGACCACCAACTGGAGGACAAAGACAATCTTATGAAGAAAGGCTAATTGCATATAAATTCCTGCATTACATGAAGGCATTTGACCCATGATCTAACTGTGGGTTGACAACACTTTTTTTGATTCCACAAATGATTTCAATTGTTCTGGAAGAAAAAACAGATATAATTCATTTTGAAATTTGACTCAACACTTGCATGGGTACGGAAGAAGAAAGGAAGCCCCAAGAGAAATAACTTCTTAATGCATAGCGAAAAATCCCTTTTTTCTTTCTTTCTTGGGTTACTCTTGCTAAGTCCGGAAAAATTCTATTTGACCCATAAAAGAGGTATTTAAATTTTGAAAGTAACTCTTATAATGTAGGTAAGGTCATGGTCTAAAAAATAAGAACCAGTAAAGTCACCCATTCAGAAACTTCCAGAACAGAAGATTCCAAGAACTGAGTCAAATTTAAATCCTATAGATTAAATTGACCAGGATTTTGCCTCACTGGCAAAAAATATACCTTATTCAAAGCTGATATACTCTTAGAGGGAATATTAAAGTTCTCGGTCAAATATCTTCTCAAAGTCATTTTGGGCAAGTAGCCCACTATTGTATACAAGTTATTTTAAAAACATCAAAAGAGCATGGGTTTTTTTGGTCTTGCGAGCATATTTACACCCAAAAAAAGGGGCAGTCTAGGGGCGCTCTAGCCAGGGCCAAGAGCTATGCATGCAAGTTGTATGTATTTGTTAATTTATTGATGGAATGTTTACATCTGTTAATTATCTTGCTCAAGTGATCTCAGACTTGTCTATTGTTTACTATGGCTAGGTGGGAGGTCTGGGCTAACTGGGGGGAGCTCAGAGTGAAGAACTAGGAAAGTCTTGATGACCTGGAGAAGGACTTGGTGAACTGGTGGAGGCTTTGGCAAATGGTGATGTTGTAAATTTGACTTGTTTGTGGACCCCTGATTGCTATGTTGATGACTCCTCCCACGGGGAGGGGCCCCATGGGGAAAACACAGCAATAGGCAGACTCTCAGTAATGACCATAGAGAGAATAGAAGCTTTATTATACAGCAGATGGCAAGACCCGAGAAGTGGGCTGTGTTCCTTAGCCAGTGGAGTAGGTCTCTGATCGTAGTTCAGTCCAGACACTGAGTTGTAGCAAGTGCAGAGAAGGTCTCACCAGACACTGGAAGTGAAGAGTCCAGTAGTGGTCCGCAGAGCGGGGTAGGCCGAGAACCCAGTCACTGATGATGTAGTCAGCGATGGTAGATCTGGTAGTGATCCGCGAAGCAGGGTATGCCGAGAATCTATTCTATGGTGAGATAAGGCAGAGAGACAGAGAGAAGGTACTCACGAAGGCTGGTAGCTGTTGAAGAGATGGACTCCGTAGAATGGAGGTAGAGATGATGCAAGGCCCAGAGTGCTGGAGCCAGGATGTCTTTTGTAGATGCAGGTTAGTCCAGGAGGAAGGCAGGCGAGTGCTAGGCCCCGGGGAGCGGGTACCTAGGATCCTGATGAGCTGAGAAACCTGGAGAGCAGATAGGAGCAAAGCAAGACCCCCGAGGAGCGGGTGCCTTGAGCATCCTTGCTGGAACAGTGAAACCCCGGAGGGTAGATAGGAGCGAATAAGGCCCCCGAGGAGCGGGTACCTAGAACGCCCTAGTGTAGCCAGTGTAACCCCGGAGGGTTTGTAGGAATGAGTATTCAGAGCAGAGTCTCTGAAGGAGCCGAAATTAGCTGGAGCGGAATCCTTGCTAACTCGTAGCTGGATTGGAGATCGGAGGCTAAGTACCCGGAGGTAGTGATGTCATGTGGTAGGGACGCCCCCGAGGTTCCCACCATGACGTATTCAAAAGAGAGGGCGGTGCGCACTTGTGTGCCCTAAGTGAACTCAGTGTAAGAATGGCGAACGCAATCGCCCATGCCGGTCCAGGGACGCCGGAGAGGTCGGCGAGGAGAGGCAGTGGCAGCCATCTTGCCCAGAGGAGAGGAAAGAGAAAGAAAAGAGGTGAGACAGAGAAGGCGCAGCAGTCTGCGACCGACGGGCGCAAAAGGTAATTTCAATTATGTGTAACCAAGAGCCATTATTTGGTTACCAGTATGTCCAGGGAAGCACAAGCTAGAACAGATTAATGGATGGTGGGAGGACACCTTCAAATCCAGTTACTCCCTTTGAGGGGCCTGAGAATGCACATTCCCCTAGAAGGATGTATAATAGCTCTCTTCTGCGAGTCTGGAGGCAGTTGTGTAGATTTTTAGAGTTAGGAGGTGGTAGTCGCCTACCTTTTGTTGTATTTTCAGGCCCAATCAAGGGGAAAAGGCTAACTTAGCCTGGGATTAGTAAGCAGGGTTGAGAGGGTGGTCCTGCCAGTCTACTCCCTAGCTGGTTCGATACTTTTCTGGGTTGTTTTCAGGATTTTGACCTTTTTCGTGGTAGAAGCCTCACTGGACACCTGGGTCTTTCTTGGATTCAGAACACAGGGAAACCTGTGTCTGGAATGCTCAGGGATAGGGAAGATCTGCCCTAAGAGGTGGTGACCCATTGTGAGGAGTAAGTCTGGTGTTAAATTTGGTTAAGGGAAAAGGACATTAAGTTGAGACATCCAGAAGGAAGATTTTTGGATGCCCCTTCCTATCTGCAGTGGAGCAGGGTAAGACCTGTTCCCAGGGATCCCTCCCATAAGAGATTCAAAGGAGTTTCAGAGACTGAGATAAATCCAAAGAGAGGAAGAAGCTGCTAACCATGAGAACAAGAAATGTAAAGAGAATTGAGGGCACCAATCCAGAGTGTTTGGCCCCTGGGAAGAGAGAAAAATTACTCACTGTGCAAGGACAGGATTTTTGGCCATCTGTGGAAGGGGTTTCCCTGCCCAACTTAAAGGTTGCCCTGCCCAATGGGATCTCCAACTCACTTAACCCAGGAGGGTGGTAGGATCCCTTGCCTGCTTAAAGATTCCTGTATAGAGAGAAAACCTGTAACTAAGAGAAAAGAGACTGTGGTACTGGAAACTTATTTATTGTGACTTTGCAGCTATCTTATTCAGTAAATTTAAGTTTGGACACTAATCCAGTACATCCAGTCATGTATTTGAGCACACAGCACACAGAAAGAGAAATGACCTCTCTTGCAGGGATAACCAAGAGGAAGTTAGCCACCCCTGCACTGGGACCCGAAAGGAACCCTTTCCACCCAAGCCAAAGGATCCACAAAGGGACAAAGAAAAAGAGCAAACTGGGGTGGAGTCACATATGTGAGCATGTTTTAAAATATATTGACTTCTGCGCATAAACAGAGTTTTATGAGAGCAAGTCACAATTTTTTTGTGTGCAAATTATACTGGAGTCCATTTTCAGCCGCTGTGTGGCTCGGCTAGTTAGCCATATAAACTAGGGATGTGAATCGGGCTTTGGACGATTGAAAATATCGTCGATATTTTCAAAATCGTCAGAAATTGGGGGCTCCCCAAAACGATAGGAAAACCCCACGATATTGATCGTGGGGGTTCCCTTATCATTTTGGGGGAGGGCAGGAAAAACGGCACACAAAAATAACCCCTAAACCCACCCCGACTCTTTAAAACTAACCCCTTAGCTTCCCCCACCCTCCCGACCCCCCAAAAAAACTTTTTACAGGTACCTGGTGGTCCAGTGGGGGTCCCAGGAGCAGTCTCCCGCTCCGGGCTGTCCTCCTGCTCCCGGGCCATCAGCTGCCACTAATCAAAATGGCGCCGATGGCCCTTTGCCCTTACCATGTGACAGGGTATCCGTTAGGGATGTGAATCGTTTTTTGACGATTTAAAATATCGTCCGATATATTTTAAATCGTCAAAAATTGTTAGAGTCGATATTTAATAGGAATTCCCCCGATTTATCGTCAAAAATCGTAAATCGGGGGAAGGGGGAGGGCGGGAAAACCGGTACACTAAAACATCCCTAAAACCCACCCCGACCCTTTAAAATAAATCCCCCACCCTCCCGAACCCCGCCCCAAATGTCTTAAATTACCTGGGGTCCAGTGGGGGGGAGGGTCCCGTTGTGATCTTCCACTCTCGGGCCACGGGTGCGTTGATAGAAAATGGCGCTGGCGCTACCTTTGCCCTGTCATATGACAGGGCAAAGGTAGCGCCGGCGCCATTTTGGTTCCTGTCCCCTGACGTCACGAGCGTAGGAGATCGCTCCCGGACCCCCGCTGGACCCCCAGGGACTTTTGGCCAGCTTGGGGGGGCCTCCTGACCCCCACAAGACTTGCCAAAAGTCCAGCGGGGGTCCGGGAACAACCTCCTGCACTCGAATCGTGTTGCCGTAATGAAAAATGGCGCCGGCCATATGGCCATATTGCCGTACGGCAAAATGGCACCGGCCGTACGGCAAAATGGCGCCGGCCATATGGCCGGCACCATTTTTCATTACGGCAACACGATTCGAGTGCAGGAGGTCGTTCCCGGACCCCCGCTGGACTTTTGGCAAGTCTTGTGGGGGTCAGGAGGCCCCCCCAAGCTGGCCAAAAGTCCCTGGGGATCCAGCGGGGGTCCGGGAGCGATCTCCTACGCTCGTGACGTCGGGGGACAGGAACCAAAATGGCGCCGGCGCTACCTTTGCCCTGTCATATGACAGGGCAAAGGTAGCGCCGGCGCCATTTTCTATCAACGCACCCGTGGCTCGAGAGTGGAAGATCACAATGGGACCCCCCCACTGGACCCCAGGTAATTTAAGACATTTGGGGGGGGGGTTCGGGAGGGTGGGGGATTTATTTTAAAGGGTCGGGGTGGGTTTTAGGGATGTTTTAGTGTGCCGGTTTTCCCGCCCTCCCCGATTTACGATTTATACGATATTTAAAAAAACAAAACCGCGACGATTCGATTCCCTCCCCCCCAGCCGAAATCGATCGTTAAGACGATCGATCATACGATACACATCTCTAGTATCCGTGCCATTGGCCAGACCCTGTCACATGGTAGGAGAACTGGATGGCCGGCGCCATCTTGTGCTCCTACCATGTGACAGGGGCTGACCAATGGCACCGGTAGCCCCTGTGACATAGTAAGGGCAAAGGCTATCGGCGCCATTTTGATTACTGGCAGCCGATGGCCCAAGTGCAGGAGATTGCTCCTGGACCCCCGCTGGACCACCAGGGGCTTTTGGCAAGTCTCGGGGGACCTTCCTGACCCCATAAGACTTGCCAAAAGTCCAGCGGGGGTCCGGGAGCGACCTCCTGCACTAGGACCATCGGCTGCTAGTATTCAAAATGGCGCCGATAGCCTTTGCCCTTACTGTGTCACAGGGGCTACCGGTGCCATTGGTCAGTCCCTGTCACATGGTAGGAGCACAAGATGGTGCCGGCCATCCAGTTCTCCTACCATGTGACAGGGTCTGGCCAATGGCATGGATACCCTGTCACATGGTAAGGGCAAAGGGCCATCGGCACCATTTTGATTAGTGGCAGCCGACGGCCCGGGAGCAGGAGGACAGCCCGGAGCGGGAGATGGCTCCCGGGACCCCCACTGGACAACCAGGTACCTGTAAAAAGTTTTTTTGGGGGGTCGGGAGGGTGGGGGAAGCTAAGGGGTTAGTTTTAAAGGGTCGGGGTGGGTTTTTTGTTTATCGGCTCAGGCGCAGCCGATAAACAAAATCGCGATCGGGCCCGATGCAAAAAAACCCATATGTGAATCGGAACCGGAATCCGAACTGATTCTGGTTCCGATTCACATCTCTAATATAAACAGCTAACTTTAGGACAGCCTCTTCAGCCCAACCAGCGTTAGCTGCATAGGTTGACGAATATCGCCGTGTAGCCATTTAAACGGATAACTTTTCGGTTATCCCTCTAAATGGCTTTTGAATATCAACCTCACTATGGGCCTCATTTTCTAAAGTATCGCAGGCCTGCGATACTTTAGAAGATGAGGGGCGGAGGACCGAAACGGGGGGCGGGCCTGCGCTAGCCGGCAGCGATCGCACCGTCGTGGTGCGATCGCTGCCGGTTTCACACCCAATTGCGCCACCATAATAGGTATAGCTATTGGGAGCAAAATAGGCAGCTTAAAAGCACTTACCTTTTTGCTGTCCGCGGCGTCGGCGCAGAGTCGGCCCCGGTGACGCCTCGACTCCTCCTCTTCCAGGGCCGACTCCGCCCCCATCCTGGTATCGCATGCGATAAGGGACTTTTCGCTTGCGAAAGGTCCCTTATCGCGTGCGAGCGGCTTGGAAAATGAGGCCCTATGTTTTTAAAATAGTCAGAAAAAGTACGTGCTTTCAAATACATTGTAGATATTCACATGTAAGGACACATAAGCGTATTTTATAATCTTATAAAACATTGTAGCAGATCTCCATGTGGCCACATAAGTGTGTATATGGGGCCATGCAGAGTTGTTTGAAAGCAACCCTCTGTATGATTACACTAACCCAGAGAATCCCATCTACTGTTGTATTATAATGTGCAGTGGATCTCAATATAATTAGTACAAATATTCTCAAATGTTCAAAAGATGCATAGTATACAAAATGTAAAAATATACGCAATTAATCTATGTAAAAAGTCTGTGGGTTCCAAAAGAAATTCTTCCCAATGAAGAACCAAGATAAATTGTCCTGGGAAAAAATAAGTAAAACTTATGTACCTTTGATTTAAGCAAATATATCAAATTATAATTGTACTGCATGGTAAATTGAGAATACATAATGACATTCTCAGGAATTGTTTCTTTAATCTGTTTACTGATTTAACAGAGATTATATTTAGTGGAAGATTAACAGAAAGGATGAGTAACATGAAAATATTTTTTTTTTCCATTTTTTAATCAATGAAAAAAGGTCCTTACAAGACACAAAGGTGTGTTTGTTTGGAGGTGGGGGAAGGAAGGCCTAACTTCTTGGATGATTTAACAGTCCATGTAGTACGTAACATGTTCCTCTGCTGTACTTTCACATCTGCTCTAGTGCTAGCTTCTCCTCTTGATTTTAAATGATTTTAATGCCATCAGGATTCCACCAAGCATGTAAAGGAAATACTTTCAGTATTGCAGTGTGGGGAGGATCATTTGAGAGAGGAGTTCAAAATATGATTAGCTGACTGGTTCTTCAGTAAGTCTGTCGTTAATGCCTCATGTGTTGTACAGTGCCATCTAATTTTAAAGATGCGGTTATTCTTAGGGATGTCAAGTCAGTCACAAGAATTACTAGGTGGATCCAATATTATGCAAAAGGCTTTAAAGGTGAAGACATCTGTGACCGAGAATACCTTTAAATGCATGCATCTGTGGGCTTAAAAGCTATTCTATAAAAAAAACTTCCATTAAATGAAAATTGTAGTCTTCTCAGATTATAATCATGTGGATTGTCGAAGGCAATAGCAGCACAGCCATACAATCAAACTAAAAATATGTTCCATTTTCAAGATTTTATGTAGCACTTTAATATGTAATCCAGATTATATGGAGCCATTTCATTAAACAGTGACTAACTACATTGAAAACAACTATAAATATCTGTAACAGAAAAAGGTCATCACATTTTCTGTACTGTAGAAACAGAAACCAAGTGTTCTCTCATCCCTCTGCTAAGAGAGCAGCTCCACCGATCTTCATTATAACCAGTTTTACACAGACAGCAAATCAAATGATTGATGGCATGTTTCAAAGCAGCTTTGACCTCAGACACAAACATTTACAATCCAACCACAAAAACACTAAAATAAAAATAATCTGTGACAATCCCCATGTATTACAGTATATAAAATATATCACAGAAAAACAGTAGACACTGGAAAAAATCCACATTTACTTCTTGAAAGTGGTTAATGCACTTTGAATCTAATGTGATAACCCACCACTTGGGGAGTCCAAGTGGATTTATTTTTCATATTTGGCCTTTTTGTCATAAGGTATTTTCTCTCTTACATAAGTACATACTTGGTTAGTTTAAAAAAGATCAAGGTTCCATCAAGTTCGTGACAGTTATTTCAATATAAAAATCCAGTGGAAGAAAAAAAATATATAAGCAAACAAAAACACTTACTAGTGCATCTGTAATCAGTTCTTTAGCCCAGTTAAAAAAATTCCCATCCAGCCCTAAATACAGAGAGCAGTAATTTTGCTTAAGGCATTCTCTTCAAAAGTTTGTTTTCCTATGAATCCTCTTAGGCTAGTATTTAATAAAGTGCAATATTTCTACTGTGGGGGAAACAACCCCAGAAGTCACTAAACCGTGGCACTGAGTACCGCAAGTAGCTTCCTACGAATTCCCGGGGGCAGCAACACATGATGGCCCCACCATCCCAGGGCAGCCATGTTTTAAAGGGGGCCATGCAGCCCCAGAGAAAGCTCCACCCTCCTCCACTGGAGTGTCCCAAAAATCCCTGGGTTCTAGTGGAATCCCCTCTCCTAAGGCTCCCTAAAACCTCTGGCCTTTTAAAAAGTGAAAATTAGTAAGAAATCCCTTATGTGAAAAAGAGCATTCGTGGACAGCCAGCGCCATTTTGAAAAAATGGCATGAGTGGAGCAGGGAGAGAACAGGGACCAGGACCAGTCCTGCCCCCAGTAGACCATCAGGATTTTAAGTAAGCTTTGGGGTAGGTAATAGTGCATTTATTTTCAAGAGGGTGGGCCCAAACTGGTTGAAGTGCATGAAGAAGATTGGTAGGGGGGGGGGGGGGGGGGGAGTTCTCACTAGACCCTCCAGGGGTTGGGATGAATGGGGAGCTTTTCTGGGACCATGCACTCCCTCTAAATTCTGACTGCCAGACTATCAGAATGCATGTTAGCATTCTGATGCTCTTATTACTCTGTAAATCGAACAACATGGCTTGCAAAGTTTAACGCAAGCCATGTTATGTGATTTGGATAATGGAACCAACATCCATGCCCCCCTTCTCATATCTTCTTAGATGAACAATGCAGTCATGTCACTGCTGTTCTGGACTGTAACTGCTGCTCCTGCAGGTTACCCCATTGCTTCTTCTCCATTCCAGCCTGCAGGAGGAAGGACCAGCACACTAAACCTGCCCACCGATGCACGCTAAGTGGCAGCAAGGGACACGGACACTACAAAAGTGAGGTGAGCGAGCCTCTGGCACCAGCCAAGACCAGGCCATCCTCCCGGTAGGCCCAGCTGCGACCAGCTCTCTCTCCGGACGCGAACACGAGACCAGTAGGCTCCAACCCCGCCGACCGGACCCACCTCCACGGCGACCGGACTTTCCTCCATGGTGGGCCTTGACCCGACATACCTCCTCGCTAGGCCGCGCTCAGAAACCAGCCCCCCCCCCCCCCCCCCCCCCCCGGCCTGCAGGAGGAAGGACCAGCAGACTAAACATGCCCACCGACGCACGCTAGGCGGCAGCGAGGGACACGGACACTACAAAAGTGAGGTGAGCGAGCCTCTGGCACTGCGCACCTGCGTCGTGCGCCTAAGGAGCACGACAAAGGGGCATGCCCCTTGGCGCGCCCCTTAGCGCGTCCCACTGGAGAAACAACGAGAAACCCTAATAAGACCGACAAAAGACTATCGATCTCTCAAGTCAGCTATAATACCAAACAATATTAACTAACCACCGAACGACACACAACTCCACCACGACAATCAAACGGAGCAAGAACCACAAACCGCAACTTTACTGAGAACTGTGAACTAGGAAACACCAACAAACTCACCCGAAACATTACAAAACTACCTATATCGCCAAATCAGACAAACAGCTAAGCGAAACAACACCTGTGACCAAAATACCAAGAAACGATTTCGACCCACCACACCATGAAACACTTCCCCCCCAAAAACATATCTATTTCACCAACCATACAACACAACAGACGAAACACCACCACAACCTCTCCCCCACACAAATCAACCCCCAAAACAACCCACAACTCCAATTCAAACAAAGATGGCCTCAACGTCCAACAAGATCCCTCTTGAAAGACACCGATATCTAATCAATATCCCCTTCAAGAAATCTATAAAAAACATGATATATCTTACATTCTTCTAAATAAACGCGCAAGCCCTAAGTAAAAAAATCATGATCTTATCAGATATCATACAGGAAAAAAACCCTGACTTCATCACCGTAACCGAAACCTGGTTTAAAAATACTGACCAAGTAATCACAAACCAACTAAATAACAATGAATATGACCTAGTTTCAATTCCCCGGAAATCCCGCAGAGGAGGCGGATTACTAGTAATCATAAAAAAACATTTCACAATGAAACCGAACCCACACACAATCCCACAACAATATGAAGTAACCATCTTCAACTCAGAAAACCTATAAATTTGCATAGTATACTGCCCCCCAAACTTCTGAACAACGACATATCCCCCCTCCTAGAATTCTTCATAACAAACATCAGCATGAAGAAACCAACAATTATACTAGGAGATTTCAATCTCCACATGGACAGCAGCCCCCGATCCTAAAACTGCCAAACCATGCTTGACGTACTATCCACTTTAAATCTCACACAACAGGTGAACAACCCAACACACAAAGCGGATCACACCCTGGATCTGATATTCACAAACGACTTCTTCTCAAACACATCAATATCATATACATCAGTCCCATGGTCCGACCACTACCTCCTGCACTGCAAGACCCAAACAAACATTATCAACACGACTAAAACAAACGAAACATACTCCTTCAACTACCGACCACCCTTCCAACCTGACATCCTCCAACAAGCACTAAGAAAACAACTAATAAATGTGGATCTTTCCAACATAAACACCACCACCAAATCATGGCAAAAACTTACAGCGGAAACTGCCAACAACATAAACCCTGAAAGAACAAAACAGAGAAAAAACAAAAGAGAGAAAACAAACGCCTTGGTTCAACACCCAATTAAGAGACTCAAAATCCACCCTAAGGAAAAAAGAAAAAGAATGGCGAAAAAATAAATACCCACTGACATTGGAAAGGTATCGCACACATCTTGCCACATATAAAAAAATGATTAACAACACTAAACGAGATTACTATAGCAAAAAAATCAAAAACTCCATTAACAACTCCAAAATTCTTTACAACAATGGGGTAGATTTTATAAATTTACGCGCGCACTTTTGTTCGTGCACCAGGCGCGAACAAAAGTACGGTGGATTTTATAAGATACGGGCGTAACCACGCGTATCATAAAATCCAGGGTCGGCGCGCACAAGGGGGTGCACATTTGTGCAACCTGCTCGGGCCGAGCCAGGTGCACGCTGCCTGTTCCCTCCGAGGCCGCTCCGAAATCGGAGCGGCCTCAGAGGGAACTTTCCTTCCACCTCCCCTCACCTTCCCCTCCCTACCTAACCGACCCCCCCGGCCCTATCTACCCCCCCCCCCCCACCTTTGTTGGCAGATTTATGCCTGCCGAAAGCAGGCGTAAATCTGCGCGCACCAGCGGGCTGCTGGCGCGTCATCACCCGACACGGGGGCTGGTCCGGAGGCCTTGACCACACCCCTGAACCGGCGCCACGCCCCCGACACGCCTCCCGCCCCGCCCTGAAATTTGTGCTGCCCACCCGACACGCTCCAACACTTACGTGTGTCCCGGGGCTTGAGTGCGCCGCCGAGCCTATGCAAAATAGGCTCGGGGGGGGGTTTGGGGTAGGTTTTCGGGGGGTACGCGCGTATCTTACCCCCCGCGTAAATCTGCCAACAAAGGTGGGGGGGGGGGGTTTAGATAGGGCCGGGGGTGGGTTAGGTAGGGGAAGGGAGGGGAAGCGGAGGGAAGAGGCAGCGCGCGCCGGGCTCGGCGCACGCAGGTTGCACAAATGTGCACCCCCCTTGCGCGCACCAACCCCGGATTTTATAAGATATGCGCGGCTACACGCGTATCTTATAAAATCCAACTTACTTTTGTTCGTGCCTGGTGCACGAACAAAAGTACGTGCATGCGTAAATTTATAAAATCTACCCCTATGTTACGATGTTGCTGTTGATTAAGTTGGCTATAACTAATTCGATTACGTAGTCATAACATGTCCATATATATTGTCGCACCAGTTTATTGTTACTGTTATACCAGTTGTTACTTCTCTTGTAATACGTTGTTATTCCTGTAAACCGGAGTGAAGGCCTTTAGCTAAACTTCGGTATATAAAAGCGCACAAATAAGTAACTAAATAAATAAATAAAATTCATTTGCTACTAGGGATCATTATGTTCATCCCACACTTTTTTTTTATTCAGTTATTGTTTTTCTCTCTATCACATCCTTCAGGTGGTCATTCCAAGCATTTACCACCCTCTCTATAAAAGTATCATATCATGACCCCTAGTTCTAAAATTTCCTTTCCATTTGAGGGACCCAGAAAGCAGCAAGGAAGACGATCTATCAGCACCATGAGGGTAACAAAAAGAGGATAGATGCAAAAAGTCCTTAAAAATTGCTTTATTGTAATGGAGACAAATTGCTCAATAATTGCCCAACTCTGGCTGGCTGCTTCAGGGGCTGTATGCATAATATACTTTGTGTCTATTGGTATTCTTGTTCAGAATTGGAAACTTTAGAAAATCATACGAGTCGAACGGATGGAAATTGAGTAACCCTTGAACTGTGAAGCATGTAACCTTAATCTCATCGATATTAGGATATCTACCATGGCGAAACTCGGCCAGAGTCGGGCAATTATTGAGCAACTTGACTCCATTACAATAAAGCAATAATTTTAAGGACTTTTTGGATCTTTCCATTTGAGGGTCTTCCTTTTCAATGATGATCCTGTACACCAATATCTTTCAGAATAGAGCTTCCCTAACCTGTCCTAAGAAACCCCACAGCCAGTTGAGTTTCAGGGTATACAGTTTGAGCCTATTTTAAAAAAACATTTACATCTTGTGTGTTGTCTTTGTCTACGTCATCCGATTCCACAAAATGGAAGGTTAGGGATGACTATAGTCTGTAAGAATGGAAGGGAAAGGGGAAGGGGTGTAGGTAATATGTGCGGAAGTATTAATGGTATGAATGTTTTGAGGTTGTAAGGTGAGTATGAAAGAAGTATGAATGAAATGGATGGATTTCAATGGTATAGCAAAAAACAATTTGGGTAGCTAAGATTCTGGGCATTGTACTTTATGCTGTAAACCTTTTTATATCTTGATTGTATTGTTTTAGATGCACACATATGCACTGCTATCTTTGTACATTGGTATTATAGTCATGAAGAAAGGATAGCCTTTATATTTGGTTTATATTTTGCAGCCTTTAATAAAAAGTGCTTTGAAAAAAAAAAGTGAATTGTCAATAGCTATACACATGTAAAGTGCACTTTACGCATATAAATGGATTTTAAAAATTGCTACGATAGTATGTTACATTTACATGCATAACTCATTTTAAAATTACCTCCAATGAATATGCATACACTGGAGACTTCCCATACATTACCAGTTAACTACACGTCCAAGGGTGGTGGTAAAATTTAGTCAGGCAACATACCCACAATAAAATTACCACAACTTTGCAAATACCATAGTAGTGGTTGATGAGCTCCTTACCACATCAGTATTTACATGTTTTTCATATATGGGCTTTGCTAAATTGAACATGTCTGCATTATTTTTAGAGTAGCTGCATTATGGAGGATTGGCAGTTTATGGTAGGTATCTTACTGCACTTGATGCCATTTAATACAAGCATTAAACAAGTTTAATATGTGCATTAAATTTACCACATGTTAACACATGAGCCCCTACAGAAATCTACTAAGTTTGTCCAATAGAATCTTCCCTTTGTGAAGCCATGTTTTCTGGTGTCCTGCACACTACTCGTTTCAGGGTGCTGCACTATTCTTTTTACTTTAATAGTATTTGCATAGATTTGCCCTCTAATGAAGTTAGGGTGACAGGTCTATCGATGCCTGCTTCCTCCTTTTTCCCACTTTTGAGTAGTGGGACCGTATTTGCGCCCCAGTCACTCGGAATCTCGCCTGCCTCCAAAAGCAAACTGAACAGAGCTGTGAGGGGCACAGCTGGTACTGCCTTCAGCTCTTTTAAAATTGTGGTGCATTTTCCAGCAGGTCAGATGGCCTTATAGTCCAGAATTTGGGTAAGAACTTCAACCACTTCTTTCCTCCATATGGATCTGTGATCATTTAAGCCCCCATTTCCTGTCTTAAGCACATCACCTTCTCCTTCAGTAAATAAAGAGCAAAAAAAGCTTGTTTAACATTTCTGCTTTCTGTTGCTCCCCCCTTCTCACTAATTGAGCTTTTTCCTTTAATCACAGTTAATCCCCTGTCTCTCCATTTATATCCATAGAAGGTTTTATCTCCTTTTATTGACTGGGTAATTTTTTCTTCTGTTTGGGCCTTGCTTGCCTTTTTTCTCTGCCTCTTTTTGTTTTCCTGATAGCACTGCCTGTCTTCCTCCAACTGTGCTCTTTTATATTTTCAGAATGATAATCTCTTTCCTTTAACCATTTCTGCTGTCTTCTTAGAAAACCGTATTGATCTCCTTTTCCTCCTCTCTTTGCTGACCTGTTTTAGACAAAATATTTGTTACCTTTTCAATTGCTGCTCACAGTTGCTCGCTACCTTTCACTTCTTGGATTTGGAATCTGGAGTTAAATACTTTCCAAACCCAAGCTCCAGGTGAGTTAAAATCATGTATAGTAGGTATTTCCCTGTCCCAGAGGGCTTACAATCTAAGTGGATCAATAACTAAGCTGCATTAGAGCTTTACTGCATGGCAAATAGCGATTACTGTGTGGTAAATGCCTTAGGTCTTTTGAAAACTGCTATAATATATGCCATCGAATTGGACATAGGATTTTCTCACGCAAGTGCACTTTACATGAGTAAATGACTTTTGAAAATTGCTAGGATAGTATGTTACATTTACGCACCTAGCTCCTTTGAAAATTACCTCCTTAATGCAGAGATAATGTGTGGCATTTCAAATATTGTGTGTTATCTCCCCTGCTATAAATCCCAGGTATTTTTAGGGCAAATCTCAATAATTCAGCCACCCCCTTTATTTCAGTAGCTGCTATTTTATCCTTAACATCCCTAACATTTTATCCCTAACATCAGCGCCATTTTGAATACTGGCATCGGACAGCCGGCATGCAGGAGATCGCTCCCGGACCCCCGCTGGACTTTTGGCAAGTCTTGTGGGGGTCAGGAGGCCCCCCAAGCTGGCCAAAAGTCCCTGGGGGTCCAACGGGGGTCTCGGAGCGACCTCCTGCACTCCAGCCATCCGATGCCAGTACTCAAAATGGCGCCGATAGCCTTTGCCCATACTATGTCACAGGGGCTACCGGTGCCATTGGTCAGCCCCTGTCACATGGTAGGAGCACAAGATGGCGCTGATGACCATGTGACAGGGGTTGACCAATGGCACCGGTAGCCCCTGTGACAAAGGCTATCGGCGCCATGATGAAACCGGCACCGAGGGTGTGAGAGTGCAGGGGATGGCTCCCGGACCCCCCGCTGGACCACCAGGGAATTTTGGTAAGTCTTGGGGGGGTCAGGAGGGTGGGGGGTTGTAGTTAATTTTAATTTTAGCTGGGACACGAATAGAAAGCGCCGTATTAACGCATCGGGGCGCCATACAGCCAAATGCAACGTATCTGCTCTCCGACGAATCCGAATCACGAATGCAACATATGGCATCCCTCTGCACATCCCTAATAGTAACATCTTAGTAGAGAAGCAGGACATGGTGAACTACAGTGTGAGTTTCTGAGTTAGTTCAACTTTAAGTCTGGCAATATCTCCCTTCAACCCAAAGAGTTGACACTGAATTTTTTATAAAATGTATCTACTACGGCAGCCTGACAAATAATGCCAGTTACCAGCAGAGACTGCTTTGCCTATATGGGCAGGTACACCAGAAGTTCCTGTCCCTAATCAGGGACCACTTTCTGTATGAAAATAGGAAGAGTGTTGGGTCTTTGGCTGGCTGATTAGGATAAAAGAAAATATACTAAGAAATGAGAGTAGACTTCCAGTTATGGCTGGAAGCTAAGCAGATGCAAGATTTAGGGCTCGTGCAGTGCTCCTTGTCTGTCTGGCTTCCCTGGTACACCCAACCTCCTGATCATGCTAAACTGATAAAAAAAAAAAAAAAAGGCACGAACATAGAATAGTACCATAGTATTGTTGGCAGAAAAAGACCAAATGATCCATGCAGTCTGCCCAACAAGCTTCCCAAGGCAGCAATTGCTGCTCTGTGCAGGTCCTTAAGTGTCCGCAAAGGACAGCAACTGCTGCTGTGTAGGTTACCCCTGTGCCTTGTATTAAGAATAGTATTCTTACAAGCAAGACCAAGCAACTGTCAAACTCATAACAAAATTACTGCAACATTTTTACGTGGTGACACTACTGCTTTAATGTTCTTTACTTTTGGACTTGACCATAGAAACTTTATCCCCAACGTCAGAATATCAATACGCCAGAGCCTAAAAGTCAGGGCCCAGTGTTGGTTGTCTTTAGAATCTACTGCCCTTTTTCCCTGCCCTGCTGTCAAAGCGGAGAGCGATGCTGCAGTTGTGTCTATCAAGGCTAATGTGTTAAGGGTAGCAATCCCCCCATGCCTTCTGGTTAAGGGTACTAACTGCTGTTCCATTCAGGTTACCCCCACGCACTCTTTTCTTCATTATCACACTCAAGCCTTTAGGGATTCACAGTGTTAATCCCATGACCTTTTGAATTCATTTACTGTTTTCATCCTCGCCACAGAACTGCATTCTTTGCATCCACCAGCCTCTCTGTGAAAAAATATTTCATTATGTTGGTTCTGAGATTCCCCCACTCCCACCCCTGGATTTTCATTTTGTGACCCTTAGTTCTACTGTTTCTTTTATAAAGAAAAAGGTTCAAAGTTTGTGCATCATTAAATCCTTTTAGGTATCTGAAGGTCTGTATCATATCCCTCCTGTACCTACCTCTCCTCAAGGGTATACATATCTAGATCCTTCAGCCTCTTCTCATAAGACTTCTGAAACAGATGCCACACCATTTTGATCACCCTTCTTTGGACCACTTCCATCCTGTCTCTACCCTTTTTGAGATATGGACTCCAATACTGAACACACAGTACTTCAGATGAGGTCTCACCGAGGACCTGTACAAGGGCATCACTATCTCTTTTTTCTTACTGGTTATTCCTCTCTCTCTGCATTCCAAAATTCTTCTGGCTTTTGCTATCACCTTGTCTCAATGCCTCGCCACCTTCAGATTGGCAGATACTATCACTTCAAGGTCCTTCTCCCAATTCGTGCATATTAGTCTTTCACCCACCATCATATACAGTTCTTTTGGATTAATGCACTCTAGATGCATGACTCTGTACTTCTTGGCATTTGAATTGTAACTGCCAAATCCTGAACCAGTCTTCAAGCTTTCTTAAATCACTTTTCATTCTCTCTGCTCTATCAGGTGTGTTCACTCTGTTGCAGATCTTAGTACTATTCACAAATAGACAAACTTTAGTTTTTATCCCTTCCAAAATGCCACTTGCAAATATATTGAACAGAACCGATCCCAAAACCGATCCCTGTGGCACTTCAATTAACACTGTTCTTTCTTCAGAGTAGGTTCCATTTATCATTGCATAATATCTCCTGTTAGCCAACCAGTTTGCAATACACGCCACTATCTTGGTGTCTACTCCCAAGCTTCTCCTTTTGTTTGCTAATCTCCTATGTGGGAATGTATCACAAGCTTTTCTGAAATGCAAGTAATTCACATCTAGTGCTCTTCCTCGATCCAATTCTCTAATTACCAAATCAAAAAAAATCAATCAGATTTGTCTGACAGGACCTTCCCCTGGTAAATCCATGTTACCTTGGGTCCAGCATCCTACCAGATTGTAGATCATTCACTATTCTTTCCTTTAGCAGAGTCTCTGTTAATTTTCCTACCACCAAGGTAAGGCTAAGTGGTCGGTAGTTTCCAGTCTCCTCTCTGCTCCTACTCTTGTGAAGCAGGACCACCACTACTCTTCTCCAATCTGGCAGCACTACTCATTTCCAGAAATCTATTAAACAGGTCTTTCAGTGGACCAGCCACTATATCTCTGAGCTCCCTCAGTATCCTGGGATGTACCTCATCCTGCCCCATGGCCTTGTCCACTTTCAGTTTTCCTAGCTCTTCCCATACATTCTCTTCTGTAAACTGGAGTTTTAACTATTCTACTACCATCTACGTTCTTGTCAACCAGCAATGTTCTTCTCCAGGGTCTTCTTTAGTGAACATTGAACTGAAGTATTTGTTTAATATTTCCTCCATTTAGTTAACTCTCTCCACATATTGCTCCTTGTTGCCTTTTAATTTCATTATATCACTTCAAACCTTCCTTCTTTCTCTGATATATCTGAAAAATGTTGTCACCTCATTTTATCTCTTTAGCAATCCTTTCTTCCACTTGACCTTTTGCTTTTCTGATTTCTTTCTTTGTTTCCCTCAGTTTCACCAGGTATTCTTCCATGTGTTCCTCTTTTTGGGATCTTTTATACTTCTTGAACTCTGTTCTTTTTGCTTTTATTTTTTCAGCCACCTCCTTTATGAACCCGTTTAGTTTCTTATTCTTCTTTTGTTTACTTTTCTAGCATATAGATTTGTTGCCTTTGTAATAACTTCTTTTAATATGGCCAACTGTTGTTCCATCTCCCTCATTTTCTTCCAGTCTTCTAGTTCTTCTTCCAGACACATCCCCATTTTGACAAAGTCAGTGTCCTTCAAATTCAAAATCTGAGTCTTCATGTGACTTCTCTGTATCCTATTTGCAATATCAAACCATACCGTTTGATGATCACTGGGGCTCAGGTGGGTGCCTACCCAGACATTAGACACACTATCCCCATTAGTGTGCACCAAGTCAAGTATCACACCTCCTTCATGGGTTCCATTACCATTTGTTTGAGCAGAGCCCCTTGAAAAGCATCCACTATCTCTCTACTTCTCGTAGATTCCAGAGAAGGTATTCTCCAGTCTACATTTGGCAGATTAAAATCTTCAACGACCATCACTTCTCCCTTCTTTCCCACCTTTCGGATGTCTTCGACCATATCTCTGTCCAGTTCTTACATTTGAGTCAGAGGCTTGTAGATCACACCAGTAAAAATGGATACACCATTTTTTCTTTTTTTAGAATGGTCACTACTCCATTTCCCTTGCAGTTCAGTTGCTCAGATATCGTTTTTGACATTAAAAGCTACTCCTCCTTTTTTTCTGTCCTCTTTGTCCTTCCTTAGCACGTTATAGCCACAAATGGCCATATCCAATCAGGAAAATTTGTGAACCATGTCTCCATAACAGCAACAAGGTCCAAGTCTGCCTTCACCATTAAGGCCTGCAGGTCTGGGATTTTATTGCTCAAACTATGAGTGCTTGTGGTCATAGCTTTCCAATTTTTCTCCCTTGATTTGTTGCACTTCCTAGTCACCTTTTCTGCTTTTTTGGTCTGATTGATTTTATTTTCTACTCCATCTTCCTGTATTTCTTGGGGTGACATGCCAATTTCATTGGTCACCTCCTGCCACCCTCATTCTCTAGTTTAAATGTTTGATAATGAATGACCTGAATTTCTCACTTAGCATCCTTCCTCCTGATACAGGCAAATGTAGGCTGTCCTTACCATAGAGCTTTTCACTGCTCCATAAATGTCCCCAGCCTCCAATATATCCAAAACTGCTTTTTGTACACCAGGTTTTGAGCCAGAAATTGAAATTATCTATATGGCAGAACCTCTCTTTTCCCTTTCCATGAACAGGCAATAGTCTTTGTACGTTTCTTATCTTCTTCCCTAGATTCTAGAAATCTTTCTGTACTTACCATCTCTATTGAGGTCATTGGTCCTCAGATGGATGATAACATTAATATCAATGTTCCTACTTTCTTCTACAATGGCTTTGACTATCTGGTTTGCATCTCTCTGCTAGCTGAAGATCCTGGAAGGCATTTAACTGTTGTCACCATCAAAATGTACTCCCAAATTGGTTTCTCTGATGACTGAATCTCCTAATAGAAGAAGCTTTCTTTTATGATATTTGATCCTGTTCAAAGACTTCTGGGTTCATTGTGTGTCTTCTCTTTCAGACATCATTTCAAATTTTATTGCTGGGGATTCATTTTCCAATGCAGAAAAGACATTATGTAGGGGTACCAGTGGGAAGAGTGGGTGTCTCTTTATTACAGGCCTTATTTTGCCAGAGCCCACGGTTATACAATTAGTCCTATGTTTCAGAATCCTGGATGTCTGACAACTCTGTGGGAGTGGGGGTTGATACACAGTATGCTGCAAAGTTGGGGAAATTGAAAGTTTCTTTGTTGTGTCTTGTTCTACCAAAGCCCACTGTAAACCATTTTTTCCTGGGTTTCTGAATTCTCTGTGGGAGATGGTGAGAGATACAGGATGGTTCAATGAAGGGGAGGGTTAACTGAAATCTGGACAATTCCTCTCTCAGATGAGTCAGCTTATGAGTGCCAATGTTCTGGGACATGAGTTCAAAAGCACTAAGAAATAAAAAAGGACAAACTGAGGAATGCTGAATCTGTCTTGGTGACTTTAACAGCTGATGGAGGTGAGTAAAGCCTAACAGCAATCTCAGAAGAAATGGTGACACAGATTTCTAAAAATGAAATAGCAGTTCACAATGAAAGGCTGATGAAAGTTCAAGTGGACATAGAAGACATAAAAGAGGGTCTGGAAGGGCACTCGAAAATACTAGAGACTGCTGAACATAGAATCATCTCACAGGGGAACACAGAACTGCACAATTAGAATGACAAGTTGCTGAATTGCAGACACTGGACACAAGACTCTTAGAATGAGCAGAAGACCAAAAGAACAAGCTCTGTATCATTGGGTTCCCCGAATCAGTAAAGAATGCTGAGCTACAAGGCATAATAGAAAACTGGATGCCACAGGAGATGAGTCTGACGACAGCAGGAGAAAGGCTGAGCTTTGAGTGCACGCACCTCAAAGACATGAGAGCTGACAGAGAAAATCAGCTGTGACCATGTTGGCAAAAATTCTGAGTTGGGCAAACAAAAAATTTTAAGAGTGCATCAAGTAGTTAAGGAGCCACAAAGTCTTGCTGTTCAATTACTACTTGGTGCATGTGGCTGTGCAGCCTCAGAGAGACATGGCACAGTTCTGTACAGAACTATACAACTATGTACTTTCCTGTATCCTGTAAAAATAAGGTCGCAACATCAAGGGAATGTGTGCATTCTAACAAAAATGAGAGAAGTAGAAGAGTTAATTTCTGTGTTGAACAATAATACAGTGTCATTTTTTTTTTTTTTTGGTAAAGCAGTAAGTTTATGTACTATTGAGGCAAATCTTTTCTCTTATTGGGAATACAACAGATGCAACAATGGTGAGCAAGTTCAGCAACTGGCACCCTTGTTATTAACTGTTTGGGCTTAGAAAAGGCCTGGTGTGATTCTTACAGCTGCTTACAGTTGTAAGAATTCAGCACTTGCCTTGTTAAGGAGTTAAGGCTGCACTCTTACATTTCAGGCAGCATCATTATAACATGCTAATACAGGAATCACAGCAAGTTAATGTTAGAGACACACTTATTTTATGATAGCAGAAAGCTTTTTGAACTTTCAGATTTTTTCCAGAGTTTGGGCCCTGAGCTCCTTCAATGTTGGAAATGGTATTGTGATGAAATACAAGACATATATCTAGGAAACTATAAATATAAAAAAAAAGTCTTGCTGTTATTGAAATGTTGGGAGTAGTAGTAGGAGGAGAGGACCTGCTTGGGCACACCCCAGCATGGGAGGTAGAAATATTGGGATGTTGATGCCTTGGGGAGCCAGGGTACAGTATGATGTGGTTTGATAGTATGGTGTGTTTTGCAGGGTTGATGGTGTTTATGTGTTTATTTATTTATTTATTTAGCATTTTTCTATACCGACTTTCCAATAACAGAATTACTGATCAATTCGGTTTACATTTTAAACAATAACAACAATGACAAGTAAATGTCTTACAATGAACAGGTCGAATTAACTTGGATTAAGATATATGGGGGTGATAACATAATTAACATGTACGGAGCCTAATATAGGCTAGAGGTTGGGTTTTGAATCTGTTTCAGGAAGCAATCTACAGTTATACGATGGTGACCAATATGTGACCAGGCTGAGTGGAGGTGTGGAACATCTGAATAACATTTCCTGTCCTGAGGGTTTAGGCTGGGGAGCCTCTGGGATGCTTTTCATTACAAGTAACTGAGCTGCCTCCACAATGCTAGAGGTGGATAAGTGAAAGCAGAGGGAGGCACTATGGTAAGAGTTAATGTTATTACTCAAAATGTAGATGGTATCCTTTTACCAATGAAATGGAAAAAGCTGCTAAATATATGTTCAAGAGGCTGAAGTCACATTTAGTTTTTCTCCAAGAGACATTTCTTTCAGATGCAAAACATACTAAGCCACAATAAGACTGTGTGAGACTGTTAAGCTTCGTGGGTTTCGTGGACCCTTGGCCCGAGGTGGAGGTTAATGCTACCTGAGGGGATTGACCCACAGGTCCCCACTGTTGGGAGGTGAAGTCAGCTGCAGCAGGGACACGACATAGTTCTGTAGAGTGAGAACGTCCTGCGTCACTGCCACGTGATCGCAGCTACCTGTGCTGAGAAATACTGTGAGGCGCCCCGAGGAGCGGCACAGAAAGGCACAGTCTGAAGGAGTCAAAGTACTGTAGGCAGGGCTGAAGGTAAGATGTACTGGAGAGGGAAGCTCCAAGGCAGAGGTGCGCTGGGCAGGCCCCGAGGAGCAGGGAGCACAGAGACAGGATCACTGAGGGAGAAATGCAGAGACTGTCCCGAGCGGCGGGTTCAGCAGTGCAACAGTGTCTCTGGTGATAAAGTAGGGGCTGCCCTGAGGAGCGGGGAAGTGCAGAGTAATAGTCTCCGGTGTAGTGACGTAGACTGCCCTGAGTAGCCGGGAGCGTAGAGTAAGGTCACTGGTATAATAACGTGGAGACTGTCCCGAGGAGCGGGATAGCGTATAGTCAGCCTCCGGTGTAGCAGGGTGAAGGCTACACCAAGGAATGGGGAAGCTTAGAGGTGGAATCTCTAGAGGCAGTGCTGAGGTAACTCCGAGGGTCGGAGAAGCGAGTAGGCAGGATCTCTGGTGAGGAGCGCAAGGGCTAGCCCGAGGAGCGGGGAAGGGCAAACAGGCCCCTGAGGAGCGGGTGCCCAAGCCAGAGTCCAGATCAGCAAATAATCCAAGGCAGGAACCACGGGTCTGGAGAGACAGGAAAAAGAACCAGTGAGGCGAAGGAACTCGTTGCCAAGTCAGTTTGCATAGGCCAAGGGAGGTGCTTAAATATTCCATGGTGATGATGTCATCAGTAGGAGACGGTCCAGGGATTACCACCAATGGTCCTTTAAATAGAGCAAAGATGGCACGTGTGCGCCTAGGATGGCCCAGAGTTGGAGCGTGGGCCAGCAGTGTCCCAGCCACCCTGCGTAGCTGAGAGAACCAGGAACAGTATGGCGACAATGGCTGGCCAGAGCCGTGAGTTCCCCTGAAGTGGAGGGCCAGGCATGGCAAGATATGAGTTGGGTCGGCCGCGGCCGAAGGTCATAACAGAGGCAATGCTCTTATTCCTCTTTTTCTCAGTGCCATAAAGGCATTGCAACTATAATTCATAAGCAACTTCCCTTTCAGAAAGAAAACAGTTTTAAGATGAGGAAGGTATGTATATAATTTTGATGGGGTCCATGTTTAATCAAAAATTGGCTCTTTGTAAGATTTACACACCAAATATATATGTTCACTCCTTTTTCAAATCGATAGTGAAGATCTTGTTGGAATTCCCAGAGTATCTAACCATTATGGGGAGACTTCAATGTGGTAGAGGATCGGGCTTTGGAATGTAAACCCCTTAAGGACTGCAAATATGAAGGAAGAGACTATGGGCGTCAATTTCGTATTAGAGTAATTAGGCACACTGGATATATGGCATGTTCTCTAACTTGGCGACATGGACTATTCATTTTACTCCAATCCACAAAACACCTACTACAGGCTTGATTTTATACTCTTAGCAGAAAGTCTCTTTCCTAAAGTGTTAGATTCAGAAATAGACACTCTCTCTATATCCGATCCTGCACCAGTCAAAATGGGAAGTAAAAATAGGGGGCTCCCTGCAAAAAGTGTTTATGTGGCAAACGAGCCCTAACCTGTATCATGATGACACCTTTCACAAATACCTGCAAGATGCCTGGAAAGACTATGAGGCCAATAATGACCTACTTCACACATCTCCCTCTCTAATATGGAACGCAGGAAAAGCAGTGATGAGGGGGGGGGGGGGGGCACATAATAGCCAATACAGAAAAGCAAAACAGGATTAGAACTGCAGAAATTATCAGGAGGCGCAAGACTAATATATAGAAACATATAGAAACATAGAAATGACGGCAGAAGAAGACCAAACGGCCCATCCAGTCTGCCCAGCAAGCTTTCGCACTTTTTTTTCTCTCACATACTTATCTGTTTCTCTTGGCTCTTAGTAACCTTTTTTATTCTATTTCCCTTCCACCCCCGCCATTAATGTAGAGAGCAGTGCTGGACCTGCATCTAAGTAAAATAGCTTAATTTAGTTAGGGGTATTAACCACCGCAATAAGCAAGCTACACCCATGCTTATCTGTTTATCCAGACTATGTATGACACAGTGGAGCCATTTCTGTCTCACGCATCACACTCCTGCTTGGTGGAAATGGATCTATGCTCCAGAGCATCCCGCACTCATACGGCAAAACGTGTCATCTTGAAAAGGATGGCTCTTCCGAAGGCTCTACTCGAGCCCTCCTTTTTTTCACCTTTTAGAAAAACTTGTGCTTATCTGGGGAGAGACAAACTTTTGTACTGTAAACCAATGAGGTAGGTATTCAGTGGGGCCGGCAAGCAGGAAACACACCTGAGTAGTTGAAGTCGGATATTCGGCAGAACATACGTGCATAAACATTCCGTTGAATACATGCAGCTAACGGTATCCAGCAAACTCTGGGACAGTTATTTCTCAGACCAGAGTTATCCAGTAGCTCACTGGCTAAAGTTTAGCCCCGCCCCTGGAAGATCTTCCCCCCCGCCTCTTTCCAGCCAGTTTATTTTTGACCTGATAATATGCTACTTAGATAAAATGTAGCCGGGGCATGGTGGAAATATTTAAATCTTGGCTTTGGTGTCTAAACACTATTAAAATAAAGGGTAAGAAACGCAGATTACTGAGCATGGTGTGAGTAATGGGAAAAGTGAGGGTGGGCCGTCCAGTTATCCTCCAGCACGAGCAGAGATAAGCCAGTTCTGTCCTCAGCATCTCCACCAGCATTCGATTATCCAGGGCCAGATAGAAGTGGTGCTGATCCGTAAACTGAGGTGTAAAGGTAAAGGTCTGATCCCTTATCAAGTACAGCTTGGATGTCCCAAGGACACCTATGTGTCTATATGGCCGTCCGCTCAGCTTCATATTCTTGTTATAACCTAGTTTTGCTCTGCAGAGAACAAGCAAAAGGTAACTCAAGCAAAAATCATGTATAACAGTCTCTTATTTTAAAGACTGCAAACCCTGTTGCGTGTGCCGGCCGCAGCAGACCCGTGGCCCGGCCCCCTCACCTCTCTTCGCCAAATCCAGCGTCTAGTTCCACATCTTTGGCGGCGGTGGGCTGCCGGCTCTGTCCTCGGGCCACCCCCGGTGCTCCAGCTTCTGCTACAAGCTTCTGTGTTCTGCAACGGGCCTCTCCGCATGGCCCGCGGAGAGACGCCACCGTTCAGCGCCGCGCCCCTCCCTAGGCGCTGGCATCACTGTCTCTTATGAAGGGCCCACAGCGGGAACTTGGCAGCGGCCCCAGATGATGACGTCGCCGAAGCTCCAGTACTTAAGGCCAGGCTCAGCTCCTGATAGTCGCCTTTGCAACAGGTCTCCATGCTGGTTGTGTACTTCGTTGACTCCTGGTGATTCTCCTGCGTACCTGATCCCTGCAAGTTCCAGTTCCTGTTCTTTTGTTCCTGATTCCTAGCCCTTCTTCGAATTGATTTCTTGGACACGACCTCTGCCTTGCCTGACTACGCTACTGATCCTCTCCAAGCCCGGACCTCTGCATTGCCTGACTACGCTACTGATCCTCTCCAAGCCCGGACCTCTGCATTGCCTGACTACGCTACTGATCCTCTCCAAGCCCGGACCTCTGCATTGCCTGACTACGCCTTTGATCTTCTCCTCACTCAGAATTCAGCCTTGCCTTGCCACCGCTCTTTGATTGCCGCCAGCCCTGACCTCAGTTTGCTCTATGACGCCTCTTCAGTCTACGTCCTGGACTTGGCCTATTCAGGCTTCGGCCTGTTCTTGCTCGAGCGCCCCTGTCTGACTTTGGTTCTATTGGCGCCCGGGTCTCTGGGATTCCGTCTTGTCCAGTACAGACTTCCCAGACTTGCTGTTGCTACCACTGGGCTGACCTCTCTACCTTTCCATTGACAATGACGACCACCTAAGCCCAGCTGGCCCCGGCACTCAAAGGCTCAACCCGCGGGGAACGAGGGCTAGTATTGTTGAAGCGCCAGCCGGCCTCTGTCCATCAGCCACTCCGCCTGCCGACGGTGGGGACCCGTAGGATCGTTCCTACGGGTAGCGTCAACCCCACCTCGGCCCAAGGGTCCACCTCCGGTGCAACAAAGCCACTGTGCTTTTTTCAATATAAGCTGTACAAATCTGGAAAGAAGGTGAGTAAGTTTTTGGCCAATTTAGTAAAAGTAAAAAAGGCAAAGGTCAGTTATATTAAGCATAAAGGAGAAAAGGAGTGAGGTACAGACTGAAGCCCCAGGAATAGTGCAGTGCTTTATAGACTATTATAAGAAATTATACACCATACATGCAGCAAATGTGGCTCAACAAGAACAGTATTTTTGTAGGTTTCTCTTCGCCGCAGGCTGTGAAGGAAAAGCTAAACAACTTAAATATGCCTATTCAAAACTCCAACACCTTAAACAGGGAAAGATGGTGTGAATATATGGTCTAGGGACAGAATTCTATAAAATATTAAAATTATCAGTACTCTCTCCTATAGCAAAGTTTTACAATTATCTTACTCAAAAAGTGTTGCCTTCTGATTTAAATCAATCAGTAATAGTGGTATTGCCAAAAAAAAAAAAAAGAACAAAAACCCCCTGGACAGTAGTTCCTATCACCCTATTTCCTTAATCAACATCAATTTAAAGATTTTTGCTGCCATTCTTGTGAACAGGCTTAATACTGTTCTGCCAGAGTTAGTGCACCCCAATCGAATGAGATTTGTAAAGGGAACACATGGTGTAAAAAATGTACTCAGGCTGAATGCGGCACTAAGTCAATCCAGTAATTGAGAGGCTATGTTTCTTAGTTTAAATGCTGAAAAAGCTTTTGACTATTTTCTAGGAATATGTGCTCTGGGTGCTAGAGAAGTATCGGTTGCACAGTGAGATGCTAGTGTGGCTTAAACAGTTATATAATAACCCGTCTGCACGCCTTCTTTTGAATGGCACCATTACCTCCAGTTTCATTCTGAAGCAGGATGCCCCCTTTTGCCCTTATTATTTCTAGTAGCCATGGAACCTTTGGCGATAAAAGCCTCAATTGCTAGCAGCATATAGTAGTTTAAAGATTGCGATAGAGTTTTTGCCTTCACCCGTCTGGCAGGCAAGTTCTGTAATAGCTAGAATTCTTAACTGAAATGTAGGTGGCTCATTTAGCTGGATCTGTCTTCAAGATATGCAGGGGCCTTGGGATTCTCACTAGCAATCAGCCCGATACCGTAAAACCGCGGGAGAGCGGACGAACGCCCGCTCTCCCGGCGCACGCACCGGACCTTCGCCGGTGCGAGCTATCCAGTATGCTCCAGCATGCAAATTAGGCGACGCGGTGCAAACGAGGGAAAGGAGGCGCTAGGGACACTAGCGCGTCCCTAGCGCCTCCTTTTGGCCTGGAGCGGCGGCTGTCAGCGGGTTTGACAGCCAACGCTCAATTTTGCCGGCGTCGGTTCTCGAGCCCGCTGACAGCCACGGGCTCGGAAACCGGACGCCGGCAAAATTGAGCGTCCGGTTTTCGGCCTGACAGCCGCGGGCCGAATTCAAATTTTTTATTTTTTTTTTACTTTTTTTTACTTTTGGGGACCTCCGACTTAATATCGCTATGATATTAAGTCGGAGGGTGCACAGAAAAGCAGTTTTTACTGCTTTTCTGTGCACTTTCCTGGCGCCGGAAGAAATTAGCGCCGACCTTTGGGTCGGCGCTAATTTCTTAGAGTAAAATGTGCGGCTTGGCTGCACATTTTACTTACTGGATCCCGCGCGCATACCTAATAGGGCCATCAACATGCATTTGCATGTTGAGGGCGCTATTAGGTGCCGCGGGTGGGCCGCGTGTTTTCCTCCCCTTACTGAATAAGGGGTAAGGGAAAACACGCGTCCAGAGCAGGCTGACAGTGCGCTCCGATGGAGCACACTTTACTGTATCGACCTGAATGGTAGCTACTTAAATTAGATTGTGCTGACAGAATCAAACCAGCAGTTGGGTCTGTCTGGCAGGCTGCAAGTTCTGAAACTAACTGGAACTCCTAGTGGAAATGCAGGTGCTTACATATATGGGTCTGGCTGACTGGCTCTGCAGCTGGATGTCTGGGTAAAGACCATAGTAGCACTGCTAGCTCTATAGATTATTACAGAGCCTTGGGATAAAGCATGGGAAAGATGGGTGCTGGAGGGAATTAAATGGGGATTTTGTATGGTCTTCCATGCAATATGGTAGAGCACAGAGGAGGAAGGCAAAAAATACTGTCCAGGATAAGGAAAAATCTTGCAGGTGGCTGGCAGCTGGGATGTATCCTTAGCAGCGAGGACAGAATAACTAGGCAGACTGGACGGACCATCACTTACTGTATCCTAAGTAACTCAATTTAAAAACCAGTCAGAAATTGGAACTCACATTCTCTCACAGAAAGCAGGAAACGAGCTGAGCTCAGATTTATTCTTAATTCTAATCAATCAGCACTTAGGCCTAGATTCATCAAAATGCTATAATTTTCACATGGATAATGCCAGCAATAAGAAAAAAGGGTGTGTGGCTATGAAAATTTTAGAATTACCACGAAGTGGAGGGAGAAAGCGAGAGAGAGAGAGACTCTTTATAAGGCCTTCATAGTAGTCAACTATTTATATCACTATAGGAGGGCTGGCTAATAACTATCAAGCTAGGGCGAGAGAACATTGAGGAAATCTCCATCTTTGTGAGACTTTCCTCACTCCAAATGATGTCAAATCTTCACTGATGTGTACTGTGTTGTTCGTACGTCTCACTCTGCATGTAAGACAGTCCTAAAACACTACACCTCCACCAAAACCTCACCTCAAGTTACTAGCTGGCCCTCCCATACTGATATAAATAGTTTTACTACTATGAAGGTCTTATAAAGAGGTGTTCTCTCTCAACAAAATTTGCAATCTATATTGCACAGCTTAATGTCTCATTACACTATCATACAGTTCAATAATTCCCCTCCTTTTCATTAAGCCCACCCCAACTCCTCCCCTTTCAATAAATTTGCATTTCACGCTGAGTTAAATATCACGGGCATTAACACACTTTGATGAATGACCCTGTTAGTTTGAAATAGCCAGTCAAGGCCCTCCACTATAAGACAAAGTTTGCAACTCCCACCTTCTACTCTTAGAAACACTTTCTTTTTAAACTAGGAAATCAAAGTTTTTTTTGCAGAAGCAGAAACACTATATAAGATAAATTTAACAAACATATGAATAAAAGAACTTTGGCCTCAATTCTGTTATCCTGTCTCCAAGATGGTTACATAAATGTTTTTGGGGGTTTTTTTGTGTATGCACATCATTTTGAGATGCAGGGTTGTCACAGAATATGCTATATAGTATAATCAGTATAAATTTAAACTCCTTTTTCAAGGCTGAGGTTCACCAATCTGGCAAACAGGAACTGTGTGAATGTTTACAATTCTAGGAAATATCATTTGTCATTTGATCTGTATAACAAAATCATAGATTATAAACAAAAAAGCATGGCAGAATGACATGTGTAAATAAAATTTCTAAATACTCAGCCAAGCCTCAAAGAAAATGGTCAAAATGAGCTCAACTCAAAAAGCTGGCAAATAAATTGTATATTTTCTTTACCTAACATTTCACGAATTTCACTGTACTTCAGCCTAGTCAGGAAGCAGCTGTGATGAGAACATGTGCCTAGTTTCATGCTGTAAACTCACTACTTACCTTTTCTTCATGACCAACACCACTCCCAGAAATATGATGACAAACAGCAGGATCCCAGCAATGCCCCCAGCAATTTTAACAGTATGATCTGTCTGGTTTTCTGGTTCTGGATCCGGTTTCCGAGTTGCTGCTCCTAGTGCAACAAAAAAACAAAAACAAACAAAAAAAAACCCCCAGTAAATTTAGAAATAAATAAAATTAAGACATTTAAACCTTTTTTAAAATTTTGACACATTTAGCATAGTAATGAGACAGATTTGTCAACAGCTGCACTTTGAATATATATTTTTTCAAACAGTTTTCATAATAATTGATAAGAATATAATTGTTCATAGTCTTAAAATTTTGCCAAACCACAACATATGTTGCACTAATACTCCATGTAAGACTTTTTTTTTTTTTTTTTAATTAGAGAGACTCACTGGCACAAAATTTACCATGTTTTCTCTGTTGGTTTCTTATTCTTCTTGCTACTGTAAACCTTCCTAATATACAATAACTATCCTGAGTTTTTATCTACATTTGCTTTGCTGTACCATTTTTCCTCAATTATTTTTCATGAATAAAGCAGTAATTCCTTAGCATATTAGCTCTAACACCTGGAAAAGAGAGATAAGCTCATTTAGTGTGTATTTTACCAGCAATTGTTTTTTGACACAATGGACTTTTTTTTTTGCCTCTGGAAATCTAAATCTAGGTCACATCTGGTAGGCAAAAGACTCTTTCTGAGCAATGCATTCACAAAGTGGGAAGTAGCTGATGATCACACCACTGGCATCCACATTTAATATCTGTTTAAATGAGATAATCAGTGGCCTGCAGTGGCTACTGTTTTAGCTTTTCCAGATTTCCCATTTGCAAAACATCATTTGTACTGTTTACAGCATAATGTGATGGAACGTCAAATCCTTGTCTGATGAAATATCCATCTCTGCCACTAAATGAGTTCAGGATGAAAAATGTATGGTAGGGAAGCAATGCTCAATACATTAAATCAAGTCTTTTCTTTTTTCTTCTTTAAAAGATGTTTTCTTTTTAAACATCAAAATGTGATATCAATTGGGATGTTACATAAGCTGAATAGGGTAGACAAATGGTCTCGAAAATGGGAATTTATTTCTAAATTTCCCTGCATCTCTTTGCCATGGTGATATGCAATTACATTTCTATTTTTCAGTACCTTGATGAGCACACACCAACCTGGACTGAAAGAAGGAAAAAGACTTGTGAACCTGTCCCTGCGTTTTTTACGCTCTAGGAATTCTACCTGTGGTAGGAGTTTCAAAGGGTTACAAAAGAGCCATATTTTATCTCCCGTCGGTCTACACAAGAATTTGTTTTCAGTAATACATTTATTTCTCTTTCATTAGAGAATGAGCTGTCACGTTAATGCTGCAGAGGCACGGAATGAAGAGAACTTGTCTACAGCTCTCAAAGCAAATGTATGATAACATCTATGCACCTCACTTACATCTGTCAAAGCATAGTATGGTCTCCAAATGTCTAAGCTTCTAAAGAGAATCATGCCTACGGATCGCCTTGATGTGAGAAAAGCATGATTTTAATATAGCCAAGGAATAATTATGTAGTAATGATCCAGTGTGAAGGGCATTTTCTTGCCTTTAGGAATATTCTCTTATGTGTATCTGTATAGTTCTACTTATATTTGGTAGTGATATATAAATGATTAATAGCTGTAATAGTTAATGCCTTGGTGGAGGGGTTTAGAAGCACAAGCATATTCAACAGGGAATTAGTAATAGGAAATTCTTAGCCTTGTGGGGCAATAGCTATTGATATATAAGTCCTACTAGAGTTTTTAAAATTTCAGCAAAGCCAGAAAATCGTTTTGATTTAAAAATTGCTTCATGACTCTCATGATCAACATTATTCTATATTTACTTAATATGTGGCTACTGCACGGAGCGGCAGTAGCCACAGAGGCATTCACGGAGCGGGATGCCAGTGGCCAGTGGTTGGTGTTTCACCTTCACGGAGCGGAAGGATGGAGGGCTGGCATCTCCAAATTAAAAAACAAAAAACAAAACCCAGGGGAGGGTAAGAGTATGTAAAATTAACGGAGAGTTCAAAGGCTATAGGTATTACCAATTATTAGGCTTATTCAATATTTGTTGATAGTTAATGTGGCTTTCAATGCATACTTCACTTTCAATGCATATACAGCATAGCTCTCTGCTTCAACAGCAGGGGAGAAGAAAAACATACTTCACGCATATCCAGCATAGCTCTCTGCTTCAACGGCAGGGGAGAAGAAAATCAACCAATAAGGGCTGAATAACATAGTCTGGGTAAACAAATAAGTATGGGTGTAGCTTGCTTATTGCAGCGGTAACTACCCCTAACTAATCAAGCTTGATATTTCACTTGGATGCAGCTCCATCACTGCTCTCTACATTAATGGTGGGGGTGGAAGGGAAATAGAACCAAAGGTTACTAAGAGCCAAGAGAAACAGATAAGCATGAGAAAAAAGAAGTGTGAAGCTTGCTGGGCAGACTGGATGGGCCGATTGGTCTTCTTCTGCCGTCATTTCTATGTTTCTATGAAATCTTTACTAGTGATTTAGTGAACCACTGTAATAAAAGAATATGGGGCATAGGCTAATCAGAATGTGAGACTCCTGTCCCAGCATTCTGGGCCAATCCTATGAGTTTTATAATTATGGAAAACTAGATTTCCACAGGTAATAACAGTGTTTGACATGCATAAAAACATAAGATATGCCATACTGGGTCAGATCAAGGGTCCATCAAGCCCAGTATACTGTTTTTATTTATTTATTTAGAGTTTTTCTATACCGGCATTCGTGATTAAGAATCACATCATGCCGGTTTACATATAACAAGGGGGTGTGAACACAGAAACGGAACATTAATAAGTACAAAGAGTTCATAAAGTTACATTACAACAAGGTTCATATAACTGGGGAGAGAATTAAAGTAAGATTTTAACAGTGACCAATCCAAGTCACAAGTACATGGCAAGTACCTAAATATTAAGGGGTAGATTTTAAGAAACACTCCAATTTTATAACATATGCATGTTGCCCCTCGCAGGTTATAAAATACAATATTTGTGCACACATGTGTGCCTGATTTAATATCAACACACACATGTGCGGGTGGGTAGCGTCTCACGTGCACAAGGGAAGATTTTTTAAAAATACGCGCGGCGACATGAGTAGGCCTTTCCCAGTTCCCTTACAGTCCGTTCCAAGTAAGGAACTTATGTGTTCCTTCGAACAGCAGTAAGTTCCATGCGCCAGCCAGCTGCTGACACGTGCTTCTCTGGTATATCTCTTTTTCCTCATCACAAATAAATGATCCATAGTCCGTAAAAATTTATTAACCCAATTTCTCACCCAGAGCTATAGCCAATCGCTCAAAAGACTTACAATATAACTATGATTTTATAAGCTATGGTTTTTACCCTGTTCACTCTTATCCTAGTTCACTCCCCTGTTTTAATGTAATTGCATTCTTACATGCCTGTTATTGTTCTAATGTAAACCAAAATGATGTGAAACTCTGCTACATGAATTGCGGTATATAAAAATGGTAAATAAATAAATAAATACATAAATAAATAGGGCCTAATGGCTGCTCTCCTAGTCAGCCCCCGCCCCACATAAGACTCTGCCCTCCTGGCCCACCCCTTTCACCAAGCCTTGCACTTCTGCGTGTATCGGGAGATATGCGCATAGCCGGGCTGTTTTTAAAATGCGTTTCGTGCATGCATGGCCCGGCCACATGCGTATCCCCCAGTTTTTACACACGCTGGGCTTTCAAAATTTGGGCATAAATAGATCCCATGCTACTAAGGCTGGCAACAAACATTGGCTTTCCCTATTGATTAATAGCAGTTTATGGACTTCTCCAAAACCTTTTTAAACCCAGCTACACTAACTGCCTTAACCACATCCTCTGACAATGAATTCCAGAGCTTAACTGTGCATTGAGTGAGAAAGAATTTTCTCTGATTTGTTTTAAATGTGCTACTTGCTAACATCATGGAGTGCCCTCTAGTCTTATATTATCCAAAAGAAGACTTCATACTACATGATTTCTTGAGGATTAGGAAGTACAGAGAATAGAACCCTTGCCACACTCCCGAGGAGGGATTGCTTTGATAGACCACTGCAAGGAGCAACTCTTTTTCCAGCTGCCTGTGGGTAGATTGGTTGGAGTTGAAGACTGTAATCTGTCAAGTCAGAAGAGAGAAGCATAAGCAATAGCCATACGCAACAAATTTTAGGACCCACTGGTCCCTGGTGATCCAATGCCATTCCATGAAGAAGGACTGCACCCTTCTCACTAGAAGTGGAGCACAAGGATATCTAAATTTGGCCTTAGGTTTAGGCTGCAACTGCTGTTGAGTTCTTGGTTGATGCCTTTCCCTCTGTAATCTATTAGGAAGCAGCTACTTCTGCAGAAGAGCGGGTGGGGTCTGATTGTGCTGAAAAGTGGAAAGGACATCCTTTGAAGAATGAATGGTTCTAAGAGTACTGACTGTGGGTTGGAGTGAGGTGCCCCCCCCCACCCCACCCCCCACTGCCAATAATAACTGCAGGGTGAACTGATGCTCCTTGATCAGAGTAAATGCCTTGTCGACAAACAAGTTGTCCCCTGTAGAGGTCACGTCCACAAGGCGGTCATACACATCCTCCAGAAGGCCACTCACTCTCAAATATACATGCCTTTGAGCTTCAGTGGTAGTAGCCAAGGTCCTGGACATGGTATCAAAAGGTTTGTGCACAGAGTGAATAAGATGTTTTCCACATTCTTCCACATTCTCCACTACATGATAATTGTTCTGGGTCTGCCAGGCTTTAACAACTGGACATAGTTGTGCAGGCCCAGACAGCATGTGTGTCAGTGATGGACATCCGATGCCCATTAATATTGGCACTGAATCTGCTGACTGCAAGGTCTTAGACTTAAGCTGATCCATAGTTTGATTTTGGCAGTGGCAAAAAAGGAAATATGCAACAAGACAAGGCAGGTCAACAAAACAAGGCCCAAAATTGAAAAAAAATAAGAAAGTGACTGGGACATGTCTGTGTGGTAGCTAGAATGAAGAAAGAATGAGGGGCTCATGAGTAGCGTGCATGCGCGGGAGATCTTGCACATGCTCAGTAAATTCTTTACTGATCTCTGATGGGTCTGCATCAACGCCATCAGATGATATCACCCATGTGTTATGGCTAGTTCATGTTTGCTTGTTGACAGAAAATGTGCTGAATGTTTGTAACAGAACAATTTTATGGCCATGTACCTGGTCTCTGTCAGTTATACTGCAAAAATATAAAATAAAAATTATCTTTGATTCTAAAAGAAAAACAAATACAAAGCACTGGGATGGTTTGGATTCAGCAAATATTTTAGAGATTTAAGAGACTTTAGGTTTGGCAAACTGCTGTATACTTTGTATTTATTGTAGGAAAATCTTAATTTCCTAAAATTAAAAATAATAAATATTTACATATATCAAGATATTTAAACATCAACAAGTACAGCATTTACTGAAATCTTAAACTAGAGATGTGTTCTGTTTTACAAAATAGTGACAATAAAAAATATAATATATTAGTTACTTTCATTATTAGTGCAGATTGCAAAGTACTAATAATACTAGAGTAGACTAAAAATAATTTAGGAATAGCAGACTCACTATATTATGTCACAGTATTCTATGCACACAATTTTAGTTGTCATTAGTTATGTACAGAAGAAAAAGAATTTGCAATATTGGTCACACGTACATATACTGAATGGCTTCTGTTTTCATCACAGACAACCTCCACACGTCTCTCTTTCACACATACAGCCTTTTCTGGTGTGTCTCTCAAACTCCATCTTTGTCTCGCTTAATCTCTCACACATGCAGCCTCTGACTACCTCTTGCACACATACATAACCTCTGTCTAACAATGTGCCGTTTGTACTGTCAACACAGTCAATTATGACAGGGCTTCAATAGCAGTTTCCTGTACATTTTGTTGAATACATTGCAAGGAAATAAAGGTTAACAAAAAAAAAATAAATTAAGGTGCTATCTTTTTATTGGACTAACTTAATACATCTCTTGACTAGATTTCCAGAATTAATGCTCCCTTCCCTCATGCCCAAATAGAATGAGCAAAGATGATATTGCCATTGTTGGGATCCATTTTGAGTGGCGCCGATGGCCATGTGACAGGGGCTGACCAATGGCACCGGTAGCCCCTGTCACATAGTAGGTCAAAGGCTATCGGCGCCATTTTGAATACCGGCAGCTGAGGGTGTGAGTGCAGGAGATGGCTCCCGGACCCCCCACTGGACCACCAGGGAGTTTTGGTAAGTCTTGGGGGGTCAGGAGGGTGGGGAGTTTGTTTAAATTGGCTCCTTTAGGCGGCCAAATAATTCGGCGAAGATTCGTTGTATTCGTGGGGAATCATGCTACTTTTCGCTTCCCCACGAATACAACGAATATGGCCCTATACATTGCGGATTCCCAATTCATAGGGAACGAATGCATACCCCTACAGGAGAGGCAAGTCCCTGTAGAGCACGCACGCTGGCCCCCAAGGAGCAGGTAGCAGGCAGGGTCCAGAGTCCAAGAATGTCCAGTAGCATCACCATAGGATCACGGAGACAGGAGCTCATAGAGAGGTAATGGAACTCGTTGTCAAGTTGGCTACCTGAGGGCGAAGGTGGAACTTAAGAACCCTGATCCAATGACATTATCAATCAAGGATGCCCCTGAGGTTCCGGCTGAAGAGGCTTCAAAAGAGGGCCCGGTGGCGCGCGCACGCCTAAGAAGGCCCAGAGTTGGTGTGGATGGCAGCACCGTCTCGATCGCCACGAAGAGCCATGGGGAACGTGGCGGCGAAGTCTAGCCCACGCTGTGAGCAGGCCCGGAGAGGGAAGCAGGATGGTGCAGGACAGAGAGTAGATGCGGTTGCAGCCATCTGCGACCGATGGTCATAACAGTAGTGACCTTGATGGAGTGCAAGTTTTCAAAAGAAACCATGTGGAAATAATTAAAAATAAAAAGTTCCACCCTGGGGTTGCAGATCATTGGGAAAAGTGTGATTCAGCCCTACACACCCACCCTGGAAGCATGGGCACAGAGATTCTGTTATCTTATCTCATATTTCACCCATTCTACATTGAGGGGATGTGGAGAAAACTCAAAACAAAAAAGGAGTGGGAGGGACTTTATTCAGGGGGTTAATCTGGGAAAGAAGTAGCTTGCTTATCAGAGTAATGGGCTACAAACCAAGGTTCATATCCAGCTTCACTGACATTCGTGCATCCTTGGGCAAGCCACTTATCTCCCATTGTCTCATCTACTCACTTAAATGGTAAGCTCTTTTGGAAGGGACTTATCAAATTAAATAATAAATATTGTAAACTGCCTTAAGCAATTGAAAAGCAGTCTAGAAATATAGTTCAAGGTTTCCTCTTCTCCTGCCATCTATGCTACTTTCTCCTACATGAGTGCCACTTAATGTGGTTATCCTGCTCACTAGAGACTAAGGTGGCAATAGACTGACATTCAGGAGAACCCCTGGTGAAGTTCACCAATCCAAAGCAGCATAGCCACCTCTTTTTCCTTTCCTTGGGTTGGACAACAGAAGACTATCTTGGTTGGTTGCTGGGGTGAAACCCATTCATCATCGTCATCATTTATGGCAAGCCTTTCCAGCCAAGGAGTTGAAGGCATATTATATATTGAAGTAATACCAGAAAAAATCCCATTACACCAAAGGACCACAACTAACTACTAAAATGGGAAAAGTATCAGATTTCACAGGGCTCAGAAACCTTAATCCATAGGCTGTTGCCCGCAATGGGCTTCAACCAGCATCATTCATTTGAGCATATAGTTTACCTCATATACTTTTCCAATTTATTAAAACCTCTCAACTTTATTACCAAAAAATAATTTTTATGTACTTTGTGCTTATGTTTTTACTTAAAATAACTTCCTATGGTTCAAAACCACACCAGATGCTATTGGTTCCTAACTATATACCTTCTTTTTACTTAAGAGAACAGCTATTTCAACTTATCTCTTAGGTGTAGCTCTTTATTATTCTCCGAACACCTTCTTACAACTAAAATGCTCAAATATATCCCAGACTTCCCGATACTAATAATGTTTCGGCAATTGCCGTGTCTGCTTCAGGGGATCTGAAATAATGAGTGGTTATACTAAGCTTCACTCGGCTAAATGTAGTAAGGAAACAATAGTTAGGAAGACATTTTAAGTAAAAACATAAGCACAAAGTATATAAAAATTATTTTTGTAATAAAGTTAAGCGAGGTTTTAATAAATTGGAAAAGTATATGAGGTAAACTATATGATCAAATGAATGAAGCTGGCTGCAGCCCATTGCGGGCAAGAGCCTGTGGATTGTGGTTTGTGAGCATTGTGAAATCTGATACTTTTTCCATTTTAGTAGTTAGTTGTGGTCCTCTTTGGTGTTGTGGGATTTTTTTCTGGTATTAGGACTGTTGAGCTCAGTATATTTTTATTTGACATATTGAAGTAATGACATAATACATGCTCGCAAATGTGCAAGATGCATGTAAGAAACAGTGGGGGCCGGATTTTAAAAGCCCTGCACGCGTAAATCCGGCCGGATTTACGCGCGCAGGGCACTCGTGCGCCAGCGCGCCTATTTTGCATAGGCCGCCGGCGTGCGCACAGCCCCGGGACGCGCGTAAGTCCCGGGGCTTCATAAAAGGGGCGGGGGAGGGGCGTGTCCGGGGGTGTGTCGGGGCAGTTTGGGTGGGACCGGGGGCGTGGCACCAGCAAGGGGGCGTGGTCGAGGCCTCCGGACCAGCCCCCGGGTCGGGTGATGGCGCACCAGCAGCCCGCTGGCGCACGCAGATTTACGCCTGTTTTCAGCAGGCGTAAATCTGCCAACAAAGGTAGGGGGGGTTAGATAGGGCCGGGGGGTGGGTTAGGTAGGGGAAGGGAGGGGAAGGTGCGGGGGGGGGGTGGAAAGAAAGTTCCCTCCGAGGCCGCTCCGATTTCGGAGCGGCCTCGGAGGGAACAGGCAGCGCACGCCGGGCTCGGCGCGTGCAAGTTGCACAAATGTGCACCCCCTTGCGCGCGCCGACCCCGGATTTTATAAGATACGCGCGTAGCCGCGCTTATCTTATAAAATCCAGCATACTTTTGTTCGCGCCTGGTGCGTGAACAAAAGTACGAGCTCGCGCAAATTCACAAAATCTACCCCATGGAGTTAATAATATAATATAGATGAGTAATTGTGCGGGATGTATGTTACAAGTAGTGATATTAACGTAGGAAGGCGTAACAATTCAGGAGATGTGTACAGTATACCACTGGATATATTAGCACAGCATATTCCAGCAGTTGCAGGGGATACACAGTAAGAGAAGATGCATGGATCCAGGGTATTATTATAGATGGATAGCGTGGGTAAGAGTTATCTCATATAGATAGCTTCAGGGGATCATCACTGTTTGTGGAATGAAGAATATCATGCACCTAGTCCCAATACAAGTGGTCTGTGTGCACCTCACTACCTCAAGGCTTGGTTGCTTGTGGATTTTCCTGTCTGGTTAAATGTGTAAATGGGATAGAGTCTGCTTGAGTAAGCCCCCTCCTCTCTCGTCCCCCTTACCTATATCTTGCCACCTAAGAGCTCCCAGTAGCTTGAGGGTAGAGTGCCAGCCTCCTGTCCCCGCAGACTATTTTTTTAAGGGCCATACAGATCATTTTACTTGAAAACTGGCTTAGATTTATATTATTTATTTACTTATTTATTTAGGCATTTTATATACCATCGTTTCAAAAGAAGATCACAACTGTTTAATTATTGGCGTCACATGATGATGTCCCAGTTGCGGCATATGGTTTGCATTATCAAAAAAAAGTTTACATGTGGGGAACCCTTTGAAGAAGATTGTTGGCTATCTTGGTAGTTAGTGCACCAGTGGCCCAGATTGGATTCCTACCAGTGTCATATGCTGTTTCTACAGGACTGGTTTTCTATGTGTTGGGGCTCTATCTAAAATTTACAGACTAGCACAGCTGCCTTGGGAAAACTTGCATTGCCATAAACCATTGTCTTTTCAGGTAACTTGTATGGTCTAAAACAGTTGCCTTTCCCTTTCTTGCCCCAACAGCCACAGACACCTAACACAATCAATGTTCCTGAATGGTTTTTATGAATCTCTGGATTTGCTACTGCAGCAACTGCACCTATGCTTGCAAGGCCACTGTGCCACTTTGGCAGTCCAACTGCTTGTATTGGCTTTTCTTTGCCATCAATCAACACCCCACTACTACTGATTATATGCTGTTATGTGGCCTTCTCCACTGCCATTCTATTTGTATGAGGGATGTGGGGATGAGAGGATTTGTCAAAAATTATTTTCAAGAGCAGCAATAATGCACTTGATACTGTTCATACTTCTATGTGATTGTGGCGAGCATGACTGAGCCTCAGACTTCCAGGAGACAACTGCTTTATGGGACCCCTAGATCCAGCTGCCTCTCCATTCCCCCCTTATGGCCTTGCCAATGGGAATTAAGTTTGCTGCTCCTGAGTACGCTCCTCTTGAGGAACATCTTAGTTAACTATACACTTTGCTAGGGTTATTCTCACGAAAATGTCTAAAGATAGTGGTTGGGGCATATTGTGGGACCTTTCCTCACTGACCCCAGAGCATGTAACCAGAGCATGTGTGCTCCAGCAACCTGTCACCAGTGTACTGGGTGGGAGTACAGGGAGGAGTCTGTGAGGCTTGATGGTTCATACAGCAATGTGGACCATTACATAGCCTGGAGGGCCCTTTCAGGTTCCATGTCAGCCTGGAGCATGCTGTGTAGCCTTTGTAGCCTGCATTCTCATCTTCTTGCCTCTAGCCCACCTGGTTAGTTTAAGGGTCTTGATTGACCATAGGGTCATGCTAATGTGTTGGAGGAGGAAGTTAGCAGGAGAGCATAAAAGAGGAGACTGGACAGGGCCCCAACCTCTCCCTCCTACTGCTATCTCTTGAGTTGTCCACCCATCTTTCCCAACTAGATGTCTAACTATGATAGTCATCCTCAGAAGTCATAGCAGATGAGTAAGATTGATATATCATGTGTAAGATTCTAACTAGATTAGCAAATTTTAATTATATTAGGTATGTTACTGCAAGAAACTTATGCAATGAACAAGTTGGCCAGAATATAGCATATTGTCTTGTATTTCACTTTGTATTACTCATCACATTTCACAGCAGGGGTACTCAAGACTGGGGGTGGTTAGATGTTGGGGAGGGCCTTAGTCATTCCTATTGGGAGTGGAAGACCACAACCATTGTCAAAGTATCAACTGAGGACTTCTCTAGCATGACCGGGCAGTGTACCATACTTTGGTTGTGTATGGCCCACATGTCTGGCAACTTTGCTTGGATGCAACGGGCTGCCCAGAAGCACCCAACCATGAGCTGACTTCTGGAGAGGATTGTAGCTTCACCTGCATGAGGCAAATCAAAGATTCAGGAGGCGATTATCCTGCTTATGCCCCTTGCTTGTCTGCTCCTCTCTTTTGAACCCTTTTCACAAAAGGTGGGGCTAGGTGTGTGTGTGTGTGTGTATATATATAAATAGATAGATAGATAGATAGATAGATAAATAGGGGAGCTCAGGTCCCTAGGCTAGATTCTCTTGTCAGGTCATTCATAAAGCTGCAGTCTTATATATATTTCCACTCGGTCAAGCATGTACTTTACATGAACTCTCAACCCTTTTTCTGCCAAAGTCTCCATTGTCTGTCCCAAGCATGTTTAGATTCCTTTATAGCACTAGCCTCCATCACCTCTCTGGTTGGCTGTTTCAAGTCTTTCCATCTTTCTTTTATGTTTCTTAGAAGTCCTATACAGCCACCCAGGCCTCCTCCTATGCCTTTAGGGTTATACATTATTTCCCATTTAATATCTGCACTTTGTAAAATAATTGGTTATAAAGCAAATACGGTCCCAAGAAAGAGCAAGAAAGAGAGAAAGTTCAAAGTTCACTTATATTTAGTTTATTTTATTTTGTTTTAATTTAAGAACATGCTAGGTCAGACCAAGGGTCCATCAAGCCTAGCATCCTGTTCCCAACAGAGGCCAAACCAGGCTTTTAAGAACCTGGCAAGTTCCCAAACAGTAAGAAGATCCCATGTTATTGATGCCGCCAGTAATAGCAGAGGCCATTCCCTAAGACAACTTGATTAATAGTAGTTAATGGACTTCTCTTCCAAGAACTTATCCAAACATTTTTTGAACCCTTCTACACTAACTGCACTAACCACATCCTCTGGCAAAACATTCCAGAGCTTAATTGTGCGTTGAGTGAAAAATAATTTTCTCTGTTTAGTCTTAAATGTGCCTCTTGCTAACTTCATGAGTGCCCCCTAGTCCTTCTATGATCTGAAGGTGTAAATAACATTCACATCTACTCGTTCAAGACCTCTTATGTGCTGTCAGCCGACGGCCCGAGTGCAGGAGATCGCTCCCGGACCCCTGCTGGACCACCAGGGACTTTTGGCAAGTCTTGGGGAACCCTCCTGATCCTCCCAAGCTTGCCAAAAGTCCAGTGGGGATCCATAAGCGACCTCCTGCACTTGGGCCGTCGGCTGCTAGTAATCAAAATGGTGCCAATAGCCTTTGCCCTTACTGTGTCACAGGGGCTACCGGTGCCATTGGTCAGCCCCGTCACATGGTAGAGCACAAGATGGTGCAGGCCATCCATTGCTCCTACCATGAGACAGGGGCTGACCAATGGCACCGGTAGCCCCTGTGACATAGTAGATCAAAGGCTATCAGCGCCATTTTGAATACTGGCAGCCGAGGGTGTGAGTGCAGGAGATGGCTCCCGGACCCCCCCGGCTGGACCACCAGGGAGTTTTGGTAAGTCTTGGGGGGGTTGTAGTTAATTTAATTTTAGCGGGGAAACGAATAAGAATTAACATATAAATGTATTGGGGGGCCCCCTTGCCGAATGCAAAGTATCTGTCCCCCCGACGAATACAAATCCCGAATGCAATGTATGGCATCCCTCTGCACATCCCTACTCTCCTGGCTTACCCTGCTACTTGGGCTGGCCCTGCACCCTCCTGAAGTCCTATCTTGCTGGATCCCCGCTCCTTGGAGCTGCCTCTGGGAAATGCCTTCACCATTTGGTAGTTCTACTTTAGCACTTTCCCGCTCCTCGGGGCAGTGCCTACGTTCTATACAGAGACTGTCAGTGCTTCCCCGCTCCTCAGGGTAGTGCCTACATCTCCACTTGGGACTGTTGTGCTTCCCCGCTCCTCGGGGCTGTACCCTTGATTCTACCACCGGTCACTGCCGGTACCTCCTGCTCCTTGGGCTGGTTCATGTCATCATCTGGAGAACTGACTTGGGCTTCCCCGCTCCACAGGTTGGCCTACATCATCGCATCAGTACCTCCTTCACAGTGCAGCTCCGCCCCTCGGGGTTGCCTCCCTGGAATACCTCCTGCACACCCTGTCTCGCGCTTCCCGCTCCATGGGCCTGTCTAGCGCCATCCCCTTCACAGGTCTCTGCCCAGATACTGATCTCCAGCCTGCCTACTTACTGTGGGGTCCCTCTTTGCTGAGTCTATTACCCCGCTCCTCAGAACTTCTCCACAGTTTCACCCAGAGCTCCCTGCTGTGCCAAACCTTGCCTCCTGGAGGTGTGGACCTGTGGGGCTCCTCCTCACAGGTGGTAACAACTATTACCTCGGGCCAAGGGTCCACAAACCATTACAGATTGCCAAGTCCATGGACCTGGCAGAGGTCTCGGCCCTCCAGGCCATTCCTGGCCTTGCACAAAGGATCAGCGAACAGCAAAAATTCTTGGAGTCTCTGACAGCTGTCATAGACAACCTGAGCACGCGTCTAGATGCTACCGTGACTGCCACCATGACATCTATCAAGCTCAATACCTCCACCTCTATGCCGGTTTCTCGGCCAGCTGTGCCCTTGCCGTCACCTCCATGCTTCTCAGGGAACCCTCTTATGTGCAGAGATTTTGTGAATCAATGCAATATGCACTTCTGTCTGCAACCAGCTTAATTCCCAGACATGATCACCAAGACTACATACATCCTTTCCTTTTTGGATGGTAAGGCCTTGGCCTGGGCGTCACCCCTCTGGGAGTGAGCTGTCCTGGTCCTTCAAGATCTTCCAGGGTCCTGGCCCTGTTCCGGTCCATCTTCAAAGATCCTGGTTGAAGGGCCATTTCCAGGGCATTACTTCTTCATCTCCAACAAGGCTCTCGCCCATTAACGGACTATATTATTGAATTCAGAACACTCGCTTCGGCACTTCTTTGGGACTCCGACTGTCTATGTTCTATCTTCCTTGAAGGTTTGAGCCCTCGGATTAAAGAGGAGTTGGCAGCTTGTGAATTGCCCTCATCCCTGGTCGTCTACAAGAATGCTCTCAAGAGTCCAGAGCATTCCGGAAGTCTACCTCAGACTTGTCCCAAACTCTACGTTCTTCTCCCAGAATGAACACATTACAGAATCCAGCAGAAGAAAATCTATTCAGATGGGTCGGAGCAGACTCTCTCATAAGGAATGACGGCGTTGCCAACAATCCAGCCTCTGCCTGTACTGTGGCCAGGCCGGACATGCCTTTGCCTCATGTCCAGTCTGTCCGGGAAACTCTTGGGCCTAGGTTCTGCTGGAGGACTACTCCTAGGCCTGACTTCACCGTCTCTTCCATTGACTGTCCCCGTGTCAATTAAGATGGACAACCAGGAGTTTCACACCTTGGCATTGGTGGACTCCGGGGCTGGTGGGAACTTCATATTGAAAAAACTCACGGAACACTTGCAGATCCCCACCATCCATTCTCCGGTGCCCTTACTACTCTCATCTATCAATTGAGAACCTCTTCCTGGTGAGGTTACCCAAACCACGGCTCCTATTCAGCTACGCACTGGGACCCTGCACGTGGAAACCATTACTTTCCACATATTGGACAAGCCCATCCATCCTGTAGTTTTGGAACTGCCCTGGCTACAGCAGCACACTCCGCAGTTCGACTGGGCTACTCTACAGTTCTCTCGTTGGGGTCCCTCCTGTTATGAAAACTGCCTAGAATCTGTTTCTCCTCTGCTTTGTATGACTACCTCGCCCATTCTTCCCGGCCTTCCACCCCAATATGCTTATTTTGCCGATGTGTTCTCAAAGAAGGCCGCGGATACTCTACTTCCTCATCACTCCTATGACTGTGCAATACATTTTCTGCCTAACACAGAGCCTCCTCAGAGTAGGATCTATCCCCTCTCGCATATGGAGACCCAAGCCATGTCAGAGTATATCTGTGAGAACCTGGCCAAAGGGTTCATTCGACCCTCCAAGTCTCCTGTTGGAGCGGGATTTTTCTTTGTAGGGAAAAAAGATGGCTCCCTCCATCCCTGCATCAATTACCGAGGCCTAAATTAAATTACTCAAGAATCGCTACCTACTGCCTCTTATCTCTGAGCTTTTCGACAGGCTTCAAGGAGCAAAAATCTTCTCGAAATTGGATGTCCACAGAGCCTATAATCTGGTCCGGATCCGCGAGGGTGATGAGTGGAAGACCGCCTTTAACATGCGTGATGGCCATTTTGAATACCTTGTGATGCTATTCGGGCTTTGCAATGCACCGGCGGTATTTCAAAATCTGATGAATGAGGTTTTCAGAGATATGATTTACCAGTGCGTAGTTGTGTACCTTGGCGATATTCGAATCTTCTTGCAAGACCTTCAAAGCTATCGTCAGGCCATCTCTCGTGTCCTCCAGCATCTGTAAGATAACCAACTTTTTGCCAAGCTTGAGAAGTGCTCCTTCGAGCAAGAGACCGTTCCATTCCTTGGCTACATGGTGTCCAGCCAGGGGTTTCAAATGGATCTTCAAAAATTGAAGAGCATCGTGATTGGCCTCAACCTACGGGCCTCAAGACCCTTCAGAGATTCCTTGGCTTCACCAATTACTGTCACTCCTTTATTCACCAATATTCTACCCTGACTGAACCACTCACGGCCAAGACCCGCGAGGGGGCCAATCCCTCTCAGTGGTCACTTGAAGCCATGACCCCTTTCAAAACCTCAAGTCTGCCTTCCTCAAGGAACCATGTCTCCGCCATCCGGACCCTACACGGCAGTTTGTTGTCGAGGTGGACACCTCCGACGGAGTAAGAGCCGTACTGAGCCAATACTCAACTACTCATACTACTCTACAACTTGTTCTTTTTTTTCCCGGCGCTTCTCGCCAGTGGAACGTAATTACACCATTGGGGATAAAGAATTGCTGGCCATCAAGCTGGCTTTTGAGGAATGGCGACCCTGGCTCAAGGGAGCCCAACACCAGATCAATGTATACAAGGATCATAAAAATCTCAAGTATCTACACCAAGCCCAGCGTTTAAACCATTGCCAGGCCCGTTGGTCCCTCTTCTTTACTAAAATCAATTTCATACTGTGTTACTGCCCAGCCAATAAAAATGGTTGCACCGATGTTCTCTCCAGGTCCTTCGTCACAGAGGATGTACCCGATACCCCACGGCACATAATAAACTCTGCCAAGGTCATCCTGTCCGCCACCTTTCCAGTACCACTCCATCGCCAGCTACGACGGAGGGTTTTGAGTGGAACAGTTTAATAAATTGAGTTGGTTAAAATGCCCTTGGATTTGAGAAGAATCTCAGACAGAGACATGTAAATCGTCACGTCATTATACGTAAGAACGCCGGTTTCGATTGGTCACATTTTAAGTACGTTTATAGTTTATATTCAGCTGCCATGCTTGTGGAGTTAAAACCAAGCCCAATTACAGAGAAGGAAGGCAGAAACAGCATTCGTGAGTACTGCTGACAACAGCAAATAATTAAATTGTAAATTCATTTGAATAGAATGTTAGTAACCCGTATATTCCTGTACTGCAGAGTCCGCCCTGAAGCAGCATTTAAGTGAAATGTTGGCGGCGGTTCCATAAAATTCTGTGGTTACCGAAGGCGCACACTTGTGAACAAAAACTAGAAAATTGACTGCAAGTTGCAAGATAAGTGCCTTTTGCTGTTATTCACATTGGGACATTTATTGTCACAGTACACATGAGGTTTTCCCGATTCAAGCAACAAGATATATTGGGCTTATTGGTCAGAATACTGGTTGTTACCAGATTGCAATGAGTCCGGAATAAGACTTTAATACATTGAATTGCATAGCGTTGCAAGTAGGAGTTTTTTCTGAGAAGATAATCCCCCAAAAATACAAGTTTTTGGTTGGATTTAAGAAAAAAATTATATTTACCAGAAACTGCTCCTCTACAATTGCACTTCGCAACACAAGTCAAGTAAAATACGATATGATTATTCAGAAGAAAATTTTAGAATAAATTAAAAAACAAAGGGTTAAGACCGGTGACTGAAATAATTGGCTAGAAAATTTCTGAATTTATCAGATCTTGTGCCAATACTGAGGTCTTCCCTTTCCTTCAAACTAATTTAATAATCCTTTTAAAAAAATAGATAAAAAGAAATGTATTTAATTTAAATAAAAAGATAAGAATTTTAATAATTACAAATTGGTTAAATTATTCAAGAAGAGACTCTCTTCAACTATATCAAAATTAGTCAACTAGCTTATTTTTTGACAATCCAGAACTCTCTCCACTTTGCAGCGGTACTATTGGTGGCCTACAATTCAAAAAGATACACAAGCTTACGTTGAGGCCTGCCCTACGTGCGTTTGTCATAAACCTCCAGCAGGAAGGCCCTGGGGACTCTTGCAACCGCTTCCCATTCCAAGCGAGCCCTGGACCCATATCACAACGGACTTTATAGTGGATTTGCCTGTCTCCAATGGAAACAATACCATATGGGTTACTGTCAACCGTTTCTCTAAAATGGCCCATTTCGTGGCTCTACCCAGCCTCTCATCAGCACCTCAGCTGGCCAAACTGTTCTTTCAGCATGTGTTCCGGCTCCACGGCCTCCCCAAGCACATCCTCTCGGACCATGGAGTTCAATTCACTGCACGCTTCTGGAAATCCCTTTGCAAGAAATTCAATATTTCATTAGATTTTACCTCGGCCTACCACGCTCAAGCCAATGGCCAAACATAGAGGACTAATAGAACCCTAAAACAATTCTTGTGAGCCTACATGAGCCTGCGGCAGGATGACTGGGCCGACCTCCTTCCATGGGCGGAGTTCGCTCTTAACGCCGATCAGTCCGCCTCCACCGGTTCGTCTCCTTTTCAGGTGGTATATGGATGCTAGCCTTTACCACCACTGCCGCTCCTGCTGTCCGTGGCATCTCCAGCAGCACAAGCTACTGGCATAATACCCAACAGCTGGTCAAGCAGGCTGCCCAGAGATCGAAGAAGGCCTTTGACGCCCATCACCGCGAAGCACCCCAGTTCCAATCTGGGGAAAAGGTATGGTTCAGTACCAAATTTATTTGACTTAAGCTGTCCTCAGCTCGCTTCGCCCCTAGATATATTGGCCCCTTTTCTGTGCTCCACCACCTGGGCCCTGTTACCTATCAACTCCAGCTGCCTTCCTTGCTCAAGATTCACAACGCTTTCCATGTTTCTCTACTAAAGCCTTTGGTTCTCTCAGGATTTTCTAAAAAAACACTGGACCCTCAGCCGCTGTCCTCAGAAGCAGATGTCACATATCAAGTCCGAGATGTCCTGGACATTAGAAAACATGGAAGAAAATGGGAGTATCTCCTCTCATGGGAGGGCTTTGGGCCTGAGAGAACAGCTGGGAACCTGCGGCCAATATCCTGGATAAGGACCTCATTCGGCAGTTCCATGCCAAGCATCCTCGCAAGCCCAACCCCCCGGGGGGGGGGTGTCTTAAGAGAGGGGGTACCTGTTATGACTGTCAGTCGCAGATGGCTGCGACGTCATCTACTCATGTCCTGCACAGTCCTGCTTCCCTCTCCAGGCCTGCTAGCGGCACGGGTTAGTCTCCGCTGCCATCCACACCGACTCTGGGCCTTCTTAGGCGTGCGCACACCACCGGGCCCTCTTTTGAAGCTTCTTCGGTGCGAACCTTGGAGGCATCCTTGATTGATGTCATTGGATCAGAGTTCTTAAGCTCCACCTTCGCCCTCAGCTAGCTGACTTAGCAACGAGTTCCATTACCTCTCTACAAGCTCCTGTCTCCGTGATCCTGTGGTGACGCTATCGGACCTTCTTGGACTCTGGACCCTGCCTGGTACCCGCTCCTCGGGGGCCAGCAAGCGCGCTCTACGGGGACTTGCTCTCCTGGCCTACCCCGCTCCTCGGGCTGGCCCTGCGCCTTCCTGAAGTCCTATCTTGCTGGATCCCCGCTCCTCCGGGCCGCCTCTGGGAAATGCCTTCACCACTTGGGAGGTCTACCTCAGCACTTTCTCGCTCCTCGGGGCAGTGCCTACATTCTATACAGAGACTGTCTGTGCTTCCCCGCTCCTCGGGGCAGTGCCTACATCTACACTTGGAGCTGTACCCTTGATTCTACCACTGGTCACTGCCAGTACCTCCCGCTCCTCGGGCTGGTTCATGTCATCATCTGGAGACCTGACTCGGGCTTTCCCGCTCCGTGGGTTTGCCTACGTCATCACATCAGTCCCTCCTTCACTGCGCAGCTCCGGCCCTTGGGGGTTGCCTCCCTGGAATACCTCCTGCACGTCTTGTCTCGCGGTTCCCGCTCCACGGGCCTGCCTAGCACTATCCCCTTCGGAGGTCTCTGCCCAGGTACTGATCTCCAGCCTGCCTACATATTGTGGGGTCCCTCCTTGCTGAGTCTTTTATCCCGCTTCTCGGGACATCTCCACAGTTTCACTCAGAGCTCCCTGCTGTGCCAGACCTCGCCTCCCGGCGGTGTGGACCTGTGGGGCTCCTCCCTACAGGTGGTAACAACTATCACCTCAGGCCAAGGGTCCACAAACCCACAAACCATTACAACTACACTGTTAATATATATTTAAGACCAATATGTCAGCTATTAGCTGATCTAGATCTTGACTATAAGTTCTATGCAGACAATATTCAACTCAAGTATCCCATCAGCCCATCGATGGATAGTGCTGTATTTAGGATAAAAATGTAATTAACGTAATCAGACAGTGGCTTCAAGGAAGCAAAATATCCATGAATTTTAGCAAAACTTAAATACTGTCGTTGACAAGACTTCATTTGGATGATGTACCTAATTTCATTGAACTTCAGGGTCAATGCGTTCCTATCGCTACTCAAGTCATAAATTTTGGGGTTTTCTTTATTACTACCCTTTCTCTGTAACTATATGACACTTGTTTCACAAATTATGCATATTATGGAGATTGAAATACCTACTCACCTTGGAAGATTTTTGTACAGTAATTCAGTGATAAGTGGTATGGATTATTGTAATTTTGTATTTTTGGGCCTTCTGGCTTTGAAATTATAGTTATTGCAGATAGCACAGAATGCAGGTAAAAGCATTATGTTTGGAGCCCCACAATATTAATATGTGATGCCAATCCTGAAATCTTTATATTGGCTTCCAGTTATTTGGCACATTAAATTTAAAATACTATTAATTTTCAATGTACTGCATCAGAATAGCTCTGAAAATGTATGTTTCTACTCGTTTGCTTCAGTTTCAAGGAATACCAGCAGTAAGTGATTTATGTCTATGTAAAACAAGGAATCAGATGTTTGCTGTTGAGGGTCCATTACTTTGGAATCCACTTCTGGAAGATCTCAGATTTGAAGGTTGCATGAAATCCTTCAAGAATCCTTCAATAATCCTTCAAGAAAAATCCTTCAAGAAAAAGCAGCAATTTAAGGGTTAGGGTGTCCAAGATAATTATTGGAAGAGTAATAGATTTGGCAGTATTTAATTTGTCTATTTAATTTCATTAAATTTATTTTATCATTGATTTTGATTTATTGGTTGTGTTTAGCATCTCTGGTGGACAACAAGAAACTGGAGGGAAGTGGAATAGATGAAAATCCTTTTACAGTAGAAAATGTGTGGGAAGAGCTAAAGAACCTGAAAGTGGACAAAGCCATGGGGCCTGATGGGATTCATCCAAGGATATTGAGGGAGCTCAGAGATGTTCTGGCGGGTCCGCTGTGTGACCTGTTCAATAGATCCCTAGAAACGGGAGTGGTGCCGAGAGACTGGAGAAGAGCGGTGGTGGTCCCGCTTCACAAGAGTGGGAACAGGGAGGAGGCTGGCAACTACAGGCCGGTTAGCCTCACTTCGGTGGTGGGAAAAGTAATGGAGTCTCTGCTGAAAGAGAGAATAGTGAACTATCTACAGTCCGGAGAATTGATGGACCAGAGGCAACATGGATTCACCAGGGGAAGATCCTGTCAGACAAATCTGATTGACTTTTTTGACTGGGTAACCAAGGAATTGGACCAAGGAAGAGCGCTCGATGTCATATACTTGGATTTCAGCAAAGCTTTTGATACGGTTCCGCACAGGAGACTGGTGAATAAAACGAGAAGCTTGGGAGTGAGTGACAAGGTGGTGACCTGGATTGCAATTGGTTGACGGACAGAAGACAATGTGTGATGGTAAACGGAACCTTCTCTGAAGAGAGAGCGGTTTTAAGCGGTGTACCGCAAGGATCGGTGTTGGGACCGGTCCTGTTCAATATCTTTGTGAGCGACATTGCGGACGGGATAGAAGGTAAGGTTTGTCTTTTTGCGGATGACACTAAGATCTGCAACAGAGTGGACACGCCGGAAGGAGTGGAGAGAATGAGACGGGATCTAAGGAAACTGGAAGAGTGGTCGAAGATATGGCAGCTGAGATTCAATGCCAAGAAGTGCAAAGTCATGCATATGGGGAGCGGAAATCCGAATGAACTGTATTCGATGGGGGGGGAAAGGCTGACGTGCACGGAGCAGGAGAGGGACCTTGGGGTGATAGTGTCTAATGATATGAAGTCTGCGAAACAATGCGACAAGGCGATAGCAAAAGCCAGAAGAATGCTGGGCTGCATAGAGAGAGGAATATCGAGTAAGAAAAGGGAAGTGATTATTCCCTTGTACAGGTCCTTGGTGAGGCCTCACCTGGAGTACTGTGTTCAGTTCTGGAGACCGTATCTACAAAAAGACAAAGACAAGATGGAAGCGGTACAGAGAAGGGCGACCAGGAAGGTGGAGGATCTTCATCGCATGACGTACGAGGAGAGATTGAAGAATCTAAATATGTACACCCTGGAGGAAAGGAGGAGCAGAGGTGATATGATACAGACTTTCAGATACTTGAAAGGTTTTAATGATCCAAAGGCAACGACAAACCTTTACCATAAGAAAAAAATCAGCAGAACCAGGGGTCACGATTTGAAGCTCCAGGGAGGAAGATTCAGAACCAATGTCAGGAAGTATTTCTTCACGGAGAGGGTGGTGGATGCCTGGAATGCCCTTCCGGAGGAAGTGGTGAAGACCAGAACTGTGAAGGACTTCAAAGGGGCGTGGGATAAACACTGTGGATCCATAAAGTCAAGAGGCCGCCAATGAAGAGTGGGTGACTCGCCAGAATGATGGCTACTGCCTGGAGACAATACCCTTAGTCAATAAACATACACATGGTTACTGTGACTCCAACATCACTCTAAGATTCAACAGCATGAGGAAATGTGGAAAAAAGGATTTGCACTCACAATGACGGGAGTAGCTGGCTTGTTACGGCGGTTACTACCCCAAACCAAATATCCAGATTACTACCTCCACCTTCCTCTATTCCTGATGCCTTTCAACTAGCTTGATCACTCCATTCTTATACTTCACTTTCAATGCATATCCAGCATAGTTCTCTGCTTCAACAGCAGGGGAAAAGAAAAACTGTTACTTCACACATCCAGCAGAGCTCTCTGCTTAAACGGCAGGGGAGAAGAAAAAAGGGTTCGCACTCACAAAGCGGGGAGTAGCTGGCTTGTTACAGCGGTTACTACCCCAAACCAAATGTACCTGATACTTCACTCTCGACGCATATCCAGCATGGCTCTCTACTTCAACGGCATCGGAGAAAGACTGATACATCACGAATTTCCAGCATAGCTCTCTGCTTCAACGGCAGGGGAAAAGAAAAACTGATACTTCACGCATATCCAGCATAACTTCAACGGCAGGGGAGAAGAAAAAAGGATTCACACTCACAAAGCGGGGAGTAGCTGGCTTGTCACGGCGGTTACTACCCCAAACCAAATGTGCCTGATACTTCACTTTCGATGCATATCCAGCATAGCTCTCTGCTTCAACAGCAGGGGAGAAGATAAACAACCAATAAGGGCTGTATAACATAATCTGGGTAAAAACAAATAAGCATGGGTGTAGCTTGCTTATTGCGGCGGTTACTACTCCTACTACCTCTAACTAATCAAGCTAGATATTTCACTTGGATGCAGCTCCTCCACCGCTCTCTACATTAATGGCGGGGGTGGAAGGGAATTAGAACCAAGAGCTAAGAGAAACAGATAAGTATGGGAGAAGAAATGAGGGAAGCTTGCTGGGCAGACTGGATGGGCCATTTGGTCTTCTTCTGCCGTCATTTCTATGTTTCTATGTTTCTATGTTTCTATGTTGATTTGATATGTGTTAGTTGTTATCCATTTAGGATTTTTAGATAAGTGGGATAAAAGTATTTTAACCAGAAGAAGTCCAGAATTAGGCTGAAACAGCAAAGAAACTCAGAAGTTTACTGCCAAGCCAACAAGTGATCATACCAAAAATGGGCTATGAAATGGTAGCATGGCCTGGACTCGGCAAAGCCAGGTGCACTTCTGGAGCACCTCATTGACAGTTGGAATAGGGAAACTGGCAAAAAGCCACATCAAAAGCAGTAGAGTCCATAGGGAGCACCAACGTGGACCATAGCAGCCATCTTTCTCTGCAGCCTAGGCAGGGGGATGGAATAGGGCCATGTAGTGCCACTGGCCACTGTTCTCTGGCCTATCCACACTTCCGACAGCAAAAGCCTGGCCATGGGCAGGTTATGTGCTGTCATTGCCCCAGGAGCTTCCTAGTACTGAAGGTGGCAGGCAGGGGGCTCTGCTTATCATAGACAGCTTGTGGACATGCTACCACCAAAGATTTCATGCAGTACCTCTCATTTCCCCAGTCCATGGGTCATTGTTGCAGAGGTGTTTCACATCTCAGGCTGAGGTCAGCTGCACTAGACTGGCAGGGTCTAATGCCAATCTTCCTGCCTCTCCCCAGATTGGCTGCAGTGGCAGCATCTTCTTTTTGTACCAGGCTGAACAACATACTGGGGAGCAGCAGGAGGGCGAGGCCGGGGCCCTGTCCAGCTCATAATGCAGACTGTAGGCCAACATAGAACTTGGATATACTCTCCCAGCCATGAAATGGCCAACCACCGCTGCATGGCAGTCAAACCCCACAGCCTCCATCCTGATACTCCCACTCCATAACCTTGTGAGTACAGGGGCGGGTCGCCAGAGCACAGATGCCCTCGTTATCAGTGGCATTCTTGAACATAGTGCAGTGCTGCCCATTTACCATGTTAAAATACCTGACTTATCCATGGGTCATGTTTTTCAGTTTGTGCCTCTTTATATTACAGTTTTGAAACCATTTCAAAGCAACATAACTATGTTAAAAAGTGTCTAATCCAGTCTGTGTTGAAATGTGTAAAACAGTTTTATAGAAATGGACCTGTGTGTTAGGAGAATTATGGTAATATAAACAAAACAAATTGCTTTCTACAAAGGACAGCACGTCTGTTTACAAACCTGAATATCTGAATCTGTACTTCAGCCTGATGTATCATTTGTGATATATTAGCTTTCAGAGGTTTTATAGTTTTGTCTTGCTTCTGCTACTACTTAACATTTTTAAAGCACTAGTGGGTGTATGCAGCACTATACACACAAGAGACTGTATGCTCCACAGAGCTTACAATCTAGTCGAGAGACACAGATAAGACAAATGCATTTTAAGTAACAATTTAACTATTAGAATAAAAATGTTAAAAGCAAGCAAGTTAAGATCTGGAAGAGTCAGGGTTTTTTGGATTTAAAAACAATGTCAAAAAGGTGGGTTTTCTAGGCAAGACTTGAATATGGCTGAGAGAGAGCACTTAGAAATCTAAATATGCACAGAAAATAGGTGAGGTGTTGGGGGGGGGGGGGGGGGGGGGAGGGGGGGAATAGGACCTCAATGGTATAAATAATGCACAAGAAGCAAATCATTTCCAGTTGAGAGTTAATACTAGTACAAGAGGTTATGATATGAGGCTCAAAGAGATTAAAATCAGAAGTTACTTATTTTATTTATTAAATTTGACACATGGCTTGTTTATAACAGTATCCAAGCAATTTACATAATCAATTCCCATATATAATTTAAAAACAAAACAAAACAGATACGCACTGGCAGAGCATAGACATGAACAAACATAGAACAAAACCTTAATGTACGTATATATACCAATAACCCTAATATTAGCCCAATAATAAAAATGGATAACATCTCAGCTAAATATTCCTAATCCAATTTCATCATTAATAACCTCAACCAGATCCTGTGGGAATAGATCTAAGACCCTTTCTATAATGTTCTGTCAGGCTGATGTGATATAATGTGTACAAAAACATGTGGCCACACTGGATGTATGTTTTTTGAACATGTGTACAATCACTTCTGGGCACTCGATGCAATAGGCAAATGAGCCACCGCACTAAAAAGGACGCGCTAGGGATAAATTGGGCATCCCTAACGCGTCCATGGCATCGGATACCCAAGAGATCTGGCTGTGCTCCAGTTAGGAAAACGGACACTCATTTAATGAGTGTCCGTTTTCCTAACCCGTGGCTGTGAACGGGTTAGGAAAATGGATGCTCACATCCGTTTTCCTAAACCATGGCTGTCAGTTGGTTAGGAAAACAATGCTCAGTTAATGGGTGTCCGTTTTCCTAACCTGATCGCCAGCAAGATTTTTTTTTCTCATGCTGTACTAAGTAGGAGGAACCACAGAAAAGCAGTATTTTGGGTTTTTTTGTGGCTTTATGGAACATTTTTCAGATGGCTCGGAGTGCGTAAAGACTTAACACCAGCCCTGGGGCAGGCATTAAGTTTTCCATGTTAAAACATGCGTGTCGGGTGCATGGTGATTATTTGCATGGGGGGGGGGGGGTTAATAGCTAATAGCCTCATCTACATGCATTTACATGTGATAAGCACTATTAGCTATGCGCTGGTTTGGACATGTGTTTTGGACGTGCTAATCTGCTTATTGCATTGGGTGTTAGCCTAGCGCATCTAAACTACAATATCTACGTTAGCAAATATAATGTCGGGGACTAAGACTCATATTCATCAAATAGATCCAGTAGTAAGTGCTCACAAGAGTAAAATTAGTGAAATGGAAAAATAGATATTTCATCTACAGGAAGTTCAGAATAGTGTAGTTCAAGGAGAAACAAATAACTCAAGGAAAATAGAAAATCTTGAAAATGAGTTACGATATAAAAATATACGTATAGTGAATTTTCCATATGTTAAATTAAATTTACCATTAGATGCATTCAAGAAATATATTTTGGAGGTTTTATTACTTCCTCAGGAAATCATCCCCCCTATAGCAAAGATTTATTTCTTAAATGATGGAAAGAAAGAAAAGGGGAAATTGCAAATTAATCCTAGAGCACAACAAGGAGAAATAGGCAATATTTATGAACTACTAGAGCAATCCTTAGAAGATCAGGTTGAATTTAGAGGAACTCTGTTAGTTTCATTTATATCCCACTCAGATCGGGATTTAATTCTGAAATATTTCTTTAGAAACAGAACAAAAACTTTTCTAGGTGATACATTGTGGAATTATTCTGACATAGCTAGAGAAACGCAGCTTCGTAGAAAGAAATTTATTTTAATGTCTCAAGAAGTTAGAGATTTGGGGGAACAATTATTGTAAGATATCCAAGCAAATGTATTGTCAATTGGAACAATAACAGACGTGTTTTTTCACCCAGTCCAATTAAGGTCCTTTTTAAATGCTAAGGTACCTAGAGATGTTACAACATCAATATAATAGAGATAGGCGTTTAATAAATATGATGGTTCGCTAATATTTCTTTATAAACATGTTTCCTATGTGTATGCTCTAGAAATATTTGAAACACTGAAATTTCTTTTTATGGTCATGTAAGAAGTTTCTTCTTTTCTTGTTAGAAATACTTTTGATATTTCATGAATTTATATTTCCTCTTTTTTGTTACAAAAATATAAAGGTTGTATTTAAATATACAAATGATTTGAAATATTGGTAAATTGGATCTTATGTTACATGACCTTTTCATTGACAATTATTTTGTCGTCTAAATATTGTAAAAAATGTATAAATAATAAAAAAAAAAGTCCAAGGCCCCAAAGAACTTGACATGAGATCAATGAGCTAGGATTCTAACCAAGTCTGTACATTCCTTCTAGCCTTATCGCCATAGGACAATGAATGAGTAATTTGTGATCAGTGGTATCAAAGGCCATACTCATGTCAATAAAAACTATAAGGTCTTCCTTCCCACCATCAGCCATTATTCTAAACTCATTATTTAAGGATACTAAACCCGTCTCAGTACCTTTGTTTTTCCTGAACACTGATTACTGTGTATGGTAAATATTTTTTCATGGGAAAGTTGACTATGCATGGAACAGCTTTGTCGTGGAAGCAACTGTGATGGGGCTTTGCCAGTCACTAACATTTATGCCCAAATGATTTTTCCAACAATGGGCAGTGGGAAGGTGGTGTTGATATTTGGAATTCCTCCTCTTGTTATAAACCCAGCTTTTTGGGGGTGTCTTCAGTGGGGTATAAAATCCCTTGGCACATGCCCAGTGATTCAGCGGGTTGGAGAGATGTGGGTTAGGAGCTGGAGAAGGAGTAGGAGCCTGCCTGTTGGAACTCTTCCTTATCCCCGGGGATCCTGATCAGCAGTTGAGATTTTTGGAGTTGAGAGAAGAGAGATTTTTGGAGGAAGAGTGATTCACACTGGAGGGAAGTGTGTCTCTCAGGATCCTGAAGGGCTGCATCTTAGATCTTTTTCCTGAGCAAATAGAGAAAGCAAGGGTGAGAAGAAGTTGGGACTCTTGACCAGAGAACTCAAGAGACCTGGATTACAGTTTGAGCGATTTTTTGATTAGTTGGGCTTGATTAGATTTTTGAGCTTGGGGTTATTTTTCCAACTTTGGACCAGTGCATGCTGGAACTACACTCCAGTTATCTTACCCTTCAAGAGGAGGGTTCTTCAACATGGGTGGTAGTGCAGGAGAAAGGAGATTAGTAAGGAGATCTAGAATGGGCAAGGAAACTATGGTTTTCATCACTTTAATATTTTTGATGCTATTCTTAATCTTTTCAATTCTGGCCTGGATACTAATTTTTAAGTTAAGGTAAACTGTTACTTTGAACGCCACAAAGAATTCTGGTTATTTTTCCAATGTCCCTTTGTTGTATGGATGGATATAGACTCGATTGCAATTTAACCCGTTTGCTAATTTTAGCCTCCTTGCTCCTATTCTAGACCACTGTACATTTGGTGGGCATCATCTAGTTGGAGTGTGAGTTTGGAGTGACTGTGCCAGGGGCCCAAGAAGATAACATTCCCCCTCACCAGACTTGAACTCTGGTAACATGCAGAACCTCTGGATGAGGTTCACAGCAGAAACAGGGGACAGGCTACACAATGACAGCGCTAGATTTCAAGGGTCCTTAATTGCAAACAAATGAAGCAAAAGCTAGAGATCAGTGGTAATCTATAGCACTATAAAAGAAAGAAAATTGGGGAGACTAAACAGGCATTATATAGATCCATATTTAAATAGTCCGTCTAAGTTTGTGATTTAGCTGGACAAACCATAGGATTTCAATTTCTCGACGCACTGACTGCCTCTGGCTTATCCGGGTACATTTTTGGCCATATAAAACTTACCCGGATAAGTTGTAGGCATTGAGTGGAAGGAGGGCAGAGTTACCTGGGTAAGTCTGTTTGTGCCGCAAAGCAGTACTAAAGATATCTGGATAATTTTGATTTTACATAGCATGTTCAATGATGCGGCCATACCACTGAATATCCGGTTTAAGTTATCTGGTTTGCCAGAAGCTCAATATCAGCCTCACAGGGGGCAATATTCAATAAGATGTAACTTTGATACTGACGCACGGGTGCACATCTACATGCATATGTCAGCTCACGCCAAAGAATGTGGCCATTTTATAACATATGTGCCTATATGCACACATGGTATAAAATAGGCTGAACATGTGTCCATGTGCGCACAAATGCCGCCTGCACCGTGTAAGTGGGGGAAATTTATAAGGGATGCATGCCAACGCCATTACTAGTTTGCTCAGTTTGTTCCCGGTTTGGGATAGAACTTCCAAACTCCCCTAGGATATTAGCCTCCCTTTCCCCGTTAGCCCCAACCCTTAAAACCCCACTGACTTGCCTAGGTTTTTTTTTTTTGTTTTATTACTTATACGCCATCCATAGCAACAGTAAAGTTATGCAGCAGGAGGACCCGGCATGCACAATTTCATGCTAAAGTCCTGGAATGTCTATGACCTGCGCTTGCCCTGCCTAGACCATGCCCACACCTCCGCCCCCTTTTTGGGCTCTTTCACACATGCGTGTACCGGGAGATACACGCGTACACCAGGCAGCTTTTAAAATCCGCTCGGCGCTTCACTGGCCGGATGTACTTGCGTATCTCCCAGTTTTTTGCGTATACCGGACTTTTAAAATTCACATGTAAGGCAGTTAGCGGACAAGTTATTTTGCTAAAGTTAGCCAGATAACTTGTCCTGGATAATCAGCGGGTTAAACACATCCCCGCTGAATATCCCTGATTAAAGTTATCTGGTTACAATAAGCGATAATTTTAAACTTAACTGGCTATCTTTATTGCCTGGGATGAGGGGGGTGTTTTGGGTTGTTAGGCCCGAAAGATACTTTACTTTTTTTTTTGTCTGCACGGCACTTGACCAGCTATATTCGTTTGAGGCAGAAATACAGCCATTTGGATAACTGAGCTAGTTATAGATGAAGATCAGCTAAGTTAGCTGCATAACTTTCCCTCACCCTGGAACATCTCTTTTTTTTTATCCAGATAACCGGCTCAATATTGAAAAAAATTGTCTTTCTGTATAGGCTGCTAGTGTTTATCTGCCATCATAGTCAATGTTTCTAAAACATGAAGTCATTCTGTCTTTCTTTCTTTTACTGTTCCTGATGTACAGATACTTAAAGTATAAGGTTTTTATGGGTAATCAGCAGGAGTCCACAGGAAACTCTTGCTTTGTATATAACTGTCTATACTCTCACAGAAATCTGCAACATGCTGACAGTCTGCATGTTATTATTATTATTCAATTACCTATATGATCCTTCTGACTAAAACACAATGAATAATTTTATTTGATTTTACATAGACAAGGAGGAACTGATGTATAACAGAAGCAAATGGGAAGATGAGGTTTAAAAACTGTTAGTGTGTTTTCAAGAAAGAGAACATATGTATTTTAAAATAACTTTCAAAGTACAAAAGGAAGAATAAAATTGTACAATAGGAAGCAGTTTGTTCCACTGGAGAGAGCCAGGAAAGAAAAGGTTTTGAATTGGGATCTTGGAGATTTTTGGGTGACCAAAATAGTTTTAATGAGATGGGAGTGTATGAGGAAGGGAGTAATGAGTAATGGCTATGAAAACATAGCAGCGAGCAACAGAGTGATTATATTTGAAAGTAAAGGCCATAATTTTGAAGCACTTTCTGAGAAAGACAGGAAGCCAATGAAATTTAGTAAAAAGCAGAATGATAAGCAAGCCACAAGGAAAATGAAAGATCAATCTAGTGGCACTAGCCAGTATTAGTTGGGAAAGTTGGAGGATGGAAGATGAAAGGAGAAGAGAGGAATAGAGAAGTCAAGATATGAAATCACTAGTGCTTAAAACAGCAGCTTGAAAGACTCAGGCAAGAATAATGTACTATCTTGAGACATAATGAGTAGTTAGATGTGACAAGTTCCAGCAAGAGCAGAAATGTAGGGCTTTATTGCCAAATGACAACTGAGGGTAATTTCCAAGAAATTTGCTGTGAGTGATGCTGTCCACAATGATCTTGTCAGGTGAAAGAAAAGGACCTGTAGTACAGCAAGGAGAAAAGTGGTCAATTTAAGAAAATAGGAAGACATTGAGCCTGAAACTATTTGATAAAAGGAGGAGAATCTGGCAAAAGCAGTTAAATAAATGGGACAATGAACAGTAACTCTGTGTATTATTTGCATACAAAAAGTAAGATGGGTCTCGAAGTAATGAGAGCATCCAAGGACTTAGCATAAACTGAAAAACGTTGGGGGTGGAGAACAGAGCTTTGGAGAACATTTATTATTGCGAACACTGATAAAGTGTGAAGTGAAAATAAAGGATCCATTTGTCTAAATGGAGAAAGAGCAAAAGGTGACTAGGAGCAGATCCATACAAGAGAAGTTGTGATGATACCCAAGTCAGCTCATAGTCCACAATGTCAACAGCTGCCAAGAGATATTCAGAAAGATCAGAAGTAGTGAGGAGAGTATTTAACAGAGAAGATGTCAATGCAAACTTAAATGAGATCCATTACTGTTTTTGCCCATTGTAGACTGTGAGGTAATGCAGAGAAGAAGATGAGAAAGTTTGACGTTGAAAAAGTAGAGAAGAAAGGAGATAACCAAAGGTAGTAACTACTAGAAAAGGTGAAGCAAATGATGATGTTATGCCTGGTCGCAGACGGCTGCGACTGCGCTTACTTATATCCTGCACCGATCTCCAACCCTCCCTGGGTCTGCTCGCGGCGCAGGCCAATCTCCATCGCTGTGTTCCCCATGGCTCCTCGTGGTGGCCGAGCCGCCGCCGCCAGCTACATTGTCTCCAGACTTCCTAGGTGCGCGCACGTCACCAAGCCCACCTTTGAAGCCTCTTCGGCAGGAACATCGGGGGGGTCCATGCCTGATGACATCATCGGATCAAGGTACTTAAGCTCCACCTTCGCCCTTCAGCTAGCCGACTTGGCAACAAGTTCCGTACATCTCTATTAGCTCCTGTTCCGTGTTCTGGTGACTACGCTGTTGGACTTCATTGGACCTTGGACTCTGTCAGGTACCCGCTCCTAGGGGACCAGTAGCGCTCTCACGGGAACCTTGTCTCCTGGCCTTCCCTGCTCCTCGGGCTGGTGCTGCGCTTCCAGAAGTCCTACTCTGCAAGGTTCCCCACTCCTCGGGCTTGCCCCCTGGAACACCCTTACCACTTGGGAGTTACCCTAGTGCTTCCCCGCTTCTCGGGGTGGTGCCTACGTGCTGTCTGGACTGTCTGCACTTCCCCGCTCCTCGGGGCTGTGCCTCCCTACTTCTCAAGAGACTCTCAGTACCACCCTGCTCCTCGGTACAGAGTCCTTGTGCTTGCCATGACAGTTTGTGCCTCACCACTCCTCGGGGTTGAGCCTATGTGCTATGAGACTACCAGCATTTCCCTGCTCCTCGGGGCTCTCCTCTCCATCATACAGAGACTGCCTGTGCTTCCCGCTCCTCGGGTTCTACCTACGTCATCGGAGACCTGACTCAGGCTTCCCTGCTCCTCGGGCTAGTCTGTGTCACTGCTGCCGCACCTCTCTCGCTCCGCAGCTCTGCCCCTCGCGGGGTGTTTCCGTGACTCCCCCTGCATACGAGTCTCAAGCCTCCCACTCTAGGACCTTCCTGGCGCCTTCCCCTCTGGGGTTCTCAGTCAAGGTATTATCTGCAGCCGCTTGTCTACTGGGGAATCCCTCATGGCTCCTCAGGACTTCCCCAGCCTTACCCAGAGCTCCCTGCCATGCCTGACCTCGCCTCCCGTCAGTGTGGGCCTCCTCCCCACAGGTTGTATCAACTCATACCACGGGCCAAGGGTCCACCAACCCACAAACTATAAGATGATTTTTTCATGCTGAATTAAGTTAATATTTGAAAGAATGAGAAGAGGGTCCAGAATGGAAAGAGATACTGAAGATGCATGATATAAAGGCTAGAATGTCTGAGGAAATATCAGATAGTAGGAAGGAAAGGATGAGATTACAAGGATAAATAAGAGTCTTGGATCAATAAAGGAAAAGAAAAAGAAAAAGATCACATATTACAGCTAGTCAAATGGGCTAAGGATTCACAATTAAGCTGATCTATTGAGGAGAGCAGGTATGAAGAATGGGAAGGATAAGATTGTCTGAGGAGGAGAGGAAAACGATAGGGATTGTAAGTATTTCAGGAATAAAATTAGTGAAAGTAGTGAGACTGAATTTGTGCAAGCATTGGAAAAGGGAAAAATATATAATATACAAGTTGGAACCACTATTCTGGGGAAGATGTTGAGGAGTTAATTTTAGACTGATAGGAGAAGTAAGAGAATGAGTCAGTTAAAAAAGACAAAGTCTCATAGTTTTCTTCCATTTGCACCCAGCTTTACTAAGATGAGTCTGAAAATGTTTTAAAACCAGTATTAATTAATTTTATTTATTTCCAGTATTTATTAGTCACAATGGGGCAGATGTTCAAAGCCTAAGCTGGATTTACGTGCGCCAAGCTTATTTTGCATAGGCCCGGTGACGCACACAAGCCCCAGGACGCGTATAAGTCCCAGGGCTTGAAAAAATGGGCGGGGCGTGGGTGTGGCCAGAGGCCTCTCCACTGCCACTTGGCCGGCGTGCGCAACCTACGCCTGCCCAAAGGCAGGCGTAAATAACAAAACAAAGGTGTGTGTGGGGGGGGGGGGGGGGGATTTAGGTAGGGCTGGGGGACGGGTTAGGTAGGGGAAGGTGGGGGCGGGGGGGGTGGAAAGAAAGTTCCCTCCGAGTCCGCTCCAAGCCACGCAGCCTTCCTTCGTTCCCTTCGAGGCCGCTCCAAAATCGGAGCGGCCTCAAAGGGAACAAAGGAAGGCTTCGTGGCTTGGCACACACAAATTGCACAATTGTGCACCCTCTTGCGTGCACCGACCCTGGATTTTGTAACATGCGCGCGGCTGCGTGTGCATTTTATAAAACTGGGCATACATTTGTACGTACCGGGTTGCATGCACAAATGTACGCCCACGCGTACCTCTTAAAATCCGGCCTTATATGCACAAGCGTTAGTTGACAAAGTAAACACTCATAAAATAAAGCATAAATCACAAACACAAAAAGCTAAAAAAAAGTAAAAACACTTCAAATCAAAACAGATTTGCTCACATTAGTGCCACTACAGTTATGACCTTACAGAAAGACCTGTTTAAATATGTTTTCAAAAGAGACTTAAAGATCTTTGTGCATGTTTTGAAGGCACAGGTTCTCTGGCAATGAGTTCCACAGGGGCTGCCACAGAAAAAGCTCTCTTCCTTGTCTCTGAGATCTGTGAAAATGCATTGAAGGAACCACAAGCAAACCACGCTGAATAGAGCAAAGTACTTTTGAAGGATTATACTCATGCAACATAGCGTTAGCCCATGGAAGAGAGGACATATCCTGGAGTTTGTGCACCAGCACTTAAGTCATAAACTAGTAAGGCAGAAGATGTTAAGAGATGTTAACTTTGGTTGAGAGGTACTGGGAAAAATAGAGGAAGTAGCAAAATTTATTTTGATAGTAGAAAGCCTTGAAAAAGAGTAGCTAGTGATGCAGGAGAAATGACTGAATGCACCAACATGATGGACTGAAAGGGGCTTAATAGTATGACGAAGATTATGGCAAGGAGGAGAGCAGTATTCCAATTTAAGAATATAAAAGACATCTGATGTAAACATTTTATAACCATTCCTAATACTGCAGCAGCAATCAAGTTGCACTTTCTGATTTAGAAATGGAATTGTCAGAGCCACCATTGTATACTAAACATTTTCCCAATTATTAAATTGGGATGTCGCCACATTACAGCATCCAGTTCTCTTACCAGTAATAATAAAACAAATGTGGTTCCACTTGGTTATTTATTATTTATTTATTTTTTTAACACAGTAGCATTTAAACAGCACCTACTTACTGTGACATATTTCGATAGATTTCATTGTATTTTGAAGGCCTCCTTGCCTACCGCAGCACCAGAACGCTCTCTTGGTTTTTCTAGACACCTCAATGCCACGTTCAGTACCTTATCATAGCCCAGCAACACATCAGCATGACAGCTGTCTTAGAAATACAAGTCAGCATTATGGTTTTAAATTACATTTCATATTTCTTCTAGTTTTATGAATACAGAGGATAACTACAGCTTGGATAATCTGAATTTCCACTTTAGATGTTCTTTATACAGTATTCTGATTACATTTTTGAATTTCTCACTCTTCTACCTGTCCTCAAATTTTCCGCTGTGGTGCATGCAGAATTTTTCTTATTGTGGTGCAGAGTACTTTAGCTTCGGGAGAGAATAATCAGAAGCGCTGTATTAAAGATTGAAGTCATCGTGGATGATATGATTACACACTGTGCTTTTTCATGAATTTAACTTACTCTTATACTATTAATTCTCACATTTCCCTATCAAATACTGCTACTAGCCTCACCTGATTGCTGGAGAGTGTCCCTGTTGGGAGATGGCTGTATAAGTTTAACATGATATAAGTTGTCAACATCCCACAGTCTACAGGATATGAACAGTAAGGCTTGCTATTACATTTCCTGAGCAATAATGCAGATATGTTTGTCATATTTTAATGGAGTTTTTTAACGTTATTTTTCCCACTAGGACTGCAGAATAAAGAAATATAAAGAAAAAGAAAAGTCTCCTGTGTAAGATGCACTCTTATTGAAAAGACTACAGAGTATAATAAGTTATATCTTTGACAAATAGACAAACCCCTAGCTGTATTTACAATAGTATATTTATTTCTAATAAAATGATACTTCTTCATAGGATGTTACTACTGGGAAAAAATTAAAGTATGAGCAGATGAACAAGAGAAACTGGAGCCTGATGTATCACCTAATGAAGAAGTAATGTACCAGCCTTATGACAAAGCATTAACCTTACAGCCATCAGCAGGCAGCCAGACTAGAATCATGCTATGTTCCACTAACTTGATTATCAACTTAAGGTCTAAGGTGGTGCATTTAACTTTCAACTTCAAAGACATACAAAATTTCTTTGACTGAAAGGATTTATAATACTCTCCTAAAAAATATTTGTTTAGGAGAATAATATGCCAGGCACCTAAACTGTACAAAAATAGGCAGTATTTGAAAATGCCTTTTCAAAAATGCAAATCTAAAATATCACTTGCACTTGAAATAACACTGTTGCTAGGTCACAGTCATCACTGTAAGTCTTACTGAATCTGGATATTTCCATGGTCACAGCATGGGAGAAAATACAACCATTGAAAATATATGTTGCAAATATATATAGTTATGCACAACATAAGTAATCCTCTTATATAAACAGACCCTCGGTCCTTTCATGCAGACCAAACTATTGTAGTTTTATAATTAACTGTGCTAATTTTACATTTGTGGTAGAAATTGGATTTTGTAGATAATTACAAAACTTGTAGAGTAAAAAAAAAGATTTGCCATTATACCCAGCCTTTTGAATGTTCTATGCTGGTCATGCTCTTCATACATGTCTAGAATATTTTAAATACCTCTACTAGAAATCATTCTAGATTATTTCACAGCCTTTCCAACTAAACTGCAAAAACTCTCCTTATTCTTAAAGAAAATGTATCCTTTAGCTGCTTTATCTTATAATCCTCTAAATTCTACATTTCCATCTACCTTGAAATAGTTCTTCATATAAATATATATGTAGCTCTTAAATATGTAATCAATATTATCATCCTTTTCTTTTTCCACAGTGTATATCTCAAGTCTTTCCAAAAATATTAAGTACTCCATTTCCACTTACAAATGTTATTGTTCCTTTTTGATTTCCTCTATATCATCCATACCCTTCAAGTATTGAGGTACCCTGAATTGTACTTCATATTCCAGAAGAGGATGTACCAATCTTTTGTGATGGAAATACTACATCCCAAAGCTAATTATCCTTCGGTTTGCTGCCTGGTTCTTTGTATAACAAGGAAGGAAGGTTAAAGATAAGATAGCAGTTTCTGAAATTAGTAGCATGACAAATAATCTAACAGAAACTCAAAAGTTACAGTGGGTCTGATATTCAAAGTGCGTCTTATTCAGCTAACAGGCCACTGAATATCTGGTTATATTCAGTGGCTGCTAGATAAGTCACTTACCTAGCTATCTTTTAGTCGTATAAAATGTGGGCGGGCAGTGGGTAGATCAGGGTGGCACTACTTAACTGGATAAGTAGCAATATTCACTCTTATCCGGTTAAGTTAATAGGATAAGTTAGACTAGACGTTGAGCTGGTCTAACTTAGCCAGATATATCTTATTTGGCTAAGTAGTGATTTGTGTCGGATATTCAGTGGCATAGCCGTGCCGCTGAATATCTCTTGTAAGTGATATCAGCTAAGTTACTTACCTGGATAGTTCTGAACATCAGGTCCAAAGAGTTTTTAACAATAATAAATGGGGAAAAAAATGGCAAATATGGATCACTGTAGGTAAATAAATACTGCCTCTATCTCCCATCCCCTCTTCACTCTCTGCCTAGACTATGGCTGCGTTCTTCCAAAAAAATACTGACAAGATTAATTATGAATACTTCACCAGATTGTCTCTTCTGCCTTAACTTCACTCATGTCTCCTTCTTTTGACCCCTGCCATACTTTCTTCCTTTTCTGAAATCACAGAGAAGGAAAGTGCCTATCTTCTCTCCTCCTCCAAACTCACTACTTGTTCCTCTAATACCATTCCAACCCAGCTCCACAGTTCTATCTTCTCTGCAATTGTCCCCTCCATCTGCCACATTCTTAATCAATTATTTACCACTGTGACTGTCCCTTCTTCCTTTAAAAATGCTGTTATCAGGGGAGTCAAGTGATGCGGTGAGCGGGGAAGGAGGGTTTTGCCTAGGCTCTGGTGACTGCTCCTACCATCACTTCTAATCTTAGCTTTACTCGCGGTATTCAACCCTCTACTTCTCAGGGCGGAGGAGTGCACATGTCCATCGTGTATTATATGCAGAGAACATCGCCACAATGTCAGCAAAAGGAGGCAGAAGAGACAAACAGAAACCCTGTGGCCCGGATACAAAAATGGCAACCAGGAACGATACTGCAAACGACAACCCACTGCTAGTGATCACTAACACGGACATAAAAGTAGTAACACGAACAGCCTTAGATGAGAAACTCGCTGGAATAGTGGCTCAGCTCACCGAAGTCTACACCGCATTTGCCGAAGTCACCTCACGCAAGACCAGGCAGAAGGCCAAATTGGCATTTTAGAGAACGATGTACTTGCACATACAAACAAAATGGTGGCCCAAGAGAAAAAAAATCCTCAAACTCGGAGAAAACTGGATGACCTCAAGTGAAGGGCTTGCCGCTCTAATCTTCACTTCTTTGGCTTCCCAGAATCAGTCGAGGTATGAGATTTAAGACAATTGCTGGAAACATGGCTGCCCATGGCCCTGGACATACCAGATATACAAGGCAAGTTAGTAGTGGAAAGGGCTCACAGATTAGGGGCAAAAAAGGATAACCCTCAACGCCCCCGTGTTGTAATAGTGAAAATTTTCAACTTCAAGCATAAGCAAGAGCTATGGCAAGCTTACAGGAAAAAGCAGGATATTTCCTACGACATCTATAAAAATCTGCATATTTCTGGATTACTCAAATTGAGTATTGGAGGAGCGTAAGAGCTTCTCACAGATCTGCTCCTCCCTTCATCAACAACAGATCCATTTCACGCTGCAATACCCGGCCAAATTAAGGGTTTGGCATGACGACCAACCCCACCCCTTTGACACACCAGAAAAGGCTAAAGCCTTCTTGAATGACCTACAAAAATAACCTGGACTGAAAGGATTTCTCTTTAATATTTCTTCTTAAAGAAATGTAAGAAGCTGCGAGAGGCTCTATGGTCGGTGATGGCAGAGGTTCTGCCCAGAGAATATTAATAATTTGTTACCCCTACTGCCCGGAAATAGCAGCTGGATTCAGCCAGGGCTGGAACCCTGGATCACGGCAACCCAACACACCGGGTGGAAGGGGAAGACGCAACGGGGAATATCTTGTGCCTTACAGCAAGCCAGGGAACATCTAAATCGCCTTTTACAATTTATAACTTATCTGGCGGCTCCAGATGCAGGTAACCTATTAAGTAGCTGTGTTACCACTGACACAGTGTCGCCACCATTTTTGACACCTCAGAGCTTTACTGGATCTACAACTATAAACAAATAAGATTTTCTCTGCGCAATGGCTCCTATGATTGCAGAGACAGCAACTTTGGGCAGGTAACAACTTTGAGGTTGGTACTAAGTGAGAGAGCTTCTGTTTCTACCACACCGCGGAGAGGAGGTATGTCACTCGTACACAACACATGAATCCACTCACTCTTTGGATGAGGGTCTTTGATTGGACAGGGGGTGTGAATTTTTTTTGGAGGCACTGAACTTGGGTAAGGGAGGGGAGGGAGGTGTGGGATGGGAAATGGTTTGGGTTCACTTCCACTCCAACCTATTTGTTGTTATTTATAAATGGTTATTTGCATAGGTGCATGCATCTAATAATATGGCTTAATTTAGTCTGGGATATTTTGCTACCGTATTGTGACTCAAATCCTACCACCATCTTCAGTTTACAGCAATAAGGGGATAAGACCTTATGGTAACCAGGGAAGGTGGAGAGCTGTGCTGGGGGCCCCCCAATTCACAATAGTTATTACCCTATGGTTCTTCTGCAAAATACATATGAAACAGATGTCATGAATAAATTAATCTCTTGGAATGTGGGATCCCCAATAAAACGAAAGAAAGTTATCTCTCATCTCAAATGCCTTTGGGCAGATAATGTGGGTCTACAGGAAACACATCTCACATAATCAGAGAGCGAGAAGTTACAGAGAGACTAGGTTGGTTCCTTTCATTCGGCCGCAAAGGGCAAGAAAGGGGGCATTGCCATTTTAATTAACAGATCGAACAACTTTCAAATGGTTAAAAGCATGGCAGACACTGATGGCAGATTTCTTGTGCTTACTGGGGAGTGGCCAGTGACCATTTACAACCTCTATGCCCCAAATGACTACTCACATACCTTCTTTCTTAAAATATGGAATCTTGTTCTTACTCACTTGCACAGCACACTTATTAGGAGATTTTAGCTGTATACATGATTCCAGCATAGATAAAAGTCCCCCACCACCTCATAGGAGAGGGAGAACAGAGAAGGGCATACAGTTTCTTTGCCAGCAATTAGGACTCTTGGACATATGGAGGTCACTCCACCCAGAGGAGACGGCCTACACTCATGTCTCAAGATCCCACTTATCTTTTTCACGTATAGATTACATATTAGTATCCCGTGAGGTTTTCCCCGGCATTGATAGAGCCACCATAGAACCAGAAGTTATTTCCGATCATGCCCCAATCTCTATTCTGATACATATAAAAAATAATACAGACACTATGCACTTATGGAGATTCCCCTGTCACCTCAAAGATGATGTTAAATTTCAAAAATATTTACAAGGAACGAATTTGCACTACACAACCAACAATATACCTCTAACCTCTAACCCCCAACTATACTGGGAAACGGCAGTGTTGCGAAGAGACAATTTCTTATGTGAGCTCACATAAAGCGTTACATAAAGATATTTTAGATCTAGAGACACAACTGTGACAAGTCAAGATCGCACTAATATACAACCCATCTCCTGCCAAAAGAGAGAAGTATTACAGTATACTGGGTCGCCTAAATACACTACTCCACATTTGGGCACAATACACCATGCAAAAAGGGCTTTTACGATTTGGGAACAAGATGGGAAAACTCTTGGCCAATCTCGTACGAGCAGCTAAAACCAACTCTATTATCACTCGCATGAGAAAAAACAATGGTGATCTAGTCTCCCACAAACAAGGTATATGTGAAACGTTCTGAGTCTTTTATGAAACGCTCTATACAGCTGAACCTAGTGGAGGAATTGAGATGGAAGACTTTTTTTTTTTTTTTTAAAGATCTACCTCTCCCAATCTTTCCCACTTCTCAATTAGATTTTTTAAACCGCCAAATACAAACTTACGAAGTATTACAAGTGATCTCGGCAGTTCAATCTGGTAAATCTCCTGGGCCCGATGGCTTCTCCTATGACTTTTATAAGATTCTTCGTGCTCAGTTAGTCACACCCTTAACCAATTTTTATCTAGATGGGCTGGCTGCACAGTCCTTCCCTCCAAATTTAATCTTGCCACATAATAGTTCTCCCTAAACCTGGTAAGGACCTGTTACTATTGGACCATCTCCTTACTCAATTGTGATCTGAAATTATTGGCAAAAGTTCTATCTGATAAATTAAATGTACTATTGCCCATTCTGATCTCAGATTACCAAGTGGGATTCGTTAAGAGGAGGAAAGCGAACGCCAACACTATTGGGATTATAATTGCCTTATTTATATGTTTAAAGTTGAGACTAGTTAGTTTGTTTTCTTATTACTTAGATCAAGTGTTCTGATTTGTTCTAAGATTTGTTCCATGTAAACTGCCACCCGGCAGTAGTTATTACTGTTAACTGTGAACCGGAGTGATATGTATTGTATACAGGAACTCCGGTATATAAAAACCATAAATAAATAAATAAATTAGGATACTGACAGCACTAAGTAGTTGTCAATCTCACAACATCCCAGCCCTGGCAATTGGATTTGACTCTGAGAAGGCAATTGATCAGGTATCATGGCCTAATCTCTTCTCAGTGCTCCGACGATTCGAGTTTCAAGGAGCTTTCTTAAATCATCTGTTACTCTTATATGATAAGCCGATCTCAAAGATAGTAGCTAATAAATGTCTGTCTGAGGCTGTCCACCTTCAGAGGGGAGTATGGCAGAGGTGTCTGTTGTCACCTTTGCTTTACATTCTCTCTATAGACCCCCCTGCTGAGGAAAATTGGTCTGCATCCCGATATTGCAGGTTTTGGCAAACCACCACACACCTTTAAAATTGCTGCATTCATGGACGACGTATTAGTTTACCTAACGACACCGCACCGCTCTCTTCAGATAGTGTTACAACTACAAAATAATTTGGACAGTTTGCCAGCCTCAAAATTAATCACGATAAGTCTGAAGCTAAAAAGGTCATTGGAAGTCTTTAGGTGAACTGGCCAGGAGTATTCCCCTTGCGGTGGGTGTCCAGCGAACTGAAATATTTGGGTATTAAAATTCCACTTAAAGTACAGGTTTATAAGGCTAATATACAACCCTTACTCACTCATATCTTCAATACACTAAGCAAATGGAAATCTTTACCTCTTTCATTTGTGGGTAGAATTCAACTTTTTAAGATGGTAATCTTCCCTAAATTGCTCTATGTTTTGCAGATGACACCTTTATGGATTACAAAGAGAGACCAAAACAGCTTGTTAAGAATTTTACGGACATTTATATGGCGGGGGAAAAGAGTCAGATTGTCAATGGAGAATCTTACAAAACCAACACAGGAGAGGGGCCTGGGCTGCCCCAACCTGTCCCTGTACAATTTAGCCTGTAGTTTTAGGTATGTGCGAGACTGGCTGTTTGCAACTTCTACCACTGTTCCATACCAGAATCTGTTCGTGTGGTACGGTACCCTCACTTAACCTGTTGCTTCAAGTGGAGATACAGTTAAACCCCCCCCCCCCCCCCCCACACACACATACACATAAGATCCCATGCACTATCCCATACATGTAGGAAGGCTTGGTTACAGTTATAAAAGATTTATAATCAACCCCATCGTATGACTTCCCTTACTACAACTGCCCATAATCCTTCCTTTTTACCGGGATTAACAGAGGCGACCTTTACCAAATGGCATTGGAAGGGCCTTAATTACATTCACCAACTATTTAAGGTGACTACAGGGCAACTTCTAGATTTTACAGAGATAAGCAAAGTTTTCCCTCTCACAAACAGACTTTTTTGCCTTTCTACAATTAAGACATTTTATCACTACTAGCGCTTCCCCTTTTTCAGAATCCACACATACCCAAAAGTTGAGGGCAGCTGTGCAGTTGGGGAAAGGGAAACAACCCACAGTTTCCCAATTTTACAAAACATTAGCTGAAGCAGCCGTACCAGGCCTTCTAGAGAACATCTATGTGAAATGGAAAGAATGGTCTCTTTCAGTACTGTCTGAGGAGTATAGACATCTTTGCATCACTCCCTGACGTGTCAGAAAACATGTTTTTACGTGAATCTTACTATAAATTTCTTTGGTAAATTTATATTACTCCCACTCGTGCTTACCGATTTAAATTAAGCCCATCGGAAGTCTGCATGAAGTGCAATAATGATGTAGGCACCTTTACTCTTTGCTTTTGGGAATGTCCCTTAATTGGTATATTTTGGGGTAAAATCAATTCTCTATGTTTGCATCTACTAGACACTAAGCTACCCTGGACCCTAATTTGAGCTCTTCAGCTCAGATATGTTGGCATGTCAGCGCTTAGACTCAGCAGCCCAATTACTCCTCAAGCGGGCTAGTCTCATTGGCAGGAAAATTATCCTAACTTGTTGGTTAGATACGCAAGGACCTAGCTCAAACATTGGTTCCAGAAAATGACCCACCTGGGTTCTCTAGAATATACAATAGCTAGAAATACCTCACCGAATAAACTGGCTACTAGTTTACACATATGGTCTGCTTTCCTTAATTATACATCCCCTACCATAGCACAAGACTTGGACCCCAATTAACGGTGCCTCTTTGGCATGATAGGTATCTTAGATAATGAGAGCATAATCAAACTGCAGCCACATGATGTTTTCCTATATTCCAGCATGTTGAGTCCAATATGGTTGCCCCACTAAGCTACCTGACTTACTGGGCACACTAAATGATTTTACAAACAGGCCAAATAAAACTTCCCTAATGCTTCATTAACGCTTCAACAATCTCTTAGTATGATTTGGATATGTGATAAAAGTCTATCAAATATGTGATACATGTCATTTATCTTAACAGACATTTTCCTGCTTTCTGATTGTCATCATATTGTTATTATTCATTTATTTTTACCTGCTTTTCGATGGGAGTGGAAGAGGGATGAGAGAGAGGGAGGAAGGAGGGGGAATGACTTATAAGAGTTTGCTGTCTAATGTATACTACTTAAGGTTTTTGGTTCCTGTTAAAGAAAACCGGTTTGAATACTATTGCACTGTTGTAACTCAAAAATGTAATAAACATTAATTAAAACAAAATGCTGTGATCACTTCATCCCTCTAAAAATCTTCACTGGACACTGCCTGCCCAGCTAATTATTGTCCAATTTCTCTCTTCCCTTCTGCATCCAAACTGCTTAAACATGTCAAACACCTTATTTTTCTCAAGCTGTTCTGGATCCATTTCACTCTGGCTTTTGCCCTCTATATTCCAGAAAAATTGCTCTTGCTAAAGTCTCCATTAACTTGTGGCAAAGGCTAAAGCTTTTACTCAAAGCACTTCCTCCTTGACCTACCAGCTTTTATTGACTCTGATGATGATCCCCATCTACTCTTTAACACAGTCTACTCATTTGGATTTCAGGACTCTGTTCTATTTTGGTTTTCTTACCTCTTCCATCATACTTTTATTGTATCTTCTAGTGGTTCTCCACTGCTGTTCTATCAGTCGATGAGCCCTCCTCTTTTTTTCTCTCTAAACGTCTTGCCTCAGTGCTCCAATCTCTTCCCATGGATTTCAGTGCCACTTTTTATGCTGATGACTCCCAGATGTACCTCTCTATATCAGAAATTTCACCAAAAATACAATCCCAAATTTCAGCCTGTTTGACCACCACCTGGATACTCTCCCGCCATTATAAACTTAACATGGTCAAGATACAATTTTTTGTTCCACCTGAAAACCCTCTTTTCCTCTTTCATCTTGTTTTGTTTCCATGGATGGTATTCTCATCCTCTCAATTCCCTTGGCCTGAACATTGGGGTCATCTTTGATGCCTCTCGCCTTCTCTATGCACATCCAAATACTGTGAAAGCATGCCATTTCTAACCCTATAAACATCGCTAAAACCCCTCCCTTCCTTTCTGAGTATGCTACCAAAATTCTCAACTAGTCTCTTATTATGACCTGCTTACACAATTGCAATTTTCCCTTCTTTGGCTGCTCACTGAACCTTCTTTCTCCACTGAAGTTGACTCAAAATTCAGCATTATAACTTATCTTCCTTTAACATTGCTACAACCATGTAACACTTCTTTTTAAGTCGATACATTGGCTACTTGTCTGCTTCCGTAAACAGTTTGGTCTGCTCATACTCAACTTTAAATGCATTGACTTTATTGCTCCTCATTACTTTCTTCTCTAACACCTTTCCTCGTGAAAACTGTTTGTGGAACAAGTTCCTCTTATCTGTACTCTTCTCTTCCGTCACCAACGTTTGAGGCTGTGCTTTACATACTGCTGCACTGTATGTCTGTAATAGACTTTCTGAGTTAGTGTATCATTCTCCCTCTCTGGCTGTATTCAAATCCAGTTGCAAAACTCATCTTTTTATAGCTGCTCTTAAATGGTAAACACTTCTCTACAATAAATACACTTCCTGTAGACTTGTTTGTCATGTATATTAGTCCTGACTAGACTGAAAACTCCATGAAGGAGGGACCATCTCTTAAGCACTGCATATGTCTACTAGCACATTAGAAATAATCAATACTCGTAGCACGTATAAGACCATGCACTTGAGTAGAAAAAATTACACAAATAGCATTTTAGGAACACAAATGTAAAAAATCAATTAAGGAATCCAAATAAACTGAAATGATATTACTATTTGGATTCCTAAGTTATTTTCTAATTCTCATGTTCTTAAAAACACTATGGGATGAATATTCAAAGATTTGCACACATAAAAATTAGCATATACATGCTAAGTAGCCTATACTTGCCACATACATGCTATTTTATAAACATCAAACGTGTGTATTTTTGTTTATGCATGCAAAAAAGGGGCAGTCTAGGGGTGTTACAGGGTGGGGCGAAGAGTTATATATGTAAGTTGCTATAAGTGACTTATATGAGTACATGTGGTAACTTATTTGTCGAATTTTAGATTTACTAATTATCTTGCACAAGACACAGAACATGAGCTGTTGGCTGTAGCATGGTTGATGCAGCCTGGAAGATGAACCCACTAAGACCATGCTGACAGAAGGTAGATATGCTAAGATGAGGACAAGGACTGGCTTCACCTGTACCAGCCCCATTCATCGCAGGTTGAGCCCTGGGGTTCCAGGGGCCGGCAGGACAAGTGAGGAACCCGTGAAGAGCGGCAGATAGGGCCGAGGTCAGGGCTGGCGACTATCAGGCAACGTCAGGTCCAGGCAGTGTTCAGGGCAGGTGGCAAACAGGCAACATAGTTAGATACAAGGCAAAAGTCAGAATTGGAAGTCAGGCAGAGGACAGGCTGGACAAGACAAAGATGAGGGTGGACTGCACAGGGTGGCCCCAGGGAGGAGAGGCATGGCAGCATGTCAGCTGCATCGGAGGCATTTCGGGGTAAGTACGGCCAGTAAAGAAGTAGTCCCGCAGCTGGCCAAACAGTACAGAAAATTGATATCAGATGAGTCTATTGTCAATTATTGGTTGGTTGGGAGATATAGGTGCAATGGGGGGAGTTGAAGCTGAAGTCCTAGGAGAGTCTCGATGAACTGGAGGACTAGGTAAACAGGTAGAGGAAGTGGAAAAATGATAATTTCAATTATTCATGCAGGCTTTAAGTTATACTAAGCTACATGTATAAGTTAGAGTTTTACACAAGCAAGTCATATTTCTTTTGATGAGGAAAATATATGTGCATATGTTTCTTAAATAGGAAGGAAAAGTATGTGCATGCAAAACATTGAAATGGGCTCTTTTAATGCATTGCGGGTATATGTGTATGTTAGAGGTGGACATACACAAATTTTATAATTTGTGCCTATCTGATACTGTAGTAGTTCTCAGCCCAGCCATATATGTGAATATATAGGATTGTGCAGAGTTATTTAAAAGTTATCCTCCTTTTCTATAGTTTGGGTAATTACATGATCTTATATTTACTTACAATTAACCACATTTGCCATTTTGTAACCCATTTGGTGTTATCCAAAATCCCTTGCAGCTTTTTAGCTTTTGCTATATTATTTATTAACCTACTAATTTTAGCTTTGCCCTTGAAAACTACTATTCTACCTATCACCTTCTTTTCATTCTAGCCCATGAAATGAAAATTACAAGGACCAATTCAATCTATATGGGGAGGGGGAGAGTTAAAATGTAAAGATATGGTATCATCTCTGTACAAAGAACATTTTTGCGTGTTCGATTTACACAGTCAGTAAAATAATGATCAAAGCTGGGCAGCTCTAATCTGTGCATCTTTTGAGGTAGGCAATTTTCTCTATTAGCTCTGTATGCAGTGCTATATGAAATGCCTTAGTTAAATCCAGATAAATGATATTCATCCTTCTGCTTCTGTCGAGCTCTCTGATAAAAATCTCAAAAGAAATTTATTAGGTCGTTCTGAGAATCTGTGTTTGACCTGTCACCCACACTGTACATTTGTAACAGTTCCATTACTCTCTAAGTGGACTGTTAAGTCTCCTTTAATAGTAAGTTCATAATATTTTGCCAGCAATTGATGTTAGTCTAAACAGATTATAATTACCCATCTAAGTTATTTTTCCTTTCATATGCAATGTTGTCAAATTTGCTTTCCTCCAGTCTTCTACAATCCTTCTTGTCTCTAGGGATGCTTTATAAACTGGTTCAGCGATGAAATCCTCCAGCTCCCTGAACGGAATATAATTCACAGAAAGCAGTCTGCTTCCACAGCTGAACAATTACTTTGAATCACTGTTATTTTTAGTTTTAGCTTAAATAGTTTTGGACAGGCGTTTGGCTTCTAGTAGTGCTATTTTTTTTTTTTAACAGTTTATATGTACATTTCATTTTAGAGATTTTTATGCTGCTTTTACTAGCTGAACTACTCAAATTTAAAGTGGGTATTTTCTATTCTGTATTTAAAATCATAACTTTTCTTATGGATGTCCCTGCATTAGTTCTGAAACAGAAGACCTGATATTTGCCTTGGTAGTTCAAAGATATGACATAAAATTATTCTGGGGTATCCAAGTGGACAAACCCCACAAACAAACTATTTTATTCATGACATAAAAAGAAACTGGAAATCCCATGAAATTCCCAAAATGTCTTATAACATTTGCTTGTAACTATACTGCTTATAGATAAAACTGTCATAACAAAAAAAAAAAAAAAGCAAATTCAAGACAGAAAAGAAATTAAAAAGGCAATAAATCACAAGTGACACTACATGCCATTAAAATGCAACAGAAAAAGACTAGACTTTCCTATTCTTCACATATAGCCCAAGCAAGAGACAGGGAAGAGCAGAATCTTTCATTTCATAGCACACAAGATGTGAGAACACTAATATTATAGCACAGCGGGTTCAGGACCTCTGTCTCAATAAGCACCTCTGTCAGGCTTAATATTGGCAAACTTTCTACCTGCTTTGAGTTGCAGAGTCAGTGGGACAAGGAGCAACTGGGAATCAGTCCCTTTTCAAACAGCACTTCTTGCCATCACATGATGGAGTAAGATCTGCTAGGGATCAGTTGGTCCCAGATCTACGTACTTGTCTGTCTTTTGGGGGTGGGCAGAGGGGGTAACAAGGCTATGTGCCCCTCTATCTTAGTGAGGGGAGGAAGGGTGTGTCAGGTGGAGGAGCCCTGTAGGTATTTGCCACACTCAGATTCAGGCTTCCACACAACAGAAACATAAAACAGAATCTGGCTTACACATTAGAGCAGGGGTGGGCAATTCCGGTCCTCGAGGGCTGCAAACCAGTCGGGTTTTCAGGATACCCCTAATGAATATGCATGAGAGAGACCTGCATACACACTGCCTCAGTTGTATGCAAATCCATTTCATTCATATTCATTAGGGGTATCCTGAAAACCCGACTGGTTTGCAGCCCTCGAGGACCGGACTTGCCCACCCCTGCATTAGAGGATATTAAGCAACTCAAACAGGCATTAAGATGTATCCCTCACTTTTCAGGTACAAGGCTTCAAGGATCGCTTCTGGACTCCTACAGTTTGGGTCCCTAGACCTTGAATTATTGGGAGCACCTTACTGGTATCCCAGCATCCCTTCAGAAGCCATGAAGACAATCTGCTTCTCAGGGGGTAGAGTTTTAGAGATCTTGCTTGGGACTGCAAGCCCTTTCTACTTGCTTAGTTTAACCTTTGCATAGCCACTCAGAGGCAGGGTTACAGCCTTCTGCCAGTTGAAGAATGACCTAAGCTCTCTTACACTGGAAGTGTGCTGCTCAGGGCTAACTGACCATTGGCCTTTGGGGGTGCCTCTCAGGACTATGTGCCCCTCTATTTTTGGGGTATGAAGAAAGGTCTCAGGGGGATGGGCTGCCACTTGAACCTACATGTTCTTTGAATTTGGGGGAGACAGGGCGATTTTGGGAGACGTGCTGCTTAACATTATAGGCCTTTTTGTCCTTGAAGCCACTCGGGGCTAGAGGTTCCCTTTTTATTCTCACAGGGTGGGGCACCTTGCATTACTGGTTGTAGCAACTGCTAGCACAGCATTTTGTCTAACAGCATATTGTGCCCATTGGTAAATACCATAACAATGGCAGTAAACTAAGGTATGATAAAGTGCGCTTTAGAAAAGAGGGATCATAATGGGGTAGATATCCAAAAGCCATTTAGACGGATAACTGAAATGTTATCCACATAAATGGCCAAACCACAATTTTAAAACTCTTACCCAGCTCAAATATGGCCAGGTAAGTTGGAGGCATTCTGGGGGTGGGCAACAAGCGTTTCTGGGAGGAACAGAGTTAGCCAGTTAGGTTAGGAGTTAGCTAGCTGGTGCTGATGGGTAGGTCTAAAAGTAAGCCGGATACACCTAGCTAACGTCTAAACTTTTAAGATAGCTGGGTATATTCAGCGATTCTGCCGCGCTGCTGAATATCCCGGTTAAGTTAGCCAGATAGGTGTATCCTAACCACTCAGTGGCTGAATACGGACCTCAAAATGTTTAATCCAGATTGCACTCCAAATCAGGAAGACTTTGCAGAGGTTCATGCAAGGAATTAGATTTATGATATCAAATTATGCTATAGATGCCATACTGAGTAAAAAAAAAAGTTCATCTAGCTTTGAATCCTGTCTTTTTTTTTTTTTTAATTTTATAATCGAAAGTTTATTGAAGATGACAGTCATACAATGTGCATTAGCATCCTGGTGGAAGAAACTATTTACTCCACCTTTGGCATCAGTATGCCAATGACTTTGGACTGTTCATTATTTAGGAAGAAAGACAACACTGAAGAATGACACTCTTCTCAAGTTTAATGACATAAGCAGACCCTTCCAACTGTGGTTAGACAGCTCTCTCATGGGTAAAGCATGATTATTTTATAGAAGCACTTGTATATACTCACATCTTGAATGCACTCTGTCAATGGTGGCAACTATTCAGTGCTTGGAGCAAGTGTACAATAAACACAGCACTGTAGAATAGTTTATCTCCTAGCACAGCCTCCCCAGTTATACTTTAGGAATTCACAGAATTTGGGATGGCAGCCCTAACTGTTGCATTCAGTATCCTATGATTGATCTATCAACTTGTCTAATTAATATGTGAACTTGACTATACCATTTGCTTCCACAATGTCCTGAGGTATTGGACTCGACATGTTAACTTATTTGATGTGCATGGAGATACCTTCCATGACTTATACCTACAACCTGATGAGACAAATGAATAGCAGTTCCCTATTCACTTTCTCTAGCCTTTCATGATTTAATATACCACTATCATATCTCTCTTCAATCATTTCTTGAGTGTATTTCTCATTATTTTTCTATAAGTATGTTAACTGAAGGCTTTCAATGCTTCTTAATCAGAAATTTACATGAGAAAAGAAGTATCCAGACACTAAGCAGGATGATGAAACCCAGGTGTGTCACTGAAGAAGGTAATAGTGATGATAAAAAAAAAATGGGTAAATAAAGCAGCAGCCAGAAAAGTCGAAAAAGCACTGAAGTGAGTGCCTGAGGAACCTAAAAATAAAACAAATCACAGAGGATACAAACATTTGATAATTTAAGATGGTGACACATATAGAACCATTAAACACAATTCCTTTCTTACATAAAACAAGTGGACAGAAAGTCAGACCATATATCCCAAGATTCCTATGTTGGCAGTCCTTTAAAGAAAACTTTTATCTCATCATCTTCAGTGTCATGTCAACATGAGCCTTTAAATTCCTCTACAGTGCCACCTTTGTTGTTACACGTGTGGCTCTAAAGCCATATCTGTCATATGATTTTCTTCATTGGCTGACTGATCTACTAGATGGCTGCAACAGGATCTGCTAGACTGTTTATCAGGAGCCTTTTCTAGCTGGTGCTCTGTGACCATTATTGGAACTGAAACATTCTCCGCCTTTCCCCTGTACTTTTCTAGTTTCATATTTGATATTATAGTATAGAAGTTGAACTATAAAGTAAAATTTAATATGCACATTAAGACCATTCCGAAAGTACTAAAATTCACATAGAGTGCAATAAGATGTTTATGTTAGGATGGTCTCCTAACATGTAAATGTGTGTGTTAAAATTAGCATGTACCTGCATGTAAATGAGCATTATATGCAAATAAGGTAAATGGGAAATAGTCGTGACAATCAGGATGTAGTCTGTAAGGCAACAGATTCTTGCTGTGTGTTTCTGATTGGTGGATTTGTAACAAAGATAACTCGCCAATCCAGTTGAGATGTCAAAACTGTCTGTGGACTCAGTGAGGCCGCTGATGATATATGGACCCAGTGTTTAGGCAAGGTGCATTTGTGGAGTGATGTGAGACAAACTGGGTAGATACTGTATAAGCACTTGCCATCTTTCTTGTGAAACACATGAATATTTGCAGACTTTTCACAGGTGGCCCTTTTAATATCGTAATAGTGATGTTTGATGTGTTTAATGCTCCAGTGAAAAACTTAAGAGGCTGGTGACATCTATGGTGAGTTGATGCCAAATTTCTTCTTTACCCACCTGGCCTTTTCTGGTGCTGTTTGTCGAACAGCACTGTTGAGTGTTTTAGAACTAGCTCCAGAATCATATTGTTCCTAGGATGCATGAAGTGCAATGTGTGTTGTGTGATCATATAGCAGACTCTGCAGTACTTTCTGCATCCTTTAGGTCTGATTTCACCTCATCCTCTTTAGTGCTGGAATAAGAGACAACTATGTTGTCTCCTGCAAAATCTCCAGCTCCTCCCTCTCTTCCATATATTCATCAGATATGGGATGAATCTTTCTTTGTTCTGTTTGATCTCTGTATGTAGCTCACCTCCACTACTGAGTCTCAGTAGCTCTCTTACTTCTCAGCATCAACAACCAGCAGCATGTGCCAGACTGAATTTTAAACCTTTCTGAAGTGTAAGGAGAACCGCAAATTTGCCCTTTACAGTTATAGCCAAAGTGGTCTCAACAGATTTGGTGTGCTTGTAGTGTAGAATCAATGGTATGAATAGTCTCTAATCCTGCTAGTAAGGTCAATGAAACCTGCCAAGCTTTCCCAACAGAGAAGTACTCCTGGACATCTTGTCAGAGAGGAGAGCAGTGTCACTCAGGAGCAGCCAATGAGAAGATAGATGACATCATCCATTGGCATAAAGTAGTTGGGTGCAGTTGTGAAGACAGAGAGCTTTTGCAATGAGGAGAGAGTCTTGTACTTGTGTCTTGAAATTAAGGACTGTTTAGGGGTGTAGTTTGCTGCAGATTGCATTGATGTTGCAACAGAGAAGATTTGAAAGATGCGGAGGAGACATGGTCCATCATTCCAAGCCAGTGGGACATCCATACTGTCCAAAACTCAAAAGAACCTGGATCTCATTGGAGGATATGAAGACCTTGGGTTGTGAAGAGTGCTGTCATGGTCATTTGCTGCAAAACTCCACCCCAGTCCAGCTCAGATGTTTTGCCTGCAGGGGTAATATCTATGAGCTGGATGCTTCTGATCTCTTGATAACTTCAGTTTCTCTAGGAAAAAATAGATGGTGTGCCAGCTACTTAGGCCCATGAAAGAAGGTGAAAAAGGCTGGGTCAGATCCAGAGTCCTCATCCAGCTCTAATGGACGCTGGCCTACTTGATCCCAGGTCAGGAGACCCCAGACTCTGCTTTGCACTCCATGGAGGAGGATACTGTGCCTGAGAAAACCCAGCAGATCAGCAGTGACGCTGCCAGTGATTCATCTGGGATGGGAGAAGAGTCTGAACTGGCGCCATTGGAGAAGGCTATAGTTTCTCACATTGGTGCAAGTGTGAAGGCCAATGTGAATGTGAGCTCAGCGGAGCCTTTTGCTGAAACAGATGCTGGGAGTCAGGAAATGATCAAAGATGGGGCTGGAGTTATCACCCCAGACCTGGAGGTGGTTATTGTTAACCCACTTGATGTTATGTTTTGTAAGGTTTGGGTGGACCCTTGGACACTGTGGCAGCTGACCACGCCCACAGGGGGGGAAGTACCGTGAGGGGCCACAGGTCAGGCTCAGCTCTGGACACACAAACACAGATTATATCTTTATTTAGACAGTTTGTGAAGCCACCAGATGTGGCGGTAGTGAATAGAAGTTGGAGCCCGGTTGGGCTAGTATTCCTCAGGGCGCTGGAACAGCGGTTCCTCCGGTAGCAGTGCTGTAGTGAAAAGAACTGAGAGAATGAATACAATAAGACATTCACAGAGTCCCCAGTATGGAGAAGCCCCAAGATAGGAAGAGCTGGCCCTCGAGGAGCGAGTATCAGATCCCTGGGGGCAGAGACTCGTTGGCAAGTACTCACGCAGCAGTTCCATGTAGGAGATGGCACTGGCGCTGGAACAGAGGCAGGCCCTAGAGAAGCGAGTACCTGGTTCCAGGGAAACAGCTCTGAGGAGTAGATGGTAGTAGTATACTCACAGATGGTGTCTGTAGCAAATTCTTTCAAGTAGAAGAGGAGATACACAGGCAGCGAGTCACAGAACATGGGCCCTCAAGGAGAAAGTACCTGTTCCTGATAGCGACCTGAAAGAAGCAGAGAGGCCCCCGAGGAGCGGGTACCCCGTTAGCAGAAAAGAGTCCAATAGAAACTGGAGGCAGAGTAGCTGGGTACGGAGAGCAAATCCCATCCGTAGGAAATCCCTTGCTAACTCAATGGCTAGCAATAAACAGTAGGCTTAAATATCCGGGCAGCGTGACATCATCACAGGGGGACGCCCCTGAGGTTCGCGCCATAGAGGAAATAAGAATGAGGGCCGGGCGGTGCGCGCACCCTAAGGTACCTGAGGAGCATGGCGGGAGGCAGCGCCCAAGCCGGTCCGGGGACGCCGGAGAGGACGGTGTGCAGTCGCCACGGCAGCCAGATGTCCAAAAGGAGCAGGAGGAGTCGCAGAAACAGAAAGGTATGCGGAGTGAAGCCGTCGGGCAGCGATGGTTGCAACACTTGAACAGGCTAGAACCAACAAGGTTTTTTCCTCAGACATTACAGCCACATGGAAGGGGCTGCTCTTTATGGGAGGTGGAAATGGAGGTGCAGAAGAAAGCTTTGACCCCTGGAACCATTGTCTTGAGTGAAGAAAGTAAAGGCTTGGAAGATATCAGAGGAATGAGTCATTCTGAAGACAAAGGAGAAGACCGTTTTAGAAGGGTCATACAATCTGGAAACTGCCAGTCCATCTGTAGAAGCTGCTATTGGATGGTCTTTGAGGAGGACAATGCAGGTCTACCTGAGGCAGGCTGTGGAGGGGAACGGATGATTATTCTAAAAGCTGGGTGACCATGTCTGCCTTGTTGCGCTCCACGACCAGTCCTGCTCACCTGGCCCGACCATCCACCAGCTCCAGCCTGAGTCCCTGCGCTGCTCTGCTGCGGCGTCCACAGGCGTCCCCGGCTCCTTTGCAGCCTTCCTCATTGCAGCTGAACTCGCGCCAGGGTTCGGATTGACTACAGGTACTGACCCCTGCTTCGGCTGACCATTCTGATCTACTACTCTGGCCTTGATCCTCCCTATCCTTTCGGACTCTCTGTTCTAGCCTCCTGTGACTGCTAGATATTCTGGTGTGGACCTTGACCGTGCACCCTTGTTCGTGATGGGCACTCCTCTACACTTCCTCTCCAGGAGATCCTGCGAGGCCCACCTAAGACCAGGCGGCCCGGGTAACCAAGGGCTCAACCTTAGGGAACCTCGGGTTGCTATTGGTGAAGTTCCAGCTTGTCTCCTCCTGTGCTCTGCCTCCTGGTGGCAGGCGCTCTCTGGGTCCGACCGGAGGGCCGTACCAATCCTGTACCAGGCCAAGGGTCCACCTCCAGCGCAACATGCCTCGCAATTCTCTGGCACATCCTCTGAGCCTACCCCATCACCCAGCCAAGGTGATAAATGCTGGCGTTTACTAAAGACCTCCCAGAAAATTTGTGTGGGGAAGTATGATCTCACCCAAATAGTTTTTCCTTATCAGCTTTGGACCCATTTATGTTATGAGCTAATGTGTGGACATAATCAACCTTTCCCTAATTGGTCATGGGAGGACCATCTGTTGCATTAGTATGTGTGAATGACCAATATCCATATGCTCCATTGGACTTTATGTATTATACTAAGCAAATTGTGATGAGTAGCTGTGCCTGAGCAGTCCCAGGAAGCACTCAAGTCACAGAATACTTTATAGGAGGCTCTCCAGTCTGGGAAGCAATTGCCACAGAAAGTTTTCAGACACTTCTATCCCATTTCCACATCTTAATTTGCTTCTTCAGGGTGACCTGGTTCAAAGGATGAACTTGAGGGTCATCTCAGGAGATGCAATCATGATACAACTGCTGCAGAATCAGGTCCATGACCTCACAGAGTGAAGGAATTATGAATATTTAAGCAGTGCCCTCAGTAATGCAGTGCCCCTATGGATTGTTACTTGAATTACATTGGTGACTGATTCTCTGGTCTGATTCCAGTTTGCTTCTCAGGAAATTCTGACTTTGTTAAAGAATATGAATGCCCACCCAATAAAGTGGATTACATGACCAGAAGATTTCTGTGTTCAAGGACTATTCAGTTTGAAAGACTATTTTTGATTTAAAAGAAATTTTGAGTTTGAATTGGAAATGAAAGAAATTTGGAAGAAAACTATAGAAAGGTTCACAAATCATTCTAGAAAATATCACAAATTACAAATTTTGTCCTCATTTGCATTTTTCAATGCAATATTTTGTCTAATTTGGTACTTTATTTCAGATGACCAGATCGTAGGTGTACAAAGAAATGGTGCCCGAAAGAACATGATTTTTTTTTTTTACAGAATCTGGTACTCAGTCAGTTGAAGATATCCTCTTTCTGGCCTGCTCCCATCCCCTGATCCCTGTTCATTGTAATTCCTCCTCTATTTGAGTTAATTGTAAACCGGCGTGATGTGCCAAACGAACGTCGGTATATTAAAAGTTGTTAATTAAATAAATAAATAAATAAATAAATAAATAAATAAATAAATAAATATCATGTAGAAGTGTGCATTTTCTTCTATTTTCCTATGCCTGGAGTTTCAGCCAGAGAATTCAGGTCAGAGGAGTGGACAACCAAGAGGATTATTTCTCAGAAAAAACAATTCCAGTTAAAGAGTGGGAAAATGTTGCTTAAATTCTTGTCCACAGAAACATACTTTCTTGAGATTTATTGTGTGTGGTGTTTATAGGGAATGGGTTCATGGCTTAGGCCCACCACTCTGGTTTAAAAGGATATAGATATGTATTGGCATTCCCTTTCACATGCGGATGGCCTTGAATATGTTTGTTTGTTAATCAGTGAAATTCCTTGTACATGAGACAAAAGTAGCCTGGAGGGCTGTGAACAAAATGGGAGTCTGTAGTGGCAATCACAGAGTGTCTGTATATACAAAATGATATCCTTTTGTTTTGCTGAGACTAACATGTCTTTTCCTTTCTGTTCATTGAAACATTTGTTCAATACTCCACACTATGTCTTTGTGGGGGTGTATATAAGGGGACTCCCGAATTTGCCCCTTATTAGTAGAGTTGCTCTCAACAGTTATAGTCACAGTGGTCTCAATAGACCTGGTTTGCCAGCAGTGAAGACTCAGTGATCTCAACTGGCCCTGGCCCTGCTACTGAGGTCAGTGTAGATGAGGTATATTGCTTCACCTCTTCTCCCAAGAGGTTTTTCTTGCAATAAAATCCAGGCCCAGCCAGCTTCCCTGGCAGAAGATCTCTTCTCCTTTCCTGTCTCTCTTTAAAGCTGGAGCAGTTTAGACCCATGTTCCAGTCACTTTCTCAAAATAGGTTTACTTCAGCTTTGTTGAGAGAGAACTCCCTTGGACCTTCTCTGTGAAGGGACCAGTAGTGCCCTAGCGCTGATATAGGGTTTATCTAAAAAGCCCAATAAGCCTGAAGTGCTATATGATGGTCACTCTACAAAAGAATAGTTAAGCCCTCATTTTTCAGTAGCAAGATTATAATATATTGGACATTCGTGAGTTTCATGCTACTTTGGGTATTTTTGACTAATTTGTAGGGGACTAGGAGAATAGCAGCTGGGCATCAAGCAGCAGACAGAGATGACAATGACTACCAAAGGAATGCACACTTTGAACAGCACATCTCAAACATGCTCACTCTTCAAGATTAGTGTTTCAAGATCTACAGAGCAGTGATAGGTTAGTTTAGAAATATGCATCACTGCGATACATTGTATGCTTGACAACATGTCCTACCAAGGCATACATGATTCACTCTGCTGCTGCTAATAGCTATGCTGTAGCAATTCCTATCTGACTGTATTGCATCTTTTATTCTCCACAGACTTTAATGACCATAGAAGAAATGAATGGGGGAAAAATGAATGAAACAAATAGGATTAGTTTAATTAGCAGGGTCCCTCAATTCGTTTTGGGGATTCCCAAAAGAAACAAATTAGATCCAATTAATTTTGGAATGGTCATTCATTTTAAACAAATGCATATCCCTATCATGGGGCCTCCCCAAGAGTCCTGTTCCCAGGATCTGATCAGGACAGGGGCTACAGAAGGAAGGAAGCAGAGCCAAGAAAGGAAAGGAATTCAGTAGGATTAATTGTACATGCCTGTAATAATTATCATTGCATCTACACAGTATTTGATATGACTATGCATTTTTGTGGGCATTTTTGACATCACAATGCACAGTGCAGTGTGTATTCACTATTGTGGTACTTATTTAACATCTGTAGGATAAAACCTATTGCAAAACTCATTAAGTGACATTTTGAAGTGCATGGTCAATTTTTACTGATTCATATGCCAAGAAATGTTTGTGCCAGTTTTATTGTATAGGTCTCTAAATGCTGGGTGCATGTGTACAGATAATGTATCCTATCTGTACATGATTTTGTTCATAGCCCAGAATTACAGGTTAAAGAGTTACATGATGCACATGTGTTACATGTTTCATTTAGTTGCCTAACATTCAGACCAAAGCTAAAGAGGCTGGAACTTCCTTTCTAGTTCAGGGTAGTGGTCAGGATGCCCAGCTTTCAGGATTCCAGAGTTGGGATCACCAGGGCTGTAGGGTGCACTGGTTATTGTGACAGGAAAGCATTGATGTTTCATGATTAGTGGGGCAGTAAATACACTTTTTCCTGTTTTATAGGCTGTCTGAATGGCGGCATGAATGTATCTGATGTGAAATCACATGCTCCTCCATTTGCAGCACATGCTCATGTCAAAGCATGGCTGCTGTATTTGTGTTGTGAATATAAGACAAACCACAACACATTTCTGTTGATATATCCGTACAGCATATACGTAATTGTAGTTTTTAGTCATTTACTGTATATTTGCCATGTGTTACTGTGGGGAAAATTGTAGGTTTCACTCTGTTATTCAAGTATCAGTGTTCTTCAAAGGTGTTACTAACTTTCCCTTCCCTCTATGCTAACTAGTTAGATTTCATTATTTACAGTATTGATAGTTCAACAAATGTTAGAGATCAACTAGGTCTATGACATTGTAACAAAAGGTAATTTGGATATACCAGCTGGATCTTGAAGTCCTTATCCGCCATCATTTTTCAGCCTTATTCAGGTATAAATATTTTTGGATCTGAGAGATACTGGAAAGGTAAAATAAAAGGCGTGAATGTGTTTGGGTAAATTAATGTTTGTTGGAATGTCTATGCACAAAGTGAATGGTGTGTCAATGTTAGATCCTCCTCCTGTGAGCTCCAAATATCTTTTTTCAAACTGCAATGAATATTTTTCATTTTTTTGCTGAATCTCTCTGGAATATATGATTTTACAACAGTTGCCATTAGTTTTTTCTCTGTTTGCCCTCCAGAGTCAAAAAATAATTTGGATTAATCAAACTCTAAGGGATTCTTTCAGAGTAGTTCACTACACATAAGAACATAAGAAGTGGCCATACTGGGTCAGACCAAGGGTCCAAGCCCAGCATCCTGTTTCTAACAGTGGCCAATACAGATTACAAGTACCTGGTAAGTACCCAAACATTAAGCGGATTCCATGCTACTAATGCCAGTAATAGGAGCAGCTATTCCCTATGCCAGCTTGATTAATAGCAGATAATGGACTTCTCCTCCAAGAATTTATCCAAAATTTTTAAACCCAGCTACATTTTATTTATTTAGACATTTTATATACCATCATTCCATGTACAGATCACAATGGTTTACAAATGTAACATTCATAGCTATAAATCAACAACAAATGATGGGTTACAGAGGTTGTATTCATAAACAGGCATTAACAACTATCAAACGAACTAACTAAAGATCTAAAACATGGTCGAGTGTACATAAAATAAAATAAAATAGTATAACAAATTTCACATTCTCTCGTTATATTTATTCTTCATGCTTCAATTAGTATCTCTTGTCCTTCTTTTATTGTAGATCTCTATATTCTGATGTTTTAAGTTAGATTATAAGCATGTTTGAATAGCCATGTTTTTAGCTCATATTTAAATCTCTTTCTATCTGGTATCAGTCCTAACATCTCAGATAGCGAGTTCCATAGCTTTGGACCCACTATGGAAAACAGACGATCTCTTACTTGCGTCAGGTGTGTGCTCCGTATTGTGGGAACAATCAGTAGTCCTTTATTTTGAGATCTTTGTGCTCACTGAGGTATGTATGGTTGTATTGTCAGACCTATCATACTGGTGCTACTGGAATGAATGATTTTGAATATTAGCGTTAATACTTTAAAATAGATTTGAGCTTGTACAGGCAGCCAGTGCGGTGAGATCATCGAGGGTATAATGTGATCAAATTTCCTAGTTCTTAACAAAAGTCTTGCTGAGGCATTTTCTAATAATTTTAATGTTTTAATAAACATAGAGAAGACCGAGTAATAAGGAGTTATAGTAGCCTAGATTTGAGAAAATTAGAGTTTGCAAATCAGTACAGAAGTACTCAAAAGTTAATAAAGGTTTCAACCTATATAATATACGCAACTTGGCGTAACCTGTAGTAACAAATTTATTGACGTGCTTTTTCATTGTACGGTTCCCGTCTAGCTGGATACCTAAATCCCGTACTTGATTTCAGGGAGTAATTTGGAAATTACCCAGGTTAGAGCTGGTGGTTTAACTATCGAAGAGTTTTTATTTAACCAAATGTTTTCAGTCTTTTAAGGGTTTAGTGTTAGTTTAAATTGCATTAGTTCCTGCTGTATTGCTTTCATATAGGTTGAAAGTGTCGAAACTGTATTTTCAAATGATTTGGAGAATGGAATGTAAAACTGTATGTCATCAGCATACAAGAAGAAAGTAATTCCTAAATCCACGAGCAATTTGCACAGTGGGAGCATATAGATATTGAAAAGTGTTGCTGAGAGGGCTGAGCCTTGAGGGACACCTGTATCAATATGGAAAGTATCAGATATGCGATTGCCCAACTTGACTTGGAATGTTCTATTAGATAGAAAGGATGAGAAACCATCTGAGAACACAACCATCAATCCCAATTTTGCTCAGCTGTTGGCACAGCAGGGTATGATCCACAGTGTTTAAGGTGGCTGTTAGGTCAATTAGCACTAGAAAATAAGATTCATCAGTATCAAACCCTCATAAAACAGAGAGGAGTAATGTCTCAATTGAACAATTTTTCCTAAATCTAAATTGATTTGGGAAGAACATATCTTGGTCTTCCAGATGATTTACAAGTTCGGATAACACTGCTTTTACAAATACTTTTGAGAGAAAGGACAAGTTGGATATTGGACTATAGGTATCCCAATCATTGATTCTACCCGTTTTGTTTTTTAGAATTGGCTTTATCACAGCTTGTTTTAACCTATCTGAAACAATTCCTTCTGAGAGAGAATGATTAATTAAGGATGTGATTGTTGGAGTAATAACTGTTAGGATCCCCGGCTGCGGCTGTCCGCAACCGGGTCTCCTTACCTCTGCCGGGAGGCAACCAGACCCGGCCCTCCTCCATTGCTGCTTGCGGTGGCCGACGCCGACCACCACTACAGCGGCCTGGCACACCGCCAACTCAACCTCTGCGTCCAGCTCCCTAGGCGCTTGCCGTCACTCCCAATTTAAAGGGCCCGTCGCGGGAAAGTTCTGTGTGGCCTGTGAAGATATCAGGCAGGGTGGGTATATATATACCCTGCCCTGTCTCTAGCACTTTGCCTCAGCAACGGGTCCTGTTCTGTTTAGAGTGTGAGTTTTGTGTTGATTCCTGATCCAGCGTTCCTGCCTTGCTCCTTGACCTGCTCTGCCTGCCCTGACCTCCAGCGTGTTTCTCTGTCTACTGACCTCTGGCCTGTTCCTGGTTCTTTCAGTCTGCCGCCTGCCTTGACTTCTGCCTGTTCCACGTCTTGAAAGACCCCCGCCTAAGTCCTGCCGGTCCCAGTACCCAAGGGCTCAACCTGTGGGGAACAAGGGCTGGTAAAGGTGAAGCTCCAGTTGGGTTTTCTCTGCCTGCACTGCCTCCTAATGATGAGGACCAACAGGGGCCCTTCTCCTGGTGGTAGTGCCAACCTCATCTTGGTTCAAGGGTCCACATCCTTAACAACAACACAGAACATAAGAACATGCCATACTGGGTCAGACCAAGGGTCCATCAAGCCCAGCATCCTGTCTCCAACAGTGGCCAATCCAGGCCATAAGAACCTCTCCCTAGATAAGTATTTATATCCCTATGGGAGACCCACCTAGTAACTCGAGGTGAGGTTTAGGTATTAGTGTAGGGGTTAGGGGCCACTTTGACATTCAAAGTGAGCCGTACGAACAGAACAGTGGTCTCTTGTGCAGATTTGATGACCTTCGGAGTGAGGAAACTCACTCAAAAATGAGATTTGTGCAACCAGTATATCCTTTTTAAGTTTATTATGTTAATTCTTTGCCCCTGGCTATTTCAGTTCCCAAGTTCTCACGACCTTGTTTTATTGTAACTTTTGCTTCTTCCTCAATATTAACGGACAGATTTTCCATAGGCCTGCCGGCGCGCGCAGAGCCCTGGGACTCGCGTAAGTCCCGGGGTTTTTTGTCGGGGGCGTGTCAGGGGCGGGGCCGATCGACGCGGCATTTTGGGGGCGGGACACAGCGTTTCAGGGGCGGGCCCGGGGGCGTGGTTTCGGCCCGGGGCGGTCCGGGGGCGTGGCCGTGCCCTCCGGAACCTCCCCCGGGTTGCGTCTCGGCGCGCCAGCGGCCCGCTGGCGCACGTGGATTTACTTCTCCCTCCGGGAGGCGTAAATCCGTGGACAAAGGTAGGGGGGGGGTTAGATAGGGCCGGGGGGGTGGTTTAGGTAGAGGAAGGGAGGGGAAGGTGAGGGGAGGGCGAAAGAGAGTTCCCTCCGAGGCCGCTCCGATTTCGGAGCGGCCTTGGAGGGAACGGAGGCAGGCTGCGCGGCTCGGCGCGCACCGGCTGCCCAAAATCGGCAGCCTTGCGCGCGCCGATCCTGGATTTTAGAAGATACGCGCGGCTACGCGCATATCTACTAAAATCCAGCGTACTTTTGTTTTCGACTGGTGCGCCAACAAAAGTACGCGAACGCGTATTTTTTTAAAATCTACCCCTAATGTTATAACTTCCTTGTTACATGTAAACCGATATGATATGATCTGTATCATGAATGTTGGCATAGAAAAGAGTTAAATAAATAAATAAATGTTCTCTCCACCTAGCTTGATGTTACCCAGGTAGAGAGTCCATCAAGCTAGGTGGAGAGAACATTGCACAAATCTCATCTTTGGGTGAGTTTCCTCACTCCGAAGGTCATCAAATCTTCACAAGAGAGCACTGTTCTGTTTGTATGTCTCACTTTGAATGTCAAAGTGACCCCCTAACCCCCTACACTAATACCTAAACCTCACCTCGAGTTACTAAGTGGGCCTCCCATTGGGAGATAGGCTAGGCGCTCTCTCTCTCTCACTTTCTCTCTCTCTCTGCGGGAGCTTCACACCTACTAAAACAGGCCTTTGAGGAGACATTGCGAAATGCGCTAACAGCTTACTGTCTGTAACGCAAGCTATCACACGGCTTAATGCTACTGAAAATATTGTAGCTAAAATCGGCGTTAAAGCCGTGCGATAGGACTTCACAAAATTGTAAACCCAGCCCACTCACGCCCCTAACGCCTCCTCTTTCGGATTTGCATCGCACCATACGATATGGTGCTATCGCATGCATTAAAGGCGTTTTCGCATGCGTTAAGGGGTTTTCACATGCGATAAGTCCTTAATGCATTTTGATAAATGAGGGGGTCTGTTTCCTGTCTTTCCTAGAGGACCATCCAACAGGTCTATTTTTTATGAATTACCAGCAATTATTAATTGTGAGATATATTAGCATACATCTAACATATGCAAATTTGTTTCACAAATAGTTATTGCGGCTAAACTGAAAACTAGACCTGGGAGGCAGAACTTGAAGACGAGGTTGGAAACCACTGGGGAAAGAAATAAGAAATGAATATGCATAATTCTATGACAATTTTGGCCTTTATCCATTTACTGAATGAATGACAAATAATATATTTAAGCAATAACCTTCAAGAGTTGTCAGGTAGGCATGACGCCTCTCAAGCCACTTCAATCCCCTTTCAGGCCCAATACAATTTGTTATTTTAGAAGCATTTTTTGCAATAGTTACATCCTATGAGAGAGCCTGCATGTGTGGCGTTTTTCAAGTTGCTCAGTGTCTTTAATTATAGTCATTTCGGTGAAAAAAGGTGATGTATACTGTACTCTATATGTTGAGTAATTTTTGTTTTTGCTGTTATTTGTGCTATACATTTTGGGAAGTTAAGCATTTTTGGCACATTCAAATTTATATTAAAAACTTTACCCGGTAGATCAGTGTATATAAATGGACTTGACAAGTCCAGCTGAAAGTATATAGTGTGGAAATGAGAAGGAATATATTATCCACCAGTAAGTAATTCATAAGCATATAGTTACACTGGCTCCCGATCCTCTACCGCATCCACTACAAAACTCTGACCATTGTAAACAAATCCCTCCACAACCACAACTCCAACTGGCTCGACCTGCCTTTTAACCCCTACCAGTCATCAAGACCCATTAAGACAGCCAAAAAAGGCACCCTAACTGTCCCCACACTCAAAACAGCCCGCCTTTCATCCACACGTGACTGCGCTTTCTCAATTTCTGGCCTGTCCCTCTGGAATGCTCTCCCACCTACCCTGCGACTCGAACCATGCTCCGTCAAATTTAAAAAAAAAAATTAAAAACCTTGTTATTCTAACGTGCCTACCCAGAATAGTATCTCCACTCCAAGACTTTTAAGTTTTTAAGATAATAATTGCTAAGATATTGTATATTAAGATGTTATTGCCATATTATGATACTATGGGGTAGATTTTCAAAAAACGCGAATAGGCGTACTTTTGCTGGCGCATCAGGCGCCAGCAAAAGTACGCTAGATTTTAGTAGATACGCGCGGAGCCGCGCGTATCCACTAAAATCCTGGATCGACGCACACAAGGCTATGAATTCTGTATAGCCGGCGCGCGCCGAGCCGCGCAGCCTACCCCCATTCCCTCCGAGGCCGCTCCGAAATCGGAGCAGCCTCGGAGGGAACTTCCTTTTGCCCTCCCCTCACCTTCCCCTCCCTTCCCCTACCTAACCCACCCACCCGGCCCTGTCTAAGCCCCCCCCTTACCTTTGTCGGGGGATTTACGCCTCCCGGAGGGAGGCGTAAATCCCCGTGCGCCAGCGGGCCGCTAGCGCGCCGGGACGCGACCTGGGGGCGGGTCTGGAGGGCGCGACCACGCCCCCGGACCGCCCCGGGCCGTAGCCACGCCCCCGGAACGCTCCCGACACGCCCCGAAAACGCCGCGCGGTTCGGGCCCGCCCCCGACACGCCCCCCTCCGAAAACCCCGAGACTTACGCAAGTCCCAGGGCTCTTAAAATCCGCCCCTATATGTTTAAGTTCTCATAGAGTTACCTTCTCTGATGTATATAGCCTGTCCTCCAACTCTGCTCTTTAGTTACACACCCCCCCCCCCCCCCCCAGTTCCTTCTCCCTGTTATTATGTATTTTCAGTCCTTTTGTTCATATGTGAACCGGTATGAAGTCCCCACTAATACCGGTATATAAAAGCTGCAAAACAAATAAATAAATAAATAAATAAATAAACAAACATAGGAGACTCTTTTTCCAGGTTGTTTTTATACTAATGGATAAAGATCGTCTTAGTTTACTAGAATTGTGAGGCCCATTGACATAGTCGGACATCTTTTTGTGAAGATACTTTGAGTGGTTTATTGGTGTCTTTTTGATGTATTTCCATATTGAGAAGTGCAGTTATCGATAATGTAAGGTAATAGATTTTATACTAGTAAGGTTTATAAGTAAGACTGTTCAGACATACTTTTTGGTTAGTGTATTGTTTAAGTAATTCTTGTTATAGTTTATATAACAACATCTGAATGGTAATGGTGATAATGGGTAGTGTTTACAGTCACATGTTGTTGAAACTATTATACAGTTTGATTGAAACTGGTACATAAAAGGTAAACAGCAGTGAGATGACATTAGGAAAGCAGTTATTTACTTTAGGATACTCTTGTTTCCCCTCTGTATTTTTATTTTTGTTTTTTTGTAGCTACAGATATTGACATCGTTGTGAACATTTGGATCCAGATTATAAAATAACTATACATATACCTATAATCTGTTTCACTTGTGTGATATAAATGCATGTCCCTTATCTGTGCATTTGTTTTTCGCTATCACTGTCATTTTTTGCCCCCTGGTGAATATGGTTATTAACCATCGAAACTAGGGTCCTAGTTGGGGTTTTATGGTACAAATTGTTTTGTATGTATAGGTGAGTGTTTATGGTTAAGAATTTTAAGTTAATTTGGTCAGGGTTTTTTTATATGGAATCTAAAAGCTTTAATAAAGATGCAAATAACTGTAATGTGACATGGTTTTTGTTTGGTTGTGTAAATAATATATTTAGCAAAACTTTACATGTAATAATACCCTAAAATGTATTTGTATACCTACTGAAGTGACTCTCCTATCTACTTTCTCTTTTAACTTAACCTATACTTCTCTTCCATGATGCTTATCATGAAGACATTCATTATTTAAAATAAATTTACATAGCTTATTTATTTTTCCTCTCTCTTAGATCTTAGGGAATATTTTGATTTAGTAGTTTAAGCAGAGACTGTTTAATATTTTATGGTGTCTATCTCCAATAAGTTGGTCCCCTATTGCTTTTTTAAACAACTATCCAGTGGGAGCCCAGAAAATGACGATTCTTTAAAATTCATGTATTCTTTTTTTTCTTCTCATAGGAGTTGTAGGCCTAATTCTGGTCCCCATGTTATTTTCCTGTCAGCAATTTGCACAAATAGTTGATTCCCATTTGTACTGATACATTAAATAAATTAATTAATTAAAAAAAACCCCTTTTTTGGTCATTTTTCATTTGGTCAACTTTTAGCTTGTCTTTCAAAGGTAAAAGGGGATGAATTAGACAGGGATTGCTTAAGAAAACCAATTATCTAGCAAAACAATATTGCAAAGGGCTGATTGATAAACATAGCAAAGTTCAATAATTGCATATAATATTTTCTGGCAAACAGTATGTTATTTCATGAGACAATGTTAAAATTCTGAGTATAAATAGAACAACCAAACAACCAAATCTGGAAAAGTACATGATAATATTACCTAGAAAATGTACAGTTAACAGAGCCCCTTTCCTACAGCACATTTTTCAAGATTTTGTGGCAATTATGTAGCAAATTTGCATAAAGATTCATACCTCTGACAATGCAAAACAAGTTAATTTTATATTTAAACCCATTTGCGTTGTTTGTTTCTAAACAATATTTACACTATACACAAATATAAAATTTACCAAGTACAAAAATGTATATACATATATATATATATATATATATATATATATATATATATATATACCAACAAACTCCCCAACAGACTACTGTCAGGGTTGAAAGCACTATTATAATATGTAATAAAGCATCAAGAGGACTTTCTCGAGTAGAAACGCTTTTGTTACAAAAGGGATTATCTTTTGTTCCGAGTACGAATTATGATGCCTTTTCTATGCGCATTTCTTTGCAAAAATTTTTTAGAAAATTAAAAATATCTCGTTATTTTCAAGGGCAACCCCGATTAGAAGACAGGGGTTTGTGGAGACCTACGAGGTGGATTCCGCCAGGGGGGGCGGATCCAGCTCTAGCTGTATTTGAGAAATTAATAATGCGAGATTTAGAGGCATTAGAATCATCATCGTTACATTTGGCTCATAATCTAACTAGGGAAGAGCGAGAGGCGTGCACAGCCCTTCAAAATGATAATACCATCACTATCCGTCCCGCTGATAAGGGGGGAGGTATAGTGGTTTTAAATACGGAGGACTATGATAGAGAAGTCATGCGACAGCTTACTGATCAAAGATGTTACACTTTGTTAACACAAGATCCCACGTCAAGACTCCAAGATATGATTTATGATCTTTTGGAGGAGGGTGAAGTTGAGAAATTAATAACTAAAAGAGAAAAACATTTTTTGTGGGAACCGTACCCAAATACACCGATATTCTATGTGGTTCCGAAGATACATAAATCCTTGGTTGCCCCTCCGGGACGTCCGATAGTCTCGGGCATTCACTCAATCTTGGAACCCTTATCAAAGTATGTTGACTCTTTTTTAAATCCATTAGTCAAAAAGAGTCGTTCATATATACGAGACTCCTCAGATTTCATTTTACGTTTAGAAACATTAACTGACGTGGAGGACAAGTGGCTATTGGTGACAGCGGACGTAGTATCGCTGTATACCAATATCCCTCAAGAGGATTCATTACAGGTAATACAGAAGGTGCTGAATGTAAATGACTTCTCAGAAAAAAAGAGTAGGTTTATTACACAGGTTGCTAGAATAGCCTTGACTGAAAATTTCTTTAGGTATAAAGAACAATATTATCAGCAAATTCAGGGGACGGCCATGGGCGCCACCATGGCGCCCTCGGTAGCCTGCCTTTATGTTGCGGAGTTCGAGGAAAGGTATATCTATGTTTCACCTTATTGGCCCAACATTTCATGTTGGGTGCGATTTATTGATGACATATTTCTGGTTTGGAAGGGGTCTGTACAAGCTTTTATGGAGTTTAAACTCTGGATGAATGCAATTGACTCCAATTTAAAATTCACGTTTATCGCGAATGATAGGGTGGTTTCATTTTTGGACCTCCAGGTATACAAGCAGGGGAAACGACTGGTAACATCTATATATGTGAAACATACAGATCGTAATAATTTGTTGCACTACAGTAGTTTTCACCCACAGAATCTTCGGACTAACATTCCAGCGGGTCAATTTCTTCGATTGCGGCGGTTGTGTGGTAGTAAGGATGAGTATAAGAAACAGGCAGGTAAGATGCGGGATAAGTTCCTGGTAAGGGGGTATCCGGGTAAAGTTATTAAATCAGCATATAAGAGAGGGTTATATGCGGATCGAACATCCCTTCTTCAAATTAAGCAGCGAAAAGAAGAGAATAGATTAGTGTGTGTACTTCCGTATACACAAAGAACACAGAAGGTCCAGGAGATTATACTTCAACATTGGCATGTCTTGACGTTTCACGAATCATTACAGAACAGACCTTTATTTGCACGCACTAGAGGACGCAATTTAAGGGATTTATTAGTGCATTCGGATTCGTGTCAGGAGAATTCAGAATTGGCACCCGGTCAATTCAGATGCCAGGGATGTTCTGTTTGCAAACATGTCATATTAACAAGAATGTTTCAGCATCCAACTATGCCATGTAAACAGGTGTTAAGCCGACATTTTGACTGTAGCACAGATAGGGTTATTTATGTCATCATATGCCCGTGCCAGAAACTATACATTGGTCAAACTAAACTGCCAATCCGTACTCGTATTATACAACATAGAAGTTGTATACACACAGGTAAATTAGAGTCACCTTTGGTGAAGCATTGGCAAGACTGTGGACACACTGAAGATCAACTAAAATTTTGCATTTTACAGCAACGATCTAATAGAAGGGGTGGGAACATTTCTCAGGATCTGCGGCAAACAGAACAAAGGCTCATTTATTATTGGCAAACAATGGCACCTAAGGGACTAAATGCGACAATTGAGTGGGAAGCGTTTTTGTAGGTTGGAAGGGATTATATGTCTATTGGACTAATAGTTCTGATAGTGAAGGTATGAACGTCTTTTTAATATCATAAACTAGTGGTTCAATGGTATGTTCGAGTCATATATTCTACCCAGTATACTGTAGTTGCCAAATATCTTGAGTAGATCTAGGATGTAGATGTGTGAGTCATATATTCTACCCAGTATACGGTAGTTGCCAAATATCTTGAGTAGATCTAGGATGTAGTGGGTATTAGGTTTAATGAGGTGTTGAGAATGGAACACTGAGAAATATAAGGACGGGGCTCCTGAATGAAGGACTATAGGAGAAGTGATGTTATTGGTTGGTAACAAAAACGTGAAACGGGATTGGATGGTGTACACACTAAGGAGGAGCATATAAAAGGCAGTAGCAGATAGGAGCTTTTAAACAGAGCTTCTGAAGGACATGCACGGTCATTGAAGAGCAAGGTGAGTGTTGGAGCTCTTTTTATAAAATGAGCGTTTCAGTGAAGAATTAGACGTGGCTTTTGTTTATCTTTTGTATAGGAAAAACATGTGAGAGGTAGAGGGACTTTGGAGCAGCTGTTTGAACTAATTTGAGAAGATAAGAAACCGATACCGGTACGGTTGAACGCTGTACTGGTTGAAAGTTTGCTAAGATCGAGGGAGTGGTGACTCCATTTTGAATACAGCGGTTTTTTCCTCAAATAAGGTATCCTATGAGGTTTATTTGTGGGTTAGCAGAGTATTTGGGGGATGGTAAGTTTAACATGATATTAGGAGGAGTGCGGGTTGACTCTCTGTGGTTTTTGTAGGTGTGGTGATACAAATTTGAAACCGGGGGAGGAGTGTTTATGATCGGAAGCATGTGCGGACGGAGTGAAGAGGCGGCATAGAGGTAACAACATAGGGGTGTCTCAGTGGCTAAATCATAAGACAATACTAGACTATAAAAAATATTGGGTTAACGTATATTCTGAAATATCAATATACAAGCTTCATTTTTTTATATGGAACATCGAAGCATGAATAAATCTTCATTCTTCTGAATTAATATATAGGTTCACATTCATATTCGGGAGAATTTACACATAAAACGTAGGAGCCATTGAGCCGGAGTGAATTGGATGTGTATTTTCCTGTATCCACTCCGCTTAGAGTGCAGGTAGGAGTGGGAATCAGGGTAAGGTTTTTTGCAAATTTAAATGGCAAAATTTATTTAATAGAGGTTTTATTATATATGGAAAGGTTGATAGGTGGGTTGGGAATTATCATTGGGATGCATGTGATTAATTATAAAAAATTAAGGTACTAGAGGGGAAGTCTAGTTTGACCTCATGTGAGTTTTGTGTTTTCAGATATAAGTGATGGAAGTTATTCGTTTCCATTGACGTTTGGTCATAATTAAAGTATTCCCCTGAAGAAGCCAATCTTGGCGAAACGAGGACCTTGTCGGGATGGGATGTAAAGACATCTAAAGGACATACACCACTAGTAGTTGATCAATGTGTGAATCAAGGAATGCGATTGAAGACACGAGATTTAAGATAGTTGAAGTACTAAGTGGTGTATTTCTTTAACATAGACCTGTTATAACGTCAATGAGAGGAGGGAATATTTAGTTGATTAGGGTCAGATTGAGGGTTATATTAGAAGAGGATGGAGGGTCAAAATTAAGGTGTTTGGTGAGGATTTTAGTATGTATGTTATATTTCATGGTTTGTAATATATTTATTCATACACATCATTGGTGATTTGGTCGAAGCCATTAATAAATTTTATATTTTCAAAAATAACCACATTTTTTGAAATGCTTTATTACATATTATAATAGTGCTTTCAACCCTGACAGTAGTCTGTTGGGGAGTTTGTTGGTATATAAGCCTCAGCACTAGGGGAGATAGTATTGCCAAATTTTTGGTTATATATATATATATATATATATATATATGTATAAGTTACAACTTTTTACTGTGAAATGTCATTTTTCTTTTGAACTGACATACAGTGTAACCATCCATTTTATATTTTCTTGAGAAAGTTCTGGTCATCTTTTCAAATATATGAGTTTATGCATGCTAAAAATGCTCTCTAAGGGCTGGATTTACTAATGCCGCAAGGCATAGTGAATCCCACGGTAACGGGGGGGGGGGGAGAGGGGCGAAGCGGGGGGCGGTCCTGCGATCGCTGCCGGCGTCGAGCCAAATAACTACACCATAAAAGGTAAGGGATAGGACTACACCATAAAAGGTGTAGTTATTCGGCGCGAAACTGAGAGCGATAAACAAGTGTACCTTTCGCTGTCGGCGAAGTCTTCGCGGTATCATCCCCGGTGCCGCCCCGACTCCTCCTCTTCCGGGGCTGACGCCGCCCCCAACTCTGCCCCCATCTTGGTATCGCACGCGATAAGGGACGTTTAGCACGCGTACGATCCACTTGGTAAATGACCCCCAAAATTAGCTGCTACTTGCACAGAAAGATATGTGCGCATATAGCCGGTAACTTTTAAACTGGTTCACGCCAAGGAACATGGCCATTTTATAAAATATGTGCGTATATGCGCACATGGTATAAAAGAGGCTGAATGCGCCTATGTGTACTCAATTTTAAGTAGTCGCATGCTTATGTGTGCATGTAAATGGGGGCATTTTAGTAGATGCAATTACCAGTTTTCCCAGTTCACCCTGATAAGGGATAGGACTTCCTAAGACCTCTAGTTAAATAGGCTCCCTTTTACCCTGTTAACCGTGACCTTTAAAAACCCCCTCACCTCTTTATTTTTTCTTGTTTTATGACTTATACGCCATCCAGAGCAGAAGTAAATTTACGTGGCAGGAGACCACAGCACACGCTTGAACATGTAAGAATTCACGTGCTGGTTTCATTGAGAAATCCAGGAACACCCATCCCTCATCCGGACCACGCCCCACCTCTTTTTTTGTGAAAATGTTTTTGTGCGTGTAGCGGGAGATACGTGCATACATGGCTGCCTTTTAAATATGCATGGTGGCCCAATTTTAGCCTAAACTCAGAAATTCCCCATACCTTATCAAGAGTTTGATCATTCCCTTGTAGGCCACTACCAGATATAGAGGGAATACACTAATACATTCAAAGGACCCTAACTATACTCAATCCTACACCCATAGCAACCTAAAAATAAACTAAGAACTGAACAAATTTAAGATGAAGGCAGCAAAAGGGGCACTTCCCAGTCTTTTGAATCGAGTGTCACATGTATGATTTTTTTTACTCGCCAGTGAGAAGTATGTGTGCATCCGATGCAAAGAACTCCTGACTCTCAGAGAATTAGTCTGATCTCTGGAGGCTAGAGTGGCAGACCTGGAGGAGCTGAGGCAGACAAAGAGGTATATAGATGAGACCTTCAGGGACATAGTAGCCAAGTCCCAACTCCATTCTGGCATCCATGGTGCTATCTTGGAGAATGAAGGTCACATGATCAGAGTCAATCTGGTGTAGCAGGAAATGATCCTGTAGCAAGAACCTGCTTTCCAGGTTGTGCATTGTCCTCCCACAGGGCTTCTGCCAAGGAGGGAAGGGTGAGATTGACAGTTATAGTTGGTGATTCAATTATTAGGAATGTAGACAGCTGGGTGGCTGGTGGGTGTGAGGATCGCCTGGTAACATGTCTACCTGGTGCGAAGGTGGTGGACCTCATGCGTCACCTAGTTAGGATTTTAGACAGTGCTGGGGAGGAGCCGGCTATCGTGGTACATGTGGGCACCAATGACATAGGAAAATGTGGGAGGGAGGATCTGGAAACCAAATTTAGGTTGTTAGGTACAAAGCTGAAATCCAGAACCTCCAGGGTAGCATTCTCTGAAATGCTCACTGTTCCACGCGCAGGTCCCCAGAGGCAGGCAGAGCTCTGAAGTCTCAATGCGTGGATGAGATGATGGTGCAGGGAAGAGGGATTCAGTTTTGTAAGGAACTGGGGATCCTTTTGGGGAAGGGAGAGTCTTTTCCGAAGGGATGGGCTCCACTTTAACCAGGGTGGAACCAGGCTGCTGGCACTAACCTTTAAAAAGGAAATAGAGCAGCTTTTAAACTAGAACAAAGGGGAAAGCCGACAGTCGCTCAGTAGCGCATGGTTCAGAGTGAAATATCTTCAAAGGATACTAACGAAGCATTAGAGTTGGGGCATCCCAACAGAGAGGTTCCAATAATAAGAAAAGTAGTCCAAGTGCCTATATTTAAAAACTCACCTGAGCTAAAAGATTCCAATGTATCCCTGTTAAGTGAAAAGTAGAATGTAAATAAAAACAAAAAAATCATTTTGAAATGTTTGTATGCTAATGCCAGAAGTCTAAGAAGTAAGATGGGAGAATTAGAGTGTATAACAGTGAATAATGACATAGACTTAATTGGTATCTCAGAGACATGGTGGAAAGAGGAAAACCAATGGGATAGTGCTACACCAAGGTATAAATTATATCACAATGACAAAGAAGAGCATCTTGGTGGTGGGGTTTGCGCTTTATGTCTAGGATGGCATAGAGTCCAACAGGATAAAGATCCTGCATGAGACTAAATGTATAATTGAATCTTTATGGGTAGAAATCCCTTGTATGTTGGGGAAGAGAATAGTGATAGGAGTATACTACCGTCCACCTGGCCAAAATAATAAGATGGACAGTGAAATGCTAAGAGAAATTAGGAAAGCTAACCAAACTGGTAGTGCAGTACAAACGGGAGATTTCAATTATCCCAATCTTGACTGTGTAAGTGAAACATCAGGGCATGCTAGAGAGATAAAGTTCCTGGATGGAATAAAAGACAATTTTATGGAGCAATTGGTTCAGGAACTGATGAGCAAGGGAGCAATTTTAGATCTAATTCTCAGTGGAGCGCAGGATTTGGTGAGAGAGGTAACAATGGTGGGGCCGCTTAGCAAAGGTGATCATAATATGATCAAATTTGAATTAATTACTAGAAGGGGGACAGTTTGTAAATCCACGGCTCCAGCGCTAAACTTTCAAAAGGGAAACTTTGATAAAATGGGAAAAATAGTTAGAAAAAAACTGAAAGATGCAGCTACAAAGGTAAAAAGTGTGCAACAGGTGTGGGCACTGTTAAAAAAATACCATCCTAGAAGAATAGACCAGATCTATGCCACGCATTAAGAAAGGTGGAAGGAAGGCAAAACGATTACCGGCATGGTTAAAAGGTGAGGTAAAAGAGGGTATTTTAGCCAAAAGATCTTCATTCAAAAATTGGAAGAAGGATCTATCAGAAGAAAATAGGATAAAGCATAAGCATTGGCAAGTTAAATGTAAGACATTGATAAGACAGGCTAAGAAAGAATTTGAAAAGAATTTGACCATAGAGGTAAAAACTCACAATAAAACCTTTTTAAAATATGTCTGAAGCAGAAAGCCTGCAAGGGAGTCAGTTGGACCACTGGATGATCTAGGGGTTAAAGGGGCACCTAGAGAAGATAAGGCCATCGTGGAAAGATTAAATGATTTTTTTGCTTTAGTGTGGAACTCCAATGGATATTGGAGAGTTACCCATTCTGGAGAAGGTTTTCATGGGTGATGATTCAGATCAACTGAACAAAATCACGGTGAACCTGGAAGATTTGGTAGGCCTGATTGACAAACTGAAGCATAGTAAAACCCTGGACCGGATGGTATACACCCCAGGGTTCTGAAAGAACTAAACAATGCATTTTCAAACCTATTTCAATTCATTTGTAACTTATCATAAAAATCATCTGATATACCTGAAGATTGGATGGCGGCCAATGTAACCCCTATATTTAAAAAGGGATCCAGAGGTGATCCAGGAAACTATAGACTGGTGAGCCTGACTTCAATGCCGGTAAGAATCATGGAAACTGTTATAAATAATAAAATCACAAAACATTTAGATAGACATGGTTTGATGGGGCACAGCCAGCATGGATTTACCCAAGGGAAGTCTTGCCTCACAAACTTCCTACATTTTTTTTGAAGGGGTGAATAAACATGTGTACAAAGGTGAACTGGTAGATGTGGTATATTTGGATTTTCAGAAGGCATTCGACAAGGTGCCACATGAGAGGCTTCTAAGAAAACTAAAAACTCATGGGATAGGAGGTGATGTCCATTTGTGGATTGCAAGTTGGTTAAAAGACAGAAAACACGAGAGTAGGATTAAATGGTCAGTTTTCACAATGGAAAAAGGTAAATAGTGGAGTGCTTCAGGGATCTGTACTTGGACCAGTGCTTTTTATTTTTTTTTATTTTATTTTTATGCAATTTCACAAAATTTACAAAAGCATCTTGCATCAGTAATTGAGGTTATTTAGGAAAAATGGGGGAGAGATAGGAAAAATGAGCAAACTTATTGAACTATATTAGGAAAACACAGACCCCAGTTACATTTATCAATTCACTGGATTATTAGGGTAGAGCATCCAATAATGCCCTAAGTTGGTCAGGTTCGAAAAATATATAATTGGTATTATTAAACTTAATGAAGCATTTACAGGGATACCGTAAAATAAATTGACCCCTTTAGATTGTACTTCTTGACGGAGTGAAAGAAATTATTTCCGATGAATTTGAGTGGGCCTAGTAAGATCTGGATAAAGCCAAATCTTTTGCCCTTAGAATAATAGGGAACGTGATCGGAAAAAAATCTCAACACAGTATCTCTGTCCACTGAAAAGGCAAACTTAACTAACATCATCCTTCTTTGTGTAATATCCATCTCCTGCGAGTTTGAGAAAATCAGTTAAATTCAGCATTGATTCTGTAAAGTGTTTATCCCCTTCTCCAGGTTGTACTTGAGAATAAACTTGAGGCAAAAAAAACCACCTTAGTAATAACTGGCATGCAATTATCTGGAATCTTCAGAATTTGTGAGATGTAATTCTTAAAAAGTTCAAGAGGAGCCATCTCTTTAATTATGGGGAAATTTAATACCTTGAGGTTCAAGGAACGTAAAGCATTCTCAATGCTTTCTATCTTTTTAGAATATACCACTTCAGGCTGAGATAAATGCAGCTGTATTTTTTCCACGACCAGTGCTTTTTAATATATTTATAAATGATCTGGAAAGGGGTACAATGAGCGAGGTGATCGAATTTGCGGATGAGAAAATTATGCAGAACAGTTAAATCTCAAGCAGACTATGATGAATTGCAGGAGGACCTTGCGAGACAGGAAGATTGGGCTTCCAAATGCCAGATGAAATTTAACAAGGACGTGCAAAATGATGTATATATGGAAAAATAGCCCTTGCTGTAGTTACAAAATGTTAGGTTCTATCTTAGAAGTTACCACCCAGGAAAGAGATCTAGGCATCATAGTGGATAATGGTGAGACTGCACCGTGAATACTGTGTGCAGTTCTGGTCACCGCATCTAAAAAAGGATATCAGTGCACTAGAGAAAGTGCAGAGAAGGGCAACCAAAATAAGGGGCTTGGAACAGCTGCTCTATGAAAAAAGGCTAAAGAAGTTAGGGCTGTTAAGTCTGCAGAAGAGACAATTGATGGGGGATATGATAGCAGTCTCCAAAATCATGAAAGGACTTGAACAAGTTAATGTAAATCGGTTTACTATCTCAGATAATAGATATTAGGATTGTGGACCCTTGGGCCGGCTGAGACTGCAGGTGTTGCACTGTGGGGACCCACAGTGAACGTCACAGCCGGGAGGCAGCACTGACAAGAGGCTCCAAAGAAGGCTTCACCACTGGAAGTCCGAGGTCCCCCTGGGAGGAGCCCTTAGGGACCCGGAGCTCTTGGACTTAGGTGGAACCCTATGCGACCAAGGATCCAGTAAGCGGCCGAAGAGATGGAAGATGAAGACGGCAGGGCCCAGGAGGCTGGAAGAGTCTTCACCCTCGGAAGCCCGCGGCTCCCCCAGGAGGAGCTTGTGAGAGCCCAAGCCTCCGGGACTTAGGAGAATCCCCTGGGCTAGCAAGAAGCAGATAACTGTGGAGGCGGAAGAAGCAGAAGTCAGAGTCTAAGAACGAAGCCAAAACCAGGGGCGGAAGCTGGAATCACAGTCAATGACGAAGCCGGGTCAGAAGTCAGGAGTCAAAAGTACAAAGTCAGGAACCCGGAGAAGGAAACAGCAACTGGAAGCTCTCAGAAGAGAGGGAACCTCGTTGCAAGGCGAGGCATAGCTGTGACTGCTGGGTTTAAATAACCCGGCAGCGTCTGACATTGCCGGGAGGCTGTCCCAGGGTTTTCCGCGCTGGCCCCTTTAAATTAGGAGCCCCGGCGCGCGTGCCTAGGGGGCGGGGCCAGCCGCAAATCGTCGACGGCTTCTCCCTCGCAGGGAGAACGCCGCGGTAGGCCACGTCTCGGGCCTGGGAGCCAAAGAGGAGGAGTTCCCGTGGCTGGGTCGGGACCGCACGGTGAGTGAAGGTACCGGGGCATGGCCCGGGACCATAACAATATAAGGACCAGCTGGCATTCCATGAAGTTAGCAAGTAGCTCATTTAAAACAAATCAAAGGAAATTCTTTTTCACTCAGCACCTAGTTAAGCTCTGGAATTCATTGTCAGAGGATGTGGTTACAGCAGTTAGTGTAACTGGGTTTAAAAAAGGTTTGAATAAGTTCCTAGAGGATAAATTCATAAACTGCTATGATGGTAATTAATAAGCAATAGTAGCTTGTGAACTATCTAATGTTTGGGTACTTGTGACTTGGATTGGCCACTGTTGGAAACAGGATACTGGGCTTGATGTACCCTTGGTCTGACCCAGTATGGCATATCTTATGTTCTTATGAGTATTGTTAATAACAACAACCATAATACAAAATGAGTAGCAATCAAAAGCAAAGCGGGAGAAAACAGTATAAAAAAACTCTTTATTTCCTATTTCCCCATCCCTATCCTCTGAGAGAGAGTTCTCCCAAAACCCAATCCAGCTTGAATCTTCAGTCTGAACCTATACTTTATTTACTTGGATATCGAGATCAATATAGTCCCCCTAAATCCCTGCTCGAGGTTCCTCTATTTCTCTCTTCTCTCCTTGCACTATATTATGGATAATCTTGTAGATCCTTACAAATTCATAGTAGTATGGATAAGTAGTCTTGACAGATCTGTAACATATTATCAAAGTAGTTTTCTGAAAGAGACTTGGCAGTTAAATATTCAAATGTTAAAAGTTTAGCCATCCTTGACTTCCATTGTATAAAGGATGGACTTTCTTTCCCAACCCATGTGAATAAAATAATTTTTTTTCACTACAAATGAGGCTTTGTCTAAAAATAATTGTTTATTTAGTCCCAGAGTGTATGAAAAATCTTCGTATCTACCAAAAAGCCAAATTGTGGGTTCTATCAAAAGATTTCAAGTATAGTTGCAGTTCACTCCAAAAACTGAAGTTTAGAGCAGCTCCAGAACCCATGTATATAATCACCAACTGCAGAGGAACATTTCTGGCAGATGGCAGACTTTAAATTGGAATGCCTCTGCTTGTGACAAATAGGTCTGGCAGAGAAACTTAAATTGTGTTTCCCTTAAAAGTATATTTTCTGTAGTTCTGTATGTTTTTGAAACATTGACTAAATTCCTGCAATGACAAATTAAAATTCAGCCATTTCTTCCATTTATCAAAAAACCTCATAAAGGCATCTCCCACCTGAACATTTAATAAAGATCTATTATACACAGCACAGGAATTTGTTTTCTTTTCCATTTCCCATCATTATCTCTTCCAAAACCCCCAGATTACCTAACCTTGGATTATTTTTGATGAGGGTGAATGCATAATTCCTTACTTGCAAAAATGCATAAAAGTCTCTTATGTGTGTAAGTCTCTTTGTGTTCCATGTTTTAAACAGAGGATTATCTAGGCTCAGACTAAACTGTGGGTTTCCTTGAATAGAAATAAAAGATGAGATTCCACCTGGTAGGTATGATAGTTTACATGCTTTTCGACATGACATAACTATTAGATGGTCCTTTATTTCTCTTGGGACATCCGGTTTGGAACTTGAATTACAGAATTTAGTGAGAGAGGACCAAGTCAGCTCCGCAGGACCTGAAAGGCTGAGTATCTAGAAGATGTGAATAACCAGTCTGATACATCACAGCATACATGTCAAATTGTATAACTGCATATTTGGGCATTTTAGTCCTTCCCTTAGATCTCATTAATATCTCTAGTGGAATTCTCAACTTTTTCCCTTTCCATAAGAAAAGTCTGATATTTTATTTATTTCTTTAAGGTCTTTCCTGAAAATTCAGATAAGAAGCATTTGCATAAGATATAGCCACTTGGGTATTTCCATCATTTTAAGTAGGTGAATTGTACCTATCAAAGACAATGGCATCTCCCTCTATTTTTGACAGAGAATGTCTTATATTTTTCAACAAGGTTTTTGTATTTATATCTTAGTAATATTTGTTGGTATCTTTATCCCCAAATATCTCATTTCCTTTACCAACCAATACAGTGGAAAGTCCCCTTCCCATGCTCCTTTCAGTGTTTCCTAAACATCTAAAATTTCTTACTTGTCCTGATTCATTTTCAACCCAGCAAATTCCCTGAATTTATTCTGACGCTTTAGGACTTGTGGAACATCTCTCATAGGCTCAGTGAGAAAAACTAGGACACTGACTGCGAAGGCTGCTATTTTAAATGATTTACCCTCTTTCATAAATCCCTGGATTGCCCTGTTATTATCAATTTTTCTTAATAAGGGATCTATTGACAATATGTATAAAAGTGGGGATGGGGACAGCCCTGTCTCACTCCCCTCTGTATGCTAAGATCTTTTGACTTATAACCATCGGGAGTGATAGTTGGAAGTGGAGATATATATTTTAAGATATCGCCAGTAAAGCCATACCTCTCAAGCACTGAAAATAAATACGGCCAGAAGACCCTATCAAAGGCCTTTTCAGAGACAAAGCCTATCGCCACTGCTTGTATATTATTAAGAACATAAAAACATGCCATATTGGGTCAGACCAAGGTTCCATCAAGCCCAGCATCCTGTTTCCAACAGTGGCCAATCCAGGCCATAAGAACCTGGCAGGTACCCAAAAACTAAGTCTATTCCATGCTACAGTTCCTAGTAATAGTAGTGGCTATTTTCTAAGTCAACTTAATTAATAGAGGTAATGGGACTTCTCCTCCAAGAACTTATCCAATCCTTTTTTAAACCCAGCTACACTAACGCATTAACCACATCCTCTGGTAACAAATTCCAGAGTTTAATTGTGCGTTTAGTGAAAAAGAACTTTCTTAGATTAGTTTTAAATGTGCCACATGCTAACTTCATGGAGTGCCCCCACTAGTCTTTCTATTATCCGAAAGAGTAAATAACTGATTCACATTAACCCGTTCTAGACCTTGCATGATTTTAAACACCTCTATCATATCCCCCCTCAGCCGTCTCTCTCCAAGCTGAAAAGTCCTAACCTCTTTAGTCTTTCCTCATAGGGGAGCTGTTCCATTCCCTTTATCATTTTGGTCGCCCTTCTCTGTACCTTCTCCATCGCAACTATATCTTTTTTAAGATGCGGCAACCAGAAATGTACACAGTATTCAAGTTGCGGTCTCACCATGGAGTGATACAGAGGCATTATGACATTTTCCATTTTATTCTCCATTTCCTTTCTAATAATTCCCAACATTCTGTTTGCTTTTTTGACTGCCGCAGCACACTGAACCGATGATTTCAATGGGTTATCCACTATGACGCCTAGATCTCTTTCTTGGGTGGTAGCTCCTAATATGGAACCTAACATTGTGTAACTAGAGCATGAGTTATTTTTCCCTATATGCATCACCTTGCACTTATCCACATTAAATTTCATCTGCCATATGGATGTCCAATTTTCCAGTCTCACAAGGTCTTCCTGCAATTTATCACAATCTGCTTGTGATTTAACTACTCTGAACAATTTTGTATCATCTGCAAATTTGATTACCTCACTTGTCGTATTTCTTTCCAGATCATTTATAATTATATTGAACAGAACGGGTCCCAATACAGCTCCCTGAGGCACTCCACTTCCCACTCCCTTCCACTAAGAAAACTGTGCATTTAATCCTACATTTAGCCAGTTTGTAATCCACAAAAGGACATTGCACCTATCCCATGACTTTTGACTTTTCCTAGAAGCCTCTCATGAGAAACTTTGTCAAATGCCTTCTGAAAATCCAAATATACTACATCTACCGTTTCACCTTTATCTACATGTTTATTAACTCCTTCAAAAAAGTGAAGCAGATTTGTGAGGCAAGCATTAAACCATGCCTTTATATGTTCTGTGATTTTGATATTTAGAACACTTTCCACTATTTTTCCTGGCACTGAAGTCAGGCTAACTGGTCTGTAGTTTTCTGGATCGCCCCTGGAGCCCTTTTTAAATTTTGGGGTTACATTAGCCACCCTCCAGTCTTCAGGTACAAAGGATGATTTTAATGATAGGTTACAACCCTGGGGTGTATCCCATCCGGTCCAGGTGATTTACTACTCTTCAGTTTGTCAATCAGGCCTACCACATCTTCTAGGTTCACTGTGATTTGGTTCAGTCCATCTGAATCATTACCCATGAAAACCTTCTCTGATACGGGTATCTCCCCAACATCATCTTCAGTAAATACGGAAGCAAAAAAATAATTTAATCTTTCCTCAATGGCCTTATCTTCTCTAATTGCCCCTTTAACCCCTCGATCATCTAACGGTCCAACTGACTCCCTCACAGGCTCTCTGCTTCGGATATATTTAAAAAAGGTTTTGCTGTGAGTTTTTGCCTCTACGGCAAACTTCTTTTCAAATTCTCTCTTAGCCTGTCTGTCTGATCAATGTCTTACATTTAACTTGCCAACGCTTATGCATTATCTTATTTTCTTCTGTTGGATCCTTCTTCCAATTTTTTGAATGAAGATCTTTTGGCTAAAATAGCTTCTTTCACCTCACCTTTTAAGCATGTTGGTGATTATTTTGCTTTCTTTCCACCTTTCTTAATGTGTGGAATACATCTGGACTGTGCTTCCAGGATGGTATTTTTTTTTTTTAACAATGACAACACCTCTTGCACACTTTTTACCTTTGTAGCTGCTCCTTTTTTTCTAACTATTTTTCTCATTTTATCAAAGTTTCCCTTTTGAAAGTTTAGCACGAGAGCTGTGGATTTGCTTACTGTCCCCCCCCCTTCCAGTCATTAATTCAAATTTGATTATATTATGATCACTATTGCCAAGCGGCCCCACCACCATTACCTCTCTCACCAAATCCTGTGTTCCACTGAGAATTAGATCTAAAATTGCTCCCTCTCTTGTCGGTTCCTGAACCAGTTGCTCCATAAAGCTGTAATTTATTCCATCCAGGAACTTTATCTCTCTAGCATGTCCCGATGTACATTTACCCAGTCAATATTGGGGTAATTGAAATCTCAAAATACACACAGTGCAGGTGAATATTCAATCCTGACAAGATACTTTGAAAGTCATAAAACATAAAATGTTTTATTATTTCAGTAAGGCAACTCCACAAGTTTATACACACACCGACTTAATGGCGTCCCCCGACACGGTCCCGTGTTTCGCCGCGGGCTGCATCGGGGGAGATCGCCACCGCAGGGATTCACAAACAAGCTGAAATATAAAGATATTGACAAATATCAGGATAATGAAGGGACTTACAGCTGACAATAATAAAGTACATAGAATGTATAACATACCTGACAGCAGCATTTGAAAAGTGACAGGGAGCGCAATGCCCTTCATAGTTGACAGGTATTTAAAGGAGACAAAAGGCGCCAAAACCTACAGGAGAGAGACCCACGTGAGTCAAGGGACTCCATTCATTGGTTCCCGTTCCTGTAGTGCACCCTAGCAGTAACCGGAACCAGCCTATCCTGCTTGCGGATTTAAGTGAATAGGAACCATTCAATCTCCCGATTTAGTCCTTTCGGGGATACTGTATCTAATGTGAAGATTTACTATTTGTCCCCTCTCGTCATTCTGAACCCTCAGCTACAAACTGCATCCTTCCTTTTTCTACACTCAGTCGTCCCATCACTGATATGATCCGTAGACACTGGGAGGCCCTATCTTTAAATACCTTGTTCTCTGGTCCCCTTCGGTTCACTTTCCGTCGGGGTAAAAATTTACGAGACAAATTGATTCATTCGGACCTTCCGGTGTCACGGGACCCTATTAGCAATCCTGGCCATCACCCTTGTGGCCGGTGCACTGTATGTGCTTATACGTGTATTACCACTTGGTTTACACATCCCACCACTGGAAAACGGTTTCAGTTGCGTTTTCAGTCTGATTGTACCATGTCAGGAGTTGTTTATATCATTACCTGCCCGTGCTCCTTAATGTATGTTGGGAAAACTTCCCGGATGGTAAAGACTCGGATTATAGAGCATTGCTCTAACATACGGCTGCAGCGTGAAAAGGAACCATTGGATTAGTAAATCACATTCTCTTTCAGATCTCTCATTTTGTGTAATTGAGGTGGTCCCACGGCCCTTACGGGGGGGTAACTATGCTGAGTTGTTGGGTCGGATTGAACAACGTTGGATCTTCACATTAGATACAGTATCCCCGAAAGGACTAAATCGGGAGATTGAATGGTTCCTATTCACTTAAATCCGCAAGCAGGATAGGCTGGTTCCGGTTACTGCTAGGGTGCACTACAGGAACGGGAACCAATGAATGGAGTCCCTTGACTCACGTGGTTCTCTCTCCTGTAGGTTTTGGCGCCTTTTGTCTCCTTTAAATACCTGTCAACTATGAAGGGCATTGCGCTCCCTGTCACTTTTCAAATGCTGCTGTCAGGTATGTTATACATTCTATGTACTTTATTATTGTCGGCTGTAAGTCCCTTCATTATCCTGATATTTGTCAATATCTTTATATTTCAGCTTGTTTGTGAATCCCTGCGGTGGCGATCCCCCCCGATGCAGCCCGCGGCGAAACACGGGACCGTGTCGGGGGACGCCATTAAGTCGGTGTGTGTATAAACTTGTGGAGTTGCCTTACTGAAATAATAAAACATTTTATGTTTTATATGACTTTCAAAGTATCTTGTCAGGATTGAATATTCACCTGCACTGTGTGATTTTGCGATTTTGCTTGAGGTGCAGTACTTGCTCATTGTTGCTTCTTGGTAATTGAAATCTCCCATTATTACCGCACTACCAATTTGGTTAGCTTCCCTAATTTCTGTTAGCATTTCATTGTCCATCTCACCATCTTTTTTTTTTTTTTTAATTCTTTTTGACCAGGTGAACGGTAGTATACTCCTATGATTATAGTCTTCCCCAACACACAAGGGATTTCTACCCATAAATATTTGATTGTGCATTTAGTCTCATGCAGAATGTTTATCCTGTTGGACTCTATGACATCCCAGACATAAAGCGCCACACTGCCACCCGGGTGATCCTCTCTGTCATTGCGATATAATTTGTACCCCGGTATAGCACTGTCCCATTGGTTATCCTCCTTCCACCATGTCTCTGAGATGCCAATTAAGTCTATGTCATCTTTCACTGCTATACATTCTAATTCTCCCATCTTACTTCTTAGATTTCTGGCATTAGCATACAAACATTTCAAAGTTTGTTTTTTGTTTGTATTTTCATTCTGCTTTTTAATTGATAGGGATAAGTTAGAATTTTTTAGCTCAGGTGAGTTTTTAATTACAGGTACTTGGACTACTTTTCTTATTATTGGAACCTCACTGTTGGGATGCCTTAATTATAATGCACATTGCTATAACTAACTTCACTATATGTTAGCATGCTGCCCTCCCCTTTAACAAATCCTACCTAATCGATAGAAATAAGGGTTGGTATTATCAAACTCATCCTGTCTGCTACAATTTTAGCGAAGATCTTTAAATCACAATTTTACAAGGAAATGAGTTTATATGAAGCCAGAGAAAGTGGGCCCTTCCCTGGTTTAGCTAAAACTGTTATGTATGCTCTATAAAAACAAGAAGGGAAATCCTCTTTTTGGAGAGCTTCCAAAAACCATCAGGCCCGAGGGCCTTGCCAGATTTTCTATACTTAATAACCGGAAGAATCTCATAGGCTTGTACAGGTCTACTTAAAAATTCTGTTGTTCAGTTAAGCGGGGACGTTGTACATTTTGAAAAAAAGATATCTTCTTCCAAAAGCCCCCCTGTTCTATCATCTGAGTACAACCCTTCATAGAACTGCCTCAGAATTTTACAAATACCTGCACTTTTAGTGGCTAAGCCTCCTTGCTTATTTCTAAGTTGTTCGATAAAAGTTTTACCCTTTCATACTTTTACTGCATTAGCTAAGAATCTTCCAGCCTTATTTCCAATTACGCTCTGAACACTCATAACATTTTCTGCACTCTTCATGGCATTTGTAGTAGGATTGCATAATCTGCCGCTTATGGTGTCAATTAAGAATTGTTGCTATTATAATGCATGGTCTAGCTTCCCCATCATGTTTATTGCCCAATCTGTATGCTCTTTCAATTTTAAGTTTCCCCATACGTTCAAGCAAGTTTAGGGCCTCAGGCAGCCATTTTTGTAAAAAATAAATAAATAAAAAAACCCTCACCAGATTCTGATCAATTCCTTACGTCAGCCCCACTAACCTAATGTTACCCCTTTGAGACCGATTTTCAAGATCTTATAATTTAACTTCCTGTGACTCGATTTTCTTTTCCAATGCCGCCACCTTTCAAGTGAGGGCTGAGTCATCTTCCAGGAGGGAAACTCTCCCTTCAACTGTATTTACTGTCAGGCCGAGGTCCATAATCGTGGCTTTCAGTTCTGTAAATTGTTCTGAAATAGCATTGAATCTGTTATCTAGGGCAGCTACTATTGCAGTAGTAACATCAGCAATTACTTCGTTGCTTAAAGAGGACTTGATTCTTTTCTCTTTTTCAGCCACCATTTTTTCACCAATTCTCTGCAGTTTTTCTCAGTCTTTTTCCCCCTTTCAAGTATGCTAGAGGGCAATTTCTGTATGTATTTCTCTATAGACTTAAGCCATACTTGCCTAACTTGAAAATGGCCATTTATTGCATTGGATACAGCAGATTTTTCTTAATTTCTGGGGATGGCACCTGGAGCCAGAACAAAGATGTCTGCACTAACTCACCACATCATGCGATGTAGAAGGTACAGAGAAGGGCGACCAAAATGATAAAGGGAATGGAACAGCTCCCCTATGAGGAAAGCCTAAAGCGGTTAGGACTTTTCAGCTTGGAGAAGAGACGGCTGAGGGGGGATATGATAGAGGTGTTTAAAATCATGAGAGGTCTAGAACAGGTAGATGTGAATCAGTTTTTTACTCTTTCGGATAATAGAAAGACTAGGGGGCACTCCATGAGCATGTGGCACATTTAAACCTAATTGGAGAAAGTTCTTTTTCACTCAACACACAATTAAACTCTGGAATTTGTTGCCAGAAGATGTGGTTAGTGCAGTTAGTATAGCTGTGTTTAAAAAAGGATTGGATAAGTTATTGGAGGAGAAGTCAATTACCTGCTATTAATTAAGTTGACTTAGATAATAACCACCGCTATTACTAGCAACGGTAACATGGAATAGACTTAGTTTTTGGGTACCTGCCAGGTTCATATGGCCTGGATTGGCCACTGTTGGAAACAGGATGCTGGGCTTGATGGACCCTTGGTCTGACCCAGTATGGCATATTCTTATGTTCTTATCCCATTCACTTAATAAAAATCCGGTCCTCTTCTCCCCCACCCCCCAGTGGACTCTCTATTACAGACTAAATAATGCCTAATAGTTCGGTGGGCACCCTAGCCCCCATCCCCTGGAAACCTCCCTTATAATAAAAAGAGCCCTGGTGGTCTCATGGAAACTGGGCCCCAAGAAGTCCCTGACAGTCTAGTGGGGGCCCAGTGCACCTCCAGGCCTGAAGGCTATTTTCCAAAATAGGGATGGGGCAAAGATCAGGATGCACTATTTTGGAAAATGGCCACTGTTGGGCCAAGATGACTTTTCGGTGAGGGGATCCTGAGGGGTGCAGTTCCTGATCCAGACCACTAGGGTTCTTTTTATATGTAAGGGAGGGGTTCAGCTGGTGGGGGACTCACTGGATCACCAGGGAGTTATTTAGTTTTCAAGGGATGCTCTGGGGAGTTCAAGTCTACAGGGGCCTGCTTTAAAGAGAAGAGTAGGAATTGGGGTGTAGAAGGCAGGGCTTGCGCCAAACATAAAAAGAATATTTTTTTAAATGTTCAACAATGGGCTTAATGCAAGGGAGGCAGGAGTAGAGGGGGGACAGGGTGCCTCTACAGATCCCAGGGTTTTTTCAAAGATTGTGGAGGGGCTTATTCTTGGTCAAGTAGTCTCTTTAAGCAATGGTGGCCCTATAACTCATTATTTGGTGGAGGGTGATTCGCTATTGTGGTAATTTTCCCCATACGAAAATATCACGGACTGCAGAGCTTTCCTGCTGGGAAAAACACTGTAGGAGTCAGAAAGCTGCAGGGGAAAAATACCATAGCTTATTGAATGTCCCCCTTAGATTGTAAGACCTCTGAGGATAGGGAAATACCTACAGAACCTGAATATAATCTGCCTTGAACTGCTGAAAGATGGAATATAAATAACATTAAAAAAAAATTCAGGATTTTGTAGCTTGTATATGGTTGGCCACATATGCAGGTACAAGAACTTTTGTATAAAGATGAAACTCTTCTAAATGGAGATCACTCCATCACGCCAGCCAAGAATTATATCAAAATCATCTTTGGTGTGACCGAAGTGATCTTTGAGAGATCAAACATTCTGACTGCTTTCTATGTGCACTCCTAGTTCACCTCTCCCTCCCTGTTCCCAGCAAGCTATTTGTTGAGGGAAATGGCTGGAGTAATAGCAGAGAGAGCCGAGGCAGAGTGCACACCCTATAGCTTTCTTGAATTGATTGAATTGAGAGGTGGAGACATTTCAGAAATGTTTATTTTATGGAAGTTGTAAATTATGTAGAAATAGGCTAATTATGCAGTCTTTCCTGCGGCTGCACAATCGAGGGAGCATAGTGACACTGCTAAAAACGATGTGTGAACTAGTTTGAGATGCACCTGTTCAAGTTCAGCAAAATATGCAGATTTCCCTGTCATCCATGGGAAAAATCCACTAGATAATTTTTTTTTCTGTGAACTTCTTGAAAATCTCAAGAAATATGAAGTAAAGCTGAAGAAAACTGCCAATCATAGAAATAAAAAGCAGATTTTTCATGGATCCATAGCATTTTTATGCCTAATACTATACCATTTAAATGGCAATTGGACTCTTTATTAAAAAAAATTCTGGAATCTAATTGGCAAACGTTTGGAGTCTGTATGTGTTCAGCAAACCCCTTTTACCTATTATTTAATAGTATTGGAAGAAGTTTGTATTTACAAAAATTAATTATAGATTTTACTTCATAATTTTCCCAAGTGTATGCAAAATACTCCAGTAAATTAATATCCTTGCTGTGTTTTATTTCTAGTAATAGCAATTATATGGTTAAACTTGTTTTTCATATAAGAAATAAACATGGAAACAAATTTAACAAACATTTAAAGAGACAAGATCATTTTTAAATGATTTTAGCAGCATCAAACGTAGTGCTTCACTGCAATAATTTTTTTTAAGTGAACTACTCCAACCCCTGTCAACTGCCATGGCCCTTTTTTCTTTTCAAAATGAGGCATGCCCAAAATGGTGCTAATAAATAAATAAATCATGCCTCCATTTTTAGTTGCAAAAATACTTAACTTGACCTATGCAGACTTCACCTATGTAGACTTTTATCAAAAAAACAACTCCCGGAATTGATGTTTCGAGTGAAATCTTCTTTGATAGTGAAGATTTCACTATCAGCACCATTTGGACACTCTTTATTTTTATTTTATTTATTTATCGAGTTTTATATACCGTCATTCGGTTTTGCCATCATAACGGTTTACAAAGTTTCGATGTTTAACAGGGAGTTCAAAAATTCACGTGCTTGTTAACATAGTTATAGTAGGCGTTATAAGATAGTTTGGTTGTTGAACTGTACAGGTTAAATTACGTGCTATGGATTAGATCTACAAGTTTATGTGGGTCTGTAGGGAGGAGGTTATAAAATAGGGTCATTGGGTGTTTTGGGAGGCGTTTGTGAACATCCAAGTCTTTAGTTCTTTTTTTGAAGGTTTTTAAATTTTGTTGTGTTCTCAGTTCAGTTGGGAGGGTGTTCCAGAGTTAGGGCTTCCTAGGGATATGGCTCTCTTCCGAGTTGAGGTAAGTTTTTGGCGAGCCTGTGGAATTTTTAATAGACCCTTGTTGGCTGAACAGAGATTTCGGTTTGGTGAGTAGGTTTTTATGGATGCACTTAGCCAGTCAGTTTGTTTTTCATATATTATTTTGTGTATTATGGATAGGATTTTGTAGTTAATCCTGTATTTTATTGGGAGTCAGAATAGTGATATGAGAGTTGGAGTGATGTGATCATACTTTTTGTTCCTGTGAGTATTCTGGCGGCTGTATTTTGAAGGATCTGGAGTAGTCGGAGGGTGGTGAGAGGTAAATTGAAGAGCAGTGAGTTGCAGTAATCCAGGCTGGAGAAGATGAGTAGTTGGAGGACTGTTCTGAAGTCTTGGAGGAAAGGAAAGGTTTTAGATGTCATAAGGTTAGGAGTTTGTGATATCCGTCTTTAATTTTTGCAGTGATGTGATTCTTGAAGGATAGTTCCTTATCAATTATGATTCCTAAGTTGCAGGCATGGGTGACAGGGGAGATTGCCGTCTTTTGATTCATTATGTTGAGTGGTGGTAGGTGCGGAGTGCTGTTCTTTCTATCCAGCATGATTATTTCTGTCTTATCAATGTTTAGGATAAGTCTCATGTTGGTTAGTAGTTGCTTTATTTTGGTGAAGTAATTGGCTGTTTCTTTGTAGGTGTCTTCTAGCGAGTTGTGAATTGGGATGAGTATTTCAATGTCATCAGCATATATGAAGTGGGTCAGTTTAAGGTTTGAGAGGAAGTGGCATATCGGTTGGAGATAAATGTTGAAGAGTGTCTCAGATAGTGCGGAGCCTTGGGGAACTCCAGTGTCAAGGTTTATTTTCTTTGAAAGGGTGTCATTGATTGACACCTGGTAGGTCCTTTGTGATAGATAGGAAGAGAACCATTGTACGGTTTTTTCATTTGCGCCAATTTCGGTCAATCAGTATTGAATGGTTTACCGTGTCGAAGGCTGCTGATAGGTCTAGTAGTACTAGAAGGTAGCTGTGGCCATTGTCAAAGCCTTTGAGTATGGTTTCGTTTAATGATAGTAGTGATTCAGTGTTTAGTTGTTTCCTGAAGCCGAATTGCGTGGGGAGTAGGATGTTGTTCCTTTCCAAGTGGTCTTTGTTTTGGAAAAAGAAAAAAAGACTGTGGCAAATGACAGTGGGTGGAGTACTTCACTTAAAAAAATTATTGTAGTGAAGCTCCACATTTGATGCCACTAAAAACATTTAAAATTGATTTTTGTCCCTTCAAATGTTTGTTGAATTTGTTTCCATATTTGTTCTTATTTGATATAACCGATACGAGGTTCAGATGCCTCTTATTACATTTGCACTTTAACCTTTTTTTCAACAGTTTTGCTAGATTCACTGTTAATGCTGTACTGCATCCTCCCAAATATATTTTTGTCCTGAATACAAAAAAACAGAGATAAAAAAATCAAGAATGCAAGTATATCTACTTTATGAGATATGCTGAGTATTTGTAACCTTGAATGGCTATTGTCAGAAACAGGATGCTGAGCTCAATGAACCTTGGTCTGTTCCAGCATGGTATTTCTTGTGTTCTTACATTGTTTCTTGCAACTCACTTTTCACAACCATTTTGCAGAAAGCTGCAGACTCATAACTATAGCAATTTCCCATCAATATAATTCTCTGTAAATTTCAGTTGCATATTACAAGATCAACCCTCATCAAGGCAAAATATCTCTATGCATACCTATGCAATATTTATCTGCGCACAAATCCTCAGTAGACTAGATATGCACAAGTGAATTAAGCTAAGAGAGATATTCTAGTATAATCAAAACATTATTTCTTTGAAACCTCTCATTAGCTCTTCTGATGCAACTGATAACTCTATATGCCCAAGGGCAATCTATGAGTACCCTTATTTTACTCCTCCCTGACAGCAGACAAGCTTGGAGAACAAATGAATACAAATTAGGATATACAAACAGGGGCGGATTTTAAAAGCCCTGCTCGCGTAAATCCGCCCGGATTTACGTGAGCAGGGCCTTGTGCGCCGGCGCGCCTATTTTCCATAGGCCTGCCGGCGCGTGCAAAGCCCCGGGACTCGCGTAAGCCCCGGGGTTTTTTGTCGGGGGCGTGGCCGATCGACGCGGCGTTTCGGGGGCGGGACGCGGCGTTTCAGGGGTGGGCCCGGGGGCGTGGTTTCGGCCCCGGGCGGTCCGGGGGCGTGGCCGCGCCCTCCGGAACCGCCCCCGGGTCGCGTCTTGGCACGCTAGCAGCCCGCTGGCGTGCGGGGATTTACTTCTCCCTCCGGGAGGCGTAAATCCCTGGACAAAGATAGGGGGGGTTTAGATAGGGCCGGGGGGGTGGGTTAGGTAGAGGAAGAGAGGGGAAGGTGAGGGGAGGGCGAAAGAGATCCCTCCGAGGCCGCTCCGATTTCGGAGCGGCCTCGGAGGGAATGGAGGCAGGCTGCTCGGCGCGCACCGGCTGCCCCAAATCGGCAGCCTTGCGCGCGCCGATCCTGGATTTTAGCAGATACGCTGGCTACGCGCGTATCTACTAAAATCCAGCGCGCCGTTTTTAAAAATCCACCCACAGAGCAGTTCTCTTAAGTAAGGCTCAAAGAAGGAGACACCATTATAGTGTATGAAAATAGTTGGACAGTGAGAGTACCAACAGTGGGTGAAAAGGGAGACTTTACATCAAGAAAGCCATTAAAGTGTGGATAGGTTATGATATAGTCAACTACTTAAGGATAAAATCATGCAGATTGTCTCTAGACTTTAAATAAGCAAAAGTCTGCTCCTGTGATTACAAAGATTCAATCTGACTTAAAGTTATAGCACAATGACTAGGGCTAGTAGAAACAATATTCTAAAAATAAATATTTTACCTCAGTTGGCTTACCTTTTCTATTTTAATTATATTTTCACTTTTGAACAGTGCTATTTCCTGTTTTATATGGCAAAAAATTAGCCCCATCTTAAGCTTAGCATGCTCTGGATGCCAAAGGATTGGCTGGAAGAAGGGAAGGTAGGGAGTAATGCTCTCTCAAATTTTTTATTTTATTTTTGATTGAGCAGAGTAGCATCTATTTGGATGTGACTGGGTAGAGATAATGCAAGGCCTTATCTGTGCATTATCTTAATGTCTAAATGTCATAATGCCTCTGTATCACTCCATGGTGAGACCACACCTTGAATACTGTGTACAATTCTGGTTGCCGCATCTCAAACAAGACATAGTTGTGATGGAGAAGGTACAGAGAAGGGCGACCAAAATGATAAAGTGGATGGAATGGATCCCCTATAAGGAAAGACTAAAGAGGCTCCATTTAAGGAGCAAACTGGGAGGGAACTTTCCTATCCCCCTTCCTACTATGCCTCCCTTTTCCCCTCTCTTCCACAACCCCTAAAACCCCTTTTCTTACTTTTTTTTTTTATTTTGGAACTTACTTCATCGAATGGCTGCTGACCGACATTCCCAATGAATGTCGGTCTAGAAAAACTCGAAATAAATAAATAAATAAAATAAAATACTCTTGTAAATGCTCGATCAGGTGTTTGAATGTACAATATGTATTTTATGACCCTGATCAGCTCAGAGCCTTCTTGGAAGCACGATCCCAAGTGGCCCCAGTTACTAGCCCGGCTCTAGTAAATTAATATAGCCTAAGCATTACCCGATGTTGTGACCTTTTTCCTATTGAAATATTGCTTTACATATTTGCTCTCTTTCTGCCTCCTCATTTCTTATAATTTTGATATTGAGTACTGTTTAAGTTTTTCTTTGTGAATACCTATGAATATTCTCTAGAATATATGTTCTTATATGTACCAATATCTATTTTTTCTGTACAACGTTATATACTTGGATATTGTTTTGAAAATTGAAATAAATAATAATAAAAAAAAAATTTGCGCAAATTGCGTTATGGCTATTTCGAGCATATCACACAGTCTAATGCCAGGAAAAAATGTGTAGTTATTTTTGGCGTTAAAACCATGTCATAGCATGCTTTATGCTATCGCACGGTGTGATACTGCCCCTCATTTTAGTAAACCCCGCCCAAACTCCTCCCTGATCCCACCCCTCCCAAAAATTTGCATTCACGCCATGTGTTATTGCTCATAATGCATGCTTTATGGCGTTAATGCGTGCATTATCACATTATCGTGTGCGTTAAGGCCATAACGCATTTTGATGAATGACTATATTATATAGTTAAAAAGTTAGCCGCATAACTTGTGGGCTTATAGTGGGAGGATTAGGGCATAGTGAGTTAGTCGTACAAGTTATGTGGCTAACTAACAATATTTGGTCTTAGCCGCAAAGTTATGCAGCCATAAAGCAGGTCTAAACTTAGACAGTTATAACTTGTACAGGTAAGTGCAGATATATACTCATATATTAAGTGGCTTATCCTAAGTTACTTAAACGGCCAGCTTTCAATATTGACAGGTGTAAGTTGCCAAATGTATACACCTAGGGCTGGATTTTAAAAGCCTTGCATGCGTAAATCCGGCCGGATTTACGCGCGCAGGGCACTTGCATGCCGGCGTGCCTATTTTGCATAGGCCGCCGGCGAATGCATAGCCCCAGGACGCGCGTAAGTCCCGGGGCTTCGTAAAAGGGGCGGGAGGGGCCGTGTCTGGGGTGGGTCCGGGGCGGGTCCGGGGGGCGTGGTGCCGGCCCGGGGGTGCAGTCAAGGCCTCCGGACCAGCCCCCGGGTCGGGTGATGGCACGCCAGCAGGCGTAAATCTGCCAACAAAGGTAGGGGGGGGTTTAGATAGGGCCGGGGGGGTGGGTTAGGTAGGGGAGGCGGAAGGAAAGTTCCCTCCGAGGCCGCTCTGATTTCGGAGCGGCCTTGGAGGGAACAGGCAGCACGCGCCGGGCTCGGCGCGCGCAGGTTGCACAAAATATGCACCCCCTTGCGCGCGCCGACCCCGGATTTTATAAGCTACGCGCGTATCTTATAAAATCCAGCGTACTTTTGTTCACGCCTGGTGCACGAACAAAAGTATGCGCGTGCGTAAATTTATAAAATCTATCCCCTAAGTTTCTTATAAAATAGCAAATTGAGTGTGTATCTCTTGCCGCATCCTGGAAAGTACCAAGACACCCCTTTTTGCATATGTAAATGTGTGCATGAGATTGAATACACATGAATATGTTTGATGTTTATAAAATACTGCGTACGTACAATATGCTAATTTTACGCATGTAAATGTTTTGAAAATTTACCACTTTGGTTTTTGCAACCCATATGAATGACCCTGAAATTTTAGAATTACATCTTAGCTGCCAAACTGTAGATAATTCTTCAAGCCTCACTAGGTCCCTTCTAATATTTTCTACACCTTGTAGGTTATCTAATCTATTGCAGATTTTGGTATCATTTACAAAAAACACAAATTTTTCCCAATAGCCCTTCTGCAATATTGCTTACAAAAATGTTGAACAGAACCAGACCACAAACTGATTTGTGCAGCATATTATTGGTAACCCTTCCTTTCCCTGGAGTGAACTCTGTTTACCACTGAAATTTCTTGCCTCCCACTCAGCCAGTTTCTAACCCAATTACTTTATGGTCCATACCTAATGCACTCAGTTTGCTTATAAATCACCTGTGCAGAACCATATCAAAGGCCTTGATGAATCCATCTACACTACATCTAGCACGCTCCCCAATCTAATTGACTGGTCACAAAGTCAAAGAAATGTATTAGATTCTTCTGATAAGACCTATCTCTGGTAAGACTATGCTGCCTCAGATCTAGTAATCCACTGAATTCCAGAAATTGGACCATCCTCTGTTTTAACAGTAATTCCTTTAATTTGCTCACCAGCAACTAATACAGCCCTGTCCTTTGAAATCTTTTGCTTAGGAATAGTCTTTCAGTAAAAAGATTTTCAGAAATCTGTGGTGCATTAGGATTCAAGATGGTGTCACACTGGGGTACATTTTAAAACACAGCGCACACGAACAAAAGTACGCTGGATACGTGCGTAGCCGCGCGTATCTTATAAAATACGGGGTCGGCGCACACAAGGGGGGTGCTCATTTGTGCAACTTGCACACACCGAGCCCTGCGCGCGCTGCCCGTTCCCTCCGAGGCCGCTCCGAAATCGGAGCGGCCTCAGAGGGAACTTTCCTTCTGCCTCCCCCCACCTTCCCCTACCTAACCCACCCCCCTGGCCCTATGTAACACCCCCCCCTACCTCTATCGCACAAGTTACGCCTGCTAGAGGCAGGCGTAACATTGCGCGCGCCGGGCCGGCTGCCGCACGCCATGTTCCGGTCCTGGAGTTGGTCCGGAGGTCGCGGCCATGCCCCCGGAACGCCCCCAGGCCGAAACCATGCCCGCGGCACCGCCCCCGGATGACGCGCCGACCGCGTCATGCCCCCGACACGCCCCCGAATGACGCGCTGACCGCGTCACACCCCCGACACGCCCACCCCAAGAAAGCCCCGGGACTTACGCGCGTCCCGGGGCTTTGCGCGCGCCAGAAGCCTATGCAATATAGGCTCGGCATGCGCAGGGCCGTTTTAGAAGGGTTATGCACGTACCTTATGCGCGTAACCCTTTTAAAATCCGGCCCGAGTGGAAAAATTCATGCAAGTTCTTGGAATCTTAGTGGTTTTGCTTTGTTTTCTTTTTTTTAATTTGTTATGTATAAGAAGTGGAAAACCAAAACACGGTCTTATCCTGTGGCACTCTCCATTCCTGGCTTGTTACATTTGTGGCGCATAGAGCAAGTCCAGTTTTGTGAGAGTCTGGGAAGCTCAGCAATAACTTCCTTAGAAAACATCAAGGTCTCCCTAAGCCCATATTCTCATAGTTTGCCCCCACTGTCTTAAGAATGTTGTGTTCGGCGGTCCATGGGCTAACTCTGTGAACCACCACCCTCCCCTTCCTAGCTAAGCCTTGATTAGAGCACGCTATCCTTGTGGCAGAATGCTGCTCCCCTCTTCGTCAGACCCCGCTCATCTTCAAGGCAACATGCAGCTGACTTGTTTCATGGATGGACATTGCTAACTCCCTGTTGCCATGGCTCCCCCAGGTGCATGGCTGACATTGCCGCATTTAAAGAGCTCATGGCAGGAAAAGTCCTGTGGCATGGTCTGATGACCGCACACAAGCTGGCCTATAAAAAGCTCTCCAGAACTCCACTTACTTGCCTCGGCAACAGGTCTCCTACATTTGTTTGTTGCTTCAGCATTATTCATCTTCAGTTCCAGTAATACCTTGTCTTCATCCTCAGTTCCAAAGGTTCCTTATCTTCGTCTTCAGTTCCAGTGGTTCCTTGTCCTCAGCTTCAGTTCCTCTGCTTGAATTCTTCAGTACATCTTTGCCTTCCTGTTCTTCTCCATGCCTTTCTGCCCTGCCTATCTGTCCTGCCTTTCCATTCAGATGGATAATGGTATTGACATCAATCTGCTTTCTATATATTCTTGATCACCACTTGCCACTGTTCTCAGTCTGACTCCTGGATATTCTTAATTGCTGCCTTCCACAGACTTCTGACCATCTCCGGACAAGCCTTTCCTATGCCTACTCAATCCCAGCTACCTAGATGGATCTCATCACCATCAGCAGAGGCCCCCACCTAAGACCTGCTGGCCCCAGCACCCAAAGGCTCAACCTGAGAGGAACATGAGCTGGTAAAGTCATTGTTCCAGTTGGGACTCAGCCACTTCCAGGTCTGCCTGCCGATGAAGGAGACCTGCAGGGCTCCTCCCTGCAGGTTGAATCAACCCCATTTCATCCTATGGGTCCATGAGCACAACAGGCTGCAGAAGCCATGGACCTGGCAGACTTGACTTCCCTACATGCCATTCTGGGCCTTGCTCATAGGCTGCAAGACCAGAAGAAGATCCTGGAAATCCTGGCTGCTTTGATGGATTGGCTGTCAACAAATGGATGCACTTACTTCCTCTGTGGCTCCACAATCTCCTGTTTCAGTGCCACTACCATCCTATACTCCAGTCATCTCATACCACAATTACTGGCTCTGCCCTGATATGCCCGTGATCCCAAGCAATTCCAGGGGTTTCTGAATCAGTGCCACATGCAATTTTCATTACAAGCACCATTCTTCCTGGATGACTTAAAGACAACCTATATTCTCTCCCTATTGGACGGAACAGCCCTAGCAAGGGCCTCTCCCCTCTGGGAGCATGAAAACTCACTGCTGCACAACCTGCAATAATTTATGGACTTGTTCAAAAGGGTCTTTGAAGAACCTGGTCATACAGCCACCATGGGTTCTGATTTACTTCACCTCCACCAAGGCACCTGAACCCTTGCCAAATATGCCATTGAATTTATGACCCTGACAACAGAGCTCAACTGGTGGGAGCATTGTCTCATCACAATCTTCCTTGAGGATGATTAAGGTTGAGCTTGCTGCCGAGGATCTCCAAGCCTCCTTAGAAGGACCCATCGAGCTGACCGGGAAGACTGATCGCCAACTCCAGCAGAAGGCATGTGAGGTTTGCCCACCCCAAAGAAACATGCCATTTTCACCTCTGGCTCCGGCCCCTCTGACCACTACCTCTCCTGAAGAACCCAGGCAGATGGGTCATAGGCCCCTGAGGAGACACTCTGCCATAAACAAAAGGGCCTATGTTTGTATTGCGCCGGTTGGGTACACCTGCTAGCCCAGTGTCTGCTGAAGTCGGGAAATGTCAGCACCTAGGGTCCAGTGGGGAAATGACCCTAGGCCTTACTGTTCTAGCTCCCCAATTATTACTTCCTGTGACCTTGGTCACATCAGCTTCACTACACAAGCGTTCGTAGACTCTGGTTCTGGTGGGAACTTTATCATGAAATAACTTGTGGCTCATCGCCTCATTCCCACAATCTGGGGAGCCTCTCCCTTGATAATTTCTTCGATCTACGAGGATCTTCTTCCTGGCCAAGTCACCCTGATGACAATGCCTGTAACCCTATGCACTGGTCTTCTCCACCAGGAAGAACTCAGCCTCCATGTAATCTCCAGGGACATCCAACCCATTGTCCTGCGATTACCCTGGCTGCAACACCACCACCCACAATTTTACCTGGCTACCCTATAAATTATCAGGTGGAGTCAAGAGTGTATGGATCACTGCCTGGAGCACATGAAACCCCCTTCACAAAAAAAGATGGTTATTCCTTACAACTAATATCACAGCTCTTCGATCGGCTACAAGGCATGAAGATTTTCACTAAGCTGGACCTCTAAGGGTCATACAATCTCATGATCAAGGCTGGCAACAAGAAGCAAATAGATTTTTAGCACTCGCAATGGACACTACAAGTATCGAGTTATTGCGTTTGGGCTTTACAATGAACCAGCAGTGTTCCAAATGATGGCTAATGAGATTTTTCACAATTTACTCTACACTTGTGTGGTTGTGTATCTATACGACATATTAATCTTCTCTCAAAATCTCAGCACCCACCAGTGAGACATTCGCACAGTCCTGCAGTGCCTAAGAGAGAACGACCTATATTCCAAGCTGGAAAAATGTCTCTCTGAATAACAGAACTCCCCTTCCTGGGGTACATTGTTTCTCATGATAGATTCCATATGAATCCTGCCAAGGGAAAGACCATCACAGACTGGCCTCATCTGGTGGGATTGCGAGTTCTACAGAGATTCCTGGATTTGCTAGTTATCAGTTTATTCCAAACAACTTCGCCGTGGCATCTACACTTACTTTCTTTATCCGCAAGGGTGCCAACACCAAAGACTGGCTGCCTTAAGGCATAGAAGCATTCCAGAAACTGAAGGATGCTTTTGTGGATGGGTACTGTCTGTATCATCCAGACCCCATGCGACCCTTTGCCCTAGAAGTCAATGCTTCTACTCTGGGTGTAGGGGTGGTTTTAACCCAACACTCTCAAGGAGTACCTCGTCTGTGTCTTTTGTTTGCAAAGAAATTCTCACCTGCGGAGTGTAATTATGGCATCAGAAATCGAGAGCTCCCGGCAGTTAAACTAGCTCTCGAGGAGTGGCGCACCTGCTCAAAGGAACTCAACACTGTTTTACAATATATAAGGATCTGAAGAACCTAGAACACCTTCCCCAAGCTCAACAGCTGAATGCAAGGCAAGCTGGCTGGTCGCTATTCTTCACGAGTTTTAACTTCAAACTGCAGTATTGCCCTGTGCTCAAGAACCAAGGGGCAGATGCCTTTCTCACACTTTCCAGACTTAGCATATCCCAGAATCTCCCAGATACAACATAGATCTCACTAAAGTATTTCTGGCTACCATGGTGACCATCCCTCCTGGGAAGACGGATGTACTTTCTAGACTACATGAGAAAATATTAAAATGGGCCCATGACTCCCTTGTTGCAGGTAACCCTGGACGGGCATGAACCTTTGAATTGCTTCAGCGACACTGCTGATGGCCCCAAATGAAGCAAGCCATCAAGGCCCATGTTGATTGATGCCCTATCTGCGCACAGCAAAAAACACTGCATGGCTGACCTTGGGGGCTGTTACAGCTGTTGCCAACCCCCAAGGAAACACAGACCCATCTGTCCACAGACTTTATCATGGACCTCCTAATCACAGATGGCACCACTGTGATTTGGGTGGTCAGAGATAGTTTCTCAGAGATGGCACACTTTGACTCACTACTGAACCTTTCTTCTGCACCAGAACTGGCAAGTTATTTGACTCTCCACATCTTCTGTCTGCACGGCCTGCCAAAACACATTGTTGGAAAGAGGTGTACAATTCACTGCACAATATTGGCGCTCCCTCTGTAAAAGGTTTGGCATCATGCTGGATTTCACTACCACTTACCACCCACAAGGGAATGGACAAACTAGAGTGCACAAATCGCACTCTCAAGACATTTTTGCACTATACATCAATAAGCAGCAGGACAATTGGGCCACTCTCTTAACCTGGGCTGAGTTCTCTCACGATGCCCATATTAGCTGCGATCATTAGACCCGCACCCCATGACGTCACTAACATCGGACAGTTAAGACAGCCTCAACACCAGGCGTCGCGTGTGGGAAGCCAGATAACATCAAGGGGCACCCTGCAGCGCTTCTCACCCCACAGTCATGGGAGGGGAAGTGAAGGAAACAGCTTGATCTTCACATGGAACTGGAAAGAAGCAGCGATGTAAGTACTGCGATCATTAGACCCGCCCCCCCCCCCCATGACGTCACTAACATTGGACAGTTAAGACAGCCTCAATACCAGGCGTCATGCGCCGAAGGGGCGCGACAAAGGGGCTCTCCCCTTTGTGCACCCCTTCGTGCAAACCTTTGTGTATATGTAAAAATTTATTTTTATGTTTCCTTTGTTAACTAAGCTGTTTCATTGGATTCGACTAAGGAATTTTTTCCTGCTTTTTCTGTTTCACTGTAAACCGGCATGATTTGCATTTAATGCAAGAATGTCGGTATATAAAAGTTAAAAATAAATAAATAAAATAAAATTAGCTTAGCCATCAGATCCTCTCCTTTACAATTGGTCTATGGGAAATAACCGTTGCCTCCTCTGCCACTATCAGTGGCAGTATCATCTCCAGTGGCACAACTCTCTGCCCAGGAATTGCATGAACTATGGAAACAAAACAACCATCTAATCCAAAAGGCCACTGAAAAAGCCAAGAGAATGGCAGATGTCCGCAGAAGACCAGCTCTTCAAGGTTGGAGAGAAAGTGTGGTTAAGCATATGCGATTTACACCTGTGGATCTCTTTCATGTGACCAGCCCTGAGCTACATTGGTGCTTTCTCTCTATTTTGACAAGTGGGCCTTGTCACTTATCAGTTAAAGTTGCCATTAACTCTCAAGATACATAACGTATTTCATGTTTCTCTACTCAAACTACTGGTAATCTCATGGCCCTCTAGGGCCTTACTGAACCTCAGGATGTAACCATTGATGTATATGAAGTCAAGTAAATCTTATGCTGTGAGGGCAAAATAAATTGAACATCTCATTGTTTGGAAGGATTACAGTCTGGAAGAAAACTCCTGGGAGACAGCCTCCAACATTTTGGACCATAATCTCTTAAAGGAGTTTCATCAATCTCATCCAAGGAAGCTCAGAGCCTCAGGAAGGGGCCTTAAGAGGGCTACTGTTGCATTTGGCAGTCCACAGACTAACCCCGGAAACTGCTGCCCTCACCTTCCCAGCTGGGCCTCAGTCACATCATGCTATCCTTGCTGCGGGTCGCTGCTCCTCTCTGCATCAGGCCCCGCTCATCTTTAGTTCCAATGGTTCCTTGCCTTCATCCTCAATTTCAGAGGTTCCTTTGTCATTGACTTCAGTTCCAGCGTTTCCTTGTCCTCAGCTTCAGTTCCTCAGCGTTAGTTCTTCAGTACGTTTCTGCCCTCCTGTTATTCTCCATGCCTTCCTTCCCTGCCTATTCATCCTGCTTTTTCTTTTGGATGAATACCTGGTATTGACCTCAGCCCAACTCCTGGATATTCTTGATTGCTGCCTGCCACGGACCTCTGCCCATCTCCAGACACCCCTCATCTAAGCTTTCTCCAATCCAGCTATCTTGACAGACGTCACCACTATCAGCAAAGGCCCACACCCAAGACCTCCTGGCCCTAGCATCCAATGGCTCAACCCGAGGGGAATGTGGGCTGGTAAAGGCAAAGCTCTAGTTGTCCTCTGTCTCATCCAGGTCTGTCTGCCGATGAAGGGGACCTGCAGGGCTCCTCCCTGTAGATTGCATCAAATCCATCTCGGCCTAAAGGTCCATAAGTTCAACAAAGATTTTGTGTGTCTGGGGAAGAAGGAGATTGTTGCGCAAACTGATGAGCTTCTTATTGCTAGCAGGCCCAGATTCCTATCCCAATTGTAACAGCCATGTCAGAGTGGGGGTGGGTTAAGATCCAGGGACCTTGATGCTGCCTAGCATGGAGGACCAGGAGGAGGAACAGGAAATGCTGGAGGGAATATGCAAGATTCTGATCCTATTCAACTATCATGTGTAGGAATTTCTCGAGTCAAGTGGGCAGTTACGCCAATGACATTAGAAGATGTATCAGCAATCCTTACTAGAATGGAAGAAATATTGAGAGGTTGTATTTCATAACTCTGTTCCTTTGCCTCTAAGTTTCAAAGCATGAGGAGAAGTTGGATTCTCATATCATTCAGTAATGTTCTCTTTCTTCAAAAGTTTCTTCTTTTCATTATTTTAAGTGTGCTTTAGTTAAAGATAACTTATTTCTGAAAGGCAAACTTCAAACTGTAGAAAATGCTTCTATATACAAGAACTTGAGAATCCTTATCATTCCCAAATTGAGCCTATCTACATATGAGACTCTGAAGGAGTTTCTGTTAGAGAATTTGAAAATGGTGCCTCAGCAAATTCCATCAGTTACTAGGGCATACCATTTACCTGCTTCCAAGAAAGGAATTGGAGGAAAAGGAGAAATATCGAATTATTGGTTTGTGTGGACAGCTTGGGTGTATCTGATCTTTCAGAGTCATCCCAGGAAAAGGTGGTGAAAAGAGGGACATTGCTGTAGTTTTTGGTTTAAAAATGGGCAAGGATCTTGTACTGAAGCTTTATTTTCAGAATAGGTCATCCCTGTTTCTAGGACAGAGGGTAAATATTTTTCTTGATTTATCTCATGCCACTGAGGAAACAAGGAAGGAGTTTCTAGAGCCTAAGAGTCAGGTTCTAGTGCTTTGTGCTACATTTTCTTTTTAAAATTTCTCTGTAATGTATAATTGAAGGGAACACATTTATTTTTATGATGTGGTTCAATTAGAAAAGTTTATTATTGATAGAATAACAGAAGGTAAAGTGTGTCTATTTGCGGATGATACCAAAATCTGCAACAGAGCGCACACACCTGGAGGAGTAGAGAGAATGAAAAGTAATTTATGAAAGCTTGAAGAGTGGTCAAAGATCTGGCAGTTGGGATTCAATGGCAAGAAGTGCAGAGTCGTGCATCTGGGATGCGATAATCCAAAGAGCTGTAGGTGATTGGGGGGGGGAGGCTGATATGCATGGACCAAGAACGGGATCTTGGGGTGATAGTCCCTGGGGTTCTGAAGATGGCGAAGCAATGTGACAAGGCAATAGCTAAAGCCAGTGTTACGCATGCCATCACGGCAGACCCATGGCCCGGCCCCCTCACCTCTCAGTGAATCCAGTGCCTGGTCTCTCAACCCTGGCAGCGGTAGGCTACCGGCTCCGACCTTGGCCCGCCCTTGGTGCCTCCGGTTCAGCTACAGATCCTGGTGCTCCATGTCGGGCCTCTCCGCGTGGCCTGTGGAGAGATGCCGCTACTCAGCGCCGTGCCCCTCCCTAGCCGCACGCAACACTGTGTCTTAAGTAGGGCCCGCTGTGGGAACCTAGCCACGGCCCCAGATGATATCAGCAGAGCTCCGGTACTTAAGCCTGGGCTCTGCTCCCAAGGATTGCCTTTGCAACAGGTCTCCTCACTGGTCGAGTACTCGTTGCCTCCTAGAGATTCTCCTCGTTCCTGGTTCCTGATCCTCGCTGACTCCTGTTCCTGGTTTCCTCGTTCCTGTGTTCCTGATCCTCAAACTATCCTCAGATTGCCTCCTCGGACTTTGACTTCTGCTTTGCATGACCACGCCATTGATTCACTCCAAGCCCGGACCTCTGCTTCACCTGACCACACCGTTGACTCTCTCCAAGCCCGGACGTCTGCTTTGCCTGACCACGCCATCGACTCTCTCCAAGCCCGGACCTATGTTTTGCCTGACTACTCCATTGCCTCTCTCCACAACTGGACCTTGGCATTGCCCGACTACTCTGTTGCCTCTCTCTAGACCCAGACCTCTGCATTGCTTGACTACGTTCTTGACTCTCTCCTTATCCATACCTCAGCCTTGCTTGCTACTGCTCCCAGATTGCCGCCGGCCCTGACTCCAGCTTGCCTTATGACGCCTCTTCAGTCTTCGACCTGGACTTGGCCTATTCAGGCTTCGACCTGTTCTTGCTCAGGCGCCCCCTGACTTTGGTTCTATTGGCGCTCGGGTCTCCAGGACTCCGCCTTGTTCAGTACAGACTTCTTCTCGCCTCTGTTGCTGCCTCTGGGCTAACCTTGATCCTTCCATCGATGACGACATACGGAGGCCCACCTAAGTCCAGCTGGCCCCAGTACCCAAAGGCTCAACCTGCGGGGAATGAGGGCTGGTATTGGTGACGCACCAGCCAGCCTCCGTCCAACAGCCCACTCCGCCTGCCGATGGTGGGGACCCGTAGGATCCCTCCTGTGGGTTGCATCAACCCCACCTCGGCCCAAGGGTCCACCTCTGGCGCAACAGCCAGAAGAATGCTGTGCTGCATAGAGAGAGGAATAACCAGTAAGAAAATGGAGGTGGTGATGTCCTTATATAGGTCCTTGATGAGGCCTCACCTGGAGTATTGTGTTCAATTCTGAAGCCCTTATCTCAAAAGAGATAGAGACAGGATGGAGATAGTCCAGAGAAGGGCTACCAAAATGGTGTGGGTCAGTATCAGAAAACCTATGAGGAGAGACTGAAGTATATGAATATGTATATCCTGGAAGAGAGGAGGCACAGGGGTGATATGATACAGACCTTCCGTTGGAAAGAAATTAGTAGAACTAGGGGTCACAAAATGAAACTCCAGAGAGGACGACTCAGAACCAACGTCAGAGTATATTTCTTCACGGAGAGGGTGGTGGATGCCTGGAATGCCTTTCCAGAGGATGTGGTGAAAACCAAAACAGTGAATGAATTAAAAAGGGCATGGAATAAACAATGTGGATTTCTAAAGGCTAAAGGATAGAAATGAAGAAATGAGGACATGGAGGAACTTCCTGGTGCAGCAGTTACTACCCTTAACCAATAAGCTTTGATACTGTTGATGCAACTACATCATTGCTCTCTGCTTCTACAGCAGGGGGAAAAGGAGACTTGGATTCGTACATTGATCGAGGGCCACGACTTTTATAGTCTGGGGAAATAAGTATGGGGGTAACTTGCTGATGCGGCGGTTACTACCCTTAACCAATAAGACTGATACTTTGATGCAGCTCAAACATTGTTCTCTGCTTCAATGGCAAGGCATAACGGGGAATTGGATTCAACAGCAACCAACGAGGGCCCTGACTTTTACAGTGTGGGAAACTGATAAGAATGGGGTAAACTACACAGCGCAGCAGATATTACCATAAGCTTGTTGGGCAGACTGGATGGACTATTTGGTCCTTTTCTGCCTCCATTTCAATGATTCAATGATAAAGTGCCAAATTGAGGAGACTGATGCACTATATCTTATTATTATAATACTGGATTAAGTTGTTGTTATGGTTATTGGTGTTTGGGTGGATCCTTGGACACTGTGGCAGCTGACCACGCCCACGGGGGCAGTCCTGTGAGGGACCACAGTGTCAGGCTAAACTCCGGACAGACAAATACAGATTTGAATCTTTTATTAAACAGTATATGGAGCCACCGGAGGTGGCAGTAGTGAGTAGTGGTTGTAGAGCCCGGCTGGGCGCATCTGTCACAGGACTCTGGAACAGCGGATCCTCTGTAGGCAATGCTGTAGTGGAAAAGAGACAGCACAATAGAATTAGCATTCAGAGTCCCAAGTAGAATAGGAGAGCTCCGAGACAGGGAGAGCAGGCCCTCATGGAGCGAGTACCTGATCCCTTAGAGCAGAGAGACTCAGTAGCGTTGTACTCACTAGCAGTAGCTGAGATTCCACTAGACGAGAGGTCTGGCACTGGAGCAGAGGGCAGGCACTCGAGGTGCGAATACCTGATTCCGGCGAAGCAGTACTATAGAGAGAGATGTTTTCTGTACTCACAGATGGTGACTGTAGTTAGTTCTTCCAAGTGGAAGGTAGTGGTTTCAGGCAGCGACACAGGGAATATGGGCCCTCGAGGAGCAAGTACCGGTTTCCTGATAGCACCTGAAAGAAGCAGAGAGGCCCCCGAGGAGCGGGTACCCCATTAGTGACCCCGAAGGGTAGTAAGAGTTCCAGTTGAGAGCTGGAGTGGCAGAGTAGCTTAGGAATGGAGAGCGAATCCCATCTGTACGAATTCCGTTGCTAACTCAATGAGCTAGCAAATGTAGTAGGCAGTTATACCCTGGAGTCATGACATCAAAACAGGGGGACGCCCCTGAGGTTCGCGCCAACATGGAAATAAAGATGAGGGCGGCATGTGTGCATGCCCTAGAGGTACCTTGAAGGAGAATGGCGGGAGGCAGCACCATAGCCGGTCCGGGGACACTGGAGAGGTCGGCAAGCAGACGCCGCCGCGGCCATAAGTCCAAGGTGAGCGGGAGGAGCTGCAAGTAGAGAGAGGTAAGCGGGGCGAAGCCACTGAAGACCAACGGATGCAACAGTTGTATTCTGCTCAAGTTTATTGTACATAGTGATAATGGATGTTATGATACATGATGTATATATATATTTCTTGGTAATAGGTAAATGAGATCCTCCTCTAGAGGACTATTATAGAATGCTGAATGTTTATTTTTATTTCTTTATTTGTTTCTTTGAGGTTTTTTTTGTTACAACATTCTAAATTTTTCTTGCAATTGAATTAATGTGCCATTGTTAAAATTCTTATAAATATAAAATTAAAAAAAAAATCTGTGAAGAAAACTGAAAAGTGTTCAGTGCTAGCCATTGTACTCAGCACTGAACACTTTTCAATGTGAAAGAAATATAAGAGAATGGAAGGGAAAAAAGAGACTAAACAGTTGTAGCTTAAAAAGGAATATGTGAGTTTCAGATACAGTGAAATGAAAAACTGCATCAGAGCCAGGAGATGATGCAATTTAGAAAGGAAAAAAAGTCAAGGATGAGTAGTGAATGAGAGGTGAGAGTAAGGAGTAAAGAGTAATGTACAGCTGAGTATCAACGGAACAGAACAGATTGTGCTGTTGCATGATATATTAAAAATGGAGAAGATATAAAAATATAGTGATGAAAAATGTCTTCATGGTTACTGTTTAGCACTGACATGGCATAATTAGAATACTATTGGCACACAAAAGAGAATTTTTAAAAAATGTACCATCTTTGCTAGAAGTATCAACAAATATAGCATAGTGTATTATTAAAACACTCTTATTATAATGTGAAAATGTATTCTAACTACTACATTAATTAGAATACATTTTCACATTGTATCTGTCTTTCCTGAGAAATACAGCGTAAAGAACACATTTGTTGATCATTACTGAACGTGAAGAACCATGACGTTTAAATTGTGTAAGAGGGAGTTGGCGCTGTAAAGGCTAGTGGTACAATTCATGATGTAATGGGGAGAGAAAGAACTAGAAGAAATAGTGACTAATAAAAAAACTTTGGGCCTGATTTTCAAAAGCATTTACACGCCTAAAATTGGGTTTTACACATGTAAAAGACACTTTGCCTATGTAAGTGGGCTTTTGAAAATTGCTACAATATATGTCCATAGGATATTCACGTGTAAATGCATTTTATGCGGGTAAATGACTTTTCAAAATTGGTATGATAGAAATGTAAATGTAACCTACTAACTCCTTTTAAAATTACCTCCATAATATTTAAGAAATTATAGAAAGATTATAGTGGTCCATGCTGTTCCAGTAAGCAAAATCAAATGAAAAAAAATTCATAAAATGGACCACACTCAGCATAAAAGAATGTGTGTAACTGTTAAGAGTAGAGTTTTACAGCATATGGATCAGAAATGGGAGCAAAGTGAGGAATAAGCTAAAAGGAAGAGCATAATTCACATCACAGAGCTGAAAAAAAACCAAACAAAACCCCAATCTATTTTAGGAATTGATAAAAAATGCTACATTACTCAAAGGGAAGGTAGAATAACTTGTCAAATATAATTGGGGAATGGTCACTGAGAATGCTATGGACTAAGGAAGAGAAAAGCACCTATTGATGAATCTATCCTTACTCCTATTACACTTGTAAGAAAAAGAAATAAATAATCCCTCTTAGGTATTACCGTGATTTCTAGAAACACAAGAAGCACTGCAAGTGAAAAGAGGGAAATAAGAAAGACCATTCCAAGGGCTCTGCCTATGCCTTTCCAGTCCCCTCAATAAACTTATTCAGATCCTTTTCTCTCCCTTCTCCAAGTCCATTCTAACTGATTTTAATAGTGGTAGACAACTGGTCAACCAGAAGGTAAGTGTTAGATTAATGAATGAGACCAGAATGGGAAAATGAGACGCAGAATTGGAAGAAAGTGAAATCCATGTAAAATAACTATTTGGATTATGCCTCTTCACTATGCATTATCCATCTCAATATCGCAGAAAACAGTTTGTGATGGGGGCCATTTATTGTTCTACATGTTTCTCCACATAGCTGCAGTGAGCGTCACCAGGATGTTCATTTTCCTACGCCTCTATTTCATTTTTTATTTTCTGAATACGTCATAGATAGCTGCACTATGAAATCTGAAGCTGTGTCCAGCAGTATCACTGTAAGATGCCCACTATCTGTCAGTTTTTTTTTTTAAGTAAATTTACTTGTACAAAAGTCATGCTTTGTTGCTATATATCTACCTAATCTCTCTTCTCATCCTGTTTTTTGTTTCTCGCTTCCCAAAGGGCCTTATGCATGTGTTCATTAGCCCCAGAATCAATCATGAACATACTGTTCCATTTATGAACTCAACTATCCTTGTCATTCAACTAATAAAAGCAAAAAAAAAAAAAACCACCAGCACTGTGCAATTTTTCATGTCTTTGCATCTATAAGGTTAATTTCTTATATATGACCATTGCTCTAAATTTATCTTGCTCAGTTATTTACATAAATATAATAATTCTTCAGTGTAAACAAATGAATACCCCTCTCTCAAACAGTTCATTCAGACCAGTGGTTCGCAACCTATGCTTTCCTACTGGAAAACGGGTTACAGAAGACTTGAAAACAGAGCGTGTGATAAAAAGCATGGGTTCTCAACTCAACCCCTAGCCAGCATAGTTTTCTGGATATTCACAATAACTCTGCATGAGAAAGATTTGCACATGCTGCCTCCACAGTCATCCAATCTACCTCATGAACTTTCATAATGGATATCCTTAAATCTAGACTGATGAGGCGGATGAGAACACCTGCAATAAAACACCATTGGGTTTATAAAGCCCAAAGCACAGGGCAAAGACAGTCTGTTAGTATTTGCTAAACTTAAAGCAAACTGTTAGCCCTACCTGAGGCACCCTTATCAAAGTTTGCCAGGCTCTATTTTTATACAGCTTGCAGAAGAAAGCAGTTGATGGATGATGAATCAATTTGATTTTCTGGCAGAATCAATGATTTTCTTATATTGCTTTCTTAAGTAAATGTCAAAATGGAAAAGAGGGGGAACCACCGATCTTAGATATCCAAAAACTATAGTATTATAATAATGAGCTAAATCAAACAAATGCCTCACCAACATAAATGTAAGGTCAGTGCAATTACATTTGACATCACTGGGCTGAAAAGAACATTACAGAGATAATGCACACAATGGACACATGCAGTGAAATGCTTTTACATACAACATGAGCGGCTAACTCTGATCTTCAAGAGCCACAAACAGGCCAAGTTTTCAAGATATCCCCAATGAGTATGAATGAGATAGATTTGCATGCACTGCCCCCCAGATTCATTATGGATGTCCTGAAAACCAAGCCCATTTTTGCCTCTTGAGGATCAGAGATGGCTACCCCTGACATACAGAGTTATAGTGCTTTGATAGCAAGGACATTCTTTAGTTTACTGAAAGAAAAGCAAACAACCAATAAAGAATAAATTAAGAAATATAAGAGGAAGAGAGAGAGGCAAGAGAAAACAAGAAAACTAGTAAATAAGGACAGCAACACTCAGTGGTTAAAAATGCCCTTGCATTCTCCGCTGTGCCTCAACACCTCTAATCCCCTCCCCTCCATTACCTACCACGTCGCATTTCTACATATCTGATGATAAGTGATAAAGTGTGATGACAAATAACAAACAGAAAGTGGGTAGATGGGCAAGATGACTTGTCTGTACTTTAATGTCTGACCTGTTAGTTGGTCGTCGCCTGCAGCAGGGGCGATGCGAATGTATGGTGTTGTAAGCTGAGTCACGATTATCGCAGCTAAGGCAAAGGAAGATTTCCAGGTCAGCATGCATGAGGAGGAAAAAAAAAAGCCACACTGAAGCTAGACTAGCAAGAAGAATTTTGGTCAGTATTTATGGTTTACTCAAAAGATAATTTAAAAAGCCACCAAAGATTCTAGTTCCTTTTCCTTATTAGTTTATTAGTTCATTTATTTAGTGATGCTAAAAGACATGCTGTCTGCAACCTTGGTTTAGAGAATGACATGACAATCCATGGAAACAGAAAGCTATATGGATGGCATGATTAAGGAATGAACTTTGGCCTCATTGGCAACAGTGTTTGTCTTGCCTGGCCAAGGCTCAATCCTCGTTTAGATTACAAATACTGCAATTAGTTAATCGCGGTATATCAGACTTTTTGTTAGTTTCAGAAACATTGGCACATATGGCTTGATTTATCGTGTTTTCTCCCACACTGTGCCTATGAGAAAAACCCTTGATAAATCAAGACCTATATATTTTAGCTGTCCATATTAAAAATCGTTTTTTTTTTTCTACAGAGTATTGTCTAGCCACATTTATTGTTAGAGATAAATTTTACTTCAGTTGCAATTTTTTTTTTTTAATGTTCTGACTGGTTTACATTTCCCTCATGACAAAAGGGACAGCCTGTGCTCCTAAAAGAACTTGACTGTTTTTTTCTGAGCTGTAGATAAATTAGAGCTGAAAGAAATGTTTGTGGTTTCTCATAATGACCACTGTCTTGTTTGTTTGGGTAATTTTTTTTTTTTTTTTTATCTAGTACAGCTCTTCAGTAGTTTTTATATGAACTAAGAAGTCATGACACATGAGTAATATAAATTAAAAGGTCAGGTGCAACATGATGCAGCTGGAAAATGAGGTAAAAAAAAATGCACAGTAAAATTAAGGACAGGCTTATATGAAAAATCCCTAATTTACACAGAACAGCCTGAGCGCTATTAGGAATGTGGCAGTGAGTGAGAAAAATAGATCATCTACCATCTGCAGACAATTAAACTCAAAAGTGCTGCTGCATAAGATTTTGAAATATCCCTCTGCAACATTCAAACATGGTGCTGTTAGTAGCAGAAAGAGTACCATAGAAGCTCGAGTTTAAAATGTTATAACACCCTTTCACTCATAATTAATGAAACTCTCCCAACACTGCACATTTAGAACAACGGCACTGCTTTGCTTTTCGGTCAGAAGTCTGACATCTTAGGGAATACTCAAATGGCTCTGAACCAATGTTTATAATCATCTTGTCGGGAAAACTTATGTAGTAAACATGAACCAGGAATCACTGAAAAGTTCACAGCTGTATTTCTCTGTACTCAGGGCCATGTGTTTCAAACTTTCAGCCACCTGGTTTTGCTGATATTAGGTGCCATTCGCCAAAGATGACACATTCCATACTTTTACTTGGGTTCATTTTTAAGGCTGCTACATATTAATGGCACAAAAGACGTACCACTTCTGTTACCAAATATTATGCGTCAGAAGAGCTCATGTTCTGAGTCAAGTGAACGGTTAATCAGTAAATATTCCTGCTAGAAAAGGATAAGCCTACATTTGAATATTGATAAATCACATAACTCACCCTAAGGCCTTATTTTCAGCTTGTTTCATTAGGCATAGAGAAAGACAGAGAAACCTTACTCTCTCCAAACTATTAGATGCTCTGCAATCACTATATTCACATTTTTTTACATGGCCTCTAAAAATAATTAAGGCTCTTAAAAATAACTATTAGTAAGGATTGGATGAATTTTGGATCACTTGTTCCTAAAAATTTCTGGTGACAGAAATTCTGCTTCCTCCACTACTTAACCACATTTATAGTGGAAAAGTCATCCTGGTCTAACCAAAATCTCCTTTACTGCAATCTAAACACATTATTTTATGTCTTTTCTTCAATGGAGATACATAACACTGATCACCATACTCAAGTCACCCATTCAAGTATTTTCTCTCCAGGCTAGATAAATTCAACCCTATCGACCTTTCCACATAGGCCACATTACCTAGGTCTCTACTTGTCTCCCAAGGCCGGACTTTTCATGGATGGCAATCTGTAGTTAGATTATTGTAATCCAGGAAAAAAAATGAGGGTACAAATAACCGAATCATTGTCACAACCCAAAAATGTGTGAATTTTGCATGATATGCAGATCGATTGCAGGATGGTCTTTAATGCTAGCAGGATACTAACAAGTTTTGTAATAAACACAGAATGGCAATAACAAAGACATGCTCTACTGGGGGATACTTAAGTATGCCTAATTCTGCCAATACCGCAGTAATTATAAATGGAAAGATTGCACATTTTAAGATCCCGTCTTTCACCAACTCCATGTGCTGTACAAATGTGCATCATTTATCACAAATAGAAGTTGTAAAGGAGAGGTGTAGTACACAATATCCAGTTGCAGTGTCTGCCATCTTCAAAAGGCTACACTTACAGTTGTTATTTTATGGAACATCAGCAGCCCATGCCTAGGTAAAAGTAAAGGCCACAAAAAGTCAACCTCTTTGCAGAACAGCATGTGTGGATTATATCCAAATCTCACCGGAATAAGCACTTGCAGGTTTGGTAACTTTTTAACATCACAACTGTAATACTCTATACAGTATGATTTAATGCAATCTAGATGTGTGTTGATCCTGAATTAAAAACATTTATCCTATACCTCAGGGGTCCACAAACTTTTCAAGAGAAGGACCATATAGAACATTTCAAATCAGGGGGTGGGGAAGTTTCTCCTCAGTTTGGTGAACCAGAGGGAGGAATGGTGAGAGCCTCTCAGAATTGTTTGCTGAGAAGGGTTTTGAGGGGGTGGGGTGGGGGAAGTTGGGTTCTATGTTTGGCCCTTTGGTGATTTCAAATGCTGGGGAAGGGGGGGGGGGGGGGAGGGGAGCTGCAGGGTTCCCAGGGATGTAGGGGTGCAGCAGATATTTCTAAGATTTTTGCAAAGTAGGCAACCCTGTCACACTGCCAGCAACCTTACGCCCCTGCTTCTCCGTTCCCCACTATTTACCCACCTAGATAAGCAGGGGACAGGGAGGGTGGATGGATAGCTGGATGAGGTTTCTTTTGTGTGTTGCAGTGTTGCACTCACATCCCCCATATGCATTAGCTATCTCTATTCCTTCCTCTTTCTTATCCCTTTCCCTCACCTCTTCTCCCTTTTGACCTCCTCTCATTCTCCACTTTGCAAAGTGCTAGATTCATGGTATAAGCAAAACAACCCTCACTGAAAACCCTAATCCAGGGAGAGATACTCGGACTTGTTATCTGGGTTATATTAATGAAGATTTCAGCACTCTACACCGCTAAAGGCTGCATCCTTAGGGGACAATATCTACATCTCTTCCCCCCACATCTCTGAAGAAATGGTGATGAGGTTGGGAGCTCCAGGAATCACCACCCTTACCTGGAAGTCCCACAGAACCCAGTGCCTTCCTCCCAGTGGCTTGCACCTTCCCCCTGCATAGCAGCTGAAAATCCCTTATGGCTTTGCTGCATCCTCTCCCCCAGTCTTTGGCCGAAATGACTCCTCTTACACAAGCATCACTAATGCCAGAAATGCGTAGCATAGCATGCATACCTAACGGTGGCTCTGCAGCAGCATGCCCTGCCCACGCCACTCTGATGTGGTGCTACTTCCACTTCTGACTTCAAGTATCTATCTGAGCCGGCAGCAGCGATGGAATGTGCTTCCCATCACCACCATTACAGGACAGATCAAGCTCCTGTCGTCGCTGGTGTGGGCCAGATCAAGCTCCTTCTGCTGCTACTGTGGCTGTGTGTGTGTGTGTGTGGGGAGGGGGGGGGGGGGGGAGACATGAAATTCAGCCAGGGACCACATATGGCTCTCAGGCCGTAGTTTGGGGACCCCTGTTGTACCTGTTGAATGTTTGAAATAAATGGCTTATGATGGTGAGCTAAGAAACTTTATATAAGCCTAAGCACATTGTGAGTTATGAGGTGAAGCAACCTAGATTCAGAATTATGAAAAAGAATTGCAACTCTGAAGTTCCTATATTGAAGTTCATTTTCACACTTACAATGTTTCCTTAAAGGGAAAAAAAAAAGGCATATTAAAATAGAAATAAAAGTTCATCCTGTTTAATCTAACCACAGTCATTTAGTGAAGGCATGCATCTATGCATGGATAGGAGTGTGCATATTACACTCATGGAGAAGTGAAGAGCTTTTGTGAGGAAAATGGTAGCCTCTGAAAAGACAAAAAAACAAACTGTATTAAAAAATAACCCTCTTTCTCCCAATTTCCCTCCCTTTGCCCCAGAGAAGGGATGCAATACAGCATTTTGTAATTTCTCAATATTTTACCAGTGGGGTATGCTTCTATTTTTATATGCTAAAGCAAGAGACATTTTCAATTCTTCACGCTCTGATCCTTTTAGACTGACAGTGTTGTTTAAACTACAGTGTGACTAGGGAGAACCAAAATGTTATTTGGTTGTAATGTTGTAATGGTCAATAAATAAATGCTTGTAGTCATGCTCAGAGAAGCTCTGGACATCTGGCATGGTTGGAGACCATAAATTTAGTGGCATCGCTACTATCAAAATGCCTTTTAGGTTTAAACTCTAATTGGCTGCCAGTCTCCCTGAAGTCACACCAAATTAAATAATAATACTGCTGTACATAATTGTCAATGCATAAAGGGAGAAAGAAACTAATATTTTTCATAAAGTCCATAACATTTTAACAATTGATACAAAAAAATTGCACAAATTATTAAAGAGGAGCGAACCTCACATTTTGAAGAACTTTTTCAATGATAAAACTCCGTTACAATAAGATTATCTTAAAAAGAGACTCAGTCAAGGCTGATAAAATGGTATTTGTTTACAATCATGGTGTGTACTCCAGTAACAGCGCCTTGGCTGATGCTAATTAAAAAATGATTCTGCAGAGGGAAGAAATCTGTTGCTTAAATTTGTATAATTCTACTTCTTTCCACAGAGTAAAAAAATAAGGTAAAACAGGAGATTCAAGAAGACATATAATATAGTAAGGACCTGATTTGCAACAGTTTGTACTTAGGCTTACTGTTGGACACTATTTATTCAATTCAATTGCTATAGAATGCTGCTGCTCAGCTGATTTCGGTGTGTATAAGGGAATATATCACCCCAATTTTGTTCCAACTTCACTGGCTGCCAGTTCAATCAAAGATCAAATAGAAGATGGAATCATTAGTATGTAATTTGTTTGCAGATTGAAGATTTACAGCCCTACAAAAACTTTGCACGCTTCTCAGAGCGCCCAATTGCAAGTTCCTTCACTAAGTCAAGCAAGACGTGCTGAGACCCAGCAGCACTCATTTTCAGTGGCTTGCTCCAAATTTATGGAACAGTCTTCCATACAACCTGATATCTACAGCCTTTAAAAAAACATTTAAGAGTTTGCTAAAGACTTTTTCTTTTTACTGAGGCTTATCAGTAGATTGTTATACAGGGTGGCCCATGGAAAAGTAGCCTGCCTGTGTGGCACTGGTATTGGAGGCAGGCTACTTTTCCATGGGCCATCCTGTATATCCCAAAAGGAGTAGCTTGGGAATCTTTTAGAATCCTTTTGTTATAGGCTGCTTTACTCAATTTTAATTATGCTTTATTTTATCTATTTAAGTTGTTTTAGACTGTTTTAATTTATGTTTGATTATTTTATTATGTTTGTTCTTTTGTGTGCTGCCTAGGGTTATCGCATAGGTGGCATACAAATAAAATAGCCTATAACCTGATTTACTAAGCGTTTTTCCCACAGACACAAATTGGGGAAAAAGCCTTAGTAAATCAAGCCTTAAGTTCATTTTTCCTCAGAATGTGCACAGAAATGTGATTTTATTTGATTTGGAAATATATTAAATTAAATCAGATATTACTTCAGTGCTTTAATGGCACTTGAACAATGCTTATTTTCTTAAAGTCTATTTTTATCTTTTTGCATAGTGCAGTAGAAAGAATAAGAAAATTACAGCAATAAGATTGGCTGATTTTTAGAGATGTATAGTCCCCAAATTTTTGCTTTGGTTTGTTTTTTCATTTCAAGATTTTTTTCATTTGGTTTTTAATTTGTTTAACATTTTTATCGGATCAGTTCATTTGCCAAACCAAAAAAAGAAAACATTAAACATGAAAAAACCCAAAACAAAAACAAAAGAACCCAGAATTGATTAAAAAAAAAGTTCTCCCATGGCCCTGGAAAACTCCTATCATCCATGCAAAACATAAACCTGAAGTCCATGCCCAGCCAGGTCTCCTTTTGCCCCTCCAACCTCAACTCCCAGACAAAGAACTAAGCCAGCCTATCTGAGGCCTGCCCAGGGCTGGTCCCAGTGCTTGTCCGAGGCCCTGCCTGATGTCTGGATGGGCACCTCCTCCCATTTAAAGACTCTGCAGCTGGGGAGTTCCCACCAGCCCTACTTACGTTTTTGGTCTCAGTCATTTAAAAATGGCATCATCTGCCTGGAGGGTTGGTATTGAAGTGACATCATTTTGGCACCTTCTACTGGTGCAGCTGTTGCCATGATGATTCATTACTTCGGCACCATCCTCCAGGTGGATGGTGGCACTTTTAAAGGACTGGGACCCAGGCAGGAGGAAATGGGCATCATTCCTGTCCTTTTCTATTGAGGATCTGGGAAGGCGGCAAGTGAGGGCCAGGGCCAGGGCAGAAAGCCCCTTACTCCAGCACCTTTAAACAGGGGGAGGGACCTAGCTGGGCCCCAATCAAATCCTGGACTGGCTCCATTTATATTTTTCTGGGTGGGAGGGAGTTTCTAGGACTGCTGGAGGCCTTTTTTCCTTTTTTAAATGCACGAATATGAAAATACCCTAAACTTTTCAGGTATTTTTGTAGGAAGCTGTTTTCCATACATTCGATTTGGAACAAACTGAAAATGGCCTCACTGATTGCATTTTTTTGCATTGGTTTGAAACAAATGCACATCTATAGTGATTTTAATGAGTTACACTAATATTTTAAAATCATAAACAAAAGTATTGCCTACAACTTGTTCATTGACCCTCATTTCTACATAAAACCACAAGCAATATGTCAACCACTAACTTGCAGCAGATGCAAGACTAGGTCTAATTTTAGGAAAAACTGTGACAAAAATATGCAAAATGTCTGGAAGTTAGTTTGCATAGTTTTGAAATAGTTTATTATTTATCCAAAATTTTAACTTTCTTCAAATTCTAGAACGAGAACACACATAGAAGAAATTGTTCAAGAAACAATTCTGTTGGACTTTGGCCCAAAAGTGCTAATTTTATGAATCAGGCAAAAGTTAATGTTTGCAATAATTTTTTCCGCAGGATGTTTTCACTTCTCATATTTGCAGGAAGCATATCTTTTGCCCATAGATATAGTTATTTCAAAATTATGCAAGTTGATTTGTAGTCTTTTTAATTTTTTCCTTACTTTTTGTTTGAAAATTAAATGTGGACCGAAGGCTCTAACTCCTTTTATGCATTGGCTATGTTCTACCTGTTTTTCTTATTTTAGCTCATTTGCATCTGTTGAAGGATACTGTACAGCATCCCCAGCATTACAAACTCATGATCTCCATTCTTGGATAGCAGCAGCTTCACCCGATCATGCTGCCAATGTGGTTCAATCATTTTCTGGAAGGACCACTATTTGGAGAAGTTACAATTTCTAATTCCATTTCTCTTTGGTATCCCTTTTGAGACTGTAAATTCAAGTGACTACTCATTTTGTCACAATGTGTATTGTGGATATCAATAGCAAAACAGCTACATGACCAAATTGAAAAATATTTTCTAGTTTCAAGATTTCATATATCACGTTGAGCCAAATATAGAAGCAAAAAAACCCTCTTATTCATAGGCCCCTTTAACATACAATGTAGCTAATTTACCACTAGATTCATCAAAGTGCTTTATTTATTGCATACCTACCACCGCAATAAACAAAAGACGCGTGTATATTCAAATTGGTGGCTTGCCGCCGCGCACAATGTAACACACGCTGCGGTACGTCATCGTGGTTGTCGCATTACATTATCTCACACCGCAAATTTTTTTTCCTAGTATTAATGCTCGCTTCCTGTCCCTTCTTCTTTGAGGGTTTATCGGGCATTGGAATGAGAGGAGTGGAAGTTAGTGGTGTTAGAGGAGTTCTGGTGGTGTAGTTTTATGATTTCTGACTGAGTTGTGCTGTTTTGTGTTGTCATTTGTTTCCCTTTGCCTTTTGTGATATTTGCTGGTGTGAAAGACAGCAAGTCCTATTTGTCATTTTCTGTGGAATGGAGAAGTAGAGGAAGAGTGTGAGGAGCGGAGGAGGAGTGTAAAAAGCAGAAGAGGAGTGTGAGCAGTGGAGGAGTGTATGTGAGGAAGAAAGCATGGAACATGACAGGCATGGGAAGAGAAGAGAGAAAAGGGGTGAAGATAGCAGGGGGAGGAGGAGGCAGAAGGAGTGGGAAGAAGAGGGCAGGAGGGACAGGGGGAGTAGGAAGAGGGACAGGGGGACAAGTAGAGACAGGCAGGACGGAAGGGATAGGAGGGTAGGGTGGGGGAAGGGGTTAGACAGGAAAGATGTGGGAGGAGTACGGCAGCATAGGGTTAGAAATATGTGCTATGTGTATAGTGGATTTTGACTTTAGGTCTTGTGTCTTGTTTTCCCTTACTAATTTGGCAGGCCTCTGAAACATGGGTGGGGAAAGGAATGCCCTTGGACAATGACCTGCATACAGAACTGCAGAAGCCAGGTGTAATGCCACCAATCATGTCCTCCCCCACAACTATCCCCCCCCCCCCAATTTGAGTGGTATTAACCACATATCCATAAGCATTGATGGAAATGAGAAAGAAAAGGGTGTCTTACCTACAAGCCAAGCGTAACCATTCAGGCCAGCCTCCGAATTGTCAGAGGCCCTATTGCCTAAGTATAAAATAATCATGCATGGTTCCGGGTACCTGGCCACCAGGATGCGCATTCAAATGTCGCAGACTATTTGCACGTTGATGGAGTGGAAGAGCTTTCTGTTGCGGTACGTCTCCTCCCTTTGACGGGGTGGAATGATGGCCATGTGAGAGAGCAGTCGATAGCTCAGACGACACTGGGAAAGTGTGCAAAGGCATAGAAACCTCTCTTCAAATCAAAAAAGTCCTGCTTGTCATGAGGAACTTTTATGTATTTGATTACTGCAGTCCGTGACAGCTGCAATGACCTGGTCAAGACAGCATAAGAATGTGGTTTGGGACATTCCCCTCACCACCCCTACTGTGGTTTGGAAGGAGCCACTTGGCCATCCTCCATTTCATGGCCAACAGTTTGGTGAGGCCAGGGACAGCGCGGGACCTTGCCGTGACCGGAACCAGATTCCCTCGGACGTCTTCATATAATTCCAGGATTGCCCGAGAGCTGGGACGATACCTGCTAACCACAAAGTCCTCAGGCATGCCCAGCAAGGATGTTCATGGAGGAAAGATACGCTCCCTGTATTTCCTGGCCCATGGCCGGGTGAGTGCCCATCGCTTAGCAAGGCCCTGAGCCCCACAGCAGCGGACCCTCTGCCTGCACTGCTGGTACTTCCCTCAGATCTCTTGAAAGTGGCCTTGGGTCCTGTTCAGGTTGTTCATCTGCCATGTGTCGTTGCGTGTGGTGAGGCTGCTGAGGTCTGAAGAATGCATATAGAAGTACACTTGCCACTCACCAAAAGCTGCTAGGAAGCTTGACCTGCTAAAAACAGCTGTTTTTATTGGTCAGGAATGCTTGGTAGGGTGTGTGTATTGATTGAAGTGTTTACTGCGCGCAATATGCGCCACGATAATACCATGGAACGCGATACTGCCCGCGATCCAACCGTACTGCCCAGAAAAAAGGTGTAGGTATTAGCCACAGTACTGACCTGCGATAATGTGCGATACATATCGCGCACCGCGATACCACCCCCCTACTTTACATTTGCCCCATCCTAATTCCTCCCACTTGAATATTACATTTTTTATTTGCATACGATTTTGCGATAGGCCGTTAGCGCACGCGATAACGCCATAATGCATGCGATAATGGCCTATAGCATGTTGATGAATGACCCCTGAAAGAGATAGCCATTTTATTTACTAGAGATGCCACTAACAGACGATTTCTCACATCAATATATCCATAGATACACCATTATTTTACTTTTCATCTCTGCTCATGTTTCCTTGAGGTGTAAAATGCTGTTAATTTAATGGGTTTTGTTGTGGATTAAGACAATGCATGCTATCAATGATATTGTTCTTTCATTTTCCAATGAGTATATTTATCATCAGCCTTTCTACAATGATTCACAGAAATAAAGGTCAACAAGCAAGTTGTAGATGATACATTTTTATTAGACTAAATATATTTGTGACAAGCTTTCAAAGGTTACTCTCTCTTCATCAGGTCAGTTAGTACAATAGATAGGTACTACCTACAACTGGTTCTGATACTATTGCAGTATGTTTTATTTTATATTTATTTTGCTGATATTTTTGTTTATAATTTATTCTGTTTTTTTCTGTGTGATTTTTCACTGTTATACCTCATCAAGGGTAGCTTCATAGCATATTGGTGTGTAATAAATGTGATAAAGTAAATAAACTTTTGTTCTAAATTTGTTTACTTTTTTTTTTCTATTTAGGAGGAGTAACATTGTAACCACACTATTTTATCCAATGACCCCAAAAGAAAGAGTCCCCAGTTCCTTCTAAACCAGTGATCTATGCTGTGGAAAAATTATTACTCTAGCTAGTAAATGAAAAATAAATTGTAAATACTACAAACTATTTTCCTTAAACTATTAAATTATCTGTTATTTGGATCTACTTTTGTCCTTCTGCTGATCTTGCTCATACATGATTTTTTTTTTCAATTTGGCTATCATCAATATTGGTAATTTATATAGTTGCTTTTTACAAAAATCTTAATTGTGCACATTACCATAAAATACATCAGAAACATACATGTAGTTGTCCTCAGGACAGATGATCATACACACTGGGTCTCTAACATTCATCCAGTATTGACTGTATTCATCCAGTATTGACTGGGTGAATGTTACATCAGGACATTCTAGAAAAGTAAAGTTCTTAGATGAATAAATGACTGCTTCATGGAGCAGCTGGTACAAGAATCAAGAAGAGGGGAAACTATTTTAGATCTAGTCCTTAATGGAACACAGTATTTGGTGCGAGAGATAACCATGTTGGAGCCACTTGGCAATAGTGATCACAACATTATCAAATTTGACTTAATAACTAGAGGGAGCGCAAAAAAGAAATCTACTATGACAGCATTTAACTTTCAAAAAGGTGACTATGCTAAAATGAGGAAAATGGTTAGGAAAAAACTGAAAGGATCAACTGCAAAGGTTAAGAGTTTAGCTCAGGCATGGATGTTTTTTAAAAATACCAACTTGGAAGCCCAGAACAGATGTATTCCATGCATTAGAAAAGGTGGTAAAAAGGCTAAACGACTAATGGCATGGTTGAAAGGTGAGGTGAGAGAGACTATAATATGTAAAAGAACATCATTCAAGAAATGGAAAAGGGATCTGAATGAAGAAAACAGGAAACAGCATAAGCACTGGCAAGTCAGGTGCAATGCATTGATAAGGAGGGCAAAGAGACAATTTGAAAAGAAGCTTGCTGTGGAAGCAAAAACTCATAATAAAAACATTTTCAGGTACATTCGAGGGAGTCAGTTGGAGGATTAGATGATCAAGGGGTAAAAGGAGCACTTAGGGATGACAAAGCTGTAGCAGAGAAACTAAATAAATTCTATGCTTCAGTATTCACTGAGGAAGATGTAAGAGATATACGTATCAACCAAACAAAAAGCAAAAAAATCACGATCCTGTCGAAACTAACAGAAAAATACAATACGTATGCCAGAAATGATATTCAAAGGTAATGATTCAGAGGAATTGAAATAAATCTCAGTGAACTTGGAAGATGTACCAAGGCAAATTGACAAAATAAAGAGTAGCAAATCACCTGGACCAGATGGTACACATCCCAGAGTGCTGAAAGAATCTAGAAACGAAACTGCTGACCTGCTAATGGAAATTTGTGAACTATCAATAGCATCATCTATGGTACCTGAAAACTGGAAGGTTGCCAATGTAACACCAATTTTTAAAAAGGGATCAAGGGGTGATCCAGGAAGTTACAGACCAGTAAGTCTGATGTCTGTGCCAGGTAAAATGGTAGAAACTATCATAAAGATCAAAATTGCTGAAAATATAGATAAGCATAATTTAATGGGACAAAGCCAACATGGATTTATCCACGCGAAGTCTTGCCTCACAAATCTGTAACATTTTTTGAAGGCTTAAATAAAGGTGAGCCAGTTGATATAGTGTATCTGGATTTCCAGAAAGCAATTGACAAAGTCCCACATGAGAGACTTCTTAGGAAATTATAAAGTCATGGGATAGGTGGCAGTTTTTATTGTGCATTGCCAACTGGTTAAAAGATAGAAAACAGAGAGTACGGCTAAATGGTAAATTTTCCCAATAGAAAAAGAGAATAGTGGAGTGCTCCAGAGATCTGTTCTGGGATCGATTCTTTTTAATATATTTATAAATGACCTGGAAAGGGGAATAACACATGAGATGATCAAATTTGCCAATGACACAAAATTATTCAAAGTTGTCAAATCACAAGAGGATTGTGAGAAATTGCAAGAGGACATCACAAAACTGGGAGACTGGGCATGCAAATGGCAAATGAAATTTAATGTAGGCAAGTGCAAAGTGATGAACTTAGGGAAGAGAAACCCAAATTATAGCTACAAAATGCAAGGTTCCATGTTAGGTGTCACCACTCAGAAAAAGGATTTAGGTATCATTGTTGAAAATATGTTGAAATCTTCTGCTCAGTGTACAACAGCAAAGAAAACAAATAGAATGCTAGGGATTATTAGGAAAGGAATGGAGAATAAAACAGAGGCTATCATAATGCCTCTATATCGCTCCATGGTGCAACCTCAACTTGAGTATTGTGTTCAGTTCTGGTCACCTCATCTCAAGAACAACATAGCATAATTAGAAAAGGTACAGAGAATGGTGACCAAAATGATAAACAGGATGGAACAATTCCCCTATGAAAAAAGGCTAAAGAGGTTAGAACTCTTCAGCTTGGAGAAGAGACGGCTGAGCGGAGATATGGTAGAGGTCTAAAAAATACTGAGTGGAATGGAACAAGTAAACGTTAATCAGTTGTTAACTCTTTCGAAAAGTACAAAGACCAAGGAACCACAATGAATTTACAGGGTAATACATTTACAAGTAATAAGAGAAAATATTTTTTTTAATCAACACTTAATTAAGCTCTGGAATTTGATACTAGAAGATATGGTGAAAGCTGTCAGTATAGCTGTGTTTAGGTAAGGTTTGGACAAGTTCCTGGAGGAAACGTCCATTAACAATTATTAAGGAAGCGTTGCAGAAATCCACTGCTTAATCTTGGACTAAGCAGCTTGGAATCTATCTACCTCTTGGGATCCTGCCAGGTACTTGTGGATCTGGCTTGGGCACTGTTCGAAACAGGATACTGGGCTTAATGGACCCTTGGTCTAACCCAGTATGGCAAGTCTTATGTTCTTTTATTCTCTTCCCCCCTAACTGATCCATAATGCTCCACTTTCACCCCTTTCATTATGCTGATCAGGATTGTAGGAGGAGGAGGGTGATAGTTCAATGGACTGCATTGTAGGTGGTTTAACACCTAACTGGCGTTTTGAACCATTTTGTAGTATAATGGTGTCCCAAATAGCTGAAAGCATTAGTCTGGCCATGAGTGGTGGAGGAGGAGGACGTGGCCTAATGCACTGCTGTTTTCTTCATCCTTCTGTTGGCTTGATCAGCAGTAGGGGGAAAGAGGGACTGGGGAGAGAGGATTGTTGAGGGTTGGCCAAAGAGGGTGAGCAGAGGTTGTGGCATATTAATTGGATTGGCTCATAGGGGGAAGGGGGCTGCAAATAAGGAGAAACTGGGGGATGACTGGAGCATTGGCTGGGGGGGGGGGGGGGCAAATAGGAGGGGCTGTGGGAGAAAAAAGGGATAGACTTGGAAGTGAGAGAGGGGGTCAGCCAGTGATGTTTCTGACAGAAACAGAGAGGGGAACAGGTATTTATGTGAAGCAGAAAGAGATGACCAGCCAGAGTGTATGTGAGAAAAAAGAGATTAGGGGAGGAGGAGTGAGGGCATGCAGGATTTTCAGGGTGGAGAAAGAAGGATACAAGGAGTAGTAGTCTGAATCCTCTTCCCATTGATCTCTCCTTATATATATCAGAACTACCTGCCCAATCCTCCCACATCTGAAATCCTTCCATCCCGTGCACAGTTTTTTCTCTCTCATCTCTGGTCCTCTTTCCTCTTTCCTCTCCTTTGGAGATCCATCATATAATGTGTTTTAAAGATGGCACACAATTCTAGACAGGTTTAAAAATAGTACTACTCTAGTATACTTTGATAGATATTAAGAGGGTCATTTTCAAACAGTCCACCTAGGCTATAGTCCGTGTGGTACTTTTTTACCTATAGACTTTATCTTAAATTCTCAAAGTAGATTTATGTGCATAAATTCATTTTGATAAAATTGCCCATAAATCATGTCCCCGCCCCAATGCGACCCTCTGCAATGCCTCTGTAGTGCGTGTAAAAGTACATGCAAAATCACTTTTGTGCACACTTTTATGCACGCAGTCCCCTAGATACTTTTTAACAGACGTTTTATGTACATAAAACTGGGGTTTATGAGCATAAATCCTTTTCAGAATTAGCCCTGAAAAAAATTTATATTACAGGGGCTAATTTTTATTAGCTCAGTATAAAACGGTTTGTGAATTTTTTTTCCCTCAAATACAGAATGCGACTTTAAAGAGAGAACTGTAGTTTTCTTAAGAAAGCTTGTTTTAATAAGCTTTCTTTTTTAAAAAATCTCTTTTTTTAAAGAAATTGTTTTAATCATGCCCCAACCTACCTCCTCGTTCCTCCATCAAGTTTCCTGTTTTAATTCATTTTAATCCCCTTATATTGCTTTACCCCCTTATTGTTTTAATTAGGTTCCATTCTGTTTCCTTGTAACTGGTTAAGTTCGATGTAAACCAATATGATGTATGTACGAATACCGGTATATAAAAACAAATACACAAATAAATAAATAAAAGCTAACATCTAATATCATAATCCTTCCAATGAAGAGATGTACTAGTTTGCAATAAATAAATCTGCTGATATAAAGCAGATAACACGCACTTATTTAACACCATGGGAAAATCCCTTATGAATGTGCAAAAGTAACAGGCGCTACACTGTTGACTCATCCTAGCTCTCAACCAACAGTTAAAGAATACCTAGTTAGTTCATAGTAAAACGGAATATATCAAAGAGAAAGAGAGAGACAGAGACAGAGAGACACTATACAAGACCCCTTGTAGTACTTAGCTATTTATGCTACTGTAGGAGGCCCACCTAGTAACTCAAGGTGAGGTTTAGGTAATAGTGTAGGGGTTAGTGGCCACTTTTACATGCAGAGTACACTCTTGTGAATTTCCTGGGTAACATCAAGCTAGGGTGAGAGAACATTGTACAAATCTCATCCTTGTGTGAGTTTCCTTACTCCGAAGGACATCAAATCTTTATAATCTTGGACTAATCTTTATTCACTTGGATGCAAATCTTTATTCACTTTATTCACTTGGATGCAGCTCCATCACTGCTCTCTACATTAAAACTGGGGGTGGAAGGGAAATAGAACCAAGAGCTAAGAGAAACAGATAAGTATGAGAGAAAAAATGTGTGAAGCTTGCTGGGCAGACTGGATGGGCCATTTGGTCTTCTTCTGCCGTCATTTCTATGTTTCTATGTTTCTATAAGAGTGTATTGTTCTATTCGTACGTCTCACTCTGTATGTAAAAGTAGCCCCTAACCCCTACACTACTACCTAAATCTCACCTTGAGTTACTAGGTAGGCCTCCTATAGTAGCATAAATAGCTGCTTACTATGGTGCTACCCCCAGAGGCTCTCTCTCTCTCCCCTCCCCCCCTCCTCCCACATCTCAGGACCTTCCCCAGCCAAAAAATGCCCAAAACAGAATTTGCAAAAAAATCACAAATTGCAATATGGGCACATTACACACCTTAACGCTAGTTATTTTCGGAGTTAAAACTGTGCGTTATGGCTTCGCAAAGTGTGAAGCCAGCCCCCTTTTACAACATTCCCGCCCCCCGACTCCTCCCCAATCCCAGCATCGCACCATGCATTATGGTGTTTTTTTGCATGCATTAAGGCATTTTTCGCATGCAAAAACGCCATAACGCGATTTGATAAATGACCCTGAATATTTGTCATCTTCAGCAGGTTTCAGAATATTGGCAGCTTGAATTACCTTCTCTGATTTACTTCACTTAGGGTCAGATTTTCAAAGGCAAGGCTAATCGCGTATCCCAAGAAAATATGCCCCTGCACGTGCCGAGCCCATTTTGCATAGGCTCGGCAGCGCACGCAAGCCCCGGGACGCGCATATGTCCCGGGGCTTGCAAAAAGGGGCGGTCCGTGGGCGGTCCGTGGCGGCAGTCCGGCATAGCGGCCTGTACCAGGGCATGGCACGCCGGCAGCCTGCCTGTGTGCGCAATTAACTTTTGAAGCAAAGGTGGGGGGGCCGGAAAAAGAGTTCCCTCCAAGGCCGCTCCGATTTCGGAGTGGCCTTGGAGGGAACGGGGAAAGCCATCGGGGCTCTCCTCGGGCTCGGCGCGCGCAAGATGCACATGTGTGCACCCCCTTGTGCGGCCGAGCCTGGATTTTATAACATGCCGCATGTTATAAAATCGGGCGTAGATTTTAAGATCTGGCCCTTAGGTTTTAGTACCTTTTAATTTGCTTAAGTTGCCAGGTATTTGTAGCCAAATAGGATCCTTACGTGTTTAATTAGAATGTGTTTTAAGTTATTGTCAAAAAAAAAAGCCTTTGTGGACTCAGCCCAGCACAGAAATGGTGAATATAGCACTCACTCTGATTGGGAAATGCTTTATCAGAAAAAAAAAAAACTAAACATTTCCAGAGCTGTAAAAAAACATGTTTCAGGAAGATGTTTATAGCAGAACTGCCAATAGATTTTAGTTACAAATACTTAACACAATGTAATGAAGAAAGAGTTAGAAATATTCTCCAGTCTAGGGAAGCACAGCTGCATTAGCGTACCTTTTGTGGCCATCCTGACGCAGTCAATTTTTGTTTCCTGTGTCAAAACAAAGAGGAAAGGCATCATCCTTTGAGCCTGTAACTAGAACACATACAATTATATGTAATTTTATAACACTTAGAAAAGTCTTACAGTCTTATAGCACTACTGATTATATCCAAGCAGAGCTTGCTGTGTATGTATGCACTTTTGATCACACATTTATGGTCTCTTGAACGACTCTGTTGAACTTGCCAGCTACAGACAACCGAAGCGCAATGCATTGAGGCATGTAAGAAATACTTCACTTAACATTTACTCAGAAGATGAAAGAAATGTATCAGGCATGATATGTGCAGCTTTTTTTTTTTTAAGCTTTGCAAGCTCACTGACCTTGGACGATATTTCATCCTGGAGGCAAATAAAAGTCCTAGGCATTATGTTAGTTTAAAAACACTAATGGTTTCACAATTTTGCATTGTTAGTACACTCTGAAAGAATGGTTATTATGATAGCTAGCAGAAACATTTCCTGGGCGGCAGGAGGGAGCCAAAATGCATCAGGAATCAAAGGATTCAGGCAGGTCTGCCCAGGAGACAGACAACAATTCAAAGAAGAATCATGCAGATAAGGTAGGGTCTATAAGGGTTCTTTTAAACATTTCTCATTTTGGTCCCCTCTTCTGTTTTCTTTTCTCATTTCAAAACAAATTTACATCTTTACTAGTATCTCAGTTGCAGGTATGATAGCAGATGTGAAAATAAGTAAGTCCAGAGTGGAATGAATTTTAAATAAAGTGATTGGCTGGCCAGGAAGTCCAATGTTATAAAAAGCAAAATAAAAAACTTAATAAATAGAAAGCAGGAGCAGAACTAAACTCAAGTAGCTAGGAGCAGACTTCCACAGCAAATTAGCCATCAAGGGAAATCATAGCCCACTTCTGGGGATGCATTAGTAATAAGTACATATAAAACAAAATGTTTATTGTAGTGGTGAGGATATGTTGCCACAACACTGTATATTGTTTTAATGAAACACCATTTTTTACCAACAAAAATGGGATCACCACGAAACACAAAGATCATTCTAGGACAGAGATCCTCAACTCTTGTAAGCAAGATCCATGAGCAGGTCTGATTTTCAGGATATCTACAATGACACTGTATATTTTTGCCTACAATGAGGCAGTGCATGAAAATATATCTCATGGATATTCATTGTGGATATTCTAGATACCAGACCTGGTTGTGGCTTTTGAGGATAGGAATCGGCCATTCCTGTTCTACAATATCATGGGGGGGTTTCTACCCGGTAAACTGAATGCAATTAGTTAATTTCAGTTTCCTAACAAATACTCCAAGTCAAGTACAATGCACAGGATTCAGCTACAAACATATACATCTCTGAATTAAATAATCACCTACCATGAGACTTACCCCATTGGCTTTGCTGGCAGCCTGAAAATAAATGCTATAACTTTTATGGGGGAGAAGTGGAGTATTCCAGTAGCCATGGTATGTTCTGTTATCTCCAATGGTGAAAGGTTGAATAGTTTGCAGACCATATGGACCACTGGCTGGAAACTCTGCAGCAAAGTAGTATGGCGAGTTCAGAGCCGAAACATTGTGGAAATGAATAGGCACTGGATAGCACTTCAGGATTTCACTTTTCTTCACTCTGTCAGGACGGTTTTCCTCAACGACTATCTGGTAAACACTTAAGAAAAAAAAGATTAAAAAACACAGTTATTATAACAACATTTGTTATGGGTGTCTAAAATATACATTTAAAAGCAAATTTTCAAAAAACACAGTTATTATAACAACACTTTTTATGGGTGTCTAAAATATACATTTAAAAGCAAATTTTCAAAATGCTACACACATACAAGTGAATTTTCAAAGGAGTCACATGCATAAATATAAAATACTATTGTAGCAATTTTCAAAAGCCATTATGCCTATAAAGTGTACTTATGTGGGTAAAACCTATGGATAATTGACTGGCATATATTGTAGCAATTTTTGAAAGCCCACTTACACGAGTAAAGTGAATTTACAAGTGTAAAACCCATTTTTAAGCATGTAAATGCTTTTGAAAATCAGGCCCATAAACATTGGCATATACTCGTGTACTCTGTATTTCATAAACATTGAAAAAATGTGTATTTTCACTTTCACATGCACATATACAGTTTAGGGGGTGTTCCAGGGCGGGCCCAACACCTACCCTCCTAAGCTGCTATTTTAAAAGACACTTATATGTGTATATTTTCCAATTTACTTGTGTATTTTTACATCTGCTGATTACCTGGCATGATATTAAATGTGTTTATTGTGTAGTATTGACTGGGTGGGAGGAGTTCAAGTTGAAGAACCAGGAAAGATCTCGATGACCTGGAGAAGGACTGGGCAAGCCAGTGGACTAATTGGTAAAAAACTGGCAATTTCCTAGACATACACATGCTTTAAGATTGGGCGAGTAAAATGGGAGTGGGGGGGGGGGGTATGCACATTCAGTGCATTGATATACGTGTTTCAATGCACTGCGTGTATTCGCGCATAAGCCTTCATACATGTTATTGTTAAATTTTGAACTTATGTACACTGTTCCAAGTTTCATAACCTTGTTCTATGTAATGCCTTTTGGCAATTTTCATGTTCTGTTTCAATGTAAACCGATGTGATCTTTATTTCATATAGGAACACCGGTATATAAAAATCTAAAAATAAATAAATAAATAAATAAATGTGTATGTTGTGGGGTAGAGATATATGTATTTTATAAAACGCATATAAATGGATTACAAAATACTATGGTAAAACTATGTGCAGCCGTATACGTGTGTATGCGCCACCACTTGCAGTTATTTGAAAGTTATCCTCTTAGGAAGCAATGTGTTAAATGCCTAATTTTGAAACACCTCTTGCTATGCCTCAAAATATTGGACATCAAAATATAATGCCATTTATGTATCTAATGTTGTTCCAAATATGAATATGCCAAAGTAGAAAGAAGTTTTCCTGGCAGTGTTCATACAGCTTATCTCTAATTTTTAGGGATGCGCATTCATTCCATTCATTTTCAGAAAGTTTGTGTGCATATAATTTTATGAACACAAAATTAGATTTTAGGCACATAAGTACAACTTCAATTTTTTGGATTGAATTTTCAAAGGAGTTAAGCACATAAAAGTAGCATACATCACAGCTATTTTCAAAAGCCCATTTACACATGTAAAACCTTTTGAAAATTCAGCCATATGAAGAGAATCTTAAAGGAGTTAAGCATGTAAAAGTAGCAATTTTCAAAAAATATTTTTACACATGTAAATCCTTTTGAAAATGACCTATGTGCACATATACACGTGTACAAAAGATCTAGAGTTGTTTCAGGGCGGAGCGAAGATTTACGCATGTAAGTTACTACTTTAAAAGTCACTTATGCATGCACATTTGGCAACTTACTTGTGTAATTTCACACCTGCTAATTATCTGGTGTGATTGATATTAGACTTGTTTATTGTGTATTATTGGCTGGGTGGTGTCAGGGTTTCTGGACTCTAGGTACATCAATTGAGGAGTTGTACAGGACTGCAAGGTTAGATGCTGGGCAGGACTAGGGCTGGTCTTCTGCCTAGCCAGCCCCCTCCCCCGCAGATCCAGCTGTTGGGTTCTGGAGGCCTGTAGGTCTTTGCTGCAGCAATACATCATGGTGAGTTTATAAAGGCGGGGGAAAGTGGAGTTGCTTACCTGTAACAGGTGTCCTCACAGAACAGCAGGATGTTAGTCCTCACATATGGGTGACTTCATCAGGATGGAGCCCAATCACGGAACACTTTTGTCAAAGTTTCTAGAACTTTGACTGGCACCTACTGGGCATGCCCAGCAATGCACTGACCCTGCATCTAGCAGGGGTCCCCCTTCAGTCTCGTCTTATAGTAAAAGTATGTGCGAAAAATAAAATAAGAAAACGTAAATGAACCCAACTCCGCGGGGTGGCTGGCGGGTTTCGTGAAGACTAACATCCTGCTGTCCTGTGAGAACACCTGTTACAGGTCTGGGTCTGGGCCAAGGCCCAGCCTTGCCATCGGATACACGACAGATCAGGTAAGACCTTGGCATTGGGCTGGGCCTAGGCCCAGACCCTGGTGTTACACTCAAGCCTAGGTCGCAGCCCCTACTTTGGGCCTCAGCCTATGCCCTAAGCAGGGCCCTGGCTTCTTGCCTAGGCTTAGGCTAAAGCACCAGTTTTACACTAAGACTAAAGGTTGCGGCCCCTGCAGTGGGCCTCGGTCTATGTCTAAGGCAAGGCCTAGGGCCTGGGGGGGGGGGGGGGGGGCATTATTTTCAAAATCCGGGCCCCAGCATTTTTCTGGGTAGGCGGGAGGCCCTGGGAGGCCTTGTTTTCGTTTTTTGGCCATTCTGGGGGGGGGTTGTTTGATTTGTTTTTTTCTCACGAATGAAACAAATCAAACAATTCACGAACCAAAATTTGTCGGTAAAAAAATCCTCTTGAAAATGAACTGAAAACAAAAAACATTTTTTTCTTCTGCACAGCCCTTGCTGCCATATGCATTTGTTTGAAAGTTATCCACTGTGTGTGTAAAATGCCATTTACGCACATTAACATCTGTCGGCAACACTTTTTAACATTTATCTCCTCCCGATATGTCACCTAGTAGCGGGTCTTGGAATAATACATTACATATACGCAGATGATATACAGCTACTGCTACCCATTGTAAACACAATTGAAGAAACAATGAAACTTGCCAAAATGTATCTTGAAATAATCAAACAGCTCCTAAATCAGATGGAACTAGTAATAAACATTGACAAAACGGAATTCCTACACCTGGAACGTAAAAACATACACCACATACAACCAACACCCACATCCAAAAATACTCAAGCTGCTGTGCTAGCAACAAAAGTACGGACTCTAGGAGTAATAATAGACCCTGAACTAAACAAGAAACAACACATCTCACTGAAAATAAAAGAAGAATACGCGAAACTAATGATCCTGAGAAGACTAAAACCTCTACTAACACTAAACAATTTCCGCACATTCCTACAGGCAATGATATTTGCTAGCACTGATTACTGGAACTCCCTACTATTAGGACTACCACAATCTACAATGCGGCCACTGCAAATATTACAAAACTCTGCTACTAGAATTTTGACTGGCAAAAAAAAAAAAAAGAATGACCATATTACTGGAACACTCGCCAAATTACACTGGCTTCCAATCGAACAAAGAATACAATATAAGGCTTTATGTATAATTCATAAACTAATCCATGATGAAAAATCTGACTGGCTTAACACTGCACTAGGTGTACATGTCCCACAAAGAAACCTGAGATCTGCTAATAAGGCTCTACTAACTGTCCACTCTGTTAAAACAGCACACCTCACGCAAGTAAGGGAAAGAGTACTGTCACTGGCTGGCCTCATGCTATGGAACACCATGTCACTCGAAATTAGGCTGCAGAGAAATCTGAAAATATTCAAAACAAATCTGAAAACCTGGCTTTTTAAACAAGCTTTTTATAAAGATAAAGAGAAGGAGAAAAACAGTTGATTGATAAGGACGCACCAAACTATAAGTTGTTACTTATAACATACAAATACATATTAATGTTAAATACAAACCGCCTAATATGTTCCAAATATACAAGCGTAATTTACACACATAGTTTATTGTATTAAATTGTTACCGTACTATGATGGCACATGATTAAGTTGTAATCTATACCACTCTTTTTTCATTTCATTTCATCGTGCCTTACTGTAAACCGTTGTGATGGTTATCTAACTTAACGACGGTATAGAATAGTTTTTAAATATATAAATAAAATAAACAAATGCGAAATTTTCTTTTTCTCTGAAAGAGAATCAAACGATAATTTTTCCCATGCACATTCCCACTATGTTCTAGCAATCTTACATCCATCTTATTGTTTGACTATTATTTTTTGCTATCCCATTTTTCCGTCTTTCAGAGAACACTTCTACTCCAGTCTTGTGCCCTGCTAACCAGGATGGGATGAAGTTAAGCCTTGTCTGAGACTTGTCTTGCTTGCTACCACCTTTGGCTGGCAGGGGGTCACCCTGGCAGTGGCAGTTGTCATCCTTTATTCCTTATCCAGGGCCAAGGGCATCATCACCTCTGCATGACCAGCTTTTGCTGTCTCTAGACAGAGACTCAAACTATGTCTGAGCAACAGGAGATGCTTGACTGTCCATGTTTTATTTTCAAAATCCTCAAGGATTTTTTTAATTTCCATACAACTATGACTAATATTATGAATGTTTTCAAAAATGAAGGTTTTTTCTTTTTTGTGGTAATTATAGCTTATTTATTTTCAGCAAACATATTAATGGTTTTCCTCTCATACACAAATATACTATACAATTACAAATAACATGAACAAGTCAACATTAGAAAAGTAAGCAAGGATTCAACCTACACCTTATCCTTAATATCACCACGTCCTATGAGTTAAAGTCCTTAATAAATACATTTAAATATTTCTTGCTATGAATTGTCATAAGGTAGACCCCTTTGTTCCAGTAGTGCGGTAAAACCAGGAGCAGAAAACGAAGGAGTTCCAATACAAGGGAAGGGCAGACAAGGTTAACAAAGCCATATGGCCACATAGCAAGCAGACATATTGTAAGGACTACAACTCCCATTAGGCAAAGGGAATGGAATGTCAATACGGTTTTGGGGGTGGAGTCTCTCAGTGTAGGGTGGGTGGAGACTCTGATCTAAAAGGTGAGACAGCTGAAGTATATATACAGAGAGAGGTATAGAGTCAGTGGAAGAGGTGGAAAGGAAGGAAGAGATGGCATTCTCTTCTGAACCGTAGCAGGCAAGTTTTCTGTGGAAAGTAACCGTGGATTAGAGATGGATGATAAGAAAATGAATACAGAGTGAGAACTGTAATGAAAGGGAAGTAAGAGTGAGTTCCTAGAACTGACTGAACTCTGATTCGTGAGATTGATTTGTTTGTTTATCATTTCAAGTGGAGCTGCAGTGCGTGGGTTCCAGAAAAGACTAGGAGTTGTTTTTCACTGCAAGCGGAACTCAGAAAAGACTGTGTGCTTTGGGATTTGTTTGTTGCTGCAAGCAGAAACTGTGTGTTTGGGATTTATTTTGTTTAGGGTTTTTACTGCAAGCAGAACCACAGTGAGTGTGCTGAGAGAAGGACTACATTTGGGGTAATTATTTGTTCTTCTGAGGAAACTGAGAAACAGTTGAATGGAAACTCAGAATTCATTCTTTATTATTCTCCTGTTTCTTGGTGGAGAAAGCCCTGCAATCTTGAACTATTTGAGTAGACAGGAGTCCAGGTCATGTAGACTGAGAGTGGAAGTCCAGCCATTGTTCAGGAAGCCAGTACGAATGCTGGGTTTTTACAGAATCCAAACATAAAAAAGGGTAGTCTTCACAACATTCATACTCTAATCACAGGTCACTGAAACTTAGACACTGCTTACATCCTAGAAATTCCTGTCTTATATAGCTTCTCCCTGGTTGTTATTCTTTCAAAGACTATAACTGGCAACATCTGATCACAACGTTCCATACATCTCCATGTCAGCCATTTTGTATGAGATATCACGATAGGTTGCTCTACCTAATTCTTTAAGTGTTTTTTTATTTTTTAAATCAAAGTGTGTATATTATAGGTGATCAATTACCCTAAAAGAGTGTTCCGCATTCTCTTATTCACTATCAAATGAATGTGCTCAATAATTAAGATCATAATTGTTAATATTTCTTGATTCAGGTCTCAAATAGCTTATTTCTGTTTTAATTCAGACCTTGGCTATCTGGATGTCAGAATATTATCTTTTTGCTCCAAGTTGATGCAATAGGCTCCTCATTATCACAATTTTTATGGTTATTATCCCCTGATGCTTTTATTGAATTTGCGGCTTTGTACTCTGGCTCTTTAGTAGATTATTACTATTTCTTCACCATAATCTGAATTCAGTTCAGAATCATCACTGCCTGTATCATCTTTAGAATCTGAGCTGATTTGTTATATTTCAGGGGGAGGCTGGATCTCTATTACTGTGGGCTGTAGTCCTTGAAAGCCCTGGACATTTTTCTTCATCTGTAAATTGACTTAATGACATGAGAAAATAATTGGCTTTAAATCAGTCACATAATTTTGAATTTGGATGTGCAACTACACATATATTGGACAATTTAGCTAAAACTGAAATCAAACACTGTATTCCATCTGTCACACAAATAGATCCTTCTGACAAAGGAATCAGTGGCTGAAAGCAACAGATGCAGTGATTGAATACTATAATCAACATCCTCTGATCTCAAAAAGTATACCAAGCCAAAGTGTTCCAGACAACAGCCTCCCTAAATATATGATGCTGTTTACACAGGATGTGATATGGTATCTAAGAGCTTACTAACATAGCAAAGGAAGAAGGCAGAAAAATACCAAATTGGCCTATCCTTCTGACTAGTTAAATTCTCTCATTTTTGGTTAGATAACCATACAATATCCATATGCTAAAAATCAGCTGGGATTGCAGTACGAATGTACAAGATCCTGGTGCTGCTGATGGTTTTCGAAAGTGCTAGATGGGGTGGGACAGTTAGGACTGGAGTGCTGGGATAGCGGAAGGGGAATGGGCCAGAGGTAAATGTGTTTCTCTAAACTGGCATGCTGTATTGTGCATGGACAATTTAAAACTCTTTGGGGAGGCCTTGGAGGGGTATGGGGATGGGAATTGGCTCGGCAGGCCCAACATTTAGCACACTTGTGAGAGAGGTAGGGTACTGGACAACCTTGTAATCATATTTGGTTTGGCTTGCCCAGCACTCAACTGGCTATATCTTTGGAATATAGCTAGTTAAGACTATAGTTACAGTATACGTACCCAGATAACTTTGAAACCTAACCTGCGATATTCAAACAAAGCCAATTGGGTTTCAAAGTTATCTGGCTATAGCCAGATAACCCAATTTGGATATTTTCAGCAGGACATTTTATCCTTGATGGACTCTCTACCTGGATAACATCAAGCTAGGTTGAAAGAACATTGCACAAATCTCATATTTGGGTGAGTTTCCTCACTCTGAAGGGCATCAAATCTTCACAAAAGTGCACTGTTCTGTTCTGTTGGTTCGTCGCACTCTGAATGTCAAAGTGGCCCCTAACCCCTACACTAATACCTAAACCTCACCTCGAGTAGCTAGGTGGGCCTCATATAGAGGGATAAATACATACCTAGTATGAGGGCCTTATAGCTAGGCTCGCTCTCTCTCCCCCTCCAGTGGTTGTAGGTAGGAATTACAACAATTCTGGCACTTACTGCAAAATGCGAAAAAGTTATTACAGTTTGTGCTAATACCTATGTGAAACACTAAGATAGGCTGTTTATTGCAAAGTGCACTATTACCATAAAACACGCCCCTTTTCCTAACGCATGTGATAGTTAGTGCATTTTGATAATCCTCACTATGGCCTGGATTTATGAGTGAAATTTACCCATTTGAAGATATTCCCCACCAGTTAAATCAACCAGGAAAACATACAAACACCCCAAAAGCAAATTAAAGATTAATAGATTTCAGTTTATCTGGAGAAATCATTGTGTAGTCTTGGAAAGGCCACTTTGTCTTAGAGTAAAAAGTAGTTGACTCATAATACAGACTTGAAACTCTTTGGATTATTTGCATATAAAAATAAATACACAATTACTACCTCCCAGAAACACACAGTGGCTTCTCCTTCCCCATAACCAAAAATAATATAGTTAGTAAGTGGACAATTTTGAAAAGTGCCTGAACATTTAAAATAAATAAAAATTGTTGTAACATCTACGGGTAGATTTTCTGATTTGCCTGTCTACTAAATATGAGTGTTATTTATGGCTATAACCAAGACACCCATCAAACACCTTTGTCTGCAAGAAGCACACAAAGTATTCACAGTGATGTGCTTTATTTTACATGAGGTCATGTCAATGCTTTGAAACCAATTTTACTGAAAATATTTCAAACACGTATGCAGGCTCCTTTCACCTGTAGGTAGGCTTCAGTACACAATTCCCCATTTTCTATATAGGGCTAACAAAAATGCATATATCAGAAAAAAAAAGCTGAGGGTTTTCTTTTTTTTTTTTTTAACTGAGCCTCATCAGGTTGTTTCTATAGAAAGGAATTTCAGCAGGCTATATTTTATAACCCCCTGGTGACGTTTAACCACGTTACCAACTGTTCACTTAAAAATATATCATATAAAAGGCAGGACATTGATTTAAGGTCTCCTCTGAAAGACATCTTATCAGTAGCACATTGCCCCACACCCCAGGGAAATGACAGTTTTCTAGCACAAAAAGAGATGTTCCCCCACCCCTCTTGAATCACTAACACCATTGTCAGCTGACCCCTGTATTCCCTGGAGGTTTCCCAAACAAGTACTAGCTGGCTTGACCCATCTTAATTCCAATATTAAACAGGATCAGAAATCTATGGTTGCAGGAAAATAAATATCTAGTACAACAACAGAATGCAAGTGTGCAAATAAACAACCCACAGTCTACTGACAAAATAAATAAATAAATAAATAAATGTTCACATGGTGCTTGCTACCCTGTGACCTTCAGGTCTATATGTGCCTTAATTAATTTTAGTTTAAAGAAATGGAAAAAAGTCTTTAGAGGGGTCAGTTAAAAACTGGACAGCTTATTCAACTAAACTAATCCTCCTAAATTTCAGTAGGTTGCTAGATTTAGTCAGACAAATATTGGATGGGTCTGGGGGAGGTGTTATGGCAAGACTGAAAAGTTAGGCAGCTACCATTGATTTCTAGCACTAGCCATCTAACTTGCCTGGACAAATCTAGGCACTGCAAAAGCAGTCTGAAAAAAAAAAATGTAAACACCTAGCAGCCCCAGCCCCTATCCTACACCCTTCTGATGTGCCTTCTCCCCCAAAAAGTGAGCAACTGTAGGCCCTATCCTCTTCCTCCATGCTCCCAATGCTCCTTTAAAAAAAAAAATGTCCTGCAGTCCCCATTGTCTTCCCTTAATCCTCCTGATGGTCTTTTAAAAAGAAAAAAAAAGTGAGCCCTGCAATTCTCATATCCTTCCCACCAACTTCCTGATTATCTTTTTTAAAAAAGAAATGAGCCTTGCGACTGGCTGGCCAGCCATATCCTCCCTCTAAATATTAAAAAAAAAAGTAGATGAGGAGGAAACACTGAGATCCTCTGTCTGCTCCTGTCCAAATAAGGATAGAGGATTCTCCTGGGGATCCCTTTCCCTGCTCTTCTATCCTGTGTGGGACAGAAAGGGAGATCAAACCTAACCTTGGTCCCACACTGTCGCACAGTTCACCATGTTTCTGATCTGCCTCCCCTACAGAGCTGTTGCTAGCCTATGGTCAATGTGGATGGCAGCCATAGGTGACATCCACTACTAGAGGACATCACAGCTCTCTCCCAATGCTGCTAAAAAAAAAAATTGCTTCCTCTATTGTTCTGCCTTCAGGCCTGCGGAGCTGCATCTGCCCCAGGGTCAAAGATCATGGATTGCTCCTACTAGTGCCAGCCCCTCTGGAAATAACCCTGCAGTAACAGCTGCTTGTTGGTTCCTCTTCCTGACACCTTCTTTCCTGTGGTGGGCCGTAGGACTAAAAAGATTGGTGGTTGCATGCCCTCTCTCTCTCTCTGACCCTGGTAGTCTGAGAAGCAGGACAGAACCCACCAGCAGTCCTCCCTTTTAACTTCCTCCTCTTGTTGCTAGCTCTGCTTCCTGCTGTGCAGTTTTAAAAGCTGTTCTGAGCAGGACAGAGAGTAACCAACAGCAAAAAAAGCTAGAAAGCTGGTCCCTTCACAGCCTTCAGTCTGATCGCTGCAGGGAAGGGGGGGTTGAAAGGAGGAGGAGGAAGAGAGGAAAGAAAAGATGGAAGGTGAAGGGAAGGATGGAAGGTTAGGGTAAGACTGGAAGGCGACAGCAGCAGAAGGGAAGGATGAAAGGTGAAGGGCGAGAGAGGGAGAGGAAGAACAGGAAAGGATGGGAGATGGAGGAGTTGGAAGGTGAAGGGAAAGATGAAAGGTGAAGGGGTAAGGAAGGATAAGGTTAGAAAGATGGGGGAGCTGTGTAAGATGGAATAGCCTAGTGGTTAGAGAAATGGACTGAACGAGGGAATCCAGGGTTCAAATCCTACTGATGCTCCTTGTGACCTGGGGCAAGTCACTTCACCCTCCATTGCCTCAAGTACAAATGTAGGGGCTCAATTACTAAGCCATGTTATTTTCCCCGGAGGGACAGGGGCAAAAGTAGAGACTTGGCTGTTCTCTGGAGGCTTGGCAGGCGCTCTGCGCCCCCGCTGGACCACGAGGGATGTGCCTGTTAAGGCCAAGGGGATGGGGGGGGGGGGGGGGGGGAACTAGCTTCTGGAAGGAGATTTTTGATAAAGGGGAGGGGTTTCAGGAGGGGCAGGACCTGTGTCCCAGAGGGCACCAAAATGATGAAAACTGTTTTCTTTACTTCTGCCACCTCATTGGTGGTCGTGGGGGGGAGGTTGGATAGATTTCTTCATAGATCCTTGCGGTTCTGGAACACTTTTTTTTTTTTGGGGGGGGGGGGGGGGGAATAATTCAGCCCAATTGGGCCTTTTAAGACCTTTGCCCCAGGAGCACTAGAATACGTATTCATGTCCTGATGATGCCGGGCGAAGTGTAGCTCTGGATTTGTAGCTAACTTTGCATCAAACAACGCAGCATGTGACTTTTTGAGGCAAGCTGCGTTATTTGATTTCCATGTCTGAGGCTAGTAATGAGCTGATTAGCATACATTTGTGTCTGGTCCTAAGTGTGATTGTAATTCGCCTTGAGGCCATTCCCAGTAAAAGGCAAAATATCAAATGTCTATAAATAACAAAAAAAACTTCCAAAAAATTGTATTAAGTCATGTACTTACTAAACACTAACTTCCACCATTATTAGGGAGTGGATTGCTGTGCATTCACCCAGTATAATATGTTTTTAGATAACATACAGGTTATGTGAGCGGGACCTTCATACTCAAGGGCTACATGCATCGCAATTAGCTCTGACAGCAACTGATGTTGCAAAGCCCACATATATAATCATAGGTCTGCAGTACAATAATCAACTTTTTTGGTTACTCCTTTTTAACTTGCAAATAAAAGAAGTGCATGTATCTCAAAGATGTAACATGTTCACCACTCTGTGATATACATGTTGGTTATCTGAAAAAAAATCAACACTCCAACTATTTTATGTTCCATATCAATGTTGGTGCATGATTTAATAAAAAGTTTTGGAGGGGTTTTTTATTTTATTTAGTATCATGCGTCATGTGTTGTGTATAGGAGGAGGGATGTACTTTTTCACTTGGCCGTAAGTGCCAAATTGCCTGTCTATATCTCTGCTCCCTCCCCCTCCCCCGACTCCATAGTTCCCTTTCCTTTTTGTCCACAAATTAAGCCCTGATCTGATGATACATTTTGAATAGTATATAAAGAAGGGGAAACTCCATAAAAAAAAAAAAAAGAAATTATCAAAGGAAGTGTAGTCCACAAAAGAGAGGTTTCAATATCACTATCTATAGCCACAAAATAGAGCCATATGTAGAATAGCCTTCTTGATTGATACCTGTGATAGTTCTTCTGTAACAGCAGATGTACTGTATCTGTAGGATGATTTCCCACAGGTGTAAAACCATTAAATGGTAAAGTAGCCAATACACTATCAGGTTTAGAAGTATTAACCTTAAGCTTTCAGATCTGGTAAATAATAAGGTCTAATAACAGCTGATAGTAATTTCTTGGGGGATCTGCAGTATCTCCATTAAATATCTTCTAAAAATAGCTCTACATCAGCAATATTTTCCAGTTTAATGGTGAAAACAATATCTTAAGAGGAGAATTTCCACATATTTTCCAATCAAAGCTACAATGAGTGTATAACATTAATGCTTGAATTACTGAGCAACTAAATATAGTACCACCACATATATGTTACATTTTAAATGTCTATTATGCATTAATGTTCATGAACATGAAAAAGAACTACGGTGACTGGAGCAATTTCAAACCCAAAATATCTTTTCATCCTTGCTCCAGAAGACAAATTAGATTTGCAAGCATCCAGATTTCAAATCTATTTGCTCTTTAATAATTTAAGCCTGGAAAGGTCAAGCAGCTCCTTTCTATTCCCCTTTATCACAGTCCAAGTGCTAATGAAAAATAACTAAATCCTCTCTACTGACCAATTTCCACACAAAGCTGTCTCCCTGATGTAAATTAACACATTATTAGCATGTGGGTCAATGTTAGCTTGACAGAGTTTTAGGAGCGATTTATCTTTTTATTTGCACAAATGGGACATCTTACTAATTAATTTCAAAAGCTCATTGCAATATAAATTACTACATAAAAAGGTTGCTGAGGAGATTCAAATATAGACGTTGAAATATATGACATGGTTTAGTTTTAGGTCTTTATCTTAAAAGTTTAATAAAAAAAAATTATTCATGAAATACATCACATGGTTTTCAGTTCATATCAGTTACTACATTAAAGCATTTCATTTACACACAGGTTCAGGTAACACAGCAGACATCTGTTGTGACAGAATTCATTACCTGAAGCAAAAGACCAAAAAAGACTATTCATCAATGTTATAAAATAAACATAATATGGTAATTACGTTATTCTGCTTATATGTTTTTCTTTCCTGCAGGGTCACTAGCCTTACTCCTTTCCAGCTGTCTCTTTATCAGTGCACCACTGTTCATAATGTCCTGAACCTACCCCAGTCTTTGTCTAATGATCCTTTATGCAATACACAGAGTTCAAGCACAGCCACATTAATTAATTAATGCCCAGTTATCAAAGAAAATGGTTCTTTTTCCTCTATGCGGAAAAAATAAAGGGGTTTCCAAAATATTTTCAAAGCCTCCTTAGCATTTTTTTGAAAGTCAAACATTCTCTAAGATATTTCACGCGGGGAAACAGACAGGCTTACATTGGGCATTCTCCCTTAAGTTTTGATTTAAAGGAGGATTTATCGAGGAAATTTCCTCTGAAGGGACCTTTTCAACTGATAATACAAACTTGGCAAACTACTTCCTAGAAATAAAATGAAATCATGCTGTTACTAATAACAGACTAAAGTCAAGGTAATAATGATTTGCTACTTTGGGCTTGACGGATTTCTAAGATGGATGTAGCTGGTTCACAAGATATTTTTTGTGTCTGTTTTTCACTGATAAACTCGATTTAAAAATGACTGTCAAGCTGAATTTTTAAAAATCTTATCTTACCTATGGTTAAGAAGAAAGGCAAAGTGAGGGTTTATCCCACCAAAGTACCTGTTCTGGTTGCAACAATGATCATGCTTGTTTCTAGGCTGAGGTTAACTTGGGTGTCTCAGTAGATGGCAGTGGTGTTGGAGCACTCTTTCAACATGTAAAAAGCAAACTTTGCCTAAATGAAGATCCCTCAATCATTTACTATGTTACTATGTAAACAGCACTTAAACATGAAAGCACACTCAGTTTGGGGTAGCAATAACGATCTCTTGATTTGCAAGATATGGAAGATATATCTGAGAGCAGCTTTCTGGCCAAGGTAGTGCTTTGAATATTTATTTATTTTTATATGCCGACATACACTCTGAGTATCACATCGGTTTACATGAAACATGAACTTGGCATGGTAGCGCTTCATAGGGAACTAGTCATATAAACAGGTAACTTGCACAAAAAATAAATGCGAACACAAACTTAGCTTAAGGCGATTAACGTGAGCTTGAATTACAGTATTTACAGAGGATTTGTACAGACTAAAAGTGACTTGAAGTGACAGGTGCCATGGAAACACTAAAGATATGGTTCAGACTCTGCATTTCAGGGTGATGGTCCTTTCAGTCCATGCCCCCCACTGAAGACATGTTATGGAGTTATGACTTAGCTGGAGATACAGTTGTAAGCAAAAGTTTAGGCACCCCTGGTCAAATTATATGTTTTAATGAATAGAAGCTGATATAATATCTACAATGTACAATGTTAAGCATGTCATCTTTCTGCAAATCTTAATGCAAAATTACCATTTGTTGATTTTAACAGTTTGAAAATAATAAAATAGTGAATATAACGTGTGCCAAAGTTGAACATTTTTGTGAGCAACATAACTGGAAGGGTTGTCGGGAAAGGTTCGTCTCTTTGCTGATGATACCAAAATCTGAAACAGGGTGGTCAGGACGGAGTGGAAACATGAGGAGGGATGTAGCAAAGCTTGAGGAATGGTCTAAAATCTAGCAGCTTAGATTTAATGCTAAAAAATGATTTATGATGCAAAACCCAAGGGAAAGGTATACTATTGGAGGTAAATTTCTTCTAAGCACAAAAGAAGAGCGGGATCTGGGGTTAATTGTATCTGATGACCTTAAGGTGGCAAATAGGTTGATAATGTGATGGTAAAAGCCAGAATGATGCTTGGCTGCCTAGGGAGAGGAATGGTCAGCAGAAAAATGAAGGTCATATTGCCCCGTATAGGTTTCTGGTGAGACCTCACTTGGAATACTGTGTATAATTCTGGAGACCGCAACTTCAAAAGGATATAAAAAGGATGGAGTTAGTCTAGAGGGTGGCTACCTAAATTGGTCAATGGTCTTTGTTCTAAAGCATATGGGGATAGACTTGCAGATCTAAACATGTATACCCTAGAGGAAAGGCGAGACAGGGGAGATATGATAGAAACATTCAAATATTTCAAAGGTTTCCATGCACAGGAGATGAGCCTTTTTCATTGGAAAGGAGGCTCTAGAATGAAGGGTCAAGAGATGAGGCTGAAAGAGGGTAGACTCAGGCGTATTCATATAAAATATTTCTTTACAGAGGGGCTCATGGATGTGTGGAACAGCTTCCTAGTGGAAGTGGTGGAGACTAAAACAGTATGGGGCGGATTTTAAAACAATACGCGCGCCAGTACTTTGTTCGCGCCACCGGCACGAACAAAAGTACACCAGATTTTATAAGATACGCGCGTAGCTGCGTGTATCTTATAAAATCCGGGGTCAGCGCGCGCAAGCGGGTGCACATTTGTGCAACCTGCGCTCGCTGAGCCCAGCGCGGCCAGCCTGTTCCCTCCGAGGTCGCTCCGATTTCGGAGCGGCCTCGGAGGGAACTTTTCTTCGCCCTCCCCCACCTTCCCCTCCCTTCCCCTACCTAACCCACCCCCCCGGCACTACCTAAACCCCCCCTTAACTTTGCACGCGTCGCCGGCAGCCCCGCTCTGTCCTCCGTCCCGGGGGCGTGGTCTGGAGGCCTCGACCATGCCCCCGGGCCGGCGCCACGCCCCCGGACCCGCTCCCGAAATGCCGCAGCACGCCCCTGAAATGCCGCATCATTTCGGGAACGCCCCCGGACACGCCCACTCCCTCCCCGTTTCGAAAGCCCCGGGGCTTTACGCATGCCGGCGGCCTATGCAAAATAGGCACGCCGGCGCGCGCAGGGGTTTTAAAATCCGCCCCTATCTGAATTCAAGAAATCATTAGATAAATATAGGGGATCTCTAAGGAAGTGATGAGAATTATAAAGCTAAATTAATTGAACGGATGGCAGACTGGATGGGCCATATGGACTTTTTCTGCCATTGTGTGTCTATGTTTCCAGTTGAGTCATTACTACTTTTTTTTTTTTTTTTTTTTTTTTTAAAGTTGCTAATAAGGCCCAAAAGGTTAACTTGTGAGACCTTCAATTAGTCAGGAGAAGACAATTCCTCAGCTGAACAAATACTCTGACCCTTCTATAACCTCTCAGGTTGTGTTTACTGAAATGTATACTTTCATTAACCATGGGCTCCTCTAAGCAGCAGCTGACTGCACATTTGAATATGAAGATAAGCCATGAAAATTTTCCATATGCTTCCAGCTAGTAATTTCAGCTATCAGAAACATTTATAAGAAATGAAAATTATGTGAAACCGTTTAAGTCAAGGCAAGATCTGGAAAGAAAAATCTTTAATAGAACTGCCCAAAATTGATCAGACCTGAAAAACACTCTAAACAATTAAAGTTTCGTTGATAATGGAGAAGGTGTCCACAGATACACAGAAGAACATTGCTATAGAACAATGATGTACTTAGAATTGCCAGAAGGAAACTCCTTCAATCTCATCATAAAATCAATCATCTGAGTTATGCAAAACAAATCTTTGATATGCCTGAAACTTTGGAATAAAATGTTTTGGACTGATAGAAGAAAAACTGAACTGAAGGATTTAAAGAAAATAATACCTTGCCACCCATTAAGCTTGGGAGTGGGGTTGTATGATAGCCAGGTGAACAGGAAATACTGTGAAGGTGGAAGGAAGAATGGATTCAAATAAACATCAACATATTTATGTAACCTCACCCCAGGAGCTTACTAACTTTGGTGGGGCCATAAAAGATTTAACAGTATCTTTGAGGCTGGAGCCAATCAGACTAGCTTGAACACAGTCTCTTATCTCCAGGGCCTGGATTCTTGGTTGGGTGGGGAGAAGTTTATTCTAAGGCCCAGATTGCTACGCGTGACCCTTGATACCTTCCTTCTTGTCCCTGGGAGAGGAGTATTTTTATTCCACTAGGTGTGCTGTGTGTGCCCAATAAAACACTGGAGTCACTAAGATATTGTCCAAAATTATAGTCTTTACTGTTGAAAATGTTGATGAAGTATGGCACAACTTAATCCACAGCACCACAACTGTTTCTGGGTTCACAGTCTCTTTCCCTCTATCTGTGCAAGGGTGTCCTTTACCAGGCTGAAGGTAACCTCCACCCTCCACATCTTGGATAAGTGGAGTCCCCAGGTGAATAGGGCATTATTTGGATGGGCAGGAAAATCCCTTCCATACCAGCAAAAATATAAATCACTATCTCTGCACAGAGAGTGTACACTTCTCTCTCCCCGGGATGAACACGCTTGATGGGGGATCCTCAATGATCTTAAATTTTCTCTTTACTCACAGTTAGTAGATAATGTTCTCTCTCTTTCCTCAGTCGCTTTCGGAGTCCTAATGGGCTGGATTCAAATTGGAACAGCATGGATAGGAAGAGGGGTAGCCAAAACTTACTCCCAGATCTTCCAAAACAATTTCTTATCCTCAAAAAGTTGCAAAACAGTGGATGGTCCAGGCCTTGGGTCATCACCTTCCTCTGTCCACGTTGAGGTTAAAGAGCAGCAGGTCTTCCTAAACCTACGCATCCAAAAAAACAGGGTTCTCCATTCCCCGAGTCCAGGTGGTGCACGGGGTTTCACCAAGCTTCCTACTACTTAAAATTTGTAAAAAGCCCCAAACCTTTTCTGGGGCTCTGACCTTACCCACCAAGGAGTAAAATAAGCAGGGCAGAATCCTGGCCTCTCAGGCTCCCAGCAGGGTTTGCTGGAGCCCCAGAGAAGGACCCAAAATCAAAACACAGGAAAAGGCTCCAAACACCTCCACTAACTTGAAAAATCAATCCACACTGCTCCCAGAGCTCTCAGGAGGGAGCTGCTATAAAAGAGGATAGCCATTCCAGCACCCTCAAAGGGAGGGGCTGTGTATGAATGATGTCTCCACCTAATTACTGACAGTCTTTTCTCTCTATCTGTGCATGTCTCTCAAGACCAGGACAAGGGAAGTATCCACTGTCAAGCATGTGGATAAGTGGTGTTCCCAGGTGGACAGGATCTCCTCAAACTGGGCGGAAAACCCCTTCCAAACTGGTAAAAATGGTAAATAAGGTATTCTGCCCAGAATCAAATCCTCTCTCCCCCCCCTCCCCCCAGGGGTTGAAGACTCTGGATGGGTGTCCTCATTGATCTCTACTTTGCTCTTAATCACGGTTAGGTGATCTTCAGTTATTTTCTGGTTTTTATCTCTCTTTTCTGGATCCCAGTTGTGAGGAATCCCCTGGAAACAGGCAGCTCTCCCTGCTCCAATGCAGGAAGGAAGGGGCAGCCAAAAATCTTCCTCCTGGATCTCAAACTGAAGTCCTTTCCCTTTCAACAAAATTTAACACCCGAGTTCCTCCTTGCAGCAGGTCACCATCACCTCCTTCCTCATTGAGGGTATGGAGAGCAGGTCTTCCCTAATCTGGGCAGCCCCAGACAAAGGGTTCCCCATGCCCTGAATCCAGGTGGTACTCAGGATTCCACAAGGCTCTTACCAGGAAAAAAAGTGTCACAACCTGAAAAATCAACCCAGAGGGAAATCTCAACCAACCAGTGAGTGGAAGCAATTCCCTCCTGACCCTGATCAAGATCCCCAGGCAGAATGTTCCTGACTCCTCTGATTGGTTCTGGAAAAAAAAAACCCAACTCAGAAAAACTCCCCACCTCCTAACTGTTAGCAAACCATAAGGGAGGGACTGCCTACAGTCTCTCTGGAGATAGCTGCTTAAGAAAACTTTCCAGGAGAATGACCATACCAGCACCCGCAAAGGGAGGAGGATGAGCAGAATTTTTTACCTCCCCCACTCTCTAATCTAACCTGCAGTAGCTGAACTAGGAATTTCCCAGGGCTCACTGGTAATGTGACCGCAGGGTCCGTTACATACATATACATACTTTTTACTTTTTTCAGCATCAAAGCCAGACACATCAAAGGTATTACGTACATATAGGCATAGCACAGGGAACATTTCTAAGTCAAACAAACCCTGCTTGTTAAGAACACTGCACAAAACAGACAAAGTATTGTGCAATGATAGATTACATAATATAGTAACCTAGTAAATGATGGCAGAAAAAGGCCCACATGGTCCATCCAGTCTGCCCAACAAGCTTTTTCTTAGTTTTTAATAATTTTTTTACATTTTTGTCCTGTTAAGGGTAGCAACTGCTACTCCATGCAGGTTACCTCCATGCCTTCTGTTAAAGGTAGTAGTAAAGGTCCACACCTGGAAGACTATCCCCATGCCATCTGTTAAAGGTAGTAGTAACTACCATTCCATGCAGGTTACCCTTTATCTTCAATTTCCATCTTTTAAGCCACTAGGGATCCTCTTTGTTTAACCCAAGCTCTTTGCAATTCCATTACATTTTTGTCTTCACTAATTCTTCCGGAATGGTATTCCATGAATCCACACACTTTCTGTGAAGAAATATTTCCTGATGTTGCTTCTGAGTCTACCGCCTTGGAGCTTCATATTATGAACCCTAGTTCCATAGCTTGTTTTCCATTAGAAAAAGCTTGATTCCCATGCATCATTTATACCCTTCAGATATTTAAAATTATACATATTGTTTTAGAGTTATTGGTCATGCATCTTTCTATATAAATGCAGATTTTCACCTTCTGTTTGCTATGCCTCAGTGTTACCCAGGGAGAGAAAACCCTAGAATATATTAAACTTTAAATCTGTATTATGTTTTTGGCCAAATTGTCTTCACTGTCAGGTATATTTTTGTACAACGGATATTTTTACTTTGTACAAGTCAAAATGTTACTATACTATTAATTGAGGCAGTTTAAAGCTTAAGTCTGGTTGGCTGATAATGCGATATTACATCAAAAGCAGTAATGTGTCAAATCAGAACCTAGAAGAACAAACAAAATTAATAAGTATGATTTTTCTCTTAAAATATATATAATTTAGCAAGAAACGTTTACATTATAAAGTGGAATATGAGGAACAGTAGGACTTTGCTGGTTTTGGGAACTTGGCATGTACATGGCAACCTATTATGTTTGTCCTGTTATGATTTATTGAAGGCAATTTTGTCTGTTTTAATATTTTGCTGTTTTAATGTTGAGTATGCAATTTATTATATTTAATATGGTTTTATTTTTATGACTTATGACTATAATTTTTAAGTGTACCATATAAACGGCTTAGAAATATTGACAAGCGATATGTTAGTAAAACAAACAAACAAACAAATAAATAAGATGACATTTAAAGGTAGATTTTCAAACGTGCACTAAAAAAACCCACTTATATGTGTAAAATAGCTTATACGTGAGTATATGCTAGTTGAAAAACCTGAACATACACAAGTAAGTCAGGGTCTGTGAGTAAATTTATACCTGTAAAAAAGGGATAGGCCATAGACTTTCTGGGGAGGTGGGAGGCCAACATTTATGCAAGAAAGTTCCTATTTTATGTGGAACCTTATTCAGGGATATTTACTCTTGCTCAATATCAGGAGAAAGTGATTGTAAACATCTTAAAAGTGAAAAAATGATTAAGGGGTAGATTCTAAATGAAGCACGCATGCGTTCATGACCCGACGTGCGTATTTTATAACGCGCGCGGCACGTGCACATGTGCAGCGGATTTTGTAATTTCATGCGCGCGCAAGGGGGAAAGCAGTTATGCAACTCCCACACGGTGACACATACTGGCCTTCCCCAGTTCCCTCCCAGTCCTCTCCAATTAAGGAGCGGACTGGGAGGGAACTTCCCTACCCCCCTACCTCACCACCCTTTCTCCTACCTTTCAATTTTTTTATTTTGTTGCTTACTGCTAAAACAGAGCAGTAGCAACTTGCATGCACCTTCCATCCATTCCCTGGTACAGCAGCAAATGGCTGCTGTACTGGGTGTCTCCATCCCCACAACCTCCCTGCCCCTTTAACTGGGCCTGGCACTTCAGCACGTAAAGGGGGTTACGAGCGTGGCTGAGCCCCTTTGAAGATGCGCGTGGCGCACACAAGGCCCGGCCACGAGCGTAACCTCTATTTTTTGCATGTGCGGTGGATTTAAAATTTGGCCATGAGAGATCTGGTGAAATGGGGGGACTTCAGGCTGAAGAGCCAGGAGGGTCTTTACAAGCTGCAGATGGACTGGGTAAACTGGTAGACTAATTGGTAAAGCTGGTTATTTCATTGCCAGGGTGCATGTTAGAAAATCCCCTGACTTACACATGTAAAAGTCAACTTATGGAGGGTGTGTAGTCAGTTTTAAAGATCAGTCTCGTATGCCAGATTATATCTTATGTCTCTAAAAGGTGTGCATGAAAAAGAGACCATAAGATATAATCTGCCATGCGAGACTGATCTTTAAAACTGACGACACACAGGTAAAACCATGGACATTTTATTGTAAATAAACGTCAGAGAAAGCGTCTTTCATTGGTATTTTCAATATCTACATACAACCAAAATTCATGTTACCGTTATATATGTTTTATTGTATTTTGTATGTACTGTTTTGTTGAGTTATGGCTGTTGTTTGTATCCCAAGAAAGGATGTGTTTTGTCATAACACCAAGTTGTCTTTTTTAGAATCACTATGTACAAAGTATGATGGTTTTGCACTGAAGTATCTGTAATCAGAAATCCATCTATACATGTATCCTTCTTTTACACTGCGACCATGTCTATTCACCAGTTTCACATTACCCCTGTGTCGTATTCACGTTTCTTGTGCTATTATGATGAAAGTATAGAAGCACACACACATTAACACATTTGTAATCAATTCAACTACTGACACAAATTCATGTTCAGCACAGTATTCATGTATTTATATTTCTATAAATGTCTATGTGTTTCATTTGATTCATTTATAGTTTTTTATGTTGTTGATTTATGTGCACATAATTGAGTATATTTCATTTTATAAGCACAACATAACAGCTCAGTTCTATGTATGTACATACATTTATGTTGAATATATCTTATGTATGTGTGTTTTGATTTTAATTTTATTTTCAGCAGCCCCCGAGGCAGCTCCTGTGTGAGCAAAACTCGGCCAGAGTCGGGCAAGTTCTAATAAAAGTCCCTTGATACACAGATCTTCTTTGTTTCTTCGCTACTCAGCAGTATTGGATTGACTTCCGCTTTGTTTTTTCGGTACACGCACTATGAACTACACTTTTTTCCTCGCGTTAAGCTATGCAACATGCCTGAAATGGGATTTGTCATAAATATTGCAAATTCTGTTCTGGCAATTTTGAGAGAGAGAGAGAGGGGGGGAGAGATAGACAGACAGACAGAATGACCGACAGACAGAGACTCTGGGGTGGCACACATAATAGTCAACTCTTTATACCACTATAGGAGGGCCAGCTAGTAACTCGAGGTAATGTTTTGGTAGTGGTTTAGGGTTTTGGAGCCACTTTTACATGCACAGTGAGACATATGAACAGCACAGTACACATCAGTGAAGATGTTTCATGATTTGGAGTGAGGAAAGTCACACAAAGATGAGATTTCTACAATGTTCTCTTGCCCTGGCTTGATGGACTCTCTACCAGGGTACTTTCTAGCTAGTAATTCTTAATCTTGCAAAACAAAAATTACCACAAACAGATAAGTCCCATTTATAAGAAGCAGCAATGAAATCCAGATAACAGCTGGACTTGGACAATTTTACAATTTTCTTTGGATATAGCACATGACAGTTATCAAACAGAACTAGCGTGCTTAATATTCAAGTTTGGTAACTTAATTTCTCTATATCCAGATTTGATCAAGATAAGCCATATTGCTTTGGAATATTAGCTGGATACCATTAATGTATTTTGTATTTTCTGAACCATAATTCATTACAAGGAACTTGCATGGTATCAATAAGTCACTACTTCTATCTCATGCTGCTCAATACCCTGCTGCTGCCAAAAGGAGGCGCTAGGGACACTACTGCGTCCCTAGCGCCTCCTTTTGGCCCGGAGCGGCGGCTGTCAGTGGGTTTGACAGCCCACGGTCAATTTTGCCGGCGTCGGTTCTCAAGCCCGCTGACAGCCCCGGGCTCGGAAACCGGATGCCGGCAAAATTGAGCGTCCTGTTTTCGACCCGACAGCTGCCGGCCCATTTACATTTTTTTTTTCTTTTTACTTTTTTTACCCTTTGGGACCTCCGACTTAATGTCGCTATGATATTAAGTCGGAGGGTGCAGAGAAAAGCCGTTTTTACTGCTTTTCTGTGCACTTTCCTGGTGCCCGAAGAAATTAGCGCCTACCCAAAGGTAAAATGTGCGGCTTGGCTGCACATTTTAGTTACTGAATCGCGAGCAAATACTTAATAGGGCCATCAACATGCAATTGCATGTTGAGGGTGCTATTAGGTTCGGCGGGTTGGACGTGCGTTTTCCGCCCCTTACTGAATAAGGAGTAAGGGAAAATGTGCGTCCAATGGCAGGTTAAGAGTGTGCTCCGTCAGAGCGCACTGTATCGGCCCGATAGTCAGGCCTGGATTTGCAATAGGCACACTAGGTCTGTGCCAGCACGGCAAAAATCTGGAAGCAGCAGCCTGGCTGAAGATTTTCTGCCTTCCAGTTGTGCTGAATCTCACTCAGCAGAGAACAGCTCTCTGATTCCTGATCCAGACCCTCCTCTCCTCTCTCAGACAGCATGCAGGGGCACAGGAGAGGAGGGTGTGAGCCTAAAGCAGACAGAGCAGAGCAAAGAAGAGATACTCTGCTCCCTAATCCAATTCTTCTCTTCCTGTCTTTTAGTGTCTGGAAGCGAGCCTGGAGCAGACAGAGCATAGGGGGATCATTTTGGAAAAATGAGGAGGGGTTAAATAGGGGATCTTTTTTGAAGGGGAAAAAAATAAAATAGAAAAACAGACAATAATAAATCAAAAATTAAAAAAAAAGGCTCAAAAAAATTCCATAAGAACTTCAAAAAGATTCCAGATGATCCAAAATAAAATAAAGACCATTCAAATGACAACAACTGATAATGCCGCAATCACTAATTCTTGAATGAAGACCAACTGCTATGACAATCCAGATGTAATATAATTAAAAAATGGCATAGTAGCTAATCACTTCATCTTTATTCTTCAAAACCCATGTTTTGACAAATATAGGTTACTTTAGGGTTATTTTTGCTCATTTCCCATGGAACACACTGGAACAGAATTATCATACCCCACCAGTGTCCTCATTTAATTATGAGTGTCACAAATATAACAGGAATATCACAAACAACCACAGAGCCATGTAGACGCAGGCAGCATTGTCAACCAAAACATCTGATAGGTGAAATATGATAAGAGCCTTTTTAATAATTCCAAGGTTCCTATGCATAGGAGGCAAGCCTCATACAATGGAAAGGAGACTCCAGAATGAAGGGTCATGGGAAGCAGTTGAAAGGAGGTAAACTCAGGAGCAATCTAAGGAAATATTTCTTTACAGAGAGGTAGTATATCTGAATTAAAAAAAGCATGCATCCTTTTCTTCATTTGCAGCCTCTAGACTTTAAGGATCCACAGTATTTATCCCATGTCATTTTGAATTAATTTACTATTTCCGTTTTCACCACCTCATCCGGAAGGGCATTCCAGGCATCTACTACTTTCTCCATAAAGAAATAATTCCGGATGTTGGTCTTGAGTCATCCCCCCTGGAATTTTCATTTCATGAACCCTAATTCTATTGTTTCCTTTCCAATGGAAAAGGTTCAAAATTCATGATATTGACTGTGTATTGGTCCCTGATGAGACCTCATTTGGAATACTGTGTTGGTCCAGAGGATGGCTATTAAAATTATCAGTGATCTTCATTCTAAAGAATAAAGATACAAACTTAAGATATGAACATGTATATCCCTAGAGGAAAGATGAGATAGGAGAAATATGATAAGAGCCTTTTTAATAATTCCAAGGTTCCTATGCATAGGAGGCAAGCCTCATTCAATGGAAAGGAGGCTCCAGAATGAAGGGTCATGGGAAGCAGTTGAAAGGAGGTAAACTCAGGAGCAATCTAAGGAAATATTTCTTTACAGAGAGGTAGTATATCTGAATTCAAAAAAGCATGGGATAAACAAAGGGGATCTCTGAGGGAGTGGTAGGTATTATAAAGCTGAATTAGTTGATGTGAATGAGCAGAATGGATATGCCATATTGCCTTTTTTATCATCATATTACAAAGAGGTCAATATTCAAAACTAAACATTTAAATGGCTAACTTGGAGATAGATGGATAATTTGGAGTAAGATGGATAGGGACCGTTATGATGACACTAGAAGGAACGGTTGTTTAAGGTCCGTGCTCCTCAGAGATTGATTTTAATATTATTAATTATGGCAGTTTTTAAAGAAGTTTTCATTTATTAAATAGCTGCAGTAACTACTATCGCTAAACAACTATTGTGTAAAGTATGGCCGGTAAAGGAAAGAAATCAACAACTGAAAAAGCTTTAGTGCTGTATTCAACGGAAACTGTCTCAGAGCCATTGCTTAGGAGCTCACCAGAGCAGTTTCAGATGCAGTGTCGGTTACTATACAAGATCAGCTTCAAAAAAATACACACTTCTTTAGAAGAGCTATATGAAACGTTAATAAATCAAAATTTACTTGTAGCTGCAATTGATCAAAAACTGGAAGAACATGATGAAACACTAGAGCTTCTTAAGACTGATATTATAACATTGAAAAAGAAAAATCAAATCCTTGAAGAAAAAATTTAGGATCTTGAAAATAATAATAGAATCAATAACTTACGCATCTTGGGATTACAAGATAGTGCGAATGGTGAGGTATTACTGCAATGGTGTGAGAAAGATCTTCCTGAACTGCTAGATGTTGAATCACATGATCGACAATTATGGGTAGAGCGAGTATATCGGCTGGATCCCTTATTGCAGTCAGCTCAAAAACCAAGATCAGTAATTGTTAAACATACTAAAGTTTATAACAAAATGAAAATTTTAAATGCTTATAAGAGGAAACAAAATGCTTTAAAGTAGGGGAATAGTAACATTTTGATGTTCCTAGATTTTTCTAATAAAGTTATTGCAGCACAAAGAGAATTAACCTCTTGTTGTTCACAGCTGTTCAAGATGGGAATAAAGTTTTCATTGCAGTTTCCAGCACGAATTAAAGTTTATCATAAGGGAGAAACTAAGATACTCACTACTAAAGAAGATGCAAAACTATTTGTGGATAGTTTGCAGCAAAATGACAATTCAAAACAAAAACACAGAAAAAAGGATTATATTGTGTTTGCTTTACAGATAAACAAATCTTTACTTGGAAAAGGATTATTTACTATTCTGCCAATTTTAATTTTTTCTATTTTTTTCGATCTCAGCAGCCCTTCTATTTGTTGTTTAAGAGATATCTAAGTATTGATATAGAAGGATGGATGAAAGTAAATTAATAAAGGTATGGAAATTAAGAGTAAGGGAATAGGGAGTTAAGATATGGTTAGAAAAGGAAGGGATAAAGGTAGAGAAAAGAGAAATAATATACAAAAAAAATAAATATAAAAGGTTGGATGTTTATATATCTAAATAGATACAAATGTATTTAGTATTATGGGAAGGTAGCCTAAGCTGGGGGCTATCTCCTTTTTAGATAGCAAAAACGTATTAAATTATAAATTTAAAATATATAATAAGGTGATTTAAAAAATATCTTCACTTAGGAGTAGATTTTAAAAGTTGCATGCGGGAGTAGATTTGTCCTCGCAACCCGGCGCGAACAAATCTACTCCCGATTTTAAAACATGCGCGCACTATTATAAAATAAAGGGTCAGCGCGCGCAAGGCTGCGCAAAATCGGCAGCCTATACACGTTGAGCCTCGCAGCCATCCTCTGTTCCCTCCGAGGCCGCTCCGAAATCGGAGCGACCTCGGCCATGCCCCCGGGCCAGAACCACACCCACGGCCCCGCCCCCGGAACGCCCCCGATGACACACCGGCCACAATGCGCCCCCGACACACCCCCCAGGAAAGCCCCGGGATTTACGTGCATCCCGGGGCTTGCGCACGCCGCCGAGCCTATGCAAGATAGGCTTGGCATGCGCAGGCGGTGGAAGGGGCAGATTTTCGGGGGGTTACGCGCGTATCTTATGCGGATAACCCTTTGAAAATCTGCCCCTACATGTAGATGGTCTTCTTTCTCCAATAAAAAGAAAAAGAATGCTGGCTGAATTCAGACGTAAAAAAGTAAATATTGCAGTTTACAAGAAGCACATCTTTCAGACATCAGAAATTGAGTAGAGAATGGGTAGGGCAATGTCATTTTGCATCATACACAAATAGGCAGAGAGGAGTTGCTATTTTAATAAATAAAAATATATTATTTGAAGTTGAACAGAAAAATTCTGGATCCAGGGGGACGATATGTAGAAATTATCTTTTACTTAATGTATATGCACCTAATTGTTCTTCATATAGGCGCAGATCTTAAAACATATTTATTTATTTATTTATTTTAAGTTTTTTTATACCGATTTTCCTGCATAAAATGCATATCAAACCGGTTTACAATGAAACAGAATGAGCAGGAAGTAAAATTCCTTAGTCTAATACATTTAAACATCAATAATGAAATAATTTTAAACAAAGCAAAAAGCTAAATAACATTAATAAAAGTTAAATTATTAACATAAACATAAATATAATTATATTAGAAGGAGCACAAAGGTTAGCATGAAGGGGAGCACACCCGGCACGCGACGCCTGGTGTAATTGTGCCGTTAATCGGGTCGCCGCTGGCTGGTCGTCATGACGTGGGGGGGGGGGCAAGTCTTCACATCGCTGATTTTCTCTTTTAACATCTCAGTTCATTTTTACTATTTTTTTGTGTCTTTTTCTCACAAGATGTAGTTTTCTTTAAGTGCCCGATGGTAGTGGGCTGCCCCTCTGTAACAGCGCCTGGTGGAATCGTGCCGTTAATCGGGTCGCCGCAGGCGGAGATTTGTTCGCACAATCCGGCGTGAAGAAATCTATGCCCGATTTTATAACATGCGTGCGCTGAGCCCCGATGGTTTTCCCCGTTCCCTACAAGGCCGCTCTGAAATCGGAGCGGCCCCCCCCCCCCCCGCCGGCTTCCCCTCCCATCCCCTATCTAACCCACCCCCCAGCCCTAACTAATTCCCCCCAAGGCAGGCGTAACATGCGCGCGCCGTCTGGCTGGCCTCGTGCCATTCCCCGGCCCAGGGGCTGCTTCGGAGGTCTCGGCCACGCCCCCGGAACACCCAGGGCCGACGCCACACCCACAGCCTCGCCCCTGGAATGCCCCTGAATGCCGTACCACCCCCAACACGCCCCGCGAGCAAAGCCACGGGAGTTACGGGCTTTGCACAAGCTGGTGGCCTATGCAACATAGGTGCGCAGGGCGTTTAAAATTTTCCCCATTATTTTTTCTCCTTATAGGTTGCCAAAGTGATTCAATGGGAAACATATTCACTAATTTTAGGTGGTGATTTTAATATAACAAACAACCCATATATAGATTATAAGCCGCCAAAAATACAAAAAAACACAAGCTGATATAGGGATAGGATTTTTGAAGCAAGAATTGCATTTAATTGATGCCTGGCATTTTTTGCACATAAATGCTCAAAATTTATTTTTTCAAAATCTCAGTTTATTCAAGAATTGATTATATATTATTATCTGAGTCACTTTTTGATAAAATAATTTCTTCTGAAATGTTGGATATTGCCTTCTCCGATCATATGTTGGTTTTAATGACTTTATCTTTGGGAGTAGTTATTAAAAAGTATGAATCTTGGAGAATGCTTCCTTGGCTTGCTCAAGATAAAGGGGCAGATTTTCAAAGAGGTATGCGCGTACTCCCCGAAAACCTGCCCTAAGCTCCCCCTGCACGCGCCGAGCCTATGTTGCAAACCAGATAAAAATTGTGAATTGCCTGGAAAACAATCGTGAGGTTACCCTGGAAAATATTTGGGAAGTGTTAATAGATTTAAAAATTTCTATGAATAATTTAGAAGTAAAAATGTCTGAGGTACAAACACAAGGGAAAATAGATGAAAAAGTAAAAAAAAATTCAGAGAAATGTGAGTGTTTAGAGAAACAGTTAAATCATGTTCAAGAGGTGCAAATAGGATTGATAAAGGGGGAAACAGCGAATTCAAGAAGATTAGAGGTGTTAGAGAATAATCTACGCTATAAAAATGTAAGAATTTTGAACTTTCCATCTGAAAAACTTATATCCCCTATGGAACAGTTTAAAAGATTTTTAAGTGAAAACTTATTAATTAATCTTTTATATTGTAACAAAAAAGCAAGAAAATGCTAATGCTTTAAATCAAATTCAGCCATTAGATAACCTCACTAATTTCTTAGAAGAGTCAATGGAAGATCAAATTTAGTCAAGAGGTACCCTGTGTGTAAGGTTTCAAAAGATAGAAGATAGAGATAATATTTTAAAATTATTTCTAAGAAATCGAGAAAAGCTGTACCTTACTGAGAAAATTTGGATGTACCCAGACATTACTAAAAACACACAGATAAGAAGGAAAAATTTTCTTCAGATGGGCCCAGAAGTAAAACAGCTGGGAGCCCAGATGACAGTTTATTTTCCCTGTAAATGTATTATAAAACATCTATATGAGCGACATATATTTTTATAACCATCTGAGCTCAAAAAATTTTTGGATTCAAGAGTGTTAAAACGATAATTTCCACCAGGCTGGTCATAGGTATATAGGGCCAGATTTTCAAAGGGCGCGTAAGATACACGCGTACCCCCCGAAAACCTGGTCCAAGCTCCCCCTGCGTGCGCCGAGCCTATGTTGCATAGGCTTCCGTCGCGCGCAAAGCCCTGGGACGTGCGTAAGTCCCGGGGCTTTCCTTGGGGGGTGCATTTCGGGGGGCGTGTCGCGATCCGCGCGTCATAGTAGAATGTCCAATGGAGAAAAAAAAAATTGTGTTTATTGCTTTTATTAGCTAAAAAAAATAAATTGTCATAGAAGGAAGAAGAAGCCCCATTATATGAAACATGGAGCAGATTAATGTATCAAACAGCATTTTATGAGATTCAAAGAAGTAAAGATATTCAAAATCCTCGAGAGAGAAAAAAAAAAACAAACCCAAAAAAATATTCCCAATTGTGGAAGAATGTTACACTATGGGCCAGATTTTATAACATGCACGTGGGCGTAGATTTGTTCGTGCAACCTGGCGCGAACAAATCTACGCCTGATTTTATAACATGCTCGCGCAGCCGCGCGCATGTTATAAAATCCAAGGTCGGCGCGCGCAGGGGGGTGCACAATTGTGCAACCTGTGCGCGCCGAGCCGAGCAGCCTGCCTCCGTTCCCTTCGAGGCCGCTCCGAAATCGGAGCGGCCTCGGAGGGAAATTTCCTTCCGCCCCCCCCCCCCCCCCCCCCCCCCCCCCGCACCTTCCCCTATTCTAACCCACTCCCCAGTCCTAACTAAAACCCCCTCCGACCTTTATTGAAGAAGTTACACCTGCCTTCGAGTAGGTGTAACTTGCGCAAGCTGGCTCTCCATCCCCCAGCCCGGGGGCTGTTCCGTAGGCCTCGGTCCCGCCCCTGGAACGCCCCAGGGCCGGCGGCACGCACATGACCCTACCCCCGGAACGCCCATTTTTTAAAGCCCCGGGACTTATGCGCGTCCCGGGGCTTGCGCACGCCGTTGAGGCTATGCAAGATAGGCTCGGCGCGCGCAGGGGGAGGCAGGGGTAGGTTTTCGGGGGTTGCACGTGTATCTTACGCGCGCAACCCTTTGAAAATCTACCCCTATATGGGCTGGATTTTAATACCTACGCGCGGGCGTAGATTTGTGCAAGCAACCTGGCACGCACAAATCTACGCCCAATTGCACGCGCATGTTATAAAATCCGGGGTCGGCACATGCAAGGGGTGCACACTTGTGCACTTTGTGCATGCCGAGCCCTGGGGAGCCCGAATGGCTTTCCCTGTTCCCTCCGCCCCCCCACCTTCCCCTCCCTAACCCATCCCCCAGCCCTACCTACCCCCCCCAAACCTTTATTCCATAATTTGCACCTGCCTCTGCAATCCCCAGGCACAGCCGCTGTGCTGTAGGCCTCGGTCCCGCCCCCCCCCCCCCCCGCCCTGCTCACAAAGCCCCGGGACATACTCGTGTCTCAGAGCTTGCACGCTTTGCCAGTTTAAATCTGCCCCTATGTTACTTGAATATATTTAAAGGAGAATGATTAGAATAGTAAATAAAGAGATAATACAAACAAAAAAAAATAATAGTAAAAATGTATTCATGTTATTTGTTTAGAACCAACTCTTTATTATAAATATAGGGGAAAGTAGCTGGGGGGATTAGTAGTTGGGGAATTAAGTAAAAATGATATATTATTATTATTAACATTTTAAATCATATTATTGTAATTGTAATTTTTAAATTGTAATTCATTAATTGCTATTTTTATTTATTTTGTATGTTATGAAAACCTCAATTAAAAACACATCAAATACTGGCAAAAAAAAAAAGATGGATAACTTGTAAGTTAGCCATCTGAATGGATTTGAATATTGGCCTCTATATTTCTAACTAATAAATAGAATGTAAATCCTACAGTTCTTTTGTTTGTGGAAATATTTGGACTTTGCTTATATGAAAAATGGAATTATCTATATCAGTTTAAAATGTTAAGTTCTTTTTACACACATACCTTTACAGTAAAAATTGTTGACCTATAGCCTTCATAAATAATAAAAGGAAATTACCTCTTTTTAAAGCAGTATATAAATGAAAATATACTGTTTTAAAGACTTGAATTAGAAAGTATGTACTGGAAAATTAATTTAACCAATACTCAAAATGAAATGCTTATAATTTCTTATTAATCAATTGTAAATAATACAAGACAAAATTACAATTATGTTCTATTCATAAGGCTAACGAAGATCTATAATGTCACCCACGGTTTCCAGTTGAGTTGTGCACTGCATAAATATTTTTTTCATTTGCAGCAAATCTTTTTTATTAAAAATAGTAAATAAAAGGAAAAAGAAACAGATATGGTTCTTCAGAGAGGTGGCTGAAAAAAATATAGGCCCACATTTCAGCATTCAAAATGTACAGTGCCAGCGCTGCAGGAATCGGGTCGGTGACCGGTTCCACTCTCGGTACCGATGTCAGTGCCGGAGGGACCTGGAGCCGTTGCATCGCCTTGTCGATGGCCTCCTGGACCAGCCGGTCCAGTTCTTCCTGGAGACCTGGGGCAATCAGCTCCGGCTCCGTGACGGAAGAGGGAGGCTGAGGCACAGTAGGAGGGACCACCTTTACAGGCGGAATCGCGACTCCAAAACCCCGATCGGGTGAGGGTTGCCTCGATGTCCTGGTCGCAGGAGTGGTCAGTGCCGTTCCTGGACGAGGCTTCTTCGATGGTGGCTCGGACAGTGGTGAGGTCGATGATTTTGCTTCCTCGACGGTCCGAGACTTACGATGCCGGTGGCGATGTTTCTCCCTTCTATCCCCTCGATCTTGAGGGGGAGAAATGGGAGTCGATGGCTGTGAAGACGTCGATAGCGGGCAGTCACCGGACCGTTGTCGATGTTGGTGCGACTTCAACGGTGCCGGTTCCGATGACGTCGATGCGATGGACGGCGTCAGGGTGTGAGTATGGAAGTGGAGTCCCATCTTCTCCATTCTGGCTTTGCGACCTTTTGGTGTCATGAGGGCACATTTGGTGCAAGTCAGGACATCAAGCTCACGGCCTAAGCACATTACACAGACTCTATGAAGGTCTGTGATCGACATGGTACGAGTACAATCCGGGCACCGACGAAAACCCGACGCCATGGCCATAGAAAAAATTGAGCTGCGGTACGGTCTACGGCCAGTAGGCCACGAGGGCCAATCTCGACGATAACCGACGAAAAATGGCGAAAAAACTTACCGGAGTACCGCGGCCAGAGAAAGTTAGAGGAGGGACCCCTATGGGGCAAGATATTTTAAATAAGTCTGTGAGGAAACAATTCCTGTCAGGAATGTGTTCAGAGCTCCTAAACCGCGAGGCTACTGCTGCGCGTAAAAGAGAAGACTGAAGGGGGACCCCTGCAGGCTGCAGGGTTAGTGCCATACTGGGCATGCCCAGTAGGGGCCAGTCAAAGTTCTGGAAACTCTGCAGAAGTTTTCCATGATTGGGCTCTATCCTGATGATGTCACCCATATGTGAGGACTACCATCTTGCTTGTCCTGTGAGAATGCTCTTGACATATCTGGGTAGGAATGGTAAGCTCCTGCCCTTATTTTCAGTCCCTTCACTGCCGTATTAAATTATATTCAAAATCATTTTTGTGGCCCAGTTTTATAGGGAGGTAATGAGGAATTTATACAATTCTCAGATCGCTAATGTAGCATCTTACAGAAGCCTATTTGGATTACACTTCAGTTCTATTACATCTGTTGAAGAGAAATGAAGTGAAGTCAAACTTGATTAAAATTAATACTGTGATTTAAAGTGGCAAAAGTTCTTTTTTTTTTTTTTTTTAAATCAATTTCTACAATAATGTTGTGGGTGTCTCAGTTTAGTGGACCCTTGGGCCGACCCGTTGGAGACTGGGAATAGATGGTCAATGTCTCTAATGAATAGCAGGCCGGGTGGCAGATGTTCAGGCGGGACGTAGATGCTCTTCACCCTGGAAGCTGGTACTCCCCCAGGAGGAGCCCGTAGGAGCCCAACCGCTGGGACTTAAGTGGCTTCACCCTTGGAAGCCGCAGCCCCCCCGGGAGGAGCCCATAGGGGCCCGGCCACTGGGACTTAGGCGGGTCGTGGATCAGGACAGGTAACAGGAACCAGACTAGGACAGTAGTAATACCATAACTGGGTTCGGGTTCTGGAACAGGCAGGAACTGTAGCAAGACTCAGGTACTGGAACCAGGCAGGAACTGTAGCAAGACTCAGGTACTGAAACCAGGCAAGAGCTGAAGCAGGTAAACAGGAACCTAGCAGGTACCGTAGCAGGCAGGCAGGAACCAAGCAGCTACTGTAGCAGGAACGGAGCGACAAGGGCAAGCGAGTCACTCCAGGGCACAGCGCAACAGGAAACCGGGAAGCTAACCCATTGTAAGGCAAGGACTGGATGGCCGTGGCCGGCTTATCAAGGCCGCGGCGTCTGATGTCAGGAACTGGGCGGAGTCACCACTGGCGGGAAACGGGCTAGAAAGGTGCCCAAGTGGCGCGCGCGCACACCTAGGAGCAGGGCGTCCTCAGGCACCTTCGCGGCGGAGCAGCCCCAGCAGGGTCATCGCCAAACAGGCCGCAAGCCAGGGCTCCGGAGATGGCAGCAAGTCCGGAAACAAGGATGTAAGGGCTTGGTCGCGGTGCTCGTGGCCAGGACCGCAACAGTAACTCCCCTCTTACGCCCCCTCTCAGCCGGTCCAGGTTTACTTGGGTGATCCAGATGGAACTGCCTTAATAAGTCCAAGTCGAGGTTATTGCGGGCTGGTTCCCAAGAGTTATCCTCGGGTCCGCAACCCTCCCAGGCAAGCAAGTACTCCCATCGGCGTTGGTGGAACCGGACATCCAAAACTTCACGTACTTGATATGTAACCTCGTCCGGTACTGAAGGGTCCGAGGGTTCAGGAGCCCGGGAGTGGTATCTGGACAACACAAGAGGCTTCAGCAATGACACATGGAATACATCATGTATGTGCATGGAGGAGGGTAGGCGTAGACGGTATGAGACTTCTCCCACTCGTTCGGCGACTCGAAAGGACCCACAAAATTTTGGAGCTAGTCTTCAAGACGGAATATGTAGCTATAGAGTTCTGGTGCTAAGCCAGGCACGATCTCCTGGGAGGAAGATAGGTGCTGATTGACGATGACTATCTGCCCACTTCTTAGCAGACAGAGCGGCTTTACGGATCTTTTCCTGGGTAGAGATCCACAAGGACCGAAGCTGATGGGCTGAGAGTTGCACTGCCGGGAGTGCACTAGGTTCAGGTGAAGGTAAGGGAGGTCGAAGTTGCTTCCCATAAACAACGAGGAACGGCGAACTTCCTGTAGCAGCATGCGTGTGATTATTATACGAGAACTCCGCCGACGGGAGTAGATTGGGCCAATTATTTTATCGTTCGTTCAAAAAGGCACGGAGAAAAGTCTTCAGGGTTCGATTGGTTCGTTCCATTTGCCCATTACTCTGAGGATGGAACGCAGACGAAAGACTAAGTTGCACATTTAAGCGTTTGCATAGGGCTTTCCAATAGCGAGCTGTAAACTGTGGTCGTCGATCGAAGACTATATCCTGCGGGAGACCGTGAAGTCTAAAGATATGCTGAGCAAACAGGCTAGCCAGGTCAGGGGCAGAAGGTAGTTTTGGCAAGGGAACAAAGTGCGCCATCTTGGAAAATCGGTCCAGAGTTACCCAGATGACCGAATTACCCTCGGAGGCAGGAAGATCCACGACGAAATCAGTGGAGATGTGTGTCCAAGGCTCCACCGGGATGGGCAATGGTTGCAAGAAGCCCCTGGGCTTCCTGATGAGCGGCTTTTGAACAGCGCAAGTAGGGCATGAGCCCACAAAAGCTTGGACATCCTGTCTTACCGTTGGTCACCAGTAAAAACGGTTTAGTAAGTCTAAAAGTCCCTTTCCAACCAGCATGACCCCCAGTGAGGGAGTCAAGCGAGAACTGCTCTCCGGGAGCGGCGCAGAACGACTGTCTTCCTTTGGCAAGACACCACGGTTGCAGCAAGGCTTACTTTCACAGGGTCCAAGATATACTCAGGTGTGTCAGGAGTCTCTTCAACCTCAGAAGAGCGTGAAAGCGCGTCAGCTCAAACGTTCTTAGAGCTAGGTCGGTAGCGTAAGGTAAAGTCAAACCGATCAAAAAACAGCGACCACTGGGCTTGTCTTGGATTCAGGCATTGGGCTTGCTTCAAAAATGATAGGTTTTTGTGATCGGTGTAAATCGTAACCGGATGGTTGGCTCCCTCCAACCACTGTCTCCATTCCTCCAGGGCAAGTTTCACGGCTAGCAACTCTTTGTCACCAACACAGTAGTTGCTCTCTGCTGGGGAGAATTTCCTTGAGAAATATGAACAGGGTAACAGCTGTCCAGAATCAGAGTACTGGCTCAGTACGGCCCCTACAGCCACATTGGAGACATCAACCTCCACCACGAAGGGCCGGCTGGCATCCGGATGACGAAGGCAGGTGTCTAATAAGAAGGCTTCTTTGAGGGCCTCAAAAGCTTGGCAGGCAGAAGTTGGCTAATCCATCGCGTTAGCCCCCTTTTGGGTGAGGGCAGTTAACGGAGTCACAATATGAGAGTAATTGAGAATAAAGTGACGGTAGAAATTGGAGAAGCCGAGGAAGCGTTGCAACGCTTTAAGACCCCTCGGCCGGGGCCAGTTCTTAATAGCCGCCACTTTCTCAGGATCCATTTGAAAGCCTGCTGCAGAGACTATGTAGCCTAGGAACAGCAGGGAGGTCTTCTCAAAGCTGCACTTTTCCAGTTTCGCATACAGGCCGTGCTCCCTAAATATCTGGAGCACTTGACGGACATGCTGACGGTGTGACGGCAGGTCCTGGGAGTAGTCTAACATGTCGTCAAGATAAACAATTACACAGGTGTTCAGAAAGTCCCATAACACCTCATTCATCAGGTGCTGGAACACCGCCGGGGCATTACATAAGCCAAACGGCATCATGAGGTACTCGTAATGCCTGTCTCCGGTATTAAACGTGGTCTTCCACTCATCTCCGTGACGGATTCTGACCAAATTGTATGCTCCTCGTAAGTCCAACTTTGTGAAAATCTTCGCCCCTTGAAGCCGATCAAGGAGCTCAGGGATTAATGGGAGCGGGTAGCAATCTCACTTGGTAATCGAATTTAGGCCTCGATAGTCTATACACGGCCTCAGTGAGCCGTCTTTCTTGCTGACAAAAAAGAAGCCTGCCCCTGCAGGCGACTTGGACGGGTGGATAAACCCCTTGGCCAAATTCTCTGCAATGTACTCAGACATGGCCCGGGTCTCAGGTATAGATAAGGGATAAACCCTTCCTCGAGGGGGCATAGTACCAGGTAGCAAATTAATAGCACAGTCATACAGACGATGCTCCGGAAGGATCTCCGCCTTGGTCTTGGAGAATACATCCGTGAAGTCCTCATAAGGTGCAGGGGGGCCCACGGCAGAGTGCATCAAAGGAAGTGCGGGAGTCTTAGGCACTTTCATACAATTAGCCAGGCAGAAGGGACTCCATTTGACAATCTGTAGCGTATCCCACTGAATCTTGGGCGAGTGTTTCTGTAACCACGGCAACCCTAGCACCACAGGGTGGACAGCCTTATCCAACACTAGGAAGGCTATCTCCTCCGAATGGATCGCCCCGCTGCGGACCGTAATGGGTGCCGAGGACATCTGGACGGAACCAGGAAGGAGTGTCCCCTGGATAGAGGTAATTCGTAACGGGACCTCCCGTCTCTGCGTAGGAATCCGCAACTGGGAGACTAGGTCGTGTAGGATGAAATTACCTCCAGCTCCGGAATCCAGGAATGCCATCGTCTCAAAGGATCCTCCGGAGTATTCCAGAGTAACAGGAACTGTACATTGAGGAGCTGTAGCACAGCCTAGGAGGAGCTCCTCCCGACCTCCTAGCCTTTGGCGTTTTCCGCACGCTCCTGGCAGCGTGCCAAGAAGAGGCCCTTCTGGCCACAATATAAACACAACTTCGACGAATGGCGACGTTCTCTTTCTTCAGCAGAAAGCGGGGCCCGTCCCAGCTGCATGGGTTCACATGTGGGAGCGTCTGAACGAGAACTCTTAGGAGAGGGCACAGGTCTCGGCCCACGAGGCGGACTGTGGCGAGAGGAGCGCTGCTCCTTGGCCCATTGCTGTAGGCAGCGGTCAATGCGAGCAGCCATCTCAATCAAAACGTTGAGGTCCTCCGGCAGCTTTCGAGCCACAATCTCATCCTTAATGCGTCCGGAGAGGCCTTCCAGGAAGATGGCCTTAAGACTACCATCTTGCCAACCTACTTCCTGGGCTAAAGTCCGAAACTCCATTGCATAATCTGCCAAGGAGCGTGTCCCCTGACGAAGTTGCAGCAGATCAGACGTAGCCGTGGCTACTCGGGCGGGCTCATCAAAGGCCTGGCGAAAGTTCGTGATGAACAGTTGTAAATCAGTTAGCAAAGAATCATTGTTTTCTCAAAGGGGAGAAGCCCATATCAAGGCTTTCCCATCGAGCAAGGACAGGATATATGCCACTTTCACCGCATCAGAGGGAAACTGCCGAGGCAATAGGGAGAACCGTATAAAACATTGGTTCAGGAAGCCGCGCCACCAGCGTAGCGAGAGGAAGCCGGTAAATGAGTCACCGAAGAGCCATGACCCTCGCGGACCCTGCCAGCGGGAGGCAAGGACTCCAGGTGTGAGGATAGCCGTTCCACCGTGGCTGCCAAAGTATCAATGCAGCTCTGGTGCTGTAGCATCTGCCGGGCCATCCCGGGCAGATCCGAGGGAGCGGGTGCATCCGCCGAGTCCATGGCTTTGTAATCTGTTGTGGGAGTCTCAGTTTAGTGGACCCTTGGGCCAACCTGCTGGAGACTGGGAATAGATGATCAATGTCTCTAATGAATAGCAGGCCGGGAGGCAGATGTTCAGGCGGGACGTAGATGCTCTTCACCCTGGAAGCTGGTACTCCCCCAGGAGGAGCCCGTAGGAGCCCAACCACTGGGACTTAGGTGGCTTCGCCCTTGGAAGCCGAAGCCCCCACCGGGAGGAGCCCATAGGGGCCCGGCCACTGGGATTTAGGCGGGTCGTGGATCAGGACAGGTAACTGGAACCAGAGTAGGACAGTAGTAATACCGTAACTGGGTTCGGGTTCTGGAACCAGGCAGGAACTTTAGCAGGACTCAGGTACTGGAACCAGGCAAGAACTGTAGCAAGACTTGGGTACTGGACCCAGGCAGGAACTGTAGCAGGACTCAGGTACTGGAACCAGGCAAGAGCTGAAGCAGGTAAACAGGAACCTAGCAGGTACCGTAGCAGGCAGGCAGGAACCAAGCAGGTACTGTAGCAGGCAGGCAGGACCCAAGCAGGTACTGTAGCAGGAACGGAGCGACAAGGGCAAGCGAGTCACTCCGGGGCACAGCGCAACAGGAAACCGGGAAGCTAACCCGTTGCAAGGCAAGGACTGGATGGCCGCGGTCGGCTTATCAAGGCCGCGGCGTCTGACATCAGGAAGTGGGCGGAGTCACCACTGGCGGAAACGGGCTAGAAAGGTGCACAAGTGGCGCGCGCACACGCCTAGGAGCAGGGCGTCCTCAGGCACCTTCGCGGCGGCGCAGCCCCAGCGGGGACGCTGCCAAACAGGCTGCAAGCCAGGGCTCCAGAGGCGGGAGCAGGTCCGGAAACAATGAGGTAAGGGCCTGGTTGCAGTGCTCGCGGCCAGGACCGCAACAAATAACACAAGAATATCTTGTACCATAAATAATGAGTTATCAGTAATCTTGGAAAATTTATACAATACCATAACAAAAAAAAAAGTTATTTAGAACAACTTCAAAAAATACAAAAGAAACTAAAGGGGAGATCAAGGGAAAATGAATGAAATTACCATAAAAATATGAAAAAGAAGAGTGAAAAAACCCACACAATCAAATGATCAATTGCCGAATCTACAGAAGAGCAATTTCTAGGTATGGGAATCCAGGAATGTTCGGAGTGGAGAAAAAACAAATTTACATTTAGATGTTTTACCTAAAACTTAAAAAGTTATCGTAATACAAATTGAGCCTCCCCTTGACATAACTTCAGGTCTCATAACAAGGAATTTTTTCCTATGCTCCTGAGTTATTCAAGTGACATCTGGATAAATCCATTTTTTTTTTTTAACCATAATAAATAGATGATCTACTTTGAAAGAAAAATCTGAGAACATTATTCCTATCACTTAGAAAGGCAAAAGAAACCAACAATATCCCTCTTTTAGAGATCTCATAGGGTCATTCATCAAAATGCGTTATGGAGTTAACACACGCGATAATGCATTAATGCCATAAAGCATGCGATAGGAAAATTAATGTAAATGTTTGAAGTGTGTTTTGGAGGGAGAGAGAGAGAGAGAGAGACTGACTATATACAAAGCCTACATATTAGTCAGGTATTTATATCTCTATAGGAGGGCCATCTAATAGGTTGAGGTGAGGTGTTGGTGGTGGTTTAGGTTGCAAGAGTGGACATACCTGAAGGTTTAGGTTTTAGGGGCCAGTTTCTCATGTAGAGAGACATACGAACAGCAAGTTACACCTTGACTTCATTTGGAGTGAGGAAAGTCTCAAAAAGATGAAATTTCTATTATGTTCTCTCACCTAGCTTGATGGTACCTTGTTATAGAGTCCATCAAGCTAGGGTGAGAGAATATAATTTTTAAAAACATCTAAAGAGGAAATCAATTTTATATATGGAAAATTCAAAACCCTCAAATTGAGCCTTCAGAAATAAATTCTCAATGTTCTCAATCTCCTTTACTTGAACTAACTCAGACTGCACTAAACCACTTTGAATTTTTTCCACTGCTGCTGCTCATATATATCAAAAACTTCTAATTAGTGGCAAATAATTTCTATGAAAAGGTTGCTGTATATAGAATTGACACACAGAGAAGATAAGCCAATTCGACCTTCTATCATTACTTTCTAGATCACAAGAAACATGATGTGATCCATGTCATGAAAGCCGGTATAGTAAAAATAATAAATAAATAAATAAACAAACATGTATTTTCTACTCAGTGACACAGATGGGAGTGATCCACATGGGTGAAAGGCCACTAAAGACATCAGTGGGGCTGATTATGATGGGTTTTCAATCATTTCCCTCACACCTTAGCCAGTCCTAGTAACCTTTCTTTAATCTCCGGGCAAATAAGGAGAGGGCTAGAAACGAGTCCAAAGGAAAACACTCCTTTCAAAATTGTCACTGCAAGAGAAAGGAGGATGAGAAGTTCTCTCAGGCCTCTGGTGAGAATAAGAATCTCCCTTTTCTCAGATCACAATCTTCTCTAATTGCTCTCTTTGAGGTTTTCTGAAGGGGAAGTTCCAGACCAAGAGAAGTTCCTGAAAGGCCATCAGCCCTTAAGAAACATGGTTAAGTCTAGTACTATACTTGAGTTTTAAAAGGTTTGGACAAATTTCTGGAGAACAGGGCCATTAACCAGGTAGACTAAGGGATCGCAATAGAGAATTAGTCTCCCCATGTGGATCTGCTGGGTACTTCTAAGATATTTGGATTGGCTACTGTTGGAGACAGAAGGTTGGTTTTCATAGACCATTAATCTGACCAAAATGGCACTTCTTATGTAGGTTTTGATCTACATGTGTTCATTAAAGTAACTCTTTGCATTTCCTGCTATACTTGTACATTTGCCACTAAATTTCCCTGCTGGATCAACTCTGTAAAAAGATTTTTCTCTTAGAATATAAGTATATAATTCTTGCCATACTGAGTCAGACCAAAGGTCCAAAAAGCCCAGTAATATGTTTCCACCAGTGACCAATCTATCCACCCCTTGGCAGGATCTCAAGGGGTAGATAGATTCCATGCTGCTTATCCCAGAGATAAGCAGTGGATTTCTGCAACTCCACCATAATAATGGTTTATGGACTTTTCCTCCAGGAGCTTGTCCAAATTATTTTAAATGCAGCTACACTAATAGCTTTCTCCATACCCTTCCAGCAAAGAATTCCAGAGCTTAATTATGCGTTGAGTAAAAAAAAAATGTTCTCTTATTAGTTTTAAATGTATCACCAAGTAACTTCATTGTGTGTTCCCTAGTCTTTGTACTCTTTGAAAAAGTAAACAACCGATTAACATTTACTTGTTCTACTCCACTCATTTTATAGACCTCAGCCGTCTTCTCCTGGCTGAAGAGTACTAACCTCTTTAGCATTTCCTCATAGGGGATTTGTTCCATCCCCTTTATCATTTTGGTTGCCCTTCTCTCAGCTATATCTTTTTTGAGATGGAGTGGCCAGAACTACAAACAATATTCAATACCATGAAGCGATACAGAGGCAATACATTATGATATTCTCTGTTTTATTTTCCATTCCTTTCCTAAAAATTCTTACCATTCTATTTGTTTTCTTGGCTGCTGCTGCACACTGAGCAGAAGAGTTCAATATATTATCAACAATGATGCCTAGATCCTTTTCCTGAGTGGTGACTCCTAATGTGGAACCTTGAATGTGTAGCTAGAATTTGGGTTACTCTTCCCTAAGTGCATCACTTTGCAGTTGTCCACATTAAATTTCATTTTCCATTTGCATGTCCAGTCTCCCAGTTTTGCAAATTTCTCTTAAAATTTCTCCTCTTATGATTTAACAACTTTGAATAATTTTGTGTCATTTCATTACCTCACTCATTGTTCCCATTTCCATGTCATTTATAAATATATTAAAAAGCAATGGTCCCAGAACAGATCCCTGGGGCACTCCAATATTCACCTTTTTCCATTGGGAAAATTTACCATTTAGCTCTACTCTCTGTTTTCTATCTTTTAACCAATTCCCAATCCACAATAGAACACTGCCCCATATCCATAACATTTTAATTTCCTAAGAAGTCTCTCATGAATGACCGTCAAATAATTTCTGGAAATCCAAATACACTATATCAACTGGCTCATCTTTATCCACATGTTTATTTTTGCCCTCAAATAAGATGTAGCAGATTAGTGAGGCAATTTTGTCTTTGTCCCATTAAACTATGCCTATCTGTATGTTTAGCAATTTTATTCTTTATTATAGTTTCTACCATTTGTTTGGTAAAATCTGTTCCTTCTTTCCTATGTGTGCTGGTACATTCTCATTCATTGTATTCTTCAGAATACTTGTTCAAGTTGGAGATGGTTTGTAGTCATTTACTTAAGAACGTCAGCACCCTTTGAATATTTAGTTTTGTTGATGTTGTTAAGTATGCCTGTGTTAAGTAACTCTATACATAAGGAGGTAGATATTCAAAATAAAACATCTATGAAAGTTAGTTGGATAAGACTTATCCGTCCAACTTACTTGGGATATTCAGCAGCACAGCTATGTGACTGAATATTCCTGCCAAAATAGCTACTTAACCAGATAAGTCATATCCAACTCAGTTATATCTGCTTTATGGCAGGTCTAACTTATCCAATAAACTTAACCAGAAAGGTATGATTATCGCTACTTATTCAGCTAAGTTAACCAAATAAGTTGCACCACCCTGATCTTTTCGCTGCCCACCTACTAGATATCTGGCTAACAACTTAGCCAGATAACTTGCTACTTATTAAGCTAGATAGTGCTGAATATTAGGCTCTTTAATCTTTTTTCTATAAAACCCATATCTCCATTAGCACTTGGCATGTACAGTCTTGGCATACACTAGTTCTTAGGGATTAACTGTTGAGCATGGAAGATTTTTCTTGTGGGTTTTCTCGTGCTTTCTTTCAGTATTAAACACTCATGGGATATGAGTTACTTGAACATGCTCAAGTTACTTGAACATGACCAAGTTAAAATGAATTTTTAAAGCACATTTTCTTACCAATAATGCATTTCACTTTTTTCCTCTAAAATAGGAAGAGGAAATGTTTACAAGCTCTTTATTTTTAAGGTTTTCCATGCAAGATGGGCTTATGCTAATAGATTTGCTCTTCCAGCAAAACTCTCAAGTTTTGAACAGTCAGCCCAAGGACATTATAATGCAAGTTTCAGGACAGCTAAAATGCCTTGGGGCTGACTATTCAGTATGTCAGACATGGTGATAGACTCCAAACAAATCTGCCAGCAGGAGCAAGGCATCCACAGGAGATTTTTAGAAATAAACAAAAGACTGAAAGAAATTCTGATGAGGCCAGTATACTAAAGGGAGATAAGTCAATTTAGGTATGAAAACTCATTTTTGAACATTTTTATTCATCAATTTTCTTTGACTTCTTACATTTACTCTAAGGTATTCTGAGCAAGTAACAGTAGAGAAATCATAAAGTACACTACAATATAATCAATAAAAAAATTAAAAGAATTATTCACATAAATGAACTAATTAAGGTAAATAACTTCATAACTTCATATTACTATGTTCACTAAAGTAGAAGTCCTATTTAAGATTTGAAATGCCAGTCACTATTTATAGGCAGATTTTCATGCTGTAATATTGTTTCCAGCCAAATGAATGGAAATATATTTAAAAGATAAATTTTGCCAAATCATAATAAGATAGTAGATGATGCCAGGAAAAGAACAATTGACCCATTCAGAATGACAGATAATCCTATCCACACTAAAAGGAGAAATCCCATTTATCAATTATAGAAACTTGACTGTTTGTAGGATATTGTTCTATATCAAAGTCAGATTTTTGTTTGCTTTTTCATGTCCTTCATCCTCCTGGGCAGACAACTATACAAAATCCCATACTTAATCCCCCAAGTCCCACCACCAAACCCTGCAACACTCCAAATATTCACCACAAAACTGCAATATATTAGGAAGGAAAAACATGTCACCTTTTATTTTAATGATTACTTTTATTGCCAGCCTTCAGTTGTCCACTGCCTTCCTACCAGAGCACTGGCAAGCCAAAAGGGGGATTGGTTCTGTTCATGAACTTCCTATCAGTACACTGGCAGTTGGGTGTATCTGGGCCACTCAGTGTCACACTGACAGGCTGATCTGTAAAAGGTGTCTCATAACTTGACCACTGAGAAAGGAGGGTGAGGGGGCCTGACAGGCCTCCATGGTTTTCCCCTTTCTCTATGTAGAGAAGATGGGCGATGGAGAGGAAAGCTGACAAGGCCAGTGCACCTCTTCCCCCTATAATTAGAAAGGAAGGAGGCACCTCATTGGTGAAAACAGCAGGTCCACTGTGAAAACAGCAGAACTACCAGATGGCCTGGTGGGTCCCGATCAGTCTGCAAATGCATCAGTATCAGGACCACCAGGAGTGCCTTATGAGAAGAGGCAAAGGCAATTGCTACTGTTGCCTTGCTGTTACCCTTTTATACGTGCTGCAATATATATATATATATCCTAGTCCGTGAAGAATGTAAACAAAATAAATTTGATTGTGTTTTCTTTGCTTTTAGGTGCAAATTAACAATGTAAATGCACTTTTTTTTAGATTTGATAATTTTCCATAACTAGTTTTTAGTAAATATGTCAAAGACACACCAATATAAGGTGTGATCTGTTTGGTCAATAAGCATGAGATTTTACTTTATGCCTCCCCATCACTTTATTTAATGAAAAGGGTGATTCATTAAAGGAAATATTTAAAAGGAATTGAAGCTGAATCTCACATGGTAGTGTAAGGCATATGTGTCAGCATTGGGTGGGTCACCTAGGCCATGGCCCGATCAACTTTTGCCCTCTTCATGCAGACATACAAACTCTCTTTTGCTGCCATCTTGTGGCCAGAAGCAATAGCAGGAGTGGCTCTTACAGTGCCATGTAAGTTCAGTGAGATTGGTATGACTTGGGTTCCGAGGAGAGCAAGAGATGGGCTGGCCATGCTGAGACAATACCAGAGACCCAGAACCAGCATTCTTCCCTCTTACCACTTCATTGGCCAGCCTCCTTTCATCCCACTCTGTTGTCAAAAACTGTGGCAACTGTTTCCTCTTCTGACATGGATGCAGGTGGAGCGTCCCTGTCCCTTCAGAGGAAAGAAAGAGCGTAATCTGCAGAAGGAGAGCTTGGGGCTTTCAGCAGGCTTCTCCATTTTTGTGTCCTTGGTGTCAGCCACAGTAGCAAGAGCCACAGTGCTGTGAAAGTGACCTGGGAGGGGTGGGATCAGGAGGGTGGGCCACAGTGGTGATTGGAGGGGGGATATGAAACTTGGGATAGGGAATTGAGAGGGAGGCCAGGGGATGAAGGGCAAGGAGAGAGGATCCACAATAGGAGGGGGTAGTGGACCTGGGGAGAGGGGGAGAAGAGAACCCTGCATCAGGGGAACGTGATGGACAGCAATAAAGGAGAGGACCTGCGATGAGGGAAGGAAGAGGACAAAACAAATTGATAATAGAGGAAAGGGTGAAGACTGTAAAGGAAAAAGAGGACTAGGCATGGGTAGGAGCAGAGAGGAGGAAGACTGAGGGAAAAGAAACTTGGCATAGGAAGAAAGATGGAAAAAATGGGAGAGGACTAGGTAGTGGATGATGGGAAGGAGGAGGGACAGAAAAAGAAGACAGGGATGGTAGAAGAGAAAGAAAAAAGCATGGAATGGGGGGGGGGGGGAGAATCCAAGGAGAGAATGGAAGAATAAAAGGATGAAGACTGAAGGAGAGTGCTCAGAATAAAGTGGAGGAGGAATGGAAAAAGGAATACATGGAAGAATATGAAAAGAAGAGAAAGCAGAAGAGAAGAAAAAGAAGGAAGATAAAATATTAAAATATCAACTCTAAAGGAAAAACACAAAGAAGAAAGAAAGAATTGAAACAGAAAAAAAAACCCAGATAAGGACACCATAAGGATTGAGAAGGCTGAGATGGAAGTAAGAGAAGGCAGAGAACAAGCAGAGATAAATGAAAGAAATCAAACTAAAAATACACAGGCTGTAAAATTGCTTTATATTTTTGGAAAACAATTCCTGTGCTAGATATCTAGTCCAATAATAGGGACTTCCAGAAGTAGGGATAACAGCTGTTACCGTAACTCTCATTCATCCCTGTTGTGATGAGTATATAAAATGGATGAGAGAGGATTATGAAGACTAGGAGAGTGAGCAGAGATTGTGAGAGGACTTGGCGATTTGGTGACTGGTATGAATGAGGGTGTGTTCAAATTAATGGGAGTTACAGTGGGAATATATATGAGATGGGGGTATGCAAAGGGAAGCTGAAAGGTGGGAAAGACCTGGAGGGCTGGGGAGAATGAGGCTATAGAAAGGGCTAGGGGTGTTGTAGAAGAGTAAGACTGAGATGGTAATCAAACACTAGGGTATCTACATGGGGCAGTGATTACAGTCTTAAACAGAAGTGGTATGAGTGCACTGGGCTTCCAAGAAAGCACTGGGGTAACTTTTCATAGAGTGACTAAATAACCCTAAATAGCAGTGATGCAACAGCATCAGACTTTGAAGACGACTGAGATGACCTACATGGAGGAGCCATGATTAAAACCCAAACTTCAGTGAGCCTGGGGAAGCCAAATTTTTAAAACTTCTTTTACAACATCATTCACCTTGATAGTGGTGGGAATTATTGCAAAACTTGGCAGTAAGGCAGAGAAAAATAGGCTGGGTGTTGGCTTAAGTACTGATTCTGTATGAAGCAAAGTTGAAGATAACAAGACCTGATATGGTCTACTAGCAGAGGTGGTACAGACCATCGCTGAAATGGGTTTTGGATATACTTGAAGTGGAAATGATAGGAAAATGGTTGAGAGGTCATGGTGAAGGGAGTTGGTGTTGGGTTGAATATGGGAATTCATAGCCTTATCTACCCAAAGTAGAATCAACTGGGCAGAATGGATGTACCATTCTGGCCGTTCTCTGCTCTCATTTACTATGTTACTATGAAAGGAATAGGTTTGCAAAGGGAATGAAAGAGGTGAAAAAACAGAGCTGTGGAAGGAGATAGAGAATGAGAATGGCAGAGATGGAAGGGTTAAAATCTAGTAATAAGTGGATAGAGGCAGAATAGAGAGGATAGATGAAAGGGAAAGATTGTCAGAGATAGAAGAGGAAGAGAAGAAACAGAAAATGTAAAGAAGATTTTCGGAAAAAGTTAGGAGAAACAAGAGGGAAACAGAAAAGAGCGAGACTGGGATCAATGGGATTAGAATGGGTAAATGTGAATCGGTTATTTACTCTTTCAAATAACAGAAGGACTAGGGGGCACGACATGAAGATATCAAGTAGCACATTTAAAACAAATTGGAGAAAATGTGTCTTCACTTACGGTCCAATTTTAAAAGGCTGGTGAACATAAAAAATGGGGGTTACACAAGCAGCTGGGCTTGCACGTGACACGTGCATTTTAGAAGGGGCCGTACAGGGTACTGGTGTGCACAACTTGCTACTGTTCCTTTGGAGGAGCAACAGATAAGATTAAAAAAAAAAAAAAAGGCAGATAGGATAGGGGGTAGGGAAGTTCCCTCCCAGTCCACTCCTTAATTTGAGCGGACTGGGAGGGAACTGAGGAAGGCCGCGATGTGTCACCACGCGAAAATTGTTAAATTCTACCTCCCCTTGAGCGTGCCATCCTGGATTTTATAACATGCGTGAACCGGTGCGTGCATGTTCTAAAATCGCTCGGCAGTGCACTCACATTGACGTGCATGCGTATGTTTTTAAATCTACCCAGTAAGGCACAATTAAGCTCTGAATTCATTGCCAGAGAATGTGGTTAAGGCAGTTAGTGTAGCTGGGTTTAAAAAAGATTTGGATAAGTTCCTGGAGGAGAAGTCCATAAACTGCTATTAATCAAATTAATTTAGGGAATAGCTACTGCTATTACTGGCATTAGTAGCATGGGATTTTATTTATTTATTTTATTTATTTATTATTTTTCTTATACCGAATTTCATGACAAGAATCACATCAACCCGGTTTACAATTAACAATGTGTGTAAAGCAGAGGGTAACATAGTAATCAATATTCCAACTTCAAACACAGTAAACAATAGGATGGAAGTGAGAAAGTTACAATAAAACAGGGAGAATTAACTTGGATCTGGAAAAGGGGGAGATAACTGAGCAGTATAGTCCTTACATTGCAGACAATTGCATAGTTGTATAGTAAGAATGAATCTATATGATACAGTTGTGTAACGTGATAAAAGGGTGCTGAGTATGAGTGTGGTTTCTTTTTTCAAACCAGTTTTTGAATAATAGTTAGTGCTGTTGGGTGGCGGTTTTAATCTAGGCCTGGGAATGCTTTTTTAAAAAGCCAAGTTTTTAGTCTTTTCCTAAATGTTAGTGTGCAGGGTTCTTGTCTCAAGTCAGGTGGGATAGAGTTCCATAGAGGTGGACCTGCTGAGGAGAAGGCTCTGCGACTGAGAGATTTATGTTGGTAGGTTTTGGCATGTGGAACCTGTAGTGATTCTTTGTAGGATTCCCTGATGGGTCTGGTGGATGTGTGTTTTTTAAAGGGGATTTGTAGGTCGAGCTGAGTGTGATGGTGGATGGCCTTGTAGATGATTGTGATGGATTTGTAGATGATTCTGTAGTGAATCGGTAACCAATGAAGGTCTTTGAGGATTGGGGAGATATGGTCGATTTTCCTGGAGTTTGTAAGGATTCTGGCTGCTGTGTTCTGTACCATTTGTAGTGGTTTGGTATATGAAGCTGGGAGGCCTAGTAGTAGTGAGTTGCAATAATCTAGTTTGGAGAAGATTATTGCTTGCAAGACTGTTCTGTAGTCCTGAGCGTGGAAAAGCGGCTTTATTCTTTTCAGAATATGTAATTTGTGGAAGCAATCTTTGGTGGTTTGGTTAATGAATGGTTTGAGGTTCAGACGGTTGTCTAGGATGGGATCTATTTAAATGTTTGGGTACTTGCCAAGTGATTGTAACCTGAATTGGCCACTGTTGGAAACAAGATGCTGGGCTTGATGGACCCTCAAACTGACCCAATATGGCAATTTCTCATGTTCTTATGATTAGAAAAATAAAATATCCAAACAAAAAAATTTTATTTTTAATTTAGTGAAAGGAATATGCCAGCTTTGAGACTATGCATCTCTTCTATCTTTCTATTTTGCACAGTACAAGAGCAAATGTATTTTTGTTTCTAATTCTCTGGTGCACTGCATGCAAAGTTTGGCTTCTTTCCGTTTCCAGTTCAGATTTTGTCTCCATAGTTCTAATCTGCAGACACGTATTCTGTATTTGAGGGTCTACCTGTGTTTTGCATGTGTGACTGAAGTGAGGAATTCTGCTAGTGTAGTTTCTGTATAGGAATTTATAGCAATCCACCTTGTTCTGTTTTCCTAATATCTTGTTGTTTGCTGCTGGGCTGAATTCTGGTCTGTATCTTGTTAGTTACTCTGCCTTGTGAATTGATACTTACTCGATTGTTATTTCATGACTGCTGACTGATTCTTCATGGCTTTTTATTTTTATCTGAGTTCTATTTATATTTTGTTTTATTTATTGTATTATGTCTTGTCACAGTCTATGTGAATGATTATCAAAACGGTTTCATGTTATGTAATACCACAGTGATCTGTTTGTAAACGAGGCCAATAGTTTAAAAATAAATAAAGTAAAATTACAGGGCAACTCTTTTCTCTTACTCTTCTGAATGTCATTAAAATGAAGGAAGACCAAGAACACCTCGTTCTTTGACAAAAGGCAATGTGAATCTCAAGCAGCATGTAGTGGTAGCACAGTCCTTGTATCATCTGAGTCCAAGGTCACCAACAATGGTGCTAGAAAGGTAGACTGGACAATCACTTCCACAGACCACCCCCCCCCAGACACGATGAACGTGAGCAGCCTCTAGTCAGATTTTAAATCAGTACTACATGAATTGTGCTCAAAACACTGATTTTTAGAGAGTTTCTCACAGAGGTAAAAAACCAATGTGAAAGAAAGAATCTATCAATATGCATATATTGTTATTCAAAAAATGAAGGAACTGGAAAAGGAGGTGAATGATATAAAAGACTAGCAGGAAGACTGATGTTTTTTCTAACAACTGCTTTGATATTTTACAAGTAAGGCAGTATATTAAGATAAACTAAATTAAAAATAGGAGCAGGGCAAAAACATCATAACCAAACACATTCCTGAAGATGCATAAGATGAAGACATATATGCTTATACTGAAAAACTGTGGCTGATATTTTAGGTCTTAAGGAGCAGACCCTAATGAAGGAAATTCATTGAGTACTTTAGAAAAAAAAACCCGATAGAGGTTTCATCACCAGTCTGCATTATTTTACTATAAAAGAGAAAATCATTCAGGTGATGAGGAACAGAGAAACCTAATTTTGAAGATCATCATGTAGCTTTGTTCCAAGATCTGTCTATTCAGATCCTCTGTGAACACTATGAATTGTGTGATGTTAACTTTCGCCTTCCCATTTCAACTACTAATCAAAAAAATGTTGTCTGGATGCTCCAGGGGAAGACACACTAGAAATCCTTAATGATCTTAATCTCCAGCTAAATAGTGTGCAGGAAATGGCTAAACCATTCAATTCCCTCAAACATAGCTTATTCAGCTAGAAATAGGATGGAACTAATCCACAACATTTAAGGTGTCAAGATTTGTGATCACTACTACCTGAAGTTGGGAGACAGAACAGATACAGGGCACACATAATAATTAGGGCAATGATCAATAAAGCAGACAACAGGGGATGACTGGGGCCTAATGATTTAATTATGCCCTTTTACTACAGATTTTACATGGATCTAAACATTATATTCACTATTTACTCTGTAAATTGAGATTTCCAGGTTTTCTCTGGGCAATGGTGTTTAGCTTTTTTAAAAATCTGTTTAGATTTCTGGAGATTATTTAAGTTTATTATGATTATATTCTGTTTCCAAATAGAAGCTTCCTGGACCTTTTGACTAGTTTGGTGTAACAAACTGTAAGCAGCAAATTTTTTGGAGTTGAGGAAACTGTTTTTGGTTGTTTAACTTGTTTGTGTGGATTGATTTAGTGAGGAATTTTTTTCCTCCAGTCTTTTCTCCTGTCTATTCTTTCTTAACTTTTACAGATGCAAATCCTTAAAGTTGAAATGCCTTCTTTCAGAGACAAATGGCTGTGCTGTGGGCTTGGACTAAGGTGGAGTTGGTGCAACCTGCAAGATGGAGCCCAGCAGGTCACTACTGTTGGCTGGTGGAGTCGGATGAGGCAGAGGCCCAGCTGGAGATTTGCCTATACCCTCGGGTTGAGCCTTTGGGTGCCAGGGCTGGCAGTTCTTAGATGGGGCTTCTGCTGATGGTCAGAAGATCAGTTGAAGATGTTGGAACGAACAAGCAAAGTCGGAGGCAGGCTCGGGTCAATGGCAGGCAGCGTTCAGGGATATCCCAGAGGCAAGTAAAGATCAGCGGCAGGCATCAATCAAGGGAAGTCCAGAAGGCAAGCAGAGGAAAGAGGCTGGTTGCGATCAAGGGGTGTCCAAGAGATAAGCAGAGGTCAAAGCCGGTAATCTGTCCAAGGGAAAGCAGGATGGATAGGCAAGGCAGGACGGCATGGAGCAGAATAGGAGGGCCGACAAGGAGACGTGGAACACAGAAAAACTGAAGAACTCACCATGACAACTGAAGAGCAAGGACAAAGAAGACTGGAGAAGCAGAAGGCTGAGACAAAGAGCAGGAACTGAAGACTGGAACAAAGTCCAGGAACTGAAGACAGGAACAAAGACCAGGAACACAGGCAGGGAACTCTGAAGTAACACACACTACAAGGACTGTAGGAAACCTGATGCCAAGGCAAGGACTTCAGGGAGAAAGGGCCTTTTATAGGCCAAGATTTGTGATGTCATCTGAGGGCACTGTGGGGGATTTCTGGCCGGGCCCTTTAAATTTGGTCGTATCAGGCATAAGCACACCTAGGGATGGCCATCTGAGGGGCCGGTGGAGTCTTGCCTTGCATCGCGTTGGGCTTGTCTGAATGCAGTGGCTTGTTGTGCATCTGCCCCAAGGATCTTCAGCAGCGGTAGGGACCATCTACAGTGGCTCGGGGCTGGAGGTAAGTGTGGCAGTTAGCTGGAGAGACCAGCAGACAGCCAAATGCAACAGGCTGCAGTCCTGATTCAGACTCTTACCATCACCAACTTAAACATTAGTTCCATATAAAAAATATTTACATGTAAATCTGATCAGGGAGAAAATGTGATGAACATTGTGCCTGAGAATCCTTAGTGATGTGGCATAGTTGATGCAGCCTTGCAGGCAAACCTACGAGGCTTACACCGACAAATGTTGAACACGCCCTGGAACGAGGAATGAGACAGGCTGGAGCTTCACCTATATCAGCTGCCTCCCCTGCAGGTTGAGTCCTTGGGTCCTGGCAGTCGAGCAAGCAAGAGGACAAGAACAAGCTGAGATCAGGGCAGTCAGCAGGCAAGCATGGTCTGGTCCAAGGCTAAGGTCAGGTCCAGGCATCAGGCAAATGTGATCAGGTCAAGTCTGAAGCAAGGGGATGGTACCAGAAGATCAGGCCAAGGAAAAGGCAAGGACAGATGAGGAAGGCTGGACAAGGTGAAGACGAGGTAAGGCTGGATGAGGCGAGGCTGGATAAAGCAAGGCTGGAAACAGGAACATAATTGCAGGGCAATATGTACTGCAGCTAGGCAGGAGACCTGTTGCGAAGGCGTTGATTGCAGGGAGAGCTGATGTTAAATAGCAGACGGTGCTGATGTCATCAGAGAGCACCTGAAGCTGTGTTCCTGCCACAGGACCTACAAAAGGTGGGGGTGGTGCACACGTGTACGCCTTAGGGGTGGCGCACTGAGGCTGAGGAGTTGGAGTCTGCTGGCGGCATCCTGGGTTCAGTACATTTATTTATGCTGATGATGTGCAGATATTGGCACCATTAGGTAAAGCTGTTGATAAAGATTTTCTGCGTATAAATCTCTGGCTCATTTATCTCAATGGTTGAAAAGTAGTAATTTGGTAGTAAATACTAGTAAAACTAAAGTTCTTTGGCTAGAAACGGGGGAGGTCCAAAAGGGTCTGAAACTGAATGATAAGAAAAGAACATAAGAAAATGCCATACTGGGACAGACCAAGGGTCCATCAAGCCCAGGTTAAATAGCAGACGGTGCTGATGTCATCAGAGAGCACCTGAAGCTGTGTTCCTGCCACAGATGATGCTGATCTGATGAAAAAAGAAGTAAAATCTTTGGGTATAATTTGGATTAAGACTTAGAGAAAACATACTGCAAGTGACTCATTTTCAATCTAAAAGTAAAAATGATAGGACAGCTTAGAGCTTTTTTGGACAGTGATTCTTTGAAAACTGTAGTTTACATACTTATATTTTCTCTCCTGGATCACTGTAATGCTTTGTTTGTGGGATTACCAATAAAAACGTTGTACAAACTACAAGTAATTCAAAATACTATGGCACGCATAATAACCAGAAGATCTTCAGCAAGGCCATTACTATTGGGCCTACATTGGCTCCAGCTGAATATGCGGTGCATATTCAAAGTTCTAATGCTTCAGGTCCTTGAATGGCCAATGTGCCCCTCATTTAAAAGTAAAATTAAAGTGGTATGAGGCAATTAGGAATTTGTGCTTGACAAAAAAGTACTCCCTTGAGTTACTAAACATCAAAACTTTTCATAAGAAATGATTACAAAATAGGTCATTGATGATTGGGTTGCACTCCTTGGTACGAATGATTTGAGAATATGCATGTGATCTGTACACTGCAGGACATGCAGGGTAGGGGTGGTTACCGTAATATTGTTTTTATAGCACTGAATTGATCCAATTTATCAATGGGATATAATAAAGTTGTGTTAAGAAGTATATGTTAGAATCAATTTCTTTTAGTACTTTCAGATGTTTTTGTATATTTATATGGATATCGATATCTATAAACCCATTCAATAAATACTGAAGGGATGTGGACTGTTTGAAACTTTTACCCCATGTATTGGCCTTGCCTTCAAATTCAGCTTTCTGGGCAACAATTGTTGATGATATAAAAAGCATCATGGGTAAGGAACTGTCTTTGTGCCTTCTGGGTCTTCCTGTATTGCAGTCATATGCGTTATTGGACATCTTTTAACCACCACCTGATGGCCAGGTTATAAAGAAAAAGTGTATCTTCTATTTAAACCATTCTCTAGGATTTGAATCATGAGGCATTATGAAAACACTAGATTTCAGTAATTCACCCAAACAGAATAATGTCATGGGATTCGATGTCCTTTCATTGCATATATGGAAAGAGAGAGATCTATTTTTGTATCTGCCACCAAGTTTTAAATTTATTATTTTAGATCAAATGATCATATATTTGCCTTTTGATGTTTTGACTCTCTCACCCTTTTGTCTTTACACACAGGGGTTTCTCTCACTGGGGTCAATTTACTAAGCTTAGCTTAAACAGTGTCTTTCTGCTCTTTAACACAAAAAAATTCCTGCAGGATTTACTAAACCTTGATGCCTGAGTACTGACTTTTAGTAAGTCCAGTGGGAATTTTCCTTTTGTTGTCATGGCCAGGAAAATCAAACGATCCTGGTCATGGCTATGCGCAATGTAGCCTGGGTTGCAAGATTTAAAGGGGTATATATTTATTTTATTTATTTAAAATTGTTTTTATACCACCTTTACAATTGTGGGCTGGTCAAAGCGGTTTTCAAATAAAACATATATAAAAGCATAAAAACAAAGTAAAAACAATATAATATATTATAATATATAATAAAACATAAGTAACAAAAATAAACAGAAGAGAGCATATGTCAGGTGGTGGCTAGGTAGAAAGATCTTATTGTGAAAGGTGAAAACTGAAGGCTTTGGAGAACAGATAGACTTTTAAACTTTTCTTGAAGGCTTTACAAATTGTGATCTGGCATAGTGAATCGGATATAGAGTTCCAAAGTAAGGGACCGGCAACAGAGAAGGCATGTTTCCTGGTTATGTCAAGTCTGGCTAGGCAGATAGAGGGAATTTCGAGAAGAGATTTGCTTTGAGATCGCAGATGTCTATTAGGTTGGTATATATGGAGGGTAGAGCACAGCCAGGCAGAAGAGGGATTGTGTATGAGAGAATGGATAATGGATAGAATTTTATATTGAATTCTGAAATTGACTGGGAGCCAATGTAAGGAATATAGTATAGGGGTTAAATGGTTTCCTGGAGGTACCTGTTACTACAGAAGATATATGGGTAGTCATGGATAGGTCAGAGTCAAGGGATATTCCAAGGTTTCGGGCTTTTGTTAATATTAGAATAGAGAGGCCATTGAAGATTAAGTGTGTGTGGGGGGGGGGGAGGGGGGGTTGCTGCAAATCGGCTGAGGAATTGTGGACAGGTGTCAAATTTCTGTTTTTGAAATATTGAGTTTAAGACGGTTCTGAAGAAATGAGCAAATGAACCTTCTCCTAGCTCTGTAGACTGCTCCCCCCCCCCCCCATGACTAAATTAAAGAAAATTAATTTTGGTTTGTGGCTGCCCTGTCCCCACCACCATAATACCTCCCAGTAGCCCCAATATACTCTAACTTTAGCACCACAATACCACCCACATTTCTTCAACTTAACTTAAGCCCCTCTCCAGTACCCCCATCCCATCTCCCTGTACAAACGATGCTGCTCCACTGGTGACAAAATTAAAAATGTCACCGGCTGATCTGAAGTATACCTTTGACCTGCACATGAGAAGCAAAGGCAAACCATGGGTCAGCCAACACCATTTTGAATTTGGCATCAGCTCCTGCTCCTGAAGACCTAGGGACTTCACTTTAGGTAAGGAGGGAAAGAGGGTGCAGGTACCTAGGGGAGAGGTCATTTTGAAGAAACCTGGGTGGAAGCAGGACTAAGGAGATGGCAGGGTTTATTTTTCAGTCTGTTGTGGGGGGGAGGGTCTGCTGGAGCGTGGGTCTGTTGGAGGGCAGAGCAGCCACAGAGCAGGTTATTTTAATAAATTTGGTCGGGGTGTTTTCTGGCTACATGCCCTTTTAAATCTGACACCTGGGCATGGCCTCAGAGCATCAGCAGGTGTGTTAGCCTGCCAATACTCTTGTTGGAAAACCAGCTCACCTTTTGTGGTATAGTTAAGTTTCACAAATCATGCTACTCCATCTGCATAATAAGCTGCTTTGCATGCGATGCAGCTCATTCATTAACTCACATTATCCTGATTTTATTTGCATTAAGGCAAACAACATGCAAAATTGCTGGGTAAATTTATTATTTGCCTTAGTGTAACTTAGTAAATAGGCCACCCTCTTTGCTACTTCAGAGTTCCTTCAGAGCTTGCTTCTTAGATCTGTGTCTCACTAAGGTTCTCTCTAACCTTTCTGTCTTTTGATGTCTTATACCTTCTTCACTTTTCTCTGTTTCTTATGTCTTTGATTGATAATAGGTACTATGTTACCCTTATTAAAATTACTTGTCTGACAATATGCACATGTGCAATTTCTGCAATGGTATTTTATGATATTATACTTAAAATCTTCTGTACATCTCTGGACATTTGTAATAACTTTTGTTGCAACATCTCTGACTTTACACCTGACATTATAATAAAACTTATGTTACAAAAAAATTCATTTTGATGTTATTTCTTGCAAATTTATTCCAATGTTCTTGAATTATATTGTAGACCAAAGCTGTCAAGGTAAAGTACACACTGCATTTAGTCATGCAGTAGGCGGTGAATTGTTTTTATGTCACTTAATATAATCTGGTTGAGTAGATTAGTATTACTTAGTGGCATTTTGCAATCATGATGCTGGCTGTGAATGCTTGGTGGAAATGCCAATTTCTTTCCCCCTGCTTAAATAAAGCACAGCCTGAATAAATAATAATTGTGATGCAGCTTTTCTATTTACATGAAACTAATGAATGTTGGATATGTTTTAGGTTGGTGAAGGAGAATTATGATAAGAAATAAACTGAGTTTTCTGATACAGTAGCTGCATGAGGCAATATATAGAAATATTTAAGAAAGACTAGAATCTTGCATCATGCTTCACTAAAAAGCAGAGCCTGAGGTACTCTGCAACTATCCTGGTTTCAGAACAAGATACTGAAACTCTAAACTGGATTAGCAAAGCATTTAAAATAAACTAACATGAACATATAAATGACCTGACCCTTCTTTGACTTTATAGGAGTCCATTTTCAGCTGCTGTGTGGCTCAATAGTTATCCGGCTATCTTTAGGGCATGTCTGTGGCCTAACCAGAGTTAGCCAGATAACTGGCTAACTCCACTCCTCCCTGAAATGCCTCTCACCTAAGCTGGCTAAATTGCCAATTTTGCCATTTAGATGGATAATTTTTAAGTTATCTGTTTAAATGACTTTTGAATATCGATCTCTATAATACCAAGATAACAATGTTATGCTTTATCACAGTAGTGCAATGGCATTAATCAGCTAGAGGTGTGCCCTGAAGCCGGGAGAAGACGATATGCATGCAAGGTGAATTTGACAAGTTCCAGCTGCAGCAGAGACAGACATCTGCTTACGACAGGCACCTTTCCCATTAGGCTGAGCCCTCAGGTGCTGGCAGCCAGCAGGATTTAGATAGGAAGAACTGGACCAGGTCTAGGTGGGAACACAGTAGAAGCCCACATGAATACTGGAAACTAGGAAGATGATAAAGCATGGAATAAACTGGAATCAAGCATAGTGAGATGAACTCTAGAAGCAAGATTACAACAATGAGATAAACAGAAGACTAGCAGCCTGGAAATGAACATATTTCCAGAGAGGGACAAGGATGGCTGCCAGCTTGAAGTGTGAGCCAAAGAGCTGGAAGAGAGACTAGATAGATCCAGGAGCCCATAGAGAGTCTCCTTCTGTCGGGAGGTAAGAACTGCCGAGTAGGGCCTGATAATTGGGTATCGGAAGTCTGCACCCAATTGAACAATTTTCACATTTTGTGTCAGTGCATCAGATTTTCTGGTATTTAAATGGAGCTTTTCCCCCTACTCAGCAACATACCATACTCCACACCTTTCAGGGCCAAACATATTTTAATGAGGGACAAAGGATGTATGTATCCAAAAAACAAAACTGAAATCGAACAGCTGGTTAAGTCTCCACTCCCTTGGATAATTCTCCATCCCCCTGAGTCAATACTTGGTGGAAACACCTTTAGCAGCATTATAGTTGTGAGTCTGTTGGGATAAGTCTCCACCAACTTTGCACACCTAAGCCTGCCAGTAGACCCTTCTTTACAAAACTGTTCAAGCTCTGACAAGTTCCTTGGGGAGCACTGATGGACAGCAAAATTCAAGACATGCCACAGATTTTAGATTGGTTTGAGGTCAGGGCTCCAACTTGGCCATTCCAGGACATTTACATTTTTGTTCAAAGCCACTTCAGTTTAGCTTTGGCTATGTGTTTCGAGCTGGTGTCATGCTGAAAGGTGAACTTTTGTCCCAGTTTTAGCAGGTTTTCTCCATCCATTGTCTCTTCTACCCGAACAAGTGCTCCAGGCCCTATAATGAGAAACATCCCCAAATGTGATACTATCACCACCATGATTCACTGCAGGGACGTTGTTCTCTGGGTAATGCGCTGTGTTGGGTTTGTGCTAAATGCAACCCTTTGCATTCAGCCCAAAAAGTTCTAATTTAGTTTTGTGTGATCACAACATTTTTTGCCACATGGCTACAGTTTCCTGAGAGTTTCTTTGTATATTTCAAATGGGATTTAAGGTGGGCTTTTGTTACGTTATGTTACATTTATATAGTGCCTTCCTTGAACAAAGTTCAACCCAAAGTGGTTTACAACAAAATATTAAATATATAACAACAAAACATCAATACTACTGAGAAATGGCTTCCTTTTTGTAACCCTGCCATATAGGCCAGATCTGTGGAGTGCTTGACAGGACTGTAGCCAGAATTGAATTTTTGGGGTGCCTAAGGATAACATGGGTGGGTACTGTGGCCACCCCTGACCCACCCCTATCCATTACCCCATCCTATGTGAATCTTCACAACAGTAGCTACAAAACTCTTTTACTATCTGGCAACACTCTATTTCCTGTCTTTTCACCTTCTCTCAGTCCTGTCTCTGCTGTTTCTCATTCTCCCTATAGTTAATGCAGCTACTTTGCATAAGGGTTAATCTCAGGTTGTAAGTAGGGTTCCAGACTTCCATCCAGCCCAGGCATTCCTGAACTTTTAAGGGATTGAAAGAAGGAATAATTTCCTGCCAAAAATAAATACTGATGGCCTCAAACGTTTACATGTCTAGCCCAAGGGCAGTGGTGTTTTTCCAGTTATGTTATCCTTCTTAAAGGTGGCAGGGATCATGGACTGGCAGTGATTCCATTGCCTCCAGGCAGCGGCATCAGGGGTGTTTCTCTGCCGCAGGCAAGTGGCAGCAATAGCCAGGCGGTGTTCCCAGTCACAAGAAAGACAGAGGTGAAGTCAGCCATGTGGCTCACCAGCAGCAGCGGTGGCCGGAGGTGAGTGAGGTCACTCGCAGGGCTCTCCCGCAAGCAGTATCACAACAGCCAGCATTCTTTGGACAGCTCCTTGGTGCTCATGGTTGGGTCTTCGCTTTGAAATGTACTAACCGGCAGAGAGAATCAATTGGAACTGCTAAATTCATCCTGTTGCAATGTGGATCAGTACAATTTAACAGAGGTAGTAGAACTTCATCAGATGTGTGCTTTTGAAGGTGAATGATTAAACCATAGCTTTAATTATTTAGGATTGCTGCATAGGTATGGAGGGGTTGGGGGAGGGGGCACTGGTTTTGTGTGTGTGTGTGTGTGTGTGTGTGTGTGTGTGTGTGTGTGTATGGATATGTATCCAATCAAGCCATTCTATGTTTTTATTTCTATTTCAATTTCTAAAAAATTCTGGAATATATTTTTCACTTGTCATTTGTGGAGTAGGATATGTAGACACATGGAACAAACACTGTGTTAATGCATTTTACTTCCAAACTATAAGGCAACAAGAGGTGATCATTTTGGAAGGGGGCGTAGACATTCTATTTTACCACTGTATATTGCTTTTATCTTTTCCTCTCTGGCTCGCACTGGTTTGCATATGATTATTGCTCATATCAAAGCTGGTTTCCATGTGTCTCCATTTTATTCCCTTGCTTAGGGTTTTCTTCAGTTTCTGTAGATCAGAGGAGCATATGCTTTTAGAGAAGATTCCCTACCCGTGAACTCAACATGAATCAAAAAAAGCAGATTTAACAGATTTATCTCATTTCCAATCAATTGGAAAGGTTTATTATAATAATGTAGGTTTGATCTGAAAATAATTTTCTGAAGGTTGAGTCATGTTCACAATTTAATTTTCATTCCCATACATTTTATTCTATATTACTGTATTGCTGAAGCACTGTACATAAAGAGCCAGCTTTCAAAACAGCCTACAGTACACTATTTGTGTGCATAAGTGGGCCATTGAGATTTATGCAACTATTAGAACATAAGAACATAAGAAATTGCCATGCTGGGTCAGACCAAGGGTCCATCAAGCCCAGCATCCTGTTTCCAACAGAGGCCAAAAACCAGGCCACAAGAACCTGGCAATTACCCAAACACTAAGAAGAACCCATGCTACTGATGCAATTAATAGCAGGGGCTATTCCTTAAGTATAATTGATTAATAGCCATTAATGGACTTCTCCTCCAAGAAACTGCATAGCAGGAGCCACATAGATTATAAAATACCACATATTTCTACCCCAAAAGTACCTACATGTTTCAGTATGTAATTATATTTGTAATCCTGGAACATGCATACTTTCTCTACCCATTTTATAAAATTACACTCAAATACTTTATGTGCATAATAATTATAGCAATAGGTGCAAAATAACCCAGAATTAAATGCAGAGGCAGGTATTTTATAAAAAGCGTGTGTTGCAGTCTGGGAAGCTGCAGTCCGGAAGTGAACCCTTGGGCCGATCTACCCCAATGATAGGGTAGGTCGGGAGGTGGAGCCACAGGCTGAGGTATTCACCCGGGAACCAGGAACCCCCCAGGAGGAGCCCGTAGAGTCCTGGAACCTTGGGACTTAGGAGGACAGTCTGAGTCTCTATAGGTGGAGAAGGCCTGGGCAGAGAGTATGATAAGATAGTCCAATGGGAACACTATAGTCCAAGACTGGCTGGGTCGGACGTGTACCGGAGCAGGCTGTGAGCAGGAACAAAGTCAGTAGCAAGCCGTGAACTGGAGCAAGCTGTAAGCAGGAACGGAGTCTGTAGCGTGCTGTGAACTGGAGCAGGCTGTGAGCAGGAACGGAGTCTGTAGCGTGCTGTGAACTGGAGCAGGCTGTGAGCAGGAACGGAGTCTGTAGCGTGCTGTGAACTGGAACAGACTGTGAGCAGAAACGGAGTCTGTAGCGTGCTGTGAACTGGAACAGACTGTGAACAGGAACGGAGTCTGTAGCGTGCTGTGAACTGGAACAGACTGTGAACAGGAACGGAGTCTGTAGCGTGCTGAGAACTGGAACAGGCGGTGAGCAGGAACGTGGACGGATCCAGGTCAAAGGCTGGCGGCAGGCAGAAGTGGGGTCAGGCACAGGCTGAAGTCGGAGGCTGGCGGCGAGCAGAAGCGGAGTCAGGGACAGGCTGAAGTCAAAGGCAGGCAGCAGGCAGAAGCGGAATCAGGAACAAGCAGAAGTCAAGTCAGGAACGTGGAACAATCGTAGCGCAACTCAGAACTACTAACCAGTAGTGAACCTCGTTGCAAGGCAATGAGACGGTATCCGAATGCCGGTTAAATCAGGCTTGGGGCGTGGCGTCATTAGTCCAGGCGGGGCCAGACTTCCGGCGGCTGTGCGCCCATAGTGCGCGTCCTCACGCGCGCGCGTGGCGGCAGGAAGATGGGCCGGCAATGGCGGACACCCCAAGAGACCGGCAGAGCCGCAAGAGCGGCGTTTCCACCACTGGAGGTAAGCGCAGGGCAAAGCGGATAGAGGGGAAGCAGTGGAAACCGCAACAGCGTGCACATATTCTGCTTCTGAAAATACTTGTGCACATGCTTGGCATCACCAGTACAGCCACCAATACACCCACACCGCACACCCAAAAACAACAGACAAAAGACAAGACCGAGTTCAATTGTGCAAATCAATTCACAGGTGTAAAAGTGTAAGGACAAGTTTGCTAATGTATATGCATATACCACTTACAAAATAGCAACTTCTATGAGAACTTGCCAACTCTCCCCAGATGCCCAAACTACCCCTTTTTTCTCTTTACAATTTTATTTTGTGTAAATTTGATTGGCCGCCTTTCACTACTCACCTCAGAGTGGTAAGCAATGAAGCTTAAAATCAAGCTTAACTCATATCCTTCTGTTTCTGACTGCTAAGCGCGTGTACTTTAAGCTTTTGCAAAATAGCACTGCTTACATGTTTTCCACGCTTATGGGCATAAATCCAATTTTACATGTGTAAACCTTTTGAAAATTTACCCTAAATAGTTTAGGTGTACAGCAAAAGCGAGAGGATGATTTCATTCACTACCCAATTTGCTAGTGTCCCTGAACAACTTTAAAAAATCTTTGTGTAAAGGGAAAATTCTCAAGTCTGACTACAAAGACCCAGAAATGGTTTCAAAATCCTGTCAGAATTAAACATAATGATAAAAACATATACCCCAGTCTGATGACATTTGGGTTTGTCTTGATCATATGAAAACCAACACAAACTGTGATTTTTATCAACTGTGAGATCCACATTGAATTAGCTGGTGAGTGGAAAAGATATCCAGGTAAAGTTACCTGGATATCTTTAATTGGATATTCAGTGGAACTCAGCTGGATAAGTGTCCCACTGACTTAGGACAGGAATTTGTCCAACCAGACTGAACCAGCTAACTCTGTTCGGGTAGCACTGATTATCAGCTCTGCACGGACAAAATGAACCCGTGCCCTGGGAAAGTCCCCGGCACTGCCTCTTTTTATCCTCATAAATTTTGCATGGATAAGAAGTTGCCCACCACAAAATTTAGCTGGGGAGCGGGGGAATATTCAAATCAGATCCAAAGGTTAGCCAGACAAACCCTTTGAATATCAGCTTTTCTGAGGCAGTTTGCTCCATTATGATAGCGCAAAAGTTCAGTTTTAAGACCTACAGAATAATTTACTGCTCCGCCCATCAGAGGTGATCTACCCAGACGTTATCCTAATTATTATGAACAATGGTCATATAAGTTCAGATCATTTTGACTGATGGTACATGCCAATTTCTGTGATGCATTCTTTAAGCTCAATGTCCTAAAAAAACTAAAACCCTTACTTCATTCCCATGATTTCTGCACAGTCATTCAGGCTACCCTCGCCTCTAAAATGGACTACTGCAACTCTCTTCTCCTGGGGTCTCCCCTACTCCACCATAAAACCGCTTCAAATGCTCCAGAATGCGGTAGCGAGGATCATTACAAATGCATGTAAATCTGACCATATCACCCCCATCCTTAAAGACCTCCTTGGCTCCCGATCCCCTCAAGCATCCTCTACAAAACACTTACTACATTCATAAATCTATCTATAGACACAACTCCAACTGGCTTGATGATCTGTTCCGTCTCATACATTCTAACCGTCCCACCAGAGCAACCTATAAAGGAACCCTCCATGTTCCATCCCTCAAGAAGGCACACCTCACCTCCACAAGGGATCGAGCCCTCTCCATCGCTGGCCCTACCCGCTGGAACTCACTACCCACATACCTCCGACTGGAGCCTTGCACCAACAAATTAAAAAATAAATTAAAGACCTGGCTCTTCAAGTAGGTTTACCCTGATTAGATTCTCTGCACCTTTGACCTCGTGCTGCATCAGTACCTGACCTGAACCTTGTACATAGTTATTTTTACACGGTTTACCTGTTACCTTATACAGTTTTGCTGCTCTTGTTTGCCAGCTTTCGGCTACTTCTCTCCCTCTCTCTTTAATCCCATCCCCAGTACCTGTTTGATGTATTTTCCACCTAAATAAATAAATAAATAGATAGATGCATTACGTTAAAGAATGAAATCCCGTTTGTTGCAGGGGATCTTGTCAGCAATTTTGATAATAAAAGTCCTGGTGTGCTTTAACAGCAGACACTGGCCACACACGGATCTATTAAAATGATACATGGCCTATGTCAGAGAATTCCAATTCAAGTCGAATTGCCATTTCAAGGGCAAGTTCTACCAGACAACAGAAAAGAAATGCAACATTTTTATAGCACAAGTAATTACTGTACTCTTCCCTCATTGAAATTGACCCTTAAACTGTAAATAAAGATACATTTGCCAGAAAGAAGTAACAATTATGGATAATATAAAGGTCCAAACTTTCTTTGACTTTCTAAAAAAAATATTTGGTATGGCTCTAAATAACTGTAAACCTTTAATCTAGAGCAGGGCCAAGGACGCTTTTTGAGTCACCACCCACCTTCCATCCTTGCAATTGGTTGGGGCCCCCCCACGAGCCAGATTAAATCCTTATATGTGTATGTGCATATATTTTATTTATCTCTCTGTGTCCATGTTTATGCATGTGTTTGCTTGCTCTTTTCAGTGTGTGTGTGCGTGCTTGCTTATTTCAGCAACTTGAAGAGAAATAAAACAGGGGCTTTGAGCCACTGATTAACAGTATGACTCCCTGGTGACTTGGCAATTGGTTCAAGAGCTGATTGGTTGGCACACGCATACACACACACACACACACACACACACATATTAAGAGTATCCTGGTTCCTTGGCTTGGTATCAAACTCTTTTGCAAACCAATCAGTTCTTGAACCAGCTGCCAAGCCACCAGGGAGTCATATTGCTAATCAGTGGCTCCAAGTCCCCATTTTATTTCTTTTCAATTTGCTGAAAGAAGCAAACACATAGACACACACATGCTAGGGTGGCCAACTGACTGGTTTTGAACTGGACAGCCTGGTCTTAGAGCTTGCTGTGCATCTCAAGAACCAATCAGCTGGCTTAATAAATAGGGCCTATTGATGCAGCCACAGAGTTGGAAATAAAGAAGCACACTTTGCCTGACCGCATGCTTCTCATGCCGACTCTGCTGCTGCTGCTGCTGCTGCTGCTATTGCTGTTCAGTACGCCGGCCAATGGCATACCAGGGAGCCGGGGGGGGGGGGGCGCAGGGCCACAGGGGGGCGCTGATGGCCAACATGGAGGCCCATGTGGCCGCTGGTAGACTTCATCCCACTGACGGCTGAGCAGGGAACTACTGTTGTGCTTTGTGCCAGACGCACACAGCAAGAAGATCAGCGGGGCCATGGTGGAGTTCATCTAACCACGGCCCAAAGAAAAAAGTAAAGTTGCCAGAGCTGCGCAGACAGGAAGAAGAGGAACATCAGTTGCATACAGAAGAGGAGCAGTGTTTATGGACCGCCGCGGATCCCACATCGCAGCAGCCTGAGAAGAGGAGGCCCAGTAACAGGCCACCGTGGATCAATCGTTGCGGTGGCCCAAAAAAATCAGGGCTGCGCAGAGCCCATCTCACAGCAACCTGTTATGATATCGAGGTGTTTGGTGGATTCTCAGGGGCAAAGGTGATGTTATCTCCTACAGGGAGGAGCCCCGTAGGAAGACTGATGCACCGGGCTAGACTCAGATGCACAAACACAGAGATAGTTTCTTTTATTGTACAGCTAGTATGGGCCACCAGAGGTGGCAGTAGAGAGTAGATTAGGTAGCAACAGTCTGTGATCCTTGGCATAGGAGACCCATCCCACAATGGTGGTGTAAGGCCTCGATGCAGATGTCTGGTACGGCACTGTAGGAGAGACAGACTGGCAGATGTTATAATACACTCCCTTGTAGCTGAGTAGATAGAGAGAGGATAAGTATTAACAGTCTGTAATCCTCGGCAGAGGAGACCCGTTCCACAATGGTGGTGTAGGGCCCAATGCAGATAGGCAGCGAGGAGCTGTAGATGGACAGATTGGGAGAAGTTGTACTCACTCTCTATAGCTGATAGGTAGTGTGCCAGCAGGTTGAAGAATTGGTAGCAGGCACCAGGATAGACACACAGGCCCTCGAGGAGCGAGTACCTCTATTTAGGATAGGCACCTGGAAATAAGCAAAGGGCCCCCGAGGAGCGGGTACCCAGGTTAGTAGAACCCTGGAGGGTGAAGGTAGTTTCCAGCAGCGTAGACGCGGCAGAGCAACTTCAGACCGGAGCAAATCCAATCTGTTGCTAACTCGGTGAGAGTCAGCAAATGGGCAACCTTTTGAATGCGGAAGCAATGATGTCACTCGAGGGGGATGCCCCCGAGGATCGCGCCAACACTGCTACAAGACGTGAGGCGTGCGCACGCACCCTAGGAGGCCTCAGGTCAACGAGGCGGGATGCCGCGCCAGAACCGCTCCGGGGAAGCCGGACGCCATTCTCCCGAGGTTGGAGGAGAAGGCTGAAATAGAGGTGAGGCATGTCGGGCGAAGCCGTCTGAGACAGACGGATCCAACACCTGTGAAGAGGAGGCCCAGAAGCGAGAGGCAGGCTGAGGGCCTGTAGAGTGTGTGTGTGTATAAGAGTGAGTTGAGAGATTGTGTGTGGGAGTGAGAGCCTGAATGTTTGGAGAGACAGCATGTGAGAGCCTGTGAGTGTGAGAGAGACAGCATGTGACAGTGAGAGCCCATGCTTGAGCAAGACAGCATGTGCAAGAGAGACAGTGTGTATGTATGCATGTATGTATGAGACAGAGTATGTGAAAGTGAGAGCTGTGTACACGTGAGACAGCATGTGAAAATAAGAACATGACTGTGTTTAAAGGAAGAAGATGGAGAGAAAAGAAATAGAAAAAAAGACACTGTAAAAGGAATTGGCAAAAAAAACAAGAAAGGGAAGGTGGAAAAAAAAGCATGTGTCCAACCGATTAGAAAACTAAGATCAGCCAGCAAAGGTAAAAAAAAAAAAATAATAATTTTTAGTGATTGGCATATGTTATCTATGGGAATGTACAAGAGTAGCACCTTCTCTATGCTGATCTCACAATGTATGAGATCAGCATGGAGGAACTGGAAGCCCGCAAATGTTTAATACGATGGGGCCTGCACAGAGGAGACAGGAGAACGGGCTTCAGTGCCAGTACCAGCAATTGGCACCTCCCCAATAGCTATGCAGCAGCAGTGACAGCGGTAGCAGAGAAATGGGAGAGGCTACGAGGTTGTTGGCAAAAGAAAGAGGGGGCCTGCCTTTAGTGCGTGCATGTGTATGAATGGGAGTCTCCCTGGGGGTGTGTGTGTGTGTGTGTGTGTGTGTGTGTGTGTGTGTGTGTGCTTGCATGAGAATGAATGGGCGTTTTCCTGGGGTCTATCTGTGTGAGAATAGGTGCCTACCTGTGTGCATGTGTATGTGTGTGTGAGAATGAATTGGTGCCTGCCTGGGGGGTGGGGAGGGAGCAGTGTGAAAATGAATGGGAGACTGCCTGGGGGGGTCAGTGTGTGTGTGTCTGAGAATGACTGGGAGCTTGCCTGGGTGTGTGTGTTTGTGTGTATGTGAGGGAGCGAGCGAGCATGCGTGTGTGTGTATGTATGAGAGAATCCAGAGTAGTAACAGCTTGTGTATGTGGGTGGGAGAGAGAGGGTCTTAGAGCCTGAGAGTGTATCTGTGTCTGTGAGAGGGTGGGTATAAGAGCATGTATGTGTGTATGTGATAGCGTATGTGTGAGAGAGAGAGATGATAAAGTTTGTGCACTCCACTAACCTCCTAATCCTCGATAATATCGGTGACTGGAAATCAAGAGTTCCCAGGCATGGACAGCAGGGGCTTTTTAAAAAATCCTTATTATTTTTAATTATTTGGTGTTATTTGATGTGTGCTGTTTTGAAATATTTTATTGGGGTTTAGGAAATTTAAAAAAAATGTATATGATTTTAATCAATAGAAATTATTCTATTTATCAGTAGTTTTAAAATATTCATTTATTAGAATAGTTTTACTATTATTATTATTGATGCTTTATGTTTCTTGATTTTATTTGTTTTATGAGGAATGGTGGTTCTGTTTTTACATTGTTATACACAGAATCTGGCTTCTTGGGGTTTCCATTTCAGTTTTTGTCTAATTTGTGATCCTTTATTCTGTATTTGGTGAGAGTCAGTCTCTGCTCTGTGCGTGTTAAAATGATGAAAGATTCTGCTACTGTGTGGTAGGGCTGTGCATTCGTTTTCAACAAATGTGCAATCCGCAACGCATAAGTCCCTATTCGTTGTATTCGTGGGGGTTCGCGAAACGCATCACGATCCCCCACGAATAAAACATATCATATTAGTTTACTTCTTTTGGTTTGCAGTGATTTCTTAGCAGCCGTTTGAAATAGGAGAAGGCCATGGACACAGACAGGCACTCTTCACCCAGACAGGCAAGCAGAAACTCCATACCTATACAAAGACACTGAAAGATACAGATACCCTACACTCAGACAGACACACCCATACCCAGATAAACAGACAAATCACACTCAAGACACAGAGAGAGGCACAGACATACCACACCCAGATAGACAAACACCCCACATCCAGACACAGGTAGATAGATCACACTGCACACACAGATACAGACCACACAGCACATCATGCAGACACACAAACCAAACACACACACAAAAAATCCACACCCAGACAGACTCAGACCCAGAGAAAGGCGCATCACACCCAGACAGGTTACATACCACAGACAAATAGTAAGGTAGGGCTTCCCAAATGTGGGTGAGGACTCGAAATTGATCACAGAACTTTCAGCTGGGGTCAAAAGTGCTTTAAATGGCAGCATGCTTCAGGCATCCTCATCAGCAGTATTAGTCGTTGAAGTCAACCTGGAGTGTATGACCCAGCAAGTAATCACAGGCCCTGCAACGGCCCCATCCTCACATGAGTTTCTATGTTAATAGGAAACCCTGCATGAGGAGGGAACAGAGCCACTACAGGGGTTGTCACCTTGTGCTGACTTTCACTACTAATATTGCTACTACTTGCAGATCACTTTCAGCTTGGGACCAGCCATGAGTGGAGGGAGGGCTGAGTGTGCACAGGCCAGTGAAGATTGCCACTGAGGCTCCTCTCTCCTCACCCACCACTTGAAAAATGTTTCTGCTATCAGTCTGCTCTCCCTTTCTACCAGTTGTCATCCACCGTTGGCCTGAGACCCAAAGAAATATTTTGCCACTAACTCTGGCCAAGGGGCTGTTTGGAGGAGAGGGATCGGATACAGAAAAGGATCCAAGAGTTGGAAAATCTGAAGAGCTATTGGTTGCGGAGAGTGAGAGAGGGATGTAACAGTGTAACGTCCCTTTCCTCAAGCGCTTCTGGTAGAGCTTACTGCAGCATGCTGCATCCTAGGGCCTGGTTGAAACCACTGCAGCCAGCATTTTCTGTGGGTGCTAACTGATGATATCAACCCAGCTCTGGCATATAATGAAGCTCGGTTCCACAAGCCAGTAACTGAGCAACAGGTGCTCTGCTGTGCCTTGCCTGTGTTGCTATGTTCCTGGTCCAGCCTTGCTCCAATCCTTGTCATGCTTGTCTGTTCTTGCCCTTATCTTGCTTGTCTTTTCTCCTCCAGCCCTACCCCTGCCTCTCAGACTGTCTTCTGATTACCTGACCCCAGCCTGGATTCTGACTTTGCCTGATCTTTGCCTGCCCTGACATCAACATGCCTGCTCTCTCCCTGCCCTTGGCCTGGTTACTGACAATGCCTGACTGTGCTCTATGGGACCCTTGCCTAAATCCTGCTGGCTTCAGAACCCAAGGGCTCAATCCGCAGAGGAAAAAGGCTGGTACAGGTGAAGCCTAGACCTTACCCCTGTGTGAGCGTGATTGCCTACTGTTGGCAGGGGCCTAAGCTGGTTCACCAGCTAGCCAGTGCCAATCTCACCACAGTCCAAAGGACTCATACTCTGTGACACAGAGGAGCTGGGAGATGAGAGGACATCAACTGAGGGCACATCAGAGAAAGGTTGGAGGTGGAGGATGATAGTGAGGAGATAATGAATGAGAGTGAAGCAGGATTGGGAAATGGGATGAGAAGGAAGGGATGACAAAGGTTCAGTTAGGGGTTATAAGAAGGGCTTCAGAGTGAAAGAGGATCAGCTGGGGGATGCAAAGAGGGCTGGAGGAAGGGAGACAAACTGGGGAATGTTAGAGGAGATCATCTGGCGTTGTGGAGGTTGAGAAAGGAGATCAGTTGGAGTGATGGGTGAGAGTGCAATGATTGTTGGAAGGAGATTTCACCTCTACTAATTTGTTTTGGTTGTTCTCTGGGGTCATGTATATTTTTCAAGTGCTATAGTTTGTTCACCTTGGCTAAACGTTTGGGAAGCAGGGTAGAATATTTTTCAAAAAGCTTTAATGCCAGCCAAAATGTTTAAGAGCTGGGAAAATCTCTGTCTCACCTTGTCCAACATGTTTATTATTTTGCTTTTTACTATTTTCATGAATTATTTCTATTTTTCTCTTTATTTTTGTATTTTTTCTTAGTCTTTTTAATTTTTGTCATGGTTTGCTTATTTTATTTTTTATCTTTTTAGCCTTGATTCTCCCTCCTCTCTCTGGCCTCTTTTCCCATTCCCCTACGTCATTTTTCTCCTGAGCAGACAGCAGCTATGAAAGCAAGCACACACACAGTCACTCTCCACACCCAGTGAGAGAGGCAGAAATCCCATAACTAGACAGAAAGGCAGACACCTTACACTCATGGACAGACAAACCACACTCAGACACAGAGAGGCACAGACATACCAAACTCAAACAAAAACGGGGAGACGCACCACACCTAGAGGCAAAGGTAGGTAATCACACTGCACAGACAGACACAGACCACGGCACACAATACAGGCATAGCGACTAAACACAAACAGTCTCAGACTGAGAGACACACTACACCCAAACAGACTCAGACCCACAGAAAGACACACCAAACTGACAGGCCACATCCAACAGACAAATAGTAAAGGTTGGAATATTAAAAAAAATAAAATTAGCTGCTAGCCAAAATGTGTGTGTGTGTGTGTGTGTGTGTGTGTGTATGTATAAATAAATATTTGTGAAAGCTGGGACTGAGTTATTTTATTTTTGCTTTATACTGTTTTCATTAATTGTTTCAATTTTTCTCTATATTTTTGTATTTTTTCAGGTTTCTGATCTTTTTTTTTTATTATTATTTTCTTTGTGCTCTCTCTCTCTCTCTTTGGCCTTTCTTCCCATTCCCCTAACCTGCATCATCATTTCCCCCAGGCAGGCAGCAGCTGTGATCCCTTTCCCTGGGTAGGGATCTGGCAGCAACAGGAACTCCTCCGTGTCAGGGACTTGTGTGGCCCGCCACAAGGGAAACCAGGCTCACCACAGTGGAAGTGACTCTTATCCTGGGCCGCTGAAAGAGACACACGGCTAAGGTGTGGCACGCTTATGGTAAACGTCACCAGGCCCCTTGCTTCCTGAGCTTGTAAAGCCTCTGCAGTGCCGAGACTGGCTAACACAGCTGTTATTTTTCTTCCACTATCAGCCAGCTGCTGTGCCCTGCTTCAGGATCATTCACACCTCCTCCCCCAATTTGCTCACCCTTGCTCTAGAGATACAATTTTTACATAATGGAAAGAGGCGGGACAGACTCTGGAGAGGGTGATGAGATTCAAAAAAATGGCAGATGAGAGAAACATATGCAGTGTCATTTAGACCAACAATTTCCAAAAGGACTACTTGGCACAGATTTACTGAGCAGCTTCAGCTTTTACCTGCCAGTTATTATTTACATAGGGTTTTGGGAAAGTGACGCCTTCATGACCAGATATTCTGGGATGCTTCTAGCTTTCAAAAGAAATCATCCAAATTACACTAACTTGCAGTGTTCATTGAGTTTCCTCTCACAGATGTTGACATTATCGGTGCTTGAAATTTACACCATTCTGTTTTTCCAAAGTATGTACTGCACTGGCTCTATAATCCAGGGGAGCTGTCAAAAGTGACTCTAATGATGTGGCTTCCTATAAAAATGATTTTGCATTCTTATTTCCAGGGTATTCTTGAAGGGAAGGAAATCAGATAAGGCCAAATTCAAACAACTGTGTTCTCTGCTTACCTCCCATATAGTGAATATTTACATGTCAGAAAAAGCTTTATTGTCTAGCAGGCAGATTCAACTTTTATTGGTGCATGAATCTTCCTTCACTGGGGGAGATAAGCATTTACTGCTGTTGTCAAGGACAGAATGAGAGATTAATGCTTAAGGTCACATACACATCAAAGTAAATATGGGTGTTCTAGTTGTATGTAATGTCCAGGTTCTGCCTTAGATCCTCTCTTGGTTCTTATTCTTGTCTTTTATATTGCCTGGCTGTGCACCTTCCACCTAGGTTGGTTTGGTGCACACATAAAAAAATAAGATATGCCATACTGGGTCAGACCAAGGGTCCATTAAGTCCAGCATCCTGTATCCAACAGTGGCCAAGCCACGTCACATATACCTGGCAAGTACCCAAACATTAAATAGATCCCAAGCTACTATTGCTTATTAATAGCAGTTTATGGACTTCTCCTCTAGGAACATAAGAACATAAGAACATGCCATACTGGGTCAGACCAAGGGTCCATCAAGTCCAGCATCCTGTTTCCAACAGTGGCCAATCCAGGCCATAATAACCTGGCAAGTACCCAAAAACTAAGTCTATTCCATGTTACCTTTGCTAATGGCAGTGGCTATTCTCTAAGTGAACTTAATAGCAGGTAATGGACTTCTCCTCCAAGAACTTATCCAATCCTTTTTTAAACACAGCTATACTAACTGTACTAACCACATCCTCGGGCAACAAATTCCAGAGTTTAATTGTGTATTGAGTAAAAAAGAACTTTCTCTGATTAGTTTTAAATGTGCCCCATGCTAACTTCATGGAGTGCCCCCTAGTCTTTCTACTATCCGAAACAGTAAATAACCGATTCACATCTACCCGTTCTAGACCTCTCATGATTTTAAACATCTCCATCATATCCCCCCTCAGTCGTCTCTTCTCCAAGCTGAAAAGTCCTAACCTCTTTAGTCTTTCCTGATAGGGGAGCTGTTCCATTCCCCTTATCATTTTGGTAGCCCTTCTCGGTACCTTCTCCAACGCAATTATATCTTTTTTGAGATGCGGCGACCAGAATTGTACACAGTATTCAAGGTGCGGTCTCACCTTGGAGCGATACAGAGGCATTATGATATCTTACGTTTTATTCACCATTCACTTTCTAATAATTCCCAACATTCTGTTTGCTTTTTTGACTGCCGCAGCACACTGAACCGACGATTTCAATGTGTTATCCACTACACGCCTAGATCTCTTTCTTGGGTTGTAGCACCTAATATAGAACCCAATATTGTGTAATTATAGCATGGGTTATTTTTCCCTATCTGCATCACCTTGCATTTATCCACATTAAATTTCATCTGCCATTTGGATGCCCAATTTTCCAGTCTCACAAGGTCATCCTGCAATTTATCACAATCTGCTTGTGATTTAACTACTCTGAACAATTTTGTGTCATCTGCAAATTTGATTATCTCACTCGTCGTATTTTTTTCCAGATCATTTATAAATATATTGAAAAGTAAGGGTCCCAATACAGATCCCTGAGGCACTCCACTGTCCACTCCCTTCCACTGAGAAAATTGTCCATTTAATCCTACTCTCTGTTTCCTGTCTTTTAGCCAGTTTGCAATCCACGAAAGGACATCGCCGCTTATCCCATAACTTTTTACTTTTCCTAGAAGCCTCTCATGAGGAACTTTGTCAAACGCCTTCTGAAAATCCAAGTATACTACATCTACTGGTTCACCTTTATCCACATGTTTATTAACTCCTTCAAAAAAGTGAAGCAGATTTGTGAGGCAAGACTTGCCTTGGGTAAAGTCATGCTGACTTTGTTCCATTAAACTATGTCTTTCTATATGTTCTGTGATTTTGATGGTTAGAACACTTTCCACTATTTTTCCTGGCACTGAAGTCAGGCTAGTTTCCCGGATCACCCCTTGCCCTTTTTAAATATTGGGGTTACATTTGCTATCCTCCAGTCTTCAGGTACACTGGATGATTTTAATGATAGGTTACAAATTTTTACTAATAGGTCTGAAATTTCATTTTTTAGTTCCTTCAGAACTCTGGGGTATATACCATCCAGTCCAGGTGATTTACTATTCCTCAGTCAACTACTCACCTATGGGAATAGATCTAAACCTTTTTTAAACCCAGTTACACTAACTGCCGTAACCACATCCTCTGCCAATGAATTCCAGAGCTTAACTATGCACAGAGTAAAAAGTTGGTTAATATCTGTTGGCTCCTTCTTATATTCCTAAATCCTGCCCAAACTCCTCCCTGATCCCACTCCTTCCAAAAATTTGCATTCACGCCACGTGCTAGCATTATCATCGCAATCATTATGGTGTTAATGCCATAACACATTTTGATGAATGACCCAGTTAGCCAGATAAAACGTATCTGGCTAAGGAGTGAATTTTACGACAATATTCAGCAGTATAACCATGCCACTGAATATCCTTTGTAACTTAGCCAGATAAATCATATTCGGCTAAGTTACTTATCTGGGCAGCTCTGAATATGGCCCCAACATGATTTTGCTGTGTTTTGCTGTGTTTTGGATATGTGTAGAGGAGGAAAAACAGGAGTCAAAGATGACCCTAAGGTTATAGGCTGAGGAGGCTGGGAGGACGACAATATTATCTACAGAAACAGAGAAAAGGAGAGGAGGTTTGAGAAGAAACATAAGGAGTTCTGTCTTGGCCATGTTGAGCTTAAGCCAGTGGTGGACATCTAAGCAGCAATGCCAGACAAGCAGGCTGACATCTGGAACTGATTCCTGCCCTGATGACATTTCTAGGGCAGAGAGGTAAACCTTGGAATCATCAGCATAAAGATGGCACTAAAAGCTATGGGCCAGATTTTAAATCTTATGCGCGGGTGTAGATTTGTTTGCGCAACCTGGCGCGCGCATGTTATAAAATCCAGGGTTGGCGCGCACAAGGGGGTGCACGCATGTGCACCCCCTTGTGCGCACTGAGCCCGAGGGGAGCCCCGATTTCGGAGCGGCCTTGGAGGGAACTTTTTTTCCGGCCCCCCTCACCTTCCCCTCCCTTCCCCTATCTAACCCACCCCCCATTCCTAACTAAATCCCCCCCCCACCTTTGCAGCAAAAGTTAGGCAGGCGTAACTTGCGCACGCCGGCCGGTTGCCAGCACACCATGCCCCGGCACAGGTCCCGCCCCCGGCCCACCACCATGCCCCCGGCCCCACCCCCGGCCTGCCCTGGGACATACGTGTGTCCCAGGGCTTGTGTGCGCCGCCGAGCCTATGCAAAATAGGCTCAGTGCGCCCAGGGGTAGATTTCCTCAGGTTACGCGTGTAGCCTTTGAAAATCTGCCCCTATGGGAGTAGATCAGAGCATTAAGGGAATTAGTATAGAGAAAGAAGAGAAGTAAGCCAACGACAGAGACCTAAGCCACACTAATTTCATGGTGGGATAGGGGAAGAGGAGGATCCATCGGAGGGCACACTTAAAAAGCAATGGAAGAGGTAAGAAGAGAACCAAGACAGAATAGAGTCCTGAAATCCATGAAAACAAAATATCAAGGACTAGTTGAGGATCAACAGTGTCAAAAGCAGCAGTCAGATCAATGAGGTTAAGGACTGAGTAAAGGCAGAGGGGTAACAAGAGTCTCCAGCACTCAAGGGCCAATACATTTGTGTCACCTCCCCTTTGCCCCCCCCCCCAAATCGTGCTCCTTGTAGAAATGCTTGCGATCACAGAAATTCACACTAATACAAACCCCAGAAAAGAGATGAGCTATTGGGAGCTCCTATGGGGCAAAAGCTTCCCTGCCTATAGACAAACTGCCAATAGAGTTTCCTTTGCCCTTTCCCTCTGTGGTACTGCAAGCAAATAAGAACAGCCTTTGGTAAACAATGTGACTGAGAGTCAAGGACTGTGATGTAAAATTTAAATTTTTCCAAAATTTTATTTTTCCACTTCTGACCATCAGGAAAAAAGGAAAAAAATATCCCAAATATGCTATTTTTTTCAGACCTGCACACATCACTACAGCCTCAGCAAATACAGAATAATTGACTTCGAATTAGAAAGAGAAAGATGGGAGATAAAAGCAGAACTGGAAACCCCAAAAAGGCAGACTCTGCCTGTAGTAAAACACCAGAGAAATAAATAAAAATTGCATTTTCCCTGTACTTAAAAAAAAAAAAAAAAAAAAAGAAATATTCAGATACACATTTCGTAAAAATGACAGGGAAAATCAAATTCTTCCCACTTCCCACCTCAGAGAAACAATGGCCATAGCAGACTCACTCTCCTGCCCTCCCAGTCCCCTGCAATCTTGCTACTCAGCTCCCTCTCCCCGCCAATCAGACTCATACGTAGTGCAATAATGCAAAAACAGAAACGGCACCATTACTCACAAAACAAAATCAAGAAATATAAAATCAATTATAATAGTAAGCCATACTAATAAAAAGAGTATTTCAAAGCAGTTAACAAATGAAGCATCTAATAAGAAAAACAAGGATTAAAAAAAAGCTTTTAATATAGCTAAAAATATCAATATATTTCAATATAATAAAACTAATAAGGTTAAAAATGTCCTCCTCTCCATACCTGGGAACTTTTGATTTTCAGTCACCCTGAGATAGTTGTGGATTGGGGGAGCAGGGAACACACACACACACACACCTAGTTTTCGTGCTGTCCTGTGCAAACAATTACTGTGCTGGCCCATCTTCATTCTGTTTTTTTAAGATTTAAATTTATTTTTTTTTGTAATAAGGGTCAGGGTATTAGGCACCCTAAGCGAATCTTAAAACTTTGTGCCTGGACTTCCTTCCCACCTTGGCCCTCTGTACACACAATTTAAAATTATGTATTTATAATAAAAATTTTTATATGAAAAATGACATTCAAAGTACAATCTTTTGAAATAAAAATATCACAGCAGTGTGTATATTATTCTTATATGCACTGCTGTGGTGTGAACCAGAAAACCCTGCATAAAAGCTAAAGAGACACTTGGAACACATATGGTAGTAGGAATATTTTAATGCATATTAGGTGTGGGCTTGGTCATCAAAAAGCCATGAGCAAATTTAATTTCAATTATAATATAATAAACCTTCAATTCCAAAACAGCGCTAACTGCAAATATTAAAGCAGGCTCTAAATCATCAATACACCTTCTATTAGGAAAACAGAACAAGCCAAGCTGCTACAGATTCCTACATAGAAATAACACGACAGCAGAATATTTAACCTCAGTCACACATGCAGAACCAAGCAGAACCTCACCAAATATAAAATAAAGTAAATATAATGGAAAAATGCAGTCAAAAACTGGACTAGAAACCACAAAAAAACAGACTCTGTATGTAGTGCGCCAATGGAAAAACAGAAACATAACCATTTCTCAGAAAACATGAAATAATAAAATGAAGAAATATAAAATATCAATAGTAAAACCATACTAATAATAATTAATATTTCAAAACAGCTGAACAGAACATCCAATTAAACACTTATATGTATATACATGTATATATATCCACATGTATATCTATATAGTATACACAAATAGGCTTTTACAAATATTGAATATAATGTATGTAACTTAATAAAATTAATAAACAAATAGAAGTAAACCCTATAGTCAGGGAAGTCATATGAATAATTTGTTAATGTAAATTTTGGTTATGCAAACTTTATTATACAATATAAAAAAATATTTCTCATATCATTTCAAGTACTAAAAAAAAAAGACTACCAATGCACAAGCTCCACACTCACACCATACTCTAATCCAGAGCTTTCCAAACCTGTCCTGGGGACCCCACAGCCAGTCGGGTTTTCAGGATGTGCACAATGAAAATGCAAGAGTTAAATTTGCATATACTGAGTCTCCATGATATGCAAATTTATCTCATGAATATTCATTGTGGATATCCTAAAAACATGACTGGCTGTGGGGTCCCCAGAACAGGTTTGGGAAGCCCTGCTCTAATCAATCATTAGCCACTCATACCAAACATAAAAACTATTCTAAAAAATCGGGCAAATTTTCAAAGGGCTACATGCGTAAAAATCGGGACTTACGTGCATGCCTGGGCCCTGCATGCGCTGCACACATTTTCAAAAGGGCCCAGCCATGCACATAAGTCCTGATATGTGCACAAGAGCCAGGCCTGGGTAGGGAGGGGAGGCAGAGGCTGGCTGGAATAGTAGCCATTAGCCACTGTCCCGGGGAAGCGTGGGCCGGCAGCCGGCCAGTGTGCAGAAATTACTTCTGCTTAGGTGGAGAAGTAGAAAAATAAAAAAAATTTCGGGTTGCTAGGTAGGGGTTAGGGGTGGAGAGGGGAAAGGGAGGGAAGGTTAGGCAGAGGGGTAGGGAAGTTCCCTCCCAGTCCGCTTCTTATTTGGAGCGACTGGGAGGGAACTGGGGGAGGTCCGATTGCGTCACCATGCATAATTTACTAAAATTCACCCCCCTGCGTGCACGGATTTTAAAATCTGGTGCACATGTGCGCGCAGCCAGATTTTGTTATAAAATCAGTGCATCCTTTTAAAATCTACTTCATATAGAACAAATATTGTCCCTATCCTAAATAAATCAAAGTCTCTTTGAAATAAATAAATAAAATCAATTTAAAATATTTGTTACTCTCCCTTCCATAGTTCAGGGTGGGGTACAATAAAACATTCACAATATGTAAAAACAAACTACATTTTGTAATAACTCAATTGAAATTGGGGAAATCACCAGGTTTGGATGGTTACAGCCATGAGTTTTACAAAATTTTAAGACCAAAAATTACAACTCTCTTCTTAAAATATTATAATTATTCTTTGTAAGTCTGTACATTTCCTGACATTCCTAATCAAACGTTAATTACAGTTTTTCCCCAAAAAGTGGAAAGATTTAACAAAGCCTGAAAGTTATAAGCCCATTTCCCTTCTAAACCTAGATCTTAAACTGTTGGCCTCTATCCTGGCTAAGTGGCTTACCTCTAGATTCATCAAAATGCTATATCATCGCATGGATAATGCCTGCGGTAAGAAAAAGGGGAGTGTTTATGATAATTTTAGAATTAGCGCTAACATAGCACTTCGCATAGGTAGTGTATTGGCGGTGTGGTAAAGTTTTCACATCCAGCAATACTTCTATTTCACAGGTCGCGAAGTGCCCAAACAGGCTATTACTATTGGGGGGGGGGGGGGGGGGAAGAGAGAGACACAGAGAGACAGAGAGACTCTTTATAAGGCCTTCCCAGTATTCAACTACCCATCCTACTATAGGAGGGCCAGCTATAAAAGGGTACTATCAAGCTAGGGAAAGAGAACATAGAAATCTCATCTTTGTGAGACTTCTCTCACTGCAAATGATGTCAAATCTTCACCAAGATGTACTGTATTCTTCGTAGTAAAACTGGCTCCTAAACCACCACCAAAACCTTACCTCGAGTATTAGCTGGCCCTCCTCTACTCCCCTCCCCCTCTCCCTCCCCAAGCCAAGAATTGGCTAAAATGCAATTTGCAATATTTATCGCAAATTGCATTACGGCCTTTTCGGGCATATCGCGTAGCTTAATGCTGGGAAAAAAGAATAGTTATTTCCGGCATTAAAAACATGCAAAGGCATGCATTATGTTATCACATGGTGTGGTACTGCCCCTCATTTTAATTAACCCCACCCAAACCCATCCCCAATCCTAGCCCTTCAAAAACTTTGCATTCAGGCCATTCGGTAACATGATTATCGCATGCGCTAACACCAAAACGCATTTTGATGAATGACCCTATTAGTTTGGTTGTTCCTGATTTAGTAGTTTTAGATCAGGTTTGTTTTGTGCAGGGCAGACATGGTATTTACACATAGATTATTATACACTTTGTGGTTTTCAGCATCTGGTGACACAGATAGTATAATTGTTATCCCAGATGCTGAAATGGCATTTGATAAGGTCTGATGGCAATATCTTTTATGGGGTTTAGAATGGTATGGGTTTGAGGGAAATTTTCTGGGCTGGTTAAAATTACATTTAGTTAACCCTAGTGAATAGTCAAATTTCAGCCACTTTTCTTTTGCAAGGTAGGAGCACTGAGAAGAGAGGATCACCTTGCTGGAGGCTGGAAAGAATCAGTAAGTACTGCTTGGAGAAATTTTTTAAACTTAGAAGTATTGCGGAGAAGTAAACTATTGGCATATATTTTTAGTGTGTTTGTGTGTTTTGTTTAAATAGGTAGTCAGAAAGGCAGGCAACAAACAGAAGTTTGTGTAAATCAGTTATTTATTCTCTCAGATAATAGAAGGACAGAGGGCACTCCATGAAGTTAGCAAGCAGCTCATTTAAAACAAAAAGAAGAAAATTCTTTTTCACTCAGCGCATAATTAAGCTCTGGAATTCGTTGCCAGAGGATGTGGTTATGGCAGTTAGTGTAATTGGATTTAAAAAAGGGTTGGATAAGTTCCTAGAGGAAAAATCCATGAGCTGCTATTAATCAGTAAGGAAGAGTAGATCTATTTAATGTTTGGGTACTTGCCAGGTACTTGTGACTTGGATTGGCCACTGTTGGAAACAGGTTACTGGGCTAGATGGATCCTTGGTCTGACCCAATATGGCATATTTTATGTTCTTATGACAAGGTTGTCCTTTTATCACCCCTTCTACATGTTCTCTCAGTTGAGCCACTGGCTATTAAAATACGTGTCCATAGGGAATTTCAAAGTATATTTTTTGGAAATGTAGAACAAAAAATATGTACGCTTGCTGATGACATTTTACTTTTTGTTTCGGTACAGATTGTTTTTTTGCCACCTATTACACTGGGGAACAATTTTTAACATAATTCCTGTTGACTTCGATTTTTCAACTGTTTTACACTTAAAAAAGCATGGTGATTTCAAAACTGCAGTTAGTTTTCTCCTATCACGTCAAGTTTTTTCTCTATAGCCTACCTTAGGCCTGGATTTATCAAAATGCACTAAATATCGCATGTGATAGGAAAAGGGGCGTGTTTTATGGTAATAGGCTGTTTATTGCACTATCTAAACATTCTACATGAGCCACTTGTTGACAGAAAGAACATTATATTCCCACCTCTGCACATAAAACTGGGTCTCATGAAGCAATTTGTTAAAGCTTTGCCAACTGAAGGAGGCTGTTTCAAGTATCTCATTTTGGTATTTCCTAGCCTGTTATTTGAAAAGATAAAGGCCGGTGTGTTTGACAGTCCACAGATTCGGCAGCTCATTAAAGATAAACATTTCATCGGAACAATGTCAGAACTCCAAAAGAATGCTTGGTTGTCATTCAAAAACCTTGTCAAGGACTTTCTTGGAAATACACGAGCACAGATTTATACCAAAGTTGTCCAGAAATTCTTGGAGAGCTTCAAAATGCTTCGTTGCAACATGAGCATCAAGGTGTATTTTCTGCATAGCCATCTTGCTGACGTCCCGAAAAACCTTTGTGCAGTCAGTGATGAGCAAGGTGAACAATTCCACGGTATCAGGGTTGATGGGATGTACACATGATGGCTGACTATTGTTGGAGCATCAGGCGAGATTGTCCACAGATTGAACACTGCCAGAAAAGCTATAAGCATAAATTTTTAACTTACTATGTATGTTTGGTAGCAGAACTTTACTACTTGTACACAATTTGATTTACAGTAATAATATAAAGCCTTTGTATGAATAAAATAACTAAATAAACAGTATATTCAGGAAAATCTTTCTTTTATTTCCTTTGTATGTACATTTTGTATGATTTTTGGGACAAAGGGAGGGTATCCTGTATCTTAAAAAGTTGATGTGATAGAGAAAAACTGGGGTCATTTTTGGATGCAGATGTCAAAAGTTAGTCAAAAACAAGTGTCAGATCTAACTCAACAAAAATTGTGTTCCCCAGTGTTATGAAAGTGATTCATTAATTTGGTACTTTCGCAGGTTTATCCATTAATTGTACTACATCAGAAACGCTGCCTCTCTCTCCCTCTATCCCAAATTCTTGGCCAGGGGAATTTCTCTTACGGTGGATTAGTTCTAAGTTTTACAGATATGAGTTTAACATTTTCCTCTTATCGGGAGGTGTATCAGTTAAACATAACACCAGTGCTTGATTCTATTCAAGCACTGCTGCAGTCCTAGATGGAGCTTCCCTTATCACTATTAGTAAGAACAGCACTTTTCAAAATGGTTCTTTTCCCAAACCTGTTGTATAAGCTTCATATATTACCATGCTGGCTTCGAATGACTGATGTGAAGTGATTACAATCCATAGTTCTAGGTTTTTTTATTGCAGAAAAAAAAGCTTGAAATATCAGTTCTTCTATCTTACAACAAGATGGAAAAGCAGGGTGTATAAACTTACTAGACTTTCATTTTTATAACTTTGCCTGTCAATTTCGTTTTGCCAGAGAATGGGAAATTAACCAGTATTGGTTCTGTACACTAGGACTGATTGACTCAGTTTTGTCTCCTCTCTCTCTGTGTGCTGCTTTACATTCACCAAATTCAGATATTCCCATGAAAGTGCGAACATATCCTTTGATTCAATGTGTTTGTACTGCTTGGAAGTTTTTAAACTCATGGTGGGGATCAGATTATAAATTCTTTGGTTATTTACCATTTGTTGGGAGTCCTTGTTTTGAATCAGGACTGCAGACTGGAGTGTTTTCAACCTGGACTAATAATTGGCTTCTAAGTATTTCAGACATTTTTTCTAAAGCCAATAATTATATTTTTTCTTTTGCACAACTTCAAAAAAGATATAAATTGCCCACTTAAAATTTGTATGCTTATTTACAAGCCCAATATTATATTTCTTTATTGTTATGCCGGAAGCCGAACCTTTTTGAAGTTACATTAATACACTCACTATGCTTGGAGTTTGAAAAAGTTGTAATACAATTTCTTATTGGAAGAAATTAAGATTACAGAAATCATCTAAGAAGATAATAACCAAATTAGCTAATCATTGGTTTGTTGAATTTGGTACTAAGGTAACCAGTGAACACTGAAGTAAAATCCTTAAAGAACTGAATAAGGCAACGGTCAATACTAAACTGTGGGAATTTACAATTCGGTATTATTCATAGAAGCTATTTCACAGCAGCAAAGTTTTAACAGATGGGTTTATTATCCTCCACCTAATGCAAGAAATGTGTAATCTTCTGAGCCAATTTGATTTGTAGCTTCCTGTTATGTCCTAGATTATATTCTTTTTGGTCAGCAGTACTGGATAAAATTACCATAATTGATGAGCAGCCATCATTCGTGGGGGAAGTATTATTACTAGGTGATGTCATTTGGGCTATATCCCTACCTCAGGGAAAGAAACAATTAGCTCAAATTACATTATTGCTGGCTAAACGAATGATATTGCAATACTGGGCCCAATTGCCCCCTATTCTAGTATGGATCAACCAAATGAGAGAATGAAAATCCATTGAAGATTTAGATGTAAAATTGGAACAGTGTTGAATACACAATATATATTAGCCTGGGAACAATTCATGGCACTTACAACTGTATAAATGATAAAAATGCTTGGATGAGATATATTGCTGAAAATGGATGAAAGGTGTGTGAATGAGTGCTTGCCTCTTATACTATTTGCTGTTTAAGCAATTTCTGTTTGTTAACCTACAAAATAATAGTAATGCATGGTAAAATTGTCTATACGATTATTTAATATTTTGTCCTTGTGTATTACTATAATAAAGATATTTAAAAAATAAAAAAACACTTTATTAATATGAATTCTACATATATATATTCTATTAAATATCAATATACTGTATCTATATACATGTATAGACAATATATCAAAACAAAGACACCCAACATTTTACATATTAAATCAATATCTTAATGCAAAGTCTTTATTAATTTTGCACTCACATACAAATTCTAAAACACTTTCTAGTATCCATCGCATAGCACCCATTTCCCTATATGTTACTATCATACTCCATTCATACCACAAACACTATAAATAAAAACTCACACTCAGAATACAACACTAAAATTGCAGCAAAACCCTCAATATTATTATTATTTCTTTTACCCTTTCTTTTAACCAATAAAGGCCTAGGTTTTACCAGTCACCAGGCTTTATCAGGGGAATACTACACATTCAACCTAAAATTAACATAATGGCATAAAATATACAATACAAAATGTGCCTCTTGCTCAGAGTAGCTAAACTTCCATCTAATTGGCACCCATCCCCCCATATGTTAATATCCATACTACCACTAAACAGGCAGAGAGCAAGACACACCAACGAGGAAATCCAAATAATATAGGGGTGTGTCAGATCGGTGAATCATCAACAGGCATAAAGCCCGTAATATAGTAGAGGAGGACTTTATACTCAGTACAGATGAGTTGTATAGTATGGACATTCAAATAATACAGTTGAAAAATAAAGTCCTCCTCTATTATGGTCTTTGTGCCTGCTGATGATGCACCCAATCTGACACACCCCTATATTTACTAATAATCATACTATTCAACTCACTCATCCTCCATACATACATACTACAAATAAAAACCTCACACTCAGAATACACTAAAATTGCAGTTCTCCTGATGAAGCCTGGTGATGGGTGAAACTTGGGCCTTTGTTGGGTAAAAGAAAGGGTAAAAGAAAGAAATAATAATAATATTGAGGGTTTTAGAATGGTAATTTGAGTGTGAGTTTTTATTTGTAGTGTATATGGTATCCATGGAGGATGAGTGAGTTGTATATTATGGATATTAACATATGAGGGGATTGGTGGCAATAAGATGGATACTTGAAAGCGTTTTAGAATTTATATGTGAGTAAAAAATGAATAAAGACTTTGCATTAAGATATATGTATAATGCCAGGTGTCTATGTTTTGATATATTGTCTATAAATTATATATGACCCAACTTTAGGAGAGTGCCAAAAATTTTTTTGTGCAGGATAATTAACATATTGTTTGGCAATGATGGATACTAACGATCCAACCCTGTATATATCTTTGTATATCTACTCCATTGAAAACTGTACATCCTCTGGCAAATATATGAATTATGCAAAAAAGAAAAAGGAAGGTGTCGACTTCTAGTAGTAAGCGATAGTGATACGAGTGGCATGTAACAGCTGAACAGTCAGGAGTTTCATAGATTTGCACAAAACAAGATCATCCCATCTTCCCAGCAGACACAGGGTTGCCATAAGCTGTAGTGAGCGCCCCAAGATTTCACCGATCAAGGTTCCAACCTGCTGTCAAAAGTTAACAGGACAGTGCCATCACATATGAAAGTGAGAAGCGAGATTACTGCATTCTCTTCAACATAGAGGACTAGCTGTACTGAATTTAGAAAAGAACAAGAGGTATCTATATGTTCTGTGTAATTGTAGTGTTGACAGAGGAGATGTGGACCCCCTTGCCCGAGGGGGAGTTAGCACTACCTGAGGGAGCGAATCCCACAGGTCCCCACCATCGGGAGGCGAGGCTGAACTGATGCAAGGACCGGCTGGAGCTTCACCAATACCAACCCCGTTCTCTGCGGGTTGAGCCTTTGGGTGCGTGGGGCCAGCTGGACTTAGGTGGGCCCTTGAGAAGACGAAGGAATCGCCGAGGTTCAGTCCAAGGTCAGAAGCCAGAGAATCGCCAAATCGCCAGTCCGAGGTCAGAAGCCAGAAGATCCATCTAGGAGCTGAAGGATGGAAGGCAGGAACAGGAGTCAGAAGGCAGGAACAGGAGCAAGAGCACAAATGTAGCACAGAAGAACTCACCGAAGCAAGCAGACTTGTTGCCAAGTCAAGGAATAGGAAGCTCCAATTAATAGTTCCTGACCCCTGACGTCATCCAGGCAGCTGAAAGGAATTAAGATGGATGATGGCCCTTTAAATATGAGCAGGAGGCGCGGCCACGCGGCTAGGAAGAGGATGACCCACGTGGGCTGTAGGAAGTGCTGGCATGCGGCCTGATGCCGTGGAGAGGAGGCTGAGAGCCGCCTCTCCCATTGCGGAGCGCGGCAGGAGTTCGGCAGCCAGAGCTGCTAGGAAGGAGGGAGGCAGAAGCCTGTGTCGGGGCCGTCTCCCTGCTGCCTCGGAGGTGCCAGCGGCAGTCTCGGTGCCGCGTGTGAAGGTAGGAGGGCCCAGCCACAGCCACCCGCGGCTGGGAACTCTAACAGTAATAATCTAAACATTAATTCCTGAACCTTATTACAGTGGGATAATTTGAGAGTCAAACTCCATATATCTTTCCAATCATGTTCATCAAAACTCAATGACAAATCCTCGTTGCATCTTTCAATAATGTTGGGACATGTCTAAGGAGTGTCAGATTCCAGGACACTCACCCTCAGTCTTCCAATACGTGGAAATTGAATTTGACGCATGTTTTGGGTCAACACAATCGTCTTTTTACGGGGTCACAACAAGGCAATCCATTGTAAGGGAATTTAGCACAAGGAAGTTTTCTACACATGAATCTACAGTGATTAATTTGTCTTCAGTGTTTTTAACTGCTCAAGAGGTTAGTCTTTTAGAAAAAGGCTTATCCTTTGTTCCAACAATGAAGTTTTATATGTTTCAAGTGGAGAAGTATTTTCATTGTTTTGTGAGATCATTATGGTTGAAATTGTTTTTTTTCAAAATCCACACAAGTTGTAACTGATCCATCTACAGTTATTCTAAAATCCTCCTAGTGCCATCTGGGAGCACTGGATCCGGCTATAGCCACTTTTAGAGATTTAGTACTTAAAGATTTAGTTAATATGAATCTTTCTTCTCTAAGGGTGATGCATAACTTGAATAGAGAAGAACTTAATGCTTTAGTATCTCTCGGTAATAAATCTGATATCAGGATCGAAAATACCATCAGAGACATATACATTCTAGAAATCAAATGCTTAGGAGATCTGGGTGAGATAAGGGAATACTCCAGACAAGAACAAGTTGAAATGGGCCAGCACTATTCATGTGACACTCTATAGCATTTTGCAATTGTGAAAAAATATAATGTGTATGTTCTGCAATGTGATGTTCAGCTGTAAGATCTAGAATACTCTTGTTGATGGATATTTTTAGCCTCAAATTGCAGGTATTCAGGCATACCAAGGTCCCAGGTTTGAGATGGGGTCCTGGCTAGCTGGGTTAGCATCTCTTGTCTGCTTGGCTTTTGTATTTTTCAGCAGTCAAAGTGAGGAGTTGCTGGGTCCTTTGACAGAACTCAGTGAGATACCAGCTTATGACGATGGCTGCGGGGCATGTAACGGTTATGGGAAAAGGAAGTAGCACCAGAGATATCTGTCATACAAAATCTGGAATGGGGATGACCCAGTGGAATCTTTAACATGACTGTCATGGCAGAATTTTGCCTATGGAAGGATGGAGGCCCAATCATCCTGCTGTTCGTTTATATAAACTCTTAGGAATCCTTTGAGGATTTGATTGGTTCTTTCCATCTGCCCATTACTTTGTAGATGGTATATGGCAGAGAAATCCAAAGAAATTCCAAACTTCCTGCACAGGCTTCTCCAGAATCTTGCTGTAAACTGCACACCTTGATCAGAGAGAATGTATTCAGGTAAGCCATGGGTCGGAAGATGTGCTGGAAAAATAGTTCTGTAGCTGAAGGGAGTCCAGGAAGTGGTATAAATTGAGTTATTTTTGAGAAGTGGTCCACCACAACTCAGATAGCCATACAACCATTAAAGAGAGAAGGGTCAGTGACAAAATCTACGGCAACAAAGCTCCATAGTTTCTCAGAGGCTGGCAATGGCTGTAACAGCCCCCAAGGGTGAATGTTGGAGTTCTTATTAACTGCGCAATTAGGACATAATTCCACATAGCGTTATATATCATGGTTACGGCGGTTACTACCCCAAACCAAATGTACCTGATACTTCACTCTCGACGCATATCCAGCATGGCTCTCTGCTTCAACGGCATGGGAGAAAGACTGATACATCACGAATTTCCAGCATAGCTCTCTGCTTCAACGGCAGGGGAAAAGAAAAACTGATACTTCACGCATATCCAGCATAACTTCAACGGCAGGGGAGAAGAAAAAAGGATTCACACTCACAAAGCAGGGAGTAGCTGGCTTGTTACGGCGGTTACTAACCCAAACCAAATGTGCCTGATACTTCACTTTCGATGCATATCCAGCATAGCTCTCTGCTTCAATGGCAGGGGAGAAGAAAAAAACTGATACCTCACTTATATCCAGCATAGCTCCCTGCTTCAACGGCAGGGGAGAAGATAAACAACCAATAAGGGCTGTATAACATAATCTGGGTAAAAACAAATAAGCATGGGTGTAGCTTGCTTATTGCGGCGGTTATTACCCCTACTACCTCTAACTAATCAAGCTAGATATTTCACTTGAATGCAGCTCCATCACCGCTCTCTACATTAATGGTGGGGGTGGAAGAAATAGAACCAAGAGCTAAGAGAAATAGATAAGTATGAGATAAAAAATGAGGGAAGCTTGCTGGGCAGACTGGATGGGCCATTTGGTCTTCTTCTGCCGTCATTTCTATGTTTCTATGGTTCATTCGAAGCCACCAATAGTGGCAGAGAAGCAATTCCATGGTTTTAGCCATTCTGGGGTGGCCTATACAAGAACTGCTGCAGCTATTCTTGTGGGATCGATGATTTGTCAAGCGGTTCGGTTGAATCCTCAATTTCAAAGAACCACAAGAGGGCATCAGCCTCTGATTCTCATCCACAAAGTCAAAATGGTTAAAGAAGAGAGATCATGAAGCCTGGCGTGGGTTTAACCTTTTTGTTTGCAGGAGGTATTGTATGTTTTTATGATTGATATAGATTTTGATCGGATGTTTAGCCCCCTCCAGTATATGGCGCCATTCTTCCAGATCCAGTTTCACTGCCAGGAGTTCTCTGTCTCTGATGGTATAATTCATTTCCGTGGGCATAAACTTCTTGGAAAAGAAGAAACAGGGCATGAAGGTTCCTTTATCATTGTGCTGTGTGAGGACAGCCCCTATATCAGTGGCAGAGGCATCTAAATCCAAGATAAAGGGCATAGATGGATCCGAGTGTTGGAAACAGAGGTCCTTGAGAAGCACCTGCTTGAGGCAATAGAAGGTTTGGGTAGCGTCTTCTGACCAATTTCTGGTGTCAGCACCATTCTTTGTAAGAGCAGTGAGAGAGGCGATAATAATTGGTGAAGTCCAAAAATCTTTGCAAGGCCTTGAGTCCCACCAGCTGAAGACAGTCCTGAATAGCCTTCACCTTCTCTGGGTTCATGCATAGGCCATGATGGGAGATTATATATCCTAGGAAGGATGGTTCATTCTGCTTAAAAGTATATTTCTCAAGTTTGGCATATAGCAGATTCTCCAGCAGCCTCTGCAGCATTTGTTCCACATGCTCACGGTGCTTTTTCCAAGGAGTGCTAAAAAATGAGAAAATCATCCAGATACCCTATGACATGAAAATAGAGGTCTCTGAAGATCTCGTTGACCATAATTAGGAAGAAGGTGGAAGCATTGCAAAGGCCAAATAGCATTACTAGATACCCATATTTTCCATAACAGTTGTTGAATGCCATCATCCTCCTCCCATATCTAGATATAATTGTAGGCTCCTCTGAGATCCAGTTTTGTGAATATGTGTGCCCCTTGCAGGTGGTCAAAGAGTTCCGTAATTAGGGGCAGCAGATATCTATTCTTGTGATTTATAGTGTTGAGGTAGTCACTCCATGGCTGGAGGAAGTGCAATCTGACCTCTGTTTCCTGGATGGATAAGGGGTAAACCCTATCCCTACATGGGGCATTTTCCCTGGGATCAGATCGATCGAGCAATCATAGGACCTGTGAGGTGGCAGTGTTTCTGCATGTTTTTTACAGAAGACATTGCAAACGCTGTGTATTGAAGGAGAAGACCTGGGAGGTCCGAGATCTAAATCTAGGTTAGAGGCACAGGTGGGCTGACCCTGGTGAGACATCTTTGCAGGAAGAAGTGCTCCCAATGGGCAATTTCCAGAACCTACCGATTGATAGAGGGTTTGTGTAGCTTTAGCCAGGGTAACAAGAGGATGGATGGATTGACTGCCTTGTAAAATACATAGAAAGAGATATTTACTTTGTGCAGGAGTCCAGTTTGAAGTGTGAGTGGTAGGATAACCAAGGACACTCAGGCCAGGGATGGGTTCGCCATAGTCTGAGAAAATGGTAACAGGCTTATCCAGGGTTGCAATGGGGAGATTGTACTGGTGAACCAATGCTTTGTCAATAAAGTTGCATCCAGCACCAGGGTCAAGGAATGCCTCAGTATGTACCTCGGCATTACGGGAAGCGAGATGGACTCATATAAATAATTATGGAGAATATAAGGGCCAGCCTAGAGTTGCTGTTCCAACCAACCCTTGAATCAGAAGTTTCCTGCCCTCTTGCGATAGAGGGCAGCAGCAATTTGCCCCTGGACGGCACAATAAAGGCAGAAGTTGAGCCGCTGGTGTCAATGCTTCTCTTCCTTGGTGAGGCGGGTCCTGCTGAGTTGTACAGGCTCCTTGGAAGAAGACACAGGTGGCATGTCCTTGGTGGGGACAGAGGGTGTTGAACTTAGTGTGCCAGTCTGAAATTTGGATGCCTCAATCTCTCAAGCCCGCTCCTGGCAGTAGAGGTCTACCCAAATGGCCAGGGCAATGAGAGCTTCCAGAACTTGAGGCCCTGCCAAAAGAGTTCTGAGGCCAGAGTTCAAAATTGTATGGCGTAATCTCCCACCAAGTGGGTGCACTACTGGATACGAACCAACTTGGTGGCAGCTGATGAGACCCAACCAAGCTCGTTGAAACCTGAATTGTTTCAGCAGGGTGTCCAGATTCCCCACCAGAGTAATTCTTCTCCCATAAGAGTGAAGGCCAGGCTAGGACAGGTCCCGTCAAGAGAGAAAATATAAATGTTACTTTGGCTCTGTCCAAGGGAAAGTGGGCAGCCTGTAGCTTGAACTACATCCTGTACTGGTTAATAAAGCCTCAGCAGGCCTTATGATCCCCATCGTACCTAGACAATGATGGTAGATGTGGCATTGATCCCGGATGCCGAGTCAATGAAGGAGGCAGGAATAGTGCTAGTGCTACACCATGAACCTGCAGAGCATCCATCCGTGCTGCCAGGCCTTGGCATATGCCAGTCATATGATTGAGTTGGTCTTGCTGCTGCTGGACCTGGAGAGCCAACCCCAAAACAGCATGAGCCAGGGATGAGTCCAGCGAGCTCATGGCTTCAGCAATCTGTCATGGATGTGAGCCCTTGTGCTACGGCGAGGTTGAAACAGTGTAGCAAGCAAACCCACTAGGCTGACACCGACAGCAGGTGGACTCACTCCCAGTAGGATTGGTTCTAGGGCTTTACCTATACCAGACCCGTTCCCCTCAGGTTGAACCTTTGGGTTCTAGAGGCCAGCAGGACTTAGGTGAGCATCCAGGAAGGAGTGGTCAGACGGTGTCAAGAAGTAAGCAGTGGTCAGGGTCAGGGCTGGCAGCACACGGGAGAGTAGTCTGATCTGAAACAGGGGTCAGAGTCAGGCAGCAGGCAAAAGGGTAGTCAGACCAGATGGCAGGCAAGAGAGTAGTCAGAACCTAAGCAGGATTCAGAACCAGGCAGCAGGCAAAAGACAAACAGGACAACAAGGACAAGGCAGAGGAGACTGGGACACAATATGGACAAGGCAGAACCAGGAGAGACAAGGCAAGGCAACATGGGGTCAAGACAAGGCAAGGAACACGAAGTCAAGACAGGCAAGGCAAGGTATTAGGGAGTCAACACGAAGGCAACATGCGCTGCAAGGCAGGAAGACCTTTTGTTGAGCTGCCAGCTGGGAGCATGGCGTAGGTTTAAATATCTAGCCAGTGCTGACATCATCAGGGAGTGATGCCGCAGGTTTCTCACAGCGGGACCATAACGAGTTGGTGCACACTGTGCATGCGTACCTAAGGGGAGCCTTGGGGGAAGACAGAATGATGACATCTTTGATGCTGTGAGGCCCATGGCATTGGAGGGCAAGTGCGGCCAGTCGTTGGACATCCCACAGCCGACCAAAACATTACACTCATCTAGCTCTGGCAATTCCATAGACTGATGCTGCTCTATATCCTACATTCCATTTCTCCAACTAAAGATTCCTTTTACTTTCCAAATTGGAGAACCTGCATTTTTCACAAAAAAGAATTTCAAGCCTAAAAGTTATTATAATATACAGTAGCTATAACAAACTAGCCAATCACTCCAAAAATATCATATATACACATTTGAACATTGTGTCATTTAAACTTATCATAACAGCAGCTTAAAGGGATAGAGAAGCATCCAATCAGAGCAAGACATTTTCAAAATACAAAATGAAGAAAAATAATACAACTAAAACATTCCTGATAAAATGAAGCTGCATTGTTTTTACTATTCCATATTATCTATATATAAAAATATATGCATGTGTGAACATAGATACAAACACACAAGCTAAAAGGGCCTGTCAAAAATGACAGACAAAAGGAGTCTGTTTCTATCTGTCAAACACACTGTTTTTCATGCACTGATTCCCTCATACACTCCCTCTTCTTCTGGTTCATTCACACAGGAATTGTTTGGTTTTAGAGTATGACAGTTTGCATCAGTGCAAGCTATGTTGTTTTTGCATGCTGCATTATCCTTGAGTACATGTTATGTGAATTTTGCATGTCCTATTCTACTGGAGTGTGAACTCTTTTGCTAGAGCGCATGTGTAAGGGTAAAAAGAGCTTGATGCAGTTGTGAACCATGGTCTATTTGAGAGCTGGAGCCTTCTTCCTGAGCCACAGGGTAGGTCCCTTGATGTGAAGCAAAGCAAGCCGAAAAGGCTTGCATACTTGATCTCAGCTCAGACCTGCAACTCTACACCCAAGGGTTTGGACTGGTCTTCAGGAATTCATAAAGGATCACTGAGTCAATCCCAATGCCCGTGTAATTCAAGGACTCTATTGTGAATCCCAAAGGAAACTCTGTACCCTATACAGAATCCCTGAACTAGATGCTTGTCTCTAGTACCTTGGATATAGAACCGGTCTATCTTGTGTATAGTATCCATGTGAGCACCGCTTCTTATAGTGTAGAAGCCTTGATTTCAGTTATTCTGTACTGCAGGCTAGCGGTGGCAGCTTATACTGTGTTTTGTGTTTAACCTGTTTGAGTTTAAGAAGTCTGTGATTGTGTTTATGTTTTATAATGTTTATTTGAATTGTTACTCACTTAGGATGATTGGTTTGCTGCGATAGGCAGGTTCTAAAATCTATATAAATAAAAATGTAAATGTTTGTTTGTTCAAAATCTTAAATCTCCGAAAGTTCTTCACCGATTGCTTTGAAATTTTGACACAACGTTGCATTTGAATACGCGCATGTTTTTATATACCTATATTATATAGATGTCCCACCTGTGACAGGTAAAAACATGCTTTTTTGGAAAAACAGCACCATCTGTTGGACGTACAAGCAACACACGCTATCTACAATATAAATGGGCTCTGACCCATGGCCCGCAAATGCGCAGTAGAGAGCAGCTCTACCGTGCATGTGCGGACCAATGAGCTCTGCGCTATGTGCTGGGTGTCACAGAGGGGAGGAGGAAAGGGCAGATGAGTCGCCGCTCCAAGAAACAGCTCAGCCCATTCCTCCCCCACTGGGGAAGGGGGGAGGACAGTTACACACAGGAGGAGGAAAGGGTAGAAGAGTCACCGAGCCATTCCGTCCACCGCCGGGCAAGGGAGGGAGGGAGTTGGGACGGCCGGAGCAGAGCAAATGCAGTAGAAAGTGGCTGTGAAGAGATCACAAGCAGCTGCAGCCTGCAGCAGCCAAAGCGCAAAGAGCTGAACAGAGAACAGCTCGCCCTCCTCCCCCGACCCCTGAGTCTCGCAGATAAGGAGAAGCCAAGTAAATATCCCGCAAATGCAGGGGGGGCGGAGGGGGAAGGCAGTGCTGGCAGCCCAACCGTGGGTCTCAGCCACCACGGGAAGAGTTTACATGGGCATCGCTCCACCCCCACTCCCAGCAAAGCACCGTGACGAAAGTGAAAGCCAGAGCCCTGCAGCCTCCTCCCTCTCAAGCCCCCAGTCAGATTTCTTAAAAGGCACAGGTCTGCCAGAAAGAGCAAAGTAAGCTAGGCTATGTGCCCCAAATCTGTTGCAGTGCCTGCCGCCTGCCCTTTGCGAGGGGGGGGGGGGAGACACGGAGTGTTTTCCTCTCTCTCCCAGACACAACTGGTGTGGGAACTTTGCAAGCTCTTGCGAGTGCAGAGCAAAGACTTAGGTGGGGAGGGGACAAAAATCCCGCCCGTTTTAACTGTGTGAGAGAGAAGTGTGGTAATGTGTGCTGAAGGCGAGTGTGAGTGCCAGAGAGAGAGGGAGACTATGTGAGGGATTGTGTATGTGTGTGAGAGGGATTGGGCATGCGTGAGTGAGGGACAGAGGGAGAGTGTATGTGCGAGAGAGAGAGAGAGGAAGCCTATGTAGGGGACTGTATGAGAGAGAGATTCTCTACCCCCCCCCCCCAGCTCTCCACTTATAGGTTACAGTGGAAGGGGTTCAGTGTAGAGGGGAATGGGAGAGCAAAGGAGTTGGGGCCTGTAAGGATAGAGTGAAAGGGGTCTGAGCCTGTCCCTCCACCACCGGGGAAGGGGGGAGGGAGTTGGGATGGCAGGACCATTACGCCTCTCGAGATCCCCCTTGGCCACCGCTGCAGCTCCTACCACCGCTGCCGCCTCTGGACCTTCGTAGTGTTGGGGGGGGGGAGCGGAGCAAAGACGTAGGAGGAGAGGGGACAAAAATCTCGCCCGTTTTAACAGGCTTAACGGCTTGGACTATATATTTTATGATTCCATTTCAATGTTTCCGATTGCATTGTTAATGTTAAATTGAATTTTCATAGATTTCGATTTATTTTCATTTTGATTTAATTATTTCATATGACATTACGTTGGAATTGAGCTGTGTCGTTTACCATACCGTTCATTTAGTGAGTATAGTTTGTTTTTTCTTTTTTCATTCTTTTTCATTTCTAGAATTATGCGGTTTACATCTAGACACAGATTGCTTCTCACATGGATAATTATACGTTGCGTGTTCTAGAGTCGGCAAACCAGACAATCTCTATATCTGCACAGACAATGGAACAACAAAAAATATTGTATATCCACAAGTATTGTGAAATTAACCATATTCGAAATGTGCGCTTTCTCTTTTCTTTCTTTTCCATTTAACCAGACTGAGCCACAGCAACGCATGGCCGGGTACAGCTAGTGTTTTGAATAAACAAAGAATAAAATGCCAGCATTTAATCTGGAACTGTGCCCTACCAAGCCCTAGCCTGACAGTTTTATTGGGAAAACTACTCCGCTCCAACAGAAACCATGCCAGTATCTATACTGGTCATGGAGGACCTTGCTTTGCCCATGAAAATCTGGTTCTTCCTTGAATCCGCTGAAAACTCCATTATGAAGTATTCCAAGTAACCTGTGTCTAACCGCAGTTTTTTTTTCCTATCTTTACAAACTGAAAGGGTCTTGGCCCTTTGCTTAGCTAGTAATGAGGTAATTCATCCTAATGCAGCCAGTGCTCTAAAAGGAGCAAGGTTTTTTTGTTTATGAATTGTTTTTGCTCCTGGCACCATGCCTTATAAATCCAAAAGAACAAGTGGAGAAACTGTACCACACAATTATGAATAGAAAGCCAGTAAGTGGTGCAGCAGTCACAATTGAAGATCCATTCTATTCCAAATGTCAAAATAATTGCATAAATCAAGCAGAAATTATTTCAAATATCCAGAAATGGTTATTCAATCCTTGAAACTCTGATGTTCACAGTTGACATGAAAATAGCTGGGTCCCTCGACAAGTGTGTGTTTCGACGACATGCTGCACAGGGAGGGACAGATTATTGCTTGGGTCAATGAAAACTGCCTGCACATAGATTTGTAGACAATGTCAATGAAAACACAATGCTGAGGCAGAGAGTTGTTTCCCTTCAAGGGGAAATGACCAAGGGACCTGACGAGTTCCAGATGTGAAGGAGAGTCCTGAGATCCTGCACTTGGTAGGGAGACAATGATATGAAGAAGCCTTGGAAAGGCAAGAGCCAGGGACACTGGACAACAGTTGCCAAAATAGTGCAAGCAGCACCAACAGTGGCACAAATATACCAAAGCACGGTGAGAGGATTTAAGCATTAACAACTGTAGTTAATAGCAACCCTCCCCCCAAGACCAGGTACTGGTTTAATAAATGTTGCTACTTACCACTGCCACCCTCCAGCAGCCTGCCCGCCCCTTCTAGATGGGCAAGTAGGGAATCAAATTGCAATCCTGTTGATGTGTTGCCCTAGTTGCTAGAATACATACTTCCCTGGATGTTTGGATAATGTTTCTCCTCTGCAGGGACAGAACCATGGGACAGGGAGGAGTCTGCAACTAGGACGTAAAAAGAGCCAAGAGGGCTCAATGCACAAGCACAACAGTGCCCAACTGCAGGTGTTATATCTGACCCAGCCTATGGCCACCTCTTTCACCAAGGTGCTGTGCACTAATGGGGCCACCTGCCCCTGCTTTACATCTCACAACACATGGATCTGTCCTTTGCCCCAGTATGTTCACTCCTGGCTGAGGAACACAGCAGCCAATGCTCTGAGCCAACATCACTACCAGGGGTTCAAAAATGATGCATTGATGTGTGTGAAGTTAAGCCATTGTTGATGACGTCAAGTCAGAGTGTTGGCAGGCCGGAAACAAGTGATCATGCTGGAGGTAGGTGGACCACAAAAAAAGGAGAGACGGACTGGGTACAGTGTGTGGACTGTAGCTTGCCCACCCTGATCTATAATTAATGTAGTTTTGATAATTCCAGGCGATGTAATCATAGTATATTTAACACAATTAAATGTACCAACTAAGAAGTTGATTTTAACAGTGTTTTGTGTGCAAAAAACCCACATATGCGCTATGTGGAACGCGCACAAAGTGGACTATAAAAGTTGCAATTTATGCATGCATATACCCATGTGCCTGCCAAAACTAAGGGGGTAGAAAAGGGGTGGGGCATGGGCATTCCAGGGTGGGGCCAACATTTACGCACGTAAGTCTGTATTTTTAAACTGGAGGTTGCAACATGTGTTAGCTTATTAGCTACATAACTTTTGATGAGGAACAAGTCTGAAAATTTTTCCATCTTAGTGCTTATAGGACAGAGTGAGAGGTCCCGGTCAACTAAGGGGAGTGCAATATAAAGTACCAGCAGTGTCTGGAAGACCTCGATATTGACTGGGCAAACTGATGGATTAATTGGAAAAAATGGGAATGTCCCTCGCATGAGCATGTTTTAAAATCCTCTTACATACGCACATTAAAGCTGGTAAAGTAGTTTGCTCGATTAATCTCTTAATATTAAGAGCATATGTTGGATTTGTTGACCATTGGACCGAGTGGAGTTGACGCAATCTGCAGAGAGGAACCCTGCAGGTCCCCACTGTTGGCAAGTGGATCCGGAGGAGGCAGAGGCCAAATGGAGCTTCACCTGTACCATCCCAAGTTCCTCTCAGGTGCCGGGGCTGGCAGATCTTAGGTGGGGCTTCTGCTGACAAGATGGAGATCCGTTTAGGTTAGAACAAATATGGCACAGGCAAATTTGGAATCAGGCTAAGTCAGTGGTAGAGGTCCAGTAATCAGGCTGTGGACAGTGGAAGGCAGAATTCAAGAGGCAAGCTGAGGTCAATACCAGGTATTCATCCAAAGGGAAGGTGGGATGAATAGGCATGGTCGGAAGGCAAGGAGCAGAACAGGCAGGCAGAGGAGGAGATGTGGAGCACTGAAGGACTGACCACAAGTAATGGAGAAGAAGACAAAGGAACTGAAACTGAAGATGAAGACGAGAACTAGAAATAAAGATCAAGGCAAGAAACAGGCACTGAAGATCACAGGAGCTGGAGAACACAGACAGGAACTCTGAAGCAATTCACGCTACTAAGGCAGTAGGGAGACCTGTTGTCATGGCACAGGAGGGATGTCTGCAGTGGCCTTATATAGGCCAGAGAGGGTGATATCTTCAGATGGTGCCAGCCAGGCTTTCCCTCTGCCAGCCCTTAAAGAATGCGGAAGTCGACGTGTGTGTGCCATAGAAGTGGCGTCCTACTACAAGGATCTTTGGTGGCGTCCTGCCTCATCATGGCGTGGCCTTTTGCATGCTTGAAAGAGAGGCAGGCCCGGCCCAAGGGGTAAGTGCAGAGGTTTGTGGGAGGAGCCCAGGGACCACCAAATACTACAACAACATACTTATGTGCAGTAGGCATATTTTAAATCATATGCAGACAAGTGAGTGAATGATTTAAAATTCTAGCATATCTCCGCTTGCGCGCTGATATGCACGTGTATGGATGCATGCACACTCGTTTTGAAATTAGCCTATAAAGTATTCTGATAAACATGGCAAATCTAAACCAATTCTATCACAATTAATAGAAAAGGTAAGTTAACTCTTTCGAGAAAGAAATCTGGAAGTATTTTTTATTTTTGGCTTGAAGTTACCCTGTGTTTTCATTTGTAATCTCATAGTTTACCTTGTACCACTCAGTCTGACTGACTCAATGCCAACACAGCTGAAATCTTTGCTTTTGGAGAAGTGTGCCCAGTCAGTATCAACTGGGAAGAAAGATGGCCAAGCTACCAATAAGGTGCTCAGTGTCCACATGGTACACTGAAAAGGAGAGAAGACGACTAACTGAGATCAAGAAATGGATCCCAGGTACAGGAATCTGAAGGTGATGGCAAGATAAAGAGAATCCTGCAGAAGTGAAAATGGGAGAGAGAAGAGAATCTTAAAGGCGATGGAGAGGGAAGGGAGGAGGGAACTTTGAGGCATGGAATGAAAGAAAATATGAGGGATGGAGGAAAGCTCTGAAGTGGGGAAGGTGGGGAGTAGATAGTATTGAATGTAGAGGGAACTAAAGGAGGCATATGGCAAGGGGAGGGAGTTAGATGGAGAGGTGATGGAGGCAGGAAGGTAGAACGGGAGAAAGGGGTGTGTAGACAAAAAAAAAAGAAAGACCGATAAATAGATTATGATGTGGGCAGGAAACTAAGGGCCTCATTTTCCAATACCGCACAGTATCGCATGCGATACCAAAAAGGGGTGTTACCTTATGCTAATAAGCATGTGTATCGCAAATTGCAATAACAGCTATGCAACATGCTCTTAGCGCAAGTTGTGCTATTAACCCAATTTGTGCTACATTGCCAGTATATATCATGGTGTTTCCAGACAGCCTGTTAGAGAGAGAGAGAGAGAGAGAGAGAGAGAGAGAGAAAGAGAGAGAGACAGAGAGACAGACAGACACTTCCCTAGACAGATATTTGTATCCCTATGAGAGGCTCACCTAGTAACTCAAGGTGGGGATTAGGTATGAGTGTAGGGGGTTGGGGGCCACTTTCACATTCAACATGAGATGTACGAACAGAACAGTGGTCTCTTGTGAAGATTTGATGGCCTTCGGAGTGAGGAAACTCACTCCAAGATGAGATTTGGGCAATGTTCTCACAACAAGCTAGTTTGAGAGAACATTGCCCAAATCTCATCTTGGAGTGAGTTTCCTCACTCCGAAGGCCATCAAATCTTCACAAGAGACCACTGTTCTGTTCGTACATCTCATGTTGAATGTGAAAGTGGCCCCCAACCCCCTACACTCATACCTAATCCCCACCTTGAGTTACTAGGTGAGCCTCTCATAGGGATACAAATACCTGTCTAGGGAAGAGATACTATAGCAAGTGTGTCTCTCTCTCTCTCTCTCTCTCCACTGACACAGGCTGTCCAGAATCATCGTGCACTGCGATATATCTTTACTGGCCTCTAGCGCACAACATACCGCAAATGAAAGAGGTGTAGCTATTGGCCGCGTTGGGAGCCGCACTAACACTGCGGCTGTTTCGCGGCACACGATAACTCTTTCCTACTTAACATATGCTCCGCCCCCTGAATACAAAATTAAAAATTCGCAAATCGTGTTAACGGCTGTTAGCGCGATTTGCGGAATTATCTCCCGCGGTAACTCCTTGGAAAATGACCCCCTAAGAGGACTATATTCAGGCACAGTCCTGTTAGCAAAGTTAGCCGGATCAACTTATCCGGCTAACTTTGGAGGCATATTGAACAGTAGAGCCACACTGTTGAATATAGCCGGCTATCTTAATTAGTTAGCCAACTCAACTCCTACCAGTTACAAACCTAGACCGCCCCTAACTTATCCAGCTAAATTCTAGCTCCCTAACCTATTAGCCAGCTAGAATTTAGCTGGATAAAGGCTGAATATAGATATCTATCTTAACGGCTTTTGAATATGGACCTCTAAAAGTATGGTAGAGAAAGGAAGGGGTTAGAGAAATTGGAGGTGTAAAAAGGATTGAGAGTACTCTCACTTTCGCCTCACACCATGGCACCTCATCCCTACTACTAGAAAGAAAAACGAGACAGGACAAAAGTGTTGGAGGAAAGGGAGAAAAGTAGTAGAGCAAGAGATGAAGGAAGAGCCCTATTACAAGAGCTGTGGAGGACAGACATGTAAAGATGACTATGGAGAGAGAAAGGAAAACAGATGAAAATAGGGGTTGTAGAGGAATAAAAAATGGAGGAGGGAAGGGAAAGAGACAGGACACTATGGAAGGAAGAGATAATACTAAAACAGTAAAAGGGCAAAAAGATGACCTTTAAGGGGAAAAAAAAGGAAGGAGACAGAACTGAGATACAGAGAAAGAAAAAAAAAAAAAAGAGTCTAACAGAGAACAGTTAGAAAATTGTTTATGCAATCATTTACAGTGAAAAAATACTATAGAACTGGCTCACTGCTGCACTAAATTTTTCTTGTGCCGCAGTGAGCGCTACACCATTTTATTCTAAAATTTCCCTGACAAAAACACTAAATAATAAAATAGAAGGGATGATAAAACAAATTAGGTATTCAGCCTGGGCACCATAAACTCTAGAGAGTAAGCACATTCCATCCAAAGAACAGGCTAAATCCTGATGATAAAAAAAAAAAAAAAGTTTCTTGCTTTTATTTTCTGATGAACTGGTTCATCCTGTATATTCTCTGTTAAAAATAACTCTTGTAAGATGGTAAAATAAATGAAAAAGCATACCAGCATTTTTCTTTTCCAATTCAGCTACTCGGAAATAAGTACACAGCACAAAAGATCAGATGCATTATGCATTTTTCCCCATAGACACAACTGGGAAAAGCCCTTAAGCACATCAGGCCCAAAAGTGACCTGCTAAACTATGCTGTGCCACTGCCACAAATGCACATCCTGATATCAGCAGGTGCTCTTTTTACCAGGAGATAACAGTGGGAGCTCATCAAGTCACTGGCTATACCACCAGATAACAGCTGGAAACAGCAGGAGCTCATCATGGATCATTGTTTCAAATGAACCGCAATCACGTTACTTCAGTATGTGTTTTGTGAACACCAAACAAGGAGTTTACAGCAAAACAAGTGGCATAAGTAGACCCTATGACTTCCCCAGGCTAATCGCAACACAATCTTTTCCTTTCTGAAATACAATTGATTGTTGGAAAAGAATTTAAAAAATATCAAAACTTTTGCCACAAACCATAAAATTTCAGGTCTATTCAACCAGGGATTGGTCTTTTCAGCAGAATATAAATGTATCCCAACAGAAAAATCAAAGCAAGAGTTCTCTTTTGTTATAATGGGGACTGCTTAGCTGATAATCTGCTTTGGCTTCTAGTGATAGAGAGAGAATAGTATTTAAGATTGGACTATTATGTAAAAGATCTTTCATGCTGTTTGGTAAATACTGTGGAGAAATATGTTCCTAGGCGGGTGTTGCGTTCCTCAGTGGAACTGCTTTTTGTCGTTTTGGGGGTAAAGCAAGTGAGAAAAGAAAAGCACAGGAAGAAAATGTTCTCAGTGGGGGGCCGGGATGTTGGAACTCTATTTCTTTAGTTATCAGACTGGAGACTAACTAGTTGAGTTTCAGGAAAAGGGGAAATTCATGGTTCTCCTCATGTTTTAATTAATTTTATGTGATATAATTGCATTGTATTTTATTGTTGTAAACTGCAATCAGTTTATTGTTAGCGAGGTATAAAAGCTTTTAATAAATACATAACTAAATAAATAACTGGAGGTACTTAGATATTCATAAATGAACATCTAAGTTAACAAGATAAGACTTACCCAGCTAACTTACAGGGATATTAAGCAGCATGCTATGCTGTTAAATATCCTTGAAAAAAAAATCGCTAGTTAGCCAGATAAGTCTTATCCGACTAACTTTATACCTGCTATTGAGTAAGTCTAACTTATCCAGTGAACTTAGCTGGATAACCCCAAATATTGGCACTTATCCAGCTAAGCAACTCTTCCCTGAAACACCCATTCCACACCCACCACTTAGCCAAATAAGTACTTATCTGGATAAGTTGCAGCCGCTAAATGTGGCCAGATATTCCTTACTTATCCAGCTAAGTGGTACTGAATATCGACCTCCAGATGTCCTGTGAGAGATGAGCATTACATTTCATTGCGATGCAAGCCTACTAAAATGTCCATTATTCTGAATGACCTGAAATCTTCCAGTTTGGGATCTAGTGTAATGTTATGCAATCAAAAAAAAAAAAAGACATGCCCCATTGTGAGTATGTGTATATAATATATAGATATACATACATATAGAGAAATATAAATAAATAAATGCCAGATATAAAACTGCATAACACAGCTGGGTTGTAATACAGGAAAAAAAGAATCAAGAAAAGCATTTTTAATATTAAGAAAAATCATTGTATAATGCATACATTTTGTTGAATATTGCTTAAAATATTACAGAGTCATTAGCATTTTCTTTTATTTCACTTTCTCTATCTCAAAAATCCCCACTTTTGATATTTAAATAAAACATGTTGTACAGTAGGATTCAAATGTGAAACTAATAAAGAGAAATTTCTCACAACTGCTAATTCTCATTCTGTTAAGTCTCTTGCCGATCTGGACAATGTAGGCTATACCACCAGCTCTTGACTCAGCAGACCAATGCTAATCTTTTTGGAAGTGTTCGCATGGTGCCTTCTTCCTTCTTGGATCCTTTCTTTTGCTCCTCCATCCATCTGAACAGTTCCCTGGCAATACTGTAGGCATAAGAATACTGAAAGAGTGCCCAAGCCGAGTTTGCATATGAGCATAAACCCACATTATACCTTCTCCTAAATTTACCATTATCAGAATGGGTTTGGTCAAGGCTGGCAAGAGACCAACAGAGAAAAAGAATTAGCATGTAACGAGAATTCCTCTTCTGTTAAGTCTCCACAAGCAGGGATTTACCACAACAGTACTCTACTCAGGTGGGTTAAATATAGCTTGCAAAATTCTTTTTCCAAATATTGTATCTGTAAGTGCCCACCTGTCAATACGATAATGTTTAGGAAAGGTGCACAGCTGAGTGCCAAGTGGCAGCCTCACAAATCTCGAACACAGACACATTGAGTCTCTCTGCTTATGATGCTGCCACTGCTCTTGATGAATGAACTCTCACCAGGCCTGGCATGATCAGGTGTGCAAACCATGTAGGCTCAGAGACCTCCAACTTCTGGGAGGTAGCAGCTGGAACAGTGGGACAGATGGAGGTTCCCAGGCTTCATAAGCTGATGTGCATCTGTTGCAGATGTCTAGTAATACTTTAGAAATTTACTTATTTATTTAGCTCAGTGCTTTTTTATAAGTAGCTCAAGGCGGGTTACATTCACATACTGTATGTACTTCCCAGGCCCAGAGAGCTTACAATCTAAGGGGGGTTACTTACTAAACATTTTTCCTACAGAAGCAAAATGGGAGAAAGTCTTTAATAAATAAGCCCGCAAGTCTGTACCCAAGGCAATAGAGGGTAAAGTGACTTGCCCAAGATCACAAGGAGCATCAATGGAATTTGAACACTGGCTTTCTTGGTTCTCAGCCTGTTGCTCTAACAATTAGGCTACTCCTCCACTCAGGGTAATAGTAAGAACAGCACAAGCAGCCAGCATGAATGATGCTCCCACTTCCTCTCCTTGCTCTACAGTGACAAACAGTAAACAGTGAACGGCAGAAACAGTTCACCATACCTTCCTGCCCCCCTGTGCATGCTGCCTGTTACTAAAGGGACAAAAGAGGGAGGAAAAAGATAAATCAAAGAAAAAATATGAAAGAAAAAGATCAATATCAGAGATATAGGGAGAAGTGATGAAGACAGGAGACAGAGAAGAGTAGTAAACTGGAAAATAGGAAAGGCTGAAGAGGTTAGGACCGCTCAGCTTTGAGAAGAGATGGCTGAGTGGGTATATGATAGAGGTCTTTAAGATCATGAGAGGTCTTGAACGAGTAGATATGAATCGGTTAATTACACTTTCAGATAATAGAAGGACTAGGGGGCATTCCATGAAGTTAGCAAGTAGCACATTTAAGACTAATCAGAGAAAATTCTTTTTCACTCAATGCACAATAAAGCTCTGGAATTTATTGCCAGAGGAAGTGGTTAGTGCAGTTAGTGTAGCTGGGTTCAAAAAAGGTTTGGATAAGTTCTTGGAGGAGAAGTCCATTAATGGCTATTAATCAAGTTTACTTAGGGAATAGCTACTGCTATTAATTGCATCAGTAGCATGGGATCTTCTTAGTGTTTGGGTAATTGCCAGGTTCTTGTGGCCTGGTTTGGCCTCTGTTGGAAACAGGATGCTGGGCTTGATGGACCCTTGTCCGATCCAGCATGGCAATTTCTTATGTTCTTATGATTCTGGAAAATGAATCAGAAGATAGTCAAGAGGAATGCACAATGCTCACGTGCGCTAGGGCTATTGAATAAACCATGCACATGAGTACCGATTTGTGGGTATCTTTAATTGCATTACAAAAGGGTGGATTAGGGACAGGTCAGGTGCATTTATGCACAAAACGTTGCAAATTGATATCCTGCAAACGCAGCTCACATCGGCCTCTTACCTATGCATATTTACTTCTGCTATTTTAAGTATGAATAAAACTATTTATAGTCAATACTGATTGAGTAAACTGGGGGAAGTGCAGGTTAAAGAACCAGGGGGTCTTGATGACCTAGAGATAGAGTGGGCAAATAGTTGGCAGTTGGTTATTGCCTTACAAACTTGGGAGACCAGGACGATTACCTCGGGTGAGCTCTGTGAAAATCTTGCTTGAATTTCCCGCTGTCCCTGACGCTGGAGGGAGGAGCCGGAAGGCACCTATAAAATTGGTGTCTCAGTGGCATGACGCTGCAGCGGGTTATTGCCTTACAAACTTGGGAGACTGGGACAATTACCTCAGGTGAGCCCTGTGAAAAATCTTGCTTGAATTTCCTCTCGTTGGATGGAGAAGCCGGAATGCACCTATAAAATTGGTGCCTCAGCGGCATGACGCTGCAGCCGGCGTGACCTAAGGGACACACGCCTTTGCCCAGATTTGAACGGTTTTGAATCAGCATTTCCAGTTGCCAGGAGTTTCATGTAGAACAGCAAGGTTTGTTTTCTACTGCCCTGTAATCTTGCAATTGAATTCTCTCTGTCAATATATTAACTTTGGTAAATCGATCTTGCAATACACTTCCTTTCCTATTGGGATGCCACATACAAAGAGAAAAGCCAAAGTTAAAGACTTTTCTTTTACTCCTAATTCGGACTTGTCTCAGCCATGGATTCAGGATTGTTTTTCAAAAACATCATCTATTGTGCCAGGAGGGATCGCGGGAGGAGTTGGCCGGGAGCAGGAGCCAAGCCTCCAGACAAATGAAATATCTTTAAGCCCTGGCTCCCCATCAACACCAGAGCCTCCGTCCGGTAAGGGAGAGATAGAGACTCTGAATGAGGACTCTATAATAAGAACTGAATGCAACCCATTAGGTGTCCAGAGAGGAGCAGAAGGAACATCAAGCTCATCGGAGAACACTGAAATGCAGGGTCCAGGAACCAAAAATGGGTTTCCTCCTCTTACCGAGATGATTCTGAGAAGGCACCAGTGGAGAGAGGAATGAGGAATATCAAGTAAGAACTTTAAGTGATTTACCATTAATAACTCCACAGAAGTTTACACTAGAAGAGTTTGGGACTACGATAATATTAATGCAAAAATCTATTAATAATTTAACATAAGAATTTAAATAAGAATGTGCTTTTACAAAATAAGGTGGAAGAATTGGATAAAACAATGAATGTCTTAGAAGGAAAATTTGAAGAAGTAGAAAAAGTACAAGTTAACCTAATAAGTTTTGAAAAAATACAACTGGATAAGTTAGAAATGTTAGAAAACCAAATTAGGAAATTAAATCTTAGAATATTAAATTTCCCGAATATAAAATTGGTTTCACCAAATGATCTATTTAAAAGTTATTTAATTAACATGTTAAAATATCCAGAAAACACATGACCTGTAATATCAAAAATCTATTATATACCTCAATCTCAACAAGTAGAAGAAAAGCAAGGACAGGGAAGCCAGTTAGATCTAAATGTAAATTTGAATCTCACCGAATTGTTAGAAAAATCATTTGAAATGACCATAGAAACCAGGGCTACTCTTATTGTGCAGTTTGCCTTCTTATCTGAGAGAGATTCTGTACTTAGAATGTTTTTTAGGTATCAAAATTTAAATTATGGTCAATATATAAGGATATTTCCGGATGTAACTCACGTTATGCAACTTAGAAGAAGGAAATTTATGATAATTAAACGAGAAGTAAAAGAAAGGGGGGCAAAGTTCCTATTAAGATTCCCATATCATTGCTTGATTCTACATCAGGAATCAAAATATGTACTTAATCAACCGGAACTACGTTCTTATCTTGATTCCCACTCCTAGAAACTCCACTGTGAGGGTTAAATGAGTTTTAAGGATGGTGTTAACAGTGCAGTATAATGAGTAATGGGGTTTTTTTTCCTTTTCGAACTGCTTCTTAGATTGCTTACTCTCCAAGAAGCTCACGTTTCCAATGATAAACAGAAGCAGAATAATAGTAAGTGATTACAAGATGTAATATTTTGAAATGTAACACATTTTTGGTTATTGTTTCTGTAATATTGTGATTCCATAAAGATATTAAATTCAATAAAAATTAAATAAAAAAAAAAAGTGGGCAAATAGTTAAAACTGGGAAATTCCTTCACGTGCACATGTTATTAAATAAGCTCACCTGCACATGTAAAAGCTGACAATTTCTAAGGAAAATACACGAGTAGCAGTTCTTTGTATAAATCCTTAAAATTTGGAGCACACATACGCACACAACGTGTGTTTATAAAATGCACACTTACTTGTGCACATGATATAAGATTCCTGCTTGTGTAGGCGCGCGCCAACATATGACTGTATAGGGGCATGCACTCATTTTAAAGTTACCTTTTTATTCACACAAAATATGCATGTAACACTAGGCGTCCTGCTTAGCGCCCTCTCATGGAAATTCCATACAAATGAGGACTTAAGTACTACCCTCCTAATGTGGAGAGGTGCGCTGATCTATCCTAGAGTTTCTTCGCGCTGGTCACCTACGGGGTAAAGTTTCTAGTGCTGCAGTGCTAGCACATTAAAAGGAAGATGAAAGACATGCAGGTTTGTTTCCCAGTCTGAGGAATGCAGTACGTAAGACAGCCTGATCCAAAGGGTTAACCTTTTAGTAGAATTCAAAGAGAATACAAGGAAGCAGTCAATTAATCCCTCAGTATTGCGTGACTTTGCAGATGAGTGCAATGCTTTCCTCTCACACCCTTAGGGGGTCATTTTCAAAGGAGTTACGCATGTAAATGTGACATACTATCGTAGCAATTTTCAAAAGCTATTTACTCGAGTAAAGTGCACTTACTTGAGTAAATCCTATGGACAATTCAATGGCATATATTGTAGCAATTTTGAAAAGCCCACTTACTTGAGTAAAGTGTATTTACTCGAGCAAAAACCAGTTTTGCTCGAGTAAATGCTTTTTAAAATCTACCCCTTTGTTTATAGCAACTGCTCAGAGTTTAAAAACATCTAGCACATCTCCAAAATGAAATACAAACATTGAAAATTCTCTCTTCTGCAGAACCTCATATGTGTTGAGGCTAACCCTGTGACACAAGAGACAACGAAGTGCCTTTAGGAAACTTTTCCCCTGTTTTTTTCCATTTTTTGCTTCTGTGCGAGTCAGGAGTTTCAAGCCCTCCTGCATTTTAAATATTCTCGACATTGACCATGTTAGAGCCATGTTTTATACCTTAAGGATGTTCTCCCCTCCCTCCCTGAATTAAAATATGTGTTCAGCCTCTTACTAAGCGAATATTTTTACTTCTACGCGTTAGCATAACATTAGCTTACTGCATCAGAAGTTAAAAAAAAAATTAGCTTGTGTGTTAAGAAATTGTGTGCTGAATTTCAATGCACAGTTTTAATGCTCAACTTTCTGCATTTACCTGTTAGTGACTTTTGGGACTTTATCAAGACCACTGAATTTAAAATGAATTTTAAATATATGTCTTTCCCTACCATCAGGGCCTCTCTTTTCAGCTGCCAATGCCATGTCACTACCAAGCCTATTTCTGGACATATATGCACTGAGGACATTGCAACTTGCAATATAATCCCTTTAAGCTTATAAATCAGTTTAAGCTAAGAACATAAGAACACAAGATATGCATTAATGGGTCAGACAAAGGGTCCATCAAGCCAGTATCCTATCTCAAAAAGTGGCTAATCCAAGTCACAAGTACCTGGCAAGTACCCAAACATTAAATAGATCCCGTGCTTCTAATGCTGGCAACAAGCATGATAATGCTCTAAAGATTAATAGCAGTTTATGGACTTTTCCTCCAGGAACTTATCCGAATCTTTTCTAAACCCAGCTACATTTCCTCTAGTAACAAATTCCAGAGCTTTATTGTGCGTTGAATGAAAAAGCAAAAGTTGCTTACCTGTAACAGGTGTTCTCACAGGACAGCAGGATGTTAGTCTTCACATATGGGTGACATCACAGGATGGAGCCCAATCATGGAACACTTTTGTCAAAGTTTATAGAACTTTGACTGGCCCCTACTGGGCATGCCCAGCATGGCACTAATCCTACAGCTAGCAGGGGTCCCTCTTCAGTCTGGTTACAAAGCTACAGGCAGTGCCGAAAAATAAAATAAGAAAACAAACCCAACACCGCAGGGTGGCGGGCGGGTTTTGTGAGGACTAACATCCTGCTGTCCTGTGAGAACACCTGTTACAGGTAAGCAACATTTGCTTTCTCACAGGACAAGCAGGATGGTAGTCCTCACATATGGGTGAGTACCGAGCTGAGGATGTCCGGACATGCACCAAATGTACCCAAGAGCGTGCAACAGGCACAACAACTGGAGTGGAATTTGGGAGAGGGCACCCTGAACCCCATCGGGCAGGCGGAAGGGTGTTGGTACATCACGTCGTAAACAAGTTATACAAGACAGACTGGCCGAAGATGGAATCTTCTCTTAAGGCTTTGTCTAAGCAACAGTGGGCTGTAAAAGTATGGAGAGAACTGCAAGTGGCAGCCCTGCAAATGTCAGGAAGTGGCACCGATCATAGGTGTGCTACTGAAATCGCTATGGCCCTCACAGAGTGTGCTTTAACACGGTCTTGAAGTGGAATGCCCGCTTGCTGATAGCAAAAGGATATGCAGTCCGCTAGCCAGGAGGAGAGAGTCTGCTTACCCACTGGCTGCCCCAATTTGTTAGGATGGAAAGAGATAATCAATTGAGTGCTCTTCTGTGGGCAGCTGTACGGTCTAGGTAGAACGCTAGAGCTCATTTGCAGTCAAGGGTATGCAGGGCCTGCTCTCCTTGATTGGAATGGGACCTGGGAAAAAAGATAGGTAGTATAATGGATTGATTGAGATGAAACTCTGATACTACCTTAGGCAAGAACTTAGGGTGAGTGCGAAGTACCGCCCGATCCTGCAGACGTTTAGTGTAAGGCGGATAGGTAACTAGGGCCTGTAATTCACTAACTCTGCGAGCCGAAGTGATTGCCAAAAGGAAAATCACTTTCCATGTGAGATAGCAAAGTTCACAGGATTGGAGAGGCTCAAATGGTGGTTTCATGATCCGACGCAAAACCAGGTTGAGGTCCCAAGAAGGGGCCGGAGGACGCAGTGGAGGCTTGAGGTGAAGCAAGCCTTTCAGAAATCGTGTGACAAGGGGTTGTACTGAGATAGGGATACCCCCGATACCTTTATGGAAGGTGGCTACCGCACTGACATGCATTCTGATGGAGGAAGTTTTAAGAGCTGACTCTGACAAGTGCCAGAGGTAGTCTAGAAACTGTGGGATTGGACAGGTAAAGGGATCAAGGGCCTGAGAATAGAACCATGATATGAACCAGTTCCATTTGTAAGAATACGATTTTCTCGTGGAAGGCTTTCGAGAAGCAATCAAGACACGGTAAACTGATCAGAAAGGTTAAGCGGCTGAATGATTAACCTTTCAACACCCATGCCATCAGGGACAAGGCTTGAAGATTGGGGTGGCGAAGGCACCCGTCGTTTTGAGCGATTAGAAGCGGGTCTGTTCCCAGAGGAATGTGCCTGCGAATGGAGAGATCCTGAAGTATTGGAAACCACACCTGGCGGGGCCAGTGGGGTGCTTTCAGGATCATGGTTCCCTTGTCCTGACGTAACTTCACGAGAGTCTTCGAGAGAAGTGGAAGCGGAGGGAATGCATATAGGACACCGGTTACCCATGATAGGGAGAACGCGTCTCTTGGTGGATAATGTTGGCTGCGAGTGAGAGAGCAGAAATTGCCTACTTTACGATTCTGGGGTGACGCAAAGAGGTCTATTTGAGGATAACCCCATTTTTGGAAGATGGAGTTCGCTACTGAGGGGTTTAGAGACCACTCGAGTGGTTGGAAGGTGCGACTCAACTAGTCTGCCAACACGTTGTCCACTCCCGGCAAGTAGGTGGCCATGAGATACATCGAGTGGGAGAGGGCCTCCGCCCAAATCTGTGCAGCTTCCTGACACAGAAGGTAGGACCCTGAGCCTCCCTGTTTGTTGATGTACCACATGGCCACCTGGTTGTCCGTCTGGATCAGGATGACTTGATTGGACACGCGATCCTGAAATACTCTGAGAGCTTATCGAATTGCTCGCAGTTCCAGGAAATTTATCTGGTGTTTGGCTTCCTCTGGAGACCAAGAACCTTGTTTCTGGAGATTGGCCACATGGGCTCCCCACCCGAAGTTGGAAGCATCGGTGGTTAGAGTTATTTGAGGGTTTGGTGCCTGAAAGGGCGAGCCGTGTAGAAGATTGATTTGATTTGTCCACCAGCGAGAGACAGACTGAGTGAGTCGGTGACGTGGACAATGGTTAACAGGGGCTGAAGGGACTGAGTCCATTGCGACCTGAGAGAGTCCACTGCATGACTCTCATGGCCAGGCGAGCTATTGAGCTGACCTGAACTGAAGACACCATGTGTCCTAGGAGGATGAGAAAACGATGAGCAGTCGTCGAGCGTTGAGTCTGCAGCTGATGCGCCAGAGACATGAGAGTGAGGGTTCATTGTCGAGGCAGGAAAGCCTTTGCTTGTAAGATGTCCAAGTCTGCCCCAATGAACGATAAGGGCTGGATTTTAAAAGCCCTGCGCACGTAAATCTGGCCGGATTTACGCGCGCAGGGCATTCGCGAGCCGGCACACCTATATTGCATAGGCCGCCAGCGCGCGCACAGCCCCGGGACGCGCGTAAGTCCCGGGGCTTTGTAAAAGGGGCGTGTCTGGGGCGTGGCGCCGGCCCGGGGGCGTGGTCGAGACCTCCGGACCAGCCCCCAGGTCGGGTGATAGCGCACCAGCAGCCCGCTGGCACGCGCAGATTTACGCCTGCTGAAAGCAGGTGTAAATCTGCCAACAAAGGTGGGGGGGGGGGTGGAAAGAAAGTTTCCTCCAAGGACGATTTCGGAGCAGCCTTGGAGGGAACAGGCAGCTCGCACCGGGCTCAGCGCGCGCAAGTTGCACAAATGTGCACCTCCTTGCGCACGCCTACCCCGGATTTTATAAGATACGCGCGGCTACACGCGTATCTTATAAAATCCAGCGTACTTGCGTAAATTTATAAAATCTACCCCTAAGGTTTGAGATGGGACTAAGCAGGATGTCATAGTTGACGAAAAATCCGAGTGAAATTAGAGTGTTTAAGGTGAGATGTAGGGATGACAAATCGGATTGCTGAGTTGGAGCCCTGATTAGCCAATCGTCCAGATAGGAGTAGACGTGAACACCTTGAGTCCTGAGGAAGGCGGCAGCCATGACGAGGCATTTTGTAAAGACTCGTGGTGCAGACGCTAGGCCCAAAGGAAGCACGCGATACTGATAGTGCTTGGGGCCTATGAGAAACCTCAGGTATTTGCGATGAGATGGAGTTATCGCAATACGAGTGTATGCGTCCTGGAAGTTGAGAGAGCAGAGCCAGTCTCCCCTTTGTAGAAGAGGAAGAAGCGAACCCAAGGTTACCATCTTGAACTTTTCTTTCTGGAGGTACTTGTTGAGGGCTCGTAGATCCAGAATTCGATGAACACCTCCTGATCTTTTGGGTATTCGAAAGTACCGGGAATAGAACCCAAGGCCTCGCTGAGGGAATCGTAGTGGTTCTATTGCTCTGGACTGCTCCAGGAGCAATGAATGGTCAGATGTTTTCCACGTCATTAGAGGTGGGGAATCCGGTGGGATGGAGAGAAAATTGAGATGATAGCCTTGAGCAATTATTGCTAGGACCCAGTGGTCTGAGGCGATTGATTGCCATATGTTGTTGAAATGGCATAACCACCCTCCCACTGGTATGCGTGGTAATGGAATCTGGCTGCTGCTCTCTACGCGCAAGTCAGAAGCCAGAAGCAGGGCCCGGCTGGGGGGCCGTCTGAGGCTTTTGTTTTCGGGTCTGACGAGACTGTGATTTGAGAATGGTCTCGCAGAATGGCATCTGGCTGCTGGAGGGTAAGACTTCTTTGGTCTATAGAAAGACTTTTTAGACTCTTTCCGGAAAGGCTATTTGGAAGGATAAACTGAAGGTATCAGAGAGAGCTGTCTGAGAGTCTCATGATGGTCCTTTAGTTCAGCCACTGTCTTTTGAATCTGCTCGCCAAAGAGATTGTCTCCTATGCAGGGGAGGTCGGACAACCTATCTTGGACGTCCGGTCGAAGGTCTGAAGACTTGAGCCAAGCCCATCGTCTTACTGAAATAGCAGCTACAGATACTCTGGTTGCAGTGTAAAAGATGTCATAACATGATCTGATCTCATGTTTGCCTGCCTCCAATTCCTTGTTAATTAGGGTGTGGAGTTGTTCTGGAAGTGACTGAGGCATGGAGGCTGTCAACTCCTGTATCTGCTTTTGATCAGCATTGATCCTTGAAAGACTTGGCGACCAATGGCATCCAAAAACTTCTGTTCCTTCCCAGGGGGAAAGGAAGTGTGAGGTTTCAACCTTTTTGCTCTCTTTTGCGCAGATTCAACCACCACAGATTGGTGATCCAACTGAGGCTTCTGAAAACCTGGAGCTGACTGCACCAAATAGGTAGTCAGTTTTTCTGTGGACTGGTGCAATGGAGCCAGGATGTTCCCAGTTCTTCTTGAGGAGGTCTAGAAGAACTTGGTGGTTAGGGATGAAGGTGATTTCCTTGGGCGCATCCAGGAATTGAAGCAACTCCATCATTTGATGTCTGTCGTTTTGTTCCGTCAGTAATTGGAAGGGGACCAATTCAGACATTTCCTTCACAAAATTTATGAAAGAAAGGTCCTCTGGAGGAGAACGCTTTCTACTCTCAGTGGGTGAAGGAGGTGATGGCAAATCATCGGTGTCTGGTGAGGAATCATCAGTCCAGGTATCATAAGGATCAGCACCTGTCCCTCTAGGAACTAGAGAGGGACGGGGTAGTTGGATACCTGAAGGTCCCGGTCTAGGCTCTGAAGGCATTGGAGGAATAACCGGAGGCACCGATGAAGGCAATGAAGGCCCTGGCACAGGCATCGAGGGCATCGGTGGATGGCGCCAATGGAGGTCACGGCACCGATCTCGGTGGCTGAGGCAGAACTCCCGATGGAGGGATGTGGAATAGTGTTTCTCCTCCCGATGATAAAGTAAGTGGGGAGGGCACCGGAGCCATCGGTGACCCGGGATACATCGGTGGAAAAGCGTCTATAAGTGCTTCCATCCTCGATAGCAGCGGTGCCAAGGCTGCTGGAATCGGGTCAGTAGTCTGTTCAACTATCACTACCGATGTCGGTGACGGGGGAACCTGGAGTCGGTGCATCGCCTTGTCGATGGCCTCCTGAACCATCCGGTCCAGTTCTTCTCGGAGACCTGGAGCAAGCAGCCCCGACTCCGGAACAGAAGAAGGAGGCAGAGTCATAGCCAGAGGGACCACCGTTAAAGGCGGAGTCACGGCACCCGATGCCCTGTCGGCCGAGGATTGCCTCGGTGACTCAGTCGCCGAAAAGGTCGGTGCCTTTACTGGACAGGGTTTCTTCGACGGCGGCTCGGACAATGGCGAAGTCAATGGTTTCGCTCCCTTGATGGTCCGAGACTTTCGGTGCCAATGGTGATGTTTCTCCTTACGATCCCCTCGGTCCTGAGGGGGAGAAGAGGGTGTCAAAGGCCGAGAAGTTGTCGATGCCAGGCGGTCACCGGTCGGTGGTCGATGCTGGCGCGACGTTGACGGTGCCGGTTCAGATGATGACAATGGACGGATTCGGGGTTTGAGCACGGAAGAGAAGTCCCATTTTCTCCATTCTGGCCTTGCGACCTTTTGGTGTCATTAGGGCACATTTGGTGCAGGTCAAGACATCGTGCTCTCATCCAAAACACATTACACAGACTTTATGGGGGTCTGTAATGGACATGGGATGAGTACAGTCCGGGCACCGACGGAACCCCGACACCATGGCCATAGAAAAAAATCGAGCCGCGGTACGGTCGACGGCCAGTAGGCTGCGAGGGCCAAACTCGACGGTAATTGACAGAAAACGGGTAAAAACTTACCGGAGTACCGGGGACTGAAAAAGTTAACGGAGGGACCCCTGTGGGGCAATTTAACTTTTAATAATTCCGTGAGGAAAATTCCTGTCAGGAATCCTTGCAGAGCTCCTTAACTGTTTGGCTACTGCTGTGCGGAAAAAAGAAGACTGAAGAGGGACCCCTGCTGGCTGCAGGGTTAGTGCCATGCTGGGCATGCCCGGTAGGGGCCAGTCAAAGTTCTAGAAACTTTGACAAAAGTGTTCCATCCTGTGATGTCACCCATATGTGAGGACTACCATCCTGCTTGTCCTGTGAGAAAGAATTTTCTCTGATTTGTCTTAAATGTGCCACTTGCTAACTTCATAGAATGCCCCCTGTCCTTGTATTAACTAAAAGAGTAAATAACCGTTTCACATTTACCTATTCAAGGCTGGATTTATCAAAATGTGATAAGTATCGCATGCGATAGCAAAAGGAGCATGGTTTATGCTAATTTACAGTTTATCACAATTTGCGCTATTTACCTATGCGAAGAGCTAAAAGTGCCAGACCTGATGTATTTCCTGCATTCCACCACTGGGAGACATGAGAGAGTGAGCCTAGCCATAGTGTCCTCTCCCTAGATAGGTATTTGTATCACTATAGTAGGCCCACCTAGTAACTCGAGGTGAGGGTTAGGTATTGCTGTAGGGGGTTAGGGGTCTCTCTCTCTCTCTCTCGGGAGCTTTAAATCTACTCACACAGGCAGGAGACATCGCAAAATACGATAAAACCTTACTTCCCGGTAATGCAAGCTATCGCACGCCTTAACGCTATTCAAAGAGATGTAGTTAAAATCGGCATTAAGTCTGTGCAATAGCATTTTGATTACCGGCATGCCCACTCCCCGCCCCTAACTCCTCCTCTTTTTCAAATTTGCATCGCACCATATGATATGATGCTATCGCATGCATTAAAGACACGTTTTCAAATGCGGTAAGGGCATATCGCATGCGTCAATGGGGCTTTTCGCATGCAATAAGCCCTTAACCCATGCGAAAACGCCTTAGCGAATTTTGATAAATGACCCCCCAAGTCCTTTCATGATTTTGTAGACCTCTATCATATCCCCCCCTTAGTCGTAACTTCTCCAAGCTGAACAGCCCTAAGCTCTTTATCCTTTCCTCATAGGGGAGCCATTCCATGCCCTTTATCATTTTTGTCGCCCTTCTCTGTACTTTCTCCAGCACAACTATATCTTTTTTGAGATGCAATGACCAGAACTGTACACAGCATTTGAGGTATGGTGTTATCATTGAGCAATACAGAGACATTATGATATCCTCCATTTTATTTGCTATTTCCTTCCCAAGAATTCCTAACATTGTTTGCTTTTTTTTTTTTTTTTTTTTACCACCACAGCATACCTAGCTGTTCCTGCTAACTTTTATGTAATCTGATCTGTCTATGAGAATGGCTATTTGCTTTGATAGTCCTTAAACAGTGTTCTCCACCTGAGGAGCCACACCCACTGGTCCATTTCTTCCTTTTGTAATCTAATCAGCTTGAAAATCTACTTCAGAACTGCTCCCTTGCAGTCTGGGTGAGTTAATTTCTTCTCTGTCATCTTCTGTACCATTTAACAAATAGGAAGACATTTTAGACCTGGAAGGTCTCCCCAAAATGGGTTCAAACTTCCTGTCCTTCTCAGGCTCTTTTGCATCTACCACCAAGACAAGCACCACCAGTCTGGTTTACATTGTTATCTATAATTATGGTATATCAGAAGCCTTCTGACTTTTGTCTCCTTTTTTGGTCCAGAAAGCACTGATGGCAAAACTGAGAAGCATCCGGGAGAATGACAGTTACACTGATGAAATACTTAGCAAGGTGTGAAAGATAAAAAAAAACTCAAGCAGAGGGGAAAGTAAACCTGGATCATGAGATGACCGCTGCACACAGATTTTTATAGCTAATAGACCTTATACCATGACTCCACTTTCCCTTGAGGTGAAGAACTGATATGCAACCCTGGAAGTGAAGGAGGAACCATCCCAGGATGAAGAGGAAACAAAATTCGCAAACCATTATTCTGTGGGCTCAACAACCAATGCACCTAGAAAGTGGAGGGTAGAAGTGGTTAGTGACTCACTTCTGAGGGGCATCGAGACATCCATCTGCCAACCAGACATTTTGTCCCAGAAGTGTGCTATCTGCCAAGTGTCAAAATCCAAGAAATCAGAGAGATTGCTGAAAATCCTCAAGCTTATTGTCTACTATCAATAGTATGGATGTTTTTATTACAAATTGCTGTGATATATACTGCACCATAAGCAAAACTAAATTTTTAAGACTTAAGACTCCAGCTACTATCCTGTGCTGCTCATCCATGTTATCACAAATTATATTTCTAGGTACCACACAGATTGTGTCAAAAGTGACTTCATGGTTCTGGGAAAGAGGGTAAGGCAGTTAGGTGTACAGGCAATATTGTCTTCCATTCTCCCAGTCAAGGATAAAGGTTCAGGTAGGGAAGCTCACATTCTGGAGATAAATGAATGGCTATGTAGATGGTGTCGACGAGAATGTTTTGGCTTCCTGGACCATGGGATGATGTTTCAAGGACTGCTGAGCAGAGAATGGGGATCCATCTGTTTGAAGAAGGGGTGGAGCATCTTCCAATACAGATTGGCAAACCTACTAAGGAGGGCTTTAAATTAGGAGCATCATGGATGAGTGAACAAAACCCTAAGGTAAGTAAAACATTAAATACGTGTATAAAAGTGGAAAAAGAGAGCAATATCTGGAAAACTATGAAAATTAAAGCTCATAGTATGGGAAATAATATCTCAGATGTAGAGGCAGATGTAGAAGAAGCTGATTTATACAGTATTATAGTGGTTGTCACAGAGTATGAAGGTGTGTCCCTGGAAAACCTCCTTAACCAGTGCTGAGCCAAACATCTAGCCTACTCCACCTTAAAAGCTAGAAATACAAGTAGCTCAATGGGATGATCCCCAGAGAGCAGGAATAAGAGTTAGGGCCCATCTGGGAAAGCAAGTGTTGCTTACCTGTAACAGGTGTTCTCACAGGACCTTCATGCTGCATGTCTTTTTTTTGTTTTTGTTTTTTTTTTTAATCGGCTGCGCCTGAGCCGATAAACAAAAAACCCACCCGACCCTTCAAAACAGCTCCCTTAGCTTTCCCCACCCTCCCGACCCCCTGCCAAAATGTTTTAAATTACCTGGTGGTCCAGTGGTGGTCCAGGGAGCGATCTCCCGCTCTTGGGCCGTCGGCTGCCACTAATAAAAATGGCGCCGATGGCCCTTTACCCTTACCATGTGACAGGGTATCCGTGCCATTGGCCGGCCCCTGTCACATGGTAGGAGCACTGGATGGCCCGCGCCAAAATGGCATGGGCCATCCAGTGGCCATTTTGGCGTGGGCCATCCAGTGCTCCCTACCATGTGACAGGGGCCGGCCAATGGCACGGATACCCTGTCACATGGTAAGGGCAAAGGGCCATCGACGCCATTTTTATTAGTGGCAGCCGACGGCCCAAGAGCGGGAGATCGATCGCTCCCTGGACCACCACTGGACCACCAGGTAATTTGAAACATTTTTTGGGGGGGGGGTTCGAGAGGGTGGGGGAAGCTAAGGGAGATGTTTTAAAGGGTCGGGGTGGGTTTAGGGATTGTTTTTGTGTGCCATTTTTCCCGCCCTCCCCCAAAATGATAAGAGAACCCCTCGAACAATTTCGTGGGGTTTCCCTATCGGTTTCGGGGAGCCTCTGATTTCTGACGACTTTGAAAATATCGTACGATATTTTCAATCGTCAGAAATACGATTCACATCCCTAGGTTCCTGTTCCTCGTTGATCCTGGTTTCTGACTCCTTGTTCCTATGTCCCTGCCTTGCACCTTTCCTTGGATTGCCTACACAGTCTTTGACTCTGCTTCGCCTGACCACGCCATTGACTCTCTCCAAGCCCGGATCTCTGCTTCACCTGGCCACGTTGTTGCCTCTCTCCAGACCCAGACCTCTGCATTGCCCGACCTCGCCATTGCCTCTCTCCAGACCTCTGCATTGCCCGACTACATTGTTGCCTCTCTCCAGACCCAGACCTCGGCATCGTTTGACTACGCTGGACTATCTCCGTGATCAGACCTCAGCCTTGCTTGCCACTGCTTCCAGATTGCCGCCAGCCCTGACTCAAGCCTGTTCCTCAAGGCCTCTTCAGCCTACTTCCTGGACTTGGTCTATCCAGGCTTTGGCCTGCTCTTGTTCGTGCGCCCCCTGTCTGCCTTTGTTCCTTTGGTGCCCGAGTCTCCAGGACACCTCCTTGTCCAGTGTAAGACTGTACCATCTCTCTCCTGCTGTCTCTGGGCTGATCTCGATCTCCTCATCGACCACCTACAGAGGCCCACCTAAGTCCAGCCGGCCCCGGCACCCAAAGGCTCAACCTGCAGGGAACGAGGGCTGGTATTGGTGAAGCTCCAGCTGGCCTCTGTTCATCAGCCCACTCCACCTGCCGACAGTGGGGATCAATAGGTACCTACCTACGGGCTGCGACAACCCCACCTCGGCCCAAGGGTCCACCTCCAGCGCAACACCACCTTTCCAATATATGAGCTACCTGGAATAAACTAACTAGAAGCAACTACATCCTATTTTACACTTGCTTGGAGTCTCAGATCTCTGATGTGCCTAACTGCTTCCACTACTATGAGAGACTCAGGCATGAAAGTGGTTGCGGTCAAACTTCAGGCCCAGTGGCAGCGTCCTATCGGATAGACTTGCTACATGATTACTGCAACTTTTCAGACAGTCCACGGTTGCATTGCCAGAGCCCTGAGCTGCTCATGTGCAGAATAAAGACCTGCAGCATGAAGGTCCTGCTTTGAATGTCAGCAAGCCAGTGAGATTATATGGGAGGAGGAGCAGCAGCTGCAGAAGGGATTTTGGGAGGAAGGAGAAATCATGGGAGCTCTTCCTAGAAGGACAGGCATTGATCAGCTGAGCCAGCAGGTAACACTGGATTTGAAATGGTACAGATTGGCAGAGGAATAGCAGAACTATATTAATTCATTTTCATATTGATATACCACTTTTCCCAACATGACTCAAATCAATTTATAGACTTTAAAACAGAATTCCAAAAAATACAATAAATACCTCAATTATAAAAATACAATAAAATTCCAAATACATTCCCTGTTGCTAACCCCCTTCTCTCACAAAGGGGTAGGGAAAAAATAATTTCATACCGCCCGCCCTCAATAGAAATAAAGAAATTGCTCTCTTTCGTCTCCCTTGCTGTAGTTTAGGGCTGAGGGAGGAACATAAATACTTAACAAAATCATATTAATCTAGCACTAAGTAAACAAAAAAAATAAAGGGAGACAGCTTAACAAAGTATAAAGGCCTACTACAGAATGTATGATTTGTTCTTGAACCTCTAATTCAGCAGTAGACAATTGCCTTAAAGAAATTAATAAATTACAAACACAAGAGCACCATGGTTTTGTTACTCATCTTCAAAAAAGACACACTGAATTTGGATCAAATGCTTTAAACATGACTCCAATGCACAACATCAAAGCATTTTCATTTTCTTCAGTTATTTTATTTAATTATAGATAATGCAGGCATGGTTTTCAATCCTGATTACACTGAGGACAATAATAACCCTCAGGGGTGGGGAAGGAGGGAGGGAGGCTGTAAAAAAATCAATTTCACTTTAATTTCTCAGAGATTTATTTTTTTTCTGTACCTGATGGGAGCACCTCTGCTGTGAGCAGGCTTAAGCATGACAGTCACAGTACTGTCAGTTTGATTCAAAGGTGTTTCTAGCTCGTAGGTCGGCATGGAGGGTGCTGAAAAATACAGGAGGTACATGATCATTAATACACTGAGTAATGTAAATAATATGCACATCTATAGTTACTGTGTAAATACACTGTATATGTGTCCTTCATAATTTGCTAAATCTCCTTAAGTCAGATGTCAATATTCTATTAACACCAAACACTACAGATTAATACTGCTCCAATAAAAAGAACTGTGGATGCTGTTATATATTGTACACTTGATTTAAGTTCATGAATACTAAAATGGCACTATCAAGATTGCTAAAAATACACATACATACATACACACCTATATATCTAACTACTAGATCTATAGCTTCCTATGCCATGGCGCCCTTTCTTTTTTCCTAATATATATTTCTTGTATATTCAATAGTGGCCAATCCAGGCTACAAGTACCTGGCAAGTACCCGAATACCATGCTACTGATGCAATTAATAGCAGTGGCTATTCCCTATGTCAACTTGATTAATAGCAGTTAATGGACTTCTCCTCCAAAAACTTATCCAAACCTTTTTTAAAACCAGCTATACTAACTGCTTTAACCACATCCTCTGGCAACAGATTCCAGAGCTTAATTGTGCATTGAATGAAAAAGAAAAGAACTTTCTCAGATTAGTTTTAAATGTGCTTCTTGCTAACTTCATAGAGTGCCCCCTAGTACTTCTATTGTCCGAAAGAGTAAATAACCAATTCACATTTCCTGTTCGAGACTCTCATGATTTTAAAGTCCTCCTTCAGCCATCTCTTCTCCAAGCTGAACAGCCCTAACCTCTTTAGCCTTTCCTCATAGGGGAGCTGTTCCATCCCCTTTATCATTTTGTTCGCCCTTCTCTGTACCTTCTCCAGTGCAACTATATCTTTTTTGAGATGCGGCGACCAGAATTGTACATGGTATTCAAGGAGCGGTCTTACCCATGGAGCGATACAGAGGCATTATGACATTTCCCATTTTATTCACCTTTCCCTTCCTAATAATTCCTAACATTCTGTTTGCTTTTTTGACTGCCGCAGCACACTGAGCTGATTTCAATGTATGATGCCAAGATCTTTTTCCTGGGTGGTAGCTCCAAATATGGAACCTAACATCGTATAACTACAGCATGGGTCCCTATATGCAACACCTTGCACTTGACCACATTACATTTCATTTGCTATTTGGATGCCCAATCTTCCAGTCTCACAAGTTCCTCCTGCAATTTATCACACTCCGCTTGTGATTTAACTACTATGAATAATTTTGTATTATCTGCAAATCTGATTACCTCACTTGTCGTATTCTTTTCCTGATCATTAATAAATATATTGAAAAGCATCAGTCCAAGTACAGATCCCTGAGGCACACCACTGTTCACCATTTAATCCTACTCTCTGTTTCCTGTCTTTTAACCAGTTTGTAATCCACGAAAGGACATCGCCTCCTATCCCATGACTTTTTAGTTTTCTTAAAAGCCTTTCATCAGGGGCTTTGTCAAACATCTTCTGAAAATCCAAATACACTATATCTACCGGTTCACCTTTATCTACATGTTTATTAAACCCTTCAAAAAATGAAGATTTGTAAGGCAAGACTTCCCTTAGGTAAATTCATGCTGTGTTCCATTAAACCATGTCTTTCTATATGTTCTGTGATTTGGATCTTTAGAATAGTTTCCACTATTTTTCCTGGCACTGAAGTCAGACTTACTGGTCTATAGTTTCCCAGATCACCCTGGAGCCCAATTGGCTACCTTCCAGTCTTCAGGTACAATGGATGATTTTAATGATAAAATTTATAATCTAACTAATAGATCTGAAATTTCATTTTTAAGTTCCTTCAAAACCCTGGGGTGCACACCATCCAGTCCAGGTTATTTGCTACCCTTTAGTTTGTCAATCTGGCCCTACTACATCTTCTAGGTTCACAGTGATTTGGTTCAGTTCATCTGACTCATTACCCTTGAAAACCATCTCTGGAACCGGTATCTTCCCAACATTCGCATTAGTAAACACAAAAGCAAAGAATTCATTTAGGGGTAGATTTTAATAGGTGTGCGCGCACGCATCCATGTGCGCGTGTTACCCGGTGCGCGTAAATGGACTTGCCGATTTTATAACATGCGTGCACCGGGTCGCACGCATACATGAGCGCTAGATTTTGTAATCCGTGTGAGCATGGTGAGCACAAGGGGGCAGACAGTTTTGCAAATGTCATGCAGCAATGCATCCTGGCCTTCCCCAGTTCCCTCCCAGTCTGCTCCAATTACCCTAACCTCCCTTCCCCTCTCCTCCCCACCCTTTCTCCTACCTGTTGAATTTTTTTTATTTTGTTGCATTACTACTGCTATTATGTTTGCATTTCTAGTGCTATTATTTTGTCAAACATCTTTTCTCCCTCTTCCTCCCTCAAAGTAAATATATAAATAACTAAAATTCAGATGCCTGCAGGGTACAAAAAAGAGAGTGGAACAGTAACTTTTAAATAACCATGTGGGCATACTTGTATGCCGGCTCATGTGAATGGATGCATCCGTTTTATAACACACACACATATGCACGAATGATATAAAATCATCAGTACAAGTGCGCACAATTTTGAATGGATGTATGCATGTGTGCGCAAATGCCGACTCTGCTGCATAAGTGGGGGGAATTTACTAGACATGCGTGCTGATGCACATACCTTTCTCCCCAGTTCACTCCCAGTTCACCCTGATAAAGGAAAGGACTTCCTAACCCCCCTAGCTAGATAGCTTCCCTTTTACCCTATTAGCCTCAACCTTTCAAACCCTGCTCACTCGCCTAGTTTTTTATTTTTATACTTATACACTAACCATATCAGAAATAAAATTTCGTGCTAGGGGACCCCGGCGCGCGCTTGTGCGCGTAAATATGCGCACAGTTCAAGTTTACTTCCAGGATCGTCCATGTCCTGCTCTGCCCAGACAATGCCCCACCCCTTTTTTAGCTTTTTTATTTGTGCACAAACCGGGAAATCCATGCGTGCTCACACACTTTTAAAAACCCGCTAATTGCAAGCTGGTCAGAGAGACATGCATATCTGCCGGCTTTGACGCATGCCAAGCTTTTAAAATTCACCTATAAATGAAATGGGTGGGTTGCAAGAAGCCTGCTGAGTTATTTTGCTGAATCCTTGAGGACATATTTTGTACCTAAAAATGTAAGTACAGACTTCCATGTACAATACAGTAAAAACATGTCATATGTTGAAACTGGAACAAAAACTGGTATTAATGATACAAATGTTCAATGCAAACTTTAATTTTCTCCCACTATTTTAGGGAATTAACTAAACATCAAGCTTATTTGTGGTACTATAAAAAAAGATAACAAAAATGCTAAACTCTTTTCCGGTTTATAAAATGAAATGTACATTTTAAGAGAAAGATGTGCAGCAAAACCAGGAGATGGGCACACATCTAAGCACATGCGAGTGGCGACCGGATTTTATATGCTTCCCGCATGTGCGCACAAGTACCGATGCCAGAATATCGCACATCAGGGAAAAAAGAGGTGGAATGTGGGCGGGGAGTGGGCGTTCTGGAGGCGTGGCCAAGACATTTGCATGCATGTCCAGATCCATTTCAGCGCAACTTTGCTTCTGTTATAGATGTGGTTTAAGTCAGAATAAAACAATTTCTAACCACATATGAAGTGCTTGAGGGATCTGGGTTAAATGGAGAGAGTGCAGGCTAAAGAACCGGGGTGGGGGGTTCTTGAGGTCCTAGCTGTAGTCCGGGCAAACTGGTATAAATGGTTATTGCCTGGACACGCGCCTGTTAAAAATTCCCTAACAAGCACGTCTCAAGCCCAACATCGCCCTGCTGTGCGCATACAGTCTTAAAATTAGGTGCACACATACACACGCTTGGCCTAATTTATAACACGCATGCATACTTGCGCACACAATATAAAATTTCAGTGCATCTGGCCACGTGCCCATACCATGCCCACAGAGGTAAGATTACAGAGAGACTTTAAGACTTTCAAAAAGAGCTTAAAGACATGGCTCTTTAGAACAACACGGAACACCTAGCATTATTATGAAACTATGTTACCGAGTCTACAAGGCACCCCCATCTAATTATAATAGGAACATATACATGTACAATTTACTATATGTGCCTCTATGTAAACCATTGTGACGGTAGTACACTGAACGACGGTATAGAAAAGATTTTAAATAAATAAATAAATAAATAAAGACGCATGCATGATGGGTGTCTGTGCGCGCACTTTAAAGTTATCTTAGAGATGAATTTTAAAAGCTGGATGCGCACCGAAATCAGGAGATGGATGCAATCTAGCACTAGCGGAGTCCACACTATTTCATAAAGCAGGCAGATGTACCACTAGTGCTGAGGTGCGCACATCTTGCTTCGGAAGAGGCATGGTGTGGGCATTCCGTGGCCAAGAGATGTGCAAGCAAGTGCCTACATGCCTGGGCATGTGCCCAGGTCTAGTGCGGTGTAACATTTCTTCTGCTGTGGAGAAAGTGTAAGGTAAAGCAAATATACAGGGTAACCGTGAGGGGTGTGAGGGTTCTTGGGTAACTGGGAGGATACAGGCTGTATAACCAAGGGGTTTAGGAGAACATTGGGTGAACTGGCGCATAAACTGGTGAAACTGGTCCTTGGCTGGACATGTGTCTTGTTTTGTTTTTTATTGCATTTTCCATAACTTTATAATATCACATTATAAAATGAAATACAGGTATTTGTAATGATTACATAATCAAATATTGGAAATAAATTCTCTCATACAAACATCGACGCTGGGCATGAATCCGGAGGAGAGGGCCGCTGCGTAAGCCGAGTCGGAGCGGCAGTCGCCTCTGCTGGCCGAGGCAATATCACTCAGCCCCGGAGCTCCTAGTACCCCCTCCCCACCCGTACATCTGAATTTGATGGGCCTTGGAAGTCCCCCTTTCGGGAATGGCAGTCCTGATGTTTTATTACCTTGGACAGTGGAAGGTGGGATGAGAGGAGACCAGGCTGTGGGGGGTGAAGAAGAGCCCAAGCAGGAGGAGAATTTAATTATACCTCAAAAACCATCGGAGATTACTCTTGGCTCACTTTGGACTGTGATTAAATCACTAGAGAAAGCTACAGTAAATTTGTCTCAGAATATTATGAATACTCAGAATTTTACTAACCGGGAAAATTCAGTTGCCTTAAATAAATATAGAAAAATGTGAAAAATGATTGGAAAACATAGAGGTGTTGGGGAGTTGGGGGGGAAGTTGGGGGGGGGGGGGGGGTCAGTTATGTTGTGAGGGCTCGGGTTATGTATTCAAATAAACTGCGGCCTATTTAAATGCCATTCAAGTGTTGTGTCTTGTTTTGGGGGTGATGGGACAGCAGGCGAGTGCAGGTGTTGCATCCCATGTTACTGATTTACATGAAACCTTTCAAGTCCTTTCATGATTTTGTAGACCTCTATCATATCCCCCCTCCCTCAGTCATCTCTTCTCCAAACTGAACAGCCCTAATTTCCTTAGTCTGATGCATCGCCATCTCTCCCACTAAGACACTTCTTCATAGACATTCCTGAGGATGAAAAGGGGGGGGGGGGGGGGGGGGGGAGTCATCACTCAAGCAAGTGCCTACTGTAAATATTCATTTAGACCATTCTCTTATATGGTCTTGTATGTATGCTCTCTTTCATATGGTACCATATTTGCATACTCAGTTATTTGCTAGGCTAAGATATAATCTGAATGCTTTGCTGCTATATTGCTGATTTCATTGCCTATAATTTTTGGGGACATGTTAACTGTGAGTTATATTATTGCTAGTTCTTGTGTAGAAATAAAGTTCACATATAGCCAATTTCTCTCAATGTTTATGCCTCATTTCCGCTGGGTTACACAGGGAAATATCCCACCCCATGGCTACACTACAAGGACTACCCTGGGATTGACTTTTTAACTCTGGTAGTCAAATTTATTCATGACAATTTCACATTGTGGGAGAAAGTATAAACTAAGTATGACTGAATGAAAAACAAGAAACACATGGATTCTTGAAAAAAAAGTTATAGCATCTTATGTAATTTGAAGGCTGAAATAGTCTGTACCAGATTTTTTCTTCCATTTTTAAATAAAAATGAAAAAATACTTAATTATGTTACTCCCATGATGTCAATTGATTTTCCACAGCAACGACTCAATGGTTTTGGGTAATCAGATCAAGAGAGTGCCAATACCATTTGCATGCATGACTTGTGTCATAAATGACATAATCTTTCTATATTATGTGATAGTGATAGATACTAAATCCAAAGGAAAAACGAAAGGATTCTTTAGAGGGGCACTGACCAAGCTAAAAAAGATGTTTATGGCCTTCTGGGAAAACATAAAAATGACTCACGCAGCTCAAAGTCAAAAGTCTTGATGCTTAATTTACCACTACTCAGTTCACACGTCTGTCAGTGGTGTGCATTAGCTGGCATTCTGCTGCTTTTCTAAGTAAAATGCAGATAAGTATCAAAGCATTTATCCTTCAATTTTCACAAAAGTTTTTCCAGCACTTCAGTACTAATTTAGAATCATGTCAATGTTGACTGAGCTCTGAAGGAGAGAACCTTCACTCTTTCTTCTTACCCCTTCCCTTCACCTAAAGAGCATGGCTTATTTTTATGGAACTCCTTTTTTCTAGGGATAATGAACCAGTTTGTGAATTTTCTCTAAATGCTGTTAGGAATCGGAAGTTATTAATCATAAGGAAGATTTTACAGTTCGGCCTACAGTACCAGTATACTGTCTGGAGAAAGAAGACCTTTTCTTCACACAACAATTCTTTCAAAATCATATTCTGATTCATTTATGACAAACAAATACTAATGCAATGGGGAGGGTAATTTTCAATAGGACTTCTACAGGAAAAGTAGTGCTGTACCCAGGGCCCGTGCAATAGTATTAGGCAACCTGGAAAATCTTCAGCCTGGCACCTCTCAATTAACTTTCAGGACCTAAGACCCTCCCCCCTACCAAGAAATTTTGATAATTAAACTAAAATATCTTGATTACCACACTACCATTTCTCCCAGAATAATCTCTGTAAAAAAAAAAAAAACACAACACATAATTGGAATCAGACTTCCTAATATTAAACTTCCTTTTTTTCTCTCTCTCTATAATTTTAGAATAAAAATGTTAGGGCTCCAGCTGAGCATGGTGTCGCATCTGTGCTTGTGCAGTGCGTAGCTACATCACAGGAGCCCTAACAGGAAGGAGGAGCGGTGGTGATGGCAAGAGACGGATGAAGGGAAGCAGTGGTCAGACCTGGAGAACTGGCAAATCCACTGCAGGCCTGAGGTTTAAAAGCTGTGGCAGAGGCGATGAGAAGACAACAAAGGCAATTGCCTAGGGCACCAAATTTTGAAGTCACCAAATATCTACGTCAAAGAAGATTTGAATTCTGCTTGCTTTATGGTCATGTGCTAGCATAGCTTCAATGGGGTGCCACCATGACATCCTGCCTATGGGTTCCAAACTCTTAAATCTGGCCCAGGGGGTGAGGAGGGGAGCAAAAGTGGAGAGCGCGAGGAGGAAAGAAGGTGCCCGCCCACACACACACACACACACACTAACACCTCCCTGCAACACACCCCAACAACTTCTCCCGACAGACGCATACAAACGTAGGAGTGAGGAGAGAGGGAAAGAGCGCTCCTATATATACATAGACATCCCCACTCCTGGGGTGGGGGTGGGGGAGAGTGCTCCCACCCACTTATTCCCCAACACGTACAACGCGAGAGGGGAGGTCTACAAAGTAAAGAGTGGGGCAGGGGAGTATGGAGGTACATGTGTGTGCACTCCGCCCCACCACCTGCCTACCTCCCCCCATCTCACACATACCCCACCTTCCTGCTCCCACACATACACTGGAACAAGGAGAGAGGGACAAAGTGGACAGTGTGAAGGGGAAAGGATGACCCACCCACACAATCCCCTCCCTACACTCACTCCATTACCACCCAAACATTCACGGAGGGGAGGGGAGAACTACAGACTGGACAGTGAGAAGGAGACAAAGAAGAGAAAATAGTGCACACACACACACACAGAGACACACACAGGGAGTGAGCAGAGGGCTCCAATGTGGACAGTACAATGGGGAGGGGGGGCACGACAAAGAGGAGACAAGATTATTCACACACATACACACAAGGGATGAGGAGAGGGGAAAATTGTGTCCCTCAAACTCAAGAAAAGCATAATTAGAAATGCTCTAAGGCATTATTCAGAAACCCCTTTGAATTTTTCTCTTCTTTCGTTTGGGGGATTTACTTCCTTTGACATGACACCACTCTTTGTTCAGATGAATTTCTAATTACTTGTGGGCTCCCTCCCGACACTGTTTTCTTGAAACGTGGCCCATATTGGGGGACCATGAATCTATTGATACAATTATTTGGCTTGATGCTGACGATTTAACTCTTTTGCTTGCCTAAATATAATTAAAAAAAAAACAAAAAAAAACTTTGCTCGACCCTTACGGACATTGTTGAATCCTGATCTCCTTCCTCCTCTTATTGACTACCTCAGGAACAATGACACAAATTATCTCCATTACTGGCTACTTTATGAAGTAACACAAAACCCTGCAACAAAGACATTCAGAATGTATATAGTAAACTCACTATACCAAAACAGAACTATTGTTTTATTGTGAATGCAGTTGCTCTTTGGTGCCCACCATAAGTGGCTTCCCTATGCGACTGCCCAGTTTCCCTAATGGTTAAGCTAGCTCTGCCTATACCTGCAGAAATGGCCCTTTAGAAAATAATGTTACTGATATATGTGCACATTTATCTGTTCATACACTGTGGGCCTGATTTTAAAAAGCATTTACATGCGTAAAACTGGGTTTTACTTGAGTAATTGCACTTTACGAGCTGGATTTTAAAAGCCCTGCGCACGCCGGCGCACCTATTTTGCATAGGCCGCCGGCGCGCGCAGAGCCCCGGGACGAGCGTAAGTCCTGGGGCGTGGCACCGGCCCGGGGGCGTGGTCGAGGCCTCCGGACCAGCCCCCGGGTCGGGTGATGGCGCGCCAGCAGCCTGCTGGCGCGTGCAGATTTACGCCTGCTTTCGGCAGGCATAAATCTGGCAACAAAGGTAAGGGGGGGTGGAAAGAAAGTTCCCTCGGAGCGGCCTCTGAGGGAACAGGCAGCGCACGCCGGGCTCGGCGCGCGCAAGTTGTACAAATGTGCACCCCCTTGCGCGCGCCGACCCCGGATTTTATAAGATATACGCTCGTAGCCGCGCGTCTTATAAAATCCAGCGTACTTTTGTTCGTGCCTGGTGCGCAAACAAAAGTACACACTCGCGCAAATTTATAAAATCTACCCCTACATGAGTAAATGAGCTTTTAAAAATTGCTATAATAGTAGTCACATTTAGACATGTAAATCCTTTTGAAAATTCACCTGTAAATGCATGTAATTTTATATACATAGAGGAAAGGCATTCCAGGGAGTAGAGTCTGGGCAAGGTTGAGATTTATGCATGTACTTTTTAATTTTAAGAAGTATGCACATTAATTGTCTCAGCAAAAACTACACACACCACAAAGTTTTGAATGGATAATTTAAAAAGTGGATTTAAGCCTACTTGTGTCGGTTTGAAAACTGGTGTACCTTGTGCTCCATATTGCTGGATAACTTATGAGCAATGTTACAAAATTACCCCAAAGGCCTCTCAGTTTAGGTTACAAAATTAAGGCCTGATATTAAAAAACATTTACACCCATAAAGCTGGGTACAACACATGTAAATGCATTTTACTGGAGTAAGTGGGCTTTGGAAATTGCTACAATACATGCCATTGAACTGATCATAGGATTTAGTCGTGTAAGTACAATTTACGCACATAAATGTCATTTGAAAATTGCTATGATAGTATGTTACATTTATGTGAATAACTCCTTTGAAAATTCACCTGAGAGCTACCTTTTATTTTGCACTTTGATAAAAGTTAAGGAGTTATGTATATCAATCAATAGATAAACCTGATGATGCTTCTTGTTTACTCCTCAATATTATCATTCATTTGGAGATTCTGGGGTACTCTGTTCCTTTCCTCTGATATGTGTGACTTTCAACAGTATTATTTATAAAATATAACCTAAAATTTAATAATATAGAATAGCTGTGTGATTTAATCACAAGAAGACATATATGTTAAGTTTCATAACGGTCTTCTCACCACTACAAGCAAACATACACACCAAATGCCATTCTGCATGACTGCAAAATATTTTTTAAATGTTTATGATCAAAATTAGATACTTTGAGCGTGGGTGGAAGCAGGTGTGGGTAGTGAGACTAAAAAAAAAAATATATATATTCCATGTGCCTTCTCTGTTGTGTAAATAATTAGAAAATAACAGCAATCAAAATTATTTTGACTTGAAAGATATGAGTTATTTTAGAACCATACCTGATATTTTTGTGGTGAACTGACTTGTGATGGGGGGTCCAAATCCTTTTGCTGTGCTGGCCCTAATGGTAAAGGAATAAGTAGTCCCAGGATACAATCCAAAAAAAAGGTAGTGAGTTTCATTTCCCAGTTTTAAAACACGACCACTTTGATTGGACAGGTCTATTTCTGGGTCAAATGAGCTGACAGCCTTGAACGAGATCTGTAATAGAAAGAGAAGGAGATAAAATACCTAGAGCAGATACACAGAGATTGCATCTTGATCCAGTAAACCTTTCTGATGTATGCACTGTCAGTTTTCTAACAAGCTATCTTGCTCTCTTTTACTCTCCAAATCCTAAATCCGTCGAAAACACAGAGGAACTTAGCCAAAACTGCTAAGAGTTGTTATTTTTTTTTTAGATACAGGGATTTATGGACAGGTGGGATCACAGCTGAAAAAGATGGGTTCATGTTTAGGCTAATACCTTGAAGATATGTACTTTCAGAATGTCATTTTTCTTGTATAGCCACATTACTGCTGGCTCTGAACAAGAGAAACAACCTAATCCAGCAACATCACACACAGATAGGACAAGGGTTGGACCTAATTTTTAACCTGCATGCTATAATGTGACAATAAAGATTTTCTTCTTTTCACATAGGCACTACGTGTGGATACATATATACTTGCTATTAAACTTTACAAATGTTGAAGGCAGTGCAACACTGAAATTACATTTGATCTTGTGCATTACATTTACAAATTCATATTCTGATTAAAAAAAGATTCCTTTAAAATTTATACTGTTTGTGCCTTTCCCATAAAACACAGATACTACTATAACTAAAATCCTGACTACTAAGATCTGAAAGATACCATGTAAAGTATTTTTAATAGGTTCACTGAAATAAAAGAAACCCATTCAATAATTTAAAAATACAAAAAAAACTGAACAGCTATTTTCTTTGCATTCAATAGGTGCATTTTAGTAGTAATTTGTGCATATTAAGTCAAACACTGTTATTATATAATGCGATAATTGACATTCTTTTTTCTTATATTGATACTGTATTATTATAATTATGACATCTGAAAGAATATTTAGACAGAAACATCTGTGGTTTGGTAAGAAATGTTTTCTGTATACTTGTATCAAGAAATTGCATGATACGCCATCAGAGAACGTCAAATATACTGTGGCAATCTAACATCATTCCATGTTCCATGCAACTGTACCCTCTGGTGGTACCCACTGATAAATGTTGAACCACAATACTGGGGTGAAAAATGGAAATATGCATGCCTGTCATCAAACTTTTCCCTTGATTAAATGATCTTTCTAAGAAACGTAATCTTTTTTTTCTTATTGTAAGTTAAATGTAATGTTCAGTTGGATTCTGGGAGATCTGACTGCCTGGAACATAGAAGTGGCATAGTCGGAACTGTTTTTTTGGTTGGGCCCAAGGTTAACATGGATGGGCACTAGGCACGAAGATCTGAGCCATGGTAGTTATATTTTCAATGATAAATACTTTGGCACTGATGTAGTAAACCAGTCACAGTAAACACCATTAATTCCAAGGTCTCATAGGGGTGGGCAAGTCCGGTCCTCGAGGGCTGCAAACCTGTCGGGTTTTCAGGATACCCCTAATGAATATGCATGAGAGAGACCAGCATACACACTGCCTCAGTTGTATGCAAATCTATTTCATGCATATTCATTAGGGGTATCCTGAAAACCCGACTGGTTTGCGGCCCTCGAGGACCGGACTTGCCCACCCCTTCTTATCTATGAAAAAGCAGCACTGCAAATACTGCAACATGCCCAAGAACAGCTTAGCTGGGGAGGAAGCGAAGACTAGTGTGGAGACAGGACGTGCAGAGTTTTCAATGAACTCTAAGGTACCTGCTGTCTCTCTCAAATCTTGCTACTTGCAGTGGCAGTTTCGCTGCTATTCCTCAGTGGCAATGGGAGAGAGAGCAAAATTGGGAAGACAGAGGGCACCAAAATGCTTTATTATTAATGAAAAGACTCACTGAAAATAGTGGGGCCTACACTAAATAGTGAGCATTTTGGCATGTTAACACTTAAAACATCTTTTTGAATAAGAGCTATAGCTGGGATGGCCAACTCCGGTCCTCAAGAGCCATGAACAGGTCTGGTTTTCAGGATATCCACAATGAATATCTTGAAAACCTTGCCTATTTGTGGCTCTCAAGAACCGTTAGTTGGCCACCCCTGAGCTATAGTATTTGCTATAAATTTTTAATTTGTGTGACCCTGGAGTACACAGATATCTAAAACTATTTAAAGGGGTGCAGTAGTCATGAAAGATTGAGAACCAGTTCCCTAGTACAGAAGTTTCCCAAACCTGTCCTGGAGGACCCCTAGCCATTCATGGAGGCAGTGCATGCAAATTGTGGATACCCTGAAAACCCTACTGGCTGGGGGTCCTCCAGGACAGGTTAGGACACCCTCCTATTGAGAGGTGCAGAATGGAAAACAGAATGGGCTGGACTGCTACAGATCCTTACACAGAAACATGCTTCAAATTACCTAATCATGTTTGCACATGCAAAACACAGATAGAGATTACTACTAAATATATAATAAGTGATCACAAATTAGAAATAGAAACCCCCAAAAGCCAGAATCTTCCACCAATGCAACACCAGCAAAAGAGAACCTGTAATTGTATTATACTGTTATCACGCATAAGTTTTTCATAGCACTTTGGGGCCCAATGAAAAACAGTGCGCTCAGCCGAGCGCACTGTTTAACCCATGGTTGGAAGTGCATTTTGGATGCGTGTCCACAACCCCTTATGCTATAAGGGGATTAGCGCGTCCAACCCTCTGCGAAACTAATAGCGCTCATCACATGCAAATGTTGATGAGGCTATTAGATATTCTCCCAGATCCCCCCCCAAAAAAATGTGCGCCTGCCTGCTCTGAGCAGGCATTAATTTATGAGCAGCCCAAAAAACGTTTACAGAAAAGCAGAAAATATTGCTTTTCTGTACATCCTCAGACTTAATATCGCCACAAAATTAAACCAAAAGTTTAAAAAAAAACAAACCGTGTGCAGGCAGTCAGGTTAGGAAAAGGGACACTCAATTAATGAGTGTCCCTTTTCCTAATTTAAATATTCTCTCTCGGGCCCAAGAGAGGTGCTGGGCGCGCAATAGGAAAGCAGGCACTCAACACTGATCGCCTGTTTTCCTTGCTGATTTTTGGATTCGGCCCCTTTGTGTATTACCTTGGGAAAGCATGTACAAATTGTCCTGCTAATCAAGTTTCCTTAATCATAAGCAGTCTCGTCTCAGTCCCTGTCCTCAGAAGTCTCTCTCAATACTTCTCCTCCCCTTATAATGACAGAGAGTCTAGAGGAGTCAATGAGGGTTGAGACTTGAGAATCTGCTGGCAACAGGAAGAGGGACGGGAGATCAGAGTATTATTCCCTCTACCCTGCCCCCCATCCCAAACAGCTTAACTTTATAATCCCCGCTACCAATTTCTCTCATTCCCCCAGCTTTAATTTCACAACCCACCAGATCCCCCATCAACAAAGCCTCACACTCATATTCGCTGGACCCCCAACCACACCTCCTACAGCCTCACACTCAACTCTCACAGCCTCATGCTCATTCCCTTGACCCCCACCCACACAGCCACATATTTAACCCCCCCCCCTTCGACCCCCACCAGCCTAGTGGGGAGGATGAGGGTTAAGAATGCTAGGGAAAAGGCAGGCCATGGGGGATAAATCATCCAAAACATCTTCACTTTCAACCCCTATCATTATCACTTTCACTTCCCACAGCCTTACTCTTATCCCCCCCATCCCCCTCCCAGAGATACCCATCCATCCCCTGGATCCCCCTCCCTCAAACTCATGCCCCACTGTGGAGCATGACCTTACAGTGTTATTCATCAAATTGCGATAGGCCATTATCGCGATTTGAACATTGAAATTAGGGGAAGGGGAGGAGTTTGGGCGGGGTTTAGGGAAATTAGGGGGCCGCGGTAGCACCGTAAATAGCTACATCTACAGTGAAAACGCACCGCCGCAATACAACCACCTGCTTCACTATAGCCTCCCCCCGTTGTGGCTCATCATTCTAGTATATTTATAGCGGAATGATGGATCCAGGCCTTAGTTCTCAAAAGCCATTTTGTACAATATTGTTTAAAGTGTAATGGGAAAAAGAAAAAACAACTTCCAAAACCCAGAAACACTATATTTTATGCAGATCAATCACAATTTCTCCAGCAAAGGAGGGGGGGGGGGGGGGTGTTAGGTCACAGCTGGCTAGAGTAGTCTGCCTGGAAATAACAATCCATCGCTGTCTGCTCCCTACAGGGACAGATTAGCTGCAGCCTGCTCCTTGTCCCTTCCTCTCATCGTACATAGATGCATCCCATCCCCCATCATACACACAGCCAACTCCCGCTCCTCACCCAAAGGTAGCCCGGGACTTGGAGCTCTGCTGCTACTTCAGGCAGGCACCCGACTGCCCCTCTGGTGGAAAAGCCTCTGCAGGAGAGTGGATGCCATGCAACCGGACAGAGGAAGAGGGCTCTTTGTGGCAGGGAGGAACAGAGGCCCCTACAGTTTCTCCATTCTAGCTGCTAGCACGGCGGAGCCACATGAGAGGAGGGGCTTCACCATCATTAGATTGGCAGCCAATGAGAGATGGAGTAGGGCACGGCTGGGGGAACCTCACAAGTCAGCCGTACTCCGGTGTTCCCTTTCTTTGATTGGCTAGCTGGCACGAGGCCACACCTCACCGAGCACTGCCTCCGGAAAAAGAAACTTCCCTCATTGGTCACAGAACGAAAAAGCTCATGCAGGGAGAACTGGTCCCCGCCCCCTGGCCTGGGCCATGCTGATCTTCTCTCTAGTTCCAGGCACAGATTTCAAATGCTGCCACCAGTCTTCTTATTTTTCTGCTGCTGCAAGAAGCTTGCTGTATGTGAGTTCTGGCTGCTTGCTATTGGCCCAGCAGCATAGGGAAACTTAATGGCAATAGAAATTAGCTGGGCCTGAGTATAAGATGGGTGGGCCAGCCCCCTGTGGCTATGCCTCTGGAACACAGGGTGTTAATCATAAAGGAAAGAACTGTTTTGGTGACTTCAGTGTTCATGTTTATCAAATGCTTCTTTAAAAGAAACATTTTAGCTCATAAAAGGAATAACTGCATTAAACTGGCAGTCTATATGTTAAAGGCTCTTAGCTTTGCCTCAGGCTTTTAATTCATTAAGACAGAGTATTGAGTGGCAGTAAATGCCTTATCTATTGGGAATTACTGCATAAATACATGTAAAAAATATAACTACACTGCAGTACATTTAGGGGGTAATTTTAAAACTACACATTGGTGGAAAGCATGTGGGTAACTTTTACCCACAGACTGTATACTAATTTTCAAAGGGAAAGTGTGCACAGTACCTTCCATTTTAAAATTATCCTAGAAATGCAAACATACATTTATCCTGTTAAGCTATGCAGTCAGTTTTTCTGCATGTAAGTGCAACCTCCTCCCCAACCCTGCCCCCAAGAAGGGCCTGATTTTCAAAAGCATTGTCACACTTAAAACTGGATCTTAAGCATGTAAATGCACTTTATGCATGCAAGTGGGCTTATCCTTCTTGTAATTAAAGATGTTTGACCCTAGTCATAAAATGTTTTCAATCAGTGTCTTTTAACAGTACATAACTTTAGTGGTTAGGGCCACTCATGATTATAACCAAGTACTGATCCAATAATATACTGATTTATGATACCCTCATAACAACATTCTCTCAGCAGTGCATGCTATTATTTAGTAAAGGAAAAATCTATATTTTGGTGTCAGAGGCACTGATAATTCTTTTCAAGTGCATGTTGCATATGAATGGATTGCATATGAATGGTTATCCTACTCATCATGCTATGTCGATAAACCACAATGCAAGTGCTCCAGCAATCTCACAAGTAAATTTGTGGCTAGTGGATAAGGATGTGCACATATATAGATAGTTACCATAATACATTCTTATGGAATTTAAAGTGTAGAAAAGGTAACTGTAACAAATATTTACAGAAAGAAAAAATATATAATTATTTTCCATGAATACGGTGTAAAATAGCCCAGACACAAAGGATTATGATTACCTTAACAATTTACTCACTCCTAGTCAAATAACATTAATATCTTAGAATTCAAAGAAAAGAAGAAGAAGAAAATACTTTTTTTTTTTTTACAGTATCTGTATGTATAAGCATTCATATATTTTTTTTTTATTTCAATCCCCCGACAAATACAAGTCTAGTTAGGTCAGGTAAAAGGATTTTTTTTTTTTACAGTGATTACTATCTGACAGCTTAATCTGTGCAATCCTTTGTCAGTTTTTCCCCAAGGTATTCAGTCATGGTGTTCCACAAGAAGAAGAAGAACTGGGAGTTTTAGAAACCTAACAACATGTAATTTTGTGGCATTTGCATTCGAATAAACGCTAGCTTATTTTTTTTTTTAAATTGCACCTGCTTGTTTCTATAACAATAGCCTTTCTGAAATGAGTCTCACATAACTGTGACGATGATTGCCACAACCATGTTATTTCTCTCATTTCTTTTTCTCTACAAATTTTCATTCAAATCTGTTTTTTATCATTCAAATGTCTGATAACCATTGCTAGGTAGAAAAGCTACACAAAATGTACCACAGATCATCAGAAAGTACATACACTATGCAGGGCTGGTGTAAGGATAGTAGATGCCCTTGGCAACTTCTGCCTTGCGCCCCGCCCCTGCCAGTCTCGGGCCCAACTCATGCTACCTCGTTCGATTTGCCCACTGTATGTTTCTTAGGGCCATGAGCAGCCCGACAAATCTCTACTCCTCTTTGCTGCAAGCAACTCTGCTCATGGCACCACCTGGCTGTTCTTCGGTGCCCCCTAAGGGTCAGCAACCGCCTAAGTTTGCCTAATGGATGTGCAGGCCCTGACATTATGGGCCAGATGTACTAAAAGGTTTCTTCCATTTTTTTGTCTATATGAAAAGAAGCTTAGTCCAGTACACGTGATCGTATATTTGTTAATTATGATTACCTGGGATTAGCCAAAAATATAGTCATTTGCCAATGTCTTTTGAAATTATTATTTTTATAAGATGTACGTACATACTTTAAAATCTACCTACTTCCCTATTTAATTTTGGGTTATTATATGCAAATTGTTACATTTATTTCATCGGTAAAATATAGGTGTGCATTTTTTTTGAATAATTAAAGTATACATGTTCCTGAGTTACAAATATACATGTATATTGAAACATACACACATACTTCTGAGGCATAAAGAAGCATTTTTATATAAAGTGTGTGGCTCCCATCATACATTTATAAAATACTAGCATAACTCTCCATGGGCCCACTTACGTGTGCAAATGGTGCCCTGCGGACATGAAACACCGCAACCAAATATAATGGTGGGCTCTTAATCACATAAGAAATATTTGCAGTTGCATTGTCTGGCCTCATCATTTTCATATTTCACATTTTTCAATCCTTTTAAAAGGTTACATTTTGACATTTTTATCTACATTCAATCATTAAAAAATTAAATCTTTTCTTATCTAAATGTTTTTTCAAAAAGTCTCTGCATTCTATTTTAAATATGAAACATAATGGGACTTCCGCCGATGACGTAGATGCGGTGGCAGCACGGAAGCGGAGCTCCAAAGTCCCGCTCCCCAGGCCGGCGAAAAAACCCTCAAACATGCACTGCTAATCGCGGCTCCTCACCTGAACCTCTAGAACATATTTAGGGAGCTCCTGATCGCACGTGGAATGCGACAGAGGAGCACACGGAGGAGCGCAGTTTGGCGGCCCGGCTCAGTAAAGATGGCGGTGGCTCCCTCTGGCGCGAAAGAGCTGGAGGTGGTCTCGGAAGATACCTTGCTGCAGATTTCTCAGAGCGTCACTGCAGCCCTTGATCTCAGACTGATACAAATTCAATCCTCAATGGAGGAAATAAAGGCTGCAGTGGAAGGCTAGTCCAAGCGTTTGGACAAAGCGGAGCACATCATCTCTGATCATGGTGACCGGCTGGTGGAGGTGGAACGCCATGTGGAGGCCCTGCGGACTCAACAGCGAGAGCTTCTAGACAAACTGGAAGACCTAGAAGTCCGGGGGCGAAGAAACAACATCAAAATTATAGGCCTGCCTGAGGCGGTGAGGGATGGTGAGCTGCTTGAGTTTGTAAAACAGTGGTAACAGAGACAAGTGGGCCTGGAATTATCCTCTGATGTTCTGCAATGTGAGCGGGTTCATCGTGTTGGGCCTTTACGAGATGGAGCAAACAGGCCCCGGCCGGTGATGGCCAAAATCCTTAATTGAGATCACAAAACAAAATTGCTGCGGGCCTTCAAGCAAAAAGCGCTAGTGGAATATAATGGTGGCAAGATTTTATTGTTCAACAATTTTTCGGCTAGCACCGCAGCAAAGAGGAAACTCATGTTGCCGGCCTGCAACAAATTATATAAGCGGGGTATCAAATTTGGCCTACTGTAATCAGCTAAACTCCGCGTGTTTCATGAAAATAAAGTCCTTTTCTTCACAACTAAGGAGGATTTCTTCCTACCCTGCCTTGTGCAGGCGCAGAATGAGCGGGGCAGGAGGCCTGCTTGGTTATTGTCAGTTCAGCGCAATTCATTGTTTTGAAATTCTGGAGGCATCTTGGTTTCATTGTGGGAAACAAATTCTACACTGGAAGCCGTGCATCTCCACATGTTTGTGGTTATTCTTGCTAGTGGCATTAGATCAGGCATCTTGATTGGACTGCATTGACAGGCTCAGTTCAATGAATGCCTCCTGGTGGAGTAGAATTGGGTTGTGGGAGCACCATGGTGTCTCTTAGGGCTGTTTATATTGAGGGGTTGGTGTGCTAGTTTGGGGAGTGGGATGGAGGGGAGCTTTCCTTGGACCTCCATTGAGTAAGATGGGTAGGAGGAAAGCTCTGCGCCTCTTGGTGCTATTGAATGTGTGTATGAAAGTGTGTGTCTGGGTATGGATGTGGTGTATGCTTGGGGGTAGGAAGAGGGAGGATTGTGGTGGAGAGAGGGGTGGGAAGAGGTCGGGTGGAGGGGAGCAGAGACCAGGGAGCTTAATTTGTTATATATGCAATTCTGTACTCTCATGGCCTAGGCTGGGGGACCACGAGGCAGGGAATTTTCAGTCGTCAGCGCCCTCTGTGACGGCTATGCAAATACCTCCTTATTGCTGTTGAGTGGATTGGCAACGGTTAAGGTTACCACTTTGAATGGGGATGGCATACACTCCCCTGTTAAGCGGAAACAAGTATTAACTATGTTCCATCGTATGAAGTGTCAAGCTGTTTTCCTTCAAGAAACCCATCTGAACGTTGAAGTGCATCGTAAACTTAAAAAAGAGTGGGTGGGTCAATGCATCTACTCCTCCTATTTGGCACGCAGGAAGGGGGGTAGCCATCCTCATTCACAAGCACTTGCCATTCCAGCTCACTAGAGTTTGCCATAAGGAAGGTCGGTATGTGATTGCAGCCGGGGATTTAAATCGCCAAAAGATAGCCTTCTGTAATGTTTATGGCCCCAGTATCTATTCCCAGGGGTTTTTTTTCACAGTTGGTGGGGTTACTGACTGATTTCTCTGACCATATTTTGGTGGTTGGTGGAGATCCGAATGTGGTGGCAAATAAACAGTTGGACTGCAAGCTGCCTAAACTTGCTGCGCTTAAAGATCAGCATTTGGGGGTTCATTTTCTGTGCAGTGAGTTACAGCTTCTCGATGTGTGGTGAATTTTGCATCCGGGAGAGCTTGACGTTACCTTTTATTCTAACCCACACCAAGCGTATTCATGACTGGATTATCTGCTTGTTTCTGACAAGTGGTTTGCCAGGGTGGAAGAGGCGAGTATAGGCGTTAGGTCCATCTCTGATCATGCCCCAGTCACTGTTTTGCTTAAATGTGATCCGGGTACAAAACCCCTGTTTTCATGGCACATGCGTCCGGACCTATATTTGGATGCGGCATTTCATGGTCATCTGCAGGCTCGCTGGAAGGTGTATGTGCGGGTTAACTCTACTCCTGGTATATCCTCAGCCACCTTGTGGGAGGCAGGGAAGGCAGTTATGCGGGGGGAGATTATAGCATATGTAGCCCGGGTAAATCGCCAATGCAACGCTGAGATACTGCGACTAACACAGGTCCTTAAGGCGGCGCAACAGTGCCATGTGGCTGATATGACTCCAGAAGCTAAGGGTCAAGTTGATCAACTCCAGGATACAAACTGCTTGCTACACCAGCGGGCCTCCAAATCTCTTAAATAATATCAGTACCAGCTTTATAAGTTTGGGAATAGAGCGAGTCAGCTCTTGGCCCACTTGGTGCGACCCTGAGCTCAGAAGAAAGTTATTGCAGGTATCAAAGATTGTTCGGGTGTCCATAGGTTGACCCCGGCGGCTATCTCAGACAGATTCCTGGAATATTATCAAAACGTATATGCGACAACTCCTAGAGACCAGGCCACTAGGGAGGCCCTATTCCAGACGCTCGCATTCCCCATTAGTGACCAAGAGGTTTATGCGGTAATCCAGAAACTCAAACTGGGAAAGGCTTCAGGCCAAGATCGGTTTGGGTCGGAGTTTTATAAGATCTTAAAATTTGCCTTGCTCATGCCCCTCCAGCAATTTTATAATGAAATGCTGGAGCCGGATGCCCTGTCACTGGCCCTGAACCATTCGGTCTTAGTTGTTGTCCCAAAGCCAGGCAAGCACCCGTTGGAAGTGGGTTCCTTTAGACCTATTTCCTTACTTAATATTAATATTAAAATGTTAGCCGCCATATTGGCCGCGCGGCTTAGTGATGTACTCCCCTCCATAGTTCACAGTGATCAGACAGGATTTATATGAGGCCTGCAAGGGGTACGCAATGTGCCCCGCTTGGTAGCATCTCTCAGCTATCCTGCTGGGGTGGAAGCCGCGATACTTAGTTTGGATGCCGAAAATACCTTTGACTCATTGTCCTTGGACTATTTGCTTTGGGCACTGTGTCAGTATGGCTTTGCGGGCCAATTCTTGCAATGGGTGAAGATTTTATATAGCAATCCTAGCGCCAGCATTTTGGTAAATGAGGTGCCAACCCCCTCTTATGACTTGCATTGTGGAGTATGCCAGGGCTGTTCCCTTTCGCCACTGCTATTTGTTTTAGTCTTGGAGCCCTTGGCTTTTCGGCTACGGGGCGACCGACAATTTTGGGGGCTTAGTGTTGGCCAATATCCTCTTAAAATTGCAATATTTGCGGATGACATCTTGCTTTTTGTGGGTCGACCTCATATCAGCATTCCACTGATTATTGATCTTTTTGATATGTTTCAAGGGGTGGCAGGTCTTGAGATTAATTTTGGGAAGTCGGAAGCCCTGGCTTTGGAACCCTGGCTGCAAAACTCTTGGGATGGCCCATTTCCCCTCAAGTGGGCACCTGATAAGCTGAAGTACCTGGGAATTTGGGTCTCCAGGGATCTGGGGTGCCTGTATGACTTTAATGTTACTAGTCTCCTGGGAAAGATGACACTGCAATTGGAGAGCTGGCGCTCTCTTCCTCTGTCCCTTTTTGGCAGATGTGCTCTAGTTAAAATGGTGATAACCCCCAAGATCCTCTGGGGCAGATTTTTAAAATTACGCACGGGAGGTACATTTGTGCGTGCTACTCGGCGCGCACAAATGTACACCCGATTTTATAACATGCGTGCGCTGCCGCACGCAAGGGGGTGCACACATGTGCACCTTGCGTGCGCCGAGCCCTACGGAAGGCCCGATGGCTTTCCCCATTCCCTCCAAGGCCGCTCTGAAATCGGAGTGACCTTGGAGGGAACTTTTTTTTTTGTTCCCCCCCCCACTCCACCTTTCCCTCCCTTCCCCTATCTAACCCTCTCCCCCCCACCTTATTTTGTTGAGGTACGCCTGCCTCTGGCAGACGTAAATTGCGCTCGCCGGCTGTTTGCCGGCGCGGCAGATTCTGACAGGCCGTTGTGTCGGGGCACTCGGCCATGCCCCTGGACCGCCACCCCGCCCCCGGATGCACCCCTGGCCCATGGCCCCGCCCACGCCCCATCCATTTTTTGCAAGCCCCGGGACATACGGGGCTTGTGCGCACCGCCGAGCCTATGCAAATAGGCTCTGCGCGCGCAGGGGGGGTTTAAGGGTTACGGGCGTAACCCTTTTAAAATCTGCCCCTCTATGTTTTACATAAGCTCCCATGTTGGTTGCGGGTGGGGGATCACAAGCGTTTGTATGCAGCGCTACAAAACTTTTTGTGGAAGGGGAAGAGAGCACATCTCAGTTATGCGTCCATGACATATCCCCAGGATAAGGGAGGATATGGTCTGTCGGATTTCTGGCTTTACAATGCCGCTTATCAATTATGAATTGTGGAGGAGTGGCTAACGGGGGATTATAATACTGTGAACCCTGGTCACCGCTGAGCCTTATTCAGATGCGTGCGACTGTATGTCATACGTTAGACTACCCTAGGGTACTATTGACTCCTTGCATTCATGCATGGCTATGGCTTCACATGCAAGGTGGCATGGACGGGGTAACTTCACTGCTCTTGCCCTTATTGGGAAATGTGGGTTTTACACCTGTGAGGGATTGTGGGGCTCTGTTTCAGTTTTGGGCACGTAAAGGCGTTGTGTACGCTTTTCATTTTTATGACCATGATACCTATGTAATGTTGGACTTTGCTACCTTGGTTAAAAATTACCGATTGTCTGCCAACCAGTTCTTTGCATGCCTACAAACCTGCCACTACTTATCATCTTTCAAATGGACACTTGATGTTGTGGGGAAGGAATCAGCTTTTGCCACTAAGGTTTTGGACACGGCTAATCTTGCTAATTCTATGGCTGGCTGAGCCAAAATAGGACGGACAATGCAGATGGACAGTCGTTTGGACTATCTGGTGACTAAATGGACTGGCATTCTTGATGCGCCTATTACGGTGCAATATTTGGCGCGCTGCTTTGATGCTGTGTATCGACAAGTGGCGGACATAGGTCTACGCGAAGTACAATTCAAAATCCTACATCATATATACTGCGATGAAGTTTGTCGTTTCAAGATGGGGAGTATAGACTCTCCTCTTTGTATCAAATGTGGTCGGGCTGAGGGGACGCTAGTGCATCGCCTTTACCAATGCCACACCTTGCGGCCCTTCTGGACTACTGTATCTGATGTTATTTCCCAATGTACTGATGTTCCGATACCTCCCTAAGGGAAGTTTCTTTTGTCTAGTCCGCAGGCCTGCTCTGCCGATCCCAGCCATCCAAAGATAAATTTATTTGGGTGGCCTGGTTCCAGCGCATGGCTTTACTTTTGCAGTTAGAGCATCTCGACTTCTTGATAGGGCACCGCAAGCCTGATAAATTGTATGGAACCTGTTGGAATATCTGTGCTTCGTTATTGCCCACTACAGTGTTTACTGAAGAGGATGTTGGGGAGATACCCATATTAGACAAGGTTTTCATGGGTAATGATTCAGATGGACTGAACCAAATCACGGTGAACCTAGAAGATGTGATAGGCCTGATTGATAAACTGAAGAGTAGTAAATCACCTGGACCGGATGGCATACACCCCAGGGTTCTGAAGGAACTAAAAAATGAAATTTCAGACCTATTAGTAAAAATTTGTAACCTATCATTAAAATCATCTATTGTACCTGAAGACTGGAGGGTGGCTAATATAAGCCCAATATTTAAAAAGGGCTCCAGGGGTGATCCGGAAAACTACAGACCAGTTAGCCTGACTTCAGTGCCAGGAAAAATAGTAGAAAGTGTTCTGAATATCAAAAACACAGAACATTTAGAAAGCATGGCTTTACCCAAGGAGAGTCTTGCCTCACAAATCTGCTTCACCTTTTTGAAGGAGTTAATAAACATGTAGATAAAGGTGAACCGGTAGATGTAGTATACTTGGATTTTCAGAAGGCGTTTGACAAAGTTCCTCATGAGAGGCTTCTAGGAAAAGTAAAAAGTCATGGGATAGGTGGCGATGTCCTTTCGTGGATTGCAAACTGGCTAAAAGACAGGAGACAGAGAATAGGATTAAATGGACAATTTTCTCAGTGGAAGGGAGTGGGCAGTGGAGTGCCTCAGGGATCTGTATTGGGACCCATACTTTTCAATATATTTATAAATGATCTGGAAAGAAATACGAGTGAGGTAATCAAATTTGCAGATGATTCAAAATTGTTCAGAGTAATTAAATCACAAGCAGATTGTGATAAATTGCAGGAAGACCTTCTGAGACTGGAAAATTGGGCATCCAAATGGTGGATGAAATTTAATGTGGATAAGTGCAAGGTGATACATATAAGGAAAAATAACCCATGCTATAATTACACAATGTTAGGTTCCATATTAGTAGCTACCACCCAGGAAAGAGATCTAGGTGTCATAATGGATAATATATTGAAATTGTTGGCTCAGTGTGCCGCAGCAGTCAAAAAAGCAAACAGAATGTTGGGAATTATTAGAAAGGGAATGCTGAATAAAACAGAAAATGTCATAATGCCTCTGTATCGCTCCATGGTGAGACTGCACCTTGAATACTGTGTACAATTCTGGTCGCTGCATCTCAAAAAAGATATAGTTGCGATGGAGAAGGTACAGAGAAAGGCAACCAAAATGATAAAGGGAATGGAACAGCTCCCCTATCAGGAAAGACTAAAAAGATTAGGAATTTTCAGCTTGGAGAAGAGATAGCTGAGGGGGGATATCATAGAGGTGTTTAAAATCATGAGAGGTCTAGAACGCGTTAATGTGAATCGGTTATTTACTCTTTCGGATAATAGAAAGACTAGGGGAGCACTCCATGAAGTTAGCATGTGGCACATTTAAAACCAGTCAGAGAAAGTTCTTTTTCACTCAACACACAATTAAACTCTGGAATTTGTTGCCAGATGATGTGGTTAGTGCAGTTAGTGTAGCTGTGTTTTAAAAAGGATTGGATAAGTTCTTGGAGGAGACGTCCATTACCTGCTTTTAATTAGGTTGACTTAGAAAATAGCCACTGCTATTACTAGCAACAGTAGCATGGAAAAGACTTAGTTTTTGGGTACATGCCTGGTTCTTATGGCCTGGATTGGCCACTGTTGGAAACAGGATGCTGGGCTTGATGGACCCTTGGTCTGACCCAGTATGGCATGTTCTTATGTACCATCTGCTGGAGTCAGAGAAATGCTGATGAGCTGCAGGTGGCACACTTGGGATACCAGTGCCTCGCATCTTTGTTCTCTGACTCCTGCTGGTGGGAATGCATAACCCACTGGTCTGGACTGAACTGGGTATGTACAGGAAAGGCAATTAGATGGTTAACAGGAAAGTTATTCATCTAAATGGCTTAACTGCATTTTTAAAATGCTTACCCAGCTAAATTCTAGCCAGATAATTTGTTATCTGGCTAGAATTTAGCCGGGTAAGTCAGGGTCATTCCTGGGGCAGGAGGTAGGCTTCGGAGAGGAGCTCCGTTAGCCAGTTAAGTTAACCGGCTATCTCTAAATGATCCATTGGCAGGTCTAAAGTTAGCCAGATACCACATATCCAGCTAACTGTAACTTATCCGGGTATATTCAGCAGCATATCCGTGCCGCTGAATATCCCCGTAAAGTTAGCCAGATATGGGTATCTGGCTAACTTAACTAGCCACTTAGCAGCTAAATATTAACCCCTTTGTTTTTAGGTTTAACTGGTAATTTGAGTAATAAATGCAACAAGGAAAAGGCAGAACACTGCAAATATTTAATATCAACAATGAAACAAGAACAGCAAGGCAAAAGAACAGTAAATATAAAGGTAAAGCAATGTCAAGCTGTTACTTTCTAAAAGCCTGGGGAAAAAAGTTCAGAAATAGCAATAAACATTTTGTAATGCAAGAAGCAGTCTGCTAGAGGCCTGTTTAGCCTGCTCTCTGCAATGGAACTATACCTTTACCAAAACCCAAGGGGCAACTTTTAGCACTGGTGCACTAAGTTTCATACCAGCACGCGGGCGCACATTGGTGTGTGTGCTCCAGCACATGCCAAGGGACGTGGCCATTTAATAACTTGCATGCATATATGCACACATGGTATAAAACAGCCTGCATGTGCGTACCTGGGCACCTAATTTTAAATAGGCATGCAAATCCTGCTTTTACCACATTTAAGTCCGGGAATCTTAAAAGGAGCATGGTTCCATGCCATTGCCAGTTTCACCAGTTCACTCAGTTAAGAGTTAGGTCCTCCAACCCCCCCCCCCCCCCCCTGGTTGAATAGCTTACACTCCTCACAGTTACCCCAGACCCCTAAATCCCCTCAGGTATGGCTAGTTTTTTTATTTTTTAAACTTGCACCTTGTCTCTAGCAGAAGTAAACATTTTCAACAGGGAATTTGGGAATGCACATCTCTTGGTCATGCCTTGAAATGTTCATGTTCCACCCAGGATTTTATTGTCCATAATTATAAGAGAGACAAAAATGTACCCCTATTCACAATAATATATATATATATAGGTCACAAACAGTTTACACACCATGTGTTACCCAATGCTCAAATAGGCCATATACGCCAAACAGTATTTATGACTATCAATACAATCTTTTTAATACATACATGCCAAAGACTATATTACTTCTATAAACTTTTATTCATATTCAAATGTTTAAACATATTATACCACCATTTATTACAATCTTAATTTAATACATACATATCATACAGTTTACTTATACTTTACCCATTGGACATGCCAGACCCAGTAAAGTCACTTAAAATGACATCCTACATTATATTCCCACATGCATTCAACCCCATTCACACACCCTTAACTGTACCCTCCCCCTCCCCCCATATAAAACACACCTAAAAACAACCTCTTCTGTAATATATGGTAAATACTGAAGTATTTATAAGGGGTGGGTACATTTAAGGGAGGAGGAGCTTCTCTGCAGCTTCACTTGTATCCCCCAACACAGTTATCTTCTTTGTCTGGATACTCCCCAAATCTACTGTTCGTCCTTTCTTTTCTCTCTGCTCAAGCTCTAAGTCCTTCCTTAGGCCTCCTGACCCTGGCAAATGGCTCACAGCCCATGTGACAAAAATGAACTCAAAAGCATGCCCTTTTTCTTCTAGCTCTGCTTGCTTGGATATCTCTTGAGCTCCCAATTCACAGCACCTCTGCTAGGGCATCATCAGGAAGGGAGTGGGGAGGCTTCTTGATCCTAAGGTTTAACCCTGTAACATCGGGTTCTGCCACAGTGAATCAAGTCTTTAGCACCTGCAGACAGTTCCCTTTTATGTTTTTTGTTTTTTTTCTTGTAGCAGGAGACTGCCAGCAGACTGTGAGTGCCTAATTTTATTAGACAACCTGAGCTGCACTCACTGTCCATGCACTGTCCAAGCCCCACACAAATACAAACTCATGGGAAGAGGGGTCTGAATTATAGTACCATGCCGCACATTCAACAGGGGTAGTGCATGCAAATCTTTTTAATGCACTTTCATTGTGAATATTTTGAAAAGTAAGGTGGCTAGTGGGTACTTGAGGATTGGATTGAGACTCACTGGCTTAACCCACTCAAAGGGTTAATATAAATCTTGAGGAAATATTTTCTCAGCATTTTGCCATATCAACAAATACAACAAAGTGAAGCATTCTTATAACATCTTAAAATATATTACTTAAATTCAATATATAGGTGGAAAACTAAAAAGAAAATGTATTTGACATTTACCTCATATAAAGTGATTACACCATATGTCTGAGCTGGCTCCCTCCACTGGAGAAAGATCTTCTCTTCATAAGTACTCCCTTGGATGGATTCAAGAGGTACAGCACTTGGGACTGATGGCAGGAAAAGAACACAAGCATTAGAAAAAAAGATAATAAATGTCATGTAAATTATAAAAGTCTCGCAATAGCCCTATCAGTTTTCAAATACTTGTTCTGACATATAACATCACAGTTTACATCTCACAGATGCAATCATTTTTTATATTACTGGTCAACAGATCTTGCATGATCTTTGTGCCTCATATTCTTTCCTCTCTTGTATTTATATAACCTTCTGATACCCATCACTGAATACCACTAGCTGCATATTTCTGACAGAATGAAAAGCATGCAAGCTAGTCCATTCTGAAAGGTGTAGTTCATTGTGAACTACGCCTTTCTCATTTCTCTAGGAAAAATGTGCAGACACACAATTTCTTTTGCTATGCACTTACAAAAAATGGTATAGCACTATCATGCTCCATTAATAAACTACTTCAGTGACTTTTTTTTAATATACTGTGTTTAAACAATATTACCAGTTTATTTTAGTGATCCAGTTGGTAACATACATACAGACTGAGCAGATAAAATACCATTAGACCCACCTAGTCTGCCTGTTTTCTCTCCTGACTGCAACAACACAATTCCTGCTTGGTCTCTGACTTTCAAATCACTGTGAGAGCCTCAGGTAACCCTAGTGAAAATATCAGAAAAAAGTAGAAAGGGGGAAACCAAAAAACAAAAAATGTAAACCAATATGGTCAGCAGAAAATCAAAGAATAGCTAAGAGAAAGGTATCAGCAAGCCTGTCAGCATGACAGAAACTGGATCACCCGGTCAGTTCAATCATTCACCTTAAAAGTTAATAAATAAAACAAAGAAATTGTTTTATAAAGAATTTTTTTCAAGCATATAAAAGAATCGCAACAGTCCCAATGTTTAACCTAGAAAAAAGCCCAACACAGCCAGTGTTTCGCTAAGTAAGTTTCTTCAGGGGTAAGCTTGTATGAAAAATCATCCGAGTGTTGTCATATGTCCAAGAACAAATATTGCAAATTTTCTTTGTTCTTTTGATGAACTTTTAAGGTGAATGATTGAACTGACTGGGCAGTCCAATTTTTGGACCTGCCGTCAGGCTTGCTGACACCTTTCTCTTAGCTATTCTTTGATATTCTGCTGACCATGTTGGTTTAAATATTATGTTTTTGATTTCCCTCTTTTCTTTTTTTTTTTTTACTTTTTTCTGGTCTCTGACTTTACCGCTGCTTCCCCACTAAGGATCCTCTGCATTTGTCCTATGCTTTCTTAACTTCTACTATAACATAATTTCTATGAAAAAAAATGATTCCTTATGTTACATCTGAGTCTACTCACTTTTGGCTTATATCTAGAACACATAAAATCATTAAGATACCATGTTTACTTTCAGAATTTTGTTTGTCCCGAGGTGAAATATTTTACGACCAATGCATAAATACAGCTAATAGTTTGTTACTGCTGGTCTGTGTGACTGTTAAGATTTGTCACTGTATAAGTTTGACTCATCGGAGCCACTTGCCTTGCTCCACTCATCTGACTGTACATATGGCCAAGTTTGCAAGCAGTGATAGTATTAAATAGTCAGATACTCTAGAAGCAACACCAGTTTCTTCTTATATTGTGTACTCAGTTCCAGGGAAAATAATTGTTACGGAGCTGCTGGATGGGATGTGATGCAGGGAAACAAATAATTCTGCAGTATTCTGGGATACTTTTCCCTGTAAACTCCTATGTGCCAGGATGAGGGGAGGGAGGGTGAGTGTGCCAGAGCTCTTCTGACAATGGGTAAACTGCTGCCACCTCATTAAAGGAACAAACACAAACAAAAATTTTGAATCATAGCTCTATATTACCATATGTTTTTTATTTTGTTTTTTTAAAGTGTGTGCGTCTGTGAGCATGAATATGGGGAAATGAGGGGCAGGGAAACCGGTTTAGGGAAGAACAATTCTTTAAAAATATTAGTAAATATTTTCCTTGATTCAGAAACTTAATCTAATGAAGCAATTTTGAATCAAAACAGAATTGTTAAGTCAGTTTCTTATTTTTCTAGATTTTTGGCAAAAAAGTTCTAAATTAAGACCTTACAGTTAGTATCAGATCAAAAAAAACCCTCTATAAACCAAGAAATTCTCTGAACTATCCAATCCCCTTCCTTCATACCTGTTATGTTACATTTATATACCGCCTTCCTTGAACAAATGTAACCTAAAGCGGACTACAATGCATTAAAAAATCATAATAAAAGAAAACATCAATAAAATACATATATTTAGCAATAAAAATCTATGTACATTAACATTCAAGAACCATAGCTCGACCCCATCATACTCTCACTAGGAAGATAGAGCTGCTAATCTGACTGTTCAAATGATTCATATAATAACAATAATAAGCAATTCCCCACAACTACGTAATATCTAAAAGCCAAACAACTACTTCTAAAGACTATTACATAAATCTCAATCCTCCAGTCTTCCCAGTCACTCCCACAGGGACAACTTAGGTTTGTCTCTTTGGTGGCAACCGCACAGTAGGTATTGCCTACATGGCTCCCGCAGGTGATCTCACAGTGGCCTGTCCATTGGGAGCAACTGAAAGGAACATTACTGGGTCGGGATAAGGCTCAGTCCCAGGGGTCTGTAATACACAGGGCACATTACTTATATTGTTTATAAAATTTAAAAGTATTTTAATGTCTCTCTAAAATGCAGGTACTTTAGTGCTCCCTGCAGAAAGTTTCATATGTATAGTAGTTTTTTTTCAGTCTGCTTTAAATGTTTTGCACAGCCACTATTTTTTTTTTCTGCTTTGCTTTGAACTTGATGGCTTTTGTTTCAGCTTCACATTTGCTTTGTAACTATGTTATTAGAAAGTAACAGAACACACGATCTAAAGCTTAGACCATTCTCAGTGACCAGAGGCATGCCTCTGAACTGAGACAAATTATTTATACTTATTTGGACTGAAGGTTTTTGCCTTTCAGCATATTTTCACTCTGCCTTGTTTCTTCACTGTTTTTTTTTTTAGTTATTTTTCTAACTCTCTCAATCCTGCCAAATTTATGTGCTTGAGTTTACATTTCCAATGTGAGATGGTTACAGGTTTAATGAATTTCAGATTAGGTTTTTTTTGTGCTGTTGATGAACAAGTTGACCATAATAAAACCTACATTCTGTATAGTTGTCACCCTTGCCCCCTCATAGTTTTAAAGCCTTATAATACAGTAGCTAGCAACGCTCTTTATAAGACAACGCTGATTAAATACACTAACTAAGTAGTAGGGCTTCTCTGTGGCTCCCTCTGCTTTTTCAGAAATATAACCTGCAGAAGGGACAAATATACAGTCATTTTGTTTCTGCAAGGGCTGGAAGTTCAAATATATCCAGTTTAATTCACTGCAAGTCTTTTGCAACACCAAAAACAGGATAGACACATCGCCAGCACTGTGACTGAGAAACGATATTCACAAAAAGGATATGGAAAAGAAGCACATGAACCCGAGTTTTGCAGTTCAAAAACACGGACTTTGATGAAATGGGGAAGTACCTGGAGGAAGAACTAGCAGGCTGGGAGAACGAGAGAGATGTGGAACAACAGTGGACCAAACTAAAAGGAGCAATTACCAAGGCAACTAATCTATATGTTAGAAAAGTAAAGAAAAGAAAAAGAAAAATGAAACCTATGTGGTTCTCCAAGGAGGTGTCTGACAAAATAAAGGCTAAAAGAACAGCGTTCAAGAAATATAAAAGATCCCAAAAGGAGGCGCACAAAGAAGAATATCTGGTAGCACTGAGGGAGACAAAGAAAGTAATCAAGGTGGCAAAAAGTCAAGCAGAAGACAGAATTGCCAAAGAGATTAAGAGAGGTGACAAAACATTTTTCAGATACATCAGAGAAAGGAGAAAAGTTCAAAGTGGTATAGTGAAATTGAAAGGTGAAAAGGATCAATGTGTGGAGAGAGACGAAGAAATGGCAGAAGTATTAAACAAATACTTCAATTCTGTGTTCACTAAAGAAGACCCTGGAGAAGGACCGTTGCTAGTTAACAAACTAGAGGGGACTGGAGTAGATGTAACTCAATTTACAGTAGAGAATGTATGGGAAGAGCTGAGGAAACTGAAAGTGGACAAAGCCATGGGGCCTGAGGAGGTTCATCCCAGGATTCTGAGGGAGCTCAGAGATGTGCTGGCGGGTCCGCTGTGTGACCTGTTCAATAGATCCCTAGAAACAGGAGTGGTGCCGAGTGACTGGAGAAGAGCGGTGGTGATCCCGCTTCACAAGAGTGGAAACAGAGAAGAGGCTGGTAATTACAGACCGGTTAGCCTCACCTCGGTGGTGGGAAAAGTAATGGAGTCACTGTTAAAAGAAGGAATAGTGAGCTATCTACAGTCAGGAGGATTGCTGGACCAGAGGCAGCATGGATTCACCAGGGGAAGATCCTGTCAGACAAATCTGATTGACTTTTTTTGATTGGGTAACCAAGGAATTGGATCAAGGAAGAGCACTCGATGTCATCTACTTGGACTTCAGCAAAGCTTTTGATACGGTTCCGCACAGGAGACTGGTGAATAAAATAAGAAGGTTAGGAGTGAGTGCCAAGGAGGTGACCTGGATTGCAAACTGGTTGATGGACAGAAGACAATGTGTGATGGTAAATGGAACTTACTCTGAACAGAGAGCGGTGTTGAGCGGAGTGCCGCAAGGGTCGGTGTTGGGACCGGTCCTGTTCAATATCTTTGTGAGTGACATTGCGGACGGGATAGAAGGTAAGGTTTGTCTTTTTGCGGATGACACTAAGATCTGCAACAGAGTGGACATGCCGGAAGGAGTGGAGAGAATGAGACGGGATTTAAGGAAACTGGAAGAGTGGTCGAAGATATGGCAGCTGAGATTAAATGCCAAGAAGTGCAGAGTCTTGTATATGGGGTGTGGAAATCCGGAAGAACTGTATTCGATGGGGGGAGAAGGGCTGATGTGCACGGGGCAGGAGAGAGACCTTGGGGTGATAGTGTCTAATGATCTGAAGACGGCGAAACAATGTGACAAGGCGATAGCTAAAGCCAGAAGAATGCTGGACTGCAAAGATAGGAATATCGAGTAAGAAAAGGGAAGTGATTATCCCCTTGTACAGGTCCTTGGTGAGGCCTCACCTAGAGTACTGTGTTCATTTCTGGAGACCGTATCTCCGAAGGGACAGAGACAGGATGGAGGCGGTCCAGAGAAGGGTGACCAAAAAGGTGGAGGGTCTTCATCAAATGACTTACGAGGAGAGATTGAAGAATCTAAATATGCACACCCTGGAGGAAAGGAGGAGTAGGGGTGATATGATACAGACTTTCAGATACTTTAAAGGTTTTAATGATCCAAAGACAACAACAAACCTTTTCCATTGCAAAAAAATCAGCAGAACCAGGGGTCACGATTTAAAACTCCAGGGAGGAAGACTCAGAACCAATGTCAGGAAGTATTTCTTCACGGAGAGGGTGGTGGATACCTGGAACGCCCTTCCAGAGGAAGTGGTGAAGACCAAAACTGTGAAGGATTTCAAAGGGGCGTGAGATAAATACTGTGGATCCATAAAGTCTAGAAGATGTGAATGAAGAGAAGAGGCATGGGGGTGGCTTGAGGGAATGATGGCTACTACTTGGAGATGAATATCCTTATTCAACAATGCGACTCAACATTGCTCTATGCTTCAATGACAAGAGGAAAGGTGGAAAAAAGGATTTGCAGTCACATAAAAGCAGGGGAGTAGTTTGCTTGTTACGGCGGTTACTACCCCAAACCAAAAAAATACCTGATACTTCACTTTCATCGCAAATCCAGCATAACTCTCTGCTTCAATGGCAGGGGAGGAAGTTTGACACTTCACACATATCCAGCATAGCTCTCTGCTTCAACGGCAGGGGAGGAAATTTTGACAATTCATGCATATCCAGCATAGCCCTCTACTTCCACTGCAGGGGAGCAAGTCTGATATTTCACTTTCAATGCAAAGCCAGCATAGCTCTCTGCTTCAACGGCAAGGGGGAATGAAGAAAGGTGGATCTATATTCAGGCAACAATCAACAAGGACTGAATTACATAGTCTGGATAAACAGATAAGCATCGGTATAGCTTGCTTATTGTGGTGGTTAATACCCCTAACTAAATTAAGCTATTTCACTAAGATGCAGTTCCAACACTGCTCTCTACATTAATGGCGGGGGTGGAAGGGAAATAGAATAAAAAAAGGTTACTAAGAGCCAAGAGAAACAGATAAGTATGTGAATGAAAAAAAAAAAAGTGCGAAAGCTTGGTGGGCAGACTGGATGGGCCGTTTGGTCTTCTTCTGCCGTCATTTCTATGTTTCTATGAAGGGCAACAGAAGGGCACAGATGTGAAATACCCATCCTCCGCCCACAGCTGATTACTTGTTGAAAAACTGTTGACTACTATGTTCTGTCGCTGAAAAGCCCTACTGATGTTATTTACCCCAGTCACTTTTCAACAGCTCTCACTTTCTCTAATATCAAAACCTCATAACTTTTTCCCCTCCCCTATGTTTTCTGCATTAGTGTACTTTTCTTAATTTTTCTGCAGCTTGAACCTTTTCCATCATTTCCTTTACAGAATTTAATTTTCAGAGGCTGCACATTTTATTTCTGTTCAGCCTTTTCCATATTCTCTTTCACTGTCCCATCTCTCCAAGGATGTTTTATTTGAACAAAATAATGCAGGGTCATTTATCAAAATGTGTTATGGTGTGATTGTGGGTGTTAGGGCCCTACCAACTGCGGGTAACACAATAAAGCACGTGATATTTATAGCAACGTGTGGCACAAATGGAAATTTTTAAAATGTATTTAAAGGGGTGGGAATGGGGAGGGGTTTGAGTGGGATCAATGAAAATGAGGGCCATTATTGCACTGTGTGATAGTGTAATGCATGTCATTGCACATTTTTAATGCTGGAAATAGCCTAAAGTGGTATTTATGATAAATGTTACAAATTAAGTTTTGGGCATTTTCAGGCAAGGAGAGAGAGAGGAGTGGAGTAGAGAAAGAGAGCCTCTGCGGTGGTAGACATAGTAGTCAACTGTTAATACCACTATAGGAGGGCCAGCTACTAACTCGAGATAAGGTTTTGATGGTGGTCTAGGGTTTTGGAGCTAATTTTACATGCACAGTGAGACGTACGAACAGCATAGTATACATCAGTGAAGATTTGGCATGATTTGGAGTGAGGAAAGTCACACAAAGATGAGATTTTGTTCTCTCGCCTAAGCTTGATAGACTCTCTACCAGGGTACTATCAAGCTAGGACAAGAGAGCATTGTAGAAATCTCATCTTTGTGTGACTTTCCTCACTCAAAATCATGTCAAATCTTCACTGATGTGTACTGTGCTGTTCGCACGTCTCATTGTGCATGTAAAACTGCCCCCTAGAACACCACCTACACCTCACCTTGAGTTACTAGCTGGCTCTCCTATAGTGGTATAAAGAGTTGACTAATATGAGATCTATATAGTTTTCTCTCTCTCTCTCTCTCTCTCTACACACACATTGCAATAAAGTGCTAATATAGCATGTGGTGTGGTAACTCTAAAATTATCAAAGCCACTTTCCTTATCATGGGCATTATTCATGTAAAAATTATTGCATTTTGATAAATCTAGCTAGCTATTAGTTCCCTTGTAGTCTGACAGCTAGAAGGGGAAGTACTTTCAATTTGGCTCTCAAGAGACCAGGGGGGATACCCTTGTAGAATTGATTCTTCTGGGTCAGAACACAACACCTGCACACTGCACTGACATTTGTGCTGCCCCCACCAGTTAGAACACTTGAAGCTCTGGACTCCAGCAGCATAGTGCATAGCACTGTAGCCAAGCAATGGCTCAGCAAATATAAAAGAGTAATACTCTTAGTGAAGCAGAATTTGAAAGGGTAGAATGGTGTTCAAGAGGCAGGAAAAGAAAGAGATTAAAAAAGGGTGATAGAAGAGGTTGCAATTCTAGATTTAGGGACTCATGCATTTGTTCACTCCTGTTTTTTAATCATCTTTCTGGTTTTTTCCAGGTTTAATAAAGTGCTGATTTACACAAGCTAAATATGTGATATTTCTCTCACCAGATATCCCATCCAACTTTCGCCCAATAGCTAATCTACCTTTCATCGCTAAAATCTTTGAACGAGTAGTAAATAAACAACTCACAGAATACCTAAACGATAACAACATTCTCTCTCCAGCCCAGTTTGGTTTCCGCCAATCCAGAAGCACAGAAACCCTCCTAATCTACTTAACGGATTCCATATTACTGAATCTTGAAAAAAAATGTCCTTGTTTACTCATCCTCCTAGACCTATCAGCAGCATTTGATACGGTCAATCACCACACATTAATAGATCGTCTGTCAGACATTGGAATTAGAGATACAGCTCTCAACTGGTTCAAATCGTTCCTCAAGAACAGACAATATAAAGTCAAGGTCAGCAAGGAAGAATCTCAACCAATCACCTGCGACTTGGGAGTCCCACAAGGATCGTCACTCTCACCAACATTATTCAATATCTACCTCCTCCCACTTTGCCAACTCCTGCTCAACCTAAATCTCATCCACTACTTATACGCAGACGATGTACAGATTCTAATCCCTATCACTGAAACTCTCCAAAAAACTCTGGATTTCTGGAATACATGCCAACAAGCCATCAACAACTTACTCACTAGCCTAAATCTTATCCTTAATCTAAACAAAACAGAATACCTACTCATTTCTCAAGATGGAACCTACTCACTTCCCAGCACCAACCTCTCCACCCAACTAACATTATCACCACAAGTCAGAAATCTAGGAGTTATACTAGACAACCAAATGAATTACAGAGCTCTCATTAACAATATAGTAAAGGACGGATTCTTCAAATTACAAGTCTTAAAAAGACATAGACCACTCCTCCATTTTCAAGATTTCTGATTGGTTCTACAAGCAATCATACTCACGAAAATAGATTACTGCAACTCTCTTCTAGTAGGCCTCCCCGCAAACGCCTTAAAACCTTTACAGATGTTGCAAAACGCTTCGGCAAGGATCCTAACCAAGACCAATAAAAGAGACCACATTTCACCCATTTTAAAAAGCTTACACTGGCTACCCGTCAATTTCAGAATACTCTTCAAAGTGCTCTCATCAATACACAAAGCATTACACAACCTGGCCCCACTCAAGCTCAAAATCCCTCTCCAACTCCACACCTCTACCAGACCAGTGAGACAAGCCTACATAAACAATCTCCAGATACCACCAATGAAATCAGCGTTAAGCAAAAGAGCATTCTCCACAGCTGGTCCCAAACTCTGGAACACGCTCCCACCGGAACTCAAATCAGTGCAATGCCCCATTATTTTCAAAAAACGACTTAAGACTTGGCTCTTCCACCAAGCTTTTCCATAACTTTAGCCTGCTGAATCATCTCTGCCAAGGTCCCCTTTAGGTCATTTTAAATCAAACTATAAGAGAACTATATAAGATCTTCAATTATTTTCTCTGCCAAGGCCCCCTTTAGGTCATTTTATATCAAACTATAAGAGAACTATATAAGAACTTCAGTTATTTTCATCAACCTACAAGAAAACTATACAAGAACTAGACAAGATCAACTCTAATATCTCTTTGAACCCCCAACGAATACCCCAAAGAATAACACAAAGAATTTCCCAATGAATTCTTCAATTCAACTTCTACTCCTTGGCAGTCCAAAACACAATACCCAACCTCCTGACAGTCGTAAATTCTATACACAACCCCACACCGATGTTTTTTGCCTCTGCCTACATTAGGCTATGTATATTGTAATTATGTATATTGTATTTCTTTGTTATTAACCCCATATATTTATTTCCAAGTTACTTTACCTGTTCTTTGTAAGACATTTACTTGTCACTGTTATTGTTCAAAATGTAAACCGAATTGATCAGTAATTCTGTTATTGGAAAGTCGGTATAGAAAAGTACTAAATAAATAAATAAATAAATATTCTCGGAAACTGCTAAAATCACAAATATCAAAAATGTCATTTACATGTGTTAAAAGTTCATAGTATAATGTAGGGGATGGGGAAGGTGAAGATGGTTGCTGGTGTGCTGAAAGCAAATGTGGGTGTGTCGTGTGTGTGAAGAAGAATATGTGTGTGTGTGTGTGTGTGTGTGTGTGTGAAGAAGAATGTGTGTGTGTGTCTGTGTAAAGAAGAATATGCGTGTGTGTGTGGATGGAGGGGTTATTGGGGGAGCAGCGATGTGGGGATAGATGTGCGTGTACTTTGTCAGTGCCTTTTTGTTTCATTCTTTGTCAGTTTCATCAGTTATTTTTCATCATCATTGTTTATTTATGACCCACTTTTCCAGCTTCAGAGTTCAAAGCATGGTAAATATCACATTTGTATATAAAGTATAGTATAATGCTGTAAAGTAAGGTTTTCAGGGTAATTGACTATAGTTAAATAGCTCTTGCTGAAGCTAGATGTCATATAAATAGTAGATATAATATATAACTGTTACATGTAAAGAGACAACTGGTATATTAACATGGTTAAATAATAATAATTGCTGAGGTAAGGTGTAACACTTAAATAGCGGAATAAAGCAATGTATACAAACAGATTATTATTTATTGAATTTTATATACTCCCTGTAAAACAAGTTACCTAGGCAGTTTACAAAATAAAACATATATAATACAAGCAAAATTATAGTCTTTAGGAAAGTTTGCATCCATAGGATACAGTACTTATTTAGACATTTTATATACCGTCGTTCCATGTAAAGATCACAATGGTTTACAATAATGACATTCATAGGTATGAATCAGCAGAGAATGATGGATTACATAGGAAGTATTTATAAACAGAACTGAATTCTCAAATGCATATTAATTAAAGATCTCATGTCCTGATCTTTAATATGTATTTGAGAATTCAGTTCTGTTTATAAATACTTCCTATCAGGCCAATACAGTACAATTAGCCTGCTATTGAACACGCGTTTTCCCTTACCCCTTATTCAGTAAGGGGAGGAAAACGCGCGTCCAACCCGCGGCACCTAATAGGGCCCTCAACATGCAAATGCATGTTGAGGGCCCTATTAGGTATGTGCGCGGGATACAGAAAGTAAAATGTGCAGCCAAGCTGCACATTTAACTTTCAGAAATTAGCGCCGACCTTTGGGTCGGCGCTAATTTCTTCCGGCACCGGGAAAGTGCCCAGAAAAGCTGTAAAAACTGCTTTTCTCTGTACCCTCCGATATTAAGTCAGAGGACCCAAAGAGTAAAAAAAGTAAAAAAAAAAAAAATTTGAATTCGGCCCGCAGCTCGAAAACCGGATGCTCAATTTTGCCGGCGTCCAGTTTCCGAGCCCGTAGCTGTCAGCGGGCTCGAGAACCGACGCCGGCAACATTGAGCATTGACTGCTCTTGTCAAAAAGGAGGCGCTAGGGACACGATAGTTGTCCTAGCACCTCCTTTTCCCCGTTTCTACCGCGCCACCTAATTTGCATAGTGAATCGCACGCACCGGCGAGGGGCCGGTGCGCGCGCCGGGAGAGCGGACAAACGCCCGCTCTCCCGCGGGCTTTACTGTATCGGCCCGTATATAATTCATCATTCTCTGCTGATTCATACCTATGAATGTCATTATTGTAAACCATTGTGATCTTTACATGGAACGACGGTATTTAAAATGTCTAAATAAATAAATACTGTATCCTATGGATGCAAACTTTCCTAAAGACTATAATTTTGTTTGTATTATGTATGTTTTATTTTGTAAACTGCCTGGGTAACTTGTTTTACAGGGAGTATATAAAATTCAAGAAATAATAATCTACTGTTTGTATACATTGCTTTATTCCGCTATTTAAGTGTACAAAACAGTACAAACAGTACAAAAATAAAATAAATATGAATTTCACATATCATTCTGTACTTAGTAAATCTCTTATTAAATTTGTTTTATCATGTATCAGTATCTCTTGTCCTTCTTGTTATTACAGTTCTCTACATTCTGATGTTTTAATATAGGTTGTATGCATTTTTAAATAACCTTATCTTTAGTTCACTTTTAAATCTCTTTCTGTCTGTTATCATATGTAGCATTTCAGGTAAGGAATTCCAAACTTTTGGGCCCACTATGGAAAACACACGTTCTCTTACATGCATCAGGTGTGTGCTCCATATTGTTGAAACAGTTAGTAGTCCTTTATTTTGGGATCTTAGCGTTCTCTGTAGTGTATATGGTTGTAATGTCATGCCTTATCATAGTAGAAATGCAAACAAAGTAGAAGTAAATCGGTGTCAAGGGAAGAAATTTTTATTGATCATGTGACAGAATGCTCGACTCGGGCTGAGTTTCGCCCATAAACATGGGCTGCTTCAGGGCCTATATTTTTCAAAACTGTCTGCAGAATGGATAGCAGCTCAAAATGTAATTATAGCCAGTAGTTCTCTTTCAGGAAAATAAGGCACAACTTCAACTCCATTTTCAAGAAGTTTCTGAATTGATTTAGGAAGAGACTATCTTGGTCGTCCAAATGATTTACAAGTTGGGATAATACTGCTTTTTCAAGTATTTTAGATAGAAATGACAAGTTGGATATCGGTTGATAGTTGTCCCAATTATCAAATCTTCCAGTTTTATTTTTAAGAATCAGCTTTATCACAGCTTCTTTTAACACATTTGGTACAATTCCTTCTGAGAGAGATTAATTCTGGTCACCGTGTCTCAAAAAAGATACAGTTGCAATGGACAAGGTACAGAGAAGGGCAACCAAAATGATAAAGGGGATGGAACAGCTCCCCTATGAGGAAAGGCTGAAGAGGTTAGGGCTGTTCAGCTTGGAGAAGAGATGGCTGAGGGGGGAGATGATAGAGGTCTTTAAGATCATGAGAGTTCTTGAATGAGTAGATGTGAATTGGTTATTTACACTTTCAGATAATAGAAGGACTAGGGAGCATTCTATGAAGTTAGCAAGAAGCACATTTAGGACTAATCGGAGAAAATTCTTTTTCACTCAATGCACAATTAAGCTCTGGAATTTGTTGCCAGAGGATGTGGTTAGTGCAGTTAGTGTAGCTGGGTTCAAAAAAGGTTTGGATAAGTTCTTGGAGGAGAAGTACATTAACTGCTATTAATCAAGTTTACTTAGGGGCAGATTTTAAAACCTACGCACATGGCCTACATTTGTGCGTGCTACCCAGCACGCACACGACCTACATTTATGCGCGCTATCCAGCGCGCACAAATGTATGCCCGATTTTATAACATGAGCGAAGAGGAGGACCCAGGCCCGCATGACCGGGTGTGCATTTGTACGGCCATGGAGCAGCACACCCGGGGAGACAGCAGGCAGTGGCAGCAGGAGAGCCTGCGGGCCGCCGACTGCTTAGGCTCCGTTGGTGGCCTGCGGCCCCTCCAGCTGCCATATGGTCCATCGATCTTCCTGCTTGGGGGGAGGGAGTAGGAGTGCTGCACACAGCTTCTGCTCCCTCCTCTCCCAAGTAGAAAGATTGGTTCGCCGTACTGCCCAAAGATAGCAGGAGGCTTGAATGGGAGCTTGAATGTGTGTATGTGTGGGAGAGAATGGGAGCTTGAATGTGTGTATGTGTGGGTGAGAATGGGAGCTTGAAAGTATATGTGTGGGTGAGAATGGGAGCTGGAATGTGTGTATGTGGGTGGGACTGGGTGCCTGGTTGTGCGTTTCTATGTGTATAAGAATGGGAGCCTGAGTGTGGGTCTGTGTGTGCATAAGAATGGGAGCCTGGGGAATTGGGGGGGGGGGGGGGGGGTGAGAGAGTGAGAGCTTATGTATGTGTAAAGAATGTGAATTTGTGTGGAGAGGGGAAGAGCGTAAGAGCGTGAGTAGGTGAGGGAATGTGTGAGAGAAAGTGTGTGTGTGAGAGGAAGGGAAAAAGACAATAGTAGAAGAGTGACACTTAAAAGGAATTAGGAAATGAGCGACAAGAGAAAAATGGGTAAAAGAGACCAGGACCAACTGATTAGAAAAATACAAAGGTCAGACAACAAAATTAAAAAACAACAAAAAACATATTTTGAGATTTTAGCAATTTGAATATACCGTCTTTGGGAATGTGCATTTCTTATATTTTTGTATTTTGCTCTTTGTTCAGTTTTCCACTGTTCAGAGTTTAGTTTCTTAGGCTTTCTATTTTGGTTTTGTCTGCCTGTTTTTGTTTTTAATTTGTAGTCTCTTATTTCTAACAGGCCGATACAGTAAAGTTCGCGGGAGTGCAGGTGAGCGCTCGCTCTCCCGGTGCGCACATAGGCCAGTGTCCTGTGCGCACGATACAGTAAAACAAAATATTTAAATTAGGGCCCACGGTAAAAAGAGGCGCTGGGGACACTAGCATGTCCCTAGCGCCTCTTTTTGGACAGGAGCGGTGGCTGTCAGCGGGTTTGACAGCCAGCGCTCAATTTTGCCGGCGTCTGTTCTCGAGCCCGCTGACAGCCATGGGTTCGGAAACTGTACGCCGGCAAAATAGAGTGTCCATTTTTCGACCCACGAGCCGCGGGCTGATTTTACATTTTTTTTATTTTTAACTTTTTTTTTACTTTTGGGACCTCCAACTTAATATCGCCATGATATTAAGTCAGAGGGTGCACAGAAAAGCAGTTTTTACTGCTTTTCTGTGCACTTCCCTGGCGCCAGCAGAAATTAACGCCTACCTTTGGGTAGACACTAATTTCTTAAAGTAAAATGTGCGGCTTGGCTGCACATTTTACTTACTGTATTGCACGGGAATGACTAATAGGGCCATCAACATGCATTTGCATGTTGCGGGCGCTATTAGTCTCGGGGGGGGGGGGGGGGTTGGACGCGCTTTTTCGACGTACTATTACCCCTTACTGAATAAGGGGTAAAGCTAGCGCGTCGAAAACGCATGTCCAAATGTGGGTTAACAGTGCACTCCACCAGAGCGCACTGTACTGTATCGGCCTGTATATTAGGTAAGGGTCATTCTCTGTTTTGCCTGTGTGTGTGACTGAAGTGCAGTATTTCTGCTTGCATGTAGTTTCTCTGAAGTGGACCAGCTTGTTCTGTTATTCCAGTAGGTGATGTATTAATGTTCTAGGGCCTGGGGTAGTATTTGCATTGCTGCTTTTTCATAAGGTTGCTGTTATTTGAATCTTGAGAGTCAGTGCTAAGACTGTTTGATATGGCAAGTTTCTAGATGTCTCTTTCTTTGCAGGAGTTTGTGGTACTTCACAAAATAGCAGTGGAGGGATATTTTTTGCTGAGGTGATACCAAAATTTGAATATTTTTGTTCATGTTAGTTGTAATGTGAATTGTCCTAGCTCTGCTCTGCACCTGTTCTGATGATTAATGATATTTTATTGTAGTTATGATGATTTCTGGCTTTCTGCAAGGAGGATTCATAAAAGAATAAATTAATTTTTGTTTTATTATATGATTGATTGGACCTGTTTGTTTGGTTTGCTTTTTACTTGATATACTTGTGCATTTATAAACTGCAATAAATATAAAATAAATTAATACATTAATAAGAAATTTTTAATGCTAGTAAGCGCTTGAAATAATTGAGGTAAAATATTTTAAAGTTTCATGCATGATGCATAATGGCTGTTGCAAACTACTTAGAAAGCCATTGTAGGGTGCAGTATATGGCATTATTATCAATAAGAATACAACTAGTAGGTCTCAGACCTGCATGCCTCCAGCCCACCCATGTTAACCTTGTACCCACCTAAAAAATCAATTCTGGCTACGCCACTGGTATAAAGAGGGTAGAAAATGGCAGAAGAGTATGGAACTAGAAGCAGACAAAAAAAAAAAAAAAAGGTAACAAGTTGTGGTGAAGGATAAACAAGGACAGACACGGCTTCCAAAAGAGATACACAAATGGAGAAAAGAGAACAGAATTGTTAAAAAAAAAAAAAAAATAAATTCTGATAACACAGGAAAATAAATAAATTTAAAAGCAAAGGAATGAGGAGGCAGAGAGAAAACTAAGCCGATCATGAGCAGGTAGGGAGAGAACAGAATTCAAAGTACAGACACAATAGTTAAATTATTTTATTTGTAAAGATTTCTGTTCTTGTAAACACCCACACAGTTACTAAGAGGAACAATTTTTAAGAGGGAGATTTACAGCACACTGCATGGCACATTGCCACCCCTGTTTCTTTTCAGTAAAATTCCTTATTTAGCCCCTCCAGTCCTAATGTGGGGAGACCTCACCCTTGACAGTTGACACAGCTCAGCTAGCTAAAACATAAATCCTTGCAAACTGAAAACAGACAGTTATATATACACAGTGCTGAGAAAATGTTTGTGAGCCCCAAGTATAATAATGAAAATTTACAAGTTCATGCCACGATACCCTTCTTTAATTGAAACCAGTCTTTTCTTATGCATTAAAATAAAGTGTAAATTAAACAACTCCATGTTTCTTGAGACACAATATTGTACAAAGTAGGAACTATAAGACTAATTCAGAATCAGTGTGTGTGAAATAGTAAGTGAACCCCTAGTTTCCTTTACTACAATTAATTGATTCATTAGAATCAGGTGGTTAAATAATTGGGTAACACGTAAACTATCCTGTAGAATAAATCTGAATGACTGAGTTTGGGAATCCTGTCCTATATAAAAGTCCAAAAAGTTCCAAGTTTAGTCTTCACCATAAAAGTTAGTGGGAACTCATCATATCGTAATTAAAAATACATTTCAGTAGTTCATCAGTTTGGACAGGGTTACAGGACTATATCTGAACATTTGCAGCTTCATCTATCCACTGTGAGACAGATAGTCTACAAATGGAAAAAGCTGAAGACTACACTGAGGCGCCGGAACCCTCGCTGAACGACCTCCTGCAGTCGATCTCCTGCCGGCGCCATTTTCCGTACGAAAACGATTCGCGGCGGGAAATCGCTCCCTGACCCCCGCTGGACCTCCAGGAACTTTTGGCCAGCTTGTGGGGGGCCTCCTGACCCCCACGAGACTTGCCAAAAGTCCAGCGGGGGTCCGGAAGGACCTCCTGCCGTCCAATCGTGTTCGTCTATGGCCGCCGCCATTTTTCGGCGCCATTTTGGAAAATGGCGCCGGCTGAAGACAACAAGATTCAGGAGCAGGAGCCCGTTCCGGACCGCTGCCGTTCCGGACCGCCGCTGGACCCGCAGGTTATTTAAGTCATTTGGGGGGGGTTCGGGAGGGTGGGGGATTTAATTTAAAGGGTCGGGGGGGGGGGGGTTTTAGGGGGTTTTAATGTGCCGGTTTTGCGATTTTTCGATTTTTCACGATTTTTCACGATTTTTCACGATATTTTACCCCCCCAAACGGCAACAATACGATTCCCTCCCCCTCCCAGCCGAAATCGATCGTTAAGACGATCGAGGACACGATTCACATCCCTATTAAAGGACATTGCCACCTATCCCATGACTTTTTACTTTTCCTAGAAGCCTCTCATGAGGAACTTTGTCAAATGCTTTCAGAAAATCCAAATACACTACATCTACCGGTTCACCTTTATCCACATGTTTTTTAACCCCTTTCCAAAAAGTAAAGTAGATTTGTGAGGCAAGACTTGTCTTGGGTAAAGCCATGCTGACTTTCTTCCATTAAACCATGCCTTTCTATATGTTCTGTGATTTTGATCTTTAGAACACTTTCCACTATTTTTCCTGGCACTGAAGTCAGGCTAACTGGTTTTTAGTTTCCCAGATCGCCCCTGGAGCCCTTTTTAAATATTGGGGTAATATTAGCCACCCTCCAGTCTTCAGGTGCAATGGATGATTTTAATGACAGGTTACACATTTTTACTAATAGGTCTGAAATTTCATTTTTTAGTTCCTTCAGAACCCTGGGGTGTATACCATCCAGTCCAGGAGATTTACTACTCTTCAGTTTGTCAATCAGGCTTACCGCATCTTCTAGGTTTACCATGATTTGGTTCAGTCCATCTGAATCATTACCCATGAAAACCTTCTCCGGAACAGGTATCTCTTCAGTAAACACCGAAGCAAAGAAATTGTTTAATCTTTCCACGATGGCCTTATCTTCTCTAAGTACTCCTTTAATCCCTCAATTATCTAACAGACCAACTGACTCCCTCGTAGGCTTTCTGCTTCAGATATATTAACAAAAAGCTTTTACTGTGAGTTTTTGCCTCTATGGCTAAGTTCTTTTCAAATTCTCTCTTAGGGGTAGATTTTTAAAAACAGCGCGATCGCGTACTTTTGTTTGCGCAGCAGGCACAAACAAAAGTACGCTGGATTTTATAAGATACACGCATAGCCGCGCGTATCCTCTAAAATCCTAGATCGGCGCGCGCAAGGCTGCCGATTTTGGGCAGCCGGCGCGCGCCGAGCCGCACAGCCTGCCTCCGTTCCCTCCGAGGCCGCTCCGAAATCGGAGCGGCCTCGGAGGGAACTCTCTTTTGCCTTCCCCTCCCTTCCTCTACCTAACCCACCCCCCGGCCCTATCTAAACCCCCCCTTTACCTTTGTCCGTAGATTTACGCCTGCGAGAAGCAGACGTAAATCTACGTGCGCCAGAAGACTGCTGGCGCGCCGTCCTCCGACCCGGGGACTGGTCCGGAGGCCTGGACCACGCCCCCGGGCCGGCACCACGCCCCCGGTCCCGTCCCCGAAACGCTGTGCCCCGCCCCCGAAACGCAGTGTCATCGGGTCCCGCCCCCCGACACGCCCCCTTCCAAAAACCCCGGGACCTACGCGCGTCCTAGGGCTCTGCGCGCGCCGGCGACCTATGGAAAATAGGCACGCCGGCTCACAAGGCCCTGCTCGTGTAAATACGGGCGGATTTACGCGAGCAAGGCTTTTAAAATCCGCCCACCAGTCTGTCTTATCAATGTCTTATATTTAAATTGCTAATGCTTATGCTTTATCCTATTTTCTTCTGTTGGATCCTGCTTCCAATTTTTGAATAAAGATCTTTTGGCTAAAATAGCCTCTTTCACCTCATGTTTTAACTATGCCGGTAATCATTTTGCCTTCTTTCCACCTTTCTTAATACATGGAATTCTTCTGGACTGTGCTTCTTGGATGGTATTTTTTAACAATGTCCACGCCTCTTGCACACATTTTACCTTTGTAGCTGCTCCTTTCAGTTTTTTTCTAACTATTTTTCTCATTTTATCAACGTTTCCCTTTTGAAAGTTTAGCACTAGAGCCGTGGATTTGCTTACTGTCCCTCTTCCAGTCATTAATTCAGATTTGATCATATTATGATCACTATTCCCACCAATACCTCTCTCACCAAATCCTGTGCTTCACTGAGAATTAGATCTAAAATTGCTCTCTCTCTTGTCTGTTCCTGAACCAATTACTCCATAAAACTGTCATTTATTCCATCCAGGAACTTTATCTCTCTAACATATCGTGATGTTACATTTACCCAGCCAATATTGGGGTAATTGAAATCTAAACAGACGTTGCTCTTTATCCACTGTACAACAAATTAAATAACTTGAACATTGATAACAGTCAAACATAAACATTGTTATATAACGTTTCTTTTGAAGGTAATTGAAATCTTCCATTATTACTGCACTACAAATTTGGTTAGCTTCCCTAATTTCTCTTAGCATTTCACTGTCTGATTCACCATCCTGGCCAGGTGGACGGTACTATACTCCTATCACTATACTCTTCCCCAACACATAAGGGATTTCTATCCATAAAGATTCAATTGTGCATTTAGTCTCATGCAGGATCTTTATCCTCTTGGACTCTATGCCATCCCGGGCTTAAAGTGCCACCCCGCCTCACAGGTGCTCCTCTCTGTCATTGTGATATAATTTGTACCCCAGTATACCACTGTCCCATTGGTTATCCTCCTTCCACCATCTCTCTGAGATGCCAATTGAGTCTATGTCATCATTCACTGCTACATATTATAATTCTCCCATCTTACTTCTTAGACTTCTGGCATTAGAATACATACAACCATTTCAAAGTGTGTTTTTTGTTTGTATTTACATTCTGGTTTTCAGTTGACAGGGATAAATTGGAATCTTTTAGCTCAGGTGAGTGTTTAATTATAGGAACTTGGACTACTTTCTTATTATTGGAAACTCTCTGTTGGGATGCCCTAACTCTAATGCTTCATTCGTATCTTTTGAAGTTACCTCCCTCCGAACCATGCATTGCTGAGCAATTGTCTGCTTTCCCCTTTGTTCAGGTTTAAAAGCTGCTCTATCTCCTTTTTAAAGGTTAGCGCCAGCAGCCTGGTTCCACCCTGGTTATGGTGGAGCCTATTTCTTCAGAAAAGACTCCCCCTTCCCCAAAAGATTCCCCAGTTCCTTACAAAATTGAATCCCTCTTCCTTGTACCATCGTTTCATCCAAGCATTGAGGCTCTGGAGCTCTGACTGCCTCTGGGGCCCTGCGCGTGGAATAGGAACCTTTTAGAGAATGCTACCCTGGAGGTTCTGGATTTCAGCTTTCTATCTAAGGGGGTCATTTATCAAAGTGCTATATGGTGTTTTCACATGATGTTACCCAGGAAGAGAGTCCATCAAGCTAGGTTGAGAGTACATTGCACAAATTTCATCTTTGTGTGAGTTTCCTCACTCCAAAGGTCATCAAATCTTCACAAGAGAGCACTGTTCTGTTCGTACGTGTCACTTTGAATGTCAAAGTGGCCCCTAACCCCTACACTAATACTAATACCTACAGTACCGGAATGTAAACTGATGTGATATGTCAAATTGAATGTTTGTATATAAAAAATATAAATAAATAAATAATTATTACCTAAACCTCACCCCGAGTGACTAGGTAGGTCTCATATAGAGGTATAAATATCTACCTAGTATGAGGGCATTATGATTAGGCTCTCTCTCTCGTTGTAGAAGGGCCCTGATAGCCAGGTTAGATCTCTAGGAGCTTACCCCCAGTGGTTGTATGTAAGAAATACAACAATTTTGACACTAATTGAAAAGTGCGAAAAAGTTATCGCAGTTTGTGGTAAGATAGCGCACTTTGCGATAAACTGCTGATTACCATAAAACACACCCCTTTTCCTATCGCATGCAATATTTAGTGCATTTTGAAAAATCCAGGCCTAAGAGCCTAAATTTGGCTTGCAGAACCTTCCTCCCACATTTTCCTAACTTCTGCTTATTAGATGCCTTACTGACTATTTAAAAATAAAACACTAACTTCTCTTTATTAGCTGCCTTACTGACTATTAAAAGCCCAAACACCCAAACACATTAAAAAATATACTCCAATAGTTTACTTCTCCCCAATACTTTTACAAAAATTTCCCAACCAAAAAACTGATTCCTTTCAGCCACCAGCATATGAACATTTCCAAATAATAATCTTTTGGTTCTCTGACTTTCTGATCTGATGATTAAAACCATAATCACTGAAGCGGACATAAGGCAAATAATTTATTATTACAGTAAGTGTGCTGATAAATTATATTGTTTCATTAAAATTATCTGAAAAGCTGAAAAACTGTTAATCTCTAACTGTCCCTGTAATGGTACGGTGATAAGGCTTCTTGATTTTCAACCAAGTGACCTGTGTTTGACAGTCATTGTAAAGATATGTATTTTTTCATCAAAAGGATGGCGGATACATGAAACAGACATCCAGTGAAGGTTATAGGGATATAAAAAAACAGTTGGAAATAAAAAGCATGGGGCAAGTATAAGGGGGAGCCTTGGTGAAGAGAAAGCAAAGTTACCATCAAAGATCAAGAATGGTCTAATAAACAACAATAAGCAAGCAAAATGGACAGATTAGATAAGTCTGGCATTCTTTATCCTACATTAATTTCTATGTCCCTTCCCCTCATTTTGTATAGATATATATATATACATGTATTGTATATACAGTCTTATTTTATTTTCATTCTTTCCAATTATTATTCTGTAGTCAGTAAGCCTCGCTTTTTGAAAACTGTATATTTCTAAATTTATTTTCTCAAATAAATTTCAAAACTCACCATCTTCATCTGTTTGAACTATGAGTTCCTGGCTTTCTTTACGCCCCTCAGGATTCATGAGTACCAGTTTCACACTGATATTGGTATATGGTGAGAGATTAGTGATTACATGCTGAGGGTGGGCATTTTCTGTATCACCGCTTACTTCTTCTCTGACTTGTTCTTGTCCTCCAGCTTGGTAACGGTAGAAAACTGTGAGGTTGTAGCGATGACAGCGTGTAACATTGTATCCAAATGGCTCCCACTGAATAGTGATTTGCCTAGATTTCATTTCCACAACTTCTAATTTCCTTGGTCCGTGCATCGGATCTGCAAAATATGCAGTTACAAGGAAATGTAAAAACTTGTCTAAATTTCAATTAGAACAGATTACATAAACACGCTATCCTGAGACTGTCATACATTGTGCATCATATACTGGTTATATTCACTCAACTTCTTTTTTGTGTTATCTTCCTGTTACAGAGAAGGTTAACTTGTACTACATGCTGCATTAATGTGTGTTCTAATGCTTTATTATATTTCAGGAATAAACAGTGTACAAATGTACTAAATGCTTATAGAAACATAGAAATGACGGCAGAAGAAGACCAAACAGCCCAACCAGTCTGTCTAGCAAGCTTTCACACTTATTTTTCTCATACTTATCTGTTACTCTGACCGCTGAGGTCAGGGCCCTTGTTGGTAATTTTTTGGTTCTAATTTCCTTCCACCCCTGCCATTTATGTAGAGAGCAGTGCTGGAGCTGCATCAAAGTGAAGTATCAAGCCTAATTGGCTAGAGGTAGTAACCGCTGCAATAAGCAAGCTACTCCCACGCTTATTTGTTTACCCAGCCTGTACAATTTGGTCCTTGTTGGTTGTTGTCTGAATATAAATCCTCTTTTCTCCATTCCCCCTGCCGTTGAAGCAGTGAGCTGCGCTGTATATGTATTGTACTAGTCTGCACATACTATACTGCATATACAGGGTCATTCTTCAAAACGCCATACTGCATGCAATAACAATGCTATCGTATGGCACGAATGCAAATTTTGGGAAGGGGCGGGATTAGGGAGGAATTTGGGTGGACATTATTAAAATGAGTGGCACTATTGCACTGTGTGATAGTATAATGCATGCTATCACATGGTTTTAATGCTGGAAATAACTATACCTTTTGCTTGACATTAAGTAGCGCAATATGCCTGAAACAACCATAATGCAATTCACAATAAATTTTTAGAATTGCGTTTCAGCCATTTCTGGGCTGAGGGGGAGGGGGAGAGGAGTGGAGTGACAAAAGTCTCACAAAGATTACATTTTGTACCATGTTATCTCGGCCTAGCTTGATGGTACCCTGTTATAGAGTCTATCAAGCTAGGGTGAGAAAACATGGTAGAAATTTCATCTTTGTGAGACTTTCCTCACTCCAGTAGAGTCTAATCTTCACCAAGGTGGACGGTGCTGTTTGTGCATCTCACGCTGCATGATAAACTGGTCCCCTAAACCACCAACAAAATCTCACCTTGAGCTAATAAATGACCCTCCTATAAGCATATAAATAGTTGCACATTGTGAGGGCCTCCCCAGAGGTGCTCTCTCTCACTCTCTCTCTCTCATAGGAATTATCATGGGGTGCAAAAGGTTTACTGCAATACTACCAATGTAAAGTGATATGTTATCGCATGGTGTGGTAATTCTAAAAATTTTTCTTAGCGCATGCATTTTCACATTTTGATGAATCTAGAGGATAGAGAGAAATATAACAGAGCTAATCCTTTTTAAAGACTTTTACATGGGCTAGACTGCTCCACTCTGCCTCTTGTTTTAATCTCTCGAATAATATATTCACTTTCATTTAGGCTAAACAGTCTGCGACCTCGTCTAATATACATACTATGAACCTACCATAGAAAGCAAATCACAGCAATAAATAAACATGCAAATAAAAAGCAAGCAAGAAAAAGAAAGATAAAAACAAGACTATGAGATATAGAAGACTTGGGGAGCTTGACAAACTATAAAATTTTAATTTTTAAAATGCTTGTACACATTTCCAGTGACCCTGGTGATGGACTAACATACATATTGAAAATGATATATTGTTTATAAACACAAGGTCTGATCTAGTCCATAATGTTTGGCTACAAACACTGTGTATACATTGTAAAACTGATTTGAATTATGATTTATCATATGGTGCTTATTTTGAAGGATACCTCTTTCAAATTAATTTGTTTTCCAAGCTCTTCTCCCGCAAAAATCTTTTTCCACCTAGCTAAGGTCACAACAAGTATTTTTTTGTGGCGTTGGTGGTATATGTATGAACAGCCCTGCTATTTAATTTTTTTTTTTCACTATTAACATTTCTACTTGGATATGGGAACACAATACAAAATAGATGGCTTTCAATTAGAGATTGGGGTCATACTTCAGAATGTGTCAACAAGTTGCCCAATTCATAAGTACATTGGGGTACATTTCAAATGGTATATCTCGAATTAGCTAAATAGCACAAATCTCACTTTGTCCCATTTATCAGGCCATAAGACTTTGCCTTGGTCATTTACAAAACTCCTTGCATCGTCATTTGTTTGTTAAATAATTCACGTATATAGTTTATTTATTGAAAACAAGCAGCAATGCTGTTTCTTCATTGAAAGATTATTTTTTTCATTTTTTTTCTGTCTTTTTGCAAGTTGCTTTTCATTTTATGTTGCTGTTACTGACCATGATAGAAACAGAATTAAATGGCAGATAAAGACTGCAAGACCAACATAATCCATCCTTTTTATTCATGTTGCAGTACTAGAGATCCTGTTTGAGTTCTAGCTTTTCTTTCACTTCCTCACAGCTAAGGACCCTCTGTGTTTATCCCAGGCCTTTTTTAATTCTATTACTCAATTTAAGGTGAATTTTAAGAGTCCAGTGTGCACCAAAACTGGGAGATACATGCACAAGTCGGGCACATGCTGAGCAAATTTTAAAAGCCGCCCATGAACATGTGTGTCTCACTCTAAGCGTCAAATGAAAAATTAAAAAATGGCGGGGTATGAGTGTGGTCTGGGCAGGGTATGGGTGTTCCTGGATTTCAACTTCAAATTTGCACCTTAATATTTATGTGCATAGGCACGTGCACTGGGATCCCCTGCCAGGTAACTTTACTTCTGCTATGGGGACAAGTAAGTAATAAAATAAAGATTGATAGATAGATCAGTGGGGTTTTGAGGGTCAGGACTAACAAGGGAGAAGGGAGGCGATTAAACTAGGGGGGTTTGGAAGTACTATCCCTTTCCTTGGCAAATTGAGAACGAACTGGGAAAACTGGTAATGGTGTTGGCACTTGTGTCTTTTAAAATCCCCCCACTTACATGGTAGAATGACATTTGAGTGCATAGGCACCCGTCCCTTAAAATTGCATGCATATGTGCGCGTGTTCAGGATATTTTATCACATACGTGCATATATTATAAAAAGCAAATGTTGCTTACCTGTAACAGGTGTTCTCACAGGACAGCAGGATGTTAGTCCTCACATATGGGTGACATCACAGGATGGAGCCCAATCACAGAAAACTTCTGTCAAAGTTTCCAGAACTTTGACTGGCCCCTACTGGGCATGCCCAGCATGGCACTAACCCTACAGCCAGCAGGGGTCCCCCTTCAGTCTTATTTAAAAGCTACAGGTAGTGCCAAAAAATAAAATAAAACGTTACGAACCCAACACCGCGGGGCGGCAGGCGGGTTTCGTGAGGATTAACATCCTGCTTGTCCTGTGAGAACACCTGTTACAGGTAAGCAACATTTGCTTTCTCACAGGACAAGCAGGATGGGTGAGTACCGAGCTGAGGATGTCCGAACATGCACCAAATGTACCCAAAGGCATGCCACAGGTACAACAACTAGGGTGGAATTTGATAGAGGGTATCCTGAATCCCACCGGACAGGTGGAAGGTGTTGGTGCGTCACGTTGTAAATAGATCACGAAGGACAGACTGGCCGAAGATGGAATCTTGTTTTCCGGCTTTGTCCAAGCAATAGTGGGCTGCAAAGGTGTGGAAAGAACTCCAGGTGGCAGCCCTGCAAATGTCAGGAAGCGGCACCGATCGTAGGTGTGCTACTGAAGTTGCCATGGCCCTCACAGAGTGTGCTTTAACACTGTCTTGAAATGGAATGCCCGTTTGCTAATAGCAAAAGGATATGCAGTCCGCCAACCAGGAGGAGAGTCTGCTTACCCACAGGCTTCTCTAACTTGTTAGGGTGGAAAGAGACAAACAGTTGAGTGCTTTCCCTGTGGGCAGCTGTACGGTCTAGGTAGAATGCTAGAGCCCGTTTACAGTCAAGGGTATGGAGAGCCTGTTCTCATGGATTGGAATGGGGCCTGGGAAAGAAGGTAGGTAGTATAATGGATTGATTAATATGAAACTCCGATACTACCTTAGGCAAGAACTTAGGGTGAGTGCGGAGTACCGCCCAGTCCTGCAGAAATTTAGTGTAAGGTGGATAGGTAACTAGGGCCTGTAATTCACTAACTCTGCGAGCTGAAATGATTGCCAGAAGGAAAATCACTTTCCATGTAAGCGAAAATCACAGGAGTGAAGAAGCTCGAATGGTGATTTCATGAGCCGACCCAAAACCAGGTTGAGGTCCCAAGAAGGGGCTGGAGGACACAGTGGAGGCTTGAGGTGAAGCAAGTCTTTCAGAAAACATGTTTCAAGGGGTTGTACTGATATAGGAACATCGCCGATACCTTTATGGAAGGCGGCGACCACACTGACATGCATTCTGATGGAAGAAGTCTTTAGACCTGACTCTGATAAATGCCAGAGATAGTCCAAAAACTTCGTGATTGGACAGGAAAAGGGGTCAAGGGGCTGAGAAGAGTACCATGACGTAAACCTTTTCCATTTGTAAGAGTAAGCTTTTCTCGTGGAAGGCTTCCGTGAAGCAATCAAGACACGGGAAACTGGTTCAGAAAGGTTAAGTGGTTGAAGGATAAACCTTTCAACATCCATGCCGTCGGGGACAAGGCAAGGAGATTGGGATGGCGGAGGTACCCGTCGTTTTGAGTGATCAGAAGCGGGTCCTTTCCCAAGGGAATGTGCCTGCGAATGGAGAGATCCTGCAGTATTGGAAATCACACTTGGAGTGGCTAGTCAGGTGCTATCAGGATCATGGTTCCCTTGTCCTGACGTAACTTCACGAGAGTCTTCGAGAGAAGAGGAAGTGGAGGGAATACGTAGAGTAGACCGGATGCCCACGAGAGGGAGAATGCGTCTCTGGGCTGAGAGTGTTTGCTGTGAATGAGAGAGCAGAAGTTCTCTACTTTGCGGTTTTGAGGAGACGCAAAGAGGTCTATTTGAGGATATCCCCATTGTTGGAAGATGGAGTTTGCTACTGAGGGGTTGAGAGACCACTCGTGCGGTTGAAAGATACGACTCAGCTTGTCTGCCAAACATTGTCCACTCCCGGCAAGTAGGTAGCCCTGAGGTACATCAAATGGGAGAGAGCTTCCGCCCAAATCTGCGCAGCTTCCTGACACAGAAGGAAGGAGCCCGTGCCTCCCTGTTTGTTGATGTACCACATGGCTACCTGGTTGTCTGTCTGGATCAGGATAACTTGATTTGAGAGGTAATCCTGAAATGCCCTGAGAGCATATCTGATTGCTTGAAGCTCCAGGAAATTTATTTGGTGTTTGGCTTCCTCTGGAGACCAAGGTCCTTGTGTCTGCAGATTTGCAACGTGGGCTCCCCATCCGAGGTTGGAAGCATCGGTGGTGAGAATTAATTGAGGGTTTGGAGCCTGAAAGGGCAAGCCGTGGAGGAGATTGATCTGATTTTTCCACTAGGCTAGAGACTGATGGAGTGAGTCGGTTACGTGGACAATGGTCGACAGGGGCTGAATGCTTTGAGTCCATTGAGACCTTAGAGTCCCCTGCATGGATCTCATGGCCAAACGGGCCATTGGTGTGACCTGAACTGAGGACGCCATGTGTCCCAGGAGGATGAGAAAGTGGCGTGCAGTCGCGGAGTGCTGAGACTGCAGCTGGTGTGCAAGAGACACGAGAGTGAGAGCTCGCTGTCGAGGCAGAAAAGCTTTTGCCTGCAAGGTGTCCAAGTCTGCCCCAATGAACGACAAGGTTTGATATGGGACTAAGTAGGATTTGTCGACAGAGCAGCTTGCTGAGTGGGAGCCCTGATTAGCTAGTCGTCTAGATAGGGGTAGAAGTGAACACCTTGGGTCCTGAGGAAGGCTGCAACTACTACGAGGCATTTTGTGAAGACTCGTGGTGCAGATGCTAGACCGAATGGAAGCACTTGGTATTGATGGTGCTTGGGGCCTACTAGAAACCTCAGGTATTTGCTATGAAATGGAGTTACTGCAATATGAGTGTATGCGTCCTGGAGGTTCAGAGAGCAGAGCCAGTCTCCTCTTTGTAGAAGAGGAAGAAGCGAGCCTAAGGTTACCATCTTGAACTTCTCTCGCTGGAGGTACTTGTTGAGGGCCCATAGGTCCAGAATAGGATGAACGCCTCCCGATTTTTTGGGGATTAGAAAGTACCGGGAATAGAACTCTACGTCATGCTGAGAGTATGGTACGGGTTCTATTGCCTTGGACTGGAAAAGGAGGGAGACCTTTTGATCCAGAAGGATGGAGTGATCGGATGTTCTCCATATCGGTAGAGGTGGGGAGTCCAGTGGCACGAAGAGAAAGTTCATGGTAACCCTGAGCAATTATCACCAGTACCCATTGGTCTGAGGTGATTGTGCCATAAGTTGTGGAAGTGGCACAATCGACCTCCCACTGGTATGTGAGGCAGTGGAATCTGGCTGCTGCTCTCTAGGTGGAAGTCAAAAACCTGAAGCAGACCCTGGTTGAGGAGCTGCTTGTGGGTTTTGTTTACGTGTTTGACGAGACTGTGCTTTTTGAAAAAGGTCTCTTGGCACGGGATCTGGTTGATAGCGGGTAGGACTTCTTCGGGCAGAAGAATTACTTTTTAGAGTCCTTTCTGAAGGGCTGTTTAGAAGAATAGTCAGAAGGCATCAGAGATAGCTGTCTTAGGGTCTCATGATTGTCCTTAAGTTCCACCACCGTCCATTGAATCTGTTCTCCAAACAGATTATCGCCTACACAAGGCAGGTCGGATAACCTGTCTTGTACCTCAGGGCGAAGGTCAGAAGATTTGAGCCAGGCCCACCTTCTCGCCAAAATAGCAGCTGCAGATACCCTAGTAGCAGTATCAAAGATATTATAAGATGATCTGATCTCATGCTTGCCTGCCTCAAAACCTTTGTTTACTAAGGTTTGGAGCTGTTCTTGAAATTGCTGAGGCAGGGAGTCCGCCAAGTCTTGTATCATTCAAACTCCACTCCTCTAACAGACCAACTAGAGATATTCACAAAGGCACTCTGCAATATCCCCCCACTAAAGCCTCACGCCTCTCTACAACCAAAGACAGAGCTTTTTCGATAGCAGGCCCATCTATCTGGAATAGCATCCCATCAAATCTCAGATTGGAGCCATGCCTTTTAACTTTCAGAAAAAGACTTAAAACCTGGCTCTTTCACCAAGCCTTCGCCGATCCACCAGACAATCACTAGTTGTCCTCTAACCCGGTCTGGCATTTATACTCACGAACAATGGACTCTGACACTTCCAGGTTAAAGCACCTTTTAAGCTTTTAACCCGTACGCTCTATGGTAACACTTTATATTTATTTCCTGCCTTATCTTCTTTCCAGCTTGTCGCAAGCTTCCAAATTCTCTTTCCCTGTTGATTGTAACTTTGACTTATTCCTACCTATTGTTATCTTTCGTTTACTTGAATTGTTACTCCAGTTATACCCTTGTTAAATGTAAACCGATCCGATATGGTTATTTACTGTGAAGGTCGGTATAAATAAATAAAATAAATAAAATCTGCTTAAAAAGGACCCTGTTATATTGGGTCATATAGAGCTGATAAGCGGCAATTCGAGAGATGAGCATTGATCCTTGGAAGACTCGGCAACCAATGGCATATAGAAACTTCTGTTCCTTGCCAGGGGGAAAAGAAGTGTGAGGCTTTGATCTCTTTGCTTTGTTCTGTGCAGATTCCATCGCTACAGATTGGTGATCCAATTGTGGTTTCTGAAAGCCCGGAGCTGACTGCACCAAATAGGTAGTGTCAGCTTTCCTGTGGTCTGGAGCAATGGAGCCAGGATGTTCCCAGTTCTTCTTCAGGAGATCCAGAAGAACCTGATGGATAGAGATGGAGGTTATTACCTTGGGAGCATCCAAGAATTGGAGCAACTCCATCATCTGATGCCTATCATCCTGTTCAGTCTGTAATTGGAAGGGAACCAATTCAGTCCTTTCCTTCACAAAATTTATAAAGGAAAGATCCTCTGGAGGAGAATGCTTTCAACTTTCAGTGGGTGAAGGTAGTGAAGGCAAATCATTGGTGTCTGGTGAGGAATAATCAGTCCAGGTATCATAGGGATCAGCACCTGCCCCTCTAGGATGTAGAGGGGGATGGGATGGTGGGATACCTGAAGGTCCTGGTCTAGGCTCCGAAGAAATCGAAGGAATAATTGGAGGCACCGATGAAGGCATCGAGGGCATCGATGGATGGCTCGGTGGCGCCAACGGGCATATCGGCACCGATGGTTGGATCGGTGGTGATGGACGTATCGGCATTGATGGCTGAGGCAGAACTCCCGAAGGAGGGATGCGAAATGGTGTTTCTCCTCCTGATGACAGAGTGAGCGGGGAGGGCACCGGCGCCATCGGTGACCCAGGGTCCATCGGTGGAAAAGCGGCAATTAGTGTTTCATCCTGGAGAGCAGCCCTTGTGAGGCAAATTCACTTTTAGTAATTCCGTGAGGAAAATTCCTGTCAGGAATCTCTTCAGAGCTCCTTTACCGTGATGCTACTGCTGCGCGGAAAAAAGAAGACTGAAGGGGGACCCCTGCTGGCTGCAGGGTTAGTGCCATGCTGGGCATGCCCAGTAGGGGCCAGTCAAAGTTCTGGAAACTCTGACAGAAGTTTTCCGTGATTGGGCTCCATCCTGTGATGTCACCCATATGTGAGGACTACCATCCTGCTTGCCCTGTGAGAATGAACACATCAATGGGTGCGGGCCGACCAGCACACGTACATGTACGCCCGCATTCCTGTTTAAAAGTTACCATCCCTGCCTTTACGACTTCTGCTGAGAAGCTGACACATCCGTCCCATTCACTTGCTATGAAATAATATCTTCAGTCTACCCCTTTTAAGCCAAATATAATGATTCTTTGTTCTAGAACTTCCATTGTACTGAAATATGTTTGCTTCTTGTGGATAATTTATACATTTCTGAGATCTGAATGTCTCTATCATACATCCATTCTCCCTCCTCTTTTCTAGGATATATATCTTTAGAGCTTTAAGTTTAATCTCATAGGGCCTATGTCCATGCTATTCTCAAAATTGGGAGTCATTCCCTGGATCACCTCTATTTCATATTCTTTTGGCGATATAGCCTTCAGAATTGGATGCAATATTCCAGATTAGTTCTCATCAATGATCTGTTCAGAGGCATTATCACCTCCTTTTAGATTTTGCAGTTTCCTAAGCTATTGGTGCTAAGGAATCTAATTTGTTCAACTGAACTAATAGAATTGATGAGACATTCTGCGGTGTTATGGCCCTCACGTCTCAGAAATGCAAAAACTACTGTTGCAACAGGATTCTAGATAAGATCTTCTAGATAGATCAGACTAGACAAAGGTGTTTATTCCAAATCCATACACTACAACAAATAATTCATAGGAGGAGGTTGGTTTTGCAACTTGTACATGTTATCATAGAAACATAAAATATGACAGCCGATAAAGACTGCACAGGTCATCTGCTTTGCCCATTTTGCCTTCTTTTTGTGACACCACAGAATATATTTGATCTCTAGCATTATGTCTCTCTCTCTATCTCTCCCACTATTCATGCTTTCTCTTCCCTTTTTTTCTCTCTAGGCTGAACTGCACTAGTTATAAGAAATGGGATAAGAGAAAAAGATTTTGGAAACTGGGGTGTCACTATTCCAGTAGATAAAAAAGGTCTTGATTATAAAAAAACATTTACACACAATGAGGTGAATTTTTAAAGCCGAGTGCAAGCCACAACCAAGAAATGAGCGCACATGTAGGACTTGCTCGTATCCACCCGAGTTTTAAAAGCCACCTACATGCACGCACATCTCCCGATATGCAAATATCTCACTTAGAAGGAAAAATGATGCAGGGTGAGCAGGGCGCGGGCATTCTGGGGTGGAGCCAAGAGATATGTGCACAAGTACCTATGGAAGCGTACAGGTCCAGTGCCACGTAAATTTACTTCTTCTATGGAGGGGGCGGAAGTTAAACAAATAAAAAATATAGTTGTTCTGAGGAGTTTAAGCAGTCTGGGGTAAATAAGGAGATTAAAGACCTAAGCAATAAGGGGGCGGGGGGGGGGGGGGGAAGAGGACCTAGCTCCTGACTGGGTGAATTGGTGGATATACTGGTGAAACTGGTCATTGTATGGAAGTGCGCCTTTTATAAAATTCCCCCCACTTGTGTAGGTCAAACCCAACTTTATGCAGCAGTGCTCACCCATTTGCAAATTTATATATATATACATATGGATGCTAGGGCTATTTTATAACATATGCGCACATGTATGCACATGTTATAAAATTGCCGCATCTCTGGGTGCTCAAGATGCACATGTGTACAAGTACTCCTGCATGCCCTTTTGAAAGTTACCATCCCTGAACTGGGTTTTACATTTGTAAATTCACTTTTCCTGTATAAATGGGCATTTGAAAATTGCTACAATAAATGCCATTGACTTGCCCATAGTGTATTCATGTAAATGCACTTAATGCAGGTCAATGGCTTTTGAAAACTGCTACAATAATAAGTTACATTTCCATGCGTAACTTCTTTGAAAATTCAGCTATTAAATCCTAGGAACAATAATTTGCAAAGTAATTTCTGCAGGTATAATAGCCTGTTATATAATTGTTTCCCAATATGCAGGCAAACTTACACGTTATATCATATACGTGCATAAGTTTAACCAGACTTAGGGCCTCATTTTTTAAAGTATCGCAGGCCTGCGATACTTTAGTGAATGGGGGGGGGGGGCAGGCCTGCGCTAGCCGGCAGCGATCGCACCATCGCAGTGCGATCGCTGCCGGTTTCGCACCCAATAGCGCCACCATAGAAGGTGTAGCTATTGGGCGCGAACTCGGACGCGAAAAGGGCCTTACCTTTTCGTCGTCAGCAGCGTCTTCGCGGAGTCGGCCCCGGTGACGCCTCGACTCCTCCTCTTCCAGGGCCGACTCCGCCCCCATTTTGGTATCGCACGCGATGAGGGACTTTTCGCGTGCGATCCGGCTGGAAAATGAGGCCCTTAGTGGCGGTGTTCAAGAGGATAGAGCTGGGAAGGGTTGTGCACTTACTTGCATACCTTTCCAGTTTCAAAAACATACAAATATCCTACAAAATGTCCTTGCATGTGTTAGCTGGTGTAATTGTGGGTTGGTAGTTTTAGTGGGATAATTTTCAAAGTGACGTGATGCATGTGAGTTTACTTTGAAAATATTTGCAACATCTTGGCATATTTGCCATCTAATTTATTCAGGGTGTTAGAAAATTATTCCCTTAAACTATTTATTAATGAAGAGGAAAGGAAACGAGTAAGGACTGAGTGAGGGACAGACAAACCCTCCACCCTCACAAACAAAAAAAAAAATGTCCCGGGAAACTAAACATGGAAATTCATTGTTTGAAATATTATATAAAGTTCAAAAGCTTAAAAAATTGAAGTCATGGCCCCAAATCACAGTTAGTGCTACATTTGATCAGAAAGTTTACACAGAGTTCCAGCTTTAACACAGAGGTCTAGCAGCCTTGTTGGTCCCAGAGAAGGTTGAATTCTACTCAAGTTGTGATTTGTTTTATTGGGCAAACACAAGAATTATCTAGAATTCAGCTCTGGATAAGTCTTATGTTTTTCCAATAAAAGATGCAACAATCTGCAAAGAATCTAGCCTTTGTTAGAGTTTGAATATCCTCTGCTCTGAGTACATTAGAATTTTGAAGTGACTGTATATCTTCCCTTCTCCTACCCAAGGGGGGGGGGGAATCTATTTTCTTGTAAATGATATACAGTAGCAATAATTTTGAGCCAATGTGAATGCATTTCTTTTCTTTTTTGGCTTGGTAGTTCCTGTTTTCTCCTTTATCTTCCAATTTAGTCAGAACCAGTGCTGGAATCCTGGAGCCATGGGCCTTACATTCATAACTATCCAAGGATTTCCCCCCTATTTTAATAAGCCCTCCTCACTGTTCCTGTAGTACGGATTCTATGGCTGGAAGACACGCACTAGGGTTCCTTCTGGAACCCTCTATCATGAACACATCTGGCCACAGGTGTTGTCTTTGGTGCTGACCATGATTCCCATGGTTTGTGAATGCTTCCTCCATAGCACCTGGGCTCTAGCCAGCTCGGGGTAATGGAAGGCTCAAACCAAGAACTGAATCAGAACTGCGACTGAGCCACCAGGCTGGCGCATGAATTTATTTCTAAATGTATTTGTGGAGTGGAATCTCTAGGACATTTCTCTTCTCTCTAAGTATAGTGCTTATAACCATTTGAAGGTCTGAAGCATCATCATCCCATGAGGCACCTATTGCAGGAAATTGCTGGGCTCTTCTTATTTAAACCATTTTCATTGGTGGTTAATCATCATTGAGACACTGAGTCTCTGGGACTCTCTTTGTGCCACAAAGAAATAACCCAGTATAATCATGGACTGCTGCAGTGAACAGCTTTGTGTAGCATAAAACAGATCTGAAGGGCAGAGTTCATAGAAGCTGAGTTAAAATATTGCAGGCAGGGGGAGTGGTTGGCCGCAAAGGTGTCAGTTTTCATCAAGGGATGCTTTCTAATGCTGCTCAACTCAGTGTGATGTTCTGGAAGCCTCCTGCAGCACATACTGGGGCAGGGTCTCAGGTAGTATGCACTGTGCTGAAAAAATGATCATACTCCGACAAGCTTTTGTTTTATAGCTTTTCTTCCAGGCTTTCTTTTTAAACCTTACTCTCAAGAAGATTTGTATCTCCCCTGTTATGGGAGGTGGTGTTAAATATGTAATTTCCAGATTTATATATGAAGCTTAAAACCTCCATTTGCATAATTTACATTGTAATTAGTGAGTATATCAATGACAAGATTTTTTGAATGCATGCTTAAGCAGCATTTCTAATTCTTGGAACTATTTTCCCAGTCTTTTGTAATGTCGTTAATATATTATCTAAATTATTATTAATACTTCTTTTGCAAATTGTTTTGTATGTATTTTTTAAACAGCTTGTCAAATTTAATATCTTATAAGTGGAATAGCACACTAGGTTGTGTGGTTATGGAGGTTTGGAAGTATTTTGGGGGTATTAAATCCAAGAAATGCATACAAATCTTAAGAAATTATTTGAGGGGAGATATTGGTGAGAGCTTCAACTACAGAAAACGGAGATCTTTTTCCTAATACTACTGATCTCTTATTTGGCTATGGGGCAGATTTTAAAAAAGTACGCGCAACCTCTGGCAGGCGTAACTTGCACGTGTTGCCGGCTCCCTGTCCCGGCACAGGCCGCTGTGCTGGAGCACTCGGCACCGCCCCCGGACCGCCGTCACGCCTCCGGCCCCTCCCACGGACCGCCGCCATGCCCCAGGACACGCCCCCGAACGCCACGCCGCCCCCGACATGCCCCCCCGACACCCCCCCCCATGCAAAGTCCCGGGACTTAGCGCGTCCCGGGGCTTTGCGCGTGCCGGTGGCCTATGCAAAATAGGCGCGCTGGCGCGCAAGTGCCCTGCACGCATAAATCCGGCAGGATTTACGCACGCAGGGCTTTTAAAATCTACCTCTATATGTATCATATCTTGAAAGTGGTGAAAAATATAGGGCTGACAGCTGGGAGAAATCCTTAGCTATAGTAGGGTAGGGAGAGGAAGCCGAGCAGACTGGGTAAGCCAAATGGCCTTAATCTGCCAACAACTAAATCTACTATGTTATATGCATACTTGATCCTCAAGTTATCACAAGCCAGTTGGGTTTTCAAGATGTCCGCAGTGAATCCTCGATTCATTTGCATTAACTGCCTCTGTTGTATGAAAATGACTTTCCTGAAAACTGACTAGCTTATGGCACTTTAAGATGAGAGTTGATTCATCCTGCCCTATAACTTGATGCCATACTTATGAAGTGCACAGTAAGGGAAGTGGACTGGATTACAAGGATCTTATTCCACTGAAGGTTGCCAACAAGCTGTTTACCATGACAGCAGATTATACACTATTCTGGGTATTACCATCTAAAATTGTGCATAGTGCATTTGTGATTCATCTTGAAGATGCTTTATTCACATATTTTTAATACAAGCCTGATTTACTACGTTGTTTATTCATCATAGACACAAAATGGCAAAAAAACAAAACAAAACCCTTAGAAGCCAATATTCAGAAAAAGCTGAGCTCCTAACGTAGGGCCCTAAAGTCAGAGTTGCTATTCATTTGTCTAGATTCCTAAGTTAAGTGCCTAGTGCTGAAAATCAGAGGTAAGGGTCTGGTTTTCCTCACCCTAACTTAGCCCCTGTAGCATTCCACTTTTTAGGGTCCTAAATTTAGGAGCCTAATGAAACTAGGCCCCTAAATCAAGGAGCTTGGATGTAGTAAATATTCCAAAGGTCTAATTTAGGATCCTAACTCCAAAGGTCAGGTACCACACCCTTTGAAAATTTAGCATATTAGTAAATAAGACCCAAGGGGGCCTAAGCCAAAAAGTTTACTATGCATGTTAAGGAAATCTTGCATGTGATAAAGGTAGTCTGCTATAAAAATAAGATCTTATCATTCACATTAAGAACATCTCCCAACACATTAATATGTACATGCTACAGTTAGTGCCCATATAAATGTAAATGAGGGAACATCATACACAAATAAGGATTTATCAGGCTCACAGTAAATAGTGTGGTATGCTGACCTCCATCCACTATTTACCAGAGACCCAAAATAAAGCCATAAAGTTAGTATCTAAGTCAGACCAAGTGTTAACTTTTTTTATGGGCCTCCTACAGCTAAATCTGTCAGCACCATCTAGCCTAAAGCAGTGGGGGTCTCTTGGCCTGGGAGAATTTTTGTTACCTGAAATCCCAGCAATGAGATCCTGGCTCTTTCCCAACCCTATTCAGAGCCATTTCTCCCACGACACCCATTAAAACACCACCCTCCCCAGCAAGTGCCATCACTTCCCCCAACTGGCCTCATCTTCTGTCTCCCTCTAGCTATTACATCCCCTGATAAGCAAAAGAACCTCCTAGTAGTCATTAGCCCTTCATGCCACGTAGGCAAAAAAAAAAAAAAATCCACCAAGAGCCGCCATCAGTTACCACCCTCTAATAAGCAGCAGATAAACTCCCTCAGCCCTTAAAGCAGATGGGTTTCCAGAACCCCTTCCAACTTCCTCTGAAAAAGGAAATTTCCCTCCCCAACTTTCCTGAATTATGGTTTACCATTCCAGAAGGGTGTGTTTTCAGAGGTAGGTATGACATCAGAATAGCTATTGCAGCTTTTGAATGAAGCACTAAATAAGGACATGATGGAGTGAAGCACCCTTAGTTACAGCATTCATTGGTCGCAGTGGGAAGGGCAGGAGAGTTCTGATGTCCCTTCCTGCCTGTGAAGGGCCTGATGCTATGAAATGGCAAGCTCTGATTCTGATAGGGTGGAATTAGAGGGGCCTCAGGAAGCCCATCTGTTTTGCAAAGAATTGGGGATGGGTGCGGGGGCTGATGGCTACCAAGTGTTCTTTTGCCTATTGGAAAGGATGATGGCTATTAGAGGGATCCTATTGCTTATTGAAGGGGGGTAGGGGAAGAGGGGAAGATATCTACTAATGGGGTCTTTTGCCTACTGGAAAGATGATGGCCACTACCCATGTTTTTTAGCCTGTCAGAGGTGTGTGTGATGGTACATGGAGGATGGGGTGGAGGGGTGAGGGGGCAGAACAAGTTCTTATCGCTAGAGTTTGCAAGAGAGAGGAAATCCTCCATGTTATTGTGATAGCTGGGAGTGGGCACGGCTTGGGAAACAGCCAGGAGAATGGAAGGAGGTAGACTCCGGCTGGTTCACACACACAAATTTTATTTATACAATGAAAACACATAGTCCAAAGGCTGTTTACCTCAGCAGTCCTTAAATGCAGCTCCAAAAGCATCAAACATTTGTTTGGCTGTACACTTTGTTCCTGCTTATACCCTGGGGCCCTCCCTAACACGTCTGGGTTTGGTCTTCTTATCTTGTCCTGAATGGATCCTCCCTGAGCCCAGTTTCCCTTGCTGGGTTGGCTCTTAAGGAGGACTGAGCCAGATAGCTGTGGTTGGTCCTTTCAAGGTTTCTGAGGGTGCAATCTATACATTCCCTCACAGTTATTTCTAAAGTAGAAGGGCCTCCTGTTAACAAGGCAAGTTTCTTATTGAGTAGTGTGGATGTTCTACTTTACAGTGATAATCCAAAAGAGCACTAGAGCAGAAGGTGCACTCAAAATTAATAGTTCAACCACAGTAAGTGCAGAAAAATGTTGATTAGTCCATTTAGATATTCAAATTAATCTTTTTATTTACATGCATATGGCAACCCCACTGTTATCATTAATGTTTTCCAAAAGGGTCCCCCGACACGGACCCGTGTTTCGTCGAGGCTCATTATCAAGAAATAACACGACTTGTTCATAAAAAATTATCTGTCTCTCCCGACGCAGCCTCGGCGAAACACGGGTCCGTGTCGGGGGACCCTTTTGCAAAACATTAATGATAACAGTGGAGTTGCCATATGCATATAAATAAAAAGATTAGTTTGCATATCTAAATGGACTTTGCAACATTTTTCTGCACTTACTGTGGTTGAACTACTTTACAGCGATAACATCCATCTTAGTACCAAGGCCATGTTACTAAAGATAAGTTTTAGTGTGCCCTTAGTAAAATATATTGCATATCATGTTAAGATCCATTCTAATGTGTGCATACATTTTTTTTACTGAGTTGCATGCTACGACTTTTTTAAAATCAAAAGAGACTTCTATGCTCATAAGATCCATCATATGATCTTTGATGCTAAAGCCCTTTTTACCTACGTCTCTAATTTAACTCAAATCCAAACTCCTGACATTCCATTTAACAAAGCACAAGAAAAAGCAGAGGAGCTCGCTCTCTTCTTCAACAACAAAATAGCTAACCTCCTTTCTAAAAATTCGCCCAATACTTCTTCCTCACACAGCACATATATACACCATAACAAACACATCTCACTCAATTCATTTGAACCAATTACAATTTCTGAGATCCTTAGAATACTGAAAAAGATGAAACCATCGACACACCCATTAGACCAAATCCCTTCCAAATTACTCCTCCTTATTCCGGACACCATATCCAAAGCTCTGGCAGACATAATAAACTGCTCTTTATCTAAAGGACTCTACCCTGACGACCTCAAAATGGCATCAATCAAACCGCTCTTAAAAAACCCAAAGTTAGATCCAGACAACCCCTCCAACTTTCGCCCTATCTCAAACCTCCCATTCATTGCTAAAGTCATGGAAAAATTGGTTAATTCTCAATTATCAGACTACCTGGAAGACCACAAAATTCTCCACCCTTCACAATATGGCTTCAGGAAATCGTTAAGCACAGAATCTCTACTAATTTCCTTAACAGACTACCTCATCCTAGGCCTAGATAAAGGCCAGTCCTACCTTTTGATTCTCTTGGACCTCTCAGCCGCCTTTGATACTGTTAACCACTCCATGCTCCTTAACCAACTATTGAACATCGGCATAACAGGCTCTGCACTGTCCTGGTTCCACTCATTCTTGAAAAATAGAGGCTTCAAGGTAAAAATACACAGTAAAGAATCTAAATGCTACCCTTCATCTCAAGGAGTTCCCCAAGGTTCATCCCTCTCTCCCACCCTCTTTAACATCTACCTCCTCCCTCTCTGCCATCTATTAAATAATTTGAACCTTAAACACTACCTTTATGCAGATGATGTCCAGATTGTGATACCAATCAAAGAATCCATAAAAAAAACCCTCGATCTTTGGGAATATTGTCTGCAAGAAATCAACTCCCTCCTTTCCAGTATGAATTTAATCCTAAATTCCTCAAAAACAGAACTTCTTCTCATATCATCTGAAATAAGCCACACCCCCTCAATCTTTCCAACTAATCTACAAACAATAAAAGTAAGAGATTTGGGCGCAATAATCGATAATAGGCTTAACCTAAAAGCTTTCATAAATCAAACCACTAAAGACTGCTTCCATAAACTGAATGTTCTAAAAAGAATAAGACCACTGTTCCACTTTCATGACTACAGGACTATCCTACAAGCAATAATCTTCTCCAAGCTAGACTATTGCAATTCTTTATTATTAGGTACCCCATCAGCACATACCAAACCGCTACAAATGGTTCAAAATACGGCAGCTAGAATTCTAACAAATACAAGGAGAAGAGAGCACATCACCCCGATCCTTAAAGATTTACACTGGCTGCCAATCCATTTCAGAATTCTTTATAAGTCAATCACCATAATCTATAAATCCATCCAACAAATCGCTCCTCTCAACCTACAAATCCCTTTCATAAAGCATACTTCCTCCAGACCCATAAGAGAGTACTACAAAGAGTCTCTGCAGGTACCGCCCTCCAAAACTTCCTTCCACATAACTTATAGAGATAGGGCTTTCTCCACAGCAGGACCCACTCTTTGGAACTCCATACCAACGGAACTTAGACAAGAACCCTGCTTATTGACATTCAGAAAAAGACTCAAAACATGGCTTTTCAAACAAGCCTTCCCAGACTCAGACTAAAAATAATTCTCTCTGATTTTCAAATTCCAAGCAACAATTTTCTTTTATAACCATCCTGATAATCTTCTTCTAAACTTTATAAACACCCAGTATCTTCATTACTTATGATTTCTTCTTTATTATTAAAAACTGCATTTTTGAACTGAACAACTCATTGTAAATTATACAATTTTTTTTTTTTTTTTTTTTTTTTTTTTTTTAAACTTTACCTTCTACAGGTTTATACACCATGTTAAAGTTACTATCTTTTCTTCTTCTTACTCCCAGTTGCATGTTTCCTTGTTTATTGTAACTGCATTTATAATATGTATATTACATATTTGTTCTTGGTTCCGGTTATTACCCCATTGTTTATTGTAAACCGGCTTGATGTGATGTTATCACGATTGCCGGTATAGAAAAAATTAAAATAAATAAATAAATAAATAAAGTACATTTTATTGCATATGCCCCATATGAATTAAAGCCAGTGCTTAATGGCTATCAGATTCCAGCTAAGCAATTGCAGTAAACAAAATTCCATTTCAGATCATTTCATCCACATTTCCACTGTCAACTAACTTCTGAAGAAAACAATAAAAAACTTACTTCCCTTCGAGCAGCAACACTATCATGTACTCATAGTTAATAAAGATATAAAAAAAAAAAAAAGAGCCCTCTCTTTGGCTGGCCCTACTCTCTGGAATTCCCTCCCATAACAGCTGCTCACTCTTACCAACAAGAAGGAATTCAGGAGAGCACTAAAAATATATCTGTTTTCAACAGCATTTGTCTTAACCACCACTAACAGTCAAACTCTCCCACAGTACAGTCCTCAACATTAAAGTTCACCACCTGGATATAATCGCTAGGCATACCACAGCTATACCTACTTAGAATGTATATGATTTTTATCTGTTAGTCTTGTTTTTGTTGATGTTTTATGTATGTTATTTTGTTACCCACTCCGGAGGATGCGGGCTACAAATAATTCAAAATAAATACATAAATAGACAGATAAAAATTACAATCCTATTTCACAAAATAGCTCTGCTCTGACAATGACTCTAGCATTCAAACTCTGTATTTTATTTGATTTCTGTTAATGTTATCTTTATTACCTCTGAAGCAACTTTACACAACAATGTATTAGCTAAAACAAATAAGCAAATATTTGCTCCTGTTTTCTAAGGACTGTATAAATAATCTTTATAATACTTGAAGGGCACTGCTGTTTGCATTATATGACAATTTCATAACCAGAAATGTCCAATCTCAGAATGCTAATCGCAGCACCATTTTTCAAGTTAGAAGAAAAATGCTGTTGTCAGAAGGTTTCTACATCATTATTACTATTTCACATACTAAATATAACTTAGTTAATAGGGTAATTCATTACATTCTTACGGCCAGAAGACTGCAGTTAATTGCTAAATATTTTTTCCACTGCTGTAATGCTGCAGAAAGAAAATTATAGCACTAATCTCTTCTTTTCAGTGCCATTCTCTTGCTTCATTATTGCGGCTGTTACGATTTGCCCCCGTTGGCATGAATCATGAAGCGGATTGGGACTATTTGGGTCCACTGATTTATGATAAGAAAGATAAAGACTGCATGGCTATCACACCTACAGCTTGGTCAGGTAAGTCCCTCAACATCCTCCAACTGCGCCTGTAGCACTTTCCGTACAGCGATGCTCTCTTCCTGCCAGCTCTAGCTGGCTATCAAACAGCAAAGTCTGAGTGCTACAAACGCAGTTCTAGCCCATGGCACTGTGGTAGCATCCCTGTTTAATCAGCGAACCTAGCTGCTTCTATATTTAGCTCTGTTTCCCCGAGACTAAGGAGCAGGAACCAACTTAAAGAATCAATTTCCACTGCAACTTCAATTTGCAGCTCATTTCTGTGGAACTTCACACTTTAGCTCTCATTACAAATTCCGAGGTGTGTCCCCCCCCCCTTCACTCTGAAACTGAATTTCAGTATCTCTTGCTCAGGAGTAATTTTCAGGGACTGCCAGAGATAAATTAAAAAAAAAAAAACCTTGGTTCAAGCCTTCTCATTTCTGACTCTTCGTAGGCAGCGTTCCTATACTAAACTGAAACAATGGAAAAACAATTATTTATTTTCTTGTACTTCTTGTATTCCATGGTAGAAATGGATGTCTGGTTAATAGGAGGTCAATATTCAAAAGCCATTTAGGCGGATAACTGAAAAGTCACAGGTATTCCAGGGGCACACAGGAGGTATTTCCAGGTGGAGCAGAGTCAGCTGAGTCACTGAATATACCCTGCTAGTTAACCGGCTAACTAGTCAACCCATACAGAGGCTGAAAATGGACCTCTAGAAGTCTAAACCCATATGTAATCATTATAATTATTATTGCTCTTTGTAAACATTTTATGAGAAATCTTGATTGCATCCAGCTGAAGTCTTCTGCAGTTTTCATTTTGAAATTCTGATACTACTACAACAATTAGATTTTATGACAAACACATTTGTTAACACCAAGTCAATCTGTAACAAAGATGATCTTACAAGAATGAATGATACATGCAATACAAATCAAAACTCAATCTTGTAATGTGTTAATGTCACACATAGCAAGACAACAAATCTCTGGCAAAACTGATGAAAACATTTTCAGAATTTCAGATGGTTTCAAAGAATTTAGGTAAAAGATATTTAGTTTTGGAGACCTACAGGCTGAAAAATTTTAAACTACTGTGATTTCTACAGTTTAGCACAATGCACCATAGAATGCAGAGCACTCTATCACATAGGGACGGTAACTCAAACAGGTACGCGTTCATCAGCCTGAGCCCAGGGATGCAGCCATTCTTTATAACATACGAGCGTATACGCACTCATGTTATAAAATAGCCTGAACGCATGCACATGTGTGCAAAAATGCCACTTCTACTGCATAAATGGCGGGATTTTAATAGACACACACCAAAGCTATTGCCAGTTTTCCCAGTTTGTTCCCAGTTCACTCAGGTAGGGGAAAGGACTTCCAAATGCCCCTAATTTAACAGCCTCTCTTCTTCCCTGTTAGTCTTGACCCTTAAAACCCTGCCGATCAATGTTATGAACTGCGCTGCTCGCGGGCCTCTCCGCTAGCAGGCACTCACCATACCACTGTCGGACCTCCTGCGTGGCTGGAGCCGCGGACTGTCGCTCCCCACACAGCCCAGAGGCCTCCCTGAATGTCTTCCTTCTCCGCGGTCGGAACCGCGCCCTTCCTGCTTCTCCCGGCGGGGCTGGGACTGCCCCCGACGCCATGATCATCTTCGTGGCAGTAAGGCCGCATCCCCAGGCTGGTCCGGAGGCTGGAGTCGCCCCCGGGGCTCCTCGCAGCGGCTGGAGCCGCTGCTGATGTCAGGGCCTGCATTCAGGCCAGCCCTGCCTTCTCAGCGTCGCTATGTCAGTGCAGGCCGCTGTCCGCAGTCCTGCACAACTTCCTGCTTGCTTCTTAGGTGCTGGCCCACGCCTCTCTGCCTGATTTAAAGGGCCAGGCACAGGAAGTGTGCTGGCCCCACCTCTAAGTGGACTTCCTGCTTCAGCCCTATAAAGGGCTGCTCCATCAGTCTGTTGGTTGCCTTGCATCGGAGTGTCATCCTTCTGGAGGCTCCTGCCTGCCAGAACTCCATCAGGCCTTCTTGTCTTCTCCATGGAGTTCCTGTTCTCTCGCCTTGTCAAGTCTTGTCTTCATGCCTGAGGTCCCTGCCAGATGTCCCGTCCAGGTATCCTGATGTTCCTGTCCTGATCTTCGTCTTGATGTCCTGCCATGATCGTCTACGTCCTGATGTTTCTGCCTTCCTGGATGTTCTTCCCCGCGTCTTCGTATGTGCTCCTAGCCTTCTGACCTGCTGGGCCTTGGAGTGGCCAACAGGTGGGATCTGTCCCTGCGCTCTGGAGCATCTGTTCCCGCCAGCCGTCATAGCTTCGGATGTCAGTGGTTCCGACATCGGAGTTCCTCCTTGCCTGGATCTTACCTATGCATGTCCCGCTCTCCTCGTGGTCCGTGACCAGCCTTTGGGCTGTGTAGGGCGCGCAGAAGTAGTGTTGCAAGAAGTAGTCATTTATAGCATCTAGTACTTTTACCAAAGCAATACTTGGGTAATTGAAATCTCCCATTAATTGCTGTATTGCCAACTTTATTAAACTGTTTAATTCTGTTTCCTGATCCTGATCAAGCGGGCGGAAATAAAGCCCTACTAATGTACTCTTCGCCATCACACTTGGATTTTCTATCCATAAATATTCCAGCATGCAGTCTACTTCTTGTATTTATTTATTTGATTTTTATTCCGCTTTTTGGTTGACTTTATGCCATTCTTAACATACAGTTTCACCCCTTCACAAATATTAGCTGCCCTGTTAAATCAATTTTATTTGAGCCTTCAACAGGGTTTCTAAGATGCCTCCTAAGGGGGTCATTTCTAAAAGGATTTACACATGTAAATATAACTATTATCATAGCAATTTTCAAAATCCATTTACCTGCATACAGTGCACTTATGTGGGTAAATTCTATGGACAATTCAAATTGCAATTTCAAAAGCCCGCTTACATGTGTAAAGAGAATTTATATGTGTAAAACCCATTTTAAGAGTATAAATCCTTTTGAAAATTACCCCATAAGTCAATATCTTCATTAAGTGCCATATAGTCTAACCCTCCAATCTTATTTTTCTGACTTCTGGAATTTGCATACAGACATTTTTAAGTATGTTTTTTATTTCTATTTGTATTTTTATTTGTATTCACAACCTGATAATTAGCAGATTATGCAGGCAGTTTGGTGCCATTCATATCTTTGTGCTCTTTATTTAAATCCATCTATTTTAACTAATAACTCATCCTCTCTATCAGTACATTCTAATTTCCCAATTATTCCAGTTTTCAGATACCTCCCTCTAAACTATATTCAGCTTTCTCCCATAAATATGGTGGTTCCCAAATTCCAATTTTGTATGTGGCTCAAAATGTAGGGATTTTATTAGAATTCAATCTTTCTTTAAAGAGTCAGATTAAACAAATGGTAAGATCAGCATTTTTTAAATTGAAATTGCTAAAACCTCTTAAATCACTTCTGCCAAATGATTTATTCAGAACTGTCTTGCAGGCTCTGTTGTATGGACAGTTGGACAATTGTAATAGTTTATATGTGGGGGTTGCCTCAAAAATGTTTGAAGGCATTGCAAATGATCCAGCATGCCGCAGCCTGCATATTATCAGGGGCAGTGCAAATGGATCATATCATGTGCAGTCCCTACTGGCCTCCGACTAGACAAAGGAGTAAATTTAAGATTGTAGTAATAGTGCAGAAATTGTTGTATAATGAATCTCCCTGCTCTTTAGCAAATAAAATAGAGTGGTATTTCCCACAGCACCAATTACATTCTTTGAACACGTTATTAGCTGTACTTTTAATTCAGAAATATAAATTGCAGCCAACACAATCTCATGCTTTTTCATATGATGCTCCAGTATTCTGGAATGTGTTACCTTTAGCACTGTGGATGGAGAGGGACATCAAAGTTTTTCATAAGCAGATTAAGGCAGTATATTTCATGGAAGTATATGGAGGAAATGTATACATCGATAATTGAATTTGTTTTATGAATCTGGTTTTATGTAATGTACAGTGTGTTTTTATTATATATATTGAATTGTGTACGCTACACTGAACAATGTGGAAGTTGAAGATAATAAGGTTTTTTAACTAACTAAATAAATAAAAGCTGCTCTTTTTCCTTTTGAAATGTTGCTGCCATTATCCAGGTCCACCCTGTTTAATGTGGAGCTCATCCCATAAGAATAGGCTCCCCATACTTCAGAATGTTCCCCAGTTGCAAACTAATCTAACTCACTCTTCTTGGCATCATCATCTCATCCATGTATTGAGTCTCTGGAGTTAAGCCTGCCTCCAGAGTACTTCAAGTGGCATGGGGTTCATTTCTGAGAAGGCAACCCTGGAGGTTCTGGATTTCAATTTCCTACCTAAAGACCTAAATTTAGCCTCAAGAACCTCCCTCCTACACCTTCTAGGTCCCATGACAGCTGGATCCTCCCTAGCACTCTCTAAAATCCAATCTAGATGGCACATTAAGTCCGCTACCTTTGTTCCAGGCAGGCAAGTTACTAAGTAATCCTCATATGCACTAGCCAGCCAATTATCTACATTACTAATGGTCGAATTGGCAACTACAATGGCTGCTGTAACCCTTCACTCCTGGGCACAAGCCTCTGAGACACATCCTCAGTGTGAGAGAATAAGGAGTCACCTGAAAGGCAGGTCTTAGCAACAGGATCCCTTTCTGCCACACCAAGGTAATGGGCTTTTTCCAGGTGACCCTGCTGCTCCAAAGCAGCACAAAGTCTGCCAGAATCTAGTTGGGACTGCTCCTCTATGTTCCTGATGATCTACTCCATAAAACCTCTCTGTTTGCTTTATCTATTCCAGGTCTGTCACTCTGGCTTTCTGAGATCAGACTCATTTTCTCAGAGGTATGGGGATACACACAATCTCTCACCAACAGGAAGCTAATCATAGAGCTGGCACTCGATGCAAAAGACAGAGGTCCATTTTTCTGAAGGACCTCTCTCTGCATCTTAATGTTGTGTCAGTGACCTGCAATAGGACTAAAATCAGTTAATTATAAAATGAGGGTTAATTACATATTGATATAAATCGTCTCAGTATGGAAAAAAAAGTCCTCTTTACTGGGTTAACAGTCTGTATATTAAAGACTGGGGAAGGTGAAAGCGAGAAGGTAGCACGTTCTGTATGTTATAGGCAAATGATAAATATTTTAATAAATAAATTAAATAAGCAGCAATGATTACTTTCCCTGCATACACAGAATCAATCAGAATTTAAATTTTATACTAGATATATAATTAATTCAACACCTACAAACTACTTTTCAGCACACACAAATATGCTCAGAATTAAATTTAAATCTTTTACTATGATTGGACTGTGCTCCCAGTGGTGCAGAGGATTTTGTAGGGTGCTGAATGGTGTAGGAGGATTAGGGTTAGGGTGGTGAGGGGAGGGGAGCTGAGGAAGGAGAAGGAAGAAGGGAGAAAGGAGGAGGTAAGAGGAGAGGGCCAGAGTTGAGCTTTTTTGGACAAGCTGGTGGACAAGGGAGAGCAGAGTTTCTTAACTGCAACTGTTCTCCGAGGATAGCAGGATGTCAGTCCTCATGGTGACATCACTCAATGGAGTCCAGCCCGTAAATTTTATCTCAAAGATTCTAGAACTTTGCATCCTATGGCAAGATACCATGCATCCAACATGGGGATTCCTCAATCTCTGTCTTGCAGCAGAGTCCATTAGTTGCAGACTTCTCTTCTCCTGTTTGTCTTAAGGTTTCTCTGTAAGAATCAGGCAACTTTGGGGTTTTTCAGTGTCAATGTTTATGCCACTTGGCTGGACTTGCAGTGCCTGAAGTGATTCTCTGTGAATTCTGTAAGAGACTGACACCCCGTAAGGGTCATGGGTGTGTATCAATGACACTCCAAGATGTCATGCAATGCCACCAGGCACAGGATAGATCTATCATGGGAGTCTATCTATGATGGACATGATCCTAATGTATAGGAGCGCAATACTTAAAGTCACTGCTAGTCTTATGCATGATGAGATGGAAAACCAAAGAGGCAAAATCGAACTTGATGACTGTAGGCAGTCAATGCCCCTTGATGCACTGGACAGTACACTGACAGGGAACAACAATGGAACATTAACTTGGAAAAACTGACTGAAAGACCTACTGAGGGAAACTAAACAAGGAAATAAAGACGACAGAGAGAAAACTCAAGACAAGCAGGAGAAGTGAAGTCCATGACAGATGGGCTCCACAGAAAAAAGAATGGGTCCCCATGTGAGTGAGTGGTATCATGCCAGTAGGGCACAGTCAAAGTTCTAAAAACTTTGACATAAAATGGTTCTGCTATCTTGCTTGTCCTTGGAGAAGGGCAGAGATCAGCCCCATCAACATTTACTTTTGCTAAATCTTTGGGAGGACTTGGAAGGAGGGGGCATTGGATTGGCAGGCTCCACATTTCTTTCACTGAGGTGAGAGGAAAGGCTGGTAGACCTGCTTGGCTATTTTATATGTTTAAAGATGGTTGCTACCTAACTTGCTACATTCTTTGAATATAGTCTGTTAAGGTTAAAGTGATCCAGGGAAATATTCCAGGATAACTGTAACCCTGCTGTTGGCCATGTCTAGAATTAGCCAAATATCGGAGTTAGCCAGATAAGCTATTTGGTTAATTCAGTTCTGACTTGGAATGCCCCTGAAACACTTCCAACTTAAATTTGATAAGGATAAGTGGTGATGAAATTCAAAATTCTGTATTTGTTCAGATAACTCAAATGTTATCTGGATAAATGTCTTTGAATGTCTATCTCTCAGAATTTAAACCTTATACTACACACAGAATTAATTCAGCAGTCACAAACTACTTTTTCAGCAAACAGAAATACTCATAATAAGTTTAAACCTTATTTTACACACACAATTAATTAACTCACAAACTGCTTTCATACACACAATATTCATACACAATAATAGTTCAACCCTCAAACAATTTTGACTGCAAGATTAAAATGCAAACTTTCCCCAGGAAACCAATACTCAAAAGTCCTGCTCACCCACTAACAGAGGCAGCTTCTGCTAACAACACTCCCTCAATATTTACCTATACGGAATGCTCAGGAATCTCTCCCAGGAATTCAGCGGCAGGCGGAATGACAGCATGGGAGAGAATGAATTAGGGAGCAGAGTAGTTTTTCTCAGATCTGTAGTCTGTTGATTCTTGCGTTACTCCCTTCTCTCCTGTTCCTTGCAAATGACAGGAACTCCTTCCCAATATCTCTGTGTTTGGAAAGGGACTTTCAAAAATTTAAGAGGCAATTAAAGACTTGGTTATTCTCTCTTGCTTTTGAATTGTGTTTTTTGAATTTTTTTATTCTGGTGATACTCTATTTACATGCCCTAGTTATGCTTTGGTTTGAAAGTCTTATTTCTATTTTCTATCATTTTTATTTTAATGTAATATCTATCTATATTGAAAATTATGAATTTAGTAAATTAGAAATTGTTATGTATATTTATTTTATTATTGTTTTATTATGTTATTTTATTCATTATGTATATATTTCTTTTTATTATACATTGCTTTGATTTTTTAACAAAGAAAGATGATCTATCAAATAAAATTGACTAACTAATGTGAAGGAATGAGGCAGGTTGTATTTGGGAGCAAAGTAGTTTTACTCTACTTTGCTGTGTTTTGTCCATTTCAGCATCAACCTCATCTTTCCCTCTTCCCCTCCCCCTCACCCCATTCCTTCCATGCTGCTGCCTTGAGCAGGAAGCAGAGGGTTATCGGATAATTGAAATATTGTATTAATTGGCACTGCTTATTCCCCATGCATGTCAGATGATGAGGTTTTTACTGTAATTGCAGATCAGATAAGTCGGGCCAGAATATGTATTTGCATGTTGGGGGTCTAGGTTCTATAGTATCGATCGAGGCAGCCTTTCGAGCACTGGATAGGCTTTGAATTGCTGGAAGCACTTTCTGTTTTCAGTGACCATTTTTCAATTCCTGAGGGCTAATCTAATATCTTGAAGTCATGGTACCTAGTTCTAGATATCAGGTCTCTCTGCTTGTATAAATCTGAATGACCAGAGCCTTCTAGTGATGCAGGAGGTGGAGTCTGATAGGTAAACTGTTTTTCCTATCCTACACCATGGTAGTAAAGTACTTTACAGTTTGGGGTTGAAAGCTTAATCAGGACTTGTGTGCATAAAAATAAGCAGTTACATGCACAAGTCGCCTATATTTGCTTAAGTGTATTTTCAGCTTCCTCAAAATATGTATGTAAGTTCAAAACATACATGAATTTGGCTGCATAAAATAACAAGAGGTGTTCTGGGGAAATTTACATGTATAAAATCTTATGTGCATAAATTTATATCCAGCTTTCTAAACGACAAACATTATGTCTATATACAGTATTTAGCTGCAGAACAACCTGATATTTAAAACCTAGTGTATGTAGGTACCTTGTATTTGAACACCAGGTTGCTCTTTGAGCTCTTAAAATTATGTATGTACCTTTGTAATTACACATGCTACTAAATATTTACCTCTTTGTGTACTAGGTAGTGGTTCCAATCTGTCTTGGAGGCACACCTATGCAGTCTGATTTGAAAGATATATGTTATGAAAATGCATAAGAGAGATTTGCATATGTTGGAGACCCAGTGCATGCAAATTTCTCTCATGCATATTCATTGTGGCTTTCCAGAAAACCAGACGGTGTCTCCAGGATTGGGTTTGGAAACACTGGACTAGACTGTGCTTAATTATAATAAAAGATGTAGAGATGATGGAAATTTTAACTATAATTTAAATAGTTTAGTCAAATTGGTATAAAAAGTAGGTGGGGAAAAAGATTCAGGCTTCTACATTAATTTCTTTGTGTGTTCCACCCAAAGTATTTTACCTATTATTTTTTAAACTGAGTCTTAGTAGACTATGATTTTTGTAAAGGACCTCCCCCAAAAAGTCTTCATTTACAACTACCTGGGGTCTCCCTACTTTCCTCATTTTTAACCCCTCCCAACTTACCTTAAATATTGCACTGGCAATCCTTGGCCTGAGGCCACAGATTATAGTTCGTTTTGGAACCTGGTACACTTGCTCCCTCAATCTGTCCAGTAGGTGTTTCCATTGCACAATGACTTGAAATTCTCTCTCTTCAGAGGCTACACCAGCACCATTCCCAGCACCAGCCGGACCAGAGAGAAAACAGGCCTGAATATCAAAACCAGGTCCTTTTGCAGAACAGCGTGTGGCACGGCCACTAAGCCGACTCTTCTGCCATCACCATCTATCTTTCTCTGCAATTACGCACGTATCTAATTTATTTTGAGAGAGTAATTTTTCCACAAAGGGTTAGTGGGACTCTCTAGATTTCATGCGATCTGCATGCAGTTTAAGGCTTCAACAAGGCCTGTTTTGGTTGGCAAATGTGAACTAGAGTTTAAAAATAACTAATCAATTTAAATGTCTTTTTAAATGGAAGAATATGTATATACAATACATGAAAACATGTTTTAGTTAGTTCAAATTCAGGTGAGCATATTAAGATCTTGCTAAAGCAGTCAATAACACAATATCATTTTTAAAATATTGCAGCAGAATGTACATTCCTGTGTTTCACTATTTGCATTTAATACATTTAAAAGTGTGTCTCATTTATATTCTGCTATTATTTTAACAGCAACTAAAATACATTTTTCATTATTATTATTATTTTTTTTTTTTACAGTTAGCTTAGGAACTTGATTACTTTTTTGCACAACCAAAAACATATTGTAAATATAAACAATATGAAGCAAGACAACTGACTGAACCTAAAGCTGTGAAATTCCTATTTAATCGGTACACCTAGCTATTCAGTTATCACATTATAATAACCCCTTTCATTTCTAAAATCTACTTAGTTATCAGCCAGTACTACAGGGAATGCTGGCAGTGGGATTTGCAACTACACATTAATTTTACATTTCACGACAAGCTAATTCTAGAGAGCTCTGAAGACAGACAACCATGTGTTCTAGCTATTTTCTTTCTTCTGCATAGAGGACTCATGCATCTAGACTGATAAATGAGAAGTAAAAGAGGGCAGACATATACTTTTCATTTCACCCATCTGTCGCTGACACTTTGCTCCAAGTGCTCCCCAGGTACTCCAGTGACTATGCAAATCAATATGAACAAAACAGGCTCTCATAATTATCCATTAAAGCAGTAGTGCCTCCTGCTTATCTAATCTGGGTCAAATCTAAGCAAGGGCTAAAGTGATCTTCTTCCTTGCTGTGTAATCCAAACAACTCTTTCCCTCCTATGCAGTTTAGATTTAGCTGAAAACTACTTTTTAAGAATAATTTTGCCCATGCAATTTAAAAATGACTTCCATTGCACCAATTACATTTTTTCCAATATGTAGCTATGCTTCTCCTTCTGCATTACAGAAGCTGAGATCCTACTGGGAAAATGGTAAATATAAAGAGAGATGCCCTGGGCTATTACAGATGCATGGAGTATACACAGAGAAGTCAGTAGGATTTTTGACCTTGTCCACTTTAGGAGATGCATACATAAATTGAGCAGTCTGGAGTTCGGTCTTAATGTGATAATCTGGGTTAGAAACTGGTTGAGTTATAAACAAGAGACAGTTGTGTTAATGGAATTTATTCTAAGGAAAGCAGAGTTGTTTACCTGTAACAGGCATTCTGCAATGATAGCAGTGTATCAGTTCTCACACATGGGTGACATCATCAGATGAAGCCAGACATGGAAATATGTTTTCAAAGTTTCTAGAAACTTTGAACATGCCCTACTGTGCATGAGCTACATGCTACGCTGCCACACATCCATGTGAGGGCCCTTTCAATCTATAACTTAACTTAAAATTTGGAGAAACCAATTCCAAGGGGAGGAGAGCAAGTTTGTAAGGACTGGTTTCCTACTGTCCTTAGAGAAAACCTGTTACAAAGTGAGCAACTTTGCTTTCTCTGATAAGCAGGATGGCTGTCCTCACACATGGGGAATTGCTAACTACAGATTACCAGAAATGAAAAAGAGGGAAAACCTGAAACAGTGCCAACAGACAAAAACTGTTTGTGGAGGCAGCAAGACATTTTTTTGCATCTTCTGCCCTGTTTTTAGGGGCAGCCTGGAACCAAACCAATGGGTTATTAGGGGATGGAGATAGGTTCTACACCTCAAAGAGACTCCTTAGGACAGACTGGCCAAACTTACTGTTGCTCTGGGAGTCTCTGTCCCAGCAATAGTGCAATGTGAATATGTGGAGAGAATGCCATGCCGCAGCCTTGCAGATCTTCTCAATGGAGGCTGATCTTAGGTGGGCAACTGACATTGACATGGCTCTGATACTATTAGCTCTGATGTGGCCCAGCAGATTCAAACCTGTTTTGAAATAACAGAAGGGGATGCAATCTACTAGCCGATTTGATAGAGTGCATTCGATAGTGAAAATTTCATGTTTTTTGGTGTCAGAAAAAAGCTGAGTGGACTTTTTAAGGGCTTCACTCTGCTCCAAATGAAAGGTTGAAGGTTCTCTTGCAATCTAAACTGTGCAGCACTTGTTCACCTTTGGACGCGTGGCATGGAAAAAGAATGCCAGAAGGATGACTGACTGGTTAATATGAAAGTCCGAAACCACCTTAAACAGGAAATTAGAATATGTATGCAGAACCACCTTCTTATGAAATAACTTTATATAAGGTAGATAAGTCACTAGGGGCCAAATTTCACTGACTGTGGGCCATGGTGATCACCACCAAAAAATATGACCTTTCAGATCAGGCACTGCTGCTCATGAGTTTAGATCAAAGGGGTGCTTTCATCAGCTAGGCCAATGCCAAGTAGAAGTCTAGTGATATAGTGGGAAGCTTGATGGGAGGCCTCAAGTGAAACAGGCCTGCCTGAAACAGACAACTAAAGGCAGTGAATAGAAGAGTCTACCTTCTAAGTGGTGGTGTTAAGTATCATTTGCACTAAGGTGAATCCTGATTTGGTCATTAGAGCTGAATCTGAAAGATGTAAAAGGTACTTGAGAAGTTTTTGTGCTGAACAGGAGAGAGGATATAGGGCCTTTCTCTTACACCAAAAGGCAAACCTCCTCCATTTCAACCCATCATGAAGTCACTCCTAGAAACCAGAAGTACTCAGTAATAGTATGTATATATGTTTCTTTGTTACACTGCCACTGTGTGTCATCTTATTGCTTAGCTTAGAGTCTCTGTTCTGGTTGTGGACCCCTGGGCCGAAGGAGAGTTGGCGCCACTTGTGGGGTTGAGCCCCATAGGTCCTCAACATCAGCAGGCGAGGCTATAGAGGAGCATAGACCCCGCTGGAGCTTCACCACTACCAGCCCACGTTCCCCTCAGGTTGAGCCCTTGGGTACCGGGGGGGCCGGCTGGACTTACGTAGGGTCTCTGGAAGTCACGATGGAGTGGTGACACTGGCCAGAGCCAGGAGCAGGGTCCGGACACAGAAGAGGGTCGGAGTTCAAGCAAGGGTAGATGCTGGTGGCGAATCTCGTTGGATATTCAGGCTGAGGTCGATGCAGGCAGCGAATCTTGTAGTCTGTATACAGGCTGTGGTTGTGGCAGGTGGCAAATTTCATAGTCGTATCCAGCCAAAAGACAGGGTCCAAAGGCAGTCCAATCACAAAACGGGTGAGGAGCTCAGGAATACCCTCTGGGGAGGAACAGGAGCAAGAGCCTAGAAGCCAAGGCAAGGTCTGCAGGCCAGACCCATAGCACACCTAGTCTGGGGCCCCTGGCGCTGTTGATCACTATCTCCATGACCACAATCTCTGGCATATATCTCCAGAAGGCCCAGGTATTATAAAATAGGAGCAGGGAAGCCAAAATCAACACCACAGGCAGACTCCATAAATCACACCATCCATTCCCTTCGCATCCAGGAAAGAGGAATAATAAAAAACTTAAGGAGTCCAAAATTGGTGTTCAAAGTAAAAGATTGTCTTTACTGTAATTTAAAGCAGATGATCCAAGGCAGAATTGCAAAAATACGAATCAACATACATCCAATGAGCAGCAAAAAATAAATGGTTTCTTTGTCCATTCTTCTTCTATTCACCTTTCTTCTTGCTCTTGCACCTTCATCCTAATTGAAGATATCCTCATCAGTGAGGGTAGGATAGCTAGAGTGTAGCTTCAGCATCCACCAATAACAAGTGGAAAAGGTATGCCCAAGTCCAAGAAAAATATCAAAATGGGTCCCAAAGCTTCAACTATAATCCAATAATTCAATGTTGAGGATCTTGATCCTTTCCTCAAAAACCGCTGAATCTCCATCCACCCTTAGGCAAAAAAATCTCTGATTCGAATCTTCAGGGGGACAGTGGGGCAACCCTTCTCCTCAGACTGGAAAAATACAAAAATTCTCCAATACTCAACTCTCTTCTCCTTAATTGAGACTCTGCATGAATCTCCAAAAACAGCTCTCCTCAGTTGAGATTCTAGATGAATCTCCACTCTACAACTCCTTTCTCTCTACTTCCACTACCAACCTTTTGGGCATGCTCCTAGATATTATAAACCTCTTAAATTGCCTCTCCCCCAAAAAAGTGGGGTTAAAGCAATACATGAAGGACAACACTACCAACCTTACTAAAAGCAGAGAGAACAAGGTCTGCAATATGGTGGCAAGGGATCAGCCTGGATATAAAAGCAACCATACTAACTCCTCCTATTATCCCTATATTTTGGGAAAAAACATTAGACTGGCAAGACCCCGTCGCATAGACATTCAGGCTGTGAGGGCTAAAGACTCAATATTGGAAAGGCACAACAGTCCCTAATCTTGAGAGATGAGAGTTGAGGGAATATCTCAACCTAATTGGATTTCTGATGGACATCTCCTGCAGGAGTGGAAACAGAATCTGTCTTGACCAAAAGGGCATCATGAGAATCATAGCTCCACAGTCTTTTCTGAGTTTCAATAAGGTCTTTGTGATGTAAGGAACAGGAGGATACATGTATACTAGACCCTGACCCCAATTTAGGGCAAAGGTATCTAAGGTTCATTTGCAACTGTGATTTATGGGTCCACTGAGTTCATTTTACATGAAGGTATACCAAGAAAGTAACACAGAGTGTTGATAATCCATGCAGAGTTCATTAGATACAGAGTTCTGTGGTTGAACCAAAGGATGTTTCACAACAGGGATGCAGGAAAAAAGAGGAACTGGTATTTAATCTGTAACATGACCAGATTAGAGTTGCGGGCTGGGGCAGAGGGAGAGAATGGATAAAAATTGATTGGGGGAGAGGTATAGAGCAGGGGATGACGTACAAGGGAAAATGAGAGTCAGGAACTGGGAGGGGAACAGAAGAATGAAAATCAGGGAAGAGGGGATAGTGTAGAGAAGGAATGAGAGGCAGGGACTGGGGGAGAATAGAAGTATGGGAGACTGAGACTGAAATCAGAGGAAGAATAGAATTCAGGGACCTGGAGAAACCATGAGAAGAATGGAATTCAGGGACTTGGGGAGAACAGGTACTGGCCTGAGAGCAGAGAAAGAACAGGGATTCAGGTATTGGAGATAGAGGAAAGAGCTAGAACTCTGACATGGGGAGGGAAGGGGGCAGAGCAGAGCACAGGGACCCAATCCAGGTCTGCGCAATTTTATGGATACTAGTCAGGGGTTTTAGATTGGCTGGGGGGGGGGGGAGTATGAGTGCGGCTGTGAGATGGAGTTAGAGGAGGGGGCAGAAGGCTGGGGAGGGATTGAGAGGTTGTGTGAAAGGCCTGGAGTACTGGACAGAGGGTTAAAGGCAATGGAAAGAGATTGGGGTGCTGTGGAGAGGTGTGAAAGGAAAGGGATGGGTCTATGGAAGAGGGTTGGAGAGGATGGGAATGGGGGTGGTGGTGGTGAAAGTGGGGTAATAAGATGGAGGTAAGAGACATAAATACAGAATGGTGGCCAGGGAGGGAATGAGTGACAGGGAAGGAGCAGGGGCTGGTGAGGCATGAGAGGCACAGGAAGTTAGATAAAGATAGAGTGAGTACAGAGTGTGGTGGAAATGGGGGATTAGGGAATGGTTGAAAGACAGGGAGAATAGGATGCTGAAGAAAGAGTGAGAGGCAAAGAGGGGAATGGGAAACTGGAGGGATGAGAGTGGGAGATAGAAAGCTTATAGATAGGTGAAAGAAGAAAAGTGGGAGAGGTCTGGAGGGTTAGAGATGGGGAAAAGAGGAGTGAAATTTAGAAATGAATAGATAGAAAGGCAAAGAAGAGAGAAATGGAGAAATAGATGAAAGGGAAGGATCAAGATCTAAGACAGATGTAGGCAAGGAGGAGAAGAAGAAAGGAGAAGAAAAGTAATGGAGAGAGAAAAAGAGAAGACTGAATACAGAGACCAGGATCTACTCAATCACACAAATAAAATGTCCACAACAAAGATAGAAAATATTTTATTTTCAGTTTTTAGAGAATGGGATATATCAGCTTTGGGAATGTGCACTTCTTATATCTTTGCATTTTGATGAGTTCAGGAGGAAATGCATTTCCATTTCTTTTTCTCTGGTGTTGCATTGAATGCAGAGTTAGGCTTCTCAGGATTTCCATTTCAGTTATCTGCATTTTTCCATTTTTAATTTGTGGTCCCTTATTTTGAATTAGGTAAAGGTTGGTTTGTGTTCTGCATGTGTGACTGAGGTGAGGGATTTTGCTAGGTTGTAGTGTCTGGCTTGTTTTGTTTTTCCAGAAGGTGTATTGGTGTTCTAAGCCTAGAGTAATATTTGCAATGCTGCTCCTTTCCAGGTTGCTGCAGTTTGAGTTCTGCGAGTTAGTGTGTCATGTCATGGCAGGTGTGCTGGCAGATTTCCTACATAGGTTCTGAGTATCTTTTTTGCAGGGTTTCATGTTACTTCACAAAGTTTCTGGCAGTGGAAGGTGTTTATGTGGCTGTTAACAAGGTGAAACCAGAATATGAATTCTGGGGGAATTTCAGTGGATATAGAGTGTGTGTTACAGAACTGGCAGTGCAGGGTTTATATTGAGATTCTCTCCCTTCCTGTATAAACTCTAGTCTTTACTCCCGTATACATACAGAAAAGTAATTAGTCGAATGATGCTATCAAATAATGTTAATGGTAGTTTTACTAGATAGTTGACCAGGGAGTAAAAGACAGGCCTGGGAATCGAAACCAGGTCCTTTTGCATGATGTTGCAGTGGCCAACCGTGGAGCCTCACGGTCAGCCACACTCATCCTCCGAGCCAGTACAGGCCTCCCACGCAGCCCCCAGAGCCGCTGCTGTCACCTCCCTTCAGCATGAAGGGGAGCTGATCCTGCTGCCGCCACACTGCCAGCCTTTGCTGCTGCTAGGCTTGTGCGCACAACTCTCAATTAGATTTAAAGGGGCCGCGGCGGGAGAACTGCCCGCGACCCCGGATGTTGACACCAACCTCGGGCCCTATTTAAGGCAGCTCCTGCTGCCCCACCTTGCCTCAGCAACAGGTACCATTCTGCTCAGAGCTGCTGGTTGCTCCTGCTCTGTGCATTCCTGCTCCTGGTCCTGCTCCTGCTCAATGTGTTCCTTTTCCTGCTTTGTGCATTCCTGCTCCTGTCCCTGTTCTGGCTCCTCATCTCCTTGGATTGCTCTTCTGGTTCTTGATTCGGCTCGTCTCTGGATTCTGCATTGTCTGCTGCCTGCCCTGACCTCTGGCCCATCCCTGGATTCTCCTGCTCACCGCCGGCCCAAACCTCTGGTAAGCCCAACCTCCCTTCTGCCTTCTGTCTTCAGGATCATTTTAATCTTGAGACTAGGCTTCATAGTGGTTAACACATTGAAATCGTCGGTTCAGTGTGCTGCAGCAGTCAAAAAAGCAAACAGAGTGTTGGGAATTATTAGGAAGGGAATGGTGAATAAAACGGAAAATGTCATAATGCCTCTGTATCGTTCCATGGTGAAACCCCACCCCTGGGGCTTGTTTCTGGGGCTTGTTTCTAATAAACCCCACCCCTGGGGCTTGTTTCTAATAAAGACTGCCTAGATTACCATTGGCAGCAAGATAAATTAGTACATTGGTTACAGTCAAGGAAATAAAGTCACAAATTACCAAGATGAGGACTATCCAATGTAACTGCTGTGGAGCCTTTATTCTGAGGGAAAGCATCTGGAAACTTAGAGCTTGCCCAATTTGTGCACAACTCTCTTCCTTGAAAATGGAGCTGTCTGTGATTAAAGATCAATTAGCTTCAATTAAAAGAAATACACCCACATTGCATTACTCAGAAAATAATTCCCCAATACCACAAACAAACCAGGAGTCAAGAAAAGGAGATCCATTAGGCTCAGGTAGGACCCACAGTCACCCATTCTTGACAGAAGAGCAGCCAACAGGTATACCGCCCCACTCAAACAGGTCATTAGGAAATTCTTTAAAAACCAGGAATACAGTTGGCTCTGGTAGAATTAGACCTGTAATGAGGAGACACACAATGTACCAAATGCAAAAAGAACAACAAGCCTTCTCTAAAATAAAAACTGAAGAAGTTCTTGAGAAAAGCATTGCAGTATTACCAGAACAGAGAGAGAAAACACAATGCATGCAGTATTTCAAGATCCATAAGCAAAAGAAAAATCTAATTGAGATGGATAACTCTGTCAACAGTGGCACTACCGCAAAAAGAAATAGTGAAGTGAATAACAAATCTCAACAAATATCTCACAAGGAGTCCAGGAAATGCAATAACCGTAAAGAGTGTACCTGGAAGGCTATGACCACAAATGCTCATAGTTTGGGAAATAAAATCCCAGATCTGCAGGCCCTAATGGCTGACGCAGAATTGGACATTGTTGCTATCACAGAAACATGGTTCACAGAATCTCATGAATGGGATACAACAATACCAGGCTACAACTTGTTAAGGAAGGACAGAGAGGATAGAAAAGGGGGAGGTGTGGCTCTTTATGTCAGAAACAACATCCAAGCAACTGAGCTACAAGGAAGTTGGGGTATTGAAGAAGCTCTATGGGTCGACCTAAAAAAAGATGACGGAGCGTCCATTTATATTGGAGTGGTTTACAGGCCTCCAAACCAAAAGGAAGAGCTGGACAGAGATCTGGTTGAAGACATCCATAAGATAGGTAAGAAGGGAGAAGTGGTGATCGTGGGTGACTTTAATATGCCAGATGTAGACTGGAAAATCCCATCTGCAGAAACTAAAAATAGTAGAGCGATAGTGGATGCCATGCAAGTATCTTTGTTCAAACAAATGGTGTTGGAACCCACGAGAGAAGGAGCTATACTCGACTTAGTGCTCACTAACGCAGATAATGTCTCAGATGTCCAGGTGGGCGCCCACCTCAGCAGCAGTGATCATCAAACGGTATGGTTTAATATCACTAAAAGAATAGGGAAAAGAACCACAAAGACCCGAGATTTACAGTTCAAAAACACAGACTTTGAGGAAATGGGGAACTACCTGGAGGAAGAACTTAAAGGATGGGAGAACGAGAGAGATGTGGATCAGCAGTGGACCAATCTAAAAGGAGCAATCACCAAGGCAACTGCTCTATATGTTAGAAATGTAAAGAAAAGCAAAAGAAAACTGAAACCTATCTGGTTCTCAAAGGAGGTGGCTGACAAAATTAAAGCTAAAAGAACAGCATTCAAGAAATATAAAGGATCCCAAAGGGAGGAGCACAAAGAAGAATATTTGTATCAACTGAGGGAGACAAAGAAATTAATCAAGTTGGCAAAGAGTCAAGCAGAAGAGAGGATTGCCAAGGAGATAAAAAATGGTGACAAAACATTTTTCAGATACATCAGCGAAAAGAGAAAGGTCCAAAGTGGTATAGTGAAATTGAAAGGTGGTAATGATCAATGTGTGGAGAGAGACGAAGAAATGGCAGAAATATTAAACGAATACTTCAGCTCTGTGTTCACTAAAGAAGACACTGGAGAAGGACCATCTCTAAACAACAAGAAACTGGAGGGAAGGGGAATAGATGAAAATCCTTTTACAGTAGAAAATGTGTGGGAAGAACTAAAGAACCTGAAAGTGGACAAAGCCATGGGGCCTGATGGGATTCATCCAAGGATATTGAAGGAGCTCAGAGATGTTCTGGCGGGTCCGCTGTGTGACCTGTTCAATAGATCCCTAGAAACGGGAGTGGTGCCGAGTGATTGGAGAAGAGCGGTGGTGGTCCCGCTTCACAAGAGTGGGAACAGGGAAGAGGCAGGCAACTACAGACCGGTTAGCCTCACTTCGGTGGTGGGAAAAGTAATGGAGTCACTGCTGAAAGAGAGAATAGTGAACTATCTACAGTCTGGAGAATTGATGGACCAGAGGCAGCATGGATTCACCAGGGGAAGATCCTGTCAGACAAATTTGATTGACTTTTTTGACTGGGTAACCAAGGAATTGGATCAAGGAAGAGCACTAGATGTCATCTACTTGGATTTCAGCAAAGCTTTTGATACGGTTCCGCACAGGAGACTGGTGAATAAAACGAGAAGCTTGGGAGTGAGTGCCGAGGTGGTGACCTGGATTGCAAATTGGTTGACGGACAGAAGACAATGTGTGATGGTAAATGGAGCCTTCTCTGAAGAGAGAGCGGTTTTAAGTGGTGTACCGCAAGGATCGGTGTTGGGACCGGTCCTGTTCAATATCTTTGTGAGCGACATTGCGGACGGGATAGAAGGTAAGGTTTGTCTTTTTGCGGATGACACTAAGATCTGCAACAGAGTGGACACGCCGGAAGGAGTGGAGAGAATGAGACGGGATCTAAGGAAACTGGAAGAGTGGTCGAAGATATGGCAGCTGAGATTCAATGCCAAGAAGTGCAAAGTCATGCATATGGGGAGTGGAAATCCGAATGAACTGTACTCGATGGGGGGGGAAAGGCTGATGTGCACGGAGCAGGAGAGGGACCTTGGGGTGATAGTGTCTAATGATGTGAAGACAGCGAAACAATGCGACAAGGCGATAGCAAAAGCCAGAAGAATGCTGGGCTGCATAGAGAGAGGAATATCGAGTAAGAAAAGGGAAGTAATTATTCCCTTGTACAGGTCCTTGGTGAGGCCTCACCTGGAGTACTGTGTTCAGTTCTGGAGACCGTATCTACAAAAAGACAAAGACAAGATGGAAGCGGTACAGAGAAGGGCGACCAGGAAGGTGGAGGATCTTCATCGGATGACGTACGAGGAGAGATTGAAAAATCTAAATATGTACACCCTGGAGGAAAGGAGGAGCAGAGGTGATATGATACAGACTTTCAGATACTTAAAAGGTTTTAATGATCCAATAACAACGACAAACCTCTTCCGTAGGAAAATAATCAGCAGAACCAGGGGTCACGATTTGAGGCTCCAGGGAGGAAGATTCAGAACCAATGTCAGGAAGTATTTCTTCACGGAGAGGGTGGTGGATGCCTGGAATGCCCTTCCGGAGGAAGTGGTGAAGACCAGAACTGTGAAAGACTTCAAAGGGGCGTGGGATAAACACTGCGGATCCATAAAGTCAAGAGGCCGCCAATGAAGAGTGGGTGACTCGCCAGAATGATGGCTATTGACACAATACCCTTATTAAATAAACATACACATGCTTACTGTGACTCCTACATCGCTCTAAGCTTCAACAGCAAGAGGTAATGGAAAAAAGGATTTGCACTCACAAAGAGGGGAGTAGCTGGCTTGTTACGGCGGTTACTACCCCAAACCAAATATGCCTGATACTTCACTTTCAATGCATATACAGCATAGCTCTCTGCTTCAATGACAGGGGAGAAGAATAACTGATACTTCACACATCCAGCAGAGCTCTCTGCTACAACGGCAAGGGAGAAGAAAAAGGGTTCGCACTCAAAAAGCGGGGAGTAGCTGGCTTGTTACGGCGGTTACTACCACAAACCAAATGTGCCTGATACTTCACTTTCCATGCATATCCAGCATGGTTCTCTGCTTCATCGGCATGGGAGAAAGACTGATACATCACGCATTTCCAGCATAGCTCTCTGCTTCAACAGCAGGGGAAAAAAAAAACAAAAACAAAAAACTGATGCTTCACGCATATCCTGCATAGCTTCAACGACAGGGGTGAAGAAAAAAAGGATTCGCAATCACAAAGCGAGGAGTAGCTGGCTTGTTACGGCGGTTACTACCCCAAACCAAATGTGCCTGATACTTCACTTTCAATGCATATCCAGCATGGCTCTCTGCTTCAACGGCAGGGGAGAAGAAAAAAAACCCAACAAGGGCTGTACAACATAGTCTAGGTAAAACAAATAAGCATGGGTGTAGCTTGCTTATCGCGGCGGTTACTGCCCCTACTACCCCTAACTAATCAAGCTAGATATTTCACTTGGATGCAGCTCCATCACTGCTCTCTACATTAATGGTGGGGGTGGAAGGGGAATAGAACCAAGAGCTAAGAGAAACAGATAAGAATGAGAGAAAAAAATGTGTGAGGCTTGCTGGGCAGACTGGATGGGCCATTCGGTCTTCTTCTGCCATCATTTCTATATGTTTCTATGAATACTGTGTACAATTCTGGTCGCCACATCTCAAAAAAGATATAATTGCGATGGAGAAGGTGCAGAGAAGGGTGACCAAAATGATAAGGGGAATGGAACAGCTCCCCTATGAAGAAAGACTAAAGAGGTTAAGACTTTTCAACTTGGAGAAGAGACGGCTGAGGGTGGATATGATAGAGGTGTTTAAAATCATGAGAGGTCTAGAACGGGTAGATGTGAATCGGTTATTTAGTCTTTCAGATAATAGACAAGGGAACACTCCATGATGTTAGCATGTGGTACATTTAAAACTAATCGGAGAAAGTTATTCTTCACTCAACGCACAATTAAACTCTGGAATTTGTGCCAGAGGATGTGGTTAGTTCAGTTAGTATAGCTGTGTTTAAAAAAGGATTGGATAAGTTCTTGGAGGAGAAGTCCATTACCTGCTATTAATTAAGTTGACTTATTTATTTATTTATTTACTTATTTAACACTTTTCTATACCGACCTTCATGGTTAGATGACCATATCAGATCGGTTTACATCGAACAGGGGAACTGTAACAAAAAACAGTAAAAAATAGTAAATTGAACAGGAAGAACAAAGTTACATTTAACAAGGTAGGTAAATTTGGAGGCATAGACAGCTGGAAAGAAAGGCTTAAGAACGCAGTAAACCAGGAGTGTAAACAATTCTACAATCAGGGGTGGGTCTTATTAAATACTTGAGGAGGTACAGAGATCCATTGTTCATGAGGATGTTCAGTCATCTAGTGTGTATCCGGGGGATCTTGGAAGGCTTGGCGGAAAAGCCAGGTCTTACGTTTTTTCCTAAATGTTAAGAGGCAGGGTTCCAGCCTAAGGTCTGAAGGGATGTTGTTCCAGATAGCTGGACCTGCTGTCGAGAATGATTGGTCTTTGGTCGAGGTGAGACGTGATGCTTTGGTAGGCGGTGCTTGTAGGGTTCCTTTGTATAGTTCTCTTGTCGGTCTATTGGAGATATGGAGTTTGAGAGGGAATTCAAGGTCCAGATGAAGGTGATTGTAGATGGATTTGTGAATTAAGGTGAGTGATTTGTGCAGGATTCTGTAGTTCACTGGAAGCCAATGTAAGTTACGGAGGATAGGTGATATGTGTTCTCCACAGTTGGTGCTGGTCAGGAGTCTTGCCGCGGCGTTCTGTATCAACTGTAATGGCTTGGTGGTGGAGTTAGGGAGACCCATGAGAAGAGCGCTGCAGTAATCTATTTTGGCAAATAGCAAGGCTTGCAGAACTGTCCTGAAGTCGTGGAAAAATAGTAGGGGTTTGAGTATTTTTAGAACCTGAAGTCTATAGAAACAGTCTTTGGTTGTGGTGTTGATCATTTTCTTTAGGTTTAGGCGATTATCAAGTAGAACCCCGAGATTTCTCACATGGGTATGTGTGAGCTGGGTATTGTGGATTGTCTGTGGGAGGGGGTTGTCTTGGTTGGGGGAGATGAGGAGGAGTTCGGTCTTAGATGCGTTAAGAACCAGATTAAGACTGTTGAGAAGGCTGGTGATCGATTTTAGGCAGTTGTTCCAGTGCTTGAGAGATTTTGCGATAGATTCTGTTATCGGAATCAGAATCTGCACGTCATCTGCATATAGGTAATGAATTAGGTTAAGGTCTGTTAGAAGCTGGCAGAGGGGGAGGAGGTAGATGTTAAAGAGGGTGGGTGATAAAGAGGATCCTTGAGGTACACCAAGCGAGGACCTAGTCGAAGGTGATTCTTTATCATTAATTTTAACTTTGAAGCTTCTGTTATTGAGAAAAGACGTGAACCAACTGAGGGCTAAACCGGCTATCCCTATGTCGGCTAGGCGATTCAGGAGGATGGAGTAGTTGAAGGTGTCGAATGCCGCCGAAATGTCTAGGAGTACTAGAAGAAAGGAGTAGCCCTTGTCTAGTCCCATAATAATATGGTCTGTTAATGATATGAGAAGAGTTTCTGTACTGCGGGATTTGCGAAATCCGTATTGGGATGGGTATTGGATATTGTGTTCTTCTAGATATTCTGAAAGCTGAGTATTAACCAATTTCTCTGTTAATTTGGCTAAGAAAGGGAGATTCGAGATGGGGCGGAAGTTAGAAAGTTCTTTGGGGTCTAAATTGTGCTTCTTAAGGAGGGGTTTAAGAGAGGCGGTTTTTTAAGCTGTCTGGGTACATCCCTTGGGTTAAAGAGCAGTTTATAATGTTCGCTAGAGGTCCAGAGATCTGTTAGGAATCAGTAGCAGAAGTTTGGATGGTATGTTGTCAGCTGGATGGCTAGAAGGTTTCTGTCTCTTGAGGAAGGATTCGATCTCACTGGAGGATGTTAATTCGAAGTTGTTGAGTTTGACTCCAGTATAGGAGTGAGTGTTGGTGAATGTAGAGCCGGGGGTAGTATTGGTTGGTAGGAGTGCCAGGGTGTTTGAAATCTTCTGTTGAAAGAAAGATGCAAGTTCGTTGGCCTTAGATTGTGCCTGTTCGTCTGGTATCGTCGATGGGGATGACTTAGTGATTTGTGATACGTAAGAGAAAAGCGCCTTGGCTTTAATATATTTAATATATGGTCCCTAGATAAGGGATGTGTCAGATATTAAACTGATAAGAACAGATACTACACTTGATCTTGACTTAGAAAATAGCCACTGCTATTACTAGCAACGGTAACATGAAATAGACTTAGTTTTTGGGTACTTGCCAGGTTCTTATGGCCTGAATTGGCCACTGTTGGAAACAGGATGCTGGGCTTGATGGACTCTTGGTCTGACCCAGTATGGCATGTTCTTATGACCCGCTTCTAAGTCCTACCAGCCCCGGCACCTAAGGGCTCAAACTATGGGGAACAAGGGCTGGTAGAGGTGAAGGTCCGGTTGGGTCTTCACCACCTGCGTCCACCTCCCAATGATGAAGACCTATAGGAGCCCTCTTCTATAGGTGGCACCAACTTCATCTCAGCCCAGGGGTCCACCTCTCCACATAACTCTTGACAGCTTGCAGCACTACCACTAAGTCAGCTCCTTCTGCCATCATGATTTATCTTTCTATGTAAGTACATGTGTATCAAATTTATTTTAAGAAAGCAATTTTTCCACAAAGTCTATAGTGATAGATATTTAGATTAAATATAATCTGCAGTCTAAGGCTTCAACAAAGCCCATTTTGGTTGGCAAAATCGAACTAGTAATACTGTACAAAAATAACTTTAAATGCCTTTTAAATGGAAGAATATTGAATAAGAATGGGGGGATAAAATTGCATGACGGTCCTTGAGACTGTTTCTTATTGTGTCTTTTCTAGCCAATTTGAAGGCAGAGAGCTGTGCTGTGGGGGTGGGCACATATGTAGCAATTTCACTTTGGCTTGTCCTCCCATAGTTAACGCACAGGTACTAGAAACTCAGCTATGCTCTCCATAAGCCAGTCAAAACCACATCACAGATTTTGGCTAGGCTGCTAGTTGTTGTTCTGGGGCTCTCTGCTGCCAAGGGCAAGATAAGGACCCTGTTGTTGATTGGAACAAAGGAGCAGAGGAAAACACCTCCTGCTTTTTCTGAAAAATGTTTCAAAACTTTATCTTTAAAATTGCTTTGCTGCCTCAGGACCCCCAAACAGAAGCTTTCAGTGCTACCTTAGAAACATGTTTGCTTACAGAAAATGGTATTTTCTGTAGATAGTAGGAGGAATTAGGTATTACATGTGGGTGACGTTATCCAGTGGTACTGATGGACTTGTCTCTCCAAGCTCTAGACCTTTGAATTCTACTGAGCATGTGGAAGAGTTCCCACATGGACATTGCCTAGTGAGCCTCCTCAGTCAGTTCAGAGATAATATAGCTGTATAGATGACTCTCTGGGGAGGTGGGTGGGTATTTCATGGCTAATTCATCCTGTTATCGATGGAAAACACCATTTATGGTAAGCAAACATGCTTTTTCCATCGATAAACAGGCTGAAGTAGCCATTACATGTGGAGAGTCCCAAGCTGAGGACTGCAGTAGAGCAATTATTTAGTAAGCAGCCTGATCCCCACCATGGAGAGTGGACTATAGCAAGAACATATTTCGCAAACCTGAATGTATGGCTTGAAGACCACATTGCAACTTTGAAGATATCTTTAACTTTGAAAATATCTTCAATGGGCACCTCTCAGAAGTGGGCAACAAAGAAGCACATAGACGGGCGTAATTTCATTGGCCGGAGCGCCCAAATCGACGGGCACTCAGGCCAATGAAAGAACGCTTCGCTCGTGCCGGAGAGGGCACAGAACAGTGGGCTCTCACCTCATGCCGAGCCAGGAGAACCGGGACCTGCGCGGGGGGATGCTGCAAGCCGCAAGCCGCTTCACAAGTTGGCCGAGCCAGGAAGGATTGGGGTGGATGGAGCCCTAGCTGTTGTACTGCTGTTGCCGAGCTAGGAGAACCGGGACCTGCGCGGGGGGGACTGCTGCGAGCCGCTTTTGCTGCTGGCTGCCCCCTCCGGAGGGCGGCAGAGAAGGGAAGGGGCTGAAAAGCAACAAAAGGTAAGTTGCCACATGTCGAGCCACTTTGGGAGGAGGGGAGGAGGGGATTTTAGGTTTTTAGAGGTTTCCTTTTGGGGGAAAGTTTGCCGTTTACCATTATCCCTGCCTCTAACGCAGGGGTAAGGGTAGGCGGTAATTTAGCAGGTTAACGTGGGGCAAAATGGCAGGGTAAAATAGCGATAGTCAGGGTGCGCGTTACTGTATGGGTGGGAATAGCTAATTCGATCGTTTACATCTAATATACATGCCACGTGCGGAAGGGGTTAAACGGTGATTTAAAGAGGCGGTAAGGATGGGTTAAAGGGGATAGTGTATCATGGGTTGGACTAACGCGGCCGAAAAGTGAGTAGAAAGCGCATTAGGAGCAGGGTAAACGCGGCCCCACTTTACTGTATCGAGCTGCAAGGTAGTTAGGGTCATAGGAAACAAACAGTTAATTTGTTTGATGAAGCTCAGTATGTCATTTCTATTATGTTAAAGCCCACTTGCAGTTCAGAGTATGGAGTGCTATCTTCCCCTCATGCATATGGAGTCTTAGAAAGAAGGTAATAAGAACAACAGATTGATTTATATGGAAAGCTGAGACAACTTACGGTAGAAATTTTGGATTTCGAAGAATTACTCGGTTGTGATAAAATTGTAAATAGAGGGGCAGTGGATGAGAGCTTGAAGTTCACTAACCCTTTTCGCAGATTTGATTGCAATGAGAAAAAAGTACTTTCCAACTTCAAAGGAACTGTTTCTAATGGTTCAAAAGGAGGTTTCATCTCTTGAGAGAGAATCACTTCTTACCTTCTTTCTAAGACTCCATATGCATAACTTAGAGACTCTGTCAAGGCTCATCAAGTACGAGCTACGGCTTCTTTATTGTCCACTTCTGAAAGGTGCCAAAGATACCATGAGATCCCACAGGACAGAAGGCTTCTGACCATGGATTTTATATGCCAAAGTCTTTTCATAAAGTAAGATATGAGTGGATACATGTAGATGGGCTTAAAGTGTGATATGTCACAATTGTGCTCAAATGCACTCTTTGGGGTCAATTTTAAATGTGTTACTTGCACAAAAATGCCCATGTAAGTATGTGGGCAGACATGAGTCATGCAGATTTTAAAAGCCGTGATTTATGTGTATATGCACGTGCACAAGCAAAAAAAATAAGGGAGTGGAAAAGGGGAGGGGCATGGGTGTTCCCTGGTGGAGCCAACAGTTAGGCGTGTAAATCCATGTTTTAAAACCGGAGGCCGCAGTGTGCAGCAGCTTGTTAGCCACGTATATTTACTGCTCCTAATGAGGAACAAGTCTGCAGAAATCATGTTTTAGAGCATTCATGATGAGGCGTATGGGTCAACTGGGGGGCATGCAGGTTGAAGAACCAGAGGGATCTGGATGACCTCGAGATTGACTGGCCAAACTCAAGCAAAGTAAGTTTGCTTGAGTAACATTTTAAAATTAAGAGCACACTTATACACGGTAGACGTATTTTAAATCTTACGCATGTAAATGCTTGCATGGTTTAAAATTCCAGCATATCTCCGCTCACACACACATATGTGCATAGACGGGTGTCGCATTCTCATTTTAAAATTAGCCTGCTACCGAGCAAATGGTGTGTCCAGAATGAGAGAAATGGAACACGTATTGCAATATTCACAGATAAAAGGAACAGAGTCATGCTGCTGGAACCAGATGAAGAACATTTTCCATGTGAAGGCATAGCTTTCTCTTAGTCGAAGGCTTCCTTGGTACAGCGTGGATGGCTGCTGTCATGTGACCCAGTATGATGAGTAGTTTCTTGGCTGTGGATTGCAGATTAGTTATCAGGACACAGATAAGCGAAATCATAGTTGGTCTTCAGTTGCAGGGCAAAAATGCTTTTTGAAGCAAGGAATCTATATTCACACCTATGAACTGAGGATTCTGAGTGGGTTTCAGATTTGCTTCTCAAAGTTTATGAGAAAACCTGAGCTCTATAGAAGATGTATAGCTGTATGTAAAGAGTGGAGAACCGATTCCCAATAATTTGCTGTTATCAACCAGTCATCCAGGTATGGAAATACTTGTATTCCCTAGTGACAACGATGTGATACTACCACAGCAAGGCACTTCATGAAGACTCTCAGAGCAGATGAGAGGCTGAATGGAAGGTCATTATATTGGTAATGGGATGAATTCATTTGGAATCATAGGTAATGCCAATGGGCTGGGTGGATTGGAATAAGAGTATAGATGTCCATGTGATCTAGGGCACTCATCCATTCACTCTGCTGAATGAATGGGAGGATGGTGCAGAGGGAGTTAATTTTGAATGTCTCTCAAAGGATAAGCTTGTTGAGGAACCTCAAGTTCAGGATCAGATACAATCCCCCTGACTTCTTGGCTATGAGGAAATAAATGGAATAGAAACCCTGTTCTTGTTGTAAAACTGGGAGGATTTCCACTGCCTGGAGTTTGAGAAGAGATTGCACTTCTTGATGGATCTGTGGCAGATGAGAGGGATCCGGATGAGGAGGGTGAAAGGAAGGAAGGAATTGGAGTCAAGAGAAATGCTGTCAGTACCCATGCTGTACAATGCTGAGAACCCAAGAATCCTGGGTTATCTGATGCCATTTGTCCAGAAATGTTAAATTCATACCACTACTGAAAGGAAGGGGAAGAGATTGTTCAACGGGGATCAAAACCTGGGCCCAGTTTTGGGACTGGGCCTGCTAGTTCTACTAGCAATGGAAGAGGATCCATTCAGTGCTGCTGGATGACATTATCCATTTTTTATGGTTAATGCATCCTGCTATTTAAGGAAAATACAACTTATGGTAAGCAAATTTGCTATTTATAGAAACATTCAACTACTTAAAAGGGATAAATCATACACAAGCATTAAGAATTTTTCAGCTAGAACAATGGTTCAGAATGTGAAGCTGCAAGAGGGTAAACTGAGGAGCAGCACGTGTTCCAAGGAATTATGAGTATATAACTTAACTTCTGTGAGTACCAGATACAGCAATTTTTAGAACTTGCTGCTAACTACTTCAGTAACTTTTAAGTACCAGGGAATCTCAATCTTGTGTTTGAAGAGAATTGCTGTGTGTATCTTGGGTTTCTGTCTATTGAGGGTACAATTCACCATCCATATGACCCCAGAACAGAGAATGCTGCCCTGATTCTATCCAGTACAAGGAAGAAAAGTGGCTATACTTTTTTTAAGGTAAGGAGCACCATTTGGAGCTATGTCTATGGAATACACTGCTTTTTATAAAAATCTGGATGAGTCATTCTGGAGATCAGAAAAACACAATCCCTCCCAAAAATAGTAGTATTTTATCACTAGAATGAAATCAATTTGCAGTATGCTTGAATCATGCTGTATTTTGCATCATGCTTGAATCATGCTGTATTTTGCATTCTTTGTGCATTTTATTCGCCAACTATCTAGTTCTGCTTACAGCATATTTATGATTACCCTTTACAAACAGAGAGGGAAATATGAGTCTAGAAACTTTGCGCCTGGACTCCTCCATGTCCAGTCAATATTTTGAAAGTAAAAAAAAAAACAAGCTAGAGCTTGGAAAATAAATTGATTATCTCTATCATACAACCTAAAAGGAAAGCAAAAAGAAAAGCTAATTAAATTATATCACAGAAATTAAACAAGGGTAGGTAATGTACTTATCTTTGCTGCTAGGAATGAATATTCATAAATGTATGTGAAGGTCCAAAAATATACATGTATTATTGAGGTTTTTAAAACAGCGTGTGTGCGAGTACAAGCTACTTGCGCACTTATGTGCTAATTGTACATGCATAAAAGCTTTGAAAATTCACCCCACAGAGAATTATTTGCTTCACATTACATTACAAGTGGCAGTGATAGTTCTGGGAAAATAAAAAGATCCTTTGTAAAGAAAAGCACAACTGACAAGCTATTCAAGAAAAAACAGAAATATTCCTATGATGGATCTGATCTGCATTAGAAATAAGTTCTGTCATCTTTTGGACAGGAAGTTCAAGATATTGATTTTGAAAAGCCTATTTTTTCCTCTCAATCCATACCGGCTCTACTTTAAGCGAGGACAAGTTCCAAAGTAATTTACACAGGTAATTAGTGATTTATACATGAAAATTGGCTAAACGTGCATATGATGTTATATAACATGCCTACTTTCAGCCGCATTTAGGGGAGGAGCTGCCCAAGGGGATGCTTTGGGAGGGAGTTGGCAAATCATGCATACAGATTGTATTTTCAAGCCCACCTGTATTATTCCCCAAAGAAAATTTCCCAACAAAACAGAAGGTTGCAAATATCCATTGTATGCACATAGGGGCAGATTTTAAAAAGTACGCGCGCGCGTACTTTTGTTTGCGTAACCGGCGCACACAAAAGTACGCCGGATTTTAAAAGATACGCGGTCTCGGAGGGAACTTTCTTTCTGGCACCCCCCAGCTTCCCTTTCTTTCCCCTAACTAACCTGCCCCTCCGGCCCTAACTCATTCCCCCCCACCTTTATTTCAAAAGTTACGCCTGCCTGAGGGAGACGTAACTTGCGTGCGCCAGCACGTCATGTTCCAGTCCGGGGGCTGGTCTGGAGGCCTTATCCATGCCCCTGGGCCGGAACCACGCCCGGGGCCCCACCCCCGGAACGCCCCCTGATGACACGCCGGCCCCCCCCCAGGAAAGCCCCGGGACTTACGCACATCCTGGGGCTTGCATGTGCTGCCGAGCCTATGCAACATAGGCTCGGCGCGCGCAAGGGGTGGAAGGGGCAGCTTTACGCACGTATCTTACGTGTGTACCCCTTTGAAAATCTGCCACATAGTTTCTCTTTGAAAAATGGTACAAAGCTTAATGAGCACTACAGTTTTTGGTGCCCTGGCAGGAAGAGGGTATAACATCAGAAATCTTGAAACCCTTTAAAAAATGGTTGTATACAATCCAACTCATGTTTCCTCTAACTCTGTTATCCATTTAAATGTTTAGTTTTCAATAATGACTTCATGGAGTCTAATGACTCACCTTTTAGTGGATGAACCTTCTGTTGCTCCTCGGTGACTACTATGCCCCCTGAATCTCCCATCTCTGAAAATTTCCTTTCCATTTCTTTTGGGAAGCCTAACCACCTCTATGCTTAGTAACTAAAGGAGAAATTTATTCTTACCTGATAAATTCCTTTCCTTAAGTCCTGCTAGAGCAGTCATTATATAGGGGATATCCCCCTTCCAACAGCTGCTGGAGATAGAGGTCACACCTTCCTTTCTTTCTACCTTGTAACATCACATTAGGTATAAGTGAGGTGTGATCTTAGGCAGTTGCCAGTAACTTTCTGCCAGAGCAAGAGATAACTATTCCACAGAAAAATTACAGAGAAAAATCAACAAACAAGAAAGCCTCAGAGAAAGGGAGAGAGAGAGATCCTCTGATTTACTCTCTGTGTTTCCTGTTCTTCCACTGATATCAATATACCTGGGCTTTCTCTAGATATATGTATAATAAGTAAGGATATACATTTTTTCTTTTTTTTTCAGTTCACTCCCATACCAAATTTCTCCATATCTTTTTTTTTTTTTTTAATGAAAAGGAGGATATGGAGACTTTTATTCTTCCTCCCTTGAGCAGATTGGAATTAGACAAAGAGATAAAAGAGAAGAATATTCACAGCACAGTGCTAGGACTGGTAGCACCTTGTTCCAGGATTGGCTTTGAACTGATCTAAGGGACTCAAGGAAAGGAAATTATCAGGTAAGAGTAAATTTTTCCTTCCTTATCTTCCTCCTAGACAAGTCATTACATATGGAAAGACAAGGGTGCTGCTCCAAGGACATCTGCTCCAAAGTTTGACTCTGCCTTAGCTAGTACATCCAATTTGTAACACTAGGCAAAGTCATGTGAAGAGAACCAGGAAGCTACCCTAGAGATCCGTTCTGGTGTCACCAATGATGTCATCGCCCCCAATATCATCTGTGCTCTAGTGCAGGCACCTGGAGTCAATTGCTTTCCTCTGAGAGTGTAAGCTGAGATGAATGACTGCATAACCCTTCTGGTTGATGTAGGCTTAGCAGCTGTCCCACACCTCTGTGGATCTTTGTGTGGCACAAGTAGCCTATCCACTTTCAGGAAGGGGTTCATGATAAATGGTGAAGTTCAGGGTACTTCTTCTGATACTTGTCATCCCTAATGGTCAGAAATCATACCACCTGGTTCAAGTGGATCTAGGCCATTGCTTTGGCCAAACTGAAGGCATAGTTGGAAGGTGCCTGGGTGCGTAGGAATGATCAGGTAAGGGTTCCTGCAGGACCAGGCTCATTTCTGCAAGATTCGATTAGCCATCAGATGGCTATCAGAAAAGCCATCTTTTTTTTTTTTTAAACGAGAGCTATATTGGGGATTTTTCTCTTCTTGGTTTGAAAGATCTAGATACCAGATAGGGTCCTAGATTGAGGTCCATTGTGGGACTAATGGCTCAAAGGAGTTTGAATATGCTTCTCCCCTAGGGAATGGGTGGTGTCCAGATGTGCAGCTACCTGTGAGTTCTTGACTGGCCCTCTATAGCAAGGATATAGCTGCTACCTATATCTTCAGGGAACTAAGGGACAAGGTTGACTTGCCTGGGCAAAATTTAAACATGAATGCAACGCCTGCCTCCTGGGGGAGGCCCTGCACATAAACCAAGTGCTGGATGCAGGTGTAGGCTGGAAGAGTAGATATCTTTCATGGCAACCTGTTGGAGGTGACAATGGGAGAGTAATCATCCCTACTCAGGCTTGCTCTCTGAAAGGTCAGGGCAAAAAACAAAATGGAGATGGGTTTGGGCTTTACCGTAACAGGCCATGTCCCCACCAGAGATGTGCCAGGTTCCCATTAGCCATTGCACACCATGGACTCCATGGTCAAATCAGAGCTCTCAGGATTATCCTGAATGGATGGACTTCTATCCTCTTTGCTGTTCTCCCTATCAGGGGTTAGGATGGATATACAAATGGGAGGGCATCCTTCAATGAGGGTCTTATCAGGGAATGCATCTTGTTTGAGCCTGGCTCTTTCTGCCAGCTGAAGAATCTGTCGGTCTCGGCATTCATCTGCATTGCTATCAAGCACATCTCTGGCTGCCCCGACTATCTTATCTTCTGTTATGCTTCTTGGCTGACCTCCAGTTCACTGGAGTCTAGTCTGCTTATGCTCAGGAAGTCCAATGCACATTCTCAACTCTCACGATGTGAGCTGCGGGAAAAGTTGTATATTTTGTTCTGGTCATCTTGCCTGTTCACATCCGCTATGGCTGTAGTATTGTCCGCTTAGATAATAATTGGACTCTCTTCTATCAAGGGCAGGAAGGACAGAAAGACTCACTTGAAGGCTATTATCTCTGACCTATATCTAGACCATCCCCTTGTCCATTGCCTCTGAGTCACTTGGCCCTAGCACTGGGGCTCACCACCAAATTTACTAGTGCCCATGATTATGGTAATCTAGGAGGGAGGGTCAAATTTCAGTCCTTAAGTAAATTGCCAAGATACATCCATTATGCCAAGTTATTCCTTACTGATAAGAATGGAGGCAGTGAAACTATTCTCTTAATTCTAATGGTCATACAGATGTGGAGGGCACTGTAATGGACGCATGTGAGCTCTGACCCAAGGAGGTAGTCCCTACGTTTGGGCCTGAAAAACTCCAAACCTGGATAACCACTTTCCTGTTCTATTCGAAATAGGGATCACTTGGCCCTCTGCCCTATTGAAGAGAACCCCTCCCTAGTTGTTCTAAGGATTGGGTAGAATATGAACTACAACTTGCATAGTCTACCACCCACCCCAGGTTTCATGAGAATTGCAGCATTGTAGTGAAGACTTGCTCAGTAAATCAGTTGACAAGATAGGGGTGGACCAATATGCCCTATTTGCGGACTGCCGCTGCTACCGTCACTATTGCCTTATTGAGGGATCTTGGATGAATGCGTACCTGCAGAGGCATGGCTTGAAACTAAAGATTCTGGCCAGGATGCAAAAGGAAAGACAACATTGGTGGGAGTCCCATAATGGGATACAAAAATATGCTTCTGCGAAGTCTAGAGACATTAGATATTACACTTTCCTCACGGAGCACACTGATGGGGTAGAGTGTTCTCACCTGAACATATGGAACTCTCAGTCATGTTGTTATCACCCTTGAGGTCCAGTACAGGGAAAAAGGAGCCATTCTTATTTCGACCTTGAATTAGATTAAGCATGTCTGTCTGCCCAGTTCCCTTATAGGAATTGGGTGGATAGCCAGAAGGTCTTAAGGCCTTGCCAATATATCACCTGTTGCCTCCTTTTCTCCAGATACATATATGGGAATCCTGTGGAAATGGGGTTCTTACTTTGAGGGAGTATCCAATTCAAATGATGTTCCATTGAGGTTCTTACTTCGAGGGAGTATCCATTGTTCTGACGTAATGTGGATCTACTTAGAGAACAAATGCCACTGACAACCATTCTATGTTGTCGGGTCAGAGATCCAAGCCAGTGGCTTTGGAAGAGTCCCTTTTGAACATTCTTGTGCTCCTGTAAGGGGTGGATCTTAGTCTCTCTGGCATACTGTGGAAGATACCTGCCTGCTTTGAATCTCTGGTACTTCCTACTGCATTAGCATTTCTAACTTTGTGTAGCCATCTGAGACCAATCCTCTGGAAGTATCTGAGGCTTAGATTCCCCCAGATCATGTACCAGTTCCCTATTTCTTTACCGAAAAGCAGTCCCCCTTTTTTGCAGTGACTTGCATAAGATGGGCCTAGGACATGGTATCTGCCACTCAGTTACAGAGCTATAGTGGTCTCTCTATCAACACCCCTGAGACTACTGCTTGAGAAGTCAGGCTATGGTTCGAAACTACCTCAATTTCCCCAACCTGGGGGACTCACAAGGTGACTGGGACTGTGATCTTGCAGGTGACTTGTAAAGAGAGGGCATTTGGTTATTTCTGGATTTCCAGCCGGGTCAAATTCCCCTCTATTTGGTTCTCTACCTTAGGGTTTCAGATCTCAAGGGCAGTCATCATATTAGAATTTAATGCCAATCATTCCTGTTTTTGAAGCAGATGGCACACCAAGGATTCATCTTCATCCATGGAATGTTCCCTTTATTCCCTGGAATCCCTGTGGCTGGGATGAGCTCATCACAGACATGATACTAGATTCCTGGGTGACAATCTGAATCCATGGGGGCTGCCTGTGTTCTGGCTCTCATTCCTCAGGAAGCTACAACAGTCTGGGTAAAACCCTTCTCCTGGCATCTGCATAGCATAACATACTCATATATGAGGAGCACTAGCTCCTGAAAAAGGTCCCTGAAATCTCCCCTGATAGAGGTCCTTGTGGGTCCTGGAGGAATGAGTAACTTCCATTTTTGTTTTTTAAAGAATATTTCCAAAGGAAGTCCTGCAAGCAGAAATGCTCACAGGGAGCCTCTGGGACAGTCCTTTGAGGCTCAAGTCTGCAGTTATTGCTACCTTCACTACTGTGCCCACAAGTGGTTCCTCTCACTACACCTGCTTCCTCAGAAGGAAGAACTACAGGCCACTACTATCTGAGCCACTTTCTCCATATCCCACCCATCCCTGGAACAGAGAGAGCCACACTTCTGTGACTCCTCAACTATTGTACCAGGTATTCTGTGGATATTTTCTCCATCCCAAAAATGGAAGCCAATGATCATAGGACAAGGGCTGCACTGCCAAGATTAGATGGGTCCTCCCTGTAACTGCTGTGGCCCTCCATGTAACATTGCAGCCTTCTTCTAACTTTACTGTAGCTCCTGGATCTAGTTGCACTCTCATGGGACTTGAGGCCTGGTATGGTCCCTGCTAGTTTCCCCTGCTGTAGCACACTGCTATTGTCATGCTACTGAAGCTATATCATGCTGACTCAGCTTGAGTGCTGTCATGGTTAGCACTTGAGGTGCTATCATAGCTTTTTTCCCACTTCCGTGGTTAGGACCCTGCCTTGGCTATTTCACACCACTGCAATTAGGGTTCTGCCTTGCTTATTTTATGCTACAGTGGTTGGGGCCCTGCCTTGACCATTTCATGGTGTTGTGGTTTGGGCCCTGCCGCAGCTGTTTCACAGTGCCGGTCTATAGCAGCTTTTTTCCAAAGGTGGCCGCAGCAAACCCCACACTGCAGATACTCACCCATCCACTGACCTGGTAGGATCTCCACTATGAGGCCCAAGGCCTTCTATGGATCCTCATCCTCCAGGCCGAAGTGCCCCGCAGGGAGTACTCACTACCTCCAGGTATGAAGGACCAGATGCAAGCAGGGCACTCAAGATCCTTCCTTTGTATGGTTCCCTTTTTTCTCTTCTGTTTTTTTGTTTTTTGTTTTATTTTATGGGACGGAATGAGGCAAGGCTGGAACAGGAATGAGGCAATATGCACTGCAGGCAAAGCACAGCAGGAGACCTGTTACTGAGGTGCTGAGTGATGGAACTGAGTTTTCTTAATACCAGAGCAGGAATGACATCATTATAATTCTAAGCCAAGGTTTCAACCTTGGCTTAGAATGCAGCATGCTGCAGGAAGCTCTGCTAAAAGCACTTAGAGGTAAGGGGCGTTACAAGATGAAAGACTTGTCCTCAGTTTGCAGTCTGCTGGAGACAGAGACTTACTGCCAATTGCCTAAAACCTCGCCTGACGTGATGCCACAAAGAGAAAGAAATGAAGGTTGGTCCTCTTTCTCCAGCAGCTGTGTGTTGCATCCGTCGGTCTCAGATGGCTGCGACCGCTCTGCCTTACCTCTTTTCTACCCTTTTCCTCCTCCTCCTCCTTGGGCAAGATGGCTGCCTCTGGTGCCGAGGCCTTTGACATCTCCAATCCAGCATGGGCGTCCCAGTCCACCATGCTCCTTCCTGTGGCCTCCTAGGGCGCGCGTGCACGTGCACATTACCTATGCCTATGTACACGTCATGTCGGGAACCTTGGGGGCATCCCCACCACATGACGTCAATACCTCCGGGTATTTAAGTCTCCGCTACGCTACCTACCTTGAGTTAGCAAGGACTTCGGTTTAGCTACTCTGACCGCTCTAATCTGCTCGCTTAGGTGCCTTGCTATCCTCGGGGGCCTCTCGCTTCCAACCACCCTTCGGGGTTTCTACTAACTTGACACCCGCTCCTCGGGGGTCTCTTTCTTTATTTCAGGATCTTCTGTACTATCAGGTACTCGCTCCTCGAGGGCCTACCAGTCCAGTGTATCCTTCACCACGGAACCTTCGGTCCCAACATCTTCATTGCCAGGAAGACGCTTGCACTACGCTCCAGTGAGTACCTCTACGATCCGGTTCTCCAACTCCACCCACCAGGCTTGGCTTATCCCGCTCCGCGGGTTCCTATCTGCCTTGAACATCTGGGTGAGACTTCTACATCTGAGACTGTCAGAAAGTATTGGCACCGTGCCGGACTTCAGTGCCTTTCCTTCCTGCCTCATACCATCTATCTACAGCAGTACAATAAAGCTTTCCACCTACAAGTGTCCGCTCTCTGCGTTTATGCGATCGCTGTGGTTTCCCACGGGGCCCCTCCCCATGGGAGGAGTCATCTCCACTGCGACTAAGGCTCCTCACAATGCCACAAACACAACACTGTGGAGGGGGAGAACCCCATACATAATAACTGTTCTAGCAGGAAGATAAGTAAAGATAAATTTAATAGTGACATAAAAAGACTTGTTTTTCTCCTGGCATGACAATCATTACAAGCAAGATTTTTCTGTAATAATCTACCTACATTTTGTTGGTCATAAATCATTTGAACTATTACTGACAAGCATGTAGGTAGATCACACAGCATTCCAGAACTGACCGGCATTCCAAAACTGTACTGGTCCTAGACAAAATGGGATTCTTTGCAAGTTGTAATTATAATCACATCTGGGGAAGCAATCATCATGGTCTTCCAAGTTCATGTTCACCATCTTCTTTGGATAATTTTTATGTAATTTGAATGACAGATATCACAATGGACAAATAATGCAGGAAAATGTATACAAATACAGACTGTCTCGGGCAACTGTAAATTCACCCGCATTGCTTCAGAGACCCCGGGTATTTTAACTACAGACTTTGCACCAATTTTTAAAGTGAAAGTATGTGCTTACTTTCACTTTGAAAATTGTTGAGGTTATAAATTATCCAGAGACATTTCCACCTGCTTTTCCTGTGAGTACTTTTTCAATGGAATTAATTTCAATAATTTGAAAGTGCAATCTATGACCTAGAGCCACTAAACAGTGATGCTTTTTCACGGGAGGTGTCCCACTATTGCGGAGTGTGGGGGGGTTTGTCCCTGCGACAATGGAGCCCCTCCCCTGAATAAAGATCACTGTTCTGTGGCGCTTTCTTTTCTCTTGTGGCCAAACACTGTGGGGAAAAACAATGCGCATAGTGGCCCTTTAATGCAATGTTGGTCCCAACCTCTAGGGAGCACCATCACCTTAAAGGGCTGCCAGAAAAAAAAAGTTGCATGACAAAAAGGGGAGGTTGAGCGGGGTTCAGGGTTGACCCCTGTCTCAACCGAGGGCCATCACTCGAGGCTGCCCAGATTCCCCCAAAGTTAAAAAATAGCTTAAATGTAGCCAAGCAGCGACAGTCCCATCCCCCCTCTTCCCCCCCTAAATAGTAGTAATAATAAGTAGTCTCTGTTCCTACCTTCATCCCAAACAGTAGGAAAAATAGTGAGGTGCCCCCCATACTCCCCAAATCTTTAAAATTAGTAGAGGCAATGTGGCCCCTCGGCATCCCCTCCCGCACCATTGAACCTTTAAAATTAGTATAGGGTTCCATGTTGGGAAAATCAATACTTATTCAGGTAAATGGCTTTTGAAAATTGCCTTTAAATTGTGATTTGGATCATATTAAATGTGATATACAAGCAATATTACAAGACATTTTTTAGAGGATTCTGGAATCAAGGGCATGTTGGCTAGTAAGACAGATGGCATTGACGTCAAAATCCATAAACAAACAGCTAGCCTTAATCCAGTGTCTTTTACAATGGGACACGGCCACATATAGGAGTTGTGCTTCTTCTAGTGATAGCCCAATTTGTTTACAAACTTCACCTTCAATATCACATGCATATTCATTGTGGATATCTTGAAAATGACAAAGGTTCATACTTTTTCTCTGACTGTGATTCTTCTAGTGTGATTTATATAGTGTTATGCCCCTTGTGAATGCATTTTTGTAGGAAAGACCAATCACAAAATTCAGGCCTGTATTTTACGAACATTTCACGATCACATGTTGAAGGCCCCCTAGTAGCATCCTGGCAAGAAGCACAAAAACATGTTATCGACTTAAGCTTTTCTCTACTTGTAGGCCTGATTGACAAACTGAAGAGTAGTAAATCACCTGGACCGGATGGTATACACCCCAGAGTTCTGAAGGAACTAAAAAATGAAATTTCAGACCTATTAGTAAAAATTTGTAACCTATCATTAAAATCATCCATTGTACCTGAAGACTGGAGGATAGAAAATGTAACCCCAATATTTAAAAAGGGCTCCAGGGGCGATCCGGGAAACTACAGACCAGTTAGCCTGACTTCAGTGCCAGGAAAAATAGTGGAAAGTGTTCTAAACATCAAAATCACAGAACATAGAAAGACATGGTTTAATGGAACAAAGTCAGCATGGCTTTACCCAGGGCAAGTCTTGCCTCACAAATCTGCTTCACTTTTTTGAAGGAGTTAATAAACAGGTGGATAAAGGTGAACTGGTAGATGTAGTATACTTGTATTTTAAGAAGGCGTTTGACAAAGTTCCTCATGAGAGGCTTCTAGGAAAAGTAAAAAGTCATGGGATAGGTGGCGATGTCCTTTCGTGGATTGCAAACTGGCTAAAAGACAGGGAACAGAGAGTAGGATTAACTGGACAATTTTCTCAGTGGAAGGGAGTGGACAGTGGAGTGCCTCAGGGATCTGTATTGGCACTCTTACTTTTCAATATATTTATAAATGATCTGGAAAGAAATACGAGTGAGATAATCAAATTTGCAGATGACACAAAACTGTTCAGAGTAGTGAAATCACAGGCAGATTGTGATAAATTGCAGGAAGACCTTGTGAGACTGGAAAATTGGGCATCAAAATGGCAGATGAAATTTAATGTGGATAAGTGCAAGGTGATGCATATAGGGAAAAATGTTGGGTTCCATATTAGGTGCTATAACCCAAGAAAGAGATCTAGGCGTCATAGTGGATAACACATTGAAATCGTCGGTTCAGTGTGCTGCAGCAGTCAAAAAAGCAAGCAGAATGTTGGGAATTATTAGAAAGGGAATGGTGAATAAAACGGAAAATGTCATAATGCCTCTGTATCGCTCCATGGTGAGACCGCACCTTGAATACTGTAAAATTCTAGTCGCCGCATCTCAAAAAAGATATAATTGCGATGGAGAAGGTACAGAGAAGGGCTACCAAAATGATAAGGGGAATGGAACAGCTCCCCTATGAGGAAAGGACTTTTCAGCTTGGAGAGGAGACGGCTGAGGGGGGATATGATAGAGATGTTTAAAATTATGAGAGGTCTAGAACGGGTAGATGTGAATCGGTTATTTACTCTTACGGATAGTAGAAAGACTAGGGGGCACTCCATGAAGTTAGCGTGGGGCACATTTAAAACTAATCGGAGAAAGTTCTTTTTTACTCAATGCACAATTAAACTCTGGAATTTGTTGCCAGAGGATGTGGTTAGTGCAGTTAGTATAGCGGTGTTTAAAAAAGGATTGGATAAGTTCTTGGAGGAGAAGTCCATTACCTACTATTAAGTTCATTTAGAGAATAGCCACTGCCATTAGCAATGGTAACATGGAATAGACTTAGTTTTTGGGTACTTGCCAGGTTCTTATGGCCTGGATTGGAAACAGGATGCTGGGCTTGATGGACCCTTGGTCTGAGCCAGTATGGACTTTTTTATGTTCTTATGTTCTAATTGAAAACTTTTTGGGTGACCAAGAAGGGATGACCATGTCAGCTTGCTGCTCCAGCTGGGAGCAGCATTGTATTTTTAAACTACAGTCATTTTATACTGATAGTTTAAACCATAATATTGAATGGTCTAGATTTTTATTTTATTTATGAGCACTTTATTTTAAAAATGGTCTATGATATATGCTTAGTAGGGATGTGCAGACCAAAAGTTTAAGTTCATAAGTCCATAAGTCGAAAGGGGGTCCCATTTGCGGTCAATATGGACATATGGAGAATTCCATAAGTTGAGTCTATGTCCATATGTGCAAATAAAAATGTAAACCCCTCACCCGCCTTAATCCCCCCCCCCCCCAAGACTTACCAAAACTCCCTGGTGGTCCAGCGGGGTCAGGACGCCATTCCTGAACTCCTTTGTAAGGAGCACGTGACGTCGGCGTCACGTCGGAGTGACGCCGTCATGTGATTCCCCTCGGGTTCGCTCCCGGAACCCTCGTTGGGCCCAAAAGGCACTTTTGGCCAGCTTGGGGGGGCCTCCTGACCCCCCCAAGGCTTGCCAATAATCTCTGGGGGTCCAGCGGGGGTCCGGGAGCCATTTCGTTGTCGGCTGCCAGTAATCAAAATGGCGCCGATAGCCTTTGCCCATACTATGTCACAGAGGCTTTCGGCGCCATTGGTCAGCTCCAGTCACATGACAGGAGCACAAGATGGCGCCGATGGCCATGTGACAGGGGCTGACCAATGGCGCCGGTAGCCCCTGTGACATGGTAGTTCAGAGGCTGCGCGTCACCATTTTAAAGAGCACGGCTGCAGAAACATGGGCACGGAGGAGGGCAAATGGATTCCCAGACCCCGCTGGACCACCAGGGATCTACTTTGTAAGTCTTGGGGAGGGATCGGGATGGGGGGGGGTGGTGAATTATAGTTAAGGTAAATGTTTGGGGTGGTTTGGGGTGGGTTTTAATTTAAAAAAAAAAAAATGTGTGCCCCTCCCCCAGGCAAACCCGAAAAACGAAATTTCCCCGAAAGTCGGGGAAAATTCTTTTCGGGTTTCGGGCCTCCGAAAAAAAAAACGAAGTAGGAAATTTCGGGCAATTTCCTACTTCGGGCGAACAACGAAGCACATCTCTAGTACATATACCCCCACAGGAAGTGAAGCACTTCAGTAATCTTCCTTGCAAAAGCTGTTATGGATATATGTGTACTGACGATCAATAATTAGTGAAACAGGATTCCCCTGACCGATTGATAGTAGCTGGAGACCGCCAGCGTTCCCAACCGGAAGGCGTCAACACCTGGCAAAGGGGACACTCTTATGTAAGAAAATGACATGACCTACCTTGAATCGGTGAAACCCATGTATACCGGCAGTCGGGCGGGATGCTGAGTCCATCTGTCTACACTAAGGAAAACGAGATTATCAGATAAGTAATCTCAACATTTCCTAGCGTGTAACCAGATGGACTCAGAACAAGTGGGATGTACAAAAGCTACTCCCGAAGTGGGCGGGAGGCTGCCTGAGGACCGCGTAGGACCGCCCTCGCAAATGCTGTGTCCTCCCTGGCCTGGACATCCAGACGATAAAACCTGTAGAAGGTATGGAGGGAGGACCATGTCGCCGCTTTACATATCTCTGCGGGTGACAGCATCCTAGATTCTGCCCAAGATGCTGCTTGGGCTCTGGTAGAATGAGCCTTGACTTGTAGAGGTGGTGACTTCCCGGCCTCTACGTAAGCTGCTCTGATAACTTCTTTAATCCAGCGGGTGATGGTGTGCCGTGAGGCCGCTTCTCCTTGTTTCTTCCCGCTGTGTCATTTCCAGATATCTGGGCAGCATTTCCAGATATCTGGGCAGCAATCTGCCGATGTCGAGATGGCGTAGCAAACGCCCTTCTTCTGATTTCTTCAAACCCGCCGTGGTTGGAAAGGATATGGTTTGGTTGAGGTGAAATTGTGAGACTACCTTAGGCAAGAAGGATGGAACCGTGCGAAGATGGATAGCCTCTGGAGTGATTCTAAGAAAGGAATCACGGCAGGACAGCGCTTGTAGCTCTGAGATGCGGCGTGCTGAACACACAGCCAGCAAGAACACCATCTTCAAAGTTAGAGAACGGAGAGACAGGCCCCGAAGGGGTCTGAAGGTGGATCCCGCGAGGAAATCCAAAACTATGTTGAGGTTCCACAGAGGCACTGGCCACTTCAGTGGTGGACGAATGTGCTTGACTCCTTTCAGGAAGCGGGAAACATCTGGGTGTGTGGCAATAGTCTTGCCATCCCTCCGGGGACCGTAGCAAGACAACGCAGCCACTTGGACCTTGATGGAGCTGAGGGAGAGACCCTTCTGAAGCCCATCCTGCAGGAAATCCAAAACAATAGGGATTGTGGCCGCATGTGGATTGGTGCCATGAATGTCGCACCAGGCTTCAAATACTCTCCAGATCCTTACATAGGTGAGGGATGTGGAAAACTTGCGAGCTCGGAGGAGTGTATCTATCACCGGCTTCGAGTAACCTCTTTTCTTCAGTCTAGCCCTTTCAATGGCCAGACCGTAAGAGAGAATTGAGCCGGATCCTCATGGAGGATGGGACCCTGACGTAGCAGGTCCCTGAGAGGAGGCAGGGGAAGGGGCTCCCGTGCCAGTAGTCTTCTCATGTCCGCGTACCAGGGTCTTCTTGGCCAGTCTGGTGCCACTAGAAGAACTAGGCCCTTGTGATTCTGAATCTTCTGTATAAGGGCGCCCAGCAGGGGCCACGGAGGAAAGGCATATAGCTGAGTCCCTGGAGGCCATGGCTGAACCAGGGCATCGATCCCGTGAGAGAACGGATCTCGCTTGCGGCTGAAGTATCTGGGTACTTGAGCATTGGACCTGTCCGCTAGTAGGTCCATGTCCGGAGTCCCCCACTGATCCACAATCATCTGGAAGACTGTGGGGGACAGCTGCCATTCTCCCGGATTTAGGCTTTCCCTGCTGAGGAAGTCTGCCGCGGTGTTGTCCCTTCCGGCAATGTGGATGGCGGAGATGTCCTGGAGATTCACCTCTGCCCAAGCCATCAGCTGGGCTATCTCTAGGGACACCGGTCGGCTTCTGGTTCTGCCCTGACGGTTGATGTATGCCACCGTGGTGGCGTTGTCAGACATCACTCTGACTGCCCTGTTCCGCAGTCTGTGAGCAAAGTGCAGGCAGGCTAACCGGACTGCCCGTGCTTCTAGACGGTTGATGTTCCACCCCGACTCTGCTCTGTTCCACCGCCCTTGGGCAGTGAGTTCTTCGCAGTGTGCTCCCCATCCGCTCAGGCTGGCATCTGTGGTGAGCAGAATCCACGTGGGGGAGGACATCTTCGACCCCTTGCTCGTGTGGTTGGACTGCCAATAATATACAATATGCGCTCAATAATATGCGGTCAGAGATATACGCTCAATAATATGCGCACAGCAATATACACTTAATGCTATACAATATGCGCTCAATAATATGCGGTCAGCAATATACACTCAATAATATACAATGTGCGCTCAATAATATTCGGTCAGCAATATACGCTCAATAACATACAATATGCGCTCAATAATATGCAGTCAGAAATATACACTCAATAATATACAATGTGCGCTCAATAATATGCGGTCAGCAATATACGCTCAATAATATACAATATGCACTCAATAATATGCCTGAACAAGGCCGACAAGATGGCGACCTCCACGGCGTGCCACATGCGGGCAACGCCGCCGATCCTCGTACCTCGGAGACCAAAAAGTAAGAGATGTACGCCTTACCTGATCCATGATGCTTCCCGGCTGGAACCCGGGCGGTCTCCGGCTGCGGGGGGAGAGGGGAAATACCTTCACCGCCGCGCTTGAGGAAATGCACCCGCTGCCTCTAAGCCGCCGAACTCGTCTCGCTCGGGGCTAAGTCCACGCCGGGACCGAGGCCTAGACCTCCGAGGGATCACGGAAATCACCCCGGGAAACTCAACTGGGGGAGGGACCCGAGGGTATCACCGCAGGAGTGCGGGGCTCATCTTCTGAGAAATTTGGAAAGTAGAAAGTAGAAAGTAGATTTGGAAAACACGCTCAGCGAGCGTGCAGGCGCTCCAAACTGCTTTGGAGACGGAAATTACTGAGTTGCTTCACTTCCTGTGGGGGTATATGTACCCGTGCTGACGTCAGATCCGTCTCCAACTGCTAGCACGAGCACACTATACCCACTTGTTCTGAGTCCATCTGGCTACACGCTAGGAAAACAGACGTTCATAGATTGAGCGTTCATTTTTCCAACCAGCTTGACAGCCATGGATGCCTCGGATGGGCTAGGGTCACACACTTATCCCTAGCACCTCCCTTTTATCGCAATCCCTCATTTAAATGTTTGTTTGTTTGCCCAAGAGAAGTGGCTGAGCACGCTTTAGGAAAGCAGGCGCCCAACACTGAGTGTCCGTTTTCCACGCACATTTATTGGATCGGCCTGTTTGTATTTCATGATTTTTTTTGTGCCATTTATTGGAGGCTTTATAGTGACAGCTGTATCAATTCTGATTTGCAATTATGTGAGTGGAAGTTGCCTTTAGTTTGTTACACTGCAGGTGCACATAAATAACATCTTACTTTACAGGTATGTGTTTTTGCTTTTCGATACATTGGTATGTGTGAGTTATATTATATGTTCCCTATAGATGTATTATATACACTTAGAGGTACATTTTCAATGTGGTGCACATGGATGTGCGCTGATTTTATAACATACGTGCAGCAATGTGTACATGTTATAAAATTGGCTACCGAAGCACACATGCACACCCAATTTTATATCTGTGCTCGCATGTGCACGCGGGTGCTGACTTGCGCGCGGGGGGGGGGGTGGGGGTGGTGTTTGCAATACACACGCAGCGATGCCATCGGGCCTTTGCCCAGTTCCCTTCCAGTCCGCTCCAATAAAGGAACAGACTGAGAGGGAACTTCCCTAACCCCCTGTGTATCCTTCCTCCCTTTTTCATCTCTCCTTCCCAACCCCTAAACCCACCCTAACTCAGCTAAATGTTTTTGTTTTTGAACTTACCTGCTCTAAGGAGCAGAAGTAAGTTCTGCGTCCCAGCCAGCTGCCGGCACATGCTTCACCAGAACAGCGCCTTTTCTCAGATGTCATGTTCTGCATTTTTATGAAAGTGAGTTTGTGGCTTTATCCACAATTTTGTTATTGGAGAAAAACGAAAAGACCACAAACAGGAACTTTTTCATACTACTGAATTATATAGAGTATTTTAAGTTCGATCAAATGTATCACATCCTGTTATGTGCAATGAACTTGATCTGAAAGATGTCAAGATAATATAGCTCTGACAAATACATTTCAAATGCATAAAACTGCTAAATAAAGAGTTTTACACATTAACTGATGAAAGAAAACTCTGAACTCTTAAATACATACATGTCAAAAGTGAAATCATCCTGTCTCTGCCTACTATGCAATTATGTTTCAACTTTTGTTAGGGTCTAGACATATGACAAAATGGGAAAGAACTGCTTATAACTTATGAAAACCTTGTGATACAAAAATTGTACATAGTAACATAGCAGAGGATGACTGAAAAAGACCAACTGACCCATCTAGTCTGCCTAGTATTCCTGTCTATACTGCCAAGGAGATATATATCAGTTGCTGGCCATAGGGTGAGACTGCTTGCAGGGCATACTCCTTTTTCAAGACATTTTTTGTCATCACTTCCATTGTACTCCACTTTGCTGGATTGCTGAGCATCAAGAACCCTTTCTTGGTTCACATCCAGCACTACTCAACTTCCATGTCCCCCCACAAGGACCTGCGATAATCCATGATCCACTAACATCATCACAACCATTAACCAAACATCCAGCCTCTCAGGTCCCGTAGTCTATCTAGATAGTGCCCTGCCACCACCAGCCTTCCATGTTGACTCAATCAGTAACCTGCCAGATAGCTCTAGATACTTGAGTATCTATGTTTCAACTATAATTTCAAGATTTTACTATACTTTTAGGCTGCCTAACAGACCTAGCTACTAATGAATTTTATCACTGCAGTATTTCAGAGAGACCCAACTATGTGAGCATCTGCATTTATACAGGACTCCTAATTATTATGATACTTGCAGCTTGCCAGATACACCCAGCTGCTAATTAATTCTTCCACTGCCTCTTCACTATTTTACAACCTGCACTTATTCTTCCACTGCCTCTTCACTATTTTATAATTCTTCACTTATTCTTTGACGTGGAAGACGTCATATTCTTTTCAGCTAAAAGAATAAAAGGAAAAATAAAGAATGTATCTACGTCTAGATTGAGAATAAAAATAATAATACTAATCTTATCAATACTTATAATTATTCACAACCTCCTCTATAAGAATTGATCGATTTGGTTACACTCAAGCTTATGCATTTATCAACCGACTTGTCACCTTCATTCACTAAACAAAAGTCTCCTTGAAGTACTCTCCGTAAAACTAGTCAGATTAGATCTTACAAGAAAGCACACTTTCTCAGTTGCTGGTCCTATATTATTGAATTCACTCCCAGAGTTCTTAAGGTTCTAATCCAATTCCAAAGCATTTAAGAAGAATCTAAAAACCTATCGGGCGGATTTTAAGAGCCCTGCTCGCGTAAATCCGGCCTATGGAAAATAGGCGTCGGCGTGCGCAGAACCCCGGGACGCGCGTAGGTCCCAGGGTTTTTGGAAGGGGGTGTGTCGGGGGCATGTCGAGGGGGGGGGGCCGAACGACACTGCGTTTTGGGGGCGGGACACGGCGTTTCAGGGGCGGGCCCGGGGGCGTGGTTTCGGGCCAGAGCGTTCCGGGGCGTGGCCGCGCCCTTCGGAACCGCCCCAGGGTTGGGTCTCAGCGTGCCAGCAGCACGCTGGCGCACGTGGATTTACATCTCCCTCCGGAAGGCGTAAATCCGTGGATAAAGGTGGGGGGGGTTTAGATAGGGCCGGGGGGGTGGGCTAGGTAGGGGAAGGGAGGGGAAGGTGAGGGGAGGGGAGGGCGAAAGAAAGTTCCCTCCGAGGCCGCTCCGATTTCGGAGCGGCCTCGGAGGGAACGGAGACAGGCTGCGTGGCTTGGCGCGCGCCGGCTGCCCAAAATTGGCAGCCTTGCGCGCGCCGATCCAGGATTTTAGAAGATACGTGCGGCTACGCGCGTATCTTATCAAATCCAGCGTACTTTTGTTTCCGCCTGGTGCGCGAACAAAAGTACGCGAACGTGCTTTTTTAAAAAATATACCCCTATTTGTGCAACTTGGCATTCAACCTATTAGCTCCTGTTTGAGTGCCTTCCTTCCTTCTCCCGCTTTGATGTGGGTTTATGCAACTCCTCCTTTTATCAGTATGTACTATTTTTGTTTTATGCTGTATTTTTTATTTGTAATGTTATGAACCTATTTTATTATGTATGTTTTATTGGAAATTGCTTTGATGTTCCTCTATGAAGAATCGGTATACAAAATGTTTAAATAAATAAATAGGTAAAATACTATATAATTTTTATTTATAAAGTGTTATATAAATTTCATGTTTTTAAAGTGCTATCTAACACTCAGTTGCATCAAAGATAGAATAAGTGATCTGCCATCAGCCCGCAAACAGAGTAGTAGGCGTAAGGAGAAGAATTCAATCTCAATCAGTAAACTTCACAGTTTTGCATTCTAATCCATAAATTACACTGAGATAGTCCTTCTATCAGGTGGTCACTATAATGTCCATAATAGGATGATCTGGCCACCAGTTTTTAATCAGGAGGTATTCACATGACCATCAAGTGATAGAGTATGGCAGAAATTCCAGGATAATGGTGCCAAAATTGATTTGGCTGCCAGTTTTCATTAGCAGGTAGCTGCATGACCACTATGCCTCAAGAGATCATTATGACTGCCAACCTTTTCCTTAATGAAAAGGCAGCTAGAATTACATGCAGTCTTAATATATAATTTCACTGAGTTCAAAATTATAATTACTCCTGACTCCCCTTTGTTTTCCATTCCATCCTCTGAATTTCATCAGTACCTGTCATTGCAGTGTATTTAAATTCTGCAAAGAATAGGAAGGAGATACCCCTATCATATGTATTACACATATGTCACTATGTGATTTACATTAAAAATTATCAGTGTCATGGAAAGATATAATTAAGGCTCTAAATTAGTTTAATCCTGCATTTTAAATTAATAATTCTTATAATAATTGACACTCTCCAAGGATCTAGGCTCACAAATATTTACTAGAAGGGAAGAAAATCATACCCTTTTTGAGGCTTACTGAAATATGTACTGTACTTCCCTTTGATGGGATACAGTTACAATACTGTTTAAAATATAGTAATATAGCCAACTCCAAGACCTGCAGTTGGAACGGAGTTAATCAGTTTATTAGCTGTGCTACGGAACTGGACCAGAGCTGTAGCCAGGATTGCTAGAGAGGAGCAGGACTCTGGAGCTTGGACCTGGAGCTCTGAGGTTCTTGAGCTGCTCCACTCTCTGCAACCTTAGAATATATAATTTATGGAAAGTAACAAAATTTAGTATGTTAATTAATTTCATAAAACCTCATTCCAATTATCTCAGAAAGAACATTTTTATTAATTTAATCTTTTTGATGACTTCCTTTCCTTGGTTCTAGAACTGATTATATAATTTCAATCTGTTTGAATTCCTAAGCTTTGCAGGGATTGGGAGGAGGTCAGGTATATGAGGGACAAAAAAACCGGAATCAAATCTTTATTTCGGTCAGTGGTATTCTAGTTATCCACATAAGTTGGGGGAAGGTGAAAGGAGTTTGGGGGAGAAACAAAATTAGCCACATAAGTTAGTTGACTCTGATATTCGGAGTAAGCCGTTTATTTGGCTAACTCGGGTCATGCCACTGACCTGTTCTAAAATTTGCTGGATAAACATAAAGGCTAACTTTAATATACCCTGCTAGTTAGCTAGGTATGTTTACCCGGCTAACTAGCCAAGCCGCTCAGAGGCTGAATATAGTCCCTATAATCTTTTATCACTCAAATGCATAATTATCTTGGAATATTTATTATCTAGTAACCCATTAGAAAATGCTATTAAGCTTATTACAGTACTGTTTTTGTTTTCTTTTTTTTACACTTTTGCTAAAGACTCCACAGATGGAGCCGGGTAAAAGAAGCCAGAGCCGGTGCAGCAGTTTGGACCTACTCCAGAGCTGAAGTAAGGGTTCCTGGAGCAGTGTGGAGATGAAGCTGAAGGCCACTCCTGGCTCTGGATCCAGTCTGAAGTTAGATTACTGCAGCCAGTCTGGAGCCAGATCTAGCAAATCTGAAGCATTGCCAACCCTGCTTTGCACCAATTCCCAAACAGAAAGTACAGGTAGGAAAAGAATCCTGCCAAGATTTGCACCTTTTTTTTCCGGCAAATAATTTTCTCCTTTCAAACAATATGCAGAGATTTGAAAATAGAAATCTATGCATGTTGTAGAATTCTCCACCCTAATCCTGCCCCTGGGAACACCTTTGAAAATTTCCCTTTATGAGGGTAATTTTCAAAAGCATTTCTGCAGGTAAAGTGGTGCTTTATCAGCAGAAATGGCTTTTTAAAAATATTTTAAATGAACCTATTGTAGGTGGTAACAAAAATCTCTACTAAAGAAGAACTTCCACAGTGGAATACACCATGCATATAACAGAGACCTTCATGGCTGGAGGAATGTGCTTTAATTGTCTGGAGTTGTGAAGCACGCTGAATTAATTAAAAAAATCCCTGGAGGAAGTTTATGGCCAGGATTGGGTCCTTTTGAAAGTTGTTACAGTGCAGTGAAAGAACAATGTGTTTCAGAACACACATTCATTGATTGATTTACTCTAATTTGATATTTGTGACACTACTGCTGCCAGTGTTTAGTGATTATTCATTTCTTTTCCTTCTACAGTGATTGGTAAATTCTGAATCAGGTGGTACATTTATAAAGATTATGTATGTGTAGAATGATCTATGGCTACACTAGAGTTGTGAAGCACGCTGATCAAATTAAAAAAGCCCTTGAGAAAGCTTGCGAAACACGGCCAGTGTTGGGTCCTTTTGAAACTTTGTACAGTGTAATGAAGAAAAATGTGTCAAAATACAAGTAGAGTGTTTAAGATAAGTGCTACCTTTTATGCTGATACTTGATTTTATTTGCAAAAGATAGAAAAAACCCCCCATATATTATTTGGATATTAATTGAATGAGAGCAATGATTAGAAGAAAAAGCTATTTCATGATTTTAATGTGATATAAAAGCTCTAATAAAGGTCTCTGTAATTTTGGGCCATCCACTGGCCTGCCTCACCCCCGATGCACCAGCTCTTATCGTGGCAGGACGCCACTGATGCCATACTGCCTGTCTAGGAGTGCACACCTTCCCCATACTTAAAGGCTCTGTGGCGGTAACTCAGCTGTGGTGCCGCAAAATGACATCGTAAACTGCTGGGTATTTAATTCCCAGCCGTCTACCAGGCCGGCACCTCAGCAGTAGGTCCTCCTGTCATGAACTGCTCGTTGCTTCACTCCTGGCATTGGTCTTGCTCCACTCCTTGCCGGGATCCTGTTCCAGTTAATCCTTGGTCCCGCTCTAGTTCCTAGCCTTGCCTTGTCTCTTGCTTTGTCTTGCCTTGGTTTCCTTGTCCTGTCTTGTCTCCTCATTCCTGCCTCTGCCCCCTGCCCCCACCCGCTGCCACCTATATCTCTCTTGACCACTTGTGCTTGACCTCTGCCTGCATATCGACACACTGACTGCCTCCTATCTTGACCTCTAGTCTAATCTCCGACTCTGCTTGCATGCTGTCTGCCCTGACCATTTGCTTGCCTACTTTCTCTACCTGATCTCTGCCTGCCTTGACCCTTGCCTGGCTACCAACACTGTCTGACACTGCCTACTTTGATCCAGACCCACTCTCCTGCTAGACCTCTGTCTAAATCCTGCCAGCCTCAATACCCAAAGGTTTAATATACAGGGGAAGAGGCTGGTATAGAAGAAGCTTCCTTCGGTTCCCACCAGTAGCATGTCTACCTGCTGTCGGTGTGGGTTCAGTCCATTCCCGTGTTCTGAGAGATATCGACCATGTCACAGTCCAAGGACTCACACTCTGTGACAGTCTTTGTTATATGTATGGTGTTTTCCACTGTGGTGGTTCTTAATTAATTGTCTTATACAAAATCGCCCACCTGGTATGTGGGTAAACTTAGGCATGTATGTCTTGTTTGTGCATTGACTGAAAAGAGGTACTCCTGGAGACAGAGTTGACAGGGATTGTCACTTGCACACATTCTTTTTGCTTTTAAAAATCATGCATGGAAAGGTTCCAAAGAAATTTGTGCAGATGTTTTAGTAGGTATATGTGTGTGGGTAGTTTTGATGGGATAATTTTCAAATCAGACATATGCATAATTCCACTCAGAAAATTGGTGTAACTTAGGAATGTTACACAATTATCCTCTCTGGTGGTAATTTTCAAAAGCATTTATGTGCAAAAATAAGAGTTTCTGTGGATAAATCACATTTTCAAAATCAATTCAGGGTGTATGTGTGTAAAAGCAAGCATGAAACATGGTTTTGCATGTACTTTTATGTGTACAGCAAATAGATATTCTGGGGGGGGGGGGTGGAGCTGGGGTTTTTGAAAATTGCTACAATATATGATATTGAATTGTCACTAGGTCTTACCCACATTAAGTGTAAATAGGCTTTTGAAAATTGCTGAGATAGTATGTTACGTTTACACTTACATTTTCCTTTGAAAATTACCCTGAATATGCAAGGACGAATTGGAATATTGAAGGATGCAAGTTCCTTGGGAGTAGTTTTGGTCAACGTTGGGGTATTTGAACTCTGAAATTATTTAAAAGGAGGTGTACGCAAAACAAATAAATGCTGCTTTTTGCAATATCAATGAAGGGAAATGTTCTCACAAGTTCTGTAATAACATTCAGCCTTTTTGAAAAAAATGTGGAGAAAATTATTAAATATTTTAGGCATTGCATATGAGTCATCAGATTATAATTCTGAAGTCTTGTGTATTTAAAAGTCAACTTCAATCTGATTCATTAACAGGTACATTTTAAAAGACTTGCACTTGCAAAAATGGTCACATATGTGAATTTTAAATAGCAGGGAAGGGCATGGGTATTCCAGAGGCAAGGTCAGCACTAGGGATGTGCAGAGGGACGCCATATGTTACATTTGGGATTCGGATTCGTCGGGGGGCAGATACGTTGCATTCGGCAAGGGGGGCCCCCGATACATTCATGCATTAATTCTTATTTGTTTCCCGGCTAAAATTGAATTAACTACAATCCCCCACCCCCCTGACCCCTCCAAGACTTACCAAAACTCCCTGGTGGTCCAGCGGGGGGTCCGGGAGCCATCTCCTGCACTCACACCCTCGGCTGCTGGTATTCAAAATGGTGCCGATAGCCTTTGACCGTACTATGTCACAGGGGCTACCGGTGCCATTGGTCAGCCCCTGTGACATAGTGAGGGCAAAGGCTATCGGTGCCATTTTGAATTCTCGCAGCCAACTGCCTGAGTGCAGAAGAGCGCTCCCGGACCCCCGCTGGACCACCAGGGCCTTTTGGCAAGTCTTGGGGGACCCTCCTGGGTCCTCCAAGGCCATCCATTGCTCCTACCATGTGACAGGGGCTGACCAATGGCACAGGTAGCCCCATGTGACATAGTAAGGTCAAAGGCTATCAGCGCCATTTTGAATACCGGCAGCTGAAGGCGTGAGTGCAGGAGATGGCTCCCGGACCCCCCGCTGGACCACCAGGGAGTTTTGGTAAGTCTTGGGGATATCAGGAGGGTGGGGGGTTTGTTTAAATTTGCTCCTTTAAACGGCCGAATAATTTGGCGAAGATTAGTTGTATTCGTGGGGAATCGCGATACGTTTCGCTTCCCCACGAATACAACGAATATGGCCCTATACATTGTGGATTGCCAATATGTAGGAAACGAATGCACACCCCCTAGCAGCACTGACACACATACCCCTAATTTTCCTGAGCCAGCACACACATCTTTGCTATAGCTCCTCAGTAGGTGAGAGAGAGAGAGACTCTTTATAAGGCTCAGCCTGACACTCAATATATGGACCATTGTAACACCCCCCCCAACCCACCTCCCGAAAACTCACCCCGTTTCATTCGGGGTGAGTTTTCGGGAGGTGGGTTGGGGGGGGTGTTACAGACACAATCAGAGGTATTCATTGTAAAATTGACATCATTAAATAATTTTAGACCTTATAAGTGATGAAAAGGTGTTGATTTGTGCAATGCAGCTAGGAGAGACTGCATTGTACAAATCAACTCCTCTTGTTAGAATTTTCATCGCTTATAAGGTATTTAAAATACAGATGTTAGCGTGTAACTATTGGCCTAGCCCTGGAATGCCCCACCCCTTTTCTGTTCCCTTTTTCTTTTGCTTCACACACGCTCATCTACATGTGTATTTAGTGGCTTTTAAAATCTACGTCGCTCACACTCAGCCCACATACTTGATATATGGGCCTTTAAGCGTGAGCAAAACTCTTAGAATTCGGTCCTAATCTATTAACTATCCAAATAAAGCTCTAGATGATAGCCAGAAATATAAGGTTTCTATATTTTCTTTCTTCATCAGTCTATAAATGTATAAACTGACAGGGTTCAAATCCCACTGCCTTGTCTCAGGTACAAAACTTGGATTGTAAGCCCTCTGGGGATAGGAAATACCTAAAGTACCTGAAAGTAATTTCCTTTGAAGTGGCTGAAAGTTTAGTTTACTTTAGTTTATTCGTTTGATTGATCTCTTTTCCTTATACTGGTAAAACAAAGCAATGCACAAAATGGTAAATATATACAAAAGCTGAAATTACAATAATGAACAAAGTAAAATCGAGTAAAACAATACAACATGTAACAAGCATATAAATATATAAAAGCAAGAAATGTATGAACTTTAATAGATGTTTCACAAAGATCAAAGTTAGACTATAGAATAACTTTGCATTAATTTGATAGATATATTTGCAAGAAAAGATGGCTTTTTAATACTTTTCTGAATTTTTTATAGTCCATTTCGAGTCATAGAGGCAAAGGTAGAGAATTCCATTTATTTGGAGCAAAGAAGGAAAAGCTTGATTCTCTAGTAATTTCTAATCTTATTTCTTGTGGTAATGAAAGTATCAAAAGTTCATGCTGGGAAGAACAGAGTGAACAAACGGAGGAGTACAGTTGAATAAGATTTAACTTATTATGATGGAACACCTTATCTGAAGGCTTTCAAGATAAGGCAGCAAAGTCTAAAGATAATTCATGCAGATAGTGGTAGCCAATATAATTCTTGAAGGATGGGTGTTACATGATCATATATTATATATATATATATATATATATATATAACTATATATATAAAACTATATATATTTTTTTTTACCAAAAATAAGTTTGACTGCCATATTTTGCACAACCTATAGTCTTCTAATTTGTACAAAGACTTTGAAATAGAGAGTTACAGTAGTCTAGTCTACTCAGTACAAATCAATGAATGAGAGTTTTTAAATCTTTTGGCTCCAAGATTGGTCTGAACCCATAATTGAGCCTAAGAAAATATGACATTTGAAGTTAAGTGAGAAAGATGAGCATAAAGCTTCAAGGAAGAATCAAACCTTATTCCCAAAGTGAAGATCACTTCTTTCAGTTGTATAGGTATGCCATATTTCTTAGGAACAGCAAGAGACATGGATGGATGTTTTTGTACTAACCATAAGGTTTTTGATTTTTCAGAATTCACTTTAAGTTTACAAGGTTTGAGTCATTATTTCTCTGAGATAACTGTCTAAGGAGGTTATTTTCCAACTCACATGTGAAAAACACCTCAACGCATGGTGCGATGCTAATGTGGAAAAGGGAGAGGGTTTGGGGTGGGATTTCTGTCAAAGTGGGCTGGCTTTGCAAAGCCATATCACACAGTTTTAACACCAGAATTAACTTCACCTTTTTCATTGGCATTAAACTATGCAATATGGCAAGATCACAAACTGCAATCTTTTCATAAACAGTGAGAGTGAGAGAGAGACAGACAAACAGACTGACAGACACTAGCTATAAGGCCTTTCTAGTAGTTAGGTATTTATACCTCTATAGGAGAACCACCTAGTAACTCGAGGTGATGTTTAGGTAGTAGTGTAGGGGTTAGGGGCCACTTTGACATTCAAAGTGAGCCGTACAAACAGAACACTGTTCTCTTGTGAAGATTTGATTACCTTCAGAGTGAGGAAACTCACACAAAGATGAGATTTGTACAATGTTCTCTCAACTGAGTCCATCAAGCCCCTAACCCCTACACAACTACCTAAACCTCACCTGAAGTTACTAGGTAGGCCTCCTATAGAGGTCTAAATACCTAACTACTAGAAGGGCCTTATAGCTAGTCTGTCTGTGTGTATCTGTCCGGGACAGACTCTGTGTGTTAGAGCATGTGTGTGTGTGTGTGTGTGTATCTGGCTTTTAGAGCATATCTGTATATGTATCTGTCTAAGAGAGTATTTATGTGTGTTTGAGTATAAGAGTATGTCAGGATCTGTATGAGAGCATGTATGTGTGTGAGTGTATGTTCTGTGATCATGTGTGTATGTATGAGAGAGAGGAAAAAGATTGTGAGCAACAACCCCTCTCCTCTCCCTTGCTAATCCAGATAATCTCAGGGCACCTGGAAATAAAAAAAAATCCCAGGTATGGACAGCAGAGGATTTTTTAAAATCCTTTTTAAGATTTAAGTATTGGGTGCTGTTTGTGTTTGCTGTTTCAAAATATTTTATTGATCTTTGTACAGTTTATATTAGAATTAAATTATTGAATCTTATTCTTTGTCAGCTTTTTGAAATATGCTTTGTATTAGTAGGGTTTTACATCTATTCATGATTTATATTTCCTGTTTTTATTGTTTGATGTTTATGAGAAATTGTAATGCTTCTGTTTTTCCATTGTTGCACTCCATATATAGTCTGGTTTGTTGAGGTTTAATATTCATTTTTTGTCTGCAAGTTTGTATTGCTAATTTATAGTTACTTTATTCTACATTTGGTGAGGATCGGTTTGTATTTTGCATGTGTGACTGAGCTGAAGTATTCTGCCAGTGTGTAGATCCTGTGTAGGGATCTATAGCAACTTGGCTTTTTCTGTTTTCCTAATAGTAAGTATATTGTTGTTTTAGGGCTTGGTGTAATAATTGCAATGCTGCCTTTTCATAAGTATTATTAGTGTTTGTGTGCTGGCAGTTATTGCAGTTTTAGTATGGAAGTTTTACTGTATTGAAATTGTAATTCAGTTTACTTGTGGGCTTCTGAGGACCAAGCCCATACCCAACACACATTACAAAAAACCTAATAGCAATTCCAAGGGTCTTTTTCACTTTGTTGCAGGGTTTTACAACACTGCATGTAAAGATGATATACATGTTGTAAGTGATATTTTTACCTCAGAAGATTGTATTTTAATGGCCAAATAAAAAAAAAACAAACCTGCACATAAAATGTGGGGGTTACGCGTGTGGCTGGGCCTTGCCTGCACCGCGCACATTTTAGAAGGGACCTGGCCGCACTCATAACCCGTTACGCGCACAAGAGCCTGGCCTCGGCAAAGAGGTCCTCTGGGGGGCGGGGAGGGGTAGTTCAGGGGGCTGGGCGGGTCTGGAGGCAGCCGGTACAGCGGCCATTTGCTACTGCTCCTTTGGAGGAGCAAAAGGTAAAATAAAAAAAATAGGGGTAGCTAGTATAGGGGGCGAGTAGCAGAGGGGGAAGGAAGGTTAAGGTAGGGGGTAGGGAAGTTCCCCTCCCAGTCCGCACATGGATGCACGCGTATGTTTTTAAAATCTACCCCTAAATGTTTATGTAAAATCTATTATTATAAATGCATAATATTTAATTTTGTGTGGGGAGGGTGTGCCCGGAGTAGAGGGGGGTGTTAAATTGTAAATTTCGCTAGGGCACTGGCTCTGGGTGGAAGACAGTGAAGACAGAGGCCGGATAGCCGCATGCAGCTGAAGAGGGAGAGGGCCAGAATGACTGCCCATGTGATTAAGAGAGGATGGCAATTGTGAGTGTGTATATGTATGTGAATGAGAGATTAGTTGTGTGCGTGTGTGTGTGTGTGTGTGTGTGTGTGTGTGTATGGGAGTGAGGGATGTTTGTGTGTGTGTATAAGAAAGAGATTGGAAGCTTGCATATGTGTTTGGGAATGCGTGTGTATGTATGTAATTAAGTGACTGGGCACGTGTGTGTATGGGAGTGTGAGTGCATGTTTGTGTGTGAGAGAGAGAGCCTGTGTGAAAGGGTGTATGTGTGAGAGAGAGAGACAAATGGAGGGAGTCTGTGTGCAGGAGTGTATGCAAGACAACGGGGGAGCCTATGTGAGGCAGAGGGGAACCGGAGATCACTGGGAGGGGGGGGGAGGGGGGGCAGAGAAGTAAACCTTGGGGGGAAGTGGCCAAAGGAAGTATCCACCCTGGGTGCCAAATACTTTAGGTATGCCACCAGGCAGCATCATCATCCCATGTGGGACGGAAGGTGGCAGCATCTACTGCATTAATCAGAATAGAGGAGGGAACAGAGGTCTTGGGCTGGGGGAGGTGAGAGAGTGCAGTGTGCTGGGGGGGGGGGGAGCAGTGAAGGGGTATATGAAGGGGAAGAAGCAGAAAGAGGTAGGATTACACCTTGGTGGCAGAAATGAAAGGAAAGAGTGAGAGAAATAGGTGAGATTGAGTCTGGGAAGGTGAGAAAGGGGGAGAGAGAGAGATGGGGTCGAGTCTGTGAGGTGGGACGGAAGAGAGTGTGGTGTCAGATCTAGGAGGGGGAGGGAACGGGTAACAGTGATTAGGTTGAGTTAGGAGTAGAGAAGAGACAGAGGGGAGGGACAAGACCTTATGGTATAATATTCCAGTACTCTTGGGGGAATTTAGCAAAAAAAAAAAAAAAAAAAAGCCAAACTCTCAATTTTTGAGTAATAACTTTTTTCTATATTGCTTTTTAAAATTATTTGCTCAAAGACAGTAATTCTATTTTGACAAATAAAATATGTAAAATTTTACTGAATCTTTAAATGTGTGCAGAATTGTCCTATACAGTTGAACCATGCTGGTAATACTACTATTAACATGGATATTTACTGAACTAAGGCGAGATTTTTATTATTTCTTTTGTCAATATGAAGTTTTATGAACCTCTTTTTACACGTTGCTTTTTATCTTATTTGAAAGAAATGATATTGCAGCCTCTCACTTATCTACGGATCAAGCTAAGAAAGTAGGACTTAAGCCCAGTCCTTATTGATGCACAACACAAATGAAAAGAAAATCATAGCCTGTGAGAAGCAAAAGAATATGAATGCAAGAGGCATTTGTAAAATGGATTCTTAGAAGCCAATCTTTTTCTTGCATCTCAATGATTCATCAGTGGTTAAATTACATGGTTATAAAGTCTGCACATTCAATTTAACACCACAATAACAGGCCAACCAGTTCATAAACTAGCACAGCTTGATATTTTTGGACTAAAAAAAAAAAAAAAAAAGCAAATGAACTGAAATATTACTTATTCCAGGAATAATCTTTTGCCATTTGTACTGCTTTTGCTTTTATACCCATTCAGAAAAGAAAAATCGAGGTATAATATTCATAAGCAACTCTAAATGCTAAATATATCACTGTCCTGCTAGTATAAAGAAGAGAAACTGTAATGTGAAAATTGTACACACAGTAGAAAACTAAAGCCCCTCTTGCAAATTAGCACTGAGTTATTAGAGCCCAAACAGTAGAGTTTAAAACATTTGACTCATGGTTAACACTCAGGGGAAAAACTGTAACATTGATAAACATTTCACAATTTCCCTCCTCCCCCTTAGAGCCCTCTATAGCAGACTCCACAAGGCAGATGCAATGGTGTTACTTGCATTTGAAAATTGAATGCTATCAAATCTTACAAAGCCAGGCTGCTCATCCAACCAACCTATACTTAAGTGAAAACCAGAAACCCTTTTCAGGATATTACTCCATCCAGATTCAGGACCTCTGTATCCCCGACTCTTCATAGTGAGAATGGCTGGTTTAGGATGTAATTGAGAGTGTGTTAGCCTGTGGTTCATGCAGATTAGTTCTACTGGAAATAAATCTCTGACACCTATTTTTCACTATTTAACATATACCTTACAAAGCACCCTGCAAGCCCTACTACAACGTCAAACATATATTAAATACTGTACGAACCCATCCAGTTGGAAAATAAACTAAACGTATGCAGAAGACTGCAATGACTGAGGGCATTCAATTCATTCTAAATTCTTCAAAATATCATGTCACATTTTCTAATAAAAGGAACATAGGGAGGGAAGGATGGAAAACGGTTCAGATAAAGGTGACCAAAACGGTGCGGGGTCTGCACCAACAGACTTATGAGATGATATTGAAGAACCCAAATATGTATACATTGGAGGAGAAGGAGAGTCAGGGGTGATATAACACAAGACTTTTAATTATCTGAACGGATTTAATAATACACAAGAATCAAACCTTTTTTTGAATGGAAAGAAAACTGTAGAACAAGGGGGTCATAATATGAAGCTCCAAGGGGGGTCAAGTCAGGACCAATGTCAGAAAATATTTCTTCACATGAAAGAGGGTGAATGCAAGGAATGCCTTCCCAGAAGAGGTAGTGATGATAAAGGCGGTAACGGAATCCAAAGGGCATGGGATAAACAAGAGAATTCCTAGTGGCTAAATGATGACGACAAAGAAACATAACCTATGCTAACTGGGGTAACCTGCACAGAGCAACAATTACCCTAATAATAGAAAAAAAAAAAGAAAAGATTGCTTAGCAGCTTGGATGGACCACTTGAGTCTTTTTCTGCTGACATTTATTATGTTACTATGCCGAACAGTGCTACAACAGCAATGATATGCAAGTAAAGCAAAAAGCTTAGCTTGTGATGCTTTATCAGTTCCTGTTGAGCTGCTGCTGAATCTCTTGTTTCAATATTAATGCCTCTATTGTAGTGTCACAATGCACAACACATCAGCATGTACAACATGACATGCTATGACCTTAAAACTTTAATAATCTTTGATATAAAGATTTTCGAAAACAGATGAAATGCCCATTCCCTTCAAAATTTGGGAGTATTTTCTGACAAATATTCCTTAAATACAGTCTTCCACAATATAAGAACATGGTAAGATATAGATCTCTGCAATAGGGATGTGCATTCGTTTATGACAAAATGGGAAATAGAGACGATATTTCCTATTTCATCATGGTTCGGGGGGGGGGGGGGCAACGAAATGATAAGAAAACCCACACATTTCGTGTGGTTTTCTTATCATATATCGGAGGGGGGGGGGGGGGGAGAAAGGGCAAAATAAAAACAAACAAACCCGCAAACCCACCCCAACCCTTCACATTTAATTAATTGCAATCCCCACCCTCCCGACCCCCCCCCTCAAACTTGGCGAAAGTCCCTAGTGGTCCAGCGGGGTCCCGGGAGCAATCTCCCCCTCTTGGGGCGTCGGCTGCCATTAATCAAAATGGCGCCGATGGCCCTTTGCTCTTACCATGTGACTTTGCTCCTACCATGTGACAGAGGCCGACCAATGGCACAGATAGCCCCTGTCACATGGTAGGGGGAAAGGGCCATTGGCGCCATTTTGATTAGTCGATAGCCCGAGAGGGGGAGATTGCTCCCGGGACCCCACTGGACCACCAGGGACTTTCAGTAAGTCTTGGGGGGGGGGGGGGGTCGGGCAAGTCGCGAGGGGTTGCAATTAATTAAATTTGAATGGTTGGGGTGGGTTTGGGTTTTTTTGGGGGGGGTTTGTTTTGTTTTTTTACATTTGAAGTGTTGGGGTGGGTTTTGTGCTTCGATTCAGGGTCAGATGAAAAAATATCGGCCTGAACCACAGAAAAATGAAATTTCCCATGGCGGGCCAATAACGAAGGCCGAACCAAAAGGTTCGGCCAAATCACATCTCTACTCTGCAATACAGCAGAGCTTTTAAAGGTATTCTATGATTATTTAATTTCCTGAAGAGTCTTTCATGAAGGACTTTGTCAGATACCTTTGAAAATCTACTACCCACCTTTAAAACACGTATAATACTACAAAAAAACTCCCCATTCAATTTTCTTGTTAAGACCTTGCAGGGCAACTGTTTGAAGATGATAAATCCATTTCTGTTCAGATTGGGCAAGTTTTTAAATTAGATCTCCTCCTCTCCAATGTGCAGAGATTTTATCTAGAATGGTCTATTTGATATCTTCAAATTCATGATGAAAAAGTTGGAAATGTGCAACTAAAGGAGTTTCCATTTTTCCAGTCTTCAGACAGCTTTTGTGTTCAGTCAATCTAGTTTTAATATTACATTTGGTCATACCCTCATATTTTAAACCACACGGGCATACAATCATGTAAACGATGGATGCTGATATACATGAAAAATGAGATGGTAATAAAATGGACGATTTCTCAACCATGGCTCCTCCCAGCACTCTTTAAAATCCGAGTTAGGAAATGCATGAGGTCCACTACCTTCACACTAGGCAGGCAAGTTATCAAGCAAATCTCACATCCGTCAGCCACTTTGCTATCAACTTTCCTAATAACTTGAATTGCCAACTACAATGATCATCCAAACCATTACTGCCTTGGCTCAGGCTCTGGAGACATATTCTTGGTGTAAGAGGATAATGCACAACCTAGACGGCAGATCCTAGCTACTGCATACATTTCTGTCACACCAAGGTGGGGGGCTCCTTCCAGGTGGCCTTGCTTCTCCAAAGCCGCATGGGGTCTGCCAGACCAGAGTTGGGGCTGCTTTACTATGTCCCTGAAGTCTTTTCTGCAATCTTCTCTGTCTGGCTTAGCTTCTTCAGGACTGGCACTCTGGCCTCTAGAGACTGAACTTGCTCTCCGAGAGCCAGCAGATCTTTGCACCAGTTGCACACACAGAACCTCTCACCAACAGGTAGAAAATCATATATTTGGCACCTAGTGCAAAAGACTGGATAGCCCCCTCCCCCCCCCATTTCACTGATGACCTCTGTCTGCATCTTAATGTTGTTGAGTTGTTAAAGTTATTTAAAGTTATATAAGGAGTGTATATGCTTTATTACATTTCATTATACAGCCTTTTATGGCAACCCTAAAGTACATACATTGAAGTTGGACCCTTCATTAAGACCAATAGTCCAAGCAGGGATTTCAGCATTGGAACCCATTGCCAAATTTTTAGATTGTTTTCTGTGAGAAGCCACTGTAAGGCTATTTGCTTACATAGAAGACACATATGATGTTTTAAGGAGGCTTCAATGGGTGGAGAGGGTCCCAGATGGCAGATAGTGGGTAATACTGGACACTGCAGCTTTATACACTAACATTCCGCAACAAGCTGCCATTGAGGAGGAACTATTGGAGAGTGCTAAACCATTGCAATTTCCAGAGTTTTTGATGGAGTTGGGGAGACAGTGCTGTTTTCAAATTAATTTATGTTTGATAGTGAGTAATTTTTGCAGGTCTACGGGATAGCAAAGGATTCTGCAGTCACTTCAAATCTGGTGAATTTACATGTTGGTCATTTTGAGGCCAAATACATTTACTTCTCTGAGTGGTTTAAGGACATCATTTCTTAGGTCAGATTTATTGACAATGTATTCTTTATTTGGACAGAGGATAGACAGAAATTGGATGAGTTTCTTGGATGGATGAATTCCATTCATGTCAACTTAAGCTTATCTATGCAACCTCACCAGCAACAAGTGTCATTTTTTGACATCATGATTATTTTGGAACAAGAAAATATTAGGACAATATTGTTCAGGAAATCAAGTGACAGGAATAACCTGTTGAAATATCATAATCATCATCTGCAAGCATTAAAGAATGGGCTTCATGTTGGACAATATTTTTTAGATTAAAGAGGAATTGTTCTGATTCAAAAGAATTTAAGTTCAATTCTTTGATATTGAAGAATAGACTACTGGAGAGAGGATATCCACCAGAGGTGATTAAACAGGCTTATTTAAGAGCCCGATTTGCTGATCGGATGCATTGTTGGCACACATGAAACACGTAGCATCTCAGCAGTTAGCAAGTGTACTACCATTCACCAATCATGCAAAAGAAATGCTGCATATTAACAAAAATAACTGGCATATTTTGACAATGCATTAAGTTTTGCAAAATAGACCTCTCTATGTATTAGAGGGTCAAGAGAATATAAAAGATCAGGTGTGCATTGTCAATTGTAAGAACATCATTAAGAGAAGACACAATATGGATTGTTCATACTCTTCTGTAGCATATTTGATCATGTGATCGTGTGACAAAGGGTATATTGGAAGGACTACTCGTAAGATAAGAACGCAGTTGATCAGTTATAAGAGTTGTATACACATGCAGAAATTGTCAGCACCATTGTGGCTCATTGTATTACAGCTTAACATTCTTTTAGTGATTTGAAATGGACTGTCATCTACCGTGTTCCTGACAATGTAAGAAGAGGTGATAGATTAAAGAAAATGTCCACCAGTGAACAGTTCTGAATTTTTAAATTTGATACGGTTGCACCATCAGGTTTAAATGAAATGATCGGCTGGTTTGAAATACTGAGAATTTTATTTGCAGCTCCATGGAATATCTTGTATTGCAATTGGCTGTGAGAGCTATCAATCAAGAGAGAGAAGTTTCAATAAGGTCTGTATCTGTTGCAGAAGGAAGTATTCTTTTTCACATGATGGCGAGTTCCTCAATCTCTCAAAATTCTGTTCAGCATTGGGTTGACCAGACAGATTTGTCTATATTATTTTGATTAAGTGTCATGACGTTATTCATGCGCTAAAAGCCTTTATTGAGAAACTGATTGGGATTTTAGAATTGCAAAAGTCTAAAAATATTTTTTTAAAAAATAGGAGAGTTCATGATGACAGTGTTTCCCCACAGCATGAATGCTATTGAGATGCATTAAGATCTCTCAAATTCACAGAGTGATCCTGAATAGTGGAATGATTTTTGCAGTATTTGTTATATTTACTCCAACATCATTATTATAAAAAAAAAAAAAAATTACTCTAAAGTGCTACTATAAAGTAAGTCCTTGGGAACACAGAGATTTGTCATTTCTTGACTGGCACAAAGAACTTGGAGATAGAGTATGTTAGGGCTGTTCAGATTAAAGAAGAGACGACTGAGGGGGGGATATGATAGAAGTCTACAAAATCATGAAATGACTTGAACAAGTTAATGTAATTTGGTTATTTACTCTCTCAGATAATAGAAGGATCAAGGGACATTCCATGAAGTTAACAAGAAGCTCATGTAAAACAAATCGAAGAAAATTATTTTTCACTGAGCGCATAGTTTAAGCTCTGGAATTCATTGCCAGAGGATGTGGTTACAGCAGCTAGTGTAAATGGGTTTAAAAAAGGTTTGGATAAGTTCTTAGAAGAAAAATCCTTAAACTGCTATTAATTAATAAGCAATAGTAGCTCGTGATTTATTTAATGTTTGAGTACTTGCCTGGTACTTGTGACTTGGATTAGCCACTGTGGGAAACAGGATACTGGGCTTGATGGACATTGATCTGACACAGTATGGCATATCTTATCTTCTTACGTTCTTATACCAGTAAAGCTTAGGAGTTGTTATTTTACTCCTATGAAAAGAAATTTTACAGAGACCATTTCAATAATCCTGGGAGCTAGTGGGCTCTCTCTCTATATATATATGTAGAACTTAACACTTCCTAACTTTGAACACATACTAAAGCTCTACCCTACTCCCATTACAGTTTCTCACAAAACAAGGGAGGGTGGCTGGGTACTACAGCAGCAGTACAAGAGGCAGGAAGCATAAGGACCGAGGTACCACCAAATCCCTACCTATATTCCCACTCCGTTTTCTCCCACTTCTCTCAATGGACCCACACTTCTCCTATGACCATTAAATAGCAACATGGTCAGCCTTCACATGGGCCAATATGGTATTGGGAGTGTGTGCAAGCAGATCAACAGGCGGATGAACCTAAATATGCTGCAGCCTGATACTGGCAGGCCAAGCTATAGCCTGACCACATGACCACAATGATGATAATTCACATTCCTGCATGGAGGGTGTTGAGTATACAGGAATAATATTACCAGCGGTATCTGTGCACATGGCACATTTAACTTTATGGTAATTACATTCCTGGAATACAATTTATACATTATGTTCTACTTAACAAGTAAGTAACAATAAGATGTTAACAAACCAGAAAAGAATACTCTTTCTAAAGAAACAGGAAGAGAAATGGTTACCTTACAAGGGTTATCACTTCAAATATTAAAAGTGATTGCATTGATGTTCAGCATGGATGCAAGTCTAGATGGATGTCACCATTATGTTGTAAATTACATTTAGTTTATGATATTTAATAGCACCTTAGAAGCATTTCAGTGAGGAGTCAAGAAAAAGAGTTTATATAAAGCAGATAATGAGCAAATGAGATAAACCAGCAAATACGAGGCATATTCTTCTTAAATAATTCAGAAGAAAGCTAATACACATTTTCAATTCTCAGTTTTTTAGCTTTTTGTATTTCTTTTCTAGAGACATACTAGAGTTAAAATTTAGGAGGCTTCTCATTCTTAGTCTGCCCCACAGAGAAGTCTCAAGTGAATTAAGATGCTGCTGTGCTGATCACTATTACAAATGTAGAAACTGATGTACTAAGGGGAGGTAGCTTCCACAAATGCCACTTTGCATTCCTAAATGTGTTGCACTCCTGCTCACAGGCCTAGCTGCTCACAGGCGCTTACCTTGTGGGCCAGAGACCGCCATCTTCGCCACTCCTGTAGCTGGCCGGAAGTCGCAGCCTGTCTCTTCCTTCGCGGCACGGAGCCACTTCCAGCTGCCTCCCTCGCGGCCTGGAGGCCGCCGCCATCACTGCCGCCATTTGCGGTATGGAGCTGCTGTCGTTCCACCTCCTCATGCAGCCTGGGGGCCATCCTCTGTCTCTCCTCCATGGTGGCAGGGAGTCGCCGACATTGCTGGGCCTGGTTGCGGCCTAGTCCAGCTTCTGCTTCTCTGCACTGGGCAGGAGCAGGAAGCAGAGAAGTCCTACGGAGGACTAGACCCTGTGAAGGCAAGTAGGAACTGACTGAGGAGCCCTGATATAGGGCTGAAGGAGGAGACGCCCAGGGAGGAATTCAAGGTGGGCCCAGGGCATATCCGGCCGCGGGCTCTTTAAATGAGTTAGAGAGATGCGGCCTCGCCCCTAGGAGGGAGGAGCAGGACCCTGGAGAGCGGCATCCATGCCATGTAGAAGAGTGGAAGCTGGACCAGGCCGCAACCAGGCCCAGCGATTTTGACGGCTCCCTGCTGCCACGGAGGAGAGACAGAGGACGGCCCCCAGGCTACATGAGGAGGCGGAACAACAGCAGCTCCATGCCGCAAACGGCGGCAGTGATGGTGACGGCCTCCAGGCCGCGAGGGAGGCACCTGGAAGCGGACAGGCTGCGATTTCCGGCCAGCCACAGGAACGGCGAAGACGGCGGCCTCCAGGCTGCGAGGTAAGCGCCTGCTCGTGGCGAGGCCCGCGAGCAGGAGCGCAACAAAATGGAAAATTGTGCATGTTGTCACAAATAACACGCACTATGTTCCCTTTAAGTGCATGACACCAACTTAGCAAATATAGTAATTTTAAAACCAGCGCACAGGTGCCCATACAGGCATGCATATGCGAGCGAGTGGATATACACTGGAATTTTAAATTATGAGCGCAGTTGCAAGCGTATGATTTAAAATAAGCCTACCGTACATAAGTGTGCTCCTAATATTAAGCTGTTACTGGAGCAAATGTACTTTGTATATCTTCCTTGGGACACTGTCAGCTTTAATGCGTGTAGGTAAGCAGAATTTAAAATATGCTCATGTGAAATATATTCCCAGTTCTACCAAGTAGTCTACCAGTTTGACCAGACTATCTTGAGGGCATCCAGATCCCCCTGGATCTTCAACCTGCACTCCCCCCAGTTGATCTGGATCCTGCATTCTGTTGTGTTAGGCCTAAAATGTGATTTCTGCAGACTTGTACCTCATCAGAAGCAGCGGTAAATATACATGTCTAACAAGCCACTGCACGCTGCAGCTTTCAGTTTTAAAATATGGATTTACGTACTTATCTGTTGGCCCTGCATCGGAACACCCATGCCCCGCGCCTTTTCTGCCTCCCTTTTTTTGATCTTGCACAAGCACATATATACACACATTGTTAGCGGCTTTTAAAATCCTCATTGCTCACACACAGCCCAGATACTTGTGAAGATGGGCCTTTTAGTGTGAGCAATGCTTTGAAAATTTGGCTCAAACATTTTTTGGTTTCACAAATAGCACATTTTCACACATAGTTTCGTGTTTGCAAACTTTAATTTAATTGATGACATGGATGGTGCCCTGGAAGTCGTCAGTCTGGGAAAAATAGATGACTCAGTGCAATGGGGATCTTTCACACCATGAATGATCATGGCACCTGCACCAATAAAGCTAGATCTCACCTCATCAAGGAAGGCCCCGCTGTGGCAGAGTCATTCACTAATGATGCCGGCCTCTTCTTTGGCTCCAAGGGAGGGAGCCCTGAAGGAAGCCTCCTGCTTCACTTCACAATTTATATCAGTACTATAGGTCTCTACACCATGCTTGACCCCTGACCTGAGGCAGATCCGGAGGCTAGCATCACGGGGAAGAGTCGTCACGTGCTTTCCAGACCGAGAGGTAGATGTTTCCCACCTTGACTTCTTGCACTGAGATTCAGATGATGTTTCTCTCCTAAACTATGAGCAACTCTACCACTCATCTTTGCACCAAGGTTTGAGGCTTTTACTCACCAGTTCCTTTCTCTGGACTCCATTTTCCAGGTGCAAAGCTGCTGTGCACTGTGTGACATGCAACCACAGCTATATCAGTTTGATGTCATGTGGTTAGGGCATATGGAGAGTGTGTGTTCCTGATGGGTATCTGGCACCTACAGAAGCAGGCCTTGAAACATGCTAACCATGGGCTTTTTATCTTGAACTTCTCCATGCTTCTCAACATCTTACCTTCTTTTTGGGATTTTTTTTTAACACATTGGAACACATTCGTGTGGTAACTTCAACAAAGAAAGACTGAAGGGCTCATGAGAAAGCTTATATGCATTGAAAACTCCTACACATGCTCAGTAAAACTTTTATTAAACTCTGAGAGCTAGGACCATGTCTGTAACATCAGATGACATCACCCGGGCAAAATGGCTAATTCATGCCAGACTGTCAATAGAGAGACATTGATTAGTTGCCCAACCCATGGAATGGTATCCCTTTAGTCTATATTATATGTGCAATATTATTTATGATTTCATGGTAAAAGAATATTTTAAGACCCTTACTACATGGAAATGAAAGTCATTATAACTTTAATTATGAATTTAATTAGCTACACCCAAGGCCAGTATAAAACCTGGCAGGACTCAGATTCAGTGGCAGCCTTAAACTAGGTAATATGGATCAATTAGATTCAGCCTATATAGGGTGTTTTTTTTATACACTCAAGACAAGCTTGATATCTGTGGTTCAGGGAACTTAATACTGCTTGTCAAGGGCAATTTATAAACAGTGCACAAAACAAATGGGTGCAGTTTTCTCTTAAAGTAAATTTTGAGGAAAGGGAATTAAAAGAAAATTGAGAACAACAACAAGTAGATCAATATAGCTAAAGCAAAGTAAATATTTTGTATAACATATGTACTACTCTAGATTTAACAGAGGGTATTACCTGGAAATAAAATTAATTCTAAAAGCTTATTATTAAGCCAGAAAGCTTTTCAAAATTAATAACCTGAATACAGATCAGAGTGGCTTTTTCAAGAAACAGGCAATGCTTTTTGTTGGTCATTATATTTAACCATGAAAATCTGATAATTTAGGTATGATCATTTAGAAAGCTTTTACTAATAATTTCTGAAGTTTAATGGTTCCAACTTTGGAAACAAAAACATCTTCATTAAAGTATTGTTTTTCACTGAAAACCTAGTTCTAAAGAAAACATGTTATTCCTACATGTTTCCATGTATTACTCTTCTTCTGCAGATCCAAGGAGGGTAATTTCATAACAACTGAAGTTCAAGTGTAGACTTCAGCCCTAATTTTTAAAGTGGACTTACGCATGTAAGACCACTTTGAAAATTAGTGGAACCATGTGCACTCTAGCATGACACAGGCATATACATTTACACCAGCTAGAAGGCAGATGTAAATGCATACACAAACTTTTACATAAATATTTTTGATAATCCAAAGTACACACGTAAAAGATTTCCCTGCTCCAACTCTGCCCCAAGAAATCCTCTTTGCAGAATGCATAAAAAAGTTCATGCAAAATGGCTCCCGCATGTACTTTTATACGTGCAAACTCTAGAGTAATTTTCAAAAAGCATAATTATGCATGTAAATGCTTCTGAAAATTACCCTAATGTATTTTAATAAACACTATTCTCTGCTATATAATCTCAACAATATATACTCAAAATATTGAGATTTTTTAATATTTAATATTAATGATTACTAATCCTATTAGGTATTGTTCAACTTAGAAAGATGATAAAGACAAAAACATTGGAAAAGAAAAAAATGAAATACAAATGATGAATGAGAGCATAATAAGATATGGGAAAAGAGACGAAGGCAGATGTGAAACCAATCACAATAATAATGTGCCATCTTTCATACAAAGGGGCCGATGCAATAAATTCACGTAGAAAGCGGGCACTGAATGGTGAGCGCCCGCTTTCTTAACATGCCCCAGGCGCCCCAAGGGGAGCACCATGCAATATTTAAATTAGGGGGTCGCGTTAGCAAGGAGGCACTAGGGTCACTTGTGTCGAGTTTATCGGCATTGGTTTTCCTTACCGGCGGACGGCCGAGTCACGAAAACCTATGCCGTGTTTATCGGCGTCTTTTTTCCTGACCAGTGGATGCCGTCACAAAAACCAGCGCCGATAGCCCTGGCATCGGTTTTCCTTATCGGCAGACAGCAGTCACGAAAATCGACACCAGGTTTATCGGCGTCGGTTTTTGTGACTTGGCCGTCCGCCAGTCAGGAAAAACGATGCCAATAAGCTTGGCATCGGTTTTCGTGATGCCTGTCCGCTGGTAAGGAAAACCGACGCCGAGAGTTCGGGAAACAAATGCTTGTCATTTGAGCATCCGTTTCCTGAACCAGACTGTCTATTTTTTTTTAAACTTTTTTGTTTCTTTAATTTTTCATCCTACTTAATATCATAACGATATTAAGTAGGAGGCAGTACAGAAAAGCAGTTTTTTCTGCTTTTCTGAACTTGTTTTAGATGTGCTCAGCTATTAATGCCTGCTCCAGGCAGGCGTTAATAGATGACAGTTAAATGTGTGTCCGAGAGGCACATTTTTTTTTTTTTTGCATCAGGAGTGAATGCCTAATAGCCTCATTCACATGCATTTGCATATGATGAGCGCTATTTGATTCACTCCGCGTTGGATGTGCGTTGAATATGCGCTAATCCCCTTATTGCATTAGGGGATTGATTAACGCCTATTCTACCTGCATCTGACTGTGGGTTAACAGTGTGCTCAGCTGAGTGCACTGTATTGCATCGGCCCCAAAGATTGGCAACTATGATCTTTACTTTTTACTCATCCATATTTCCAGTTCTTGATCACTTTTTTGACATCATTGTCCCAGACCTCTTTGCTTTCCTCTATCATGTCTTCCAGCCCTTGACTGGCTAATTTGTTACTAGATTCTCTGAGTGCAAGATCAGCAAATCTCATTTTCCTTTAAGCCAAGTATTCTATCAGGGTTCTTTCAACTCCAATCATCTCATGCACTCTTTCATTTGAGATCATGTCATTCCACCTAATCTTCAGAATTCTACTATATCATCATATATCAAATGCATGTAACTCCTTTATGTTCTCTTTACTCTAAGTCCATGTTTAATTGATAAGGAAGGGGCAAAGGAGTGCCAGAAAAATGGTGCATAGCTTGCACTACAAATTCAAGTATTAAAATTATCTTGCTACATGGGCCATTTAAATGCATGGAGTATTGTGCAGATCATTTTCATTGAGTAGAGATAACAAACAAGGGCACCTCCCCTATACAATACTTGTATTTGCTAGTGTCATAGAATTTCTTCCTAAAATAAATAAAACCCAGAAGAACATAATAGCAATTCATGGCAATGATGGGTATGAACAGAAAAATATACCTTTTTCCAATTACATTAAATTATTCATAAAAAATGATTCCACTTTGCTTAAGACTTTGGAAGGGGCTTGAAAGAGTTTAAGGAGATCTTTGTATGCAAGGTGTGTACATGAACAAGACTATGATGTAACCCTTCAGTCTTGAAGGGTAAACATAACTGAGGCCTCCCCCTTTAAGTGGTGACAGGTCATTGGGTCAATGTCCCACAGAATATAGGGGATCTAAACTCACTGAACTTGTCTTTATTGATAGAAATACAATAAAACTTATGGATATGGCTTCCTTTTCACCCATTTTGTTAAGGAAGGACATATAGATGAACGTTCTCCCAAAAGTTATCTTTATGTTGCTGATGCTACCCATAAATATGCCAGAAACATTTTAAGGGAACTTAATAAGTGATTATCAAGATTCATAAGGAGAGGGAAGAAACCAAGTCTTATAAAGAATATCTTGATTAAACATAGGAAAGTAGGGAGATCTTACCAACCCCAATTTTAAATTTTATTACTGGGTGATTAACTCAATAGGAAGCTGGACTGAGCAGGGAATCTATGGACAAACATTAGGGTAATATTAGGAAGGAAGCACTGAAGCATGGGGATTTTATGGCATCTTTATGGGGGTCTCTGAAATTAAGGAATCTTTCAAGCTCACATAATCCATTGATCTCAGCTGGGCTAATTATCAAGACACGACTATGCATAAAATTCAAGGTCATAAGAACATGAGAACATGCCATGCTGGGTCAGACCAAGGGTCCATCAAGCCCAGCATCCTGTCTCCAACAGTGGCCAATCCAGGCCATAAGAATCTGCAAGTTCCCAAAAACCATGTTACTTTTGCTAGTCCCTTCACCATTAATGCCATTATGGAATAATTCAGGAATATCTAGCACTTTCTGAATAATAAATTTAAGGCTTTGGTTATTGGCAGGGTGGTACAGATATTTCAAAATGGATCTTTCTAGATATGACAAGGACAAGTGAAAAACTGTATGCAGAAACCATGCCAGTATTTAAATATTTGCAACTGAAGGATTTGCTAACAAAATCTCCCTTTAAGGCTATGTACAGTAGGGATCCCAACAGTTCTGAACACTCATCTAAGGAGGACACTTTAAATAAAATTCAAATTTCAAAACTCTGTTCAATTTTCAAGATAAGTTTCTTTAAAAGCCCAGGAAAGAAAGACTTGGGTTATTAAATTTCAGATCATGAATGGACAGAAATCTTTGGAAAGCTATGGAAGGAGAATTTCATTGTGTGAATGTCTAAGAAAATAAAACAATCTACAGAGGCTAATATATTCCAGAATATTTTAAAATGATTGGGGTAAACCATTGGACACACATTGGCACAGTTATATGCATAGTGCAGGTAGGAGAGAAGCATTCTTCCATATTTTGTGGCAATGCCTCATGCTAAAAACTTACCAGACAGAAGTTATCTCATGGATCTATGAAATTACACAAATGACTGCCAGCTTGGTTAAAAAGTGAAGTGAAAGAGGCTATTTTAGTAAAAAATACTTCCTTCAAAAATTGAAAGAGAGATTAATCTGAAGAAAACAGGAAAAAGCATAAGCATTGGCAAGTTATATGTAAAACATTGATAAAATAGGCTAAGAGAAAAGTTGACAAGGCCATCACAAATTTTTTGCTTCGGTGTTTACAAATGAAGATGTTCGGGAGATACCCATTCCAGAGATGGTTTTCAAGGGTAATGATTCAGATGAATTGAACAAAATCACGGTGAACCTGGAAGAAATAGTAGGGCAGATTGACAAACTGAAGAGTAGCAAATCGCCCAGATTTTATAATCTGCACGCGGACTGGGAAGGAAGTTCCCTACCTCCCTACCTAACTTCCTTCCCTTTCCCCTCCCACCCTGACCCCTAATTCCTTACTAGCTACCCCTAATTTTTTTATTTTTTTTTATTTACTGCTCCTTGGGAGCAGAAGCAACGTAAGCGCGCTGGCCGGCTGCCGGTGTGTGCTTCCCCAGAACAGCATACAATGGCACTGTCCTGGCCCACCCCTTCAAAGAGACTCTGTGCTTGTGCACATAGCTGGGTTTACGTGCATGGCCGGGTCCCTTTGAAAATTTGCCCGGCGTGCGTAGACCCCGGGATTTATGCACACAGGGCTTTTAAAATCAACCCTTAAGTCTTATAATTGACCTCTGTAGAGGCAATACTATTTTCCTTTCCTGCTAATAATACTTCTACTTGTGGCCTGCCTGTATATGGCGGTGTTTGAAGAAACCCATATTTACCCTTCTCTGGTCTTTCAGTGGGTCACTATTTGGAAACAATTTATTGATGATCTTTTTTGGATCTGGCATGGGACTGAACAACAATTGAATTTATTTTTGGAATGGATGAACTCTCTTGATGTCAATCTGGTTTTCACAGCACAGAGGAGTAGGCAATCCATTACTTTTTTGGATATGGTTGTACGATGGGTGGGGAATTCTCTGGAGACGTCAGTGTTTGTTAAGCCCACTGATAGGAACTCCATATAACATTTCAATAGTTATCATCCTAGAAGACTCCATGAGAGTCTTACGCTATCGGAGAGTATGTTCTACAGTGTCTGAATATAGGGTGAGGGCTGGGGAATTGTCTAAAAAATTTTTGCAGTATGGTTGTTATTATAAGGGATGCGTGAAGAAAACATTTAAAGCATGGGTTGTATGCGAATTGGGAAAATTTACTGTTGAAGGCCGAACGCACGCAGTTGTATATAATGGTATGTTGTATTCCATATTCTAATAGGAGTTTGGAGATTAGGAATATCATCTTAAAACATTGGCCTATGTTGAAGGATATTCCTGGATGCAGTATGAATCCTGTATTCGCTTATAAAAAAGGAAAAAATATACGGTCTCTATTGTCTGGAAAGTCTCTGATTGATTGTGGTGTAGTGCACATGGATGGATGCCAAGGATGTTCAGTGTGTCCTAATTGGATGGATATAAGGTCTTTCCAATATGCTGAGGGGAAGGTTCCTTTTGAGATCAGGGATCAGTGTTCATGCCGCACCGAAAAGGTGATTTATGCGGTGTATGTCCATGTAAGCTGGTATATATTGGTCACACGAAGCGGCTTTTTTACAGAAAAGGATAATAGAACACAAAAGTAATTTGAGTATTGGTAAGGAAAGTGCTCCCCTGGTGGCACATCGGGTTCAATTGAACCACCAAGTTGAGGTCCTTAAATTTTTTGTTATCATTAAATTGAAGGAGAGTTTTGAAGGTAACGTTACGTGCAGACTATGGCAGATGGAACAAAAGTTTATTTTTTGGTGGCGCACATATCAACCTTGGGGACTAAATGCTGATATTGAGTGGGAGGCGTTTTATGGAGAATGAGAGGCATGGTTTCCCTTTGGGTAACATTGGTATATGGGTAGGTTTTTAAGGGAATGTGGGTGTATCTCATGAAGGGATGGAGAAGGTGGTATGGGTTTCATCTTGGCAATATGTGACATTTGGGAGGTAGTGACAGTTTGTTATGAAATTCTTTTTTTGGCGTCTAGTCCTCTGAGTTATTATTGGGGCGTGAGGTGTTGGGTGTTTGATGGGTAGTTGGTGATATCTGCCTTATGATGTGTTGTATGGTGCTTCTGGCGCGTTGTGGACCTCCCAGCGTGTTGCCGTGGGCACGCTGCGGAGATCCCGGTTACGCGTGTATAGGGAAGGGGTTGTGACGTGGTTCGTTTGGTACGTCGTGTGCGTCAGGGGGTGGGTTTTGGAACAGGGATGATGTCAATACTTAGTACGTTTGGCAGGATGTTAACAGGAAGTAGTGAGCGTAGATATGGTTGTGAAGCTGTCTTACCAGGTGAGTGAAATGAGCTAGGCGCTTCAGGTGCATTTTAGTTTGCATAATGTTTGGGTGTTGGCCGCGGTGATTGGTTGCCTTGTGGTTTATAGTTGTGGATAGTGGAATGGTTGGCATATGATCAGACATCTATGGAATAGGACTGGTGGTACATTCTTGGTCTATTCTGAAGGAAGCCCATGGTATTGGATCTTTGATACAAGAGGCATTTGAATTTCCTAATTGAACCGCCGTGGTGCGGTGAGTATAGGTAATATGAGGTTTATGTCTTTGGGAGATTAAATTAGACTATATAATGGTTGTGGTCTATTTTTGTTATCGTTTAGGAGTGATACCTGCCTAGTCGGGAACTGGAGCGTTTTTTGCAGTATTAAAGTTTGGCATCAGAAGCTGTGCGGGATCCAATGTGAGCTGAGATGTGGTGTACAATTGTGTAAGTTTTATGATAGCCCTTATAATTAATGGACATATATTTTGAATAAAAGATGTGATAGAATTTGGAGAGTATTTATGTATTGTTTTGTATAAGCAGCATGAATTGAGGAGCAGTGGGAGTCTCCGGACATATTGGTGAAGTCAGCAGAGCAAATGCTTGGAGTGGAGAGAATATTGTGAGATGTCTATGTGGTGATATAATTTCCCCTGAAGAAACCCTAGTCGGGTGAAACAAGGAATCTTGTCGAGTGGAGAGAATATTGTGAGATGTCTATGTGGTGATATAATTTTCCCTGAAGAAACCCTAGGCGGGTGAAACAAGTAACCTTGTCGGGATTTATAGTGTTTTCAGGAGTGAATAAATAATTTGTGAGTTGATGTGTCAATACAAAGGTATCAATTATTCTCTCATGATATCAAACATCTAATTTTCAAGCTGTATGTTCAAGGTAAAGCAAATCATGAGTTTATTATTGAACAAAATCTAGAATATCTACAACATATAGGAGCATTTGTTCTTTTTATTCATTTTTATGGTGTATGTATGTGGTGTGAATGTGATTATTTATTGGTATTATAAGGGTGTTGGGGGTGGCATGTCCGGGGGATATGGGATTTAATGATGTTAAAAGGATGTTTAAAGGATGTTAATAAGATTGAATTAATGTTGTCCAATTTAGTGCCATATTGTACATATTATTTTGTTGGTTGAAATGTAATAAGTTAATAATGTTCATGTGGTATGTGGGGTAAATGCAATATATAATAAAAATATTCTTGTGAATTCATTGTTACAATATGACAGTTTGTGTCTTTGGACATGTTTTAAAATGTACTAAACATCAGTTAAAAAATATGTGATATTTCTGATGAAAATTTGATGAGGTATTAAGCAATGATTCCCATGGTGATGTTTGATGTCTAAATTGGGGGATCAGGTAGTAACTCTCATTGTTGACTCCCATAGGTTGGCCACTAGATGTCATAGGTCCCTGTATAAAACTTTAATATCATAAGCCTTCCATCTCCTATCAGTCTCTCCCACCTGGAGGGTCTGGATTGGATGCCTCGGTCCTATTCAGTCCAGCTATTTTAGAACTTCAATGGATCAGTCTGAAGAAGCTTTGGAACAGTAAGGATGTTTAACTTTTACACTCTGTTGAGGCCTCCCAGCTTCACCCAGAAGGAGTTTCAGTTATAAGTGATACCTAACCGTACATTCCCTGCCAGAGTGTCCATCTTCCACTAATTTACAGGAGAGATTTTTATGCCGGGACTGAAGACCTGTGAGTCCATTATAAACCCTAGATGGACAAGCACCAGTCACAGATCCTGTTGAGAGAGACTGTGGTGATTGAAGGTATATCCACTTTTCCATTAGAAGTATTTTTTGAATCTGAACAGTGTGGGGAGGTTTTTGGACCCCCTTCCCCTCAGTGCTGAGGTAGTCTGATCCCAATCTGACTTTAACCCAAGAGAAGTCCCCAGAAATATCAAAGGATGAAAGACCAAGATCAGGAGACCCCAACTGGATCTTTACCCATGGGACCAAGTCAGGCTGGGTTTCCAGGAAGGAGATGGAGCAAGGTGGGAATTTTGCTGTGAAATGGGACCCTTCAAACAGGATTCCTGGGTTAACTACTGGGTGAGGTTTGTACAATTAAAATCACCATAGGAGCTCTACTTAGATGCCTGAAACAAAAGGACACCTAACTACAGAGAAATACACATGTATCAGCAGCCAGATGTAACTTCAACATTATGGACAAATGGATTTTAGTTTATTTATTATCAAATCAGTAAACTTAAATTTAACACCCAGTGCCTTGTCCTGTCTGATTTGTCCCAGCATCTCACTCCATTGGAAACATCTACAGTCTATACCCACTGTAAGCAACACAACCATCATCTGGGCAACAAGAGAGAGCTTCCCCAAATAAAAATAATCCCCCCAGGATTAAGAGTTGAGTATAGGATGTAAATTGGTAACCAAAGCAGCCCTGAAGAAGAATAAATACATTTGTGTGCCCTTGGGATTAAAACCCCACTAAGGGTTACATACTTTTGCAACCAAGCAAGCTATTTGCTTTCCTTATTGCTTTATTTGATACAGTATATTGCCAATTTATCACTAAATTATGAACCTAAAACTTTTAACTAGTAGTCTATCATATAAATTAAGAAATATTGTGCATGCCCTCAGTTTTCAGTAATTCACTATTTTTACATGAATAATAGAGTTAACTCCACATGGCATATAAATTAGACAACAGAATGATATTACATTCACATATCTTGTGCATAAGGCACAATGTTCCAGATAGATTATATTTTGATTTCAGACACTATTTGCATATGCACTGGATGCTAACAAAATCTCTTTAGTAATTTCTGACTATGCCCCTTTGTAATTAGATTTAGGTGAGCATGATGGCACGTGTAGATACTAGTGTTTCCCCTTTTATTTTGTTTCTGATCCGGCTTTTAAGGAAAATCTAAAGATGGATTGCAAAGATTATGTAACATTTAATAATAAATCATGAAGAGGACCCAGTTGTGCACTGGGAGGCTGCAAATGCTCTCCTTGGAGGTGAAATAATTGCATATACTAGTGCACGCAGGAAGGAAATCAATCAACAAAATCTTAATCTAGGGAAACAGCTAAGCATGGAGAGAAGAAAACTAGCAAGATAAATATCCACTAAAATGCAGGAAGCATTAAGAGCCATGCAAACTGCACTCAATATATTGTTGCAGCAGAAGGCACCGTCATCCTATTTTCAATATAAATATAAATGTTATTGATATGGAATAAGTCGGGTAGGTTGCTTGCCAGGATAATTCACACAAAGTAATAAATGTATTCAAGGTCAGATTTTACATAGTTAATTAACTGAAGTTAGTAGAATTTCAAAGACTAAAGTTTAGATCTAACTATGTGTAAAGTTAGTACTGAGATAAAAAGATGTGTATAGTTCATTTAAATGCGATTTAGTTTACTTGGTAGTACTGAATAGGGAAATGAAATATGGATGGGAGGGAAGGGAAGAAGTTGGTTACAACTGATGTCGGATGAGTTTACATCCTAGTGAGAGTGGGCTTTGCCAGTCACTAACATTTGCTCCCAATTACTTTTTCAAGCAATGGTCAATAGGATGGGGTTTTGTTATTTAGGATTCTTCCCTTTACCATAGCCCCACCTTTTTGTGGGAAGGTCTTCAGTAGGATATAAAATCTCCTGAAACATGTTCAGTGATTTAGTGGGAAGGAGATACTTAGGAGTGGGAAGGCAGCTAGAGATCATCCCTGGATCTCAAGCAAGAGAGTTTTGGCTATTGGATCTTTTCCTCATCCCTGGGGGTCTTGATTAACAGTTGAAGGTTCTTGGATTTGCGAAGAGAGAGAATTTTTTGGAATCTGAATGGAAGAGTGTCCCCTAGGTTCCTGAAGGGCTGCATCTAAGACCTCATTTGCCTGAGCGAACAACTTACAGCAAGGGTGAGACGAAGTTCTGGAGTCTTTGCTAAGGAATTCAAGAGACCTGGAAGTTTTGAGAGTTGGATTACAGTTTAAGAGTTTTAATCTTTTGGACATTGTTACTATTTTTGAACTTGGGGTCTTTTTCCAACTTTTGGCCAGTGCATACTGAAACTAGAGTCCAGTTACCCTGCCCTTCAAGGGGGAGGGGTTCCTTAACATGGGTGATGTTACAAGAGAAAGAAGGCTTGTAAGAAGATCTGGAACCAACAAGGAAACAATGGTTTTCATTACACTAATATTTTTTATACTATTCTTAATTTTTTAAATATTGGCCTGGATATGTATATAAGTGAAAGTAAACCATAATTTTGAACACCAGCTGGAATCTCTTTATTTATTTATTTGTTTTTGCTGCTTCTAATGAATGAATGGACAGTGGGTTGATTGCTAATTAATCCTTTTATTAATTTGTGCTTCCTTGTTTCTGATTTGGACTCTAGCGCACTTGGTAGGCATCATCTAGCCAGAGCGTGAAGTTTGTACATATGAGATAATGAGCAAGCCATGGGCCCAAAAAGGCAACTTTCCCTCCCATCTGACTTGAACTCTGGAACTGTGGCACTCCAGGTTGAGATTAGCAGCCAAACGGGAGAACCTGCTACACTTAGGACATTTTAACCTGCTACACTTAGGACATTTTAACCTGCTACACTTAGGACATTTTAAAATGTGAATATGCATCATAACTTTGAGTGACACAAAGATTGTAATTTATTTTACATAATTGAATAAAATATGATTAAATGTAACAGTAAAGACAAAGACAATAACTGAAATTCGGTTCAAAATCACCATGTTTCCTCTGCAGAAACAAGCAACATTCTGAGAGGGTGCCTCGGGCATTGAAACAATCGCAAGTAAATCTGCAATGACAATCTTGAAAATAATCAAAATACTTGTTTTCTAAGAATATTAAGGGGATTAATAACAATGGTGCACTTAAGAACCTGAAAGGAAGCAAATTAAGGCATAATATGATTATAAATTAAGCACTTTTTAATATTGTGCGTTTGTCAAAAGCACTTTAACATTTAAATATAGAAAGAATGTGGACAGGTCAAGATATTCTGCTCTTCTTAGGTATTTGTATCCAAATAGCATTTTAAGCTCCCTTCTCTCACTGCCATATCAGGGAGAATTAGTTAAAGGAGACATCAGTCATTATATCTAGCTACCAAAAATGAGTCTACTCTAATTTTACTGAAGCAACAACCTATCACAGATTTTTCCATGCCCAATGATTTATCCTTAATTAAATGAAAAATATATGAACATATTTTATATTATTGACTTATGCTGTAGATTTGCAATCACATTCAAATTCAGTGGCCTTATCTGCAGGCCTAGTTATCAAGGGACATTTTAAATGTGGCAGTTGTTTAGTATGCACTTATACCATGGAACTCCAACAGTTCTCCCATTCAGTTACTGGGAAGATTTTTCAGTTACATCATTTTACTAATTGTCAGTCAAGATATGTAGTGTATGCTATGAAATATCCCTACAGTTTATTATATATATGGATGTCTAAGTACAACATGAAGACTGGGGACACTGAAAACAGAAGTTGTAATAGCACCAGTAAAATTGAAGCTCTTATATTTCAACATTGTATTCAATAATCTTACATACTTCTGCAACTGCTACGGTCTGTGATGGATGCTGTTTGTGAAATGTGGCTGGGGGGAGGGGTTAGGTAAAAGGGGATCACATTTAGCCATCTTGGAACAATATTGGATCTTTACTTGTATATAGTGCACCCGGGGGGGGGGGGGGGGGGGGGGGGTTAAACAATGAAAAGGGGATGTGCTATTTGAATTCTGGATGAATTCACTCTCTGTGATTTTCACTTTTGGATCTCTACAAAGGAAACCAGGAAGTAAGAAACCTTGAGTGGACTATTGATGAACAATGAAGTGGTTCGATCTCAGGGAGGAAAACATACATTGTCATCCTGGGGAAAACCTGCTCATCACTGGCTTAATTGTAAGAGAGGTATCACAAGTCTCCAGAGGATTTCCTCATTTAATTAGCCTTGATGGGATCACATAGAAACAGAGTAAATGATGGCAACTGAAGACCAGAATGATCCATCCACTCTGTCCAGCAAGGTGTTTAGGGCTGCAATTGCCATTCCATGCAAGTTACCCCCAGATCTTCTGTTTAACTGACACTGCTCGCAGGTTACCCCTATATAGAAATGTTGTATCAGACCAGAGAGCCTGACATCACTGCTGTGAAAAATGGCAGAAGCTATTCAGACAAACAAAATTATTGGCCACCTGGATAAACACAGATTAATGGGGCAGAGTCACCATGGATTTATCAAAAGGAAATCTTGCCTTGCAAATCTATTAGATTTGTTTGGAGGGGTTAACAAATATGTGGAAAAGGTTGAGTCGCCTGATAAAGTGTACCTTGATTTTCAGAAGGTATTTATCAGAGTCCCTCATGAGATACTCATCAGGAAATTAAAAGTCATGGGATAGGAGGCAATGTCCTATTGTGGACTGGTAACTGGATAAGGGATAGGAAACAGATATTAGGACTGAATGTTCATTTTACTCAGTAGAGTGCCACAACAATCTGTACAAGGACCAATGCTTTTTAATATATTTATAAATGATCCAGCAAAGAGAATGAAGCATAAGGGGATCAAATTCACAGATGACAAAAAATATTATTCCAAGTTGTTGGCTCATGAGCTGATTGTAAGAAATTGCAAAAAGACCTTGCGAGACTGTGGGAGTGAGTGTCTTAATGGCAGATGAGATTTTATGTGGACAGGTGCAAAGTGATGCACATAGGGGCAGATTTTCAATGGCTACGCGCGTAACATATGCGCTTAACCCGAGAAAATTTGCCCCTGCGTGTGCCGAGCCTATTTTGCATAGGTTCGGCGGTGCGTACAAGCCCCGGGACGCGCATATGTCCTGGGGCTTGCAAAAAGGGGCGGTCCAGGGGCGTGGTGGCAGATTGGGGCGTGGCCAGGGGCATGGCGGCAGTCCGGGGGAGGGGTCGAGTGCTCCGGCACAGCGGCCTGTCCTGGGGCATGGTGCACCGGCGCACACAAAGGTAGAGGGGGATTTAGTTAGGGCTGGGAGGTGGGTTAGATAGGGGAAGGGAGGGGAAGTGGGGGGGGGGGGGCGGAGAAAATGTTCCTTCTAAGACTGCTCCGATTTCGGAGCGGCCTTGGAGGGAACGGGAAAAGCCATCGGTGCTCCCCTTGGGCACGGCGCATGCAAGGTGCACATGTGTGCACCCCCTTGCGCACGCCGACCCTGGATTTTATAACATGTGCACAGCAGCGCGCACATGTTATAAAATCAGGCATAGATTTGTTCGTGCCGAGTTGCGTGAACAAATCTATGCCCACGCATACGTTTTTAAATCTGGCCCATAGGGAAGAAAAAATCCAGCTATAGGTACATATTGCTGAGTTCCATATTAGGCAATACCACCCAGGCAAAGGACCTTGGAGTCATTGTGGACAATATTTTGAAATCCTTAGCCCAGAGCATAACATTGGTCAGGTCAATAATGCAAAAAGAATGCTAGCTATTAGTAGGAAAGTAATGGAAAATAAAAAAAAGAGGATAATGCTTCCGTATCGATCCGTGGTGTGACTGTAACTTGAGTATTGTATGCAATTCTGATTGTCTCATCATAAAAAAAAGATATAGCAGAATTAGAAAAAGTACAGAAAAGGGTTACCAAAATGATTAAGGGAATAGAATGGCTCTTCAGCCGGGAGAAGAGAAGGCTAAAAGGAGATATGATAGAGGTCTATAAGATCTGGAGTGAGGTGGAATGTGTAAACAGGGAACAGTTGTGTACTCTTTCAAATAGTACTAGGACTAAGGGACACTCAATGAAGCTAATCAGAGAAAGCATTTTTTCACACAATTTTAAAGGTAGGATTTGTTGCCAGAGGATGTGGCGAAAGTAGTTAGTATTGCTGAGTTCAAAAAGAGTTTGTACAAGTTCCTGGAGGAAAAATCTATAAACCAGTATTAGCTCTATAGATTTGGGAAAGCCACTGCTTATTCTTGGATATGAGCAAGAAGGATTAGATCTATTTTTTGGGATCCTGCCGGGTACTTGTGATCTGAATTGGCTATTGTCAGATACAGGATGCTACTGGGCTTGATGGACCTTTGCTCTGACCCAGTATGATATTTCTTATTTTACTTATGCTTAAAAGTTATCACAGGTTACCCCATTACTTCATTGCCAACCTCTAGCAAATAGGGATCCTCCATATTTATTCCACACACTTTTGATTTCCATTACCTCTTTTGGCAGGGTATCCACCATCCTTTCTGAACTGGGCAAGGTACAAAAATACTGATATTGTACTTCTAACAGAATAATATCACTACGCCTCACATGGACATAAAATGATACCTCAATAGAATACTATCCTGAAAAGCTGAAAAGCAAAGAGTTAAAATAATACCACACAAAATTCTACAGCTTTTTTTTCTATCAGAAAAGGTTTGATTCTTGTGCACTATTAAAACCATTCAGATATTTAAATGTCTGTATCATATCCCCCATCTTTCCTCTCCTCTCCTTTAAGGTATGCATATTTAGGTCCTCAGCTCCCTTCTCCTGTGACTTTGGGTGCAGAATTCACACCATTTTGGTTGCCTTTCTTTGGACTGTTCTAAGCTATCTGTATTGTTTTTGAGATATGGCCTCCAGAATTGAACATAGTACTCCAGGTGAGGTCTCATGAAGGACTTGTACAAGGGCATTATCACCTACTTTTTTTTTGTTTATTATGCCTCTCTCTTTGCATCCCAGCATCCCTGTTTCCCTCACTACCTTGATTCCATCCAGTAAGATGGTTGGTATTATAAGTGCTCATCACTTGTTGAATGAAGTGTCTCAAGACTTTGTGCCCTTCTTTTAAAAGTGTCTTCCATTTCTTAGTTTCAAGAGTCTTTTTTTGAATGTGGTTCAAGAACAATGTCACATTTTGAATGCCTAGAATAAGAAATATGTAATTTGATGAAAGGAATAACATTTTGATGAATGGAACTCATTGATCTCCCAAGACTGGCACCAGGAAGGTGCCAAAATGCAGCCGGCCAGGACATTGAGATAAGTAACTTGTGAATCATATTGGAAATAAAGATATCACAAGGGGGTATGAAATATTAAATTTGAGTACAATATTCCATGGAATTTTCATGACAAGAGGAATTAGGAAATATTTATAGAGTAGAAATGAATTGCTCACATAAAAGGTAATTTTCAAAGGAGTTACAAGTGTAAAATTTGCATATACATGAGAAAGGAGGTGATGCCCTTCATGGATTAGAAACTGCTTAAAAGACAGGAAACAGAGAGTAAGATTAAATGGTCAATTTTCTCAGTGGAAAAGGGAAAACATTGGAGTGCCTCAGGGATCTGTACTTGGATTGGTGCTTTTCAATATATTTATAAATGATCTGGAAAGGAATACGACGAGTGAGGTTATCAAAATTGCAGATGATACAAAATTATTCAGAGTAGTTAAATCACAAGCGGATTGTGATACATTGCAGGAGGACCTTGCAAGACTGGAAGACTGGGCATCCAAATGGCAGATGACATTTAATGTGGAAAAGTGCAAGGTGTTGCATATAGGGAAAAGTAACCCTTACTGTAGTTACACAATGTTAGGTTCCAATTAGGAGCTACCACCCAGGAAAAAGATCAAGGCATCATAGTGGATAATACTTTAAAATCTTCGGCTTAGTGTGCTGAAGAAGTCAAAAAAGCAAACAGAATGTTAGGAATTATTAGGAAGGGAATGATACATAAAACAGAAAATGTCATAATGTCTCTGTATCGTTCCATGGTGAAACCGCACCTTGAATACTGTGTACAATTCTGGTTGCTGCATCTCAAAAAAGATATAGTTGTGATGGAGAAGGTACAGAGAAGGATGACCAAAATGATAAAGAGGATGGAACAGTTCTCCTATGAGGAAAGGCTGAAGAGGTTAGGGCTGTTCAATTTGGAGAAGAGACGGCTGAGGGGGGGATATGATAGAGGTCTTTGAAATCATGAGAGGTCTTAAACAAGTAGATGTGAATCGGTTGTTTACACTTTTGGATAATAGAAGGAGTAGGGGGCACTCCATGAAGTGAGCAATTAGCACAATTAAGACTAACTGGAGAAAATTCTTTTTCACACAATGCACAATTAAGCTCTGGAATTTGTTGCCAGAGGATGTGGTTAATGCAGTTAGTGTAGCTGGTTTTAAAAAAGGTTTGGATAAGTTCTTGGAGGAGAAGTCCATTAACTGTTATACATCAAACTGACTTAGGGAATGGCCTCTGCTATTACTGGCATCAGTAGAATGGGATCTTCTTAGTGTTTGGGTACTTGCCAGGTTCTCGTGGCCTGGTTTGGCCTCTGTTAGAAACAGGATACTGGGCTTGATGGACCTTTGGTCTGACCCAGCATGGCAATTTTTTATGCTTTTATGTTCATGTGTAAGTAGTTTGTATGCATGTACATGCTATTTTATAAACATAAAAAATAAATGTATATTTTCAATTTTGAAAGGGGCAGTCTAGGTGGCATTCCTGGCAGGGCTGAGAAGTTCACAAGTAAGCTGCTGTTTTACAATAGATTTACTCAAATACATTAGGCATCTTATTTGCACAACTTATTCATGCTAATTATCTAGCTCAATTGATACCAGACTTTTCTGTTGTCTACTATTGTTGGGTGGGAGGTCTAAGTGAAGTGAGTTGAGTTCATTGTGAAGTACTAAGCGGGTCTCAATGAACTGGAGATGGACTGGGTGAAATGGTGAAGGTATTGGCCAACTAGTGTTTCTTAGTGTCCAGACATGAATTCAGAGCCAGTGGGTTATGCACCTCTACCAGCAGATGGAGATGGAGCAAAGCTGACATCACAGTATATATACTCCTACAGTAACATCAGCCTGCCAGTATTCTCTGTCTCCAGCAGATGGTGGACATACATCTCTCTACTGGGGACTACTTCAAGTTTACAAGTAGAAAGAAAGAAGGAAATTTAATTCGCCCTGCTCTCCTGCGGTGATACCAAATGGTCCCTTCTCCAAATGAGAATTCCTGAAGTGATTTCCATGATCTCTCAGATGAGTGCCTTGGTCTGGTAGCTGTTTTTTTCAGCCAGTGTGGACTTAGCTGTTAAAACAGCTGAAAGGCAGCAGGTGCAGGAAGCCGAGCACAGCGGCGACAGTATATACCCTCTCCCTCCACAGTCGGAGACCGTCTCTGTACTCAGCTGAGATTGGCTGAGCTCAGGTAAAGCTTAAATAAAAAACTGAACAGAGAAGGAGGGTTTTTTGTAGGGCTTCCTCCTTCCTCCAGTCTCTGTGCTTGACGCGCTGATTTGTCATTCGTTCCCGCCCCCGAGGGAGGTTAAAGGACATGGGCAGCCTGGCAGTTGGGCTAGGCCCTGCTCTTAGGCTTTTCTCTGTGTGCCACGTGGTAGGCTGTGGCGGATTTTCACATGTTTTCCTGCACATTAGGCTGCCCTCTTCAGGACCATCGGTTCGTGCAAGTAGGTCTGACTGTGCATCTAGATTGTGTGTCCAGTTTTTTGACACTTAGTTGGATGCCTGCTTGGGCATCCAGGTGGTAGCAGCATCTGTGTTAGGCATGCGCTTACCTATACACACAATTTAGGCACTCATCAAGCACAGGATTGTCCGCTTAAGTTTTGGCGCCTAAGTTTGGGACTCCTAAGTTTTGGGCGCATATATTTTGCAGCACGGATTCAGCTGGACACCCAGCTTTCAGTCACCTGTTAAGCGTACTGACAGACTGATGGCAGCTATAGCTAAGTAGCTAAGAAACATAAGCGCTTTCCCTCTGTGCTGCCTGTCATATTCAAGCATTCCAACCAGGCGTTCCCTCTAACTTGTGCCAGCTCTGATTAGAGGGTCAGGGAGAATTACCTTTGTCGAATTTTACCCAGGCCCTCATAAGCCCAGTTCCCAGCCTTATGAGGGCCTGTGTAAAGACATGTCAGGAGGGGCACTTGACCCTGGAACTCCGTTAAGTCGTTCATCAGCAGGGGAAGGTAGCTCAGTGGGCATAGCACAGGTGCCTTCTGGCTTTGGCATGGATCCTTCTGCCTTTTCTTGGGTGGAATTTTTTCAAGGATTGCAATCTTTTCTTCAGGCGCAGTCCTCAGCCCCGACCAATCTTGCAAGGTCAGAATTGCAGGTGGTAACCTCCCACATGCCCGGTACTGCTGTTAAGCACCAACATACACCTATATCAACAGCCAGTCTTCTCAATAGGGATCCGGCTGGCACGGATGATGAGGCCAATCCTTACTCTCTGGAGGATGGACAAATTCCTCCGGGACTGGAACTGTATAGGTCTATGTTGCGGTTCTTTCATAGATATGAGTTACTGGCTCTGATTTCCCAGACTTTAAAAATGCTGGGAGGACCTAGGGCTGATTACATGTCTGAGCCAAAGAAAAATCCCATTTTGGTTTCTTTGTGTAAAGCTTCTTGTTGTTTCCCTGTTATGGAGGCCATTCAAGAATTGATGGAACATGAGACGGGCGCCCCAGAGGTTCATTTCAAAGGGGGTCGAGTTTTGGAAAGTCTGTATCCCCTGGATCCAGTGGCGAGAGCAGTTGTGTTTTCTGAAACTTGACACGCTTGCGTGTGCCATCTCCAAGAAGATGACTATCCCTGTAGAGGGAGGAGTGGCCTTGAAGGATGCGCATGATAGAAGGATTGAGATCATCCTTAAGGAAGCATTTGACACAGTGGCAATGACCTTTCAGATAACTTCTTGTGGTTCCCTGGTGGCTAGCTCCTGTTTACTTCTCTTTCAGGAGGTTGATGAATCTGGAGTGAATTCCAGGACAGCTATGGAGCCAGCAGCTGCCATTTTGGCAGATGCGGACTGTGATTTGATCCGCACCTCAGCCAGAGGGGTGGCTTCGGTAATAGCGGCCAGGCATCAGTTATGGCTGAGAAACTGGTCAGCCGATGTGATCTCCAAGGCTAACCTTACAAAATTGCTCTTTAAAGGCTTGCTCTTGTTTGAAAGCAATTTGGAGAAATTGGTCAATAAGTGGGGTGAGTCCCTGGGTCCTTGGTTGCCAGAGGATAAGAAGCAGATGCTGCACTCCTTTGGCATGAGAGATCATGCTAGGGGATCCAAGTGTTTTCAACCTTATAGAGGAGCGATCTTTCAGAGGACTTGACCTTTCAGTAGGTCTCAGTCCTTTCGTCCCAGACAGCCCAAATGATTCACAGGCTCAAGTAGCAGAACCTGACGAGCCTCCCAATAAAGATTTGCCAACCCACCCTCGGGAACAGAAGATAGAGTGTCGCCTCTCTCTCTCTCTTTTATCAGAGGTGGGTTGAAATCACGTCAGACCAATGGGTCTTGGAGATGATACAAGATGGATGTGCGCTGGAGTTTCACAGTGTTCCTTCGACATGCACTAGGTGTCTCCTTGCCACTCCCTGCAAAAGAGGCAGGTAGTGGAGTGTACATTGTCAAGGCTCCTCAGTCTGAGGGCTTTGGTTCCAGTGCCCATGTCTCAAGAAAATACAGGCTGATATTTCATTTATTTTGTTGTGCCCAAGAAGGAGGGCTCCTTTTGTCCCATCCTGGATCTAAAAGGGGTCAATCGTCATTTGTGGATGACTCATTTTCACTTGGAAACAATGCACTCAGTGATAATGGCCATGAAGTCTGGGGAATTTCTGACTTCCTTGGCTCTGACCAATGTGTACATACATATGCCCATCCAACTAGAGCACCAACATTTTCTGCGATTCGTGGTTTTCGGATGTTATTATCAGTTTTGAGCGCTACCTTTTGGTCTGGCCACTGTGCCTAGAACTTTGCCAGGATCAAGTGGTCTGGATAATGTCAGACAATGCAACAACAGTGGCTTACATCAATTAGCAGGGGGGAACCAAGAGCCAGGAAGTGTTGCAGGAAATAGATCAACTTATGGTATGGGCAGAAGTGCATTTTCAGGAGATCTCAGCCTTGCATATTGCAGGGACAATGTAAGAGCAGACTCTCTCAGCAGGCAGAGTCTGGACCCAGGAGAATGGGTATTGTCAGACAGGACTTTTCAGCTGATAGTGGATCGCTGGGACCTTCCATTTCTGGACATGCTAGTGACTTCTCACAGTGTGAAGGTTCCTCGATTCTTCAGTTTCAGGAGAGATCCGAAGTCATTGGGCATCAATGCACTTATGTATGAATAGCAGGAGGACAAGTTGCTGTATGCTTTTCCTCCGAGGCCCATGTTGGGCAGAATGGTTCAGAGGGTCGAGATTCACAGAGGGCTGGTGCTTTTGGTGGCACCACATTGGCCCAGGAGATTATGGTATGTGGATCTGCTGAGGCTCCTGATAGACTCTTCCCTCCATTTTCTGGCATGCAGGTATCTGTTGTGGCAGGGACCTGTTCTTCACGAAGATCCAACTTGATTTTGACTTATGGTATTGCTCTTGAGAGGGCTCACTTGCTGAAGTGTGAATATTCTGCTGCGGTGATTGCCACCTTGCTGCGAGCAAGAAAGTTCTCCACTTCCTCAGCCTATGTGTGGGTTTGGTGACTGAGGCTTGGTGTGAAGATTATGGGGTGCTTCCTTGTTCAGTTAAGATCATGCTCATTTTGGAATTTTTGCAGGATGAATTGAATAAAGGGTTGGCCCTTAATTCCTTAAAGGTATAGTGAGTGGCTCTTGCCTGTTTTAGGGATCAGGTGAATGGCAGTCCCTTGTTGGCTCATCCATATGTGGCCTGTTTCTTGAAAGGAGTGTCACATTTTTGTCTTCCCTTGCAGTTAACGGTGCCCTTGTGGAGTCTTAATCTGGTTTTGGATTTCTTAGCGGGCCCTACGTTTCGACCGATGCGTAACCTTTCTTTAAGGTTGCTGACACTGAAAACATTATTTCTTGTGGCAATTTGTTCTGCGCATAGAATATCAGAGCTGCAGGCTTTGTCTTGCCGGGAGCTGTTCCTTCAAGTGACTCCAGGGGCGATACAGCTGCATACTGTTTCTTCCTTTTTGCAAAAATGGTCTTGGATTTTCACTTGAATCAGTCCATTTTCCTGTCTCTGAATTGGGAAAGAGATGTGGAGGAATATCGCCTGTTGCAACCCTTGCATGTTAAGAGACATATCGTGAAATATCTGGATGTTTCTAAACCTTTCCGGAAGACGGATTGCCTTTTTGTCCTCCACAGTGGAAGTAGACAGGGTGAACCGGCTTTGCAGGCTACAATAGCTCACTGGATTAAGGAGATAGTCACGGCCACGTATGTGGATGCTGAAAAGCTGTTACCTAGTCTGGTTAGGGCTCGTTCCACTAGGGCTCAGCAGTGTCATGGGAGGAAGTCAGATTGTTAGCTCCTGTAGACATTTGCTGAGCTGCGACGTGGTCCTACTTACACACCTTTTCCAGGTATTATCATCTGGATGTGCACACCCAGGAGGACAGTCTTTGCATGTGGGGTTTTGGCTGGACCGCAGGCAGCCTCCTGCCATATTTGGGAGTAGCTTGGGTACATCCACTGGTTCTGAATTCATCTGTCTGGACGCTAAGAAATGAAAATTTACTACTTACCTGATAATTTCCTTTTCTTTAGGACAGACAGATGAATTCAGCTTCTTGCTCTTGGCTGCCAAATGATTGTGCTATGGTCCTCCTGCCTGACTATGTATTCCAGGGGTTACTTGAAAGTGTTAGTCCAGTCCCTAGATTAGTGATGATACATTTTTTGTCTGAGCTCAGTGTTTCCTGTTGGCTTAGTGAAATGGTTATCTCTTATTAATCAAGTTTTTGCTAGTCTGTCCACAGTTGGCTTTTGAAGAGAAAACTGGCAGGCTGATGTCACTGCAGGAGTATATATATTGTGATGTCAGCATTGCTCCATCTCCTGGTAGAGGTGCATAACCCACGGGTTCTGAATTCATCTGTCTGTCATAATGAAAAGGAAATTATCAGGTAAGTAGTAATTTTTCAATTTGAAGTATGTGTGCATATTTTAAAATATACCTGCTCCTGTGTATAAATCAGGAACGTGAACAAGTTATAATTTTTTCCCGCATTAAATATATGTGTGTATGTTTATAAAATAGGAATTTTCAATGCACTGCTGATATTTGTACATGCTAAAACATACACATATTTAGAATCTGTGCAGACCAGATATGCACAAATTATAAAATACTATAGAAGATCTCTGCACACCCATATACATGCATATATAGGGCAACGTGGAGTTCTTTGAAAATTATCCACAGAGTTTATTTATTGGACACTGAGTTATTGAAAAATGTGAAAGTGTATCTTTAAATTTTAACTGCAAAAAAGAAAAATATCTTTTGTTGAATGAGTTAATGATTATTACAACATCCACCAAAGTATGTTAAACTGTGATTAGAGCAACAGATATGAACACTCTTCTTAAGCAAAAAGTGATTTACTGCAGAGATCCACATTCTTCAATTTTGTTTATTAAGTATTCATATATCAGTTGTTTGGGGGTTTTTTGTTTTGGTGATTATAATTAAATAGTACCCAAGCAAAGCAGTACCATATAGATAGAAGATTTCATATCCAAAACAATAGTATTTACCAATATTTAGTATCTTTCAATTTTCCCAGCAGACAAATTATTATTATGTCATATATATATATATATATATATATATATATTATAAAGAGAGAGAGAGATTTATGTATCTCTCTCTCTCTCTCTCTATATATATATATATATATATATTATAAAGAGAGAGAGAGATTTATATAGATATAGATATATTTTTTTTAAACTGAGGTCGCTCTGTTTGTTTTAGATATTTATAGATGGTTATCTATCATAGCCTCATTTTAATTCCAAAATACTGTATCACCTAATGTATATTTATGTTCCAATGTATTTATATACACCTAAGAAACCTACTTTTCTGAAAGATCCAATGAATAATATATACAAACTTTAACATAATAACATAAGAACATGCCATGCTGGGTGAGACCAAGGGTACATTAAGCCCAGCATTCTGTTTCCAACAATGGCCAATCCAGGTCATAAGATCCTGGCAAGTACTAAAAAACTATATATATTCCATGTTACTGTTGCTAGTAATAGCAATGGCTATTTTCTAAGTCAACTCAATTAATAGCAGGTAATGGACGTCTCCTCCAAAAACTTATGTAATCCTTTTTTAAACACAGCTATACTAACTGCACTAACCACATCCTCTGGCAACAAATTCCAGAGTTTAATTGTGCGTTGAGTGAAAAAGAACTTTCTCCGATTAGTTTTAAATGTGCCACATGCTAACTTCATGGAGTGCCCCCTAGTCTTTCTATTATCTGAAAGAGTAAATAACCGATTCACATCTATCTGTTCTAGACCTCTCATGATCTTAAACACTCTATTATATCCCCCCTCAGCCGTCTCTTCTCCAAGCTGAAAAGTCCTAACCTCTTTAGTCTTTCCTCATAGGGGAGCTGTTACATTCCCCTTATCATTTTGGTCGCCCTTCTCTATACCTTCTCCATCGCAAATACCGGTATATCTTTTTTGAGATGCGGCGACCAGAACTGTACACAGTATTCAAGGTGCGGTCTCACCATGGAGCGATACAGACGCATTATGACATTTTCTATTTTATTCACCATTCCCTTTCTAATAATTCCCAACATTCTGTTTGCTTTTTTGACAGCCGCACCACACTGAACCGACGATTTCAATGTGTTATCCACTATGATGCCTAGTTCTCTTTCTTGGGTGGTAGCATCTAATATGGAACCTAACATTGTGTAACTATAGCATGGGTTATTTTTCCCTATATGCATCACCTTGCACTTATCCACATTAAATTTCATCTGCCATTTTGATGCCCAATTTTCCAGTCTCACAAGGTCTTCCTGCAATTTATCACAATCTGCTTGTGATTTAACTACTCTGAACAATTTTGTATCATCTGCAAATTACATTACCTCACTCGTCGTATTTCTTTCTAGATCATTTATAAATATATTGAAAAGTACAGGTCCCAATACAGATCCCTGAGGCACTCCACTGCCCACTCCCTTCCACTGAGAAAATTGTCCATTTAATCCTACTTTCTGTTTCCTGTTTTTTAGCCAGTTTGTAATCCACTAAAGGATATCGCTACCTATCCCATTATGTTTTACTTTTCCTAGAAGCCTCTCATGAGGAACTTTATCAAACGCCTTCTGAAAATCCAAGTACACTACATCTACTGGTTCACCTTTATAAGCTTACACATGAGAACATAAGAACATGACATACTGGGTCAGACCAAGCGTCCATCAAGCCCAGCATCCTGTTTCCAACAGTGGCCAATCCAGGCCATAAGAACCTGGCAAGTACCCAAAAACTAAGTCTATTCCATGTTACCATTGCTAGTAATAGCAGTGGCTATTTTCTAAGTCAACTTAATTAATAGCAGGTAATGGACTTCTCCTCCAAGAACGTATCCAATCCTTTTTTAAACACAGCTATACTAACTGCACATTTTCTGTTATCCTCACATAGTGAAATTTCGTAATATTAGTTGCACTTAGCTAGATGCTAACAAATCCAAATACCTCTCCAGATTTTCTCTGTTCATAATAAACTGAAAAATAAAAGTGAAATAAATGATTCTCCAAACTCTATTATATGCCATAATGCAAGCATGTAAATTCTGATTTACACAGAAGTGAAAATAACTGCACACATGCTTTTGTCTTTTAGGTTTTTTTTGGGTTTTTGTTTTTTTTTTTTAACAACCCTGCTGAAGTACCCTTTTACCAAGCGAAATATACCAGTCCTTTTTCTTCACACTAAAATTTCTAAATCATCATGATGTTAACTTTAAAAAGGGTGCATGGGCCAGATGTGCTTACATTTTATATCATATGCTCAAGTATGCACACAAGTTATAAAATAGATCAGGCACGTGTATGTGCGATCCTAATTTTAAGAGTGTACGCGTACAGCAGGAAAATGTCGGCTTTGATGTGCGCAATTGAGGGACATTTATAAAAGGCACATGTCCAGGCCATGACTAGTTTTACCAGTTTGTCCACCAATTTGCCCAGTCCATAGCTAGCGCAAGACCTCCCTGGTTCTTTAGCCTGTACTCCTCCCAGTTAACCCAGACTCCTCAATCAGTTCATATATGGCTAGAAATTATTTAATTATGACTTACAGCTCATATAAAGCAGAAGTAAAGTTGCACTGAAATGTACTTGCACCCGGCTCAGGCATGTAGCTACATGCGCACATATCTCCTGGCCCCACCCACATTCGCCCCTTTTTCCCTGAGCACACATGTGGGCAACTTATAAAATCAGGTGGATACGTGCATGTGCTAGATGCATACCCATCTTTTGGTTTTGGCACGCATCTGCCTTTTAAAATTCACCTTTATGGGGACTCGTTCTATCTTGGTTCAGATCCTATCTGTCCGCGAGATCACTTCATATCAGAACTAATTCTTGTTGCTCTTCATGGTATGATATCCCCAATGGGGTCCTGCAGGGCAAGGCTTTATCTGCTTTACTTTTCAATATCTATCTAGCCCCTATTGATAAGCTTCTTTCAGGCCTCGGTATGGAATACCATACTTACGCAGATGATATTCAGTTTTATTTTGAACATCAATCTTCCTGGGAATATACCTCACAGTTGTTATCTCTCTATATGTCTACAATTATATCCTGGATGAATCATCACAAACTGTCTCTAAATCTTGATACGACTGATCTGTTGAGCTTACAACACTCTACTACTGAAGCCATCCCTGCTACGTTACGTTGTAATAATGTGCTATTACCAATCTCTCATAAGGTAAAAAGCCTGGGTGTCTGGATCGATTCCAAACTATGACCTAGATTCATCAAAATACTATAAATATAGCGGAAATAGTGCCTGTGATAAAAAAAATGGGGTGTGGTTTAGCTAACTTCCCTGCTCCTTGATTACATAGTTAATTTCTGCAATGCACTCATGCTATTTTTCACATTCCATGCTGATTAATCCATCGCAGGCGTGTTACTAACTAAAATGTTTTGGGTTTTTTTTTGCATATGCCAGTTCAGGCATGTGAGAGAGAGAGAGAGAGAAAGCCTCACTATAGGCCAACATGTAAATTTACTATTTATACCATTGTAAGAGGGGGCACTTTTAACTCAGGGTGAAGTTTGGGGGGTGGAGTAGGTTTGGGGAGGCAGTTTTACAAACACAGTCAGAGGTACAAATAGCAAAGTTGATATCACTGAAGATTTTCTGTCAGTTGGAGCGATGAAAGGTAAAAGAGGAGTTGATTTGTACAATATACTCTCTGCCTAGCTTGACTGAAGTGCATCAAGCTAGGTAGACAGTAAATTGTACAAATCAACTCCTCTTTTACCTTTCATCGCTCCAACTGACAGAAAATCTTCAGTGATATCAATTTTGCTGTTCGTACCTCTGACTGTGTATGTAAAACTGCTCCTCTAAACCTACCCCACCCCCCAAACCCCAACCTAAATTAAAAGTGCCCCTTCTTACAGTGGTATAAATAGTAAATTTACATATTAGTCTCTCTCTCTCTCTCCCTCTCCCTGTGGCCGAGCCAGAATGTGCGATAAAAAACTTTTCAGTCAGTAACGCACAGATAATGCGGGCCCAACACACAGAAAAAAGGTGTCATTATTTCCGGCATTAAAACCCACATTGCTATGCCTTATTCTATTGCATTTGACGTTAGGTGCTACTCGTTACCATTAACTCTTCCAAACTCCTCCCACTTGCATAACTAATGTTACATTTGCATATTAGCATGCATTGCACTATTTAACACATGCGTTAAGGCCCTAACGTGAAATGATAAACGACCCAAAATGTTTTCATGATCAAATTAAGGAAACTATTAGATTAAGCTTTTTTAAGCTATACTTACTTCGCAGTAAACCGCTGTTCAATGCCAGTGACTTTCGCTTAGTCTTCCAGCCTTTAATTCTACCCTCTCTTGAGTAGTGTAACATGGTTTATTTTGGTCTTCCTACTCTGGCTTTGAAACACCTTTACTCCCACAGAATGCAGCTGCTAGGCTGATCTCAGGCTCATGCATGCATGAGCACATTTCACCTGTTCTCATTGATTTGCACTGGCTTCCTTTCCAGTGGAGAGTAAAATATAAAGTTTCTGTGATGGTTTATCACTTACTCAAACTTAATGCTTTGTTGAAGGTTTATATTCCTACACATAATTAAGATTTCAGAACAGAGGGTTACTCAAGGTTCCATCGCATAAACAGTCATGGCATCATGAGAAAGAGAGAGAACCTTCTCCATTGCTGTTCCACAGTTCTGGAATTCCTTACTTGTAGAGCTTAGACTAGAGACAAATATGACGATCTTTAGAGCAGGACTTAAGACTTTTGCTTGACCTTGGCATTCTCAATTAAATTTTCTTGAGCTGGGATGATGAATAGTTTTAATGTATGTTTCTTTTATTTGTGTTGTACTTTTTATGTATGTTTTATTGTAAATCGCCTAGAGTCTTGCACATTTGGTGATTAAGAAATTTTTAAGAAACTGTAAACTTTTTTTAATAAACTGATAATATTCAAACAATTTGCATAAGCCCCTTTGAAAATTAGCCCACCAGATTTACCCATACATAGTTATACCTGCTATTATGCGTGTGAAAACCTTTCATGAAAATTTACGCACATACTTTTGGAAATCCAAAAGAATGCAGATGTCCAAACACCTCCCCAAGTCCACCCCCAATAATTTAGGTAAATTTGCACACAAAGGAGCTAAACATGAATAAGTTTACCTACATATTGGGTGGGCAAATTTGCAAAGGGACATTTCTAGAGGTTTACTTGTAGAAATGCCTTTGAAAATTTCCCCCCAAACCTGCTATATTTATGAACATGTCTAGCCTTACAACAGAAATTCTTATATTAAACTACAGGCCAGTAACTCCATAGTGAGTGCATTAAAGGAATCAATACTAAAACAGAGAATAAGGTAGTTTCAGGAATCCAAAGGATTAAAAGACACGAAGCAATATGATTTTTCCAGAGGTATTTCTTGTCAAACATATCTGATCAATTTCTTTGACTGAGTGACCAAAAAGATGGACCAGGGGAGAGCGTTAGATGTAGTTTATTTGAATTTCAGTAAGGCCTTTGATATGATTCCACATAGGCGACATATAAATACACTAAGTGCCTTGCTATTGGCCCAAAATGTGACTGACTGGATTAAAGAAGGAGGTGACAGAGTTGTGGTAAATGGAGTTCATTCCAAGGAGAGAAACATTATGGGGCAGATTTTAAAAGAAGTGCACGTGGCCTACGTGTGTATGTGCTACCCAGCACGCGCACATGTACGCCCGATTTTATAACATAAAATCCGGGGTTGGTGCGCGCAAGGGGGTGCACAATTGTGCACCGCACGCGCGCCGAGCTGCGCAGCCTGGAAGGGAACTTCCCTTCCCCCTAACCTGACCTTCCCACCCCTTCCCCTAACCTTTCCGCCCCTAGCCCTACTCTGGGCAGGCGCAAGTTACGCGTGCCAGCAGGCTGCCAGCATGCATTCCTCCGACACAATGGCAATGGCCGCTCTGTTGGAGGCCTTTGGCCCCAGACTGCCCCTTTTGTAAAGCCCCGGGACTTACATGCATCGCCGGGCCTTTTTAAAATAGGCCCGGCGCGCGTAACCTGTTTAAAATATGGCCCTATTAGTGGGATCATTCCTTAGACCATTTTATTCAACATTTTCATAAGTGATATTGTAGAACAGCTATTAAAGATTTGTCATTTTGCGGATAATACCAACATTTGCAATCAGGTAGACACCCAGGAAGGTGTGGAAAGCATAAGAAAAGGTCTAATGAAGCTAAATGAATAGTTGAGAGTCTGGTAGCTAAGATTTTATGCTAAAAAAAAATGCAGTCATGCATTTGGGCTACAAAAACCCAAGGGAGTGATACAGTCTAGGAGGAGAAATTCTTCTGTGCAAAAACAAGAACTTGATCTGGGGTGATCATATATGTTGATCTCAAGGTGGCCAAACAGGTGGATCCAGTGATGGCAAAAACTAGAAAGATACTTGTGTGCATACAAAGAGGACTGGTCAGTAGAAAAAAAGAAGCAATATTGCTCCTATATAAGTCCCTGATGAGACCACATTTGGAATACAGTGCAGAGTTCTGGAGAATCACCCCTTCAAAAGGATATAAACAAGAGTTAGTCCAGATGGTGGCTACTAAAATGGCCAGTGGTCTTCATTATAAAGCATTCAGGGATAGACTTAAAGATGTAAACATGTATACTCTAGGAGAAAGGAGGGATAGAAGAAATATGTTTTTCACTCATTCATCTCTCCTCTTACCCAATAATCTCACTATAGCCTACCTACCTCTTCCCCCTCCCAAATGTGTCGTCCTATCTTGCCATCCCCTTCCAGTCTCTCTTGCCTTTTTATTTATTATTTATTTAGTGTTTTTATTATACCGGCATTCATGACAGTTGTCACATCATGCCGGTTTACATTTAAACAGGGTGTGAAAAACAGAGATCAATACAAAAAATGCAAAAAACTTTAACAAGTGCAAGGTTAGAATATTGCAGTTACAATAAAACAGGGAAGTGTACAACTGGGAACAGAAGAGAAAGTAGCAGAGGGAGTTTAATCAAGGGCAAATTATTTACAATGTTGTAGACTTAATGTAGAGAGGGAGATTTTTCACCTTTTCACCTACTTCTCCTTGGAAAGAAGTAGGTAAAAAGGCAAGAGATGTGATTGGGTAGATAACCTGGGTTGTGATGGTTGACTTGGAGGTGGGAGATGCCTAGTTGGTATTCTGGTAGTCTGAGTCAAGTTGAGTCAGAAAAATGAGAGGATGGTAGTTTGGCAGATGGCACTCTATTTTTAATGACTCAGTGGTCTTTTCTACTGCACTGTAGAAAACTGGAGGCCTTGGTTACAGTACAGCAGAAACAAATGTCATTTAGAAAATTCCACAAGAAGCAATGTGCCATAAATTGATTAGCTTATTTCTTACTGGATAATAAGATAAAGAATAATTTTAATAGCAAAGTATTCAGACTTGGCAATAATTCTTTTTGTATATTTCAGTATACAAGACAGACAGCCTAACTCTCAAATCTATCCACAATAGAGGATTTGCATGTGTAAGTGGACATATGGCGATTAATGCTAGTATTTTATAAACTGCATGGCAGGGGCTACAAGGTTTATAAAATACCACATGCATATGTTTCAGTACATGCATATATTTCCAAAGCAAGAAAAGTATATTTTCTCTGCCCATTTTATAAACACGTGTGCGCATATTTTACACATGCCATTATTGTGACAACATGCTAATAAATGCAAAGGCATGTATACTGTAACATGCACAGGTACTTGGTTAATACCTCCAACAGTTCTCCCAGACCTTCTCCAGTTCACTTAGAATCCTCTAGCACTTCACCTGAATCCCCAGCACTTCACTCACACCTCTCAACCAAAAACTGCAAACCAACAGACAAGTCCGATTTTACTTGCACGAGTCAATTAGCAGGTGTAAAACTGTACAAAGAAGTTCAAAATGTACAGTATACATGTATACCTCTTACAAAATAGCAAGTTTCACATGTACGTCTGAACCTCACATCAAATTGTACCTAGACACTTTTCTTGCTAAAATCTATGCATGAAACTGAAAATACTCAGTAGTAGTGGTTACAGCAAAAGAACACAAACCAGTGAAGCAAAGGTTCAAATCCTGCTGACACTTCTTGTGTCCTTGTCAAAGAGAGATCCTGCCAGTGGCATGCCTATTTGTCATCTATTTATACCACTGTAGGAGGGTCAACTAGTAACTTTAGCTAAGCTTTTGGTGGTAGTCTAGGGTTTGAGGGCCAGTTTTACATGCACAGTCTTACATACAAACAGCACAGTTACCACCAGAAAAGATTTACTATCATTTGGGGGATGAAAGGTAAAAGAAGAGTAGATTTATACCATATTCTCTCTACCTAGCTTGATGCACTCTCAACCCAGCTGCAATCAAGCTAGGTAGCGAGTAAATGGTGCAAATCTACTCTTCTTTTACCTTTCATCACTCCAAATCACATTAAATTTTCACTGATGGCAACTGTGCTGTTCATACGTATGATTGTGAATGTTAAACGTCCCCCCAAAATCCATCCCACCCCACAAACCTTACCCCGAGTTACTAGTGCCCCCCTCCTACAGTGGTATAAATAGTTCTCTCTCTCTCTCCTCAGCCTGAACTGCCATTTGCGATAAAAACCTATTCGGCCGCTAATGCAGCTGTAGTAGATTACTCAGTGTCCAATGTGAAAATAACATGTGGTGTGATAAATATATCATGTGTTGCGGTATCAGGAAAATTAGCCTAACCATGCTCACCCCCCTCCCCTTTTTTTTTTTTATCGTGGGCACTGTTTTCGTTATATTTATAGCGATATGATGAATCTAGGTCTCAGATTGTAAGCCTTCTGGGAATAGAGAAATACATATGGTACCTGAATGTAATTCACTTTGAAGTGTCACGAAAGGCAGAATATAAATTAAAAAGAAATAAATTTAAAATAGCATATATGTATATACATGCTATATTTCTGAAAATTCAAACCTAAATGAGTACATTAGCTCTGTTTTAATTTTCAATACCTCACTTATATGATCAATTATACAATTAATTTCTATGCAATTAAAAGAGCCATTTCCCTGCTTTCTACTTGGAAAATCATATTCTTTGTGTTATTTACATCACACCCTTAATTTGGATCCAAAAGAAGCACCAAACTTCATTTCAAATGCCTGGATTCTGAATTTCTGCATTTCCTTTGACACCTCATCCTCTTTTTAGCTAAGGTCAAATCTAATGTCTGAGTTATAAGCTGAGAATGGTCCCTACTTGGTCTTTTGGTTGATACAGTACCTGTACAAGATGAGGGCATTAACATCTTGCCACCTGATCCCACCGAGGTCATGAACTTGTTTGGACTCTAGCCAAACTAGGATTAAACCTTCTGCTTTTTTTTTTTTTTAATTTAATTTTATTCTGGGCAAGCAGAATATGCTCCCCCCCCCCCCCCCCCTCTATTATTTCCTTCTCAGAATTTGGCTCACAGGTCTAATGGGAGACTTGAGGAGAAAAAGGGCAAACAGACAAATGCCATGTGTATCCTTGCCATTCTGTACAGGAGTTAGCTCTATAGTCAGCACTGCTAGCCGGTGGATCTAGCATTGTGCTTTAAAATGCATTGGTATCCTGCTTTGAAGAAAAGGGCTTATATAAGATGACTTAGAATAACAATAAACAAATTCCTTAATTTTTCAAAAATAAATTTTAAAAAGATGATACTTCTGAAGTAACAGAAATATAGCACATAAACAAAGCATAATTTTGAATTAATATACTTTTCAGCAAAAGACACCATATAAATATCAGTTTGAAATCTAGTAACGCACCACTGTAATGACTTTTTTTTTGTATAACTACGTATTTACGCTTAGTATTTAAATTAATTTATAGTGCTATTGTCCAGTTTAATTGATTGCCGCACATTCTTCTGCTGTGATTTACCTAAATGTGTGTGCCTTTAACTCCGCCCTTTATGTATGACTTTTTCTATACCATATTTATTGGGCTGTGAGACACACAATAATTTTGAAGGTCTCGCAGTCTGATAAATGTGGTCCTATCAGACACGTTCCCCCTGCTGCCCCGGACCTCTCAGTCATCAAAGGCAGGCACAATGTTCTCCAGAGCAGCACCAAGCTGATGAGATGGAGGGGTCTGCCAGCCATTAGCGTATCCTTTTTGGTCTTCAGCGGCTGGTGTAATGAGCTCCCCTAGCCACACTGGATCTGTGCTTTAGTCTCTGGGCTGCTGGGAAGCCAGTCAGGCTGATGCCATATCGGTGCGTGTTAAACGGGCACTCATGATTTTATATTCAAATCTGCTGCTGTAGTAAAAAAGAAGGCACTAGGGAAAATTTTGCATCCCTAGCACCTCCTCAGCATCGGGCGCTCAGGAGAGGTGGCTGTCAGCGGGTTAGGAAAACGGACACTCAAATTGTGCACAGCCACGAGTTAGGAAAATGGACAATCATTAATTGAGAGTACCTTTTCCTGACCTGACTGCCGGCACACTTCTTTTTAAAGTTTTTTGGGTTTTTTTTTAAGAGTTCTCCTTTTCCACTTCCTCCGCCTTAATATTGCCATGATATTAAGTCGGAGGAACTACAGAAAAGCAATAGTTTCTGCTTCTCTATAAACCTTTTGGGCTCCTCAAGAATTAACGCCTGCTACAGGGCAGGTGATAATTTTTGAGGGTAAAAATGTGCGCGTCGGGCACACATTTTTTATGCATTGGGGGAAATAGCTAATAGCCTCATCAACATGAATTTACATGTGATGAGCGCTATTAGCTATGCGCTCGGTTGAAAGCGCGTTTTTGGACGCACTAATCCCTGTTTTGCTTTGGAGGTTATGGATGCGTGTCCAAAATGTGCATCCAATCGCATGTTGAGCCATGAGCTGTGGCCAGCGCACAGTATTGAATGGGCCTGAACAGGTCTTCAGCCTCTGTGGGCTTTCAGGAGTAGCAGGTGGCAGTTATAACCCGAATACAGTAACCTGAAAATTCATTTTCTAAATTAACGTGAAAGGCTGTGATTTCAGTAATGACCAGCATAATACATTTACTTGTTCCTATGTTTTTTACTACAGTATTTTATTTTAATCAATGTGAATATTTCATGTACAAATCTAGAAGCAAGTACAAAATAGCAATGGGGAATGAATGCATGGTTATAGAATAATTAAGAAATCACATGAACAAAAATTCTTTGATGATTTTACTACTTAACTTTCTGAAAGCACAGCTTAGAAGAACTATTTGAAATCAATTCTAAAATGAAAATATAAAAAAGAAAAAAGGCATACATTTGTTATGAAAGTGCACAAAAGATTTTTTTTTCTGTCATCTTGAAGAGTGTCATTCAAGCCTAGAATTGGGAAACAGTTGGCCCTCAGGGTGGCCTTTTACATTCCAATAACTTTTTCATCAGCACAGAATAACTTGAGCTACAATTTACATTTCAAGGTTAAAGAAGACATCCTGGATATGGTTTCTTGAGACTCCTCTCTTTGCTGAAGAGGCTCCCAGAGTGACAAGGAGTGTCATCTGCTTAAAATACAGAATATGAATGACGCAGAGAGCACTAATATGTTGTATCGGGAGGTCACATTTTACCTGGTACAACAATTACCAAAGAGAATAAGCAGAGACTGACTTATTACCTGAGTTTGCAAGGTATCCTCAGACTCTGCCTGCAATGCTGCACATTCAGGATCACATTTAAGAGGTATGGAACAGTTGTATTTGATATGAATATAAAAATAGATACAAGTGACAGGGCTTCCAAATTTGAAAAAGGTATCATCACAAAACCACAGCTTTCCTGATCTTGATAAATGACAGAATACGCTTCTCATCAATGTCGTATCTTATTGAGATGCCCAGGTCAACTTTTTGGTATACATGGCCATATTTAATATTGACTTAGAGCATGGGTATTCATTTAACAAATATGGTTTTGCTGCTGTGTTTTAAATGCAATGAAGAATGTACCAGAATGCAGTTAACGTATGGAAAGCAACATCAACATGTACAGTTAAAGCCTGTTCCAGCATAGCATCATTATGACAGATGCACAGCAGCATATTCTATTTCCAGGATTTCATGTCCTTAGGGACTCAAGTTGGGCCTTGCTATTATGTCTTTAACTGAGCTTTGCTGCTACCCTCCCAGAACCTATGGGCTGCAGCAGCCACAGCATCCAGAGAGTCACTTCTCAGCCATGGTATGTGTTTGAGAGGCTGGCAGAGAAGAAGCATTGATGCAGGAAAGAAAATCCTGTATGCAGAAAAAGCAGGTAACAGTAACCATCCATACTTTGCCCCTATGGTAATTTTCAAAGAGAGTACGCATGTACTTCCTCTTTGAGATGTAGCAGAATGTCCACAGGTAAAAAGTACCAGTGGTCTTTGTCCCAATGCAGACAGTTTGAAAATTGCTCCCTTAGTATCTTCAGGTATATTCATCATTCAATACTTCTAGTTCCACGCAAGCACTCTGTTTTCTGAATGACTCGGCCTCTGTCCCAATACCATACATATCTTTTTCAACATTTTTGAGTGACCTCTTGTTACTCTGACAGGTGAGATCAAACCATACTGTCTGATGATCACTATGTAAACTCTAAGGTAGACATCTATCTGGACATTAGAAACACTTTCTCCATTTGTGAAAACCAGGTCTGGTATCATCTGTTCCTCTGTAGGTCCCTTTATTTATTTATTTTAAATGTTACATTACCATTTGTCTGAGGCAAGTACCTTGAAGGGAGTCCATGATCTTTCTAGTTCTTACTGATTCTGCAAACAAGATGCTCCAATCCACATCCAATACATAAAAACCTCACAACACTGCCTCCTCCCTTTATTTCTCCCTTTTGGATGTCTTAATAAGAAGACTATCTGTGGGGTCCCCAGGACATGTTTTAGAGACTGTTCTTTACAGAAAGGGTGGTGGATGTATGGAACAGCTTCCTAGTGGACGTAGTAAAGGTAAAGAAAGTATGACAGTAACTTTGATACCAGCATGCAAGCTCACATATATGCACTAATATCGGCTTGCCCAAAGGACACTGCCATTTTATAACACATGCGCGTATATGCGCGTATATGGTATAAATTAGGCTGAACGTGCGTACATATGTGCACAATTTTATATAGATGTGCGCATGTGTACTCAAATGCTGCCTTTACCGCATAATTGGGGGAATTTTATAAAGGAAGCGTGCCAACCACATAGGGAGTTCTCCCAGTTCATTCCCACTTCACCCTCTTAAAGGTTAGGACCTCCCAACTCCCCTAGTTTAACAGTCTCTCTTTCCCCTTGTTAGCACTTAAAACCCACTGACTAGCCTAGATTTTCTATTATTTACATGCAGTCCATAGCAGTAGTAAAGTTATGAGACAGGGGACCCCAGCGTGTGCTTGTGCGCGTAAGTCATGTCCCATCTTTGCACCAACGAGACCTTCCCCTTTTTTGGGCTTTCTCACTTGTGCGCGTACCGGGAGATACATTCATACATGGGCGGCTTTTAACATCCACTCAGTGTATGCCGGCTAGATATATCTCTCGGTTTTGGTAAGTGCCGAGCTTTTAAACTTCACCCCTATGTGAATCCAAGAATGTATGGGAAAAACATAGGGGATCTCTGAAAGAAAAGTAGGGATCAACTTGGTGGGGGTGTAGCACTTTATGTCTGGAAGGGTATAGAGTCCAACAGGATAAAGATCATACAATAGACTAAATGCTTAGTAGAATCTATTATGGGTAGAAATCCCTTGTGTGTTGGATAAGAGTATAGTGAAGGAATATACTATTGTCCACCTGGCCAAAATGGTCAGACAGATGAGGAAATGCTAAGAGAGATCAGGGAAGCTAACCAATTTGGCAATGCAATAATAATGAGAGATTTCAATTACCCCAATACTGACTGGGTAAATGTAACATCAGAACAAGCTAGAGTCATAAAATTCCTGGATAGAATAAATGACTGTTTCATGGAGCAATTGGTTCAGGAACCAATGAGAGAAGAAAAATATTTTACAGGCCGATACAGTACAGTGCACTCCGGCGCACTGCTAACCCGCGATTGGACTCGCGTTTTCGACGCGCTAGCGTTACCCCTTATTCAGTAAGGGGTCGAAAACGCGCGTCCAACCCCCCGAACCTAATAGCGCCCGCAACATGCAAATGCATGTTGATGGCCCTATTAGGTATTCCCGCGCGATTCAAAAAGGAAAATGTGCAGCCAAGCCATACATTTTACTTTCAGAAATTAGCGCCTAACCAAAGGTAAGCGCTAATTTCTCCGGGCACCGGGAAAGTGCACAGAAAAGCAGTAAAGACTGCTTTTCTGGATGAACAAAAGGATAGATGCCTATGGTCTTTTTCAATATCTTTATTGAAGTGGAGACACAAGAGTAGCCCGACTCTGGCCGAGTTCCGCCGTCTCAAACGGCTGCCTCAGGGGCTAAAACATAAATAAATAATTGAAAGTAATGTAAAAACAATAATAAAACATAACATCACATAATAATAAATAATTGAATTAATAATATAACACAACATCTATTTGTAAAAATATTGGAATTAAGGTGACATATAAAAAACATATTAATCTAATAACTCTCATATAGACTGCTTTTCTGTGCACCCTCTGACAATATCATGGCGATATTAAGTCAGAGGTCCCGAAAGTTACAAAAAGTAAAAAAATAAAAATAAAAATTTGAAGTCGGCCCGCGGCTCGCGGGTTGAAAACCGGATGCTCAATTTTGCCGGTGTTCGGTTTCCAAACCCGTGGCTACAACGTGCTCGAGAACCGACGCCGGCAAAATTGAGCATCGGCTGTCAAACCCGCTGACAGCCGCCGCTCCTGTCAAAAAAGAGGTGCTAGGGACGCGCTAGTGTCCCTAGTGCCTCTTTTTACCTATTTTTACCGCTGGCCCTAATTTGAATACTGAATCGCACGCACAGGAGAGTGGCCTGTTCGCCCGCTCTCCCGCGGACTTTATTGTATTGGCCCGTTAGAGAGGTAACGGTGGTGGGGCTACTTTGCAATAGTGATCATAACATGATCAAATTTGATCTAATGCCTGGAAGATGAACAAATGTAAATCTACAGCTCTAAAACTAAATTTTTAAAAGGGAAATTTTGATAAAATGAGGAAAACGGAAAAAAACTGAAAGGTGCAGCTGCAAAGGTTAAAAGTGTACAACAAGCATGAGCATTATTTAAAAATACAATCTTAGAAGTGCATTCCAGATGTATTCCATGCATTAAGAAAGGTGGGAGGAAGGCAAAACGAATACCAGCATGGTTAAAAGCATAAGCATTGTCAAGTTATGTGTACAACATTGATGAGGCAGGCTAAGAGAGAATTTGAAATGAACGTAGAGGCAAAAAATCATAATAAAAACTTTTAGAAATATATCCGAAACAGAAAACCTATGAAGGAGTCGGTTGAACTGTTAGATGACTGAGGAGTTAAAGGGGCTCTTAGGGAAGATAAGGCCTTTGCAGAAAGACTAAACAAATTCTTTGTTTCTATGTTTACTAATGAATATATTGGAGAGATACCAGTTCTGGTAGTTCTTTGCGTAGTTATGAAAATCTGGCCCACAGGTGTTAACGATTATATGTTAACATTCTTTTTTTCATTTTTTTCATTGGAGCAGAAAGGATAAGAAGTAGCATCCTTCATTGACTATTGCAGTTTTCAAACCCTTTCATTAAATATTCACATTAAGATAAATTATTTTGTTTGATTTTTAATTGCTTTATACATTAATGGGTGTCATAGTGACTGAACATGTATGAACAGTTTTAACATGTTAATGGCTGCTTCACATCTTCATCCACTTGAAATTAACTGATGTAGCCTGCTGGAAATTAAGACTATAAATTTTCAGGTAGGTGTAGCAGTAATCAATATTTTGCTGATAGTGCTAACAGTTTATTTCTATGAAATATGTTAGCTGAAGGATGGAAAATCAATGTTGGGAAATGAAAAACAGGTGTCAAGTTGGATAGGGGCATCATGTGTCTTTGATGGTAGGAGGCCACAGGGTAATATCGGCAAACACAGCTGTAATTCTGTCAAACACAATGTGTGAAAAAATAATGAAAAAAGCATAAAATAAAATATTTTCTGCAGTGAGCCAGCTTTTTAAAAATAGGGAGAGGTAGATAAGTTATCTTTCTCATATTTGTTCTTATTCTCTTTTTATTCTTTTCCTACATAAAATAAACTGTAGAGAGCGACATTGATTTTGGCCTGAAGAAAAAATGACCGTGTTTATTGTAAATACATCTGGCTACTCAAGCAAGAACTCTGAGCTTCTGGGAACTGTAGGACTTTATGTAAAAGCCTTTGTATCATTTTCTGTTTATCATGATAAACAGTTTGTGAGCAGGCCTCTAGAAAGAACAACATGGACTAAAAATAATTCTTAATTTTTTTTATTTTTTTTTAGAAGAGATTAATATCCCAAACCCCAAGTTGAGAACATTATGGTCTTCTCAAAGAGCCTTTGATTTGGGATCTGGTAACATCTTTAGGAATATGTTTTGCTGTTGGCAAGTCATCTTGGCCTTCCCTGCCTCTCCCTCATTTCCACCAGCCCTATTTGGTCAATTCAGGCTGGAGCTGTCCTTACCTGGCACACAGAATCAAGCCACAGCACACACTGCACAGAGGCTCTTTATGGTGGGTGGTGTCTGGGATACAGCAGCTAATGCTGCTGGTTGGAGAGTTGCATCTCTCACCTTTAAATATATCCATGGCATGGCTCTTCCATATCTAACAGATTGGTTAAACATCTATTGCCATTCATGTCAGTTGAAGTCCTCTCAGGATGTTTCATTGAATATTTCATCTATACTCAATGCCAAGCTTGTGGGAACCAGAGATGAGGCTTCCTCCATTCTTGTTCCCCATCTGTGGAATGTGCAACTTTGCCAAGATTTTACGTGTTTTAATAAAGCTCTAAAAAATCAGGCTCTTTAGGAAAGCCTTTGAAACAGGTTAAATGGATTACTTTGTCATTTAACCTCTTCTGAAATAGGCATTATATGCTGTTTGTAAATTATGATGTTTTATTGTATTGTTTGTTTGTTTTTAAAGCATTTATATATTGATTTGATATGCTGTTTTATATAAAGAATCTTCAGGTGGTGTATAACAGTAATATATAAATGCATATATGATTTGATTATGTTGTACCTCACACCTTGGGCAACGATTTTTGTTAATAGTATAATAAACAAATGCAAAACTTGGAGTGCTGCACAGCCTGGGGATACCACAACCAGAACCTGAGACACCACGCAGCACATAAGTTACTCCTCCAGGAGCCTTGAAGTGCTACTATGATGAAGATCTGCTGAATACTACATGGACATTATAATGTATAAATGCATATATGATTTATATGATTGTATCTTCTGAATATACAGATACACTATATCCACTAGCTTATCATTATCCACATGTTTCTAGAACCCTTTAAAAAATGTAGCAAATTAGAGAGGCAAAACTTCCCTTGGTTAAATTTTCATGTTGGCCATGTCTATCAGTAATTATGTTCTGTAGAATAGCTTCCACTATTTCTCCCTGCACTGATATCAGGCTCACTGGTCTATAGTTTCCTGGATCACCCCTATTTTATATTTTAGCTCTTTCAGAATTCTGGGGTGTATGCCATCTGTTTCAGGTGATTTGCTTTCTTTAGTTTGTCAATTTACCCTATTAAATCTTCCAGGTTCATTATGATTTGTTTCAGCTCCTCTGAATCATCATCATTAATATAATTTCTGGCACTGGGGATCAGTGCCAGCATCCTCTCAGTAAACGCCAAAACAGAAAATTCATTTAGTCTTTCTGCTATACCTTTGTCTTCCCTAAGAGCTTCCTTTAACCCCTTGAACATCTAATGGTCCAATGACTACGTCACAGGTTTCCTGATTTGGATATATTTGAAAATGTTTTTATTATGAGCTTCTGGCTCTATGGCAAGCTTCTTTGCAAATTGCTTTTTCTGCCTGACTTATCAATGTTTGGCATCTAATTTGCCACTGCTTATGCTTTTTCTTATTGTGGGAAGAACCCCAGATTTGACCTTCTTTTTTGTTTCCATTTGCCCAAGATTGTCTGGGTGGGGATGAACCAGCCAAAATCAGGGTCCAAGGAATCATAAGTAGTTCTTTTTTTTGTTTTCATTTAATCTTTATTAAGTTTTCAATAACAAATCAAAGTATCCACTTTGTATAGAAAAATGGTATTTCACATCAGAAAAAGTATGAAACAAATAAAGGAAAATAAAATTACCTCCAGAAATATTCTCATCTAATTAACTAAGAACATAAGAACATGCCATACTGGGTCAGACCAAGGGTCCATCAAGCCCAGCATCCTGTTTCCAACAGTGGCCAATCCAGGCCATAAGAACGAGGCAAGTACCCAAAAACTAAGACTATTCCATGCTACTGTTGCTAGTAATAGCAGTGGCTATTTTCTAAGTCAACTTAATTAATAGCAGGTAATGGACTTCTCCTCCAAGAACATATCCAATCTTTTTTTAAACACAGCTATACTAACTTCACTAACCACATCCTCTGGCAACAAATTCCAGAGTTTAATTGTGCATTGAGTAAAGAAGAACTTTCTCCAATTAGTTTTAAATGTACCACATGCTAACTTCATGGAGTGCCCACTAGTCTTTCTATTAACTGAAAGACTAAATAACTGATTCACGTCTACCCGTTCTAGACCTCTCATGATTTTAAACACCTCTATCATATCCCCCTCCGTTGTCTCTTCCCCAAGCTGAAAAGTCCTAACCTCTTTAGTCTTTCCTCATAAAGGAGCTGTTCCATTCCCCTTATCATTTTAGTAGCCCTTCTCTGTACCTTCTCCATCGCAATTATATCTTTTTTGAGATGCGGTGACCAGAACTGTACTCAGTATTCAAGGTGGGGTCTCAACATGGAGCGATACAGAGGCATTATGACATTTTCCGTTTTATTCACCATTCCCTTCCTAATAATTCCCAACATTCTGTTTGCTTTTTTGACTGCCGCAGCACACTGAACCGACGATTTCAATGTGTTATCTACTATGATGCCTTGATCTCTTTTTACATTGTGTAACTATAGCATGGGTTATTTTTTCCTATATGCATCACCTTGCACTTATCCACATTAAATTTCATCTGCCATTTCGTTGCCCAATTTTCCAGTCTCACAAGGTCTTCCTGCAATTTATCACAATCTGCTCTTGATTTAATTACTCTGAACAATTTTGTATCATCTGCAAATTTGATTACCTCACTCGTCGTATTTCTTTCCATATCATTTATAAATATATTGAAAAGTAAGGGTCCCAATACAGATCCCTGAGGCATTCCACTGCCCACTCCCTTCTACTGAGAAAATTGTCCATTTAATCCTACTCTCTGTTTCCTGTCTTTTAGCCAGTTTGTAGTCCACGAAAGGACATCTCCACCTATACCATGACTTTTTACTTTTCCTAGAAGCCTCTCATGAGGAAATTTATCAAACGCCTTCTGAAAATCCAAGTACACTACCTCTTCCAGTTCAACTTTATCCACATGTTTATTAGCTCCTTCAAAAAAGTGAAGCAGATTTGTGAGGCAAGACTTGCCTTGGGTAAAGCCCTGCTGACTTTGTTCCATTAAACCATATCTTTCTATTTGTTCTACCCATTAGACCACTAGCATGGAGGGGGGAGGCGTCATTGGCAAATTGAGGAAATAACAGGAAATATATAATAAGAAAAGGCCGACATTATACTACTGCATTACATAATATGATGAACTTCACTAAATACTGTTGACTTGCAGCAGAGCTTTCTTGGATTCAACAAAGTTTCTTAGCTGTTCTGGTTGAAAAAAAAATATAATTATCCCTATTGTATTTTATGATATGTTTACAAGGGAACCTTAGAAAAAAGGTCGCAACCAAGGCCAAAGTTTCCTGGCACAATGCCAAGAAACCTTTCTTTTTCAGCTGCGTTGACTTGGTCAAATCAGTAAAAATCCTAATTTTTGAACCCATGAAAAAAACATTAGATTTCTTAAAGTATGCCCTCATAACATCACCCAGATCTTTCTCGTTGAAAAAAGAAATCAGCAGGGTAATTCTTTCCACTATTTCATAGTTTTATGATTTGAGGAAAGCAGTCAGGTTTTCTAAATCAATCAGGGCAGCTGGCATTTGTGCATTGATTCGAGTGGGCAAGAAGTAAACTTTGTCCGGGGGGGGGGGGGGGGGAGCCAAATCTGTTGTATATTCTAATATTTCCAGGTAATAACTTTTTATGGTAATACGAGGAATTTCTCCCACAACCCTGAGAAAATTTAATATACGTAGATTTAAATGCCTCAATGCATTTTCAATACTTTTTATCTTTCTATTTATAGCCCCACAGTCTTGAATAATAGTAGACTGCACAACTTTAACATCATGTATATCACTTTACATGATTTTAAATTTTTTTAGAGTTTCCTGTCGATATAAATCATTAAGGGGGAAAGCCAACAGTCACTCAGCAGTGCATGGTTCGGAGAAATGTATCCTTGAAGGATACTAATGAAACAGGAGAGTTAGGGCATCCCAACAAAGAGGTTCCAATAAAAGCAAATGTAGTCCATGTGCCTAAATGTAAAAAATCACCAAAGCTAATGATTTCCAAATTATCCCTAACACTGAAAAACAGGTTGTTAATACAAACAAAAAACACACTTTGAAATGTCTGTATGCCAATGCCAGAAGTCTAAGAAGTAAGATGGGAGAGTTAGAGTGTATAAATACAAATGATGAGATTGACATAATTGGCATCACAGAGACTTGGTGGAAGGAGGATAACCAATGGGACAGTGCTATATCAGGGTACAAATTATATCGCAATGATAGGGAGGATCAACTTGGTGGGGGTGTGGCACTTTATGTCCGGGAGGGTATAGAGTCCAACAGGATAAAGATCATACAAGAGACTAAATGCTCAGTAGAATCTATATGGGTAGAAATCCCATGTGTGTGTCATAATTAGTGAGGTTTGGGAGGACCCTTGGACACTGTGGCAGCTGACCATGCCCACGGGGGGAAGTTCTGTGAGGGGCCACAGGTCAGGCTCAGCTTAGGACACACAAACACAGAGATTGATCTTTTATTAGACAATGTGGTGAAGCCACCAGAGGTGGCAGTGGTGAGCAGCAGAAGTAGCCCGGCTGGGCTAGTTTCCCTCAGGTGCTGGAACAGCGACTCCTCCGGTAGCAGTGCTGTAGTGGAAGGAACTGAGAATAATGAGTACAGTGGAATATGCACAAAGCCCCAGTATGGAGAACCCCAGGATAGGGAGAGCAGGCCCTCGAGGAGCGAGTACCTGATCCCTGTTTGCTGAAAGGCTTGAAGGTAATGTACTCACACAGCAGTTCCACGTAGGAGATAGTACTAGGGCTAGAACGGAGGCAGGCCCTCGAGGAGCGAGTACCTGGTTCCAGGGAACAGCTTTGAGGTGAAAATGGTAGTAGTCACGGATGTTGAAGATAGCGAATCCTTCCAGGCAGAAGAGAAGGTAGGAGCAGGCAGCAAGTCAGGGAACATGGGCCCTCGCGGAGCGAGTACCAGATTCCTGATAGCGACCTGAAAAGCAAGTGAAGCCCCCGAGGAGCGGGTACCCCATTAGCGTTAAGAATCCAATGGAAGATTGGAGAGGCAGAGTAGCTGGGTACGGAGAGTGAATCCCATCCGTAAGATACCCCTTGCTAACTCAAATGCTAGCAAACATCGTAGGCTTTAAATATCCGGGCAGCGTGACATCATCACAGGGGGACGCGCCTGAGGTTCACGCCAAATAAATAAAAGTGAGGGCCGCGTGGCGCGCGCGCCCTAAGGTACCAGCGGAGCATGTCGGGAGGCAGCACCCAAGCCGGTCCGGGGATGCCGGAGAGGACGCAGGCAGATGCCACAGCAGCCAGGCATCCATCCATAGCGAGAGGAGGTGCAAAGAAAGAAAGGTAGGCAGAGTGAAGCAGTCGGGAAGGGACGGTTGCAACAGTGTGTTGGGTAAGAGTATAGTGATACAAGTATACTACCGACCACCTGGACAAAATGGTCAGACAGATGATGAAATGCTAAGAGAAATCAGGGAAGCTAACCAATTTGGCAGTACAATAATAATGGGAGATTTCAATTACCCCAATATTGACTGGGTAAATGTAACATCAGGACTTGCTAGAGACAAGTTCCTGGATGTAATAAATGACTGCTTCATGGAGCAACTGGTTCAGGAACCAACAAGAGAGGGAGCTATTTTGGATTTAATTCTTAGTGGAACGCAGGATTTGATGAGAGAGGTAATGGTGGTGGGGCCACTTGGCAACAGTGATCATAACATGATCAAATTTAAACTAATAACTGGAAGGGGGACAATAAGTAAATCTGCAGCTCTAACACTAAATTTTCAAAAGGGAAACTTTGATAAAATGAGGAAAATAGAAAAAAACTGAAAGGTGCAGCTGCAAAGGTTAAAAGTGTTCAACAGGCATGGACATTGTTTAAAAATACAATCCTAGAGGCGCAGTCCATATGTATTCCACACATTAAAAAAGGCAGAAGGAAGGCAAAACAATTACTGTCATGGTTAAAAGGTGAGGTGAAAGAGGCAATTTTAGCCAAAAAATCATCCTTGAAAAATTGGAAGAAGGATCCATCTGAAGAAAATAGGATAAAACATAAGCATTGTCAAGTTAAGTGTAAAACATTGATAAGACAGGTGATGAGAGGATTTGAAATGAAGTTGGCCATAGAGGCAAAAACTCATAATAAAAACTTTTTAAAATGTATCCGAAGCAAGAAACCTGTGAGGGAGTCGGTTGGACCATTCGATGACCGAGGGGTTAAAGGGGCTCTTAGGGAAAATAAGGCCATTGCAGAAAGACTAAATGAATTCTTTGCTTCCGTGTTTACTAATGAGGATGTTAGGGAGATACCAGTTCCAGAGATGGTTTTCAGGGGTGATGAGTCAGACGAACTGAACGAAATCACTGTGAACCTGGAAGATATAGTAGGCCAGATTGACAAACTAAAGAGTAGCAAATCACCTGGACCGGATGGTTTGCATCATAGGGTACTGAAGGAACTAAAAAATGAAATTTCTGATCTATTAGTTAAAATTTGTAACCTATCATTAAAATCATCCATTGTACCTGAAGATTGGAGGGTGGCCAATGTAACCCCAATATTTAAAAAAGGTTCCAGTGGTGATCTAGGTAACTATAGACCAGTGAGCCTGACTTCAGTGCTGGGAGAAATAGTGGAAACTATTCTCAAGATCAAAATCATGGAGCATGTAAAAAGACATGGTTTAATGGAACACAGTCAACATGGATTTACCCAAGGGAAGTCTTGCCTTACAAATCAGCTTCATTTTGTTGAAGGGGTTAATAAACATGTGGATAAAGGTGAACCGGTAGATGTAGTGTATTTGGATTTTCAGAAGGCGTTCGATAAAGTCCATCATGAGAGGTTTCTAAGAGGTGTCATCTCTTGCAGCGACCAATGGCCCCGCCTCAAAATCATAACATTCAGTAGCACATAGGCGGCAGCATGGCTGAATAGAAGCTTAGCTAACATTCTGAATACCACTGCTGCTCCTACGCAAGCATGAAGCCCCAAGCTGGCGATATACCCCCCCCCCCCAACAGATTTTGCCACCCTAGGCAAGGCCTAGTGTTCCTAATGACAAATCCAGGTCTGGGTATAGGCTGGATAGGATTTAGTTGGCCAGTGCTGATTTTTAATGCTAACCAGTTATGTTGTGGCAGTCCTGACAGAGCAACCTATTTATAACTGGCTAAATGTAGGAGAATTTTCACCTAAAAACCTGTCAGTTAGGTTTAGCTAAAACTATGCCTAAAAACAACACGGGCTGTTTGAAAATTGACTTCTAAGGTTATATACTGGATTCAAGGGGGTTAAGTATGATAAAATATTATCCATGTTGAGGTTATTTTCCTTAGAACAGATTTCCTTAGAACAGTCATTTTTAAAGCAGCCTCACACAAAAACAGCCTCACACATGCGTATGCAGGCCCCACGCGAGCAATGCACATTTTAAGAAGCTGTAAAGTTCATGTGTACATAACCATGCGAGTGACAAGAAGAAGGGGGTAGAAAAGGGGCAAGAAAAGAACAGAGCATGGGCATTCCAAGGCAGGGCCAAAACTTACAAGCGTAAATTCACATTTTAAGAAAGCTGACCATGGCATGCATCGGCTTGTTATACGCATAACTTTACTTCTGGTCCTGATGAGGAGCAAGTCTGGAAATCTTGAGTTTTAGGGCATTTAGCATTTAGGGCATTTATGGTTCAGGATCAAGTGGGAGGCTTGCACGATGAAGAACCAGAGAGGTCTTGAAGACCTCAATACGAACTGGGCTAACTGGTGCACGTTTTTGAAAAACAGTTTTTCCCTTGCACGAGCATGTTTTAAAATCCGCCTGCATACACGCACAAAAGCCACTAAAGCCCTAGCTGAATATGTGTGGGAGGGGAACTTTAAATGAGATGCATATTCTTGCGAGCACAATTTAAAACTGCAGCATCTCTCCACTAGTGTGCCAATATGCGCATTTACGGGCATACACGCATTCCTTTTAAAAATACCCTGTAAGGGAAGAATGTAATTACCTTTAACAAACATTTCACTGAACTATACAATGTGCAAAGGACTTTTAATCCCTGGGAAAAACAAACAAAATACAGGAGAAAAGAGAGTATTTCTCCTCAAACTAAAAAAAGAAGAGATTTAGTCACCTTTTCAGGACAGTGTTCTTTACTCAAAGCATGGTATTATGGGACATTTTGCCAAAGTTGAATGCATGGCTACAGAATTAAATAATATCAAAACAAAAGTAGACATCTTTATTTAGCAAAAAGAAAGCATGTGAGGATGCTGATGTATTTAAACTCTAGGTTAAAGTGCTGATCAAAGGAAGTGTACACTTCTATTTTGGCAGTAGAAAGAATTTTTGTTTTTAATGGTTCTTCAGAACTGGTAAAAGCTGTACATGCAATTCATCTTCCTCTGCCTAAGCAAGAAGAAATATTAGACAGAACAACAAGAAGAGAGCTGGACACAATGAAACATAAAACACAGAAACTTGACGGCAGAGAAAGACCATATAGCCTATCCGCTGATCTGCCAAACTAATTTAGCTTTACAATTCCCGTCACTCTCTTAGAGGTCCCCAGTATTTATCCCATGCTTTCTTGAATTCAGATACTGTTTTATCTCCATCACCTCCATTGAGGCTATTCAGTACATCTACTATCCCCTCTGTAAAGAAATATTCCCTAAGATTACTCCTGAGTCTCTACCCCTTTTCCCACTCATCTCATTCTCATTCTAGATCCTCTTTTCTGTTGAAAGAGGCTTACTTTCCTTGCATGGAAGCCCTGGAAATATTTAAATGTCTTTATCATATCTCCCCTATATTGCCTTTCTCTAGGATATATATGCTTATATGTTTGTCTGTTCCCTTGTGCTCTAGAGCGAAGATTACCGATCATTCCCAGTAGCCACCCCCTAGACTGACTCCAAATGGTTTATATCTTTTTGAAGCTGCTGTCTCCAGAATTATACACGGTATTCTAAATGAGGTCTCAGGCATCTATACAGGGTAAATTTCACCTCCCTTTTTCTGCTATTCCTCCCCCTATGCAACAACCTTCTTTTTGGTTTTTGCTGTTGCTTTATCCACCAGTTTGGCCACCTTAAGATCATCATATCTTACCCCCAGATCCCACTTTTCTTTCGAGCTCAGAAGTATTTGTTTTTTATGTTAATATTTTATTAGGATTTTATCAATTTTTTACATTGATAAAATACATAAAATAAGTTTTTCACAAATAGAAAGAAGAAAAAACAACCAACATTATATGGATTATCAATCCAATACCTTTACTCTAGTCCTCATTATAAGTGGAGAGTGCTACATCAGGTAATAAACATAGAAGAAAAGAAATATTAATTTCTTAAAAGAGACAAAATTATCTATTTTTACATCAATCTTCAGCAATTCTCTCAATCAGTTTTCAGTTCTTTATCACAAAGAAAAGTTTCTAGATGTATAGGATCAAAAAAGATGAACTTATTTCCATTTAAAGTAATGTAACACTTGCATGGAAATTTAAGTAGAAATAGAGCACCTAATGACAAAACCCTATCTTTTAATACCAAAAATTGTTTTCTTTTCATTTGGGTGAGTCTAGCCACATCTGGGAAAACCTGGATTTTCCCTCCACAGAAGAGAAAATCCTTGTTTTTAAAATATTTTTGTAGAATTAAGTTCTTATCTATCTCACTGTTAAAAGTTACTAGGAGGGTAGCCCTAGTAGAAATATCATCCATTGAAGCTTCTAGGAAAGAAGTTAAATTTGGGCTGCCTCCCTGTACCATATCTACTCCAACCTCACGACCCAAAGAATTAATTTTGGATATAGGGGCATAGAAAATCTCTTCACTTGTAGGAATTTTTAGAACTTCACCCAGATATTTCCATAGCAACTCTGTTGCTGACAATAATTTAGTAATTGGGAAGTTTAAAAAACAAAGATTTTTTTACCTTATTACATTTTTTAAACTCTCTAGCTGTCTTGATGTCACCAAACTATCCTTAACAAATGCTATATTAGCTGCTTGTAAATTTGAAACTTGTGAGTTTACCACGGTATTTACTTTCCAAACTAACTAATCGAGTTGCATGATCTTGAAGCAAATTGATACTTGTGTACTGTTGGACTTTGCTACTCTGGCTACCACTTATCGTTTATCGTCTCATCATTTTTTTGCCTACCTGCAAACCCGTCACTATTTGACTTCATTTCACTGGACGTCGGAGGTGGTGAGAAAGGAGTCATCCTTTGCTAATACAGTCTTTGAGACGGCTAGTCTTGCCAACACTGTGAAAGGATGGGCTAAGCTTGGCAGAACAATGCAAATCACACCTCGCTTGGACTTTTTGGCGTCAAAATGGACGGCTGTTCTTGGTGAACCCATTTCAGCGACTTATTTGACGCTCTGTTTTGCAGCGGTGCATCGTCAACTTCCTGATATTGGGTTGCGAGAAGTACAGTTTCGCATTATTCACAGTATCTATTGTGACGATGTGCGACGCTTTAAGATGGGCAGTACTGACTCTCCTCTTTGTATTAAATGTGCCCAAGAGGAGGGCACATTGGTTCATAGACTGTATCATTGTCCTAGTTTGCAACCATTTTGGTCTACAGTGTTTGGAGTGATTACACAGAGCACTGGAACCTTACCACCTCACTCCGGGAAGTTTCTGTTGTCCAGCCCGCAGGCTTGCGCTGCAGAGGTGGGCTCCTCCAAGGATCGGTTTGGCCGAATTGCGATTCTGTTGGCATGCCGTACTATTTTGTCGGGATGGGCGGAACCAACGACGGCCCCTTCTTCAGTGGCGTGGTTTCAGCGTATGGCTTTGATTCTGCAGATGGAGCGCTTGGATTTTTTGAAAGGACATCGGAAACCTGATTGTATATATGGAGAGTGTTGGACTAAATGTGTATTACTGTTGCCAGAGTCTGTTCAAGCGGGTTTACGGGAGAGTGGGTATACTGATGATTGGGTACAATCTATGGTCCCTGGGGGGCAGGGTGGGGCTAAGGGGGGGAGGGGTGGAGTGGTGTGACTGAAGTGTGAATGGGTATGTCTGTTGGCGGGCGGAGGGTGGGGGGAGGAGGGGTAGGTATGAGGAATTGCTGGGGAAGGCATATACCTGCTGGCTGTATCCGACTACTCTTGTCTGGGATTGATATGGTATTGTAATTCCTAGTTGTCTGAGCTTGGTTTTGTTTAGTTTGTTCTAGGCTGGTTGGTTGTGTTTTTGCCAATAAAAATTATTCTGACAAAAAAAAAATTGTTTGTCTCATTATTAAAGGAACCAAATTGAGTCATAGCCTGAGCTAATAATTTCTGCATATTGTTTACTGATTTCCAAACATCTAGCAAGGTTACATTATTTAAGTCAGGTATTTCAATGTTAGAAGCTTCAATTATTCCATCAGAAACGGCTGCAGGCGGAGGGATATTCAACCCTTCCCCCTAGTGCTGCCCTGCCATTTCACTATTTTGAGGAATTGAATCATTCAGAGAAACGCTTAAAACATTAAAATCTTTATCAGATCTAGAGTCTTGACGCTGAGGTAATGAATGGTGGCCGGGACTCTTTATTGAGCCTGAGGAAAACGATACATCTAGGGTAGGATATAAGGAAACTTCATTCATTCTACGTAATATATGAATATCCATAGGCCCCCCTAACTGTTTGGAAGTGAAGAATACCTTAATTTTCTTTTTCCTGCCCATGTATTTTCAAGGAAAAATCTCCAACAATAGTTAGAGAGCAGCAGGAGCAGGGGTGGATTGGCCTATTGGGGGATCGGGCATCCCCCGGTGACCGGTCACGCTAGTCACGTGGTCTGCCGAGCGCGGCCGTGACAGAGCTGCGCTCGGCAGACCACGTGGTATCTCCTGGGCCGGCCTGGGCGGCGAATCCCCGGGCCGGTCTTCATCGGGAATCCGCCGCTGAGCGGGAGTGCAGCACACCGGCGGCTGCACGCCACAGCCCCCCTGGCTTTAACCAGTTCACTCCTGGTCCGATGACATCATAGGGGGTGTGGGGTGTGGCTCAACTCGCTCCGTGGAGAAGTAGTTTCAGGTGTTAAAACAGGCTTTAGGCAGTCTCTCTGGCCGTAGTTTCCCTCCAGCAGGAAGAAAATGCCTCCAGATGCACTCACTGAGCTCAGAAGTATTTCATACCCAATACTGTAACTCTACCTTGGGTTTTTAAACCTAAATGTATAACTCTACATTAAATCTTAGCAGCCGTACCCTGCAACATTTTTCACACTTAGCTAGAGTCCTCTTGTTTTCCACATCTTTCTGGCTGTTTACCTCTGGTATTCTTTTCAACTCCACCAATTATGATTACTTGACAAAAACAGCAAAATACAATGATACTGTTTATCCAAACTCTAATGGGATGCACATTTCTGATAAGCTACATTTGATAATTTTGATTTGAATACTGTATGTAGTATCATCTATGCCTAACAATGCTTTCACTTGCACACGTTATCATTTGACAGTCTGTGTATACTAAACATGTATTTCTAGGCTAGGAACTAACTTAGAAGGTAAAGTCATCTAGCCCAAGTCTGGCACTGGGAATTTCATATTCACTGTGGGGTAGATTTTCAAAGGGTTATGCGCGTAACCCCGAAAACCTGCTCCTGTGCACGCTGAGCCTATTTTACATAGGCTCGTTGACGCGCACAAGCCCCGGGAAGTGCGTATGTCCCGGGGCTTTGAAAAAGGGGCGGGGCGCCGGTCCGGGGGTGGGACGGAGGCCTCCAGCACAGTGACTGTGCCGGGGGATGGTGCGCCAGCAGGCGTAACTATTGAAAACAAGGTAGGGGGGATTTAGATAGGGCTGGGGGGTGGGTTAGATAGGGGAAGGGAGGGGAAGGTGGGGGGGAGCGGAGGGAACGGGGAAAGCCATCGGGGCTCCCCTAGGGCAAAGTGCGCGTAAGGTGCACAAGTGTTATAAAATCGGGTGTTCATTTGTGCGCGCCGGGTAGCGAGTACAAATATACATTGCGTGCGCAGGTTAGAAAATCTGCCCTGTGTGCATTACATTTGTTGAAACTTTGTAACCTCTCTCCAGGGCCTACATATTTTGTCAAAGAGTATTCACCTTGCTAACAACTTATGAAAGGTTATGACTATGGGCCTGATTTTAGAAAGCATTTAATTGAATAAATGGCTTTTGAAAATTATTACAAAAGTAGTTATATTTACATGTGTAACTCCTTTAAAAATCACCCCTTTAGGGAGCAACTGTCTGAATCTCAATGTTGTTCACTGGTACATCAATATCTGTTGTGCTCTCCAAAATCCAAAAGTAATATTAAATTAAAGCTACCTGTTTGACTATATCCACATAGAAACTACATTCTGAAATACAAAATCAAATGATATTTTAGAAAGCAAATGATCAATGACAGTTATTTTGTAATAACTATTTTTACATGTGCTTGAGAAGAGCCTAAAGGAAAAATCGGTAAAAATAAAAATTTGAAGAACTGGTATTGAAAAAATCTGAAAAGGCTGCAGAACACATGAAGGATGATCCCCTCTTGTATATCACATCTGGTTCATATTTTCTCTCTATCCTCAGGATGGTTTGAAAAACTGGAAACATTATTTTTTAAGAAAATATTCATATCTTCCCTTATAAGTATGCCAAAGAAGCAGATGCTTAGTTGTGCCTTGAGGAAATAAAGCTTAATGTACTGTAGCGAAGAGGGGAAGAAATAAAGCTATACTTCATCACAACCTGCAAATGATTTCAGATGCTGTGTCTGTAATTTGAATAACACACCTTTAGTTCTGATCGCAACACTGTTAACAGAACCTGAATATATTACAATTTCTAGATCCTTGGTTCATTATTAATAGAATCTGTGAACGCTAATGTGGACCACTGTATGCCAACTATGGTGTTCAGTAACTTTAAACTGTGTATATCTTATTTTATATTTGACATACCAGTCATCTTTCAAAAGGTTATTTATCTAAAAATGCTGGGGATAACAAAGATATATACTGGACCAAGAATCAACTGTGTTACTCCAAAGACCTAGACAGTGAAAATGTATTTCATTCAGTTGACTGGTTTAAAATGCAATGTTCCTTTTCTGAAGGAGAGTACTAAAAATGAAAACAAAAGTAAGAATATGCAGGGTATAACTATCAGTCATTCCATAAGAAATTAAGCCCTGGGTAACAGATACCAAAAAAGGTTGAATTAGCACAAGTTTGAAACTTTGACCAGTAGCATAATAGCCAGGGATGAAGCCTTGATAATTGGCACTACTGCTCTCTCAAGTTTAAAACGCACTAATTCAAACCCTTTTTGTGCCTGTTCTTTGCCCTCTAATGTCTGGTTTGGGATCATACCCCTTTTTGTTCTCTGCAGAAAAAGAGGGGAGGGAAGAGAGCAGGAGCTGAAGGGAAAAAGATCTAGGCGTCAAAGTGGAGAGTACATTGAAATTGACAGCTCAGTGTGCTGCGGCAGTCAAAAAAGCAAACAGAATGTTAGGAATTATTAGGAAGGGAATGGTAAATAAAAATGAAAATGTCATAATACCTTTGCATCGCTCCATGGTGAGACCGCACCTTGAGTACTGTGTACAATTCTGGTTGCTGCATCTCAAAAAAGATATAGTTACAATACAGAAAATACAGAGAAGGGCGACCAAAATGATACATGGAATGGATCCCCTATGAGGAGATGCTAAAGAGATTAGGGCTGTTCAGCTTAGAGAAGAGAAGACTGAGAGGGGTTATGATAGAGGTCTTTAAAATCATGAGAGGTCTAGAACGGGTAAATGTGAGTTATGGGCTGATACAGTAAAAATCCCGGCGTGCGCACAGGCCACTGTCCTGTGCACGTGATTCAGTAAATTAATTTATTTAAATTAGGGCCCGCGGTAAAAGAGGCGCTACAGACACTAGCGCGTCCTTATCGCCTCTTTTTGGACAGGAGCGGTGGCTGTCAGCGAGTTTGACAGCCGACACCTAATTTTGCCGGTGTCGGTTCTCAAACCCGCTGACAGCCACGGGTTCGGAAACCGGATGCTGGCAAAATTGAGCGTCCAGTTTTCAACCCACGAGCCGCGGGCCCATTTAAATTTTTTTTTTAAATTTTTAACTTTTTTTAACTTTTGGGACCTCCGACTTAATATCGCCATGATATTAAGTCGGAGGGTGCACAGAAAAGCAGTTTTTACTACTTTTCTGTGCACTTCCCCCGGCGCCGGCAGAAATTAACGCCTACCTATGGGTAGGCACTAATTTCTTAAAGTAAAATGTGCGGCTTGGCTGCACATTTTACTTTCTGGATCATATGGGAATGACTAATAGGCCCATCAACCTGCATTTGCATGTTGCGGGCGCTATTAGTCTCGGGGGGGGGGGGGGGGGGGGGGTTGGACGCACGTTTTCGACACGCTATTACCCCTTACTGAATAAGGGGTAAAGCTAGCGCGTTGAAAACGCATGTCCAAATGCGGGTTAACAGTGCGCTCCACCGGAGCGCATTGTACTGTATCGGCCTGTTAGTGTAGCTGGGTTTAAAAAAAATTTGGATAAGTTCTTGGAGAAGTCCATTAACTGCTATTAATTAGGTTGACTTAGAGGTTGATTTTCAAAGAAGTGAGCGTTCATGTGCCACGGCTATTTTATGACATGTGTGTGTATGATAAAATACGATATCCATGCACATATGTGTGGTGGATTTTAAAATACGCCCATGCATGTGCGGACAGCGTGCAGTGGGGGAGTAAATTTTCACTTAATAGGCGCAGCGACGCACGTGGACCCCCACAATTCTCTCTCAGTCCGATCCAATAAAGGAGTGAACTGGGAAGGAACTTCCCTAACCCCCTACCTAACCTTCCTTCCTCTTCCCCTCTCCTCCCTGACCCCTAACCTCTTCCTATCTAATTACTTTTTTTTTTTGTTTCATAACCTTACTGCTCCTCTGGATCGGAAGTCATCTGCGTGCACTGGCTGGCTGCCAGCGTGCGCTTCTCCAAGACAGAACAGAATGTCACTGTCCCAGCCTGCCCCCTGGCCCACCCCTTTGGAGAGGCCTGGCACTTGTATGCGTACCGGGGTTTACGTGTGTTGCCAGGCCACGCGCATAAACCCCGCTTTTTATATGCGGGGGGCCTTTGAAAATCGACCTGTTGGGGCACAGCCACTGCTATTACTGGCATCAGTAGCAAAGGATATACTTAGTTTTTTATTACTTGCCAGGTTCTTATGGCCTGGATTGGCCACTGTTGGAAACAGGATGCTGGGCTTGATGGACCCTTGCTCTGACCCAGTATGGTAATTTCTTATGTTCTTATGTGTCTATGGCTGAATTTGGGACCAAACTGGCTGCTCCAGGCTAACCCCCTCTCTTCCCTGCAAGCTGCCTGGAGGGAAGTAGCTGGAGCAGAATACCCCTGCTCCTCTGCCTTATAAGTCTGACAAGAAGTAGTAGAACTCTGCTCTGGGTCTTTCCACCACAAATTCCACCCTGCCAAGTCGAGTGACTTCCCTCCTCATTACAAACAGGTGCATATAGATAGGGTTAATTCCAAACCTCAAGAAGGTTTGTGCAAAGACAAAACCCTCTCAGTTATCACACAGTTTAACTTCCATAATATGTATTTTTTACTGCATTTACAATCTTTCATTTGCTAATTACTCAATGTAATCTCTCAGATTTGAGAATAGGGACCATTTATCAGAATAAAACTACAAAAATATGGTCTCTGCCTATTAAAATATCAATTTAAGAGAACTAAGAAGTGATGTGAAACTAAAAGTTAAAATTGAATCATAAATTAGACAAGGTATTCAAAATTCAATCTGCAAAGCATATACACCTTAGTATTGAGGATTACTTTCCAATTCACACGAACAAGCTTATAACATACACAGAAATCCCTTGCAAACAAATAAGTAGGAAACACAAGTTACATTCCCTAGAGCAAAAAATTGGAATCAGCACATGGCCTGAACCTAATGCAAGTTATCTCCACTTACAACAAACCTTTAAGACACAGAAAAAAACATGGATAATATCACAGGAAATAACATACCATAGCAATTTATTTATTTGCTTTTTCAAAACAAGCGCAAAATGAGGCATAGTATTTTACGATACATACAAGAAATCAAATTAAATGTCCCTTGTGCCTTCAAATTCTACCCTCTTTTCATGTGATGCTAATATTATATTTATATATAACATTTCTTATACCAAAGTGGTTTACAACAAAACAAAATAATGCAATAATCAAATAAACCATATTACTCCAACAAATCAATGTTTATTTGTATTTATTAATTGCCTATCTTAGGGGGTCATTTATCAAAGGCTTATCGCACGTAATATCATGCAAATTAGGGGGAGGGGAGGAGTCGGGTGGGGAGAGGGTGGAGTTGGTGGTGTCTTCGCTGCCGGCGATAATGTTAATAACATTATCGTCGGCAGTAGCGCACCGAATAGCACCACATTTCACGGTGGCGCTGTTCGGTGCGAAAGCCAGCAGCCGGAGCACCACTGTGGTGCGAAGGCTGCAGGCTTTCACAGGATTCATCATTCTCCGAAGAATGATGAATCCTGGCCTTAGAGACATAGGCAATATACAACAAGTTTATCAAAAAACAATAAAATATAATGCATGAAAAAATGCATCCAAAAATAATAATACTATAATATATTAGCAGTCTAGAGCCATGACTTAGACCACCCCCAGTTTCATTAGGGAGGGATAGAACAATAATTGAAATCCTGTGGACATTACCTCAAAATCCATGGCTGAGTGTGGAGCAGCATTCAAAAAAACTAAATAAATATGAGGAATGTTTCAAAAAGGAATGGAGAATAAAACAGAAAATATTATATTGCCTCTTTTTCAAGCCATGGTGTAACCACATCTTGAATTTTGTGAGCAGTTCTCAAAAAAGACAAAATTATTCTTATGTTAAGGGTAGTAATACTTACGAGCAAAACCAAACAACTGTCAAACCCATAACAATATTACAGCCACATTTTTATGTGATGAGCAGCTTTCCTGAAAATTCAGACAATGCTGTTTGAACATTCTTTGATTTTGGACTTGGCCATAGAAGCTTTATCCACAATGTCAGCATATCAGTACTCCAGATCGTAAAAGTCAGGGCCCAGCGTTGGCTGACTTCAGAATCCAATATCCTTTCCCCCCATCCTACCGTCAAATGGAGAGTGATGTTGCAGTTGTGTCAAAATCATTAAGGCTAACTGGTTAAGGGTAGTAATCTTCCATGCCTTATGGTTATGCCACTCCATATAGGTTAACACCATGCACCCTTCTCTTCAGTATCATCCTCAATCCTTTAGGGATCCACAGTGTTTCTCTCATGCCCTTTTGAATGTGTTTACTATTTTCATCCTTACCACCTCTTCTGGAAGGGAATTCCAGGCATCCATCACCCTCTACATGAAAAAAATATTGTTTTATGTTAGATCTGATTCTTCTCCCCTGATTTTCATTTCATGACCCCTAGTTCTCCTATTTCCTTTCCAAAAGAAAAGGTTCAGAGTTTGTGCATCATTAAATCCTTCAGGTATGTGAAGGTCTGTATCAGATAATAGAAAGACTAGGGGGCACTCCATGAAGTTAGCATGTGGCACATTTAAAACTAATCAGAGAAAGTTCTTCTTTACTCAACGCACAATTAAACTCTGGAATTTGTTGCCAGAGGACGTGATTAGTTCAGTTAGTATAGCTGTGTTTAAAAAAGGATTTGATAAGTTCTTGGAGAAGTCCATTACCTGCTATTAATTAAGTTGACTTAGAAAATAGCCACTGCTATTACTAGCAACAGTAACATGAAATAGACTTAGTTTTTGGGTACTTGCCAGGTTCTTATGGCCTGGATTGGCCACTGTTGGAAACAGGATGCTGGGCTTGATGGACCCTTGGTCTGACCCAGTATGGTATGTTCTTATGTTCTTATATCCACCCTATACCTCCTCCCTTCCAAGGTGTACATATTCAGATCCTTCATCCTCTTTTCATAAGTCTTCTGATACAGACCCCATACCATTTTGGTCGCCTTTCTTTGGACCGCCTCCATCCTGTCTGTGTCCTTCTTGAGATATGGGCTCCAGTACTGAACATAGTATTCCAGGTGAGGCCTCATCAAGGACATCACTACCTCCTTTTTCTTAGCATAGAGAGATGAATACCTCTCTCTATGCATCCCAGCATTCTTCTGGCTTTAGCTATCGCCTTGTCACATTGCCTCACCATCTTCAGATAGGCAGATACTATCACCCTGTTGCGACCGTCGCTGCCCAACGTCTCCACTCCGCCCTCCTTACCTCTTTGGCGACTCCCTCTTTGGTTGATGGAAGTTTGGCTGCCGCGGTGTCATCTTGCTGACCTCCTCCGGCGTCCCCAGACCGGCTAGACGCTGCCTTCCGCCATGTTCTCCTGAGGCCTCAAAGCGCGCGTGTGGCGCGGCCCCGACTCAAGTATGAGCTGTGGCGCGAACCTCAGGGGTGTCTCCCTGAGATGACGTCATCCTCACCGGATACTTAAGGTCTTCATTTTTGCTAGCTATTCGAGTTAGCAAGGGATTTCTTCCAGGTATCACTGCGGATGGGATTCGCTCTCTGCATACCTTGCTACTCTGCCTCCTCGGACTTTACTAGGGGTACCCGCTCCTCGGGGGGCCTCGCTCTCTCTCTTACTTTTCAGGTCGCAGTCTGGAACCAGTACTTGCTCCTTGAGGGCCTACTTCATTCCAGCCTCTGGGCTGCCTCAAGAGACTATTGTGTGAGTGTTACCATCCAGGTTCTATTCCTGAACTCTGCATACTCTGCCTACTTACTATATTTCAGTTTCTCTACAGCTCAGCCAGCCTGGGATCGCTGTTCCAGTGCCTGAGGGACTACAGCCCAGCCGGGCTCTTCTAGCTCACTACTGCCACCTCTGGTGGTTCACTTACAGTTTAATGAAAGAACTAGTGTGTGTCTGTCTCCCAACTCTGAGCCTGACTGGTGGCCCCTCTCGGGATCTTCCCCCGTGGGCGTGGTCATCTGCCACCGGCCCAAGGATCCACCCACAAATATCACAAATAATAACACACCCCACTCCACTTAACACTGTTCTTTCTTCAAAGTAGGCTTCATTTACGATTACACACTGCCTCATGTCGGTCAAGCAGTTTGTAATCCATGCCACTACCATTCCGCCCACTACCAAGCTTCTCATTTTGTTACTTAATCTCCTTTGCAGGACTGTATGAAAAGCTTTGCTGAAATCCAAATAAATCACATCTAGTGCTCTTCCTTGATCCAATTCTCTAGTCACCGAATCAAAAAAATCAATCAGATTTGTCTAATAAGGACCTTCCCCTGGTGAATCCATGCTATCTTGAGTTCAGCATACCTACTAGATTGTTGATAGTTCACTATCCTTTCCTTCAGAAGAGTCTCCATTAATTTTAGTACCACTGAGTTTAGTACCATGGTCTGTAGTTTCCAGCCTCCTCTCTGTGCCAACTCTTGTATTGAACAGGTTTTTCAGTGGACCAGCCAGCACATCTCTGAGCTCCCTCAGTATCCTGGGATGTACCTCATCCGGCTCCATGGCCTTGTCCACTTTCAGTTTTCCTAGCTCTTCCTATGTATTCTCTTCTGTAAATGGCGTTTTGCCTACTCCACCCCCACATATGTTCTTGTCAACCAGCAACAGTCTTTCTCCAGGGTCTTCTTTAGTGAACACGAAACTGAAGTATTTATTTAATATTTCTGCAATTTCTTCACCTCTCTCCACACATTGCTCCTTGTTGCCATTCAATGTCACTAAACCACTTAGGACTTTCTTTCTTTCTCTAATATATCTGAAAAATGTTTTGTCATCTCGCTTTGCCTGTTTGCAATCCTTTCTTCCACCTGACCTTTTGCTTTCCTGATTTCTTTCTTCATCTTCCTCAGTTTCACCAGATATTTTTAACTGTGTTCATCTTTTTGGGATCCTTTACACTTCTTGAACTCTGTTCTTTTTGCCTTTATTTTTTCAGTACCTCCTTTGAAAACCAGTTCGGTCTCTTATTGCTGTTACTTTTGTTTACTTTTCTATTATTTTTGTTAAAAATGAAATAGCAAAACAAAGGCTGTACAGAAGAATACAAATGTTATTACCTACTTAAGTATTTTTAGATAATATGCATTATTCAGAATAACCATAGTCCCAACCCTTGTCGGACGTAAGGTGCTCTAGTCATTAAGATTTCTCACAATGTTAATTTAAAATCTTTGCAGTCTTTCAGGAATTTTTAAATTAAGAGAGATTGCATTGTTTAAGACTGCTTTCCTGAAATAGAGTTTAGACTGAACTCTGAAGAATAAAAAAAGATTTACTTGTATGTAAATTTATCAAGAATCTTAAATAAATTTAATAGAACTTAAGAGGCCAATACTTGAAAGAAAACTGAGCACCTGACCTAAGAGTCTTACTTTTAGACACTTAAAGTTTGGCTAATTGTTAAGTAAAATTTGGAACCTGCATTTTGGGATAAAAATATGTCTCACTTTAGGCCTGTTAATTTTCATCTATATTTAGGCACCATGGACTGAAAATCAGCACTAGGCACATAACTTATTTCCCCTGGCTGGCCCACTTTTTAGGAACTTAGTTAGAAAAAATAAAAAAAGTTCTGTAATGTATGTACTTAGCAGGGGGAGAGTCTAATTTAGGAAGATCTAGTCATCCAGATCTTTTGAATACTGGCTCATTTTCTAATATTTCATTACTGAAACAGATTTAAAAAATACACATACATGCAAAGTTAGAACACATTACTCTATTTTTTTTTACACTTAATTTTTATTGAAGTCAATAATAATGGACATGTAGAGCTCAATATACAGCGCAATATACAGTGCAATTTGAAAATCCCACCACGCTGACCAGACCTGAGAAAGCCGTATAACTGTTTAACCAGATAAAAGGTTGTTTGGGTAGCCTGATAGCAGGGCAAGGGAATTCCAGGGCTGAGCTGGTTATCCAGGTACGTTTAACAGATAATATGCATTAGTGACCATGTCACAATGCGTTATTGCAGAATACGAATAGAAGATAATTTTCAAAGCCATTTCCACAACCAAAAAAAAAAAAAAAGTGTTTCACCTGTAGAAATGGGCTGTTTGAAAATTGCCCATAAAAGTACCCTCGTAGAGCCTTCTATGTGCGTGCTCTTACCTACAGTGACAAGAGGCATTTCTGGGGGCAGGGTTGGGGAGGTGGCTTGGAACAATACAAAGGATTTTTGCATTACCAAAATGTATGTGAGTATTTTATCTCTGAAAAACTACCCTCATAAATCAGCACTAGTGTCAATGTGCATTGGGTAAGTTGGGGGGGATAATTTTCAAAGTGGAATTATGAGTGTACTTGCACTTTGAAAACTGGCTCAAAGCTTGGAAGTAAAACTCACCAGCAGACTTTACACATTTGTGGCTAGTCTTAAATTTATACCCCTCTCTCCTTCCCACAGGGGGGTAATTTTCAAAGCCATTTCTGCCTGTAAAACAGTACGTTACATGCAGAAATGGGCTTTTTGAAAACTGCCCTCCTAATATGAGGGTAAACATATGCCATGGCTTTGCACTTATGCAGCCAGTCTGAAAATTACCCCATGCTGCAGGGCATCATCAAAAGAAGTCTGTCAAACTAGTTTAATATTTATTGTAGTTATTTTAATTCTTTTAAAAAAGGGTACAATGCAAAAATAATTATTATGCTTATTTTTTTTCATCATGTATACATTTTTGAAACTAAATTACATTTTCCTCTAATTTAAGTTACCAAAATTAATTGGACAAACACCTGAGAGGGCTTTTTGGATCCCATCTTTCATCTTTGAATACCAGCTAGAGAACTTCTCACTACTGTATATTTTATTTTTCTCTACAAATGATAGAATGATCTCCAAGATATCATAATACAACTCAGACAATTGGGGGCGCAGTACACATCGCATTTGTCATCATGTACACATGTTATGCCCGTACATGCTGGGATTTGGTCAGTGCTAAATGGGCTAGACATGTGTAGGTGTGAAGTTACTGAAAAAAGGCAATTATTCTGAGGTCACTGTGTTTATCAGAATAAGCATTAGAAATTAAATCACACAACACACGCATATGCAAAGAAATGAAACATGAAAAATAGAGATGAACATGCCCTTTCCCCTACCGAAGTGCTTGACTACTAGAGTATTTGTATGAATACTTGTAATTGACATTTTCATTCTGGACTCATTATAATACATTACTAGATAAGGGGGTGAACAGTCATAAAGGACATTTGTGAAGTATTCTGATAGAAAATACAGATCTTATATATTCAAATTCAGCTGTATTACTAAAAGGTTCATTTAGAACCATTTGCAAGATTTCATATAGAAAAAGAAAATATTTTCTTATCAACTTAGTTTCCTGACCTAGATCATTTCCAACTTGGTGATACACTTTTTACATTTCATTTAGCAGTAAACAACTGAGGCATAATGCACCCGTAAGAGGCAATTATCCTAACAGTTCTAATTATCTTCCCTAGCCCTTGCGCTCATTTCCTTAAGGATGGCAACACATGAATGCTTACTTTCTTCATAAAATATATAGAACACCGAAGTTAATGGGAGACATTCTCGTAACTCAGCCATATCATTCCGTCCCCAGTTCCTCTCCTCCAAATCTAAAATCTAAAATCTGGGAATGGGAATAATAAAAGACTAGTCACAACATCTCAGACAAATACCACAATAGCTAAATTAATTACTTTGATGAAGTAGTTTGTGGTGATCTTCTCTGCAAGTAGGTCTAAATACAGTGCTTTAACAGACTGCTTGCTGTGATTTAAAATGCTCTATTTAGTTTGATTGCATTATGTCTTCCACTGTGTTCATTTTAAAATACCCACATTCCGCAGTCATTGAGTTTGTGTCACTAAGCAATAGAATGGAAACAAATAAAGAAGAAGAAAGTCATTCTTTTTTTCTTCCCAGTTTAACACTGACCTCATGTCTTGGACAGATATAAAATCCTTTTATTTAAAAAGAAAATGGAGGCAGCCAAGACTCATAGTTTTATTTGATGAAAAAAAGTGGAATGGGTTAATCAAATAGGCCTTTTTTTTGTATTTTCAAGAGAATAAAGCTGAAATGCAAGGTCATATATCAAGTAAACAATCATTATGAATCAGACCCTCAGAGATTAAGTGCAATCAATTGTGATTTTAATCACCCACAAATAAGTGTATGAACAATAACAAAATATTCTTCATTCAAATACTAAACCATTATGATAAAAGTAATACAACAGAGGACTGATTATCCAGAATGGTCTGAATCAAGACCATTCTGGATAATTATCTTTTCTGGATATTGCAAGTTCAGGATAATGGGGGCTTTTTGCTAAAAGAATTTCAGAAAATGGGAGTTTTTCATATATTGGATTACTATAACTATCTATACTTAGATATTCCTGTTATGACTCTCAGACCATTTCAAATTGTCAAAATACCACAGTTCGGATCTTTACTGAGGTTTCTTTGCGGGACCATAATACACCAATTCTTTGCATCCTTCATTGGCTTCCAAAAGAATGGAGGATTAAGTATAAAGTTGCAATGACCATCTATAAACTAAGTAATCAAAATATGTCTCCATGGATCTTTCAGTGTTGCGCATATGCAATCCTCCTCACGCAATAAGATCCTCTCAGTCTGAGTCTCTCGAAATTCCCTCTGCGCAACAAGCTCACCTCACTCAAGCACGGAAAAAACTTTTTCTGTCACAGGGCCAAACTTCTGAAACTCTCTCCCAGAATACTTATACAAAAACACTTGCTCTCACACATTTCAGAAGCAGCATGAAACCCATCATTCCGACAAGCTTTTGAAAATTAAGAACGCTGATATCATTTACATTTTATAAATGACTTAATTAAGCTTACATTAACGGTTACAGTTATTGTGTTTTAATATTTGGATTGTGGTTTTATGTTTTTGTGAAGTTTATGGTTTCATGCCTGTTCATGTTCAAAAAGATGAGTAATAAATCCAAATAATAAATACTGTACTCCGCCTTGAACCATGGGTTGAGTATGGGTTATAAAACTGTTGGGTTTTTTTTTTTTTTTTTTAGTATAGTTAAGGTTCAAGTTATCCAAGCAAACTACAGAAGCATGACTAAACTTATCCAGATAACTTTACCTGGCTATCTTTAGGAGACTTGTCCTGCTGAATATCAGTGACAAATTCTCTGGCTAATTTTAGCCAAATAAATTGTCTGCTTGCTGCTTTTCTTCATACTGACCTCTCTGTGTCAATCCCACTATTTTTTTCATTATTTTACCATTTTTGCTTCCACCACTTCCTCTGGAAAGGCATTCCAGGCATCCACAACCTTCTCCATGAAAAAATACTTCCTGATATACCCTCTTGTCTCTTCATATCATGATTCCTAGTTTTACAATTTCCTTTCCATTGAAAAGGTTTGCTTCTTGTGCATTATTACCTTTCAGGTATTTTAACATCTGTATCATATTGCCCCAACTAAGGGGTCTATTTAGTAGGATGCGATAAGGATATAATGTGCACATTCAGTAACTAAAGTATGCTAATCTATATATATATAAAACACAAAATTTTCAGAGAATGCATCATGTTGGATTCTAATGCAGATTATTTACAAATTTCATGCATTTCCTTATTGCAATTTAGTAAACAGACCTACTTTGTTTGTAAATGTAGCACGTATAATGGCTTACTCATTATTTTACACTATGGAGAACTGTTGTCCTACTGAAGCCTCTACCACTATTCTGGCCGTGGTGAAGAAAGGGGGGTTATCTTTAATGAAGAAATTATTATTATATGGTTAAAAAACCTGTTAAACTACAAGGGAGGGGGAGGGGATAACAAGTATGAGTAATACAGAATATTAATGCTCTTTGGGGTAGATTTTCAAACCGCGCGATTTGGCGTACTTTTGCTGGCGCATCAGGCGCCAGCAAAAGTACGCTAAAATCCTGGATCGGCGCGCGCAAGGCTATCAATTCTGTATAGCCGGCGCGCGCCGAGCCGTGCAGCCTACCCCTGTTTCCTCCGAGGCCGCTCCGAAATCGGAGCGGCCTCGGAGGGAACTTTCTTTTGCCCTCCCCTCACCTTTCCCTCCCTTCCCCTACCTAACCCACCAGCCCGGCCCTGTCTAAACCCCCCCCCTTACCTTTGTCGGGGGATTTATGCCTCCCGGAGGGAGACGTAAATCCCCGCACGCCAGCGGGCCGCTAGCGCGCCGGGACGCGACCTGGGGGCGGGTCCGGAGGGCGCGGCCATGCCCCCGGACCGCCCCAGGCCGTAGCCACGCCCCCGGGCCCGCCCCCGGAACACTCCCGACACGCCCCGAAAACGCCGTGCGGTTCGGGCCCGCCCCCGACACGCCCCCCTCAGAAAAACCCGGGACTTACGCGAGTCCCGGGGCTCTGCGCGCGCCGGTAGGCCTATGTAAAATAGGCTCACCGGCGCGCAGGGCCCTGCTCGCCTAAATCCGCCCGGATTTGGGCGGATTTAGGCGAGCAGGGCTCTTAAAATCCGCCCCTTTATGCATTGGCTTAAATAGGATGATTCACTAAACTTTTTTTTTTCCATACAGAAAGAATGGGAAAAAAGCCTTAGTAAATCAAGTCCTGTGGGAGATGAGGATGGTAAAAGGGGATTGGATAGGGGAAGAAAAGGTTAGAGCACACAGAAATAAACTTGTAGTCAGACACAAAGGGAACCAATATCAGCATAATCCTAACCAGTTTATGATAAATGGGGACAATATATCAGACTCAAATACATGAGGATAATAAAAATGGTATCATTTCTAATAGAATGATAAAGATTTTATATGAAAATGCCAGAAGCATGACACATAAAACTGCATACTTAGAATTCATAATAGCCAAGGATAGATATGACATTATTTCACTTACTAAGACTTGGTAACAGACAGTAAATACAGCAAGTGATACACTATTCAGAACATATCACTTGACACATCCCTTTCTCTCCCCTCCCCCCTCTACACTCCCTGCTCTCCTTACCATAATTTATCCTCATCAACAAGCCATTTATGTACATATGTTATATACTATAGTCTAATGTTCCATGTACTCCTGTTAGTTCTGTTACAACTTGTTATATTTATTACCATGTTATAATGTAAAATATTCTTGTTATATTTATTACCATGTTATAATGTAAAATATTCTTATATCTATTTAATACCATGTTATAATGTAAAATAGGGCTGTTATCACCCTATTCCTTTAGTTATCTGGAAACCGATGTGATATCTCGATCGAATGTCGGTATACAAAAGAAATAAATAAATAAATAAATAAATAATTAGGGAAGGTGGTGTCTGCCTCTGCAATCAAAACTAAAACCCATCCCTCAGGGAAAACACTGCAGCAGATAAAGGTGAAGGGTATGTATATTATGGGTAGAAATTAGGAGCGAGGCAGCCAATTTTCAGAGATTAGGCTCCTACCTTTTGGAGATAGGCCCCTAAATTAGCCCTTCAGAAAATTTACTAGGGCTGAGTCCCTAAATTTAGGCTCCTAGTTTCATTAGGCCCTTAAATTTAGGGTCGTAAAAAAGTGGGTGGTTACGGGGATGGAGTTAGGGTGGGGAAACAAAGTTAGGAGCTTAGCACTGATTTTCAGAACTAGGCACCTAATTTAGGGCCCTAAATCTAGGCAAATAAACAGCAGGCCTAGATTTAGGAGCCAAATTTATATGAATTTTCAACTTGAAATTTAGGGACCTAAATTTGGCTGAAAATAGGTGCCTAATTTGGACACATAATTTAGAGGCCTATAATTAGGAGCTCAGCTTTTTATGACTATATGCCCCCTCAAGAATAAGACCCATACATTTGGTGTATGCTATAAACAAACCAGTGTGATGGAGAAGATTGAAATAAAATTACTTAATCTACTATGGAAAGCAGCCCAAACAGGCAGCGGAAGCACTAGGCGAATTAGGCTTGGGCCTAGGGAGCTGACCATTAGGGGGCATGAGCCATGTGGGGCTGCAAGCAGTGGCGGCAAAGAGGAGTGGAGATTCGGCAGGCAGCAGGCAGCACCCAACCTGCTCGCAGCCCAGAAAACCGAGAACGAGGTAGGAGTCTGAGTCAGGACTGAGACGGAGGGGTGGTGGCGCAACCGGAGGGGGAACAGGTGCAAGGCAGAAGGTGCCTAGGGCGCCTAATCCCCTTGCACTGGCCCTGCAGACAGGGAAAGTAATAACAACAAGGAACTTCAATTTCTAGAAATTGATTGGGATAAGGAGACTAGTAAATCAACAAAGGGTTTAAGTTTCTGAATATTTTTGAGAACAGCCAGCTCAGCACTCAAGAGCCCTGTCTAGACTGCAAGCTGTTTTGGATCAAGTCCTTCTGATTGCAGTTTTGAAGGGGATTCTCCACAGGTAAATTGTTGTTTACCCGTGGAGAATCCCTATGAACACTGGCTCCCAGCTCTGCAGGGAAAAGGAGTGCTGCTGGCGGGTGCCAGAGCAATCCTAGCAAAGTACTTGTGGGGTGTTTCGCTGGGAAGTTTGCACCAGTGAACTCTGAGGGGCAAAACACATCGAAAGTCTTCAAGAAGGAAGCAATTTCCTCTGAGAGAAACTCTGCAAGGAGTTCCCTTCTTGAAAACTGGCTTGGAGGTACCCCCAGCTTGGAAACACTGCATGGAAGCTGAACACTGGCCTCAACAAGTCAGGAGGAGAAAGTGAATAACCCATGGGTGAAAGAACACTCTGCCAGCTGTGTCTCAGTGAGACAGGCCCGGCTGGCAGAAACCAGGGAGCCTGCTTTCTCGGTGGCAGCCCCCAACATTTGGAATTCTCTTGCAGAGGAATTATGGCTAACAGAATATTCAAAGGCTTTCAAATCAATGCTAAAAATGTATCTGTTTAAGCCAGGGGTGGGCAATTCCGGTCCTTGAGGGCTGCAAATCAGTCAGGTTTTCGGCATATTCCTAATGAATATGCATGAGAGAGATTTGCAGGCACTCTGCCTCAGTTGTATTCAAATCTATTTCATGCATATTCATTGGGGATATCCTGAAAACCCCAACTAGTTTTGAGGCCTTCAAGGACGGGAATTGCCCACCCCTGATTTAAGCAAGCCTTTGAATAAATATTTTATAGAGAACTGTTTTCCTGTTCCAAGATTATGTTTTGTATAATCTGATTCTGTTTGTTTTAAATTGTGTATGTAACTTTAAATCTCTTAGTACCTGTAAGCGATTAATAAATGAAATAAACACTTAAATACCAGTGACTAAAAAAAATGAAATATTCTGAAATAAGAATAAATGGAATCATGCCATAAAAGAAATAGTCAATATATTAAAATTTTAAAATTGGCAATTTCAAGGTTCTGCATAAATTGCTAGTCAGGGTAAACTAGGATGAAAGGTGAAAAGACACTGCAGGGAAATGGGATATATTTTATATACAGTATATACAGTACTCACCATAAAGTGTACATATGGAAAATAAAGTATAAAAAGGTAACTCCCATGAGGAAAAAAATATCCGAGGAAGGTGTTTAAAATAATGGAAGAGGAAGGGATAGAGAAAGCCTTACTAAACTAAACTACAGAGCATGTTACAATGAATGAAAGAGAGATGAGCTCAGTTTAATAATCAAATTAAATTGATGTAGCCCTGCTGCAGCACACCCAGGTGCTCCTATATAATCTGGAACTCTGCCTTGTAAGAAGGTCTTTGTATCCTTAAGCCCTTATAAAATTCTTCTGAGAAACCTTCTGTGTTGGTCAGAGCCTTTCAGGGGTCTCATTTTGAACTTCCTGCACCAGATTTGAAGGAGGGAGCCCAAGGAATAACATCTCTCTGTGAGAGCTCCTGTACTATATGAGATCCCAGGTTACAGCCACTTCATAAACTGGCCTTATCCTTGGCCCTTAGGAGGACAATACCTACCAACCTTACGAATATTTCCTTTCTCCTGGAGTTCTTTCTGCCATTAGGCATCTAGGGACTGTGAGTAACTAATTTATTCAAACTAAGCAGACCCAGGATGCTGGAATCTCCTGCCTGTTTCTAGCATTTTCTCTAACTCTGCTGATACCAATCAGCTCATGTAAGCAGGGACTCAGCAGATAGCTGTAATGGCCCGTGAAGTGCTTGTGAGGTTGTAAGGTTAAGCTGGTTCAGCCTGCCTAGAAAGAGAGCTTTATAGTGGTAATGTGTTTGCTGCTATCCTTGCTATTACTCAAGGAGTACATATTTGTCTGTGATTTATCTGGAGGTGGAAGTGTTATAAATAAGTTTTTCTTATAAATAAATGGACTTGATTTTGGAAGCACACATCCTGAAGTAGTCTGAGCTCATGGCATCAGTTCTCAATCATGTTTTATAAAATATCAACTTTATAAATCCTAAGAAATAACTTGCAGATGACAAAAAATACAGGCAACTCGTATATCTGGTCAAACCAAAAGAAAATAACAAGAACAAACACATATAACAGAAATTAGAAATGATATCTTTATTAGATCTCAAAAATCACAAGAATTCACAATGCAACAATACTTTATCCTGGATTAAGACTACATTTACAAATCTTATTTCACATACATCTTTTTCCCAACTTCCAATTTTCCTTTAAATTCCTTAGAGACAGCCTCATGACTGAATGATAGCACTTTAGTATTCTGAGCCAAGGAAACTATATCAGAGGAACAAATAGAAACTGAAGCATCTAATCTCACTAGGGATGTCAAGTCCAGGCTTTACCACTGGTGGTCTGGCCAAGAGAGAGGGAGCTCTCTGGGCAGCTTGCGGCCTCTGCATCTCCCGTGATCTCGCCACCAACCCTAAGGTATCCTCAAACTTTTCAGAGTTTCTTCCAGAGGTGGCACCAACTGACTGGCATCAGGGCTTCTTTCCTCTGTCAGACTCAAAGCTGTCACAGTGAGCCCCCCCTGCTCTAACACAGCTCCTTCCACCGTGTTCTGTACGCTGACGCAACATAATCCAACAGAGCCGAGGCCATTGCTGGGCTGAAGACGTGATCAATTTGTGGTGGCAGCGGGTAATTTGGAGGATGCCCTCTGGACTTCCATCACACCAGACAAGCAACTGAGAAACCATTTGGAAGGCATAAAAAATGTGGAGAGGGAAACTGTAGCCCTTCTTTTTCTCTTAGCAGGGAAAGCAAAAGTAAAGAGCTACACTGAAATATCAGTAAAGTTAAAGATTCAGCAGGGTAGAAGTCGCTGTTCAATTGCTCATGCCATTATCTTACTACACCCCCTTGCAACCTCTTTATGAACTAAGAGCATGGTAATTCATAAGCTGTAAGTTCATTAAATGCTTCAGAGAAGAGTTCTTGTGCACAGAAGTGTCTGGTCAGCCCTACCAACAGATTAACACATTCCAAGGCCCTCTACACCATCTGTTCAACCAAGACTGCCAAAGCACTCAGTACCTGTTCTCCAGAATACCCCCAACTTTGTGTTACATTGATAAAGGGGCCTATTTACTAAAGAACACATAGTAATGCAACACACCCGCTCCATAACACACAATGATATTTTAATAAGATGAACTGCATGCATATTCATGCAAAGCAGCATTAAGCTATACAAACAGTGGGAACCCAAAAAAGTTAAATGCATCTTAAGAGGTATAGTTAATATTTTTTAGAGCTTCAGCCAGCTTACATATCTGTTGATGTCTTGGCCCTGAATCCATCTTTCTCCCCCTCTCCTACCCCCCACAATCTATGTTTTCTATAAAGGACTGGCCATAGCCCAAACCCGCACCTTTCCTATCCCACAACTGCAGAGAGAGGCACTCCAGGCCAAGCACCCACCCACTCCTCCTCGCTAGAGAGAGCATGCCCCAAGAAATAACAAGGGGCTCCGAGTCCCAATGTCCCCACTCCAATAAAAGATCTTCAAAGCAGGAGCAATCCCCACTCATTCCAGCCCCACTCACTCCAAGTTGTCAAATAGTGCCAGTTACCTGAAGTTCTCCTTTGCCATGCATGTGCTTTAATGTAATAATTTAATGCCATATGACATTGATTTGCAGTACTCAAACCCATTATTATGGGTAGGCATAAGAAAGAGTTTGATTTCTAATGAATGCTGAAATCAGCAAAATAGTGAATATTTTAAAAAGATGCTAATTTTATGTCCTTACACCCTAAGGTTCGGATTTCAAAACTGAATTTGCTTACTCCTGCACATTAACACCGGAGTTCACATTTAAGTGCAAAATTTCCTTTAAATCCTGGCATTGTAGAAAAGTTACAAGACTCCTCTACTAGTACTTTCAAATACACCTTTTTTTCACTTCCCCACCTTTATCTAGCCCAGTAGCAGTCTTCAGCTGGGGGCCAGAACTGGATATGTGTGCACACTGAGTTGGCCACTAGGTGTTGCTATTGCATGAACTCTGTTAATTTTTCTTTTTCCACCACCTCTTCCATGCACCTATCACCCTTTCCATGAAGCAGTATTTTCTGTTCTTGTTCCTGAGTTTACCTCCTTGGAGATTCATACTGTGACATCATGTTCTAGAGTAGGAACCCCCAAACTTTTGTGGTCCGGCAACCACCATATAAGAGTGGGCTGGCCCGCCCACCATCCTCTCTCCCTCCCTCTCTCTCTTCCCTACCTTGCTGCACTCTACTTCTCCAGGTTGGGTAGCAATGGAGTCAGAAAGGGCTGCTGCTTCAGATGTTTTTTCTCTGCAGCTGCTTGTGCCCGTAGCGCCAGGTTGAGGTGTGGCAGTCTGGAGGTGCAGAGGGCAACATGCAGCGCACACAATTTTTGGGGCTGACTGGGATGGCTCGGGGACACCCCTCTCCTTTAATGAGGGCAGTATGATTGCCCTGCATTCAATGATATAGCTTAGGCTCTCCCCTCTGCTGGCAGCTTTGACCTGTTGGCTGGATGTTGCAAGGGAGAGGGACCATATGCCAGAGGGGGCGGTTTGGTTTCTGGTGGAGGGCCTCAGCCTTGCTGGTTGCCTGACCAATGTTGGGTACTTGGGGTTTCCTGTAGCCTTTGTTTTATTTAAGTTCAATTTTTTATCTTTGAAAGCTTGTGCATAAATGTGCATGAAAAAAGTAAAACCTGTTTGACAGCAGGTATAACTTTCTCTGCTTATGTTCATATACGTACCAGAAAAACTCGTCACTTTTCAAAAAGATTTACACGTATCAATCCACTTTGAAAATGCAGGTTGTTATAAAATTGCTCTCCCTAAGAACAATAATGTTTTCTTGGGTATATATACATCAGGGCACGTAGAGAATATGTTAATGTATACCCTTGAGAATGCTAATGCTTACATGAACCGCATTAATCATTTGAGAAAACAAAACAAAACAAGCACATCTAATGAGTAGAGCAAAATGACTGAAGCACCCAATTTCAATATCTTTTGTGAGCTATTGTTTTAAAGAGTGCATTCAGAAAAGTGAATAAAATCTAGCAATATTGAAATGCCTCAAAAAGTTACTGCAACCATACAAATGTTCAATCTGTGAAAGGATGCTTCCAGGTGTTTCCTCATGCACATTCAATGTCAGTGATAATAACATGCAGGCTAATAGCGAAATATTGGTTTTACCAAGATTGGATAAAATTCAAAAGGCCTGAAGGTAGTCAGTCAGTTGGATAAAGCAGCAGAAAAACCTAAAAGGTGAATTTTCAAACTGTTGCCCTTGTACAAATTAGCAGATGCACGTGCAAATAAGAAATATTTGCATAAATGCTATTTTAAAAGCCTTAAACATACATGTGCAAATAATGATGCATGAATATATTTGATCATATAAAAAGGGGCAAGCCAGGGGCATTAGGGTGGGGCAACACTTTTTTTGTATAAGTTGCTATTTTATAACCTGGCAAAGCAATGAACGTACATACACCACCTGTGTACATTCACCGCTGCTAATTATCTGATGTAAGTGAGCCTAAATTTCTTTATAGCCAAATACTGATTGGGTGAGGGGGTACAGGTAAACTGGGGGGAGTTCAGGCTGAAGAACCAAGATGGTCTTGATGACCTAGAGATAGACTGGGCAAACTGGTGGACTGATTGGTAAAACTGGTAACTTATTTCACACGCGTATGTTATAAAATGTGATGCTTTATACGTGTAAAAAACAAATAAGCGCTAAGGAAAAATAAGCAAGTTAAATCTCCACATGTAAATGATTAAAATTAGGAGTACAAATACTCAGGAGATTTGTACCATTTATCCGAATAAATTTGGACACCTCTGGATAAGTGCTGTCACTTAGCAGGATAAGTCTCAAAACTCGATACTTATCCAGCTAAGCAATATAGCTGGTTAAGTGATAAAACACTACTTATTTATGCAGCTCTGTTGAAAATACATGTTGCGTATCTTTTAGAAACGTGAACATATAGTTGGGTACATTTAAGAGTATTTTAATATGGTGAGCGCGCATTGAAGAATATGTCTGATTAAGAATACCCAGACTCCTCTGCTGTACTGGCCTGTCAGAGGTGAATGAACTTTGAGAGACTTTCTGACTATCACAGATTCAAAGGATGCAGAAGATTTTGGGAAACTTGTAAGCTCTGCAAAGCTTATAATTACAGGCCAGGAAGGCATCAATGGCCACATTTACTTCACAATGCAGAGAAACTGAGTCCAGGATGCAAGCTTTTATCTTGCAGATGCAACAGAAACCAATTTGAAAAGGAGATCTTGTGAGGTGATAGTTTTGAATGAATCCTGGTGCCAAGAAGTGGAATCCAAGTCTAGCTCTATTCAAAACCCAGACTACAAGTTATTTACATAAACAGAGAAGAACAAAAGAAGACAAGAAGAATACAGTGCATCAAAGCCAGCATGATACAGGAACTTGTTTACAGTGGGAGGAGAAACAGGGTTAGAAGAATTCTTAGTTGAGGGAGGTCCTCACAAGCATTTCCTATACAGGATAGATTGTCATGACAACAGTATCATGTGTTTGTGGGCGGTTACACTTTTCTGGAAGTTTCGGCAATACTGTGTTTTAATTATAAAAGAAGGCTCTCTTCCTGTGTGGGAGGAGATGCAAGTTATTACAGATAGAGGGCAGTTATATTGCATCTCACAGGAACATTTGACTTTTAAGAAGCCAAATAAACTAAATTTGAAAACCTCTTGTTGATTTGAAATGTTCTTGTTGCCCTAAAGCTTTGAGTCCAGCAAAAATTAGACATTTTGGCACCCCAGATGGGACTCTAATAGCTGTTGTTATTATAATTATTAATTATTAATAAGCTGTAGTATTACTTTTGGCGGACGAAAGTATACTAGGTTCTTGAATGGTTAATTGGCTGGTCATTCAAAGATTGAGTTACCCAGGTAGACTGGAGGCTTATCCCGGAGAATTATGAGTTCAGAGCAGATGTGGAATGAAGTTGGATCCATTTTGTGAGTATGTAACAAGAAAAAAAAAAAAAAAAAAAGGAAAAATCTGTAAGTAGCAATGTTTTTATTTTATTTGTTGTACAGTGTATATAGCTTGTGTGTTATATCAGGTTTAGAATACTTTTTGCAAAATGTTCTTTAATATATGTTAGGGAGACAGGATATGAGTTGATGATTTGATTAAAATCTAAATTAAGTTTGGCTATTTTCAGATTGAACAGTTGAAAAAACAGAGGGGTAGCCAGCACTAGTCAGTCTGGGGTCTTTTGTCCTCAGACCGCATGGCTTGGTCTCGGCAGCAGTTTCACTTTCACTTTACACCTGGTGAACGGCTGAGTAGAGCAGTTGTAGATTCAGAAGGAGAAAGAGGGAATAAGATACAATTGGTAAGTTGAAAGTTTTATAATTAGTATGATAAGGAGTTTTTAGTTAGTGGATTTTTTACCAAAGTTTAGTTGTTAAACACAAACAAATGAGGTGCTTTTAAAACTAGAAACTGCATGGTTGGATATTATAGTTTACAGCTGTCTGTGATTAGAGGTACATAAATGTCTCCAGTTTATTTTAGTTTATGAGATTTATTTTTATCAGTTCATATTTACGTTTGCTTTGGAGTTAATGCGTGATTGCTGTTAGGGTATCATTAACCAGAGAAATGAAGTTTTTCAGTTTTATGGTGTTTTGCTTCTCCCCCCTCCCCCTCAAGGTACAGGGCTGAATGATGTAGCCATGGCTGGCCACAAGGACTCTTATGTTCACTGTAAACGTAGAAAAAGAATACCCAGCCCAGCAAGCTTCTTAGTTTTTGGTTTTATTTTCCACCATTAATGCAGAGATGCTCATATTTTGCATCTAAGTTTTTAGAATTGTGTGCTTAACGAGAGTTTATTGTGAAGGGTGTGTTATTTCATTTGGTAAGAACGAAAGCATGAACCTGTGTTTATTTAAAGCCATTCATAATTAGATTTGATGTATCATTGGAGAGGGATGTATTGTTTTTTCTTTGGTCAGGGGTATAGGCAGAGAGATAGAAAGGAAAACAATCTATAGATATACTACAAGAGAGCGACTCCATTTTAATGAAATGATCTGTTTAAGTGTTTTATCACTTAACAAACCTATTCATTGAGTGTAACAGTTGTTTGGCGGGAGAGGAGGTGAACCCCCCCCTTAGGAATGTGTTTGAGAAGAAAGGAAAAAGAAAAAAAACACCTGGGAGTGAGTCACTTTTAAAATGGATTTTACAGTTCTGCTGAGAGGTTTGAGGTTTAAGTATGTTATAGGACTGAGTGCAAAGGTGATAGAAGAGGGACTAATGGATTGATTTGTTTAATGTGAAAACAGAAATTTGTATTGAAAGTATGGGGAAAGTGAATATTAGGGATGACAGATGACGTAATGTTAAAGAGGGAAGAGATTTATGAATATGCAGAAGGATGTGTGCTGAGACATTTAGAATGTTTTGGGTAACAGTAGAGAAAAGATGTAATTCAGTTGCATTTAATTGTGTGAAGATAGGATTTATTTTAACTTAAACACAGGTCAGAAATAAACGGACGGCATGCAGCAGTAAGGATGATAAATATTTCTCAGTTTTGATTATACCTCAGTAGCTGCTACCTTTTAGAAGAAAGGAAATGAATTAGGTTGCTTGTTTTGATGGGAGTTCAGGTATTGGACGTTTGTATTGTGGACTGTTTAGCCGATATGTAAAGGAGAAAGATTGTGAGACGGTGAACAGCAGAGAAATAAGCAGCAATGTCTATTATCTATTTATGTGCCAGTAAGAAAAACTTTTGGTTAATGCATATTAGTCTGTGCCATCCTTTTATTTTGCAGGCTTCCAGACTCCTAGCTGATATGTCTGTGCTTTTGGAAATGATTCGTATTTCTATTTAGGGTATTTGCAGGATTTGGTAGTAAGAACTTTGTGGAACATATGCATATTGGATGGAAATAGAATGACTTCTAATTAAGTGCAAAGTTGTTTGTTTTAAGTTTTTCTTTTAGAAGGCGAGTTAGGAGTTTACAAGCATAGGAAAACAAAAAGAGATTTTAAGATTTGTAAAAGGAAGTAGCTCTTATCACAGGGGACAGCGCCTCCTAGGGGTGGACCATCATAGAAAGGAAAGTAGCTTTATGACTGCTTTTTGCTGAATTAAGGTATAATAGCAGTTTGACTTTTAAGGAACCTGTAATGTCATTTTTAAATTTAATTTTAATCATTATATTAACTGTTATATTAGATTTCTTTCCAGGGTACCAAAGCACAAAGCGCATCTGTCTCTGTTCTATGGGAGATGAAGATCAGTTTATTCCAGTTTGATTCCTTTTTCATTTTTAATAGATCTATTCTATTTTTCATCCTGAGTTTTTGTTTTCTTTTGTGGATCGATCCAATTCTTTTATATTTTAAAATACGTTTTTCTTTTTGAGCTCAAAAGTTTGTCATGTTGTTTGTTCTATGTTACATGTGTACAAGGAGGAATGAATGAATGCATGCATTATGTGGTCAGTGTTGTGACATATATGTTTTACTGTACAGTCTGAGTATTTATGTTTGTGGTCTGGACCATTGCATGATGTTTTGAAATAATGTGGGGATTATTTGGCAACTTAAATATAGGGAGTACGTGACATAAAAGTATTTTCTTACTACTTAATCGGATTTGTTGCACTTTTATTTAGGTTTGACTTCATACACATGCATCTAATCTAAGGAGCTAAGAGATTCTGCCTTGACATCATCACTGAATCCTACTAAAAGAACTATATACGCACTGAATGCAGAAATTCTTGGTCGCAGACTTTCTTACATATTATATGGACTGCAAGGCTTACAATTTATACCTGATATTTGCTTTTTTCTATGTTTTGTGGGAATGACTTTATGCAGAATTTAGGTTCTTTCATTTTCTGTCAGCACTTAGGTGTTCAAGTTAATAATATTATTTGAAGTGATGCTGTTTTTATTAGTTTGTATGTTCCAAGTTAAGTAATATTTTCCAGTCTTAGATTTTATAATACTTATATGCTGAATCAGTTAAATGTGTATGTACTAGGTTTTTCTATCTTTATCTATGGACGCTGCTTTGATCACATAGAGGGTGATGTGTTTCATTGTGATTCAAATATGATAATTCAGGGTTCAAGAGGGAGATCTCTTTATATTTCTCTTTCACACCAGCCTAAGTTATAAGCTATTTCTATTCTTTTGTTTTGCAGCTTGCACTTAGGGTAATCACTTTGCTGATCTTTAATATCTCAATATTCTATCTCTTATTCTAATGGTTTCGCTGAACCCTTCTTTGAATATCTTTTCGTATGACACTATTTACTAGATTTTACCTAATGACTGTTTCACTCTCTTTCACAAAGATTTCTTTTCTCCTTAAAACAAATACATACCTTACACATGAGGAGCTCTGCTATAGGGATTTGTAATATTCTATTACTATATTTTTGGGTTTATTAATTGCTCATTGTTCTTTTCTTCTTATCTTGGTCCTTTCACTATAAACTCTATCTGTGACTTATAAGCTAGTGGGTTTCTATTTAGGATTCCAAAGGGGAAGATATAATTTTCCTTATTTCTGTCTTTTATTTATATGACATTCCTTCCTTCCCTGTGTAAAATCTTACACTGATGGTTTATCAATTCTGCAAAGTAGTTCACATAATATGTTAAAGACTTTCTCACAGAGTTAGCTTTCATTTATTGTTATGATTATCCCCAATATATTTAGACTTACCATCATTTGAGAAGGGTATTAGCCCCATTTCCCCTAGAAGTATCTGAAGACAAAGCAGTATTACTAGCCATCATCTACCTTAATAATTAATACTTGCCATACACAGATGTATTATCTCTTGGACATATGACTGCCACAAGTGAATTAGGACTGTCCATACAGTGAGTGCTTTCAATGCTACAGGTTGTTGTCCTAATACTGGATAGCACTATACATACCCTACAGAATTAGTATGATGTTTCAGACTTTTGCTATGCCTTTGCCTATCATGCATATGCTTTTGTATTTGATCTTCCATCACTACAGCATATGACTAGAATATGTCTTATGCTTTGCAACACTTTTACATCATGTATGCACAACACAGTATGAGTTTTTCTATAGATTCTTGGTTTTCTTCTATGTTATTGGTTTCTTTACTTTTCTGGTAAGATGCATTGATTATATCCCTGTTTGCCATTTTAATGAATATTATCCTGGGTAGTTGTTCACCACAACAGTATTCATTGAAAAGATTTACCCCGTATGCCAAGTATTATATGAGAAACATAGTACTTTCATACTAGTCTCTCTGTGTACTTATCTTTACATGTTATACCACTATTATGTACTTACTTGATTCTGAAAGATAACATATGTGATCATGTTGTTATGAAGTAGGTCCTTTTTATAATGCAGGTATCTGTATAGCTCCATTATAGAGCTAATAGCTACCTAGTGAAAATTAGTTTTGATGTTATTTTTTAATTAACTAGTGAATGCTTGTGGGAGTATCATTCATATTAATTAGGAATCTAGAGGGACATACACCTATGCACTACACCTGATAAATACCAAGGTTAGGGGTTAGGTTACACTTTTAAGTTCCTCTGTCATGGCTTAGCATCGAAGACTGATTGATGTGACACCTATCCATTAAAGGTGTCCCATAGAGGGAAATGAAGAATATGTCTGATTAAGAATACCCAGACTCCTCTGCTGTACTGGCCTGTCAGAGGTGAATGAACTTTGAGAGACTTTCTGACTATCACAGATTCAAAGGATGCAGAAGATTTTGGGAAACTTGTAAGCTCTGCAAAGCTTATAATTACAGGCCAGGAAGGCATCAATGGCCACATTTACTTCACAATGCAGAGAAACTGAGTCCAGGATGCAAGCTTTTATCTTGCAGATGCAACAGAAACCAATTTGAAAAGGAGATCTTGTGAGGTGATAGTTTTGAATGAATCCTGGTGCCAAGAAGTGGAATCCAAGTCTAGCTCTATTCAAAACCCAGACTACAAGTTATTTACATAAACAGAGAAGAACAAAAGAAGACAAGAAGAATACAGTGCATCAAAGCCAGCATGATACAGGAACTTGTTTACAGTGGGAGGAGAAACAGGGTTAGAAGAATTCTTAGTTGAGGGAGGTCCTCACAAGCATTTCCTATACAGGATAGATTGTCATGACAACAGTATCATGTGTTTGTGGGCGGTTACACTTTTCTGGAAGTTTCGGCAATACTGTGTTTTAATTATAAAAGAAGGCTCTCTTCCTGTGTGGGAGGAGATGCAAGTTATTACAGATAGAGGGCAGTTATATTGCATCTCACAGGAACATTTGACTTTTAAGAAGCCAAATAAACTAAATTTGAAAACCTCTTGTTGATTTGAAATGTTCTTGTTGCCCTAAAGCTTTGAGTCCAGCAAAAATTAGACAGCATTTGATTGCATGATATAAAATACATGAGCACTGGCGCATGCATGTTTTAAAGTTATCCTCTAAGTGTATGCTGGGGTAAATATTAGGGATGAATCCCTCACAGAAAAAGAGAGCATACTCTCTTTTGTACAGGTCGTGGGTAAGACTCCATCCTGAATACTGTGTCAGCTCTGGGGGTCATATAGAGATCAGTGGACCAGAAGGACTAAGCATTTTTCCCATAGATACTAAAATGGCAATTTTCAAACTGTGGGTACCTTTTTCCATTGACTGTGCAACAAGTTTCAAAAAGAAAGTATGTTTCATTTTAAAATTTGCGCAGGTCCAAAGTACCCACAAATATTTGCAGCTTTATTTTTGTGCAGGTACATTTTCCATGAAATTTATATACATATGGTGGAAAATGCAATCTATGCAAATTATTTTTCTCATTTGACTTAAACACACCTGTGGGAACCCTTTAGCTTCTAAATACAGCTAAAAGTATGCGTGCTATGGAAAATCATGCATACTTTTAACCATATAGAGGTTATTCGGTTTAGGAAGCCCTCACCTCTTCAGAGTAACCCAGAGCTAATGTTGGATGGGGAAGTGTTACCCTTGGCTGACCATGTAAAAATTCTCTGGATATTTTTTGTACTTATTTGACCTTTGATAAGCAGATTTCTGCAGTAGTTAAGAAAATCTTCAATTTCTTAGACAACTGCTGGCTTTTCTTTTTTTATGAGGCCTTAGTTTCTGTAATTCAGGCCTTGATTATAAGCTCTATGGGCCTCATTTTCCAGAGGTATCGCACGCGAAAAGTCCCTTTTCGCGTGCGATACCAAAATGGGGGCAGAGTCGGCCCTGGAAGAGGAGGAGTTGGGGCGTCACCGGGGCCGATTCCGCGAAGACGCCGCGGACAATGAAAAGGTAAGGCCCTTTTCGCGTCCTAGTTCGCGCCCAATAGCTTCACCTTCTATGGTGGCGCTATTGGGTGCGGAACCGGCAGCGATCGCACGACTGCCCCCTGTTTCGGCCCCCGCCCCTCATTACCTAACGTATCGCAGGCCTGCGATACTTTAGAAAATGAGGCCCTATGTGTCTTATATGTTTTTGTACAGCACTGTGTATGTCTAGTAGTGAAAAGAAGTAGTAGTTGGCTAGCTCTAGACTGCACTATTGTAGTGCTTCTGGTTAGACCTCCCAGTTAAATCCACTCAATATTGTCACGGCCTGATCCACAGAAATGAAGAGGAAACATGGTATACCTCAGAAAGGCCTGGCTGATTAGGATTCAGGAATGAGGCTGAAGAGTAAGATTAGAGCCAAGGGCCATGACAAAAACAGGAACCAGGAGACCGAGGCACAGGATTAAAGCAGGAACCAGGAGCAGAGCTGAAGACCAGGATCTGAGCACGAAACAGGAAATATGAGAATAAGCTAAGGACCAGGACAGGAGCAGGAGCCAGGAAACACAGAAAATATAAGGACAGGCGACAGAAAAATCATAGAGCAAATTCTGTGCGGATTGTTGTACCAGCAAAATGATGTCAGGCTAGAGCTCCTCATCTTTAGCTCTTAATTTGGGACACATCTAGTGCTGGTCCAAAGGGAAGCTTCCAGAGGCAGGGCAGCCCATCATTGCCTTCCCTATTCCTTTCTAGAAGATTCTTGGTGAATCAGAGTCACTTGGTTCCACTGCAAGATTCCCCAGTCTTGAACACCCAGCGCTAAGGGGTTTGATCCCTGTTGCCCCTGTCAAATGTTTGCAAACTTCTTAGAATAATGCAGCCTGTGAAATAGCAGATCTTACTCCATTTGGCCACACATGCCCTACTCTTTTCAGCCTTCATTTGGCTTCCAGTATCAGCCTGAATCCATTTTAAAGTCTTGGTCTTGATTTTCAGAACTCTTCATCAAAATGGTTCCTCTTATATGACAGATTGTTTGCATGGCTATACCATTAGTAGGTGATTATGCTTTGTTCAAGAGGTTCTTCTCCACCTTCCTTCCTTGAAAAAATGTAAGTTAGAGAACTGCATTCTCATCAGGTCCCAAATTGTGGAACCTTATTGTCAGGTTGATAGCCCCTGCAGTACAAAACATGGGTGAGGACAGGATCTAAGTGCTGGATTAGTAATAGTTACGAAGATAACATAACATTCCCCGACTTATAATTAGGGACCTTTGTTTTCAGTTTTTATTTTATTTTTCCAGGAATTTCTATGTTTTAACAAAAATCAAATACATCTGTGGAAAATGACGTTGTCATAACACACAGGAGAAAAGTCATTGGAAGAGTCATTTTTTGACTTAAGCTTTTTTTATTACAACATTGAAATTCCCAGGAAAAATAAAATCTGAAAGCAAAATCCCTATTTATGATACTCTGAAGGCATAAATAAATAGGTAGCTTCAATCAAGGTTACAGCCGAGCTTAAATCCGGTTCACTAATCCAATCCAGGCCAGTTTCCACAGTAACTCCTTTCCAGGGACAGACACGGTAACTAGTTAAAAACACAACGTTTAGACTGATCCAAGATGTAGACGTGAAGCGAGGATGCACTGGGAATTCTCAGCTGTCGCTTATCTTTTCCTTTTTTTAGTCGTTTCTTGGCATCATAGTAAAGAGGAAAGGGAGAGTTCAGGTAGTTTCTTCAGCCATTCCCAGAAGGACCCTTCTGATTCAGCAGACAATTCCAGTGTTGTTAGCGTTGGCAGATTTTGGTGTTCCCGGAAATTTATCATTGACTGGTCAGGCTGGAACTGCCTGAAGCCCGGGTTATGGCAGTGCATCCTACCCCTCCATTTCCTGGGATATTGGGGATATGCACCATCAGTCCCAGTGATGCCGAAAGAAGTTTCAGATATAGTGCTGGCTGAGTGGCCCCTTTTCTCCTCCACTCTGGATGGTTACAGTGATGTGAGGTCCTTTGGGGTGATCATTTTGGAGGAGCAACATGAGAATTCGGTAGTTCAGGCTTCAGTGGGGACTCTCTTGGTGTAGTGATGGTTTGCCGTCTACTGCCTTTGGTCACTTGAAGCACTCCCCCATCTGTGAAATCTAGTGTCATAACTCTGTATTCCCTGTGGAATGTCTTGGTTTCTCTAGAAAAGACTTCTTCCTCTTTAATTATTATTATAACAGATATTCACACTAAATTTCAGACTAGTGAGATATCTTTGAATTTATGCTAGGAAAGGCATGTGGCCTTAGAAAACATACAGTCTCTATTTCTGCAATACAGCCTGAATTGATTCAATCTAATTTAATTACCCAGAGGAAACTGAAGAATTTGGAGAATGTTTCTAAATACTGAAATCTCTGGGTGCTTAATTTTCCAATGCTTCTTTGTGTACTCCAACTGATACCTTTAAGGAGTATCCCCTGAAGATTTTGCTGATGTCTGTAGAAGCTCTTCCTCTTATCACTAAGGCTTTCTTCCTACTATAACAGTGGTGGTACCTCATAATATTGAAAATGTAGATACTTTGAATGTGACTGATTTCCTGAATAGATCTACTGAAATAGAAGTAGTAGTCACATTTGCTTTTCTTAAGATTGTGATTCTGTTCTGAAGTTTTTCTTTAGGCACAGGAATGCTCTCTTTTTTGGACAAAAAATATGGCTCTTTCCTGATATTTTAAGGGCCACTTAGGTTCATAGGAAGAAATTTCTTGCAATGCTCCAACAGTCATTGGCCCTTGGGGCTTTATTTTTGAATATATTTCTTTGCAAGTGTTTACGTCATCTAGATATCACAAAGTATATCATTTTTTAACCTGTACAATTGCGTGTCTTCTTAGAGTCCAAGAAACCTTCTCAGGACACTTAAATGTTCACCCGATGATTCACTACTTGCCTTAAGGTAATATTCTGCTTTTTTTCCCTGTTGTAAGATTTCCTTATTTCTTTTTTCTGTGATGTTCTGGCTCCGAACCTAACTGGATCTCTCTGTATTGTGAACTTTAATTGATAAATGCCAATTCAGGTTTACTTTGTTATACAATTGCTTAATTTTGTATTGATCTTTGCATCTTCTGGTTTCTGTTGCAAGTTTTTCTTGTGTTTTGTTTATAAAGTTTAAAAAAAGACAACTTCTAATTAAAAGATTAGCACAGAGCTTCAATACTTTCACTACACAACAGTATAGAAAGGGAGAAGAGCTCACTGGTTCCTCCAGAATCCCACAACATCACTTGGTCTCTGAGCCTTCTAAATGCTGGGAATGCCTTCCTGACATCCCAGCATACCTTTTGAATCCCTTGAGGACCAATCTGGATTCTCAGGGGCATGGCCATGACCATACACCAGGTCATCAAATTATCCAAGTTTGTATTTCGCAGAGCCATTCTGAGGCTCTATACCCAGCACACTGGTTCAAGGCTGGCTTCAGCATCTTTTCTCCTAACACTCTCTGCCCCTGGAGCTTTTAGACCCTTTAGCAAAGTTATAAGTCCTGCCTTTTTCGTTCTGCTTTTCCTTTATGTCTGGTGGTCTATTCATTAGGTTAATTTTAGTCTAGCTTTTGTTTTCATATACTGTATTTTTTAATTGCTTTTTTATTCTGTGTTGCCTGACTTGGTGGATGATTTTGCAAACTTGAATTTTAGTTTTGTTTGCGAGCCAATATGAGCAATATTATTGGATATGAAGAACTACAAATGTAAGAAAACAAATAAAATTATCTGACTGCCAATTTGCACATGTAACACTCTATTCACATATATATATATGGTTTTGAAAATTGTCCTAAAAATGGGAGAAATTCTTCAGTACATCTGGCCCATAGAAAGAGAGAGGCACTTCAGAAAAGAACTATAAAGCTGATTTATGGCCTGTTATTCAAATCTTACACAGAATGACCTAAGGAAGAAAAACAGAAAGGAGCAGTGGGGTGGATGACAGTGGCAAGGATCCATGATATGAAATTAGAAGGAAACAGTCTCACGGTAAATAAGAGGAAACACATCTTCACTGAGAGTTGTGAATACTTAGAATTGCCTATCAGCGGAGATGGTAACAACCAAAAGAGAGAATTACTCCAGGCATACTTGAGACAGACAGAAAGGAGAGTGGTAAGAGCAAGTGAGGGAGAAGACTAAGGGTATGGTCTGCAGTAGCACAGCAGGTAAGGACAAATAGGCAGATATATAGAACCTAAAGGTACTTAGGGGTCAACCATCACCATGTTCTATAGTAACTGGAAACAGTGGTTTATATGACAGAGCTTACTGATTTGATTATGTATGTATATATGAAGACTATTTTAAGGCAACCTAATAATGTTCTCTCTTTTTTATTATTTAGCATGGCAGTTTCTCCCTGCTCCTTTGGGCTTTTACTTCGATCAGAACCAGGCTCTGTTGGGTCACAGTTTCATGAGCCTTCATTCACCATCACCCAAGGATATTCCTCTATTTCATAAGACTTTACATTCCTTTCCCCATCTCAGCCTAGCCATTCACAGCAAGAGTCCTCAGTGAGGAGCCACAATCCTCAGCTTTCTATAGAACACTGATACTATGTCTGGCTATTAGGTGTCGCTGTGGAGCAGTAGCAGAGACTGCCATCCACCCCTCACCCACCTTCAATCTCCATGGTCTGTGAATGCTACCTCTGCAAGTCCCCGGGGATCAAATCCAGGTCCTCTGCCTGGCAGTGCGCAACACTTGCATTGCCATATTCATACTGTAACTGAAAAATAGGTATAGAAATTCCAAATAATTAAATCCTTTAATGATGGTCTCAAATAGGACTTTGTCCCTGAGAGGAATCACTTACTAGAATTCATTACATTTTAGTGGTAATGTGCAACTGAACATGGACTATAAGTTAATTTACTGTATCCATTTGTTACAGTGCTATAAGCATGTGCACTGTGATGACCAAAGATAATAATCAAGAAAACTGAAAGGTTATGTGATTGAATACTGGAACAAATCAACATTTTTCAATGACTAACCATTTACTATATATGGCTATAAATGAAAAAAAAAAACATTATACAAAACCTCTTTCTTCATATTGTTCAAAATCATTTTTTAAGCAACAGCAAACTCCAACGTGCAAGATTGTATAGTGACGGATGAGTATCATAATTATAATGTTATATGATGAGTGGTGATTGGCAACCTGGTAGTTGCTTTATCAAGGCAACCACTAGGGGTGGCATGAAAGATTGAAAAAATATATATATTAAAAAGGTAGACTATGCCTTTAGCAATTATTCATTTATTTATGAACAATCGATATTTGGCCTTTCCCAAGTTATTCACAAGGCAGATTATGTCTCGTGCAAGGACAGTGAAGAAAAATTCCCTGAACTATACAGAAATAATCATACCTCTTGTCAGCACATTGCACACCCCTTTTTTCAAATGGCATGCAGGAGATGGACTCACTGATTTGACCCAATTACTTTGAGTGAGTAACTATGAAGTAATGCCAGAAGCTTGCCTACATCATTTTTACAATGTCACCCCGAGGAAAAACTGTCTTTCATACAACAGAACCAGAGAAAAATGGACCATGTCTTTCTCCTGACATTTAGTGATAGTCAGTACTTTACTACTGCCTGTTCTTTATCTATTCTGAACACAATTATAACATCTTCAAATTATTGCTGTTGTTAAAAAACAAAGATCCCTGAATTATTGTCTTATATGTATATCTATACATCGCTGCCCATGCCTAGTAGCACTTTAGAAATAATAGTAGTAGAAAAAAATGTCTGAAATATGTGATCTGGGAAAGAAAAGTGTCACTGCTTGAACAGAATATTTTATGTGACCTCATGCCCTGGAACAGTAATAAATATTTTTTTAAGTATAACAGAAAAATATAGACACATTTCTGATGAGCAAATGTAATGACCCAGTCACTGTTTTTGTAAAACTGCTTTGTAAACTAGGTAAAGAAAAAAACTGAAATTGTATATATGGAAGTAGTGCAGGTGGAAAGGGAAAAAAAGAGATAAAATGGTGTTGGCTAGACCAAAGCTACAGTGGGTAGCACTATATGCTGCCATCAGGGTCACCCTGTATGAAATCTCAACTATCCTCGAGTTACTGGAAGCCTGAAAAATGCGAGAGTAATATTCAAATATCCTGGATAACTTGTGTTGCAAATTATACCAATTTTTAAAGTGGACTTATGAGTATAAGTCCATTTCAAAAATGATTCCATCAAATTCTGCACAAATTACACCCTCTATTTTCTGTGCACATTTTCCTGAAAAAACTTATACATATTCGGTCACAATTTACAAAGTAGGCAATTAAATCCAAACCCTGCCCTCAACTCCACTGCCAGGAGTGCCTCCGCACAGTCCAGGTAAACATATGCACGAACTTGTTTACCTACATATCGGGCTGCAATTTTTTTTAACAGGGCAACTTTTCTAACACACTGTTATACACACAGAAGTCCCTTTAAAAATTACCCCCAAAGGGGATAATTTTGAAACAGCCCAATAGCTGCAAACTTTGCAGGTGGTTTTAAAAAAATGTACTTTACTGAAATTTTCAAACAGAAATCACATGGGCACCTACCCTTGGAAATTTATGTATAGTATGTGCATTAAAAATCATTGGTATGCTTTGCACCTGCTCTTTTGAGAGAGTGAAGAGAGGGAAAACAGCACATGCACTTCCAAAAATATTACATATACTGTATATACACTATTTTCCTCCAATGACCTTATCTTGCTCAAAAGAATGCCCCTTTTAATATAGGTAAAAGGACATATGTGAACCGTACACCTACTTCTAGCCACATTTGGGAAGGGCAATTTACAACCAGGTCAATTAATCTGGATAAATCATTGTTTACTGGGTAAATGGCTTTGAAAATTGCCCTCCAGGAGTAACTACAACTGACACCAAATGCAGATTCTCTCTAAGCGCAAATGATAAAGCCACTGCCCTAGAAATAGAGGTCCCTATAGGGTGCTTAATTTCCTAGGGTTGTATTTGATCCTTGATTCTGAACACTTCAGCCCTAGAGGCTCTCTAGATTAATCTGTCTCATGGTATGCTCAAAAAAATGAGACTATTTTTATTTAATTCATTGCTCCCCCAAAATGAATGGAAGATGCCCATGAATAGACATAAAAATGTTCGCTTCATTTGGTTATGTTCCCATTCAAGTCTATGGCCCATGTAAAAGTGCTGTCGTATGACAGGAAACTACAGCAACCAAGCAATGCCTGTGAGGTGGTAGTCTGAATGATACTGAGACAGGAGAAGTAGGCAAGTAGACAGGATGGAAGGCCAATCAAGGTGAATTTTTTTTTTTTTTAGCTAGCATATAACTGACACCTGAATCAAGTGATATTGACATCCTCTCACAGAAAAGTCTGAGCTTGTGCAATGATACTCCATTTTCTATTTTAGATTTCACAGGGAAAGGCTATCTTTTCTGAAATTCTCAGAGTGAAATAAAAGTTTTTAAAAAGAAATGGAGAGAAGAAGTTTGGCATTGGCTAAGCTATGGGCTTTTTTGTTCTCTTCACTGCTATAGTCACAGTGCTCTCATTGGGGCCGATGCAAAAAAAATCAGCGCAGAAAACAGGCGCTCAGTGTTGAGCGCCCTCTTTCCTAACACGTGCCCAGCACCTCTCCTGTGCCCAAGACTGAATATTTAAATGAGGGGTCACGCTGTCAAGGAGGCGCTAGGGACAAGTGTGCGCCTCTAGTGCCTCCTCAGCAGCAGGCGCCCTGGAAAGGTGACTGTCAGCAGGTTAGGAAAATTGATGCTTGTTAATCTAGTGTATCTTTTCCTAACCTGACCACTGGCACACTTTTTTTTTTTTTTTTTTTTTTTTAATCTTTTGGTTCCTCCGACTTAATATCACCATGATATTAAATTGAAGGATGTACAGAAAAGCAGTATTTTCTGCTTTTCTATACATTTTTTTTTGGCTGCTCAGAAATTAACGCCTCCTCTGGGCAGGTCAGGTGCACATTTTTTTTTGTGATCTGGGGAGAACAGCTAATAACTTCATCAACATGCATTTGCATGTGATGAGTGCTAATAGTTTTGCAAGGGGTTTGATGTACCTTTTGGATGTGCTAATCCCCTTAAAGCATAATGCACGTGCAACCACAGGTTAAACAGTGTGCTCGGCTGAGCATACTACATTGCATCGGCCCCATTATGAGAGAGAAACAGAGGGACTGCGTTCTGTCTATTCACTGGAGCAGGACGGTGGAAATAAAGAAGCAGCAAACAGAAGTGAATTTTTTTGTTTTCGTCTGACTCAGCACAATGTACTATTAATAGTTCAGTCTGCAGAGAGAGAAGAAAAGAAGCAAATACTTTGCCAGGCTTATCAGTTTCTTCTCTGGTTGACGGGTTTTTTTTTGTGTATGCGAAAGAAGTCAGTATGCAGTGCACACACACATACAGTGCATATATGTGTGTGTGTGAGTGAGACAAACTTTTTTTCACACTCTGCAAAGGATAGCAAGACAACAGAAAGATTGTGCCACTGGGAAGCTGGTAACTCTGCTTGGCTGTACTTGCTAAGCACTGAAGTTAACTCAGTCTGTCAACTTGATTGAGCATGAATGACAGATATTCGGTAAGTAGTAGAGTGGTACAAATAAGTGGTACAGTATATCAGTAAATTAAATTGTGATATGAAAACCACAGTAAATACTTCCAATTCCATTATGCCACTGCAAGCAAAGAGAAGAGGAAGGAATGGCAGAAGGTAAAAGAAAGGCAGGGACACAGGAATGGGTAGGTACAGCTGCCCAGCTAGCTCAGCCTGCCAAAAGTACAAGCAGTAGTAGGAATGAGAGTAAGGGGAGTCCTGCCCATAAAAGTAAGGGAAACTTTCTTAGCCACATAAAGCCAGGCATAGAAGCTGACTCAAGCCATAAGAAATTAAAATTGGGAGAGCATATGCCATAGAAACATAGAAATGATGGCAAAAAAAAAGACCAACGGCCCATCCAGTCTGCCCAGCAAGCTCCCACACTTATTTTCCCATACTTATCTGTCTCACCGACCACTAAGTTTGTAACTGTTTGATTTGAATTTCCTGCCACCCACTGCCATTGAAGCAGAGAGTAATGTTGGAGTTGCATCAAAGGTGAGCATAAGGCTTAATGGTTAAGGGTAGTAACCGCCGCATCAAGCAAGTTACCCCGATGCTTGTTTACCCAGACTGCACAGATCAATGCCTAGTGGATGTTGTCTGAATGTAAATCCTCTTTACCACATTTCCCCCTGCCGTTGAAGCAGAGAGCAATGCTGTATATGCATTCAAAGTGATGTATCAAGCTTAATTGGTTTAGGGTAGTAACCGCCACAATAATTGCCACCTCTGCCTGTTCTTCCTACTTCTTTGGAGCAGGGGCAAAAGTGGGAGAAGCCATCTGAAGTGGGAGCTAGAACATCAGGGACAAGGACAGAGGAAGCAGGAGTGCAACATCCAAAAACAGCAGCATGCTTCCCAGTGATTACCGTTTCTGAGGTGTCAGTATATCAGATTCCTTGAATCAGAGGATACCAAAGACCTAGTAGTCAAAGAGTATTTGGGACCACTAGTCAGGAGCATCTTAAACTTAAACAGTGAGGAGATAGAGGTGGTACAGGATACCGATAGGACTGAGATTATAACATAGCAAAGGGGAAGATCACCTCCAAACTGGAACCACCAGCCCCATCCATAAATGATGCTGTACGAGGCGGGAATTGAGAGTATTGTGATATCAGATCATGCCCCTGTGTGGGTGGATATGGGTTTCCTATCTCCTTTCACCTCTCCTAAGCTTTGGCGTTACCCCTACTTTCTCGTCCAGGACGAGAAATTTAAAGAGTTCCTTTTAGCAAAATGGACAGACTATACGGCCAATAACTTGCTTCATGAGTCCAACCCCGTGTTATTTTGGAATGCGGCCAAGGCGGTGCTGCGTGGTGAAATCATATCTTATGTCTCTCACCACCGGAAAACCCTTAATCGTCGCATTATGGTTCTCAATGCCCAGGTGCGCCTTGCTAGAACCCAGTTGATTCGTGCCCAATCCGAGGAGACAAGAGCGTCCTATTTGTCCAAACAGCATGCTCTTAATTCCCTTCTACACCAGAGGGCAAAGAAGAGCCTTCTTTACTATAAATTTAAACTCTATCAGTACAGTAATAAGACCGGGAGAATGATGTCTAACCTTATTAAGTCCTCGGGGGTCAGTAGATTTATCCCTGCGCTGCGTAGCTCCCCAGCTGTGGTGGTCAGAGATACACCCTCTATATTAACGTGTTTTTGAGATTTTTATGCTTCCCTTTATACTTCTGATGGGTGGAACCAGGAGGCTTGTCAGCAGTTTTGTGATCTAGTGTCCCTCCCTCATCTGACCCGGGATCAATGTACTATGCTGAATGCCCCCATTTCAGAGGCGGAGATACGTTGGCCATCCAAAGATCAAAAAATTTTAAAGCCCCGGGGCCCGACGGGTTCACAGCGGAGTTTTTCAAATTATTGGCAGACCAGGTGTCCAAACCGTTGTCTTTGATGTTCTCCGCCTTGGTGGCCCAAGGTTCTTCCCCGATCATGCAAATTTGGCGCATATTACTCTGATTCCAAAGGCTGGTATGGATCCCCTATTGCCGGAGTCTTACCGCCCGATTTCTTTACTTAACTATGATCACAAGCTGCTGGCTAAAATCTTGGCGGACAGACTGGCTGTTTATCTTCCTGCTCTGGTGGGGACACATCAGGCGGGGTTTGTCCGTCAACGTTACGCGCTTAATAATATCCGCAAAGTTTTAAGTGCCATGACGATGAGTCAATGGATGTCCCACTCATACCTGGCTATCAGCTTCGACGCCGAAAAAGCGTTCGATAGGGTGGAGTGGGATTATCTGTTTTATGTATTGAAGCGTCTGGGTTTTGGCGGTTTTTTTCTACAGGCTATTCAACTACTTTACAGTGAGCCAAAAGCTTGTATACTGGCTAATGGGGCGCGGTCGGCTCCCTTTCCGGTGGGCAGGGGTACTCGACAGGGCTGTCCTCTTTCTCCTCTTTTATTTCTTTTACAATTAGAGCCCCTGTTACTTGCCATTAATGGGTCTCGAGAGATTCGAGGCATTCGTATGGGGGATGATATTTTTAAGCAAGTTGCCTTTGCTGACGATCTCTTGGTCTTTATCACTAACCCTCACACGTCTTTACCCCCTTTGCTGCGATTGATTCAGGATTTTGGGAGGTTTTCTGGGTTTCGGCTTAATAAGTCCAAGTCTCTGGTGTTGTCTTACCCTAGCACTCTGAGGGATACCTGGTTGGGCCCCTTCCCTTTACAGTGGGCGGGAGGTGACCTCCGATATTTGGGAGTTTACCTTCCAGGGAACCCAGACCGAGTATACCAGGCCAATGTGCCTCGCTTGCTTCATCAGACCCAAACCACTTTGAAAACCTGGGGGACCCTGCCCCTCTCGGTTACGGGGCGTGTCTCGCTTTTCAAAATGACCATATTGCCGAAATGGCTTTACCTTTTGCAGAATGTACCTCTGCTATTGAAACGTAAAGATTTGGCCGTTTTGGAGCGTTCCTTGCGCTCGTTCTTATGGCGGGGCGGGAAATCTAGACTTCCTCTAAGGTGGCTACAAAATCCTTGGGGGATGGGTGGTTTGGGTGTGCCTGATCTCGCTCGTTACAATTTAGCCTGCAATTTGCGGCTCATACGTAATTGGCTGCTAGGGACCTCCCATTATGCGTCCCTGTCGGTGGACCAAGCTCTTTTGCATCCGCTGGCCCCGGCTTATGTGCTGCAGGCGAGTTCGGGCCGCCTTCCTGCCATTGTGTCCCAGACTGCTCTCGTTCGGCCTCTTAGGCTTACTTGGCTACGTCTTACCAGGCTTCTACAAGTTCCCTCGATATGTGCTTACTTTTTACCCCTGGGGGGGAATGTCGATTTCCCCGCGGGGTCTCAGTCGGTTATGTTTAAGGTGTGGGTGTCCAAAGATATTACTCACTTGGGGCATCTGTGGACTCGTGAAGGGGAATTTATGCAGTTCTCGGTTTTCCGAGACTTGTATCACCTGGGGGCTACTCATATTTTTCCATACCTGCAAGTCCGCCACTATGTGAATACTTTGCCAGCGGCTGCTAAGGAGCTTACACTGTTCATTACCCTAGATAGTCTTTTTCATTTTGAGCAGACCAGGGCCCCTTCACTATCTAGTTATTATAAATTCTTGCAGCACCGGCTTAGGTTGGATGTATGCTCCTATCTAGTGGAGCGGTGGAATAGGGATGGGGACTTTTGTCTTACGAGCCTTATTTTACGCAACTGTTTTCGGCGCCTCACCAGGATCTCCGCTAATATGTACTTTAGGGAAATGCAGTTTAAATTTTTAAGTCGGGCGTACATATCTCCCCAGATGGCGTACAATTCCTCTATAGCTGTTTCATCTTCTTGTGTCCGCTGTCCTGGGACAGTGGGTACGCTGTCCCATGTTTTTTGGACGTGCCCTTCGGTTCACAAATTTTGGCGAAAGATAGCGGACTATATGGCAGATTTATTGGATGTGGCCCTGCCTTTCTCACCCCTGTGGTTTTTATTTGGCTGTGTTTCCCCCATAAGAGTTCGAGATCCTGGTGCGCGCCTGTTATTACAAAAAGCTGGTTTGGTGGGGAAGAAAACCATTTTGTTGCTTTGGCGTTCCCCGGAGCCCCCATCCTTCTGGGGGTGGAGGAATCATCTGCATGCCATGATGACCATGGAGAGTATGGCGGCTCGGGGCTCTCCGCGACGTCACCTATTCTCAAGCATTTGGAATTCCTACCTTCAACGGCTGCCTCCCCGGGCGCGTAGCCTTGCGCTGAATGATTGAGTGGGCGCTGGATGATGGAGTGGGGACTGCTATCTTTCCCGCGGACCTGCCTGATGATTCGGATTCTTTGCCTGGCCACTCCGTCTGTCTTCAATGTTGTGGACTATAGAGGATTGCAGGGGGGGATGGGTTGGGGGGGGGGGAATAGGGGGGGAGGGAGATTTTGTAACTGGAGGGGGAGAAAAGTTGTATATGTTTGTTGGTTTGACTAACCTTGGGAGGGCTCAGGAAACACCCTCTTTACTCTGTTTTTTTTTGTAAAACCAATAAAAATTGTTTGAACATAAAAAAAAAAAAAAAAAAAAAAACTACATCAGGCTTCCTTCTGGGACTTCATCTGGCTTCTCCCTGCTTAGGGTTTTACACCAATTTGATTGGTGCCCTTTGCCCCTCATTTGGAGTTTTGGGGTGTTCTTGCCATTCTTGGTGCTGCTTTGACCCTCTATTGGTGCCTTGGGTTTTCCTGCTACGTTTTGTGCTTTGCTCCCCCATAACGTGCCTTGAGCTATTCATGCCACACTTGGTGCTGCTTGGCCTCTTTCATGCAACCTTGGGTGGGTTCATGACGTTATTCATGGTGCCCTTTGTCCCTCTTTCAGAGCCTGGGGTGTTCTGATCACTCCTGCTTTCCTGCTTTCACAGTGCCTTGCAAAACTGCTATTGCTGGTACCATTTGACCCAACTACGGTTCCTTGGGCTTCTCGTGTTGCTTTTGGTGCCACATCAGCACAGGCTTGGTGTATTGGAGAGTCCTTGACCCTGCTGATGTTGTCTAATCATAAGTTTCATTAGAAATTACTAAAAAATCCCCAATTTGGGAGTTCAAAATAGGCTGCATTGCTTTTCCTATTAACTTTAATGGGAAATTAATGAACAAATAAATGAAAAAAGTTTTCATCAGAAATGAATCAAACGAATGATTGCAACCTAGAAAATGAACAAACCAAAATGAAATTTTTTCCTCTGCACATCCCTAATAACATTACCTTTTCAATATTTAACTTTTAACTTATCAGTGCTTATGCTATTTCCTATTCTCCTCACTAGAAGTTACTTTTCTTTTTTTTTTTAATATGTTGGCCATCATTTGATATTCCTTCAACTTTTCTTAATGTAATTAATACATTATCTGGGTTTACAAAAAGGTATTTTAAATAATATCTATTCCTCGTGCAAACCTAACCTTTGGAACTGCTATTAGTTTCTTTTCTTTCCAAAATATTTTTATTAAAGCAACAAGATAATCATACAACATCCTTTAAGAGTTATCTGTTGAAACCTCATCAGAACACAGTGTTTACAGTTCAGCAAAATAGAACATTAAAGACAAATGCTTTAACCTTTAGGTATATAGTATGTCATACACCTCATATGCTCTAAAATCGCACACACCATTTGATACATTCCTATTATCTTCTCCTGGTAACTACGTCCTGATCCCATGCACTATTTTCCCATCATGGACTGCCTGCCCCTTGCCATGAGATACTGACCCTGCCCAACTCTGTCACTGGGGCACAAGATCATTAGCCTGGGGACATTGCTAGAGATCTAATCTTGCTGCTGTCAAACTTCCTGAAACTCTTGACCCTGTGGAACATCTCTCCAGAAGAGCAAAATTGAGTTTGCAGGGGTTTTTTTTTTTTTGTTTTGTTTAAAGGGACACGCACCGAAGTCATTGACACTAAATCCAGTTTGCTCCCAGTTCAACCATTAAGGGATAGGTCTTCCAAACCCCCCTAGTTTAATAGCATTCCTTTCCCCCCTATTAGCTGCTACCTTTAAAACCCTACTGATCTGCCTAGATTTTTTTTGTTTTATCACTTACGCATCATCCATTGCAGAAGTAAAGTTACACGGCAGAGGACCCCTGTGCGTACCATTGCACAAAAGTATTTACGTGCAAATTTCAGGTTAAAATCCTGGAACACCCAAGCCCCGCCCCTTTTTGAAAACTTTTCATTTCTGCGCGCAGCAGCGTTGTTATTACGTGTGTTTTAGTGGATCCTTGGGTGCTGTGAAGATGACCACACCCATGGGGAGGAGCCCCGTGAGGAGCCACAGCACTGGGCTAGACTCTTATACACAAAACACCGGGATTGAACTCTTTTATTATACAACTTGAAGTAGCCACCAGGTGGCAGTGGTGAGTTGTAGTCTCAGGGACCTCGGCAGAGAGAGCCCTTCTCTCCTAGATCACGTCAGGAGGTTCCACAGCAGGGAGTTACTGTGGATGAGACAGATGAGAGATTAGAGTACTCACTCAGTGTTAGCTGTTATGGATGTGATTCCACCAGATAGTTGTCGTAGGTACAGGCACTGAGGCAGGGAGAGCAGGCCCTCAAGGAGCGAGTACCTGTTCCCTGAATGGCACCTGAAAATAGAACAGAGGGCTCCCGAGGAGCGGGTACCCAATTTAGTAGTAAAACCCCGAAGGGCAGAAGGAGAGCTTCCTGCAGGCAGCAGGGAAGCGACAGAGTAGCGCAGACAGGAACAGTTCAAGTCTATTCGAGCCTTTGCCAACTCAATGAGCTAGGAATCTTGAGAAGTAGATATACCCGGATTGGCGTGATGTCAGATGAGGGAACGCCCTCGAGGTTCGCGCCACTGGGCGTACTTAAACGTGGGTTGCGCATGCGCGCACATCCTAGCAGGTACCTCAGAGGAGCAATGGCGTACGGCTGCACCATAGCCGTTCCAGGGACGCCAGAGAAGTCGGATTGACGACGCTGCAGTAGCCATCTTGCCCAGGTAAGCGGGAGGAGGCAAGATAGGGGTGCAACAAGTGGGGCGAAGCCGTCAAAGACCAACGGATGCAATAGGCGTTTACGTGTGTTTCTGAGTGGCTTTTAAAATTCACTCGGCCCATACTGGCTCAACATATTCACCCACTCCCTGATTGATGTGCACATTAAGCTTTTAAAATCCACTTTTAAGAGTTTAAGGGGAGCATATTTTGTCCAAGAGTTGCAAAAAGATATGAGTTTTGTTTGTTAAACATCTGATCAGTAGGTCACAAAGTGGTTTATATCCTTCATTTGGTATAATAGTGATGAGTGCTTTTGACTTAGTAGATTTTGGAATTCTCTTAAATAGATGTGAATAGGTGGTTGCTTAGATTGCTTCCTTTTTTTCAGGATAGATTTCAGCAGATTCAAATTAGTGATGAGTTCTCCTGCCTGGAAAGTATAAAATTTGGGGTACAAAAGGGATCTTTTTATCCCCTTGGTTATTTAACATCTTTATGCAGCTTCTGGCAGAGCTTTTTCAGGAACTGGATGTCAGGAGGTATGTTTATGCAGATGACATCCAGTTCCTGATTCTGGTTGAGGGAAATCTGGCCAAGACTAGCTATCAATTACATTTTTGTTTTGATAAAATTGCTAAATGGTTGAGTATTGAATTAGGGAAAAACTGAGATTTTGGGCAAAGTGAAAGTTTTGAGCAGGTTCCTCCACCCTTAATAAATCAAATATTAGGAGGACAAGTATTGTAATTTCAGATAAAACAAGACATCTTGGGATGTTGCTTTACTTGGCATTTTCTAGGGAAGCTTATGTGAATCAGATATGTAAAAGGGCATATTTACAACTTAAAAGAATTCAGTTAATAAATAAAAAATAAATAAATAAATAAATAAAGCCATTTTTGAATAGTGAAGTGGTTAAAATCTTTGTGTTATCTTTAGTTTTTGGAGTATTAGATTATTATAACGGCTGTTAGTAGCGTTACCTGGCCATTTAACAACAAAACTGTAGTTTATTCAGAATAGTACTGCGAGGTTGGTATGTGGGAAGACCAGGAGAGATCGGGTTTTTCCTTTGCTAGCTAGTTCAAGTTATCACCTCTGATTTTTCTGTATTGTATCCGGTATCTAGCAGCTAAAATGATATGGCATTGTTGCAACCGTCCCTTCCCGACGGCTTCACTCCTCCTGCCTCTCTCTCTTTGCACCTCCTCTCGCTATGGATGGATGCCTGGCTGCCGTGGCATCTGCCTGCCGTCATCTCCAGCGTCCCCGGACCAGCTTGGGCGCTGCCTCCCGCCAAGCTCCACTAGTACCTTAGGGCGCTCGCCCCGCATGGCCCTCACTCTTATTTCCTACTTGGCGCGAACCTCAGGGGCGTCCCCCTGTGATGACGTCACGCTGCCCGGATATTTAAAGCCTACATTGTTTGCTAGCCTTTGAGTTAGCAAGGGAATTCCTTACGGATGGGATTCGCTCTCCGTACCCAGCTACTCTGCCTCCAATCTTCCATTAGACTCTTAATGCTAACGGGGTACCTGCTCCTCGGGGGCCTCACTTACTTTTCAGGTCACTATCAGGAAACCGGTACTCACTCCTCGAGGGCCCATGTTCCCTGACTCGCTGCCTGCTCCTATCTTCTCTTCTGCCTGGAAGGATTCGCTATCTTCAACACCAGTGAGTACTACCATCTTCACCTCAGAGCTGTTCCCTGGAACCAGGTACTCGCTGCTCGAGGGCCTGCTCTCCCTATCCTGGGGTTCTCCATACTGGGGCTTGTGCTTATTCCACTGTACTCATTATTCTCAGTTTTTTCCACTACAACACTGCTACCGGAGGAGTCGCTGTTCCAGTGCCTGAGGGATACTAGCCCAGCCAGGCTGCTTCTACTGCTCACCACTGCCACCTCTGGTGGCTTCATCACATCACTAATAAAAGATCAATCTCTGTGTTTGTGTGTCCTAAGCTGAGCCTGACCTGTGGCCCCTCACGGGACTTCCCCCTGTGGGCATGGTCAGCTGCCACAGTGTCCAAGGGTCCACCCAAACCTCACTAATTATAACAGGCATGAACCAGGTTGGTGATTTAGGGCCTCACAAGGGGTAAGTTTGGAATTCTTGTATGGTTTTAAATGTAGTCTCAAGTGGTTCCAAATGTGCCTTTACATCTGTGGCATGCTGCTACGGTTTATCTGTGCTGTGAGAAACTGGTCAAAGCTCATCTGTTACTATAGTGTTGCGACCGTCACTGCCCGACATCTCCACTCCGCCCTCTTTACCTCTGTGGCGACTCCCTCCAGGTCTGAAGGACGGCTGGCTGCCGCAGCGTCTCCCTGCTGTCTCTTTCCGGCGTCCCCGGACTGGCTCGACACTGCAGATCCGCTATGTTGCTTGAAGCCTAGAGCATGCGTGCGCACTCTGAGTGAAGTACCAGCAAGGACGCGAACCTCAGGGGCATCCCCCTAAGATGACGTCATCCGCTTCCGATATTTAAAGGTCTTTGATATCGCTAACAAACCGAGTTAGCAAAGGTTGGGTTTGGGTTCGGGTTAGGACAAGGTTTACTCACGTTACCCTGCCTAAGCTACTCTGCCTCCTCGGACTCACCAGAGGTACCCGCTCCTCTGGGGCCGCACTCTCTCTTTACTTTTCAGGTTACAGACAAGAACTGGTACTCGCTCCTCGAGGGCCCTCGTTCCTGACTATCTGCTGATTCTCTTCTGCCTGGAAGTCTTCACTGTCTACATTATTGTGAGTTACCATCGCTCTCTCAGAGGTTTCCCTGGAACCAGATACTCGCTCCTTGAGGGCCTATCCTTTCCAGCTCCTGAGCTCCCTAAGACCAATATGTGAGTGTTGTCATTGAAGTTCTGTTCATGAACTCTGCATATCCTGCCTACTCACTGTCTACAGTTTCTCAACAGCTCAGCCATCCAGGGATCGCTGTTCCAGTATCTGAGGGACTTCAGCCCTGCTGGGCACTTCAGCTCACTACTGCCACCTCTGGTGGTTTCAAGACCTGTTTAATAAAAAACTAGTGTGTGTCTGTCTCCATACTCTAAGCCTAGCCGGTGGTCCCTCTCGGGATCTTTCCCTGGGGGTGTAGTCATCTGCCACCGGCCCAAGGATCCACCCACTACTATCTCCGCCTACGGAATACATCGGATTGCTACTCCTATCTGATTGCTCCTCCCATCAACATAGCGGATTAAGACATATAGCACCACCTAGCTGCAACTAGGTGCTTCCGCTATGGTGGTTCGAGTTTCCAAGTGGTGGTGAGGTAGGTCAATAGTATTGATGTTGAGGGAAACTAAAGAGGTTCAATACGTTGCCCTCTTCCCAACTGGGTAATTTAAAAGAAATGGGAAATTCCACCCAGCCAATGGAGCTCCCAGAGGTTGGGAGGGGAGGCAGGGAATAAGAAAAATATTATGTAGGAAAGAATAATTTAAAATTAACAAAAGCTTTCTTGTGGTAGCTATTATGCAATGCAAATAATTAAATTTTACCAGCTGGGAATGATGTTAAAATCAGGTTCAATCGCTAATGTGTACCAGCAGTAAATCCAATTCACTTTAAATCTTTTGCAACTGAGATATCAGAACAGTTATCAGAACAATCTTTACCAACAAACGGGCCGATTCAGTAAAGTCTGCGGGAGAGCGGCGCGCACACAGGCCACTCGCGTGTGCGTGCAATTCAGTATTTAAATGAGGCCCGGCGATAGAAACAGGCAAAAGGAGACGCTAGGGACACTAGCGCGTCCCTAGCACCTCCTTTTGGTCCGGAGCGGTGGCTGTCAGTGGGTTTGACAGTCGACGCTCAATTTTGCCAGCATTGGTTCTCGAGCCCGCTGACTCGAAAACCAGACACCGGCAAAATTGAGCATCCGGTTTTCGACCCAACAGCCGCGGGCTGGCTTCAATTTTTTTCTTTTTTTTTTTTTACTTTTTTACCCTTCGGGACCTCCAACTTAATATCGCCATGATATTAAGTCAGAGGGTGCACAGAAAAGCAGTTTCTACTGCTTTTCTGTGCACTTTTCCAGTGCCTGAAGAAATTAGCGCCTACCTTTGGCGAGTTAACAGTGTGCTCCGTAGGCCCAATATGGTGCAAGACTCTCATAACTACTTAGATTCATGTCCCGTCTCTGCTCAATAGAAACCACCTACCGGCTGGCCTTGGGGCCTACTCCAATTGTTTCCAGCACCTACCAAGCCATGGTCCAGCATCTTAATGGACTTCATCACAGACCTGCCTCCGGTCCCAGAACAATACCGTGATCTGGGTCATCATGAACCGTTTTTCGAAAATGGGTCACTTCATTCCCCTACCTGGCCTTCCATCGGCCCCAGAGTTAGCCAAGTTGTTTTTAAAACATATCTTCTGTCTCCATGGACTCCAAAAGGAAATCATATCCGACCAAGGACCACAGTTCGCTGCAAGATACTGGTGCTCTCTATGCAAAAAGTTCAACATTGCCTTGAATTTCACGTCGGCCTATCACCCACAGGCCAACGGTCAAGCTGAAAGGACCAACCGGACCTTGAAAACATTTCTTCGCTCCTACGTAAATGACCAACAGGACAACTGGTCCAACCTGTTACTCTGGGCTGAGTTTTTGCATAATACCCACGTCGCTGTTGCCACCGATGTATCACCATTCTCCGTGGTATTTGGTCGACAACCTCGGTTGCCATTACCAGTTCCTCTTACTGTTCCTTCTCCAGCCGAGCAATTCATGGCCCACACCATTCGCCAAGTGTGGAATCAAGTCAAAGAACGCCTTACTCATGCCGCCGAGCGCTCCAACCAAATCTGGCCGGCGGCACCTAGCAGAAGAAGAGGGCCACGCACGCCTCGCTTCCCTTTTTCAAGCCAGGCACCGCCCGCCGGCCCAGCCCCCCCCCCCCCCCCCAGCTGTGCCTCCCTGCTCGCCTTGCCTTCCCAGCTCCCAGTGTGCCTTGCTCCCTAACGGAGTCACAGGCTCTTAAGGTTGAGACTCTCTTCTCATTGCCTGGCTCCCAAGTTCATCGGCCCGTTTCCAGTTCTCCGGAGAGTGGGAGCAGTGTCTTACCAACGTCAACTACCTCATGCCATGGGCATCCACAACACATTCAATGTCTCTCTTTTGAAGCCATTGGTCCTCTCCTGGCCCTCTCACAGAGATCCCTCACCTCCGCAGATCTCCACTGAACCCGATTCTACGCTCCAGGTAAGAGAGGTCCTCAACGTCCGTCAGCGTCAAGGTAAATGGGAATATCTCTTATCCTGGGAGGGTTATGGGGCCGAGGATAACTCATGGGAATCTTCCCATATCCTTGATAAAGAGCTCCTCAGGACATTCCATAGGACTCATCCTAAAAAACCACGGCTGCGTAGAGGGAGGCCTAGAAGGGGGGGTACTATTTCACACCCCGTCCGCCCTCTGCCTGCGCACGGGCTTCCTCACCTCGCAAGCTCCTCTGCAGGTCATGGGTCGGCCAACCCAGCAGAAGCCGCGAACACCTCCAGGTGCCCACCAGTAGCTCCCTTGCTACTGGTGGGCACATCTCTATACTTCCTCTCCGGGAGACCCTTCGAGGCCCAACTAAGTCCAAGCAGCCTGGGTCCCCAAGGGCTCTACCCGGGGGGACTACGGGCTTCCAGTGGTGAAACTCCTTCTAGTCTCTGTCTCCTCCTGTGCTTCACCCCCTGGGGGCAGGTGATCTCTGGGCTCTACCAGGGAGCCGTCCTACACTGCTCCAGGATAAGGGTCCACCTCCAAGCACAACAGATTCTTCCACAGCCTTCTTACAAAAAATCTAAGCACGAGGCTTTCTTGCAGTTAACATCAGATTCCATGCAAATTAGCCTGTCACAAGGGAACTATTGACATGCGGAACCTTGTGGTGCCAGCTGAATGATGCAGCTCCTTGACTGCCCATAGATTTGTATTGTCTCCAACTGCTTCCTGTGAAAATCTATTGAACTTTATCTTCTAAAACGTTTTTAAAGCTTCATTTTTAAATAAACATTATTTTGCTTACATTTTTTACTCATGTTTTATTACATCTGTTCGTTAGACTGTTACTATCAATTTATTTGCGTTTCCCCAGGAACACATTTAACCGGCTTGCATGACTATCTATTTAGCATAATTGTAATGTTTTATCTTCTTTATTTATTAAATAGACTGAAAACCTGTTAAACTTGTGATTTTAAGTACACAGTTTTTCATTTTTTAAATTTTAGATTTAAAAGTTTTTTTTTAACACAGGGATGGTAACTTTTAAACAGCTGCTGGCGTATATGTATGCTCGTATGGCGGATCACACGAATGGACATGGCCATTTTATAGCATAAACATGAATATGTGCATATGATATAAAATCAGCTGTACGCGTATACATGTGTGTGAAATTTTGAATGGACGCATGCTTGTACAGGCAAATGCCAGCTCTACTGTGTAGGTGGAGGGATTTTTTTAGATACAAGTGCCGACGCAAATTACCAGTTTTCCCAGTCTGTTCCCAATTTGCCTAGGTAAAGAAATCAGACTTCCTAACCCATCTAATTAATGATCCTCCCTTTTACCTCATTATCCTCGACCCTTCAAACCCTGCTGACTAGCCCTGACTTTTTTATTTTAAAATGTACATGCCATCCATAGCAGAATTAAAGTTACATGGTAGGAGACTCTGGCGCACGCTTGTGCACATAAATTCGCACACATTTCAAGTGACCTTCTCAGAACGCTCATGTCCTGCCCATACTCCGCCCAGTCTACACTCATGCTCCGGCTATTTATTGCACTTTTTGATTTGCGCACATACTGGGAGATACGCACGTACTCGGGCGCTTCTTACAATCTGCGCGGCATGCGTGTGTATCTCCTAGCATTGGCGCACGTAGGACTTTTAAAATTCACCTTTGTGATTTTAGAATATATTTCTATTTGTGTAAAAATCAACTTATGGAGGTAAACTGAGATCTGCGTCTCTTTGTGTAGCACCCTCAGCACCAGTCAATACAAACAGAAAGAAATAGAACAGGGAGTCACACATGACTCTCACTTGGCACAGTTGGTCTCTGATGTCTATTCTCAGACAAAAACCACACAAATTACAAAAGTCTTATGACAATTACAAAGAAATCAAGTTTTATTGCCAATAAATCACAGCACATCACAAATTTCTGCACATACTAACCATTGTTGAGTGTGAACTTTGCCAAGTCATTAGTGAACATAGGGTCAGTTATGCGAAATGCTATGTTGCATGTCTTTTTTGTTATTTAACACCACCCTGGACAGGTGACATAATAAAATGGAGCCCATGCAGAGCAATAATGAAAGCAATATTCAGAATTATCTAGCCAGTTAAATAAGGAGTTTGCTGCTAGATCAGGGCTATGGAAAATGTGCCCTGCTAATCAGCTAAATATATCTGCTAAAAAAAAAAATGGGTGTTTCAGGAAGCAAGTTCAGGATGGGGGAACAAACTGCATGCACATACTAAATCTTCAAATAAATGTGTGCAGTTTCTCCTGCATTATCCACTCATGTAGTTTCCCTTTTGAGCATCTGCTACTTGTTGCCCGGCTACAAAGGTACCCATTTTACTGGCATTGGCCGGTTTAATGAAAATTATCCCTGATATTCTGAACAAGTATTTGAAAACTAATGAAGCTGAAAAACAAACAAACAAAACAAAACAGTTTCAACAAATCCACTAGAAACCATGATTTCATTAACATGTCATTCTGTTTTAACTTTGGTCACCATTTGCCTATAAAAGAAGACAGAAAAACTGGGTTCAGGGAATATGATTTAAATGATGCTGATGCTGTTTTTAATTCCCTCAGTACTGGGAATAGCATGAAGAAAATGTGATAATGAAGTAAGCTTAACGGTTCCTACTCCATTGAGTTAAATAATAGTGGGCTCAAACCACTGTCCATTAACAGCATATGCAAGCTTTTTTTTCTTATTTTAAATTAGATTTTGGAATGTATTTGCAAAATTTTATGAAGCAACATCTAGACAGGAAAATAATTTGTTGCAACATGAACCACCTGCTCAAGAATGCATATCAAATTCAATATCTAAACTGCAAATATATTCTATTTAGCAATGTAACTTAGGATTTTTGTAAAGCAAAACAGTTTCAACACAGGCCTGCAGGTACTTTAAGAATCTGACTCAGGCGACGTGCACATAAGATCTCTGCAAGAATTGATTGAATGAGAATTAAATACATGACAAGCAACTAGTAAAGAAAAAGATCTTCAATAATAATATAATAGGGATTTATTTTCATTCTGTTTTAGGGAAGAATAATGAACCAACAAAATTTAAGAATAAACACTTTCACAGCAACAAACAAAATGTAAACATTACATAAAAGCAGAATATGCAAAGCCATCATAATAAGACAGATCATGATTTAATTGCATGATCTAAAAACTACCTCACTGTCACAGGCCGATTCAGTAAACCGTGAGGGAGAGCCGGCACTCCAAGGCAAGCGCCCGCTCTCCCAACGTGTGCCCAGGCCACTCTCCTGCGGTTCAGTATGTAAATGAAGGCCCGCGCTAATAAGGAGGTGCTAGGGACACTAATGCGACCCTAGCGCCTCCTTATTGGCGGAAGCGGTAGCTGTCAGCGGGTTTGACAGCCAACGCTTAATTTTACCGGCATCAGTTGTCGAACCCGCTGACAGCCATGGGTTCGGAAAATGAACGCCATCAAAATTGAGAGTCCATTTTCCAACCCATGGGCAGATTTTTTATTTTTTTAAAGATTTTTTTCTGCTTTTCGGTACACTTTCCTGGTGCTGGCAGGAGTTAATTTCTGAGAGTAAAATGTGTGGCTTGGCTGAACATTTTACTTTCTGTATCAAGCAGGACTAACTAATAGGCTAATCAACATGAATTTGCATGTTGAGTGCACTATTAGTTCGGAGGGGGGGGGGGGGGGGTTGCACGCGCGTTTTCCACGCGTTATTACCCCTTACTGTATAAGGGTTAATAATAGCACGTCAAAAACGTGCGTCCAAACAGGGACTAACGGTGCGCTCGGCCTGAGCGCACCATACTGAATCGGCCTGTGAATAATTAACTCCAAGAACCACATGAAGAATATGACAAGCTAACAAAATAAAGAAAGGCCATTTTCAAAACCATCACGGGGAATTTCAAAGCCAGAGCAGTCAGAAAGAAAAGAGGAGATTATGTAATTACTGACATTCTCAGAGGAGTTGGAAATGAAAAAATAAAGTGGATTTTGCACATTTCAGAACGAGGAAAAAGCCCAGAGACATAATGAAGACTTTAGTTGACTGGCTTCATCATGTCCCATATCACATCCCAGATGAACGTGGTATGTAATCACAAGATAATGAGGTATAACACCTGGCAATGCAAAGACTTGAAAAGCAAAGTTCATATAACATTTTATGATTTGTCTCGATATTTTGCTGAAAATACTGTACAATTATTTTAAAAGGTATAATCTACTAGAAATTAGAGCAGTACTCATAATTCATTTTGACTTCCATCATATTTGAGCAAGTTTCTAAATATATAGCACAGCAAATTCTGAGTAATCTCAGATTAGGTTGGTATATAATTAAGAGTCTGAACGTGTATTATATTACAAAAGACAGAATGCTTAACACTAAAGCCTAGATCAACTACAAATCTTTAGCACATCCAGCCTTAAGAGGATTCCATTTCAGAGTGAAAAGAAAGGTGACTTTTAAACTGGCGCGCGAGCACACATGTGCGCGCATTCGTTGGCCGGCACCCAGGGACGCAGCCATTTTATAACATACACATCTATATGTGTGCATATTATAAAATGGCCTGTCTGTGCGCACATTTGTGCACAATTTCAAGTAGCAGGCGCCTATGCACGCAAATGCCACTTCTACCGCGTAAATAAGGGTATTTTTTCCAGTTCGTTTCTAATTAGTTCAGGTAAGGGAAAGGATTTCCAACTCTGCCCTAGTTTAATAGCCACCCTTCTCCACTGTTGGCTCCGACCTTTAAAGCCCAGCTGATCTGCCTAGAATCTTTTTTGTTTTACATCTTACTCATTATCTAGCAGAAGTAAATTTATCTGGCAGGACCCACGTCGCGCACCAGTGACGTAAGTGTCTTTGCACAAATTTCAAGTTTGAATCAAAAAAGGCCTATGCCCCGCCCAGACCACACCCTTACCCCATCCCATTTTTTGAAATTTTCATTTATGTACGCAGCAGTAAGTACTCCCTTATCCACCCGGCTTTTAAAATCCACTCGGCGCGTACCAGCCCAACATATTCATACATCCCCTAACTGATGTGTGCACTGGACTTTTAAAATTCACCTTAAAGATTGTACTTAACTTACAACAGTAACAAAGTAGGCATTATTTTGTCTGTGTGTAAAGAAACCGAAACATTATTCCCAGGGCTCCACTACTTCATTGTCTGTATTGTCTTGGGAAACTTCTAAACACTGGATCAGGCTGTGAGTCAGAATTGATTAGTAGGGATGTACATCCCCAAAATATCAGTTGTTGGGTATTTTTTGAGGTATTTTTTTTTCTTTTGTTAAAATTAGGTTTGCTTCTTTTTTTTTTTTTTTTGGCTTGGTTCATTTGCCAAACCAAAAAAGAAAAAGGAAAATTAAAGAACTCCCAAAAAATTACAAAAATTAAAATTGCAAAAAATGAAACAGCAAAGGGCCTCCGCTTAGATCCACCACTGGGGCCAAACCCAAAACCAGGTCCAATCGTTGGGTCTCAGCCTATGGCCCAGTCCCAGTCAGGCTAACCGGTCTGTAATTTCCCGGATCTCCCCTGGAGCCCTTTTTAAATATGGGGGTTACATTAGCTATCCTCCAGTCTTCAGGTACAATGGATGATTTTAATGATAGGATACAAATTTTTACAAATAGGTCTGAAATTTCATTTTTTAGTTCCTTCAGAACTCTGGGGTGTATACCATCCAGTCCAGGTGATTTACTACTCTTCAGTTTATCAATCAGGTCTACCACATCATCTAGGTTCACCGTGATTTGGTTCAGTCCGTCTGAATCATTACCCATGAAAACCTTCTCCAGTACGGGTACCTCCCCAATATCCTCTTCAATAAACACTGAAGAAAAGAAATCATTTAATCTTTTTGCAATGGCCTTATCTTCTCTAAGTGCCCCTTTAACCCCTCGATCATCTAAAGGTCTAACTGACTCCCTCACAGGCTTTCTGCATTGGATATATTTAAAAAAGTTTTTACTGTGAGTTTTTGCCTCTATGGCCAACTTTTTTTCAAATTCTCCCTTAGCTTGTCTTATCAATGTCTTACATTTAACTTGCTAACGTTTATGCATTTTCCTATGTTGGATCCTTCTTCCAATTTTTGAATGAAGATCTTTTGGCTAAAATAGCTTCTTTCACCTCCCCTTTTAACCATGCCGGTAATCGTTTTGCCTGCTTTCCACCTTTCTTAATGTGTGGAATACATCTGGACTGTGCTTCTAGAATGGTATTTTTTAACAATGACCATGCCTCTTGCACACTTTTTACTTTTGTAGCTGCTCCTTTCAGTTTTTTTCTAACTATTTTTCTCATTTTATCAAAGTTTCCCTTTTGAACGTTTAGCACGAGAGCCGTGGATTTGCTTACTGTTCCCCTTCCAGTCGTTAATTCAAATGTGATCATATTATGATCACTATTGCCAAGTGGCCCCACCACCATTACCTCTCTCACCAAATCCTGTGCTCCACTGAGAATTAGATCTAAAATTGCTCCCTTTCTCATCGGTTCCTGAACCAATTGCTCCATAAAGCTATCATTTATTCCATCCAGGAACTATATCTCTGTAGCGTGTCCCGATGATACATTTACCCAGTCAATATTGGGGTAATTGAAGTCTCCCATTATTACCGCACTACCAATTTCGTTAGCTTCCCTAATTTCTCTTAGCATTTCACTGTCAGTCTCACCATCTTGACCAGGTGGAACGTAGTATACTCCTATCACTATAGTCTTCCCCGACACACAAGGGATTTCTACCCATAAAGATTCAATTGTGCATTTAGTCTCATGCAGGATGTTTATCCTATTGGACTCTATGCCATCCCAGACATAAAGCGCCACACCACCTCCCGGGTGCTCCTCTCTGTCATTGCGATATAATTTGTACCCCGGTATAGTACTGTCCCATTGGTTATCCTCCTTCCACCATGTCTCTGAGATGCCAATTAAGTCTATGTCATCATTCACTGCTATACATTCTAATTCTCCCATCTTACTTCTTAGACTTCTGGTATTAGCATACAAACATTTCAAAGTTTGTTTTTTGTTTGTATTTCCATTCTGCTTTTTAATTGATAGGGATAAGTTGGAATTTTTTAGTTCAGGTGAGTTTTTAGTTACAGGCACTTGGACTACTTTTCTTATTATTGGAACCTCACTGTCGGGATGCCCTAATTCTAATGCATCATTAGTATCCTTTGAAGATACCTCTCTCTGAACCATGCGCTGCTGAGCGACTGTCGGCTTTCTCCTTTGTTCTAGTTTAAAAGCTGCTCTATCTCCTTTTTAAAGGTTAGCGCCAGCAGTCTGGTTCCACCCTGCTTAAGGTGGAGCACATCCCTTCGGAAGAGACTCCCCCTTCCCCAAAAGGTTCCCCAGTTCCTAACAAAACTGAATCCCTCTTCCTTGCACCATCGTCTCATCCATGCATTGAGACTCCGGAGCTCTACCTGCCTCTGGTGACCTGCGCATGGAATAGGGAGTATTTCAGAGAATGCTACCCTGGAGGTTCTGGATTTAAGTTTTCTACCTAAGAGTCTAAATTTGGCTTCCAGAACCTCCCTCCCACATTTTCCTATGTCGTTGGTGCCCACATGTACCACAACAGCCAGCTCCTCCCCAGCACTGTCTAAAATCCTAACTAGGTGACGCGTGAGGTCCACCACCTTCACACCAGGTAGGCATGTTACCAGGAGATCCTCACACCCACCTGCCACCCAGCTGTCTACATTCCTAATAATCAAATCACCTACTATGACGGCCGACCTAACCCTTCCCTCCTGGGCAGTAGGCCTTGGGGAGATATCCTCGGTACGAAAGGAAAGTGCATCACCTGGAGAGCAGGTCATTGCTACAGGATCCTTTCCTGCTACACCAGGTTGATGCTCTCCAATCATGAGACCTTCTTCCTCCAAGGCAGTACCAGGGCTGCCAGCCTGAAGTTAATGGATGTGCTACAGTGACATCCACAAATCAATTCACAACCAAGAGATGCAATGGTTTTCCGATCAGTTCACATTTCACACATCCAACAGACCTATAAGAAGTATTCACCAAGCAAAATTAGCTGTCCATCCTCAAAAACACATCAAACTCGTTTCTACCAGAGACCGCTCCTTCTCCATTGCTGGTATCAATATCTGGAAGAACATGCCGCTGGACCTGCGTACTGAATCCTGTCACAAAACTTTCAAACAAAACCTTAAAACATGGTTGTTTGAACAAGCATTCACACTATGAATCTTTATCATACAACTAGTCCCTACCTCTTCTGTCCTTCTACCCTGTATTTCGACTCTAATAAGGCCTTAGTATTTACCTTTACAGTCAATCTGCTCCCGCGCAATACCTAAATATTATTAACTAATAGTTTTTTGTTAATGAAGTTAGCATTTATTATGTAAAGACCTCTCTGTTTAATCGTTTACTATGTTTGATCTGTTATATGTAAAGCTGGTTGCTAAGTTATTGTTTCACTGTAAACCGAGGTGATGTATTGCTATACGTACCTCGGTATAAAAGAACCCATAAATAAATAAAAAATAAATAAATCACTGCAGCAAATCCTTTAAGTGGACAGGGCTGTTTTTCAAAGATTAAAGAAGAAAGAATACATTGAGAGACCTCTTCCTAGGCTTCTGGAACAAGCTTATGCCTAGGACCAGGCCAGTTAAAGGGGCCAGACCTTAGGACAGGTAAGGTTGCCAACTGTCTGGATTTTCTCTGGACAGTATAGATATTTCAGATGTCCGGAAGCCAGAAGGAGGGCTAAAATATCAGGAAAATGTCTGGATTTTGTCCCTTCAATCCAGCTGCAGTCCACCCAGCCTGAATACCTCTTCCTGCCCAGCACCAGTGCCTTCAATTAAGTAAACACCGACCCTATTGTCAAGGTTGGCGCAGTGCCTCTTCTGTAGCTCCTGTGGCACACAGTTCAAATCCAGCTGTTTGAACTGCAGGGGCCTCTGTTGCCCGTGGTCTTCAAACAATTGATATTTGACCTGCATGCCAGGAGTGAGAGAAGAGGTGCCATGCTAACATGAGCAGTAATGGGGGAGTGGCACCATCGAGAAGTCCCGACCTGAGGCCTCCAGCAGAGTGGTGACATCTGGCAGGCCGTGAGCAGAGCCTATCCCACTCATGACAGAAGATGGAGGCACAGCAGGCCATAAGGAGAGCTCATCCCGCTTGTGGCAGAAGATAAAGGAACCTCGAGCAGAGCCCATGGTGCTTGCGGCCAAGAGGTGGCGATATCCAGTGGGCCACATGCAGAGCCCATCTCACTCACGGTGGAAGACATGGAAGAGAGAGACCGGATAGCTACAGGCAGAGTCCATCACATTTGTAGGTATGAAAGAGAGGCCCAGAATACCCGCACGTAAGCCTGTTATTGAGAAAGGACAGATGTATGGGTATGTGAGTAAGAGATTGGGAACCTGTGTGTGTGTATGGGAGTGAGGGGGTGTGTGTATTTAAGAGATTGGAAGCCTGCATGTGTATATGGGAGTGTATGTACGTATGTAAGAGACTGGGAGAGTGCATGTGTGTAAGTATGTGTGTGGGTGTGTGTATGGGAGTGAGGGTGCATGTTTGTGTGTGAGAGAGGGAGCCTCTGTGCAGAGGTGTGTATGTGTGATAGAGAGAGAGAAATGGAGGGAGCCAATGAGCTTGGGTGTATGACAGTGTGTGCAAGAGAGAGCTGGATCCTTTGAGAACGTGTGTGTGTGTGTGTGTGTGTGTGAAAAAGAGAGAGATCAAGCTTGTATGATGGGTTGTGTGTGTGTGTGTGCGCAGGAGAGTGGGAGAGCTTGTATGATAAGTTGTGTGTGTATGTGTGCAAGAGAGAACCTTTCTGATGGTGTGTGTCTGTGCAACACAGAGATGGAGCCTGTGTGAGTGTGAGGAGAACCGGAGATCACTGGAGGGGGGTGGAGAAGTGAACCCTGGGGGTGGAATTACCAAAGGAAGTATCCACCCTGGCTGGCAAATACTTTAGGTTCTTCACTGGCAGTTGGGATAGTGTTTACTTCGTTGAAGGCACAGGTGCTAGGCAGAAGGAGACAGAGCCTGGATGAAAAAGTGCCTCAGGAGCAGTGGGTCAGCAGGGAGCCCAAAGCCTGCTGAAAAAGATGAACCCTGGCAGCAGCAGGCTGGCAGGGAGTTCAAGCTCTGCCAGCCGAAGAAGCCATGCCCCTGGAGCAGCAGACTTGCAGGGAGCTCAAGTTCTGCCAGCAGAAAAAGATGCACCCCATGAGTAGAGACCAGGCAGGGAGTCCAAGCCCTGCTGACCAAATGTATGAGCAGAGAAGGAAGGCTGAGTGTGTATGTGGATGACAACAAGTGAGTGTGAGAGCCTGTGTGTGTGGGAGAGCCAGTGAGTGTGAAAGAGCCTGTATGTATGTGAGAGGAGGTGAGCCAATGAGTGTGATAGTCTGTGTGTGTATATATGAGGGAGAGTGGGTTTTGTGTGTGAGAGCCTGTGATGGAAGTAGGAGAGAGAGCCTGTGGGTATGAAAGAGCCTGTTTTTGGGTAGGTGGAGGAGAAACAGAGCTTGTGTATGTATGTGAGGGAAAGAGAGTCAGTGTGTTTGAGAAAACCAGTATGTGCATGTGTGTGTGTGAGGGAGGAAAGTGTGAGTGAAGGAGACAGAATCAGAGAGAAAACACAGTCCCGAGTAGTAAGGTTGCTCAATGATGATATCCCTGGTAGTGGCCCGCAGAGAGGGCTTTGCCAGGAAACTCCTCTTCCAATGGCACACCTCTCAGGGAAGATCCGGTAGTGACCCGCAGTGCGGGGTACGCCGAGGATCAGCGAGTAGTAGTTCTGAGAGGTGCAGGAGGTCAGCAGAGCAAGACAGATGATGGTACTCACTCCGTAGTGTAGATGAAGATAGCTGGGATGAGCATGGTAGTGGCTCGAGGCACGGAGTACACCGGAGGTTCCATCAGCAAGGTGGTAGAAACGAGAATGGCACTCAGAAGGCTGAAGAGGCAGGATCCCAAACAAGGGTAGATGAATTCTGTAGGCAGGAAGGCCCTCCGAGGAGCGGATAGTCAGAACATGACAAGACCCCCGAGCAGCGGGTACCTAAGGTGTTCTAAGTCCAGGAGTTCAGGAACTAGTTCAGAGTAGTGAAGCGAAGCGTCTCCAAAAGGAGTGGAATAAGCAGGAAGGAAGTCCAAGGTAGAGAGACCCCCCGAGGAGTGGATAGTCAAGAAGGTGGAAGGGCCCCTGAGGAGCGGGTACCCGGGTCGTCCCCAACCTGGTAGGGAACTGGAACCGGAGTCCTAAGTGAGAAGGAATTGGATTGGTGGAGGAGATGAGACATTTAAAATGGCTGAGGGGGAAAAAGTAGAGGAGGAGGATAGTGAGGCAGAAAGGAAAAAAAATCGGGTGTTGCGGAAGAAGACAAGAAAGTGGGGGGACTGGAGGGGAATGAGAGGATGACACCTGAGAGAGATCAAGGGTGGAGTAGGAGGGAGAGAGAGAGAAAGGGCTGCATTGGGATGGATGCACTCACCAGAGAAAAGATGCACTCACCATATATGCCCTTTATTGGAGGAGGGGGAAGGAGAAGAGGCAGGAGTACATGACAAGTACTTTTCATCACTAGTGTCCACAGAGAAATTTTAGCATCTCATGTTATAAGACATAGATTACATGTCAATGTTCTGTCTAAGCTGCGTGGCGCCTACTGATCACGCTCTAACCACAGGTCATGCTGTAGGCCCCTCACAGCTTGAACATGCCATGGGGCGGGCAGGTCCCATAGGAATCCCATGGGATCAAACCACAGCAGGGCTGCAGCTTAGAGGAAACACTGCACGAGGGACTGAATATTTTGCTCAACTGTTTCCTGGCTATTTGGCCAGCTAGCAAACAAAACGGACTGACTTTTGAGAAAAAGTGTTAGCCCACATAAAAATGTGCTTTACTAAATTTAATTTTTTAAAAAATTGCTGATGAGCTTGAGCTGCAAGTTTACTTGCTGCCCAGTTTTACATCAAGCACCTCGGATTTGGACATCACTTTACCTTGTGATCGGTTCTGTCCTTTTTGTTTGGAAAGCATAGTATCTTGTTTAACACACATGAATAAAATCCGGCATAGCATTTTATGCCATTTATAATGAAGGTTTGTATATTTATATAAGAGGCATTTAAAAACTGCAAACATGCAAATGTCAAGGGTAATTTGAAAACTGCAAGGAGGGATAAAGTCTGCGCGTATCTTTTATGTGCAGAATTTTACCTTGAATTTTCAAAGTGAACTTATATGCATCATTTCCCTTCAAATATTTCCACCTAAGTTGGCTGGCATGTGCACAAAATGATGCCTTCTCTAGTGAGGGCATAACTCATGCAGGTTAATTTCCATGTATACTTTTAAGAACAGAAAAGCATGCACCTAAGTCCCAACTCCACCTCTTGGAATGCTTTTCCCTGGTGCATGAGCGAAGCCGTTGTATGTTTTATACACATTGAACCCTGAGCAATTTTATAAAAGCCATTTACGTGCATAAAACCGTGCTTTATGTGCAGAAATGGCTTTGAAAATTCATACCATATTGCATTCCTCCAGACAGATGATATATAAATACTGTCAGTCTTGCACATATAAGCCCCCCCCCTTTTTCTTTTTACTCACAATATGACAATCATTTCAAACAAAATCCATTTCACTTTCAATTTGCAAAGAAATTGTGTTGGCCTTGTAACTTTGAAAGGAAATTACAGTTACTGTATCTGCAAGGCCTTGTAATGATAAAAAAAAATGGGGGGTCCTTATGATGGCTTTCAAAACACTAATACCAAGGGGAAAAAAAAGTGATGTCTGAATAAGACACTAAAACACAGAATATGACGGCAGAGAAGGACATAAGGCCCATCCAGTCTGCTTAATGTACTTCCTATTGCACTGCCTTGAGACCTAATTGATCTCTGTTTTCCCTTTCACTCTTCTATAATTAAGGATTCTCTGTGTTTATTCAATCGCTACATTAGATATACAAAAAAAATTTGCAAGTAACTATATCTAGAATGGTTTGTTTCTTAAAAGCACACATGTTCCTCCAATTAGATTTAAGTCTCAGACTTAAGAAGACTGAATCACTGAAATTCTGTCTTTCTGGAAGTAGGAATTTTCTAATGGTATGGATTTTTCATTCATTCTTCTTTTCATTTTGCATTAAAAAAAAAAAGTAAAATATTGCTATCTAGTTCCATGGCATAGTTTAGATATGACATCATGTTTTCACTAGATGCCAAAGGAAAATACAAAACAACGACGACAAAAAATAATATTCATCATCAGTGCAGCCAGCTTTCCCCTAGATTCTATCATTTGCACTGATCAAAGGTATCAGCAAGAGGAGCTGATTTGTACAATGCTGTAGAGACTACTTTGTACAAATCAACTCCTCTTGCTGGTACCTTTCATTGATTCAAATGATAGAAATTCATATTAAATTTGTAGTTAATTCCTCTAACTTTGTATGTAAACCCCCCTCCCCCAAACCCACTCCACCCACCCAAACCTGCCCCGAGATAGCATGTCACATTGACTCTATACAGAGGTATGTTTTCTCTCTCTCTGTCTTTGATGAATGATGAGGTCAATGGGTTAACTTTAACCAGATATTCAGGAGTACTTATCCAGGTGAAACTGCTGCTGAATACACCGGGATAAAGTTAACTGATTACCTTTAGGTTTGACTTTCACCTCAACTAGACTCCTTCAGCAAAATGCCTCCAACCCTGCCTCTTCTTATGTGTGTAAACTCTGTCCGGGCAGCAACTTGTCTGGATAAAATTTACCAACTACGTATAAGAAATTTTTTAAACGCAAACATTTGTCTGTAACCCCCAAAGTTATCTGGACAAATCTTTTGAATATCAACCTCAATAGCAATAATAATAGAGATAGACAATGCCTTGCTCTGGCTGAATGCATATAGGAGGTAATTTTCTAACTGCTCACATTAATGCAAAGACTATAGGTACATCTTAACCATGTACACCGCCCCAGTTTTCAAAGTGAAGGTAATTGCTTAGTTTCACTTTGAAAATTATCTCAGAAAAACTACACATTTACAGATGATACTTTGTGCGGGTAGTTTTCGTGAAAAAAAAAAAAAAGGCCTGAATGCTTACTTTTGAAAATTCAGAAGTATGCGTGCAAGTGCAGTCCCTCCACATCCCAAACCCCAGGAATGCCTCTTCTCACTGCAGGTAAAGTGACACACGCAAGCTCACCTACACACAAAGGGGCAGATTTAAAAAAAAAATACGCGAGTGCAAACCCGGCGCAAACAAGAGTACGCTGGATTTAAAAAGATATGCACGGCTACGTGCAAGGCGCGTGCAAGGGAATGAACATTTGTGCAACTTGCGCGCGCCGAGCCCTGCATGCGCTGCCCGTTCCCTCCGAGGCCGCTCTGAAATCGGAGTGGCCTCGGAGGGAACTTTCCTTCCGCCTCTCCCCACCTTCCCCTCCCTTCCCCTACCTAACCCAACCCCCCAGCCCTATCTAAACCCCCCCACCTTTATTATAAAAGTTACGCCTGCCTAAGGCAGGCGTAACTTGCGTGCGCCGGCTAGCTGCCGGCGTGCGATTCCCCAGCCCGGGAGCAGTTTCGGAGGCCTCGGCCATGCCCCCGGGCTGTAACCACGCTCACGGCCCCGCCCCAGGATGACGCGCCACCGCGACACACACCCCCTCCCCCCCCCAGGAAAGCCTCGGGACTTACACGCCACCGAGCCTATTCAACATAGGCTTGGCGCGCGCAGGGGGAGCTTGGGGCAGGTTTTTGGGGAGTACGCGCATATCTTACGCGTGTACCCCTTTGAAAATCTGCCCCAAAGGGAGGGCGATTTCCAAAAAAAGTCCATTCCCATGGGTAAAACGCTGTTTTTTGCCCGCAGAAACGCCTTTCAAAATTGCCCTCAGCGGACATATTCAAAAGACCTTTCTACAGATAACATCACATTTTAACTGCGTAAATCAGGGCTGAAGAAATTGCCCTTTCTGTGGGTAACTGTGTGCAAGTGGTTCAACAATGCATGTACATTTTACTCATGGACTGCAGAGGTGGTCCTGGGGTAGGAAGAATACAAGTATTGAACAACACACATAGTTTTGATTATTCAAACTATACGTCTTTTTTTTTTTTTTTTTTTTGCAGAAAACTACACACAGAGAAAGCTGATGGAATTATCTGTGCAGAATTTGTCCTTGGGCAAAAATCATATAAAAAGTAAGAACATAGTTTTCCTTTAATTACTGGTACAAATCCCACAGGTATACATACCCACACAGTTTGTCCATTGCACATCCTTTTGTAACCCTTATTAGGGAGTTTTAATCCCAAGGGCACACAAACATATTTATTTTCTTCGGGCCTGCTCCATCTAGAAATTTACTCCTGTCTTTGATGAATGATGAGGTCAATCGGTTAACTTTAACCAGATATTCAGGAGTACTTATCCAGGTGAAACTGCTGCTGAATACACCGGGATAAAGTTAACTGATTACCTTTAGGTTTGTCTTTCACCTCAATTAGACTCCTTCACTAGACTAGAGTCCATGCTTAACTCTTAATCCAGGTGGGGTATTCTTTTTATGAGGGAAAGTTCTTGCTTTTTGTCCGGACAAATGGTATCTTGCTTCCAGTGTGTTTAGAGTGAAGACTGAGTGTAGTTGCATCCCATGGGGTGAGATTCTGGGACAAATCAACAGGACCAGGTTTACGGATTTGATAATAATTAAATAAAAGTCCATTTGACCATAAATGGTGAAGTTACATCTGACTGTGATACATGAATGATTTCCTCTGTAGGTAGGTGTCCTTTCACTTCAGGCATCTGGATGGAGCTCCCATGGTGATTTTACTTGTACAAAGATCACCCAGTGGCTAACCCAAAAATCCTATTTGAGGGATCCCCACTTCAAAGCAAAAATCCAACCTTGCTCCATCTCCTTCCTGGACACCCAGCTCATTCTGGTCCCATGGGTGGAGATTCGTTTGGGGTCTCCCATTTTTTGGCCTTTCATTCTTAGCTGATATTTCTGGGGACTTCTCTGAGGAAAAATCAGAATGGGATCAGGCTACCTCAGCACTGCAATCCCTGTGAGGAGGGGGAGATCCAAACACCTTCCCATACTGTCTGTGTCCAAAAAATACTGCCAGTGTTAAAGCTGGATACACCTTCAGCCTTCCCTGTCTCTCGCAGCAGGATCCATCTCTGGTGTTAGTCCACCTGTGGTTTAGAGTAGACTCACAGGTCTTCGGTCCTCTGGTTAAGAGTCCTTTTACCCCAAAAGGGAATCAGGCTTAAAAATCTATCGTTTCTATAAATTATTTTATTTATTTTGGCATTTTATGTAGTAGAAGAAGGACCCTCTGGCAGGGAGTACATTTTATGTAGTAGAAGAAGGACCCTCTGGCAGGGAGTGTATTTTATGTAGTGGAAGAAGGACCCTCTGGCAGGGAGAGCATTTCATGTAGTGGAAAAAGGACCCTCTGGCGGGGAGAGCATTTCATGTAGTAGAAGAAGGACCCTCTGGCGGGGAGAGCATTTCATGTAGTAGAAGAAGGACCCTCTGGCGGGGACAGCATTTCATGTAGTAGAAGAAGGACCCTCTGGCAGGGAGAGCATTTCATGTAGTAGAAGAAGGACCCTCTGGAAGGGAGTGCATTTTATGTAGTAGAAGAAGGACCCTCTGGCAGGGAGAGCATTTCATGTAGTAAAAGAAGGACCCTCTGGCAGAGAGTGCATTTCATGTAGTAGAAGAAGGACCCTCTGGCAGGGAGAGCATTTCATGTAGTAGAAGAAGGACCCTCTGGCAGGGAGTGCATTTTATGTAATAAACGAAGACCCCGCAAGGAGTATTTTGTGTGCCTTCGTCCACCCTTTGTCTGACTCTCTAGATCTTGAGCTCTTGCTTGGACCTGACCATGATTGTCTGCTGCCTGGATCTGACCCCTTGCCCGGGCCTGACCATTCTTGCTAGCTGCCTACCTAGACCTTTGCCTGTCTCTGTTAGTCTGCTGCCTATCTTGTGTGTTTCTGGACTTTCGTTGTTCACTGCCCTAGGGACCCCACCTACATCCTGATGGCTGCCATAACCCAAGGGTTCAACCTGCAGGGGAGGAGGCTGATAAAGGTGAAGCTCCAGACTGCTACAGGGCACATTTGCCAACTGCTGGCATAAGCCTTGTGGGTTCGCCCTCATGGCTGCGTCAACAACGCCACAGCACGAAGGGCTCATAAACCTGCCACCCTTTACAATACTTAACCAACCTTAAAATTTTGATATCTACTACCATAAGCAGAGTTTCTCGTCTCCTTCCACTGTTTTCTTAAAATGGTCTCCTCAGTGTACTATCTGTGAGAAATAAGCACTCAGAAATCTATGATCTAATTGTTGAATATAGACTGCAAATTCTATGTTTTACAAAATTGTGTTATAGGAGGGAGAATATATTTGTTTGCAGTAAGCTGGCTTGAGTCATGTAAACTTTAATTTAATCCCCAAAAGTCAGAGACTCTTTGGATTAGCAGAGCAATTTGTCGATGAAAAATTATGCCACTTTAGGGATAGACATTGATCAGGTTAGACTAAGCTCTCTATTCAAAAACAAATCATTTAATTTTTTTGTAATACCTTTATCTTCAGCAGTTGCAACAATTATGTCTTTTGTTAGAGAAATAAGACTTATCAACATTAATTCATTTCTTAGTGTTAACTCGTCTAGACTACTGCAATGTATTGTATCAGGGTCTTAAAGTCAGGTCTTTGAAATGTCTTCAAAACACTACAGCCAGTCTACTTTCTGGAGTCAAAAGATTAGATCATATAAATCTACTACTGGCTGAACTTCATTTGCTATTGTAGAATTAAGGTTAAGATGCTCAACTTAACATTTCGGTGACCACAAAAGGGTCATCCCAAGTATCTTTCAAAACTTCTGTTAACCTGGAGCAAAACATTTGATCATACATATCAATTATTGGCTGAATTTCACTCAGTGTCTATTGCTTGTAGAGTTAAGTTTAAGATGATCTCCTTAGTGTTTCAGGCGCAGATTAAACTGCAAGGTCAATAATGAGCTATTTATGTTTTTAAGCATTTATCATCTGCCTATATATAAGTCGTGCAAGGTGAAGTATAAAGGTATAACAGTGGGTTAAAACAAAGTTACATGATACAGTACATTACAATAAAATCAAAGACAATAAAATAATTAACATTAAAATCAATCATAGCTGCAGTACAAATACAATTATTTATTAAATGCTTCTTTCTAAGCTGCTTCCTGAACACGATAAATGGTGTTGTGTTGTTCGGATTACCAAAAACTTGGCCAAAAAACCACCTTTTAATTCATTTTCTAAATTTAGCATAATTATTTTCATGCCTGAGATCAAGTTGAAGAGAATTCCATAATATTGGATTCAGGTAGCTAAAAGTAGTATGATGGGTAGATTTCAATTTAATAGCAGAGGGAGAGGGAGCAACAAGTAGATTATGATGAAATGATTGAAGAGTCTATGTAGGTTTATATGGCAGTAGAAGATGTGAAAAATACATGGGTGACCCTTCTGCTCTAACCACATTCTCTGGCAATGAATTGCAGAGCTTAACTATTCGCTGAGGGCCAGATTTTAAAAGCCCTACGCATGTAGATCCATAGGATTTACGCACGTAGGTGGGGTTATGCGCGCCGGGCCTATTTTACAAAGGCCCAGTGATGTGCGTAAAGCCCCAGGATGCGTCTAAGTCCCGGGGCTTCGAAAAAGGGGCGGGAAGGGGGGCAGGGCAGAGCCAGAGGCCTCCGGCACAGTGGCCATTTGCCAATATGTTGGAGGATCGCCTGCCAGCAGGCTGCCAGAGTGTACAACTTGCAACTGCCCGGATTTAGGCGCAAGAGGCAAAATAAAGGTCAGGGGGTTTGGATTGGGCTAGGGGGCGGGAGGATTAGGGGAAGGGGAAGGGAGGTTAGGTTAGGGGGTTAGGAAGTTCCCTCCCAGGCCGCTCCGAAATCAGGAGTGGCCTGGGAGGGAACGGGTGAAGGCTGCGGGCGTTGGTGCACGCAGGGTGCACAATTGTGCACCCCCTTGCGCGCACCGACCCCCGATTTTATAACATGCACACACTTGTGCATTTTCAATTTGTTTTAAATGAGCTTCTTGCTAATTTCATGGAGTGCCCCCTGGTCCTTCTATTATCTAAGAGAGTACATTAACTTGCTCATGTCCTTTCATGATTTTATAGTCTTCGATCATATCCCCCTCAGTTTTCTCTTCTCCAAACTGAACATCCCTGACTTCTTTAGCCTTTCCTCATAGGGCAGCAGTTCCATGCCCTTTATCATTTTTGTCGCCCTTCTCTGCACTTTCTCCAGTGCAGCTATATCCTTTTTGAGATGTGGTGACCAGAACTGCATACAGTATTCAAGGTGCGGTCTCACCATGGAGCAATACCGAGGCATTATTACATCCTCCGTTTTATTTGCCATTCCCTTCCTAATAATTCCTAACATTCTGTTTGCTTTTTTGATCACCACAGCACATTGAGCCAACGATTTCAATGTATTATCCACTATGATGCCTAGATCTCTTCCTGGGTCGTAACTCCTAAGATAGAACCTAACATTGTGTAACTACAACAAAGGTTATTTTTGTCTAAATGCATCACTTTGCACTTGTCCACATTAAATTTCATCTGTCATTTGCAAGCCCAATCTTCCAGTCTTGCAAGTCCTCCTGCAATTCATCACAATCTGATTGAGATTTAACTATTCTACATAATTTTGTGTCATCTGCAAATTTGATCACCTCATTGTACCCCTTTCCAGATCATTTATAAATATATTAAAAAGCACCGGTCCAAGTACAGATCCCTGAGGCACTCCACTGTTTACCTTTTTTCCCACTGTAAAAACTGACCGTTTAATCCTACTCTCTTTTCCTATCTTTTAACCAGCTTGCAATCCACAAAAGGCCATCACCCTCCTATCCATGACATTTTAGTTTTCTTAGAAGCCTCTCATGCAGGACTTTGTCAACCACCTTCTGAAAATCCAAATACACCACATCTACTGGTTAACCTTTGTCCACATGTTTATTCACCCCTTCAAAAAAATGTAGGAGATTTGTGAGGCAAGACTTCCCTTTGGTAAATCCATGTTGGCTGTGTCAATCAAATGTTTTGTGATTTTATTCTATATAACAGTTTCCACGATTTTTCCCAGAACTGAAGTCAGGCCCACCAATCTATAGTTTCTTGGATTACCCTTGGATTCCTTTTTAAATATAGGAGTTACATTGGCCATCTTCCAATCTTCAGGTACATTGGATGATTTTAATGATAGTTTACAAATTAATTGAAATAGGTCTGGGGTGTATACCATCTGGTCCAGATGATTTACTACTCTTCAGTTGTTCAATCAGGCGTCTCACATCTTCCAGGTTCACCGTGATTTGGTTCAGTTGATCTGAATCATCACCCATGAAAACCTTTGGAACGGGTATCTCTCCAACATCCTCTTTAGTGAACATCAAAGCAAAGAAATTGCTTAATCTTTCTGTGATGGCCTTAACTTCTCTAAGGGACCCTTTAACCCCTTGATCATCCAACAGTCCAACCAACTCCCTCGCAAACTTTCTGCTTCGGGTATATTTACACAATTTTTATTGTGAATTTTGCCTCTATGGTCAAACTTCTTTTCAAACTCTCTCTTAGCGTATCTTATCAATGTCTTACATTTAACTTGCCAATGCTTATGCTTTATCCTATTTTCTTCTGATGGATCCTTCTTCCAATTTTTGAATGAAGATCTTTTGGCTAAAATAGCCTCCTTCACTTCACTTTTTAACCATGCCAGTAATCGTTTTGCTTTCCTTCCACCTTTCTTAATGTGTGGAATACATCTGGACTGTGCTTCTAGGATGGTATTTTTTAACAATGTCCACGCCTGTTGCATATTTTGTTACCTTTGTAACTGCACCTTTCAGTTTTTTTCCCAACTATTTTTCTCATTTTATCAGTTTCCCTTTTGAAAGTTTAGTGCTAGAGCCATGGATTTACTTACAGTCCCCCCTTGCAGTCATCAATTCAAATTTGATCATATTATGATCACTATTGCCAAGTGGCCCCACCACCATTACCTCTCTCACCAAATCCTGTGCTCCACTGAGAATTAGATCTAAAATTGCTCCCTTGCTTGTTGGCTCCTGAACCAATTGTTCCATAAAATTGACATTTATTCCATCCAGGAACTTTATCTCTCTAGCATGTCCTGATGTCTCACTTACCACTTACTTTCTGAGGACCAAGCTCACACCGACATGCGTTACAATAGTCCTAATACCATATGTGTTCCAAGGTTCTTTTTGGCTTTTATACAGGGTTTTCTGGTTGACACCACAGCAATGCATGCAAATATAATACACATGCTGTTGTGATATTTTTATTTCAAACAACTGTACTTTGAATGTTCTTTTTCATGTAAAATATTTTATTATAAATGCATAATTTGAAATTGTGTGAGGAGAGTGACATGGTGGGGAGAAGGCTGGGCATAAATTTGTAAGATTCACTTAGGGAGCCTAATACTCTTGCACTGACCCTGAGTAGAAAAAGAATACAGATAAAATGTAAAAAAAATAAAAACAGAATGTGGAAGGGCCAGCAGTGTCTGGGCTCCAAAAAAGGTTAGCACTGGCCCTGCACAGTGGCACCCTCTGTTGATGTGCTGTCTAGGTTCCTGCCCTTCCCCAGTGGAAAGAGATCCCACACAGTAGTGCCATGTGGCGATGCAATGGTGGGAAAGAAAGGGGGAAGAGCTCAGGGGAGATAACAAAAATGCATTTGCCCCTGGGCGCTAGAGACCCTCCTTATGCCTCTGGATATTAGAAAGCACTGGTCCCAGAACAGATCCCTGAGGCACTCCACTGTTTACTTTTCTCCACTAAGAAAACTGAACCATTTATTCCTATTTTACGTTTCCTATCTTTTAACCAGTTTGCAAACCATAATAGGAAATTGCTTCCTATCCCGTGACTTTTTGTTTTTCTCAGGAGTCTCTCATGGAGAACTTGGTCAAAAACATTCTGAAAATCCAAATACACAGTATCGCTGGATCACATTTATCCTCATGTATATTAACCCGTTTAAAAATGTAGCACATTCATGAGGCAAATCCATGTTGGCTGTTTCCCATTAAACCATGCCTTTTTATATGTTCTGTAATTTTCTTTTTTAGAATAGCTTCTTGGCAATGAAGTCAGGCTCATTGGTCTCTAGTTTCCCAGATCAACCCTGGAGCCCTTTTTAAAGATTGGTGTCACATTGGCCACTCTCCAATCTTCAGGTGCAATAGACAATTTTAATGGTAGGTTATAAATTACTAGTAATAGATCTGCAATTTCATTTTTGAGTTCTTTCAGAACCATTGGTAAACAATCTGGTCCAGACAATTTGCTACTCTTTAGTTTGTCGATCTACCTTATTACATCATCCAGGTTCACCATGATTTGTTTTGGTTCTTCTGAATCATTACCATTAAATACTGTTTCCAGCGCAAGCTATCTCCCCAATATTCTCTTCAGTAAACACCAAAGCAAGCTATTAATTTGGTCTTTCTGCTATGGCCCTATGTCAGGGGTGCTCAACTTCAGTCAAGTGCCACAAATAGGCCAGGTTTTCAGGATATCCACAATAATTAATGCATGAGTCAGATTTACAAACAATGGAGGCAGTGCATGTAAATCTATCCCATACATATTTATTGTGGATATCCTGAAAACCTGGCCTGCTCTATGTGCCCCTTTAACCCCTCGAACATCTAACGGTCCAACCAATTCCCACACAGACTTCTTACTGTAGGTATATTTAAAAAAGATTTTATCATCAGTTTTGCCTCTTTGGCAATTTCTTTTTAAATTCTCTTTTTGCCTGTTTTACATATAACTTGCCAATGCCTCTGCTTTTTTTTCTGTTTTCTTCAGGTGAATCCTTTTTCCAATTTTTGAAAGTCTTTTTTCACCTTTTAACCATGCTGGCAGTTGTTTGGCCTTTCTTCCACCTTTTCTTATGCATGGACTGCATCTGGTCGGGCTTCCAAGATAATATTTTTAAACAATGTCCACATCTGACGTAAACTCTTTATTCTTTGTAGCTGCACCTTTCATTTTTTTTTCTATTTCCTCATTTTATCATTCTCCTTTTTCAAAGTTAAATGCTAGAGAAATAGATTTATTTAATGTCCTTCCTCCAGTCATTAAATTACATTTGATCACATTAAGATCCCCTTTGTTGAGCAGTCTCACTACAGTTACCTCTTGCACCAAAATCCTGCATTCCACTAAGAATTAGGTCTAAAATAGCTCACCCTCTCATTGATTCCTGAAATAGTTGCTCCATTTATTGCATCTGAAACATTACTTCCCTAGCATTTCCTGATGTGACATTTACCCAGTCATTATTGGGATAATTGAAATCTCCCATTATTACTGTGCTGCCAAATTTATTAGCTTCCCTAATTTCCATTAGCATTTCATCATCAATCTGTTCATTTTGTGTTTATGCTTCCTGTTTTAATTATGTGTATTGGTTATGTTTTGAATTTGTTGTACTATATTGCTTTTATTTATCCAATTTTTTTACCCTATGGGGATAATTTTCAAAAGGATTTCTGTTCTTAAAACTGGATTTTACACTTGTTGACTAGTCCAGATAAAGATTGCATACTGAATGGCGTTTAACAACATTATAAACAAGACAAGTAATTTGAAAACTCAGAATTTACATACTGAATTTCTATGCCAGTTATTAGAATCTCTTTCAGTACACAATCCCTGGTAAACGTGAATTTGATTTCTGTTTAACCATCAATATGAGACATTCACTATAAAGTTTGGGATCTGGCATTCAGTGATATTAAACCTATGATTCATCCTTGTAACTCTTAAATTAATTGAAATCCGAATAGCAGCTTTGATGTCAACTTCCAAGGTTGGAAGACTTTTCTGTTCACTCTAGGATTATCCCTTGTAGATGCCAAGCTGCAGAATTTAAAACTGTCACCACAGAAAACAGATATCCTGGTGAATTCACCTTTGAGGAATTATTGCACGTAAGGTAGATTTATGCTGAAAATAAAAACGAGTAGAGAGGTATTTTGAGCTATCCCTAGGTTTAGCAGGCAGTATTTATTGTTCAGCTGCTTTACAATCACTTACACAGTTTAAAAAAAAAAAAAAACCAACAAAGCTTTTTTGCCTTTGAGGAAAGCAAAGCTTTTACTGATAAGATTTGAGTTATAAATTATAGCTCTCTGACACACTCTTATAAAAATGGATACTCTTTATAATTTAGCTTTTCATTTGCTGGGGAAAAAAGATCACAACCCCTTAATGGAAATTTCACTGAAGCACACTTTTATGCATTTGTCATACTAGGGCATTCACAATTATATGAAGGCCACACAAAGATATTTTTATGTCATCTTCCTGACCAAATATGCCAGTTCTACATCAGACTAGCCTCCTAAAGTGAACACTTCACAGTAAATTAAATGGATTACAAAATGCTGTGGCACTTTTGTCTCATATTCTTAGAGAAGCTATGATTTTGCTATACGTTATTTATCAGAATTTTAAACTCAAATGCAAACAGAAGGCTTGATATGTGTGAAAGGATAATTAGATAGCAGCTAGACAGAAAGAGAATTTCCTGGCACTCTGAACACCAAATCATTTTTTTTTACATGTCCCTTATTTTTCCTACAGTCCCTTTATGTGACTGTACAAAAAACAAACTTTAAAGTCTTCCATTTTCTTTTCTAAAGACCCTCCACCCCAACCCATATAACATAGGGGAAGAGGTACAAGTAATGCTTCAAGGAAATAGACATTAGGCTTCTATTTAGAATTCTCTTCCACCCACCACAAATATTTATCCTGCAATCCTGTTTCAGGGCAGATTCTCATGCTTCCCCCTAGCAGAATAAAAAAAAATAAAATTCTTTAGACTGTCATGTAAACAGCATAAAGCAAATGTTGCTTAGCTGTAACAGGTGTTCTCACAGGACAGCAGGATGTTAGTCCTCACATATGGGTGACATCGCAGGATGGAGCCCAATCACGGAACACTTCTGTCAAACTTTCCAGAACTTTGACTGGCCCCTACTGGGCATGCCCAGCATGGCACTAACCCTGAAGCCAGCAGGGGTCCCCCTTCAGTCTTGTTAAAAAACTACAGGTAGTGCCGAAAATAAAATAAGAAAACGATATGAACCCAACACCGCGGGGAGGCGGGCGGATTTCATGAGGACTAACATCCTGCTGTCCTGTGAGAACACCTGTTACAGGTAAGCAACATTTGCTTTCTCACCGAACAAGCAGGATGGTAGTCCTCACATATGGGTGAGTACAGAGCTGAGGATATCCAAGCATGCACCAAATGTACGCAGGCGTGCAAGGCACTGAGCAGGAGGAAGGGTGTTGGTATATCACTTTGTAAATATGTTGCGTAAGCCAGACTGGCCGAAGATGGAATCTTGTCTTCTGGCTTTGTGTAAGCAATAATGGGCTGTAAAAGTATGGAGAGAACCCCAGGTGGCAGCCCTGCAAATGTCAGGAAATGGCACCAATCGTAGGTGTGCTACTGAAGTCGCCATGGCCCTCACTGAGTGTGCTTTAAAACGGTCTTGAAGTGGAATGGCCGCTTGCTGATAGCAAAGGATATGCAGTTCGCCAACCAGGAGGAGAGAGTCTGCTTACCCACAGGCTGCACCAATTTGATGGAATGGAAAGAGACAAACAATTGAGTGCTTTTCCTGTGGGCATCTGTACGGTCTAGGTAGAACGCTAGAGCCTGTTTGCAGTCAAGGGTATGCAGAGCCTGCTTTCCTGGATTGGAATGGGGCTTGGGAAAAAAGGTAGGTAGTATAATGGATTGATTGAAATGAAACTCCGAAACTACCTTAGGCAAGAATTTAGGGTGAGTGCGGAGTACTGCCAGGTCCTGCACAAATTTACTGTAAGGCAGATAGGTAACTAGAACCTGTAATTCACTAACTCTGCAAGCGGAAGTGATTGCCAAAAGGAAAATCACTTTCCATGTGAGATAACGAAGGTTACAGGATTGAAGAGGTTCGAATGGTGGTTTCATGAGCCGACCCAAAACTAGGTTGGAGGACGCAAAGGAGGCTTGAGCTGAAGCAAGCCCTTCAAGAAGCAGGTTACAAGGGGTTGTACTGATATGGGAACATCCCCGACACCTTTATGAAAGGCAGCTACCGCACTGACATGCATCCTGATGGAGGAAGTTTTTAGACCTGACTCTGACAAGTGCCAGAGATAGTCCAGAAACTTCATGATTGGACAGATAAAGGGGTCAAGGGACTGAGAAGAGCACCATGACATAAACCTGGTCCATTTGTAAGAATTAGATTTTCTCGTGGAAAGCTTCCGTGAAGCAATCAGGATACGGGAAACTGGTTCAGAAAGGTTAAGAGGTTGAAGGATTAACCTTTCAAAATCCATGCCGTCAGGGACAAGGCTTGAAGGTTGGGGTGGCGTAGGCACCCATTGTTTTGAGTGATTAGAAGCAGGTCCTTTCCCAAGGGAATGTGCCTGCGAATGGAGAGATCCTGAAGTATTGGAAACCACACTTGGCACGGCAGTGAGGTGCTATCAGGATCATGGTTCCCTTGTCCTGACGTAACTTCATGAGAGTCCTCGAAAGAAGTGGAAGTGGAGGGAATGCGTATAAGAGACCGGTTGCCCATGATAGAGAGAACGTGTCTCTTGGCTGGTAGTGTTGGCTGCAAGTGAGAGAGCAGAAGTTGTCTACTTTGCGATTTTGAGATGACGCAAAGAGGTCAATTTGAGGATAACCCCATTGTTGGAAGATCGAATCCACTACTGAGGGGTTGAGAGACCACTCGTGCGGTTGAAAGGTGCGACTCAGCTTGTCTGCCAACACATTGTCCACTCCCGGCAAGTAGGTGGCCCTGAGGTACATCGAGTGGGAGAGGGCCTCCGCCCATATCTGTGCAGCTTCCTGACACAGAAGGTAGGAGCCTTTCCCTCCCTGTTTGTTGATGTACCACATGGCCACCTGGTTGTCCATCTGGATCAGAATGATTTGATTGGAGAGGCGATCCTGAAATACCCTGAGAGCATATCTGATTGCTCGAAGCTCCAAGAAATTTATTTGGTGTTTGGCTTCCTCTGGAGACCAAGATCCTTGTGTCTGAATTTCGGCCACGTGGTCTCCCCAGCCAAGGTTGGAAGCATCGGTGGTGAGAGTTATTTGAGGGTCTGGAGCTTAGAAGGGTAAGCCTTGGAGGAGATTGACCTGATTTCTCCACCAGGTGAGAGACTGACGGAGTGAGTCAATTACGTGGACAATGGTTGACAGGGGCTGAATGGATTGAGTCCATTGTGATCTTAGAGTCCACTGCATGACTCTCATGGCCAAGCAGGCTATTGGGGTGACCTGAACTGAGGACGCCATGTGTCCCAGGAGGATGAGAAAGTGGTGTGCAGTCATGGAATGCTGAGACTGCAGCTGGTGTGCAAGAGATCAGAGAGTGAGAGCTCGCTGTCGAGGCAGAAAAGCCTTTGCCTGTAAGGTGTCCAAGTCTGCCCCAATGAACGATAAGGTTTGAGATGGGACTAAGTAGGATTTTTCGTAGTTGACAAGAAATTCTAGCGAAATTAGAGTGTGTAAGGTAAGATGTAGGGACAACAGAGCAGCTTGCTGAGTGGGAGCCATGATTAACCAATCGTCTAGATAGGGTTAGACGTGAACACCTTGAGTCCCGAGGAAGGATGCAACTTCAATAAGACATTTTGTGAAGACTCGTGGTGCAAACGCGAGACCGAATGGAAGCACTTGGTACTGATAGTACTTGGGGCCTACTAGAAACCTCAGGTATTTACGATGGGATGGAATTATTGCGATATGAGTATATGCATCCTGAAGATCTAGAGAGCAGAGCCAGTATCCTCTTTGTAGAAGAGGAAGAAGAGAGCCCAAGGTTATCATTTTGAACTTCTCTCGCTGGAGGTACTTGTTGAGAATTGGACGAACACTCCACGATTTTTTGGGGATTAGAAAGTACCGGGAATAGAACCCTAGGCCATGCTGAGAGGAGGGCACTGGTTCTATTGCTTTGGACTGGAGGAGGAGGGAGACCTTCTGCTCCAGGAGCAGTGAGTGGTCGGATGTTCTCCACGTCAGTAGAGGTGGGGAGTCCGGTGAAATGGAGAGAAAGTTCAGATGAAAACCCTGAGCAATTATCACCAGGACCCACTGGTCTGAGGTGATTGAGTGCCACCTGTTGTTGAAATGGCACAATCGACCTCCCACTGGCTTGTGGGGAATGGCTGCTTCTCTCTGTGCAGGAGTCAAAAAATGGAAGCAGGGCCCAGCTGAGGAGCTGCTTGCAGTTTTTGTTTTCGTGTCTGACGAGACTGGGCTTTTTGAAACGGTCTTGTAGAATGGGTTCTAGTTGGTGCCGGGTAGGATTTCTTCGGGTGGAATAATGACTTCTTAGAGTCCTTCTGGAAGGGCTGTTTTGAAGAGTACTTAGAAGGCATCAGAGAGAGCTGTCTTAGTGTCTCATGATGGTCCTTGAGTTCCGCCACTGTTCGTTGAATCTGCTCGCCAGATTATCTCCTACACAAGGCAGGTCGGATAATCTGTTTTGTACTTCAGGGCGAAGGTCGGAAGACTTGAGCCAGGCCCATCATCTTGCCGAGATAGCAGCTGCAGATACCCTGGTAGCAGTGTCAAAGATCTAGTAAGATGATCTGATTTCATGATTGCCTGCCTCAAAACCCTTGTTTACTAGGGTTTGGAGTTGATCTTGAAATTGCTGAGGCAGGGAGTCTGTCAAGTCTTGTATCTGCTTAATAAGACCCTATTATATTGGGTCATATAGAGCTGATAAGCGGCAATTCTGGAGATGAGCATTGATCCCTGGAAGACACGGCGACCAATGGCATCTAGAAATTTCTGTTTCTTGCCTGGGGGAAAGGAAGTGTGAGGTTTTGATCAACTTGCTCTTTTCTGGGCAGATTCTACAACCACAGATTGGTGATCCAATTGAGGTTTGTGAAATCCTGGAGCTAACTGAACAAGATAGGTGGTGTCAGCTTTCCTGTGGACTGGAGCAACAGAGTCAGGTTGTTCACAGTTCTTTTTGAGGAGATCAAGAAGAACCTGGTGGATAGGGATGGAGGTTATTTCCTTGGGAGCATCCAGGAATTGTAGCAACTCCATCATTTGATGCCTATCGTCCTGTTCTGTCTGAAATTGGAAGGGAACCAATTCAGACATCTCCTTCACAAAATGTATAAAGGAAAGGTCCTCTGGAAGAGAACGCTTTCTACTTTCAGTAGGTGAAGGTGGTGAAGGCAAGTCATCGGTGTCTGGTGAAGAATCATCAGTCCAGGTATCATAGGGATCAGCACCTGCTCCTCTAGGGGCTACAGGCGGACGTGGTGGTGAGATCCCTGAAGGTCCTGGTCTAGGCTCTGAAGGACTTGAAGGAATAACTGGAGGCACCGATGAAGGCATCGAAGGCACCAGCGCAGGCATCAAGGGCATCGATGGATGGCTCGGTGGGGCCAGACGTATCGGCACCGATAGGTGCATCGGTGGAATCGATGGACATGTCATCATCAGCAGAACTCCCAATGGAGGGATGTGGAACGGTGTTTCTCCTCCCGATGACAAAGCAAGCGGGGAGGGCACCGGAACCATCGGTGACCCGGGGTCCATCGGTGGAAAAGTGGCTATGAGCACTTCCATCCTTTACAGCAGCGGTGCCAACGCTGTTGGAATCGGGTCGTGGTCGGTTCCGCAATCGGTACCGGTTTCGGTGCCAGAGGAATCTGGAATCGATGAATCGCCTTGTCGATGGCTTCCTGAACCATCTGGTCCAGTTCTTCTTGGAGACCTGGAGCAAGCAGCCCCGGCTCCAGAACAGAAGAAGGAGGCAGAGGCATAGCCGGAGGGACCACCGTTAAAGGCGGAGTCGCAGCTCCCGATACCCTGTCAAGAGAGGGTTGCCTTGGTGACCTGGTTGCCGAAAAGGTCGGTGCCTTTTCTGGATGGGGTTTCTTCGATGGCAGCTCGGACAATGGTGAGGTTGATGATTTCGCTCCCTCGATGGTCCGAGACTTTCGATGCCGGTGGTGATGTTTATCTCTACGATCCTGAGGGGGAGTAGAGGGTGTTAAAGGCTGAGAAGACTTCGATGCCTGACGGTCACCGGCCAGAAGTCGATGCTGGCGCGAATATGACGGTGCCGGTTCTGACGACGTCGATGCAATAGACTGTGTCGGGGTTTGATCACGGAAGAGAAGTTCTATCTTCTCCATTCTAGCCTTGCGACCTTTTGATGTCATTAGGGCACATTTGGTGCAGGTTAGGACATCGTGCTCACATCCGAGACACATTACACAGACTTTCTGACGGTCTGTGATGGACATGGTGCGATTACAGTCCGGGCACCGGCGGAACCCCGACGCCATGGCCATGAAAAAATTGAGCCGCGGTACGGTCGACGGCCAGTAGGCCGCGAGGGCCAAACTCGACGGTAATCGACGGAAAATGGGTAAAAACTTACCAGAGTACAGCGTCTTGAAAAAGTTGAAGGAGGGACCCCTGTGGGGTAAATTACATTTTAGTAATTCCGGGAGGAAAATTCCCGTCAGGAATCTCTACAGAGCTCCTTAACCGCGTGGCTACTGCTGCATGGAAAAAAGAAGACTAAAGGGGGACCCCTGCTGGCTGCAGGGTTAGTGCCATGCTGGGCATGCCCAGTAGGGGCCACTCAAAGTTCTGGAAACTTTAACAGAAGTGTTCCGTGATTGGGCTCCATCCTGTGATGTCACCCATATGTGAGGACTACCATCCTGCTTGTCCTGTGAGAAATGTAGTAACTAATCCCACTTTCCAAGAATTCCATATTATTACTGTAAAGGAAAAAAATCCTGTTTTAATTTTTATTTTTGTTCCTAACAGATTCTTCTTGACATGCTCATTGCTTTCCTCAAGGTTTCTGTTCTCTTTGTTCACTTCTTTTGCTTCTAAAATGTTACACAGTGAAGATATTTGTTTGAGTGTAAGTATAAGGAAGATGCTCATTTGCAGGTAGTAATAGTAGATGGTGATTAGAGTGTGGAATGGGTTGATTAATGAAGTGGAGATTTCAGTAAAGCTTAAGAACTTAAGAAGTCACCATACTGGGTCAGATGGAGGGTCCATCCTGTTTCCAACAGTGGCCAATCCAAGTTACAAGTACCTGGCAAGTACCCAAACAGTAAATAGACCCCATGCTATTAATGCTGGTAATAAAAAGTGGCTCACACTATTGTGGCTCACACCTGACACAATATCTGATGCATGTTTCAAAGCAATATGCATCAGATATTGTGCCAGGTGTGAGCAGGAAGCAGAGGTAATGAAATTCCTGATGTGGGGGAGAACAGTGCATGGAACATTTGTCCATGGCTCAAGATGGGTGTGATTGGTCGTCACAATGTGCTGTGCGAGCATGAAGAAGATACTTCAACAGCTCTAATTTGAAGGTACAGGGTGGGCAGGACTCATGAGCTTGCAATGAGTTTGAGCCGTGAGCAGGGCTTATGTTGAGACTATGAGAGTATGTGATCTTTAGAGGAGATGGTACTGCTGAAGTGCAGGAATAGTGGTGGAATAAGACTGCAATTGTGAGAGAGGGGCATCTACTGTACTGTTTGGAGGGTAAGAGTATGACAGAAAATAACAGCTGTAATGTGAAGGAAAAGTAGAATATGGGCCATGTATGTGTGGTTGTTGGACCATTCTAAAGCTGGTGGGCTGTGTTTCAGGAGTCTGCTGCTATTTTCAAAGTACAAACCAGCACTTGTGATATACAAAAACTGACTTTTATAGTATATACAGAGAGATTAACATATTCATAAATTGCCTTCTTGTACTTACATTCTCCCCTCCCACCAAATCAGTTACCTGTTTGCACTTTGCTCTGTATTCCCCCTCCTGATTTCATATACAGTATTTTCATTACTCAGCCCCTCCCTCTGGAATATACTCCCTCACCCAATTTCCAAGACACTACTTCTCTTACTGACTTCCATTCAAAATTAGTCACCTTTTCCAACTCGTCTAACCCAACTCCTAATTACTTAATAGTCTTCATTTATTTATTTTTATTTAACTTTATCTTGCAATATTCTCTGTACTATCCTTTAATGGCCGTGTCATTGATCATTGCTGAAAGTCACTTAGTAAGGGGACTTGTGACAGAGTGTACCAGAGAAGCTCTCTGTATATCATCAAAGACCGGTCCCGGCTGTTTGGTCCTGGTCCATGTGAAAGCAAGGCATTCTGGGTACCGAGCGGCTCCCCTGTAGAAGGATATAACTTAGGCTCAGGGGAGAACAAACAGAGGTTCTGGGAGAGAGGAGAAGGCAGCTCCTGCAAAGATCACTAATTTACTAACACTGATTTCTAAGCACTGCAGACGTAAGCAGTTTATTTTATTTGAGGCTTGTAAATAATAAAAAAAAGTTTGTGCAAGATGGCTGAAGTCCAGACAGAGTTCTGTCCTCCAGCCAACTCACATATGGTTTTATGCGTGGGATTTCCTGCACTAAGCGACTGCACAGGCAGAAGCCCAAACCTCCAAAAGGAGACTGGGAAGAAAGAAGTTTGTTTAAAGGGTATTATTGGGATGTTAGTCCCTTTCCCCTTCCAGAGAAATGATAAAGGGTGCAGAAGGGGGTGAGTTTGAAGGGGTCTGAACGCTTCAACCTGACAAAGGACTTCATGTACCAGAATTCCCTGCTTCATGACGGGTTTACTTACAGTCTGCAATACAGCTGTAATTAGGACATTGAGAAACTCTCTGTCAGCACATTGCACATTTTCATTTTTTTTGGCTTCGCTGTTCTTATTCTCTGATAAGCTTTCACTGCTGTAACCTAGATTAGAACAATGGATGTATTATGTGATGGGCTGTATTACTGCAGACTCGCGAATTCCTTTCCAGAACTGCAAGTCCCAGCAGCCTCTCCTGCAGATCATGGGAGAAGTTTCATGAAAGTTCCAGGGTGTCTAGGGAGGGGGTCAGTAGCCCCTTCAGCCGGAATATGCTTGCTCAGCAATGCTTACAACGCATGTGTAAAAGATAAGAACTGTAAAGTGCATAAGAGTCTGCTCCTGGAGGGGAGGGGCATGCAGTTGTACTGAGCCTTTGTCTTAGCTGCATCTTGCTGGCAATAAAAGTCTATCTTTACGGATCAGTTGTCTGGACCTCCTTACTGACTAAAAAGAGACGGTTACATTTGGCGAGCCTCAGCCAGGAGGTACCGGGGACGCTATTTTAGCCCCCCAGTTGGTCCAGGGGATTTTGTGGCGGAGTGATCCCCCAGACTTGCCTGGTGAGTGGCCACCGCTGAGTTCAGTGATCAGGTATCTGAGGGGGTCATTCCACGGAGATCCTCTGAGACCTTTGGGCTGGTGATCCGGGAAGAAGGCTTTCATGACGTTCGGAAGAACCCTGCAGGCGAGTATTATGGGAATGATGGGAAAAGTGAAGAATAGCTAAAAGAGTAGCAAATAACCGGTCCATCCGTGAGGGGACCGAGGGGGCTTTGATCACACCCCAAGCGGTGGTTTGGTAGGAATTGCATTCCGAAAGCCACGCGCATAAAAAGAGGAAAAAGAAGTAACGCGTACGATAGTGGGAATAGGTTTCTTGTTGTGTGAAAGAGAGTGAATGGCCTCGCAGTTCTAGGCCGGGCTGACCGCGTCCTAGTCGGGGCGATTGTGACCCTTTTGTGTCTGACGGATACGGACCCCTTACCTATCCGTCTTCCCTTCCCTCCTCTGTCTGTGAATTCTATCCTAATGGGAGGGGGCGGTTCGACTCCATTAAAAGCCATGACGGAACACTATAGGGAAGTGTTCGATAGACATAAATGTACTAAACCCGGAATGATTCAACGATGCACCCATAGGTGGCCCAGTTTGTGTGTAAATTGGCCTCCGGTAGGAACTTTCGATTTCCAAACGGCCACGAGGGTCCAGAAAATAGTTAGTGAAGAAGGGAATCCGGGTTGCCCTGAGGATATACCGTACATAACTGCTTGAATTGCAGTTATTGAAAATCCTCCGTCGTGGGCAAAGAAGTTAGTGGAGGGAGCCGCCCTCGTAATGGTGGCTCAGGCGCACAAAATGGGGAACTGGAAGTCCCCATTATTAATTAAGGATTGTAATGTATGTAACTGCTATCTGTGAATTGCAAGCACATGTACCAGGGATTTTTTTAATTGTTTTAATTGTTTTAAACCCTAATAAGAAGAGATTTTGGTTTACAGATGCTGCACAAGACTACTATACAACAAATTAATGTACAGTGTTAAGTTAAAATACTGATTTGATTGCTGGAGAATGCATTTACTGGTGTTGAAGTTTAGAACTTGATGGCAGTTAAGGGTTAACGGCAGAGATAATTACAGGAGAGAGGAGGGAATCGAGCCAGAGGAAAAAAAAAAAAAAAGACGTTGAGCCAGTGCGTAGTGCATTCAATATGGCTGTGCGTTTCAATGCTGACGTTATTAATCAGAAGCTTTCAGTTTTCTCATATCTTCTATCCCAGTGTCCTCCCTATGCTTATCTTTCTATTCTCTAATACCATGTTAATTATTGTTCTTACTTGTCTCCTATATATTATCTGTTATTTAAAAGTTACATTGGAACGCATGATAAAGTATGAACTCCCTTTTGCTGACGCAGTTTATTTTGAAGCTGTCTCTGGGAAATTTAGAGAAATGATTAAGAATGGGTTCTTTGTTAAAGTTTTTCTTGTTGCTTCTTTGGCTAGCAGTAGTTAAATATGCAGAGCTACTCCCTGTTTTAAGGAACTGGCAAGATAAGACAGCCAAGCATGTGCAGCGCTGACTGTGGGAATTACAGGATGCCGTTTGTAAAAAAAAAAAAAAAAAAACGGAGAAAACAAAGACTTAATATTAAAAATTTTGATTCAGTGGCAGGCGCAAGATAAGGATTATTGGAAGTTGTGGGCAAGAGAAAGGGCCACTATGCAAGATTAGGAACAAGAGCAAATATGAGTCGGCCCAAATGATAAAGTAGTGGCCCCCACACACATATATATATATATTGCAATTATGTTCTTTTACCACTGGTGGGGGCTGGGCTCTGGCTATTACCATATGTTCTTAGTGTTTGCAATGTAATTGATACAAGGCTTCCAAGGGTTTGATCATCACTCCTGCACACCTAAAGCGCCCCCCTTGGATCCTTGCCTGCAGATCCAGGTTTACTTTATTGAATTAACCCAATGCCAAACTTACAAGTATGAAGGAAGCAATGTTTTGCAGCTTCTCAGCCTCGTCAGAATTGATTTGCCTCCAGGCGCAGGTCACCTATTCAATTTCCAGATGGATTGTGATCTTTTCATCGTATTTTGAGATGTATGGGAACAGGGATCAGGAAGAGAAGAAAAGGGCCCGTCCCTGCAACCAGGAACTTAATAATAGAGACCCGACATCCGAAAGAAGCTGCAGAAGGCCGAAGGCTTTGAGGGCATGAGCCTCAGCCAGTTAAAAGCTATAGCAGACCAAGTATGTGGAAATAGAGAAGTGGAAGAGAAAAGAGAGAAGCAAGTAGAGACATGAAGGAGAAAGTGACTGTTAGCCGCCGCTCTCGAGGACACGCGGACGGGAAGGAGCCAAGACAATGGCAGACCGCGAAGAGGAGGGGGAACAAGACCCCCCCTTTGGGAAAGAATCAGTGTGCGTACTGCAAAAATGAAGGCCATTGGAAGAGAGACTGTGAAGAATGGCAAAAGAAATATGGGAGCCCTGCAGTGAATACTAACGACAAAAATGGACCTGCACCGACACAAAGGGGCCGAGGAGGAAGGAGATCGGACAACCCCCACTGGCAGATGGCGGGGGAGGCGACAAGGAGCATACAGCCTGAAGAGACCGGGAGGGAAGAATCCCCACTGACCCTCTGGTGGAGATCCACGAGGTAACACAACAAAAATCAGGGGCCTGTTGGACTCAGAGGCCAACGATCTGTCATGACTGCACCAATCGGCCCCCCCGACGAAAGAGACTGTTTCTATAGTGGGTGCCTCAGGTCAGGTACTCACTGCCCCTCTGCAGAAAGAATGAACTATACAAGTAGGCGGGACCATGGTATCCCTTATCGGATGGAACCTGCTGTGTAAGCCTCAGACCACATTGAGATTTCAACCAACAGGGGAAGTTAAAGCCTCCTTCGGGGACCATCCAGTGATACTCATCTGTCCCCTCCAAGAAGAATGGAGACTACATCTTCCCATAGTCGAACGAACCATCGAACATTGATATGAAAACAACACCCCCCTCAACAAAAACGAAGACAACTGATGGATAGTGTACCCCAAGTATGGTTCGAACAGAACCCGGGAGGAATAGCTATCGACGCTACCCCCATATGGATAGAGATGAAACAGAATGCACAGGTGATTAATCAACCTCAATACCCCATTCCATATATGGCCAGACAAGGAATCCAGATACACCTGCAAAGACTATGATTTGGGCATTCTTCGGCGAATCCGATCTGCTTGGAACACCCCTTTGTTGCCAGTAAAGAAGCCTGGATCTAATGACTATCGACCAGTACAAGACTTAAGAAAAGTGAATAGTCAAGTAGCAGATCTAGTAGCCCTCGTCCCAAATCCGTATTCAATCTTGGCTCAAGTCTCTCCTGCATCAAAGTGGTACAGTGTCATTGATCTCAAAGATGCCTTCTTCTCCGTCCCGGTGGCGGAGGAATGTCAAAAGATTTTTGCTTTCACATGGGAAGATGCAGATACTGGAGTAAAGCAGCAGTACACATGGACACGGTTGCCTCAAGGGTTTAGGCACTCACCTACGCTGTTCGGTGAGCAACTGGCAAAAGATTTAAAGATGTATCAAGTAAAGTATGGGCCAGTCATACAATACGTGGATGACCTTCTGTTGTTTCGAGAGACGTACCTCGAATGTGCGGTATCCACTCTTCAGCTGCTAAAGACGTTGTACTCAAAAGGGTATCGTGCAAGTAAAAAGAAAGCGCAAATCTGTGAATTGGAAGTAGAGTATTTAGGCTTCCAAATACGTGGAGGAACCCGATGTCTGGGGATTTCTCGCACCAGTTCTATAAGAGATCAACCTGTACCCACTTGCAAGAAAGAGCTCCGGGCGTTCCTTGGAGCTGCAGGATACTGTAGGCTGTGGATTGCTAACTATGCTGTTATGGCCCAACCCCTGTATGACAAGTTGCGGGGTAAAGAGGCAGAATCTCAACCCTTCCAATGGGAAGGAAACGAACTGGCAAGCTTACGTCAACTAAAAGAAGCCTTAATTGAACCACCTGCTTTAGGATTGCCAGATGTAATGAAACCATTCCATCTATTCGTCGATGAAAAGAAAGGAATGGCCATTGGGGTATTGACTCAAACTCTAGAATCATAGGAACGACCTGTTGCATATCTGTCAAAAGGAATGGACAATGTTGCAAAAGGATGGCCAGGTTGTCTTCGAAGCATTGCGGCTGCATGCTTACTAATTCCAGAAGCAGTCAAATTAACTTTTGGACAAACCTTGAACGTAACAACTCCTCATACTATCCAAGGACTACTAGAAACTCATGGGCCAAAATGGATGACTAATTCACGTCTTGTAAAGTATCAAGCTCTGTTATGTGAAACTCCTGAAATTCAAATACAAGACAGCAAAAACTTGAACCCGGCCACTCTTATGCCGGCACCTGAACCAGTTGCCCATGACTGTGAAGAAGTCATGACTACAATACATTCCAGTAGACCAGACCTGAGGGATCAACCCTGGCAAGGAGCTTGGACTTTATTCACTGATGGGAGCAGCCAAATCATTCATGAGATACGTTCTGCTGGATATGCTGTTGTATCCGAAGATGAAATAATTGAGGCTCAACCTCTTCCCCCAGGAACGTCTGCACAAAAAGCTGAACTAATTGCCCTTACTCGAGCTCTGCAGTTGGCAGAAGGACAAACTGTAAATATCTATACAGACTCTAAATATGCCTTCCTTACAATTCAAGTGCATGGAGCATTATAGAGGGAAAACAATTGAACAATGCATCAGAAGTACGTGAATTACTAGACGCAGTTTGGCTTCCTCGCAAGGTGGCTGTAATGCATTGCAAAGCACACACCAGGAAATCAAACCCTATTGTCAAGGAAATCAGAGAGCAGATGAAGCAGCAAAAAGGGGCAACTCGGGAACCCTTCCAAGCAGTATTAATTGCATCGAATCATCAGGCTTCAGCCAGTCCTGGAGCTCATCACCAACGACTGCTTTCGCTCTTAAACTCTGGGCAAAACAAAATACCAAAATTATGACTGCAGTGTACCAGAATAGATTGGTTTTAGATTACCCTCTGGCCCAGGAAGGAGGGTTTGTGGAACATTTAACCTCTCCAATTGTTGTTTACAGGTAGATGACCAAAACAAGGTTATCCAAGACATCACTGATCGCATGGTCAAGATGGCACACGTCCCTGTCCAGCAATGGAATAGTGCTTGGGACTGGACCAATGGATTCCGTGGTTGGTTTTCCATGATCGGTGGATTTAAGAGCTTGTTTGTTATCCCAGCCAGTTTAATTCTGTTTTGTTTTTTAGGACCCTGAATTATTCCTTTCTTGCTCAAACCGCCTTCGTCGGGTGATGAAGGACATTGCTGAACGCAAAACAGCCACGCAGCTTCTGTCACTGTACATGTATTCCTCTGAGCCTATAGAACCTGTTTAACCATCCTCATGTTTTATCCTGGGCCATCTTCCCATACATGACAAGTTCGGGCTACAAAGGGGGGTGGAGCCATTAGGGCCCATCCGTCTCAAACCCGTGAAGAAACCATCGGACTGTTTGGGAAATTAGGGCCCCCTGAGAACTCAAATTGCTAATTTTCCTTGTTTCTGTTTCTTTCAGCTCCACAGTTGCGTTGTGATGGTGTGATACTTTTCATAAAGAATGATAAGTATCAAAGGGGGGGAATGAAGGGGTCTGAACGCTTCAACCTGACAAAGGACTTCATGTACCAGAATTCCCTGCTTCATGACGGGTTTACTTACAGTCTGCAATACAGCTGTAATTAGGACATTGAGAAACTCTCTGTCAGCACATTGCACATTTTCATTTTTTTTGGCTTCGCTGTTCTTATTCTCTGATAAGCTTTCACTGCTGTAACCTAGATTAGAACAATGGATGTATTATGTGATGGGCTGTATTACTGCAGACTCGCGAATTCCTTTCCAGAACTGCAAGTCCCAGCAGCCTCTCCTGCAGATCATGGGAGAAGTTTCATGAAAGTTCCAGGGTGTCTAGGGAGGCGGTCAGTAGCCCCTTCAGCCGGAATATGCTTGCTCAGCAATGCTTACAACGCATGTGTAAAAGATAAGAACTGTAAAGTGCATAAGAGTCTGCTCCTGGAGGGGAGGGGCATGCAGTTGTACTGAGCCTTTGTCTTAGCTGCATCTTGCTGGCAATAAAAGTCTATCTTTACGGATCAGTTGTCTGGACCTCCTTACTGACTAAAAAGAGACGGTTACAAGTTGAGTCCCCCCTCCCGCCCAGAAATCAACAGGAGAAAAGGTGGATACTGCCCCTTCAAGAAATCACAGGATGCAGAGCCCCTGTCCTGGTCTTACGCTTTCCACTGGTGTCCTGCAGCACCCCCCCCCCCCCCCGGCTCCTCTGGGCCTGCAACTCTTTCTTCTTTTGCCAGGTCTTGGCCCACTGCAGCAAGAACTTCCCCTTAAACAAACGCAGGTCACTTGAATCAGCAGGTGCACGCTCTCAGCAGGCCCTGCAGCTCTCCACCCCTGCCACAGTATGGACTTCCTGTCACCAGAGCAGCCCCTGCTAGAGACAGGGCACTGCAGGGGCCAGCTGTGCGTGCCCATGCCCTGATGGGGCCTTGTCTGGGTTTTGGTGGGAGAAGGGAGGGAATCAGGCTGCAGGCCCATTTACGCCTTTTCTTTAAGATATCCAGATAAGTAAACACAGCTATTCCTTTAAATGGAAACCTTTGTGTTTTGACGTTGTGCAGATTTTATATATGTGTAACTTGTTTACATTCTGTATGTCATGCTATTTGATGTTACTTGTAAGCCTATGTATGTGAAACATAATCTGCTGAGATTTTCAGATCAGCAGAATATAAACAGGTTTAAATAAATACATAAATACATAAATGCTCTGGCTACAAAGACCAAAGCAGTCTAGCTCTGCAGTAGGGCTTGTCCTCCAGGCAACCATATACCGCTCATGCCATGCCACACTGCCGTATAAAAAAAGAAATTTATGCATGTTTGTATTACAGTTTCAACTGTGACAAGAGAGAAATGGAATTTAAGCCACCTATGCAGCAGGCAGAATGCTTCCAGGAATCGGAGACACAGATTCTGACAAAATACTTTTTTTTTTTTTCATTTTAAACACTGCTATTTCCAGTTCCCAGGAACAACCTGGTCACTGAATGGGCTGTTTGCAACACAATGTCCCCTTACATTTTCTTTGTGTTATTATTATTTTTTTTATGATATAAACCTAGGACATTATGGGATCATTTCAAATGATGGAGGCAACTAGACATCCGATGGGGTCTTGGTGTCTGGCAATCCTGAAATTAAAGTACTAAATAAAATGTCTTTTTGGATTTTCTAAATTTCATTTAGAAACTCTCTTAGGGTTACTAAAGCAAGACATATATTTAATAACACTGCAGTAGTGAGCCTTTCTAGTTATATGTTCTTCAATAAACTATGGAAAATAATGCTTCTTTAGCTACCTCATATAATAACTCTGCCATTTCTCCTTCTCAAAACACACGCAAAATTACTGGTGTTTTCATAAACTAGAAAGTAAAATACAGCAGTAATGGTTTTCTAAAATTCTGTTTTTGCAATAAGAATTGTATGATCTAACACTTTAGAAAGCCATCAAGATTACTGAATAACTAGCGTGCCAATTTGAGTCTTAAAGTGGTTCAGCAGACCCCAGAGCAACAGGCATACAGCATGCAATTATCAAAGTAATTACACAGGTGCAATGACTCTTCCTTTAACAGACTCCTGTTATTAATTCCAAAAAACACAATTCAGAACAGCACTGTTTTAATCCTACCCACTTTTATTGTCTTGTCATTAATTTATCAGTATCTCTTAACTCCCCTAGACAGTTATTAGTATGTCACTTGGCAGCAGTTAACCAACAGTCACTATAGTTAAAAAACAGTATTTGGACTCAAAAAAGACATTATTATTATTATTTTTTTTAAATAAAAGATGCAATATGTAGTCAAGTCCTGATCTCACTGGGAGGGTCACCCAGATCATGCTGGAAATTTTTAACACTGTACATTATTTGCTTCTGTTAATGCAAATCACACATACATCATGCTCAATGGAGTGCAGTAATAAAACATTCTGTCTAAATAATTATGTTCATCTGAAAAGAACTAATAATTTCATTGCCCCAAAAGCAAACTGTAACTGATGGCAGAAGGAAAATTATACGATAAGTGTAACTTCCTAGAAGTTCAAGTAGCTATTGTAGCGATGCCTATTAATTTTACCATCCCCTCCCAAAAGCAGCCCACTAGCCCAGTACACTATTTCAAACTCTAATTATATGAACTGCAAATGGAAATAAATGCATTGTTGTATGTCAGAAGGTTTTTTTTTTTCATTTATTCATGAGAAAAATTACAGTAATTTCTGTGAGCCAGTAGTCAGTCAACTATAAAAATTATATTATTTGTTCAGTCAAGAGATGCAACAAGAGGGTAATTTCATAACAACTTACATGTTGCCAAAGTGCATAAGTTACACTGATTTTCAAAGCAAACTTATGCACACAAGTTTGCTTTGAAAATTACCCCTAAGAATGCACACAAGCTAACCAGTACACCTGATATTTGTAGGGTGTACCCTGTGCAGGTTAATTTACGTGTATACTTTTTCTATGTAAATCCCAACTCTGCCCCCAAAATCATAAATTACACCAGTTTTCAAAGTGGTCTTACATGCATAAATCCACTACAAATCTACTCACACACACACACACACACACACACACACACACATACACACACCCCTGTTTAGTGCATGAAATTTTGGGGGGTAAATTTCACACATATGGTTGAAAATTCAAATGTATGCATGCAAATTTGCCACATAAATTTCCATGTATTAAATAGGTGTAAGTCTGCAAATAGATTTGGTGGGATAATTATTAAACAAGCCAGTATTTGGCCTGGTTGTTTATTATTTATATACCAACATTTGATCTGAGATATCACATCGGTTTACATTCAGGTACGGTAGGTATTTCCCTATCCCCAGAGGGTTTACAATCTAAATTTTGTAGCTGAGGCAATGGAGGGTAAAGTGACTTGCCCAAGATCACAAGGAGGAACAGCAGGACGCTGGTCCGTAGCCCACTGCTCTAACCACTAGGCTATTCCTCCTCTTAGTGGCTGTATTCAGTACATGAAGATATTATGGAGGTAATTTTCAAAGCTATTTAAGTGCATAAAAATGGGTTTATGTACATAAATAGCTTGTTATAAAATTGCATGGGGGTTGTGCACATAAAAGTATGTCAATTTTGCACATACCTTTATATGCACAAAAATAGACAATGTATAAACTCAACTGATATGCATAGCTTTAAACTCTTCCCCATCACTGCCTTGATGTTTACTCGCCCTCTCTAAGCTCTAACCAGCCTAACTCCCTACTCCTCAGAAACACCAGAGACTCCTTCCTCAAGAGGTCCACCCCACCCTCCCTGCTTCACCACACCAGACATGAGCATTCAATCTATCCCCATCCGATATCTCCCTCACTTGCGCAAACCTTGTGCACCCCCTCCTCACATTGCTAACCCACGAAACTCACTAATTCCCATCTTGACCTCACCCCTCACCCAATTCCTTGGACTAGCCACTCTCACCTTAACCCTCCTCAATGCACAATCCATCCTCAAAAAAGCCCCCATCATCCATGACCTGCTCACGGATGATAACCCTGACCTTTTTGCTATTACCGAATCATGGCTCAAAGAAACAGACCATGTCTATCTCAACCAGCTCCCCGAAAAACTATATGACATTTTCTCCATCCCAAGACCTAAGAAGAGAGGTGGTGGTTTACTCCTGGCCGCAAAAAAGCACCTGAACCTCAAACTCCAACCCGTCTGCCCCCCCCCCCCCCAAAGCTAGAAATCGGATTCTTCAAATCACACACCCTTCAGATATGCCTCATTTACACCCCACCTAACCTCCTCGAACACAACTCTTCCCCCCTCATTGAATTTATTGTAGACAACCTCAAAACTGACTCCCCCGCAGTGATCCTCGGAGACTTTAACCTTCATGTGGACTCCACTCCCCGTACCCCTGCATGCGAAACCATCCTAACCACTTTCGAAGCCCTAGGTTTCAAACAGCTCATCACTTCCCCCACTCATAAGGCAGGGCACACCCTCGACCTCCTATTTGTCAACTCCCATCTATCTGAACCCAACACCCCCTTAACAACCCCCATACCCTGGTCCGACCACTTTATCATCAATGCCCAAATCTGTCTCATCTCCCCCACCAAGATATCACCAACCCAATCCTTCCGTAAACCCTGCTCATCAGAAAGCATAACTACAGCACTCGACAAAGCTGTAGAGAACCTTGACCTCTCAAATCCAGATGCAGCCCTTCACTCCTGGAACCACATCACCAAATCAATAGCCAATAAACTCTGCCCCATGATACATAAAGAAATCCCCCTCCTACAGAACAAAAAAAAACCCTGGTACACTAACGAACTTCAAATTCTGAAACAGGACCTCAGATCAAAAGAACGCCTGTGGCGCCGCCATCCCTCCCCCCAACACAAAGCAGTGTATAAACAATCACTGCACAGCTACCGGCAAGCCACCATTAATGCCAAAAGGGATTTCCACGCAGCAAAAATTCACGACCTACAATTCAACGCCAACGCCCTCTTTTCCTACGACACCAACCTCACTAAGACCCCTCACCCTGCTACCATTGAAGAAAATTCCAAGGAAAAATGCGAAGACCTTGCTAAATACTTCCAACATAAAATATCCAGTATCCTCCTTCGCTTCCCCCACAACCCCACGACTACCTCCCCTCTCCCAAAGCACATTAGCACATGTATCAGATCCTTCGACCCCACCTCTACGCTAGAAATTGAGACCATCCTCAAAAAAATGAAACCGGCCACACACTTCTCAGACGCAATCCCCTCCAAAACCCTCCTCTCCATACCCACCACCATCGCCAAACCCTTAGCTAATATCATTAACTGCTCCCTCACCTTCGGCAAAGTTCCAGATCCCCTCAAACTTGCCGTTGTGAAACCCCTCCTAAAAAAACCCTCCCTTGACCCCTCCGACCCTGCAAGCTATCGGCCCATATCCAACCTTCCCTTCCTGGCAAAAGTCCTCGAGAAAGTAGTCAATACCCAGCTCACCGACTACCTCGAGGACCACAACCTCCTGCACCCATCTCAATTTGGATTTCGGAAAGGCCGAAATACCGAGAATCTCCTCTTAGCCATCACTGATACCATACTGATTGGACTAGACCAAGGAAAATCCTTCCTACTTGCCTTACTAGATATATCGGCAGCCTTCGACACTGTCAATCATCAAATCCTGATCACACGCTTGACAGAGATAGGCGTTGCCGACACAGCACTAGACTGGCTCACCTCTTACCTTACGAATAGAGAATACCTTATAAAACTCGATAATTTTGAATCCTGTCACGTTCCCCTCAGACAAGGCGTCCCCCAGGGATCTTCCCTATCCTCCACCCTCTTCAATATATACCTACTCCCCCTCTGCAACTTACTCTCAAACCTAGGCCTGGACTTCTTCTTATACGCTGACGATGTACAAATACTCATACCCATTCAGAAAACACTGAATGAAACCATACTTTTCTGGGAATCCTGCCTAGTCACCATCAACTCCCTACTAACCAACCTTCACCTTGCACTTAATGCAACCAAAACCTAACTACTCTTTATATCCAAGCAACCTGAACACGACTCCTCCACCACACCACCGCACCCCACCATCTCTCCCACACTACCCCCCTCCGTAAGAGACCTGGGAGTCACACTTGACCAACACCTGAACTTCAAGCCACACATCAAGTCCCTCCTTAAAGCAGGTTTCTACAAACTCCAGATCCTTAAAAAGCTCAAGCCTTTACTCCATACTCAAGACTTCAGATTAGTCCTACAGTCCACCATTTTCTCCAAAGTGGACTACTGCTTCTAGGCCTCCCATACTTCACCATCAAACCTCTACAAACCCTTCAGAATGCCATGGCAAGAATCCTCACTAACACACGTAAAAGAGAGCATATCACACCCATCCTAGTAGACCTACACTGGCTGCCCATCCATTTCCGCTCCCAATATAAAACCCTAACTATCCTTCACAACACTCTCTACAAAAACAACTCTTCCTGGCTTAAGGAAATGCCCCACTTCCACTTCTCAACCCGCCACACAAGATCCACCTCTACAGGCACCCTTCACACCCCCCCCCCCTCAAAGCAGCCCACCTCTCCACCACCAGAGAAAGAGCCTTCACCATCGCAGGCCCTGCCCTCTGGAACTCCCTCCCCACACACCTCAGGCTCGAACCCTCACTACCCAATTTCAAAAAAGGCATTAAGACCTGGCTCTTCAGACAGGCCAACCCCGAAACCAACCCCTCGTAGTCCACCCCTCTGAAACCCCCTGAAACCCCCCTCCCACTCCCCCCTGCAACCCACCTTTACCCACCCTTCACCCCCCCACCATACCCACCCTACACCCCCCCACCCACCCGACCCTTTATCGCTCCCCAGCCACCACACTCCAATGTAACTCAAGCTAAAAATGTACAACCTGTGTTAAATGCTAAATAAGTCATAACCTGTTATAACCACTGTAAATAAGCTACTCTATATCTCCTTTGTTAACCGTTGTAATTAAGCTACAATATGTAACCCATGTTAATCAGTCACTCTTGTAAATACCGCTACGTTCCTTTACCTTCTCAGCTGCTATCCTTCCTCCTTTTACCTTCTCCCTCTCTCTCCCCACCCTTTTTTCCCTCCTGCTCCATCACCCACTCCCTGTTTTTTGTAACTTTCCTCCTTTCTCGTTTATTGTAAACCGGCGTGATGTGCTCGCATGAACACTGGTATATTAAAAGCTGTTAAATCAATCAATAAATAAATAAATAATCTCCAACTCCAGTATGCCTCCTGTGTAAACTTTTGGACGATGGTGATTATTTTGAGTCTGCACCAGCAGTAGAAATTTAAGATGTTTATGTCATATTGCTATTTTTATGCATTATTTTATTGTTCTTGATTATTTGCTGCTGTATATCACTTTTGAAGTGATTGATACATTTTATAAATAAGTAAATGAAATAAATAAGCATTTAAATTTACCCACATATGGGGCATCAATTTTTAAAAAGATTATTTCCGTGAGTAAAAACTCTATTTTGAAAATTATCCTCCCTGAAGGCAATTTTTATAGCCATTTACCCAGGTAAATTGGCTTATCTTAAATATTCCCCCTCTGCCTGGTTAAAAGTATGTCTGTGTTCCCATAGTAATTTCCCTTTGAAATTGTCTATAAGGTGAATGAGTAAAAAGTATCTGTTGATTTTGCAGTTATGTGGGATCTAATGAAAATTACCCCATATAACTATTTAAACAGCCCCTGTGAAGTTCTGCCATCTGCCTGTGGATGGCTCAGTTTCCAAGAGGATCTCATGATGGAGTGAACGTCCACCTCTCATAGTCACATTATAATGTTATTCTCCGGCTCTTTCCATTATATTGTTCCTATATTTCTCTATATATATCTTTTGCTTTCTCACTGCCCCTCCCTCCTCTTCCTTTCTAGCCTGCTCCTCTCTCCCCCCTCCCCGTTCATTGTATTTTCCATCCTTTTTAGTTAATTGTAAACTGGCGCGATGTTTCCCACGAATGCCGGTATATAAAAGTTTATAAATAAATAAAAGACATAAATAAATAGTAGGTTGCAGCATGTTTCCCCAGTTGGTTGGTTTACTCTTACCAGCATTATGATTCTTAAATCCTCTCAAGGGCCATCTTGGTCAAGAATATTTCCTGTTTTATTATGTATATGTACTTAGACTGTCTCCTTTCTTTGCCAGAGCTTGGTCCTTTACTACTCTAGCATGCATTTTCTTGCTACCCATTTTCATTGCATGGCCTGCTACTCTCTAAATGTAGACTCATTGCTAGGCTCTCTTCTTCTCAAGCTCCATCACCAGCTGTGGTCTAGCTACTCTGCGCTCAGCCGGATTCTTCATAATGGCTATGTTTAGTTGTCTTGGGTATCTCAACCCCTGGTACCAGTGCAATGTGGCTAAAAGCCTAGTAGCCATCAACAACTGAGGGCTCAACCCAAGGGGAAGATGGCTGCCTCCGGTGGAAAACCATGCATTCCTTTTTGCGGTTTCAGTGGCCCTTAGTTCTGCAGTTTCCCTTACACATCTTTGGGCTCCAGTCCACTCACTATCTCAGGGTCCTCTCTTTTGATGAAAATCATCATATAGACCTCACCAACAGGGTCATTCATCAAAATGTGTTACGACCTTAACGCCCATGATAACGCCATAATGCATGCGATAACACCAAAACGCACACAATAGTTATGGCAGTGCGTGGCGCAAAAGCACATTTTTCAAAGGGGCGGGATTGGGGAAGGATTAATGAAAGTGAAGAGCATTTTTTTTTCCTGGCATTAAGCTGTGCAAAATGCCCAAAAAGCAACTTGTGATAAAAATTGCAAATTGCATTTCAGGGCTTAAGAGAGATTAAGAGAGAAAGCTAGTTCTCTTGCCTAGCTTTATGGGCTAGGCCAAGAGAACATTGTAGAAATCTCATCTTTCCTCACGCCAAATGATGTCAAATCTTCACTGAGGTGTACTGTGCTGTTCGCACATCTCACTCTGCATGTAAAACTGGCTCCAAAACCCTACACCACCACCACCAAAACCTCACCTCGAGTTAGTTGAATACTGTGCAGGCCTTATAGAGAGTTTTTCTCTCTCACACACACATAAATGCCTGTCTAGGCTATTTCATGAGCAGCAAAGTACATGCATCATGGGGTGTGAAAACTTTACCACAGGTTGCAGTAAACTACCTATTTGAAACACATGTTGCAATAATTCTAAAATTATCAGCACCACACCCCTTTTTGTTATCCATGTGAAATTATAGCATTTTGATGAATCTTGGGGCAAGATGAGAATGATCTTAGCCATTCAAGGAAAACTTTTGTGAGATATGAACGTGCCTGATTAAGCAGCAGGGGCAGATTGATGGGCTCATTCTAGCCCTCCACCTGGAGCATTTGCTGAAGCATAGCATGAGGATTCAGTCTCTCCAGCCCCCTCACCCACATCAATGTAAGTGCAACTGCATAACAAACTTAGGGGCAGATTTTAAAACCTGCGCGTGCGGCCTACATTTGTGCGTGCTACCCAGCGTGCACAAATGCGCGCGCCTACACAAATGTAGGCGCGCGCATGTTATAAAATCCGGGGTCGGCGCACGCAAGGGGGCACACACTAGTGCACCTTGCGCGCGCCGAGCCCTAGGGAAGCCCCGATGGCTTTCCCGATTCCCTCCGAGGCCTCGGAGGGAACTTTCCTTCACCCTCCCCACCTTCCTCTCCCTTCCCCTATCTAACCCACCCCCCAGCCCTACCTAAATCCCCCCTACCTTTATTTTGTTATTTACGCCTGCCTCTGGTAGGCGCAACTTGCATGCGTTGGCCAGCTGCCGGCACGCGATCCCCCGGAGGCCTCAGTCCCGCCCCCGCCCCGCCCCTTTCACAAAGCCCCGGGACATACGTGAGTCCCGGGGTTTGGGCGCATTGCCGGGCCTTTGCAAAATAGGCTTGGTGCACGTAACCCTTTTAAAATCCGCCCCTTAGGGTTGAGATTCTCCTGCACTTTGCAGGAAATCTAAAGCCATTTTGATGATTTCTGAACATGTTTAAATGTGTTTTTGAAAATATATTTCTGCCTTCATATTGAATCTGAGGTGTGTGTTGTTACCTGGGCACTGTTTAAAAAAAGCCTCTCTCTCCGAAAGGAAAGTGGTCTTTGAAACAGATGTAAGAAGGCTCTTGGAGCACATTCGGTGAGCTGTGTTTTTTTGTAGAGGGGCCAAACTCTCCAAACAGCTAAGCTTTGCTTTTCTGGCTTTATATTTAACAATTTCTCAATTTTTGCTCACTTTTAAGATTGTGCTGCTAATCTTAAACTGTTTTGCTTCCCATCTACTGTAAAATAACTTAAGTGTTTATAAATTTGGTAATTTTTTGCAAGTCTCCTTGATCTAAATTTTCAAAAGGGCTTTGGGGATGTGCCCAACCAATTTAATTGGGGTCTGAAGGGCTTTACCACTTAAATTACCTTCCACCCAAGCCCTCTTCCACCCACTCCAGAGACTGCCTTCCTTATATATTCTTCCTAGGCACAGAACTAGAATTATTAATTATTTAAGCATTAAATGTATTTTCCAATTATTGGCATAATTTATTTTGAAATAAAATATCAATAATATTATGACTATAATTCAATATAACAACTACAGTACTTTAGTCATAAGGGAGATCATCTGGATGCTTAGAGCTCGCACCCTCTGTGTCCAGTTCTCTGCACCAAAAAATGACTTGTTTCAACAAATAGGAAGCTGCAATTAAGAGAGCCCCCATCTTTTCACTAAACAACATCAAGAAAATCTGACCCCACACCCAGAGAGAATTAAGAAAACCATGAATAAACTGATTACAGTGGGCACTGGTTGAGTAAGACTTGTAAAACACAACCACCTCATTCCCATAATGATACCCATGCAAAATGCCTTTACTGCATAGAAAAATCTTAATGCTTTAGATATAGAATCTGAATCTTCAAAGCACGGGAGCAAGATGGCCGCCATTTGAGGCAGACATGTAAAAGGCTCTCTCCGCTTGCTTCTAAAATTATTGCCTTAAAAAATGCCTCACACCAAACGCAAGGCGAAATTGAGGGAGATGTCCACATCTTCTCCCTTGCTGGTGTCGTTACAGCCGCGGATCGAATCCTATTTCGCACCGACATCAGAAGGAACGCCGGAAAAGAGAGCTGCTGTAGACGCCAACACGAAGCGGGTGTCAGCACTACTGGCTGAATCAATATCTTTAAATCCGGATGCACCGAGCACCCCCTCTCCACCCCAACCTGTGAAAATGTTTACTGAAATAGCCAGTTTCAGAGAAGAGGAAGAAAGAAAGCTACAACCTGAGATTAAAGCAGAGTTTACACCAGGTAAAACTGAATTTTTACCATTGAGAAGGCCCTCTCTCGATATTACAGCTGGGAACTTTGCTAAATTGGAAGGAATCGGTAATTTGGGGAGGAGCCTAACAGGGGTGGGAGAAGTGGAGTCCAAGATTCATGGTTTCACTCCCCTGGCCAAGCCACCCAAGATTACATTGGAATCGTTGTGGTCAGCTATAAAATCACTGGAAACTGTGATGTTGAAATTGACTGAAATTACTTTAGAATCAAATCAGCGCTTTGAAAATGTTGAGATAAAATATCTTCATTTAATACCAAGTTGGTGCAGTTGGAATCTCGTGTTGATATTGTGGAGTCTCTCCAGCATAACTTAGTTCGATCGGAAGCTGTCAATGTAAAGAAACTGGAAAGTTTTGAAAATACTTTGAAATTTCAAAATATTTGAGTACTTAATTTTTCTCAAGTGAAATTGATCTCAGCATATGAGATGTTTAAAAATTATTATTATTCATGTTTTGAAAATATCAACTTGATATCAGTGATAACAAGGATATATTATCTGTCCTTGAAGGAAGATATTACAAGGAAGGATCTGCCTATAGAAAAATCATTAAACTTGACAGAAGTTTTGGAGTCATCGATTGATACTACAGTTTCATCTAGAGCATTGTTATTAGTGTCCTTCGCATTGCCATCTGATTGGGACATGGTGTTACGTTTGTTTATGCGGAATCGCATGTTACAGTTTCATGGAAGGAAAATATGGATTTATCCAGATTTATCTAAAATCTCTCAGGAGAGAAGGAAGAAATTCCTAAGTATGTGCTCGGAAGTCTTGGCTAGGGGGGCCACTTTTCTCTTGAAATATCCCTGCAAGTGTGTTTTGAATTATTTAAATTTTAAGTATGTTTTTCTTGAACCACAGCAGCTTCGTTTGATCTTGGATTCACATTCCCAAGAAGAACCTGTGTAGGGCTCAGAAGAGAAATGAAGCATTCTGATGACTCAAACTTTACCTCAAGAATTGTCTATATTGCCTAAATATCTGCTCAATTGCACTTGCTCTCTTATTTTTCCTTAAAAGATTAGTAGTTAATGAGAAGTATTGCTTTAGTATGTTGCCTTTGATAATTTTACTGTTATCTCTAATAGAACTACAGAATTTCTGTATGTTGTAATTAATGAAAAAGCTATAAAATAAAAAAAAAGAATCTGAATCTTCAGAGATGAAGGAATGCACCCATTATATGCAAAATTCTCAAAGCAAAAACACAATATCTCAAATCAAGAAATTCCTTTGACTGAGTGACTATTATCAAAGGCATTAACTAGAGACATGTTTTGAGGGACACAACAAGTTAAAATGTCTCCCAGGATCCTCACCTAGAAGGAATACAAACCAGATTTCCAGTGAAATCAGAAAAGAAATTAAAGATTTAAAAATTAATGTATGAATTTGGAAGGTCACATCTGACAAATACATAATGACAATGGGATAAATGACAAAAAATAATCTTAATAGATTACTCTTCAGTATTAGGGTAGGAAAAGAAACCACGTCTTAGGTGATATGGAGTATAAGCAAGCCAATGAAAAACAGCTGAAAAGCAATGAACGCAAATGCTCACAGTCTAAGCAGTAATGCTTCAGATCTGCATGCCCCAATAGCGGATTCAAACATAGATATTATTGCTATTGTGGAGATATTGTTCGATGAGTCCCATGAATGGGATATGACCACATTAGGTTACAATCTATTTACAAAGGATAAAGATGGAAGAAGGGGGGGGGGGGCCATAGCTCTTTATGTCAAAAAATTATGAAAGCTACTGAAATGCAGGGTGCATGGAGAAAGGAGGAGGCTCTGTGGACCATCTTAAAAAGGGGTGATCCACAGACCACCAGCTTAGATAGAGGAAGTAGGCAGAAATCTGATCAAAGACATTAAAAAGGTGGGGATGATGATGTGTTACTGGAAGGAGACATTAACCTGTCAGATGTGAATTGGAGGGCCCCGTCTGCAGAATCGGCAAGAAGTAGTGATATAGTAAACACTCAAGGGACTTTTCTGAGAGAAATAGTGACAGAACCTTCAAGGGGAGGGATGATACTGGACCTGGTTCTTACAAATGGCAAGAATGTCTCTAATATCAAGTGGATAAATTCCTGAACACCAGTTTTTATCAGACGGCAATGTTTCATATAATGGCCAAGGCAGTGAGGAATCACACAAAGTTCAAAGTCCTAGATTTAAAAAATACAAGTAAGATAAAATGGGGGAGGACATTAAAGAGGATCTGGTAGAATGGGTAGAAATAGCAAAAGTAAACTAAAGAAATTGTAATAAGGACGCCCAATCTTTAGGTAAGAAGGTGAATGTAAAGAGAAAAGGAAACCAATATGGTTCTCTAAAGAGGTGACTGAATAAATAAAGGCCAAAAGATTAGCATTTGAAGAGTACAAAGGATCCCCATATGTTAAACCCAGGGAAGAATATTTAGCAAATCTGAAAAATGCAAAAAAAAAATCAGTTAGCAAAAGCATAAATGGAAGAAAAGATTGCTGAAGAGGAAAAGTGGGGGACAAGATTTTTTTTTCAGGTATATCAGAGAAAAGACAAAGGCCAGAGGCAGAATAGTAAGATCAAAAGGTGACTTGGACAATGTGTGGAAAGGGACAATGAGAAATTATAAACAAATACTTCTGTTCAGTGTTCACTAACATTGATATTGGAGAAGGACAACTGATGGCAAGAGTACAGAAAGGAGTTGATAAGATATTATACTATTCACAGAAGAGGGTGTTTGTATGGAACTTGTGAAACTAAAGGTGGACAAAACTATGGGGCCGAATGAGGTGCATCCAGGAAACTCATGAATACACTGAGCAGCTTAGGAGTAGGTTCCAAGATGATGACAGGATTTGAAATCGGCTGACTGATAGATTACAGCAGGTCATGGTAAATGGAATTCACTCTAAGGAGAGAGAGGTGATTAGTAGAGTGGCTTAGGGATTGATCCTTGAGCCAATTCTGTCCAGTACCTTTATGAGCAATACAGCAAAAGAGTTAGAAGGAAAACTTTGTCTTTTTGCGGATGATATCAATATATGCAATACAGTGAACGGGCCTCACAAGCAGACACATTGTGAAGTGACCTAATAAAGCTTAAGGAGGGGTCAAAGGCTTGGCAGTTAAAATTCAGTACAAAACAGGGCAGTCAAGCATTTGGGGTGCAAAAATCCAAAGGAGCTGTACACAATGTGGTGGTGGATTGGGGGACACAAGGGAAGATGCTCATGTGCACTGATCAGGAGAGAGAACTTGGGCTGATAGTATCTGATGATAGAGAAATAGTGTTACATGGCAGTGGCTAGAGGCAGAGCGATGCTAGGCTGCATAGAGAGAGGCATAGTCAGTTGAAAAAAGTAGATGATAATTCCCCTGTACAGGTCATTTGTGAGGCTTCAGTTACAATACTTTATTCAGTTCTGGAGGCCATATCTGCAAAAGGATAGAGGAAAGCCACCAAAATGGTGTGGAATCTGCACAAAAAGACATATGAGATGAGACTTGAGAATCTGAACATGAATACTCTGGAAGAGAGAAGAAACGGGGGATATATGATACAGAAATTTAAATATCTAAACCATTTCTAGTAAAAAGGATACTAGAAGGCACAGTTTGAAGCTAAAAAGAGGCAGACTCAGGAATAATATCAGAATATATTTTTTCATAGAAAGGGTAGTAGATGCATGGAATGCCCCCTGAAGGAGGCGGTGGAAACAAAGATGGCAGCAGAATTTTTAAAAAGTATGGAACAAGCACAGAGAAACCCTTATTTATAAGAAGATGGAAACACAACACTGGAAAAATCTGCAAGGAGCAGTGGTTAACCCAATACGATATTAAAATGATTACATTGTACTTATAATACAGGCATGGGGTTAACTGCATAGAGCAGCAGTTGCAACTCTAAACAGAAGGCAAGGGGGTAACTTTTATGGAGAGGTTGTTACAACTCTAAACACTTTGCTGGGCAGAATGGATAGGCCATTTTGGTCTTCTGCCTTCATTTACTATGTTGCAGTGTTCTATTATGTTTATTTTGCAGGTCTCTTGTTTCCCTGACCATAAATTCAGGGTGGCCTATTTTATCTCACCACTGATGGGGGAAGTCCTAGTCTGGACCTCTCCATACTGGGATAAGCAGAATCCTATTGACTTTGATTATGATGCTTTTATTCATGCTATTAAGTGCATCATTGCTGATCCTGGCTACATGACTTCCGTTTCCTCTGCCCTTCTTTGAATGAAACAAGGAGCTTGTACAGTTGGCCAAAACGTTTTGGAGTTTTGCATCACTTCCAGAAAGACAGGCTGAAATAATGAGACCTTGGTAGTGGCCTTTTGGAACAGTCTTTCTGACCAAATTAAGGATGAGATGACCTGATGGGACATGCCTCTGGAACTGGATATGTTAGTCCTTCAAATATCTATGCCTAGACACTCATACCTGAGAACATCGTTCAGAGTTCCAGACTCCTCCAGGGGCTTTGCTTCCACATTATTCTATCTCCTGCTCACTTCTTATAGGCTGAGAAACTATGGAGATAGGCCATATAAGGATTAGGTTGACAGCAGCAGAATAAGGATGAAGGAGGCTAGGCTTGTTTCTTTACTTTGCCACAACTTGCCTTTGCAGGTTTAAGCCTGGTAAATGCCTGACCCTCATGGATTCTGTGTGGCCCAAAGGCCATTTTTCCAGTTTATCTCTGCTGGATTTCAGGTTCAGTGGAGGCATCTGTCTTTACTGACTCAGGAGCGGAAGTGAATTTTGATAGCTAGGATTTTGTCTATTCATACAAATACCCTCTTAAGCTGAACCCCTCACCAGCTCCTGTTATGGCTATTGATGACAATACTCTAGCCCAAGAAGCATGTAAGAACATAAAAACATGCCATACTGGGTCAGACCAAGGGTCCATAAAGCCCAGCATCCTGTTTCCAACAGTGGCCAATCCAGGCCATAAGAACCGTGCAAGTACCCAAAAATTAAGTATATTCCATGTTACTGTTGCTCGTAATAGCAGTGGCTATTTTCTAAGTCAACTTAATTAATAGCAGGTAATAGACTTCTCCTCCAAGAACTTATCCAATCCTTTTTAAACACAGCTACACTAACTGCACTAACCACATCCTCTGGCAACAAATTCCAGAGTTTAATTGTGCATTGAGTGAAAAAGAACTTTCTCCAATTAGTTTTAAATGTGCCACATGCTAACTTCATGGAGTGCCCCCTAGTCTTTCTATTATCCGAAAGAGTAAATAACCGATTCACATCTACCCGTTCTAAACCTCTCATGATTTTAAACACCTCTAACATATCACCCCTCAGCTATCTCTTCTCCAAGCTGAAAAGTCCTTACCTCTTTAGTCTTTCCTCATAATGGAGCTGTTCCATTCCCTTTATCAATTTGGTCACACTTCTCCATCACAACTATATCTTTTTTGCGATGCGGCGACCAGAATTGAACACAGTATTCAAAGTGTGGTCTCACCGTGGAGCGATACAGAGGCATTATGACATTTTTCGTTTTATTCACCATTCCCTTTCTAATAATTCCCAACGTTGTTTGCTTTTTTGACTGCCGCAGCACACTGAGCCAACGATTTCAATGTGTTATCCACTATGATGCCTAGATCTCTTTCTTGGGTGGTAGCTCCTAATATGGAACCTAACATTGTGCAACTATAGCATGGGTTATTTTTCCCTATATGCATCACCTTGCACTTATCCACATTAAATTTCAGAAGCCATTTGGAAGCCCAATTTTCCAGTCTTACAAGGTCTTCCTGCAATTTATCACAATCTGCTTGTGATTTTACTACTCTGAACAATTTTGTATCATCTGCAAATTTGATTACCTCACTTGTTGTATTTCTTTCCAGATCATTTATAAATATATTGAAAAATACGGGTCCCAATACAGATCCCTGAGGCACTCCACTGCCCACTCCCGTCCACTGAGAAAATTGTCCATTTAATCCTACTCTGTTTCCTGTCTTTTAGCCAGTTTGCAATCCACGAGGAACTTTGTCAAACGCCTTCTGAAAATCCAAATATACTACGACTACCGGTTCACGTTTATCTACATGTTTATTAACTCCTTCAAAAAACTGAAGCAGATTTGTGAGGCAAGACTTGCCTTGGGTAAAGCCATGCTGACTTTATTCCATTAAACCATGTCTTTCTATATGCTCTATGATTTTGATATTCAGAACACTTTCCACTATTTATCCTGGCACTGAAGTCAGGCTAACTGGTCTACAGTTTCCCGGATCGCCCCTGGAGCCCTTTTCAAATATTGGGGTTACATTAGCCACCCTCCAGTCTTCAGGTACAATGGATGATTTTAATGATAGGTTACAAATTTTTACTAATAGGCCTGAAAGTTCATTTTTTAGTTCCTTCAGAACCCTGGGGTGTATACCATCTGGTCCGGGTGATTTACTACTCTTCAGTTTGTCAATCAGGCCTACCACATCTTCTAGGTTCACCGTGATTTTGTTCAGTCCATCTGAATCATTACCCATGAAAACCTTCTCCGATACGGGTATCTCCCCAACATCCTCTTCAGTAAACACCGAAGCAAAGAAATCATTTAATCTTTCTGCGATGGCCTTATTTTCTCTAAGTCACAAAGGATGTGAGGCTAACAGTGGGCATCTGAAATTCAGAGAATATTCCCTTTTAGGTCAGTGGAGTATTGCCTTGCACTGCCCTTTTGTGTTTACCTCACCTTGGGAAGCACAACCCACTTATCGACTGATGACAGGGACAAATCACCTCTTGTCTCCATCCTGTTTTTGTCTTGTGTTCTAGACACTAGATCCTTGCATGGATCCCATCATCATCATAGCTTCTTCCTTGCAGATGCCTTCAGACCTTCTGGCTGAATATCATTCATTTGTCAGTGTTTTCAGTAAAAAAATAAAATAAATAAAAATAGGCAACTCTGCCATAGAACTACTCCCTGTGATGCTGCTGCCTTGTGGTCACATATACAGCTATCTGGATCTGAAACCAAGACATGTCAGATTATATTCAGGAGAACCTGAGAAGCCCCTCTCAATCTCCTGCTGGGCATGATTCTTTTTTATGGAAAAGAAAGATGGGTTTATTAGACCTTATATTTATTATCATAGCCTTAATAAAGCTACTATTAAGGACAGATATTCCTTGCCATGACCTTGGAGCTGTTTAGCAGGCTCTGAGGTATCAAGAGATTCACTAAGTAGGATCTTCAAAGGGCCTACAGTCTTATTTGGATCAGATGAAGTGAAAAATGCATAACTGCCTTTAACAAGAAAAATGGACCCTGAGAGAAAGTGGGATCGATAGAGCCGGTAAAAGCAAACAAAACTACTGGGGAGACATACTGACGCCTGCTGGTGGGAGGTGGAAGCTCACTCTATCATGATATCCTCTTGGAAACTGAGCCACCTGGAGGTTGGTGATAGAACCTCACAGTCTCTTAGTCCCTTATCTACATTCACTTAGAATTACAGCTCGGAATAGCAAAGTTGCTTATCTGTAACTGGTGATCTCCATGGCAGCATGATATGCCAGTCCCACACATGGAATGATGTCACCACAGTATTGAGGCTCAGATAGTGCACTAGTTGTAGCTACTAAAACTTTAGGCTCTTCAGAGCATGTCAAGGTAGACTGCACATGCACTCTGCGATGCCCCCTTAATTGTATATGTGAGCTTAAGATGTAACATTTTAGGATCTCCACAGAGGATGGGAAGGTACATGCCATTGACTCATTTTGGTGTCCACATAAAACATTAGTTGCAGGTAGGCAGCTATGCTTTTCACATGGACAAGCAGGTAATTCAATCCCATATCTGGAGACTCCCAAACTATGGGATGTCTTGAAGTCCCCCATTCTTTACTTCATCATAAACACAACCTGTCAAAAACCAGGGAATTGAGGAAGGCAGGAGACTAAGAACTGATTTATTTATTTATTTATTTAGAGATTTTTATATACCGCGGTACGTATAGTTATACATCACCTCGGTTTACAGTAAACATTAATTTTAGCAACAGGCTTTACATTAAACAGTTTATACAATAAGTAAACAGTAAAGTAAATATAAGTTAGCAATATAAGTTAGCATGATTGACAAAACTTACCCTTCTGAGGTCTCGTCAGCTGAATGAGAACCTCACTGAGATCCCAGGATAATGTAGGTGGCTTCATAGAATGTTTTACAAAAAGAAGTCCTTTCAGAAAACGAGATACCAGAGGAAGGAATGATGTGTTTTTGTCCTATCCCTGATCTTATGCAATTTTTCATTGTAATGGTCAATACTGACAAGTCACTTTAACAGAAACGAGACCCACTGAATACTGTATCAGAAATGTGTACCTGACAAATTCCGCAAAAACACTAGACACGGTTTACTGTTTTAAAGGCTCATCTGATAATTATGATTGAAAAAAAGAAAGTCGTAACTGCTCCAAAACATTTACTCTTCCATTTCCTGTTTCTCTCCCCCACTCACTTACACAAAAATAGACTTGAAGAAGCTGATCTATAAACTCAAAATACTTTTAAGTTATGCTGCATTACAAGATGCATTTGCTGTTTAAAATTCCATTGTGTTTCACATTAATCACATCATACCATTAATCATATATGATTAAGTATAGTGTGCCACTACAAATTAGTTTCAAGGTCACTATTCCTAAGTAATAAAGATTGGTAAGTATTTAAAAAAACTTTACCTCTGTTCCTTGAAGGCAGTTTTAAGTTATATTCTGAGAGTTTGTATGAAAGTATATTCGCAAATGTCACTACAGTGAGATAATTAGAAATACCGTTGTTCTCTGTACTCACCAGCACATTTGGTTCTTGTTTTAAGAGCCGGGCCAGGAGAGCCAGTACCTCCTTCACCGGGTCTTGTAAGCAACACACTAATTTCATACTCTGTATCCGGATCAAGGTGTCCAATCTTGTAGCTTGTAGAATCTACTGGCTGTATATCATACCAACTTCCACTTGAAGTGCGGTATTCTACTTCTCTCTGAGTGATGGGTCCATCCCCATTAATGGAGTTTGCATTTAGTTGTATCCACAAGTAAGTTGCTCCAACTGATGAAAGCTGAGGAGGTGCAATTGGAACAGGAGGTTCTGAAATCGAAAGATAATTTATTTGTTATTAGATTGCAAGTATTTTTTTAAAAACAAGCTCATGAGGAGAAGAAGCTGGATAAAACGAGGACGAAAGATATGAACCAATCAGAGTGCTTCTGAAAGATATATACCACAAGATCTACCAACTCTCGTATCTATAAGGGTATAGTCACCCTACTCTTGCTGTCATGCAAAATCACTGATTTGGTTTGTTTTCCAAAACCAAAAGGTTTCAAGCTACCTATAATCTTACTTCTTCTGTCTACTATAGCTTGAAATGCATAGTGCAAGCTAACTGGATTCCTGAAAGCTAGAGGTATTTAAATTAGACCACAGTATGAGAAATTCCTCCCCCACTTTTTAAAACATAACCTTGGGATAAAGCACTCATTCAAAGGCTGTGGAGAACAGGGCTGTTGCAAGATTTGTAAGCTGATTATTTTACTGTTTTAGTTAAAACTTGTTAGCCTATTTATTAAAATCCACATCGCTTTGATTTACTGGCAAAAGAAATGTGATAAATCAAATAAATTAAACTAAACTAAACTCTGCTGCCTGAGATTCAGAGCACTGGCATAGTGAAGCACCCTTACTGCTCCCAAAACTGATGCGCTCTAGGCAATTGCTTAATTTGACTAATGAAAGAACAAGCCCTGGAACTGACTAGTTATTCAGGAGAGAGAAAGACAAATATCTTATATGTAAGACTTTGCAATTTAGGTTTTAACTGATAAATCCCGATAAAAGCGATAAAAGATCCCCCCCCCCCCCCCCCCCCCCGATGCTAATAAAATAAAATAGATGTCTGTTAGATAAACACAGAAAAAGCACAACTTCCCCTACGACTCTCTTACCCCTCCTTTGCCTACCCTGGATCCTCCACTTTGTCCATATTCAAAAGCCATTTAGATGGCTAATGAAATAGTTATCCATCTTAATGGCTTACTCAGCTATATTTAGCACTTATCCGGCTAAATTCTCGCCGGGCAACTCAAATTTAGCTGGAGAAGAAGGGGGAATTCCATGGGCGTCCAACAGGTGTTCCAAGGAGGATTGGAGTTAGGCCGCATAACTCTGGCTGGGCAGTAAGGCTGTCCTAAAGTTAGCCAGTTAGAAATAACCGGCTACCTTTAAGATAGCCGGTTATATTCAGCGGCGTGACCGCACCCGCTGTACATACCCTGCTAGTTAGCCAGATATGTTTTATCCGGCTATCTAGCCAAGTTGCACAGCAGCTGAGAGCCTGTGTTTGAAAAAGAGCTAATCTAGACATCAAATAATGGTAAATAGGCTGTCAATCAGTATATTATGAGGGCTTTTAAAAAGTCCCTCTCCCAGGCACAGAATGCAAAACATCCCTCATTAATGTATTCTTGAACTTTATTATTCCTTTCTCAACATGCAAAGTTGCTCTTCTGACTTGAGTAACATCTAGATGTCTGAAAATGAAGAACAGAGCAGGATCAAGGAGTGTTGTCAGTGAGAAGAATGGGCAAAGAGCCAAAACAGCATGCTCACACTTCAATTCCAAAGGAATTATCCCGTGAAGAATGCTTGTGGCCTTGTTTTATAGGAAATAAAGGGAAGACAGTAGTAAGACACATCCAGAATCTCCATTTAAAAATCTCAAAAACTAGCACAATGGTTTAGCACAATGCATGGAAAGTCAGCATATGTGAAAACATCCTTTCCCCCTCTATGCAATCCATTTCTCCTTCCTTGTTTGAGTAGCAGATATCCTGTCCTTTAATGAACAGCACTGGCACTACAGATGGCAAAGCAGATCTATCTCTTACCAGTCTTTTCTACAAAGCACCCCTTGCACGGTTTTTAATGACCTAACAGCTACAACCAACAAAGGACAGCAAAGGTGGAGGAAGTGAGAAATGAAGCCTCATTTCACTTCCTAAAAGTTCCAGACTGCACCATCTAACTCTGCAGGACTCCACACAGGATATAGTCATCACGTGCATAGTCTCTGTCTTCATATAGGCCACGTGTGACAAAACTCAGAGATCTCGCATACCACATTCATTACACACAATGAGAATGTGACCTATATGATAGGAAACCTTTCTTACCTCCTGTTTTTTACAGGGAGGTGAGACAGAGACATGTTATGATATCAGACAGAGTCAAGCATGGAATGTATAAAGGAATGAACACATCTGGAAAGAGAAGAATGACTGTTGCCACTCTTCCTGAACTTTTTATAAAGTCTGATGTTCATTGTAAGAAAAGAGCATAATATCTTTCATCTAAACAAAGCCGGTAACTTTTAAACAGGCGCACATGTGTGGGGCGTTCGTCGGCTCGTGCCCAGAGCTGAGTCTATTTTATAACATATGGTGCACACATGCGCACAATTTATAAAACAGCCTGGGCACAATTTTAAGTGGATGTGCGCCTATACACGCAAATGCCACTTCTAAAGTGTAAATGGGGGGGATTTCAAAAGGCACGAACGCCAAGGCCATTACCAGTTTGACCAGTTCGTTCCCAGTTTGCCCAGGTAAGGAATAGGACTTCTAAACCCCCCTAGTTTATTAGCCTCCCTTCTCCCCTCTTAGCCCCAACCTTTACAATACCGCCGATCTATCTATTATCTTTATTTTATAACTAGCACCTCATCTATAGCAAAAGTACAGTTACATAGCAGGAGACCCAGGTGCGCGCCTGTGAGCTTATCTGCATGCTAGCTGCAAGTTAAAATCATGGAATGACCATGCCCCACCCCTTTTTTGACCTGATCATTTGTGTGCATAGTGGCAATTGCGCTGGTATCCAGGCGGTTTTTAAAATCCGCTTGGTGCGCACCAGCCCAACTTGAACACATATCTCCTGGTTTTGGCGCGCGCCAGGCTTTTAAAATTAACCTTAAAGTGAACACAAACAAATGGAGTCTCTCAAAGGCTCTGATGCACTATTGCAGGGATGATGGAGTGCTGCTTATTGTGTGGAGGAGTAGCTTAGTAGTTAGAACAGCAAACTTGATTTGCATGCATTGCAATAGGTTTCTTGAGGCATGGATAATGCACAGTATTTGAAATGCTACATGTTATCAGTGCAATAAGACATTTACCTTGAAATCTTAGGCTCAGTGTATGGCAGTGGTTCTAAAGGCAAATAGAAAGTTAGGAATTATTTGTAAAGGACTAGAGAACAAAATTGAGAATATCATAATGACTTTGTATAGATCCATGGTGCGACCACACCTTGAGTATTACGCGTTGTTCTAGCCACCCCATTTTACAAACGACATGGACATAGAAAAGATACAGAGAAGGAATACAAAAATAGTAAAGGGAATGGCAGGGGAGAAAGACTGATACTTCATGCATATCCAGCATAGCTCTCTGCTTCAACAGCAGGGGAGAAAGACTGATACTTCACGCATATCCAGTATAGCTCTTTGCTTCAACGGCAGGGGAGAAAGACTGATACTTCACTTTCAATGCATATCAAGCATAACTCTCTGCTTCAACGGCAGGGGGAATGAAGAAAGGTGGATCTATATACAGACAACAACCAACAAGGACTGAATTACATAGTCTGGGTAAACAATTAAGCATGGGTGTAGCTTGCTTATGGCGGCGGTTACTACCCCTAACTAATTAAGCTAGATATTTCACATAGATGCAGTTCCAATACTGCTCTCTACATTAATGGTGGGGGTGGAAGGGAAATAGAACCAAAAGGTTACTAAGAGCCAAGAGTAATAGATAAGTATGAAATAAAAAAATAAAGTGCAAAACTTTGCACACAAATGAACAAGTCAAAAAAGGGGTGGGGCATGCATACCTGGACTGGATGGTATGCATCCTAGGGTTCTGAAGGAACTAAAAAATGAAATTTCTGATCTATTAGTTAAAATTTGTAACCTATCATTAAAATCATCCATTGTACCTGAAGACTGGAGGGAGGCCAATGTAACCCCAATATTTAAAAAAGGCTCCAGGGGTGATCCGGGTAACTATAGACCAGTGAGCCTGACTTCAGTGCTGGGAAAAATAGTGGAAACTATTCTCAAGATCAAAATCGTAGAGCATATAGAAAGACATGATTTAATGGGACACAGTCAACATGGATTTACCCAAGGGAAGTCTTTCTTAACAAATCTGCTTCATTTTTTGAAGGGGTTAATAAACATGTGGATAAAGGTGAGCCAGTAGATGTAGTGTATTTAGATTTTCAGAAGGCGTTTGACAAAGTCCCTCATGAGAGGCTTCTACAAAAACTAAAAAGTCATGGGATAGGAGGCAATGTCCTTTCATGAATTACAAACTGGTTAAAAGACAGGAAATAGAGAGTAGGATTAAATGGTCAATTTTCTCAGTGGAAGAGGGTAAATAGTGGAGTGCCTCAGGGATCTGTACTTGGACCGGTGCTTTTCAAGATATATATAAATGATCTGGAAAGGAATATGACGAGTGAGGTTATCAAATTTGCGGATGATACAAAACTATTCAGAATAGTTAAATCACAAGCAGACTGTGATACATTACAGGAGGACCTTGTGAGACTGGAAGATTGGGCATCCAAATAGCAGATGAAATTTAATGTGGACAAGTGCAAGGTGTTGCATATAGGGAAAAATAACCCTTGCTGTAGTTACACGATGTTAGGTTCCATACTAGGAGCTACCACCCAGGAAAAAGATCTAGGCATCATAGTGGATAATACTTTAAAATCGTCGGCTCAGTGTGCTGCAGCAGTCAAAAAAGCAAATAGAATGTTAAGAATTATTAGGAAGGGAATGGTTAATAGAACGGAAAATGTCATAATGCCTCTGTATCGCTCCATGGTGAGACCGCACCTTGAATACTGTGTACAATTCTGGTCGCCGCATCTCAAAAAAGATATAGTTGTGATGGAGAAGGTACAGAGAAGGGCAACCAAAATGATAAAGGGGATGGAACAGCTCCCCTATGAGGAAAGGCTGAAGAGGTTAGGGCTATTCAGCTTGGAGAAGAGACGGCTGAGGGGGGGATATGATAGAGGTCTTTAAGATCATGAGAGGTCTTGAACGAGTAGATATGACTTGGTTATTTACACTTTCGAATAATAGAAGGACTAGGGGGCATTCCATGAAGTTAGCAAGTAGCACATTTAAGACTAATCGGAGAAAATTCTTTTTCACTCAACGCACAATAAAGCTCTGGAATTTGTTGCCAGAGGATGTGGTTAATGCAGTTAGTGTAGCTGGGTTCAAAAAAGGTTTGGATAAGTTCTTGGAGGAGAAGTCCATTAATGGCTATTAATCAATTATACTTAGGGAATAGCTACTGCTATTAATTGCATCAGTAGCATGGGTTCTTCTTACTGTTTGGGTAATTGCCAGGTTCTTGTGGCCTGGTTTTGGCCTCTGTTGGAAACAGGATGCTGGGCTTGATGGACCCTTGGTCTGACCCAGCATGGCAATTTCTTATGTTCTTATGTTCTTGCTGGGCAGACTGGATGGGCTGTTTGGTCTTCTTCTGCCGTCATTTCTATGTTTCTATATGTTTCTATGAATGGAAAAAAATCCCTTTTGGAAAAAGACTAAACAGATTAGAGCTCTTTAGCTTGGAAAAGAGAAGACTGAGAGAGGATATAAACAGACATGATGTTTTTTCGAATATCGGTATAAAAAACCAAATAAATAAATAAATAGATACGATAAGTTTTATAAAATCATGAGTGGTATGGAATGGGTAAATAGGGAATGGTTATTTACCCTTTCAAACAAGAGTAGGATTAGGGGACACTCCATGAAACTAACTACTGGCAGATTCAAAACAAAATGTAGGAAGTACTTTTTCACTCAGCATACAATCAAGTTATAGAATCTGTTGGCAGAGGTCGTGGTCAAGGCAACTAACATAGTGAGGTTCAAGAGATGACTGGACAAGTTCCTGAAGGAAAAGACTGTAAATAGTTATTAGCCAGGTAGAAGTGGGAAAGCCAGCTCTTATCCCTATGGGTGAGAGAACTAGACCAACTATTGGGGTACTGCCAGGTACTTGTGATCTGGACTGGCCGCTGTTCGAGACAGCACCCTGGTCTGACCCAGCATGGCATTTTTTATGTTCTTATCACATGGTAAAGGCTATTCATCACATTGTAAAACTGTAATGCAGCTTGGCAAATGATCCCTTAGATTGTATGAGCTCTAGGGACATGAAAATATCTACTGCACCTGAATGTGACTTGCTTTTAGCTACAAATGGAAAGGCATGAGCTAAATCTAAAAAAATCCAACCCTTAAAAAACTGTCTGAATGAGAGTTAAAATCACAGAGGGAGGCAGTCATTGCTGCTCAACTGACACCCTTCCTGCAGCTATTACTCCTGGACCAGTTCTGGGACAACAGAGACCACACCTGGCGGGTCCAAGAGCCTGCTCTGCTATTATCTATTCGTGCTTCTAAATCATTGTGTGTGTGATGTTTTGGGTTGTCACACAGAGTTGATTGATTAATGTGTGCTGCATTAATATGTGTGCAGTTCACAGTATGTGAGCTTTAATCTAAACAAAATATGGAAAGGAGATGAACCACCTTTCTTTGGGGTGGGGAGGCCACAACACAAATAGAGCAGTGACCTTTCTCACATAACGAAAGGCAATGTTGTGCTGTGGTGGCTGGGAGCGCTAGGGGTGAGATGTGTGCCCCTTGCAGTAAGAAAGACCTCGTCTAGGGTTGGAGGTGACCAGGCCCCTGCCGACCTGCATGCCTGAATGAGGCCAACCACGCAAGGTTGGTCTCCGAGAGGTCCTCCGACTACTCCTAGCCCTTTTGGACCTGCTGCAGGGAGCAGCACAGGCGGCAGACCGGACAAGAGACGAGGGCGTCAAGGGCTGAAACTTGAAGGCTGAGACGAAGGCTTCAGGACTCAGGAGAAGAACACAAGGCATCAACAACAGGAACAAAAGGCCTCCGGAAGGGCAAGCGGGTGGAAGCTCTCCCATGGAAGGCATCTGGAACTAGAGTAGATGGAGGCTCAGTGCATCAGGAACGTCCGAGGCAAGGATAACTCTTACGAACCTTGGGAAATCCAGACAAGCAAAAAGGATTTGGAAGACTTAGATGAAGACAAGTGAGCACTGTTCCTCAGGGTGCCCTACACAACCCACTACTCAGGGCGGACCCAATGGGCTGGTCATGGACCACCCTGTCCTCTACACGCCCTACACAGCCTAAGAAGGCTAGTCACGGACCACGTGTGAGCAGGGCAGGCTCAGGAAAGGAATCCAACTGGCAAAGGCTCCAATGACCGGAAACAGGAACCGGATGGAACAGATTTACCCTCAGGGTGGCCATCTGGAGGACTTGGGGAGCTGGAACATTGCAGGAACAGACATCAGGAAGATCAGGTACATAAGGACCTCTAGCCATCGTGGACGTCAGGCCTTCTGGAACATCAGGAGGGCAGAGACGGAGGACGTCAGGCTCAGGAAAGGAATCCAACTGGCAGAGGGCTCCATGGACCGGAAACAGGAACCGACGGAACAGATTTACCCTCAGGGTGGCCATCTGGAGGACTCGGGGAGCTGGAACATTGCAGGAACAGACATCAGGAAGATCAGGTACATAAGGACCTCTAGCTATCGAGGACGTCAGGCCTTCTGGAACATCAGGAGGGCAGAGACGGAGGACATCAGGAACATCAGGAGGGCAGAGTTGGAGGGCGTCAGGAACATCAGGACATCAGAGACTGGGATCAGGAACAGCTGAGACGAAACGAAGAGGGATCCCTTGGAATACTGGAACACCAAGCAAGAGCAGGAACATGGAGTCAAGGGGAAGGAGAAGCTCCTCAGACGACTGGCTCATTGCGAAGCAAACCTGACTGGAAGTTGAAGTTCTTTTATAGGGTTGAAGACAGGCAACTCCCTGGGAGGAGTTTGGATGGGCCACACCTAGCTGGCCCTATAACTGAGGAGAAGTGCTGTGGGCCGGCCCCTAGGAAGAAGGGCGTGGCCCAAACCAGGAAGTCCATGCAGACCCAAGCAAGCCTCAGGCAGGCCCCAAGGACATCGAAGGCCTCCCAGGCCCTGGAGCAAATCCTGGATAGCTCGTAGGCGAGACCCTGGCTTCGGAGCAGCCTCCGGACAAGAGGTGAGAAGCCTCTTGGGGTTATGTCCCCAATCCAGCAGATGGAGTCAGCACAAGCTTTGAGGGGGCGTATCCATATATACTACTACCCCCTCTGCAGGAGTTCAGTATCGAGTATATCAAAGCCAGAGTAGAAACCCCCGAAGGATCAAGTTTGTGGAAACAGATAATGAAAACAATTGTAACTGCAACAAGTAACTGCAAACATCCTACCAACTTGTAGGGAGCTGTGAAAAAAAACAGCGAAAAGAAACGACTGTGAAGACACAGAACACTGCGAGCAAGAAGTAGCGCAGAGCTGAGCAGGATCAAGAACCCAAACGCAGTGGGCATCTGGACTGATCCATGGTACTACAGGAACGAAAATTAGCAGGTAAGTAATAATTTTCTTTTCCCTGTACGTACCTGGATCAGTCCAGACAGTGGGATGTACCCAAGCTTCCCTAAATCGGGTGGGGTCCTGCGAGGCCTGCTCGGAGAACCTGCTCGCCAAAGTGTCCAGAGACCGAAGAGGCGAGGTGCAGACGATAGTGCCTCGAGAACGTGTGTAACGATTTCCAGGTGGCTGCCCTACAAATTTCCTGCGAGGATACCGAGCGAACCTCTGCCCAGGAAGCCGCCTGAGAACGTGTAGAATGCGCTACGATTCCGGGTGGGGGAGTCCGACCCGCCCCAATGTAGGAAGCAGCAATGCCGGCCTTCAGCCATCTGGCAATGGTAGCCTTCGAGGCCTGAGACCCCTTCTTAGGACCGGCCCAGAGTACGAAGAGATGGTCAGAGGTCCAGAACTCATTTGTAGCCTCCAGATAGAGGCGCAGAGTGCGCTTGACATTAAAGAGACGGAGAGACTTCGGCTCTGAGGAAGAGAAGGACAGCAACTCCACCGTCTGGTTCACATGGAATGCAGAAACCACCTTTGGAAGGAAGGAGGGAACGGCGCGAAGCGAAACTCCAGAGTCGGAGAAACGGAGATAGGGCTCTCTACACGACAGAGCCTGCAGCTCCGAGATGCATCGAGCGGAACAGATGGCCACAAGAAATACAGTCTTGAGAGTGAGATCCTTTATTGTTGCGCTGCGCAGCGGCTCGAACGGTGGTCCCGACAGGGAGCGAAGCACAAGGTTAAGACTCCAGGAGGGACAAGGGTCCCGTAACGGAGGACGCATATGCTTGACACCCTTGAGAAAACGAGCAATGTCAGGATACTGTAGAAGAGAGCCCCCATCGCTCAACAGCGAACCATGGGCGGCCACCTGAACCCGTAGTGAATTATAGGCGAGCCCTTTTTCCACCCCCGCCTGTAGAAACTGAAGGATCTGAGGTACAGAAGCCTTAGCGGGTCTCGTGGCCTGGCTGGTACACCACAGCTCGAACACCTTCCAGACTCGAACATAGGCCGCCGATGTCGATGGGTGGGGGGCAAATTTTCTAAACCAAAGCGCGGCGACACACATAGGTCTTCCCCATTTCCCTACCAGTCCGGTCCAATTAAGGAGCAGACTGGGATGGAACTTCCCTACACCCCTACCTAACCTTCCTACCTTTTCCCCTCTCCTCCCCGACCCCTAATCCCCCCCAACTGTTAGGGTTTTTTTTTGTCCTAATACTTACTTCAGCTTCCGAGTTAAAGTAACCTCCATGCGCAAGCCAGCTGCCGGCATTCATCTCCCTGGGACAGCGGCTAATGGCGCTGTCCTGTCCTCCCCCCCGTCCAGACCATGCCCCCCAGCCTACCGATTTTGAGAGGCCCGGCAGTTCGGTGCGTAATGGGGGTTAGGCGTGTGGCCTGGTGCTTCCAAAAATGCGCACAGCGAGTGCAAGGCCCGGCCAGGTGCATAACCCCTGTTTTTACACGTCTGGCTCTTTTAAAATCGGGCCTTATATGCCCAGCAAATTCTCAAAATATGGGATCAAGATTTGGTGGTTCATAATGCAACAACATTGTACCCTTTAAGTTGGTAAATCTACTTGGGCAAACACGCTGGAGAAGAAAGGCTCAAACCCATGTTGTACAAAAACTTGCTCGGCCCTGGTACAGATCATGAAGGAATGTTGTGGGTGATACTTTATCACCAACACAGTTCTAGCAGAAAAATTGCTAAGTTAAACCTTACCTACCTGGGCACCAGCCACCTTTTTTTTTGATAAGGATTTCACCTTAGTTTCATTTGTGCCTATGAATCCTAAAGCTTTAATGTTGCAATCAACTATACATTATGACATGACAGTTCTTAGAGAGAGAAAAAAACGGTATACAACAAAACCAAGGATAGGTTGGACAATTTTGATCACTTAATACATATGGCTATTTGCAAATGCAAAACAAATTGGTGGTCAATGAAATTGTTTTTCAATTTGATTGATGGTGTAATTGCCAGCTATGTGGCTTGGATGAAAAATCCTCCTGTTTGGAATAGGAAATTACCTATAGAAAAACGGCACCTGTTCCTTACTCAGTTAGGAGAGCAGTTGATCGATGGACTGATCAAACGAAGACTACATAATGCTGATAACCTGATCAAGCCAATCAGTACTGCATTAATTACAGAGCAAAAATATCCCAGTATTCATCACTGTACTTGCTGAGGGAAAAGGAGTGATTTGGGCTGTCTGCCCCAGAGCAGTAGACGGTAAATCACAAATATGTTGTGAGTACTGCAGAAGGTTTATGTGCAGAGAGCATGTAAAGTTGTAATCTGCCTGTGTTCAGTACAAAAATTCATGTTGATGTGCCTATCTTATTATTTAATGCTTTTTATCTAAGTCACTGAAAAAATATTTATTCCTGAGTAAAAGTATTTTTTTGTAAGTTTATAAAAAAATGTGTTTTCATGAGAAAAGTTTTTTGTTTTACTAAATACAAAGGGGCAGATTTTAAAAGCCCTACGCGCGCCGAGCCTATTTTGCATAGGCCCGGCGATGCGCGCAAAGCCCTGGGACGCGCGCATGTCCCGGGGCTTGAAAAAAGGGTGGGGTGGGGCGTGGCCAGAGGCATCCGTAGGGCCGTTAGGCCGGGAGATCGCACGCCGGCACTCGGCCAGCACGCGCAAACTATGCCTGCCTGGAAGCAGGCGCAACTTGTAAAATAAAGGTTGGGGGGTTTAGGTAGGGCTGGGGGGCGGGTTAGGTAGGGGAAGGGAGGGGAAGGTGGGGGAAGGTGGGGGGGGGGCGGAAGGAAAGTTCCCTCCGAGGTTTCTTCGATTTTGGAGCGGACTCAGAGGGAATGGGGAAAGCCATCGGGGCTCCCCTAGGGCTCGGCGCGCACAAGGTGCACAAGTGTGCACCCTCTTGCGTGCGCCGACCCCGGATTTTATAACATGCGCGCGGATACAAATTTGAAAAACCCAATTTTGTATATTTAATAATAATGTTCTACTTGGCTAAACAACGTCTATTTTGTATTTTATAGGTTTAAGCATATTGTAGGTGACACAGATGTAATATGACCCATGATGAAATCGGAACTAGTTGTCTGCGACTGTGCATGCAAATGAGATACAAACAGAAAATCCATGCAAAACTATTAACCATGCGGATATGCATGCAACAACATGTGCTGAAGGCCCTATGCAATAAACTACACATAAACCCGCATTAATGCAGTGATCCATGATTGATTCTCTGTTGAAAGTCTTTAAGACAGTAGTGAATTAATTATCATGGAGTGGAACTAAAGGTGGGTAGAGAAATGTCTCACCCTTTCATGATCAATCATCAACCGCGTAGGAGCATGGACTCGCGGCTAAACCAGCCACGGCTTTTTGACCGGGTTTGTGCATGCATTTTTTCCGTGCTAACCGTTATTACAGAAACATGTAAGATTAGCATGGAAAAAGAAGCGTAATATCACACACAAGAACCACGGCAGGTCTACCACAGCTTATTACATTGGCCTCATAATCTGTAGGTGTATTTATCACCATGATAGTTATGTACCAAAACACTGCATTGTGAAACCCTCCTTATAGTCTGGCTACTTGCCCATGGGTGGGGGTTTATTGGATTGCAAAGGCAAATCATGATAATGCAAACACAGAACATCCATATAAAGATGAGCAGCTCCGGATAAAACAGTGAGTAGCTACTCAGTTCAGGGGTGAGGCGTAAGTTACAATCACTAATCATGTATTTTCATCCTATTGTTATTCCTTTCAAAGCAGTTCATTCACTTTTCACTTGAAAAATATTCACACTTAGCAAGCTGAAAAATTATAATACAAATTAACACATCCCCTCTATTTTATTTTGTGACCAGCATAACTGGAAAATATATTATTGAATGTGAGTAGAAATATGAAAGCAAAATGATAGCTTTATCTTATTCAAATAAATTTTGCTGCCATACAGAAATAGAAATTAAATCTCTGAGCAGTAGCCATGAATGTTTAACCAGCTCTGGTTTAACCAAAAGTAATTTAGTATCAATTAAAATCATTAGTTTGCTTTTTGAACCAAGACATGAAATGAAACTTTTATAAAGCATCTTAAGGCATTTTATGTAGCCAAGCTGAAAGAGCACTTAATTACTTTCAAGTTTCCTGCAAGAGAAAGAGCTGCTGATCTGCCATTCAAAATGCTAACTCATGGGTGAGGTCACAAAGGTCAGTGGTTACACCAATTAATTTTAAATCCTACAAGTATTTGAAATAGAACTACTTTATTACAGTATCTCCCCTGGGGGATTCTCTTTTAATTCCCTTCTGACTGTAGTACTAGAAAGGTTAAATCAAGTGGCATGGCTACAGCACAAGTCTGCATACATCGCAGTTTTGCAGTAGCAACGGTCTTCTAGTTAACGAACGGCTTTGTACAAAACGAGTCATGCATCATGAATGGCGACTCTGTTTTCACACTAACTGTTTACATGGGTTGCAGGCTTCCTACAAGGCACAGCAAAATAATCCAGTTACTACTGTGACATAAATCATAGGATGCTGCCACAAAGATAAAATCAGAGTTTTAACATTAGAATTTGGAAATCTTGAAAACATAAAAACTTCCTTTTTTCTTTGCTGAAGGTTATTTATTCATTGCTACTTATTGCATAACTCAACCTGCCTTTTTTAGCCATTTGGCTGGCTTTTTTTTTTTTTTTAACCTTGAAAATTCTCTGGCTGCAGTGTGCCACACTAGAATGGCTGATACTTGTTTATGAGCAAGAAGCTATCAGAAGCATTCAAACTGAACTACCAGAGATTCTGCAGCCCCACATCAAGAATTGTGTTGGTGGGACAGATCAAGAGTGATACTTCAAACTATGTATCTTTGATACTATGCCATGCATGTCAACACAGGTCAGCAAATGTCAATGTCTCCTTCTTCATACCAGTAATCAAAGCATCCCTATTACAGAGTATGATGGTATCTTTCAATCCTGCACGCGGGCACACGTGCGCCCACCTTCGTCGGACAGTTCCCAGGAACGCAGCTATTTTATAACTTGTGTGCATATATGCTTGCACGTCGCAAAACAGCCTGGCCACGCGTGCACACATGCGCCAAATTTTAAGTAGGCTTAGGGCAAGCGTGCACAAATGCTGCTTCCATCACGTAAATCGGGGGATATTAAAAGATGCGCGCTGATGCCGTTTCCAGTTTTACCAGTGTGTCCCCCAGTTAAGAGAGAGAGGTTCTCCAAACCCCTTCTAGTTTAATATCCTTCACTCCCCCCCCCCACCCCAGTTATTCCCGACCCTTAAAACCCCTCTGATCTGCCTATTTATCTTTATTTTTACAACTTACACGGCATCCGTAGTAGAAGTAAAGTTAGGGGGCATCGGCGCGCACCGGATCATGTAAGCATTTCCGCACACATTTCAACTTCATGCCATGAAATGTCCATGCCCCTGCCCAGACCACCCCATGCCACGCCCCCCTTTTGAAAACTTCAGAGACGTGCCTGCTGCGGCATTTATCCAGGCGACTTTTTAAATCTGCTCGGCACGCGCGAGCCTGACATAATCGCGCATCCTCTAATTCGTGAGTGCATGGGCTTTTAAAATTCTCCTTTATATTCTCTAAACATTCAGTATAAAGCAATTACATACTGTCATCTGGTCTAGACATTGCCTGGAGCTTTTAGACTAGATAAATTCATAAATCTAAGTTATTTATAAATAAATGTTAGTTACATGAAAGTCAATGTGAAGTCAATGTATATGTAATCAGAAGACACGTTATCAAATGTATATTATTTTTTCCTGGGGTTTGATTTAGAAGTGACAGTGGGAACAATTCATCACTGTTTAAAGAAGCTATTTCAGACTGGCTACAAGTCAATAAAAGAAAACATAATTTAACAATGTGAATCTGAAAATCTGATGTTGGGATGTTACCAATCAGTGTGATGCTGGATAATTCAGTTAGTTCATTAAAGACAGAAATTAGGGATTTTGTGGTATTGTTACACCTTCAACTGAAAATGGAAAAGAAAATTCAGAAAGACTTTAAGCTGGCCTTTTTAGAATTATGATGGGTTTGTCAATTATGCCAGTTACTAGACTAATCTGAAAATTGTCATGTAGGCGCGCATTTAGATTATTGCAACACCTTGTAAAACACAGCACCCAGAGTAATTACTGGCCAAGGTAGAATGGAAAGTGCTTTGACTTTCTCAAAAAAGCTACACCTAGCTTCAAGGGTGTGCAAAGCAAAAATTTTCAAGTCATTTTATCCATCGTTTCATTTACACGCAGTTTCATATCTTTTTTTTTGTTTTGTTTTTGGTTTCAGAAAATAATGCATTTTATTTGCATATAGTGCATGCTATTTTTAATGCCTTCTCTGGAGGCAGCCAATGTTCTCCTAAAATGTTAATATTTCCATGAGTCTCATCCCCCCCCCCCCCAGATTTACCAAATCCTCTCTGGTGATCTAGTGAGGACCTGGAGTGACACCTTAGCTCCCATGCCCGGCAGTTGCCATTTTCCAAAATGGTACCAGCCTTTTGCCCTATCATGAGACAGAGCTACCCAATGGCACCAGTAGCCCCTGTCACATAAAAGGAGCAATGGGCCAGAAAATGGTGGCTTCTGGGGCCAGGATTGGAGGATTCGCTATGGTCTCTGATTAGACGTCCAGGAAGGATTTGGTGAGTATTGGAGGCATCAAGAGGGTGGTCTAGAGTAAGCAATGGGGAGAGGGCTATTTTTTTTTAACAGAGGGGAGGGATTAGGGGCTGGGGTGGAAAACATAAATGGCTTTTCCTGTAAATATTAGTATTCTAAGGGAACCTTAGCCACCTTCAGGAGAGGCAGGGGATGAGATGGGGGTCTCTGGAGAGCCCCTGGTTACAGATGTTTGTCAGGGGAACTGGTGAACCTTGTTTGCACATTGTGCATTGTGGCACAGTATGCTGTCAGAATAGCCAGAGAATAGACGAAAACTATGTCCTGGCTGGTTTTTCCATGAACTTTTATTAATATTCACTTTTAAAGCTTATAAACAAAGAAGTATTAGAACACTTACAATCTCTTGATCCGGGCCTTTTCTAAGTTCCTTCATTCCCCGGGACCTCCTATTCCTGCCTGTCCCCACCTAGATATACACCTTCTCAGCAGGCTCCGCCCAGACCTTGATTCCCTGTTATCTGAGGCCTACAGTGGACTGAACCAAATCTCTGGATCCAGTCCTTTAAGGTATTCTGGGGCTTTCCTGTGTATATTCCTTCACATGCTCAAAAAACAACAGAAAAAACCCACACGAAATTGAATCTTTTGTTCTATCATTTAGTTTAAAAAAATGACATGAAATGACAGATGCCATTGATATTATCTATGTCATTTCAAACTAAAGCATATTCCTATTAGCTTCTAGTCCACATTTGGACACAGTTTAAAAGAATGACTTTGGTCTTTAAGTCTATTAGAAGAAGTGATCCTTCTTATCTAAGCAACTAGTTGACATGTTATAAACCTGGGCATATTAGTTATCATAAGGGAGTTGTTTCCCTACAGCCCCCACTAGATATAATTGCACTGACTTAATAATAAAACTTCCCTCAATTGTTTAGTATATTCTGTGATCTTATGGTCCAAAATAGGAGGTCTTCCATTCAATGTGTTAAATCTCCCATGCCACAAGATCCAGCTACTGCTGGATAAGATGGCTACTCATCTATTTTATCCCTAGCAAAACTACCTTTAACCAGCACAACACCATGATTTACCTTATTTGAACTCAAAATTCTGATTCCTGCAATAATATGGAGGTCCATATTCAAAAGCTATTTAGACAGATGACTCACAAGTTATTTGTCTAAATGGCAATGTAGCATTAGCTATCACTTATCCAGCTATAATTTCCCCAGAAAAAAAAAGGGCTGTTTCGGGGCCTTCTTAGGAGGGGCTGGGTTATCCAGCTAACCTGGCTGAATATCGGGCATATCCGACTAGGTTAGCTGGATAACTTTAGAGCTGCTTCTTAGCAGCTCTAAAGTTATCTGGCCTCGTGTGGCTGGATAATGTGTTACTTAACCGGATATCTTGAAAGATATCTAAGTAGCACTGTCATTTTCTAAGCAAGGACAAATTCAGAGGGCCAATCCCTTCCCTCCCCTCCCAAAACTTAATACAATGGCCCTTCAGGATGTACTCTCCTTCCCCCCACCCTCATCCCCACAAACCTTTATAAACATTTAGGAAGGGGCTGGAATTGCATGCTGGCCCCGGTCCCGATTTTCTATAAAACAGGATCAGAGGATCAGGTTCCCCCTCCCCCCCTCCCCATCCACAAGGAATCATAGTCGTCCCTAGCTCCCTATTCCTCCAACCCTCCCCAGTTTCCCCTGATACCTTTTTGATCCAAGCTGGGAATGAGGGACCCTCTGCCCAGCTCCCAGTACCTCCACGCTGCTCTGGCAGAGGCTGTGCTGGAAGCATAAACCTCAATGTGCAATGCAAGTTCCTTCTTAAGTCTTTACAAAAGTTGGGGGGGGGGGGAAGGGGAGGAAGGAGAATATGGCCTGAGGGCCTTTGTATAAAGCTTTGAGTTTGGAGGGAGGGGGATAAGCTCTCTGAATCCATTGCTCCATTGCTCCTACCATGTGACAGGGGCCGGCCAATGGCACCAATAGGCCCCTGTCACATGGTAAGGGCAAAGGGCCATCGGTGCCATTTTGTTTACTGGCAGCCGACGGCCCGAGAGTGGGAGATCGCTCCCGGGCCCCCCGCTGGACCACCAGGTACTTTAGGAAAGTTTTTTGGGGGGGTCGGGAGGGTGGAGGATTCTAAATAATTAGATTTAAAAGGTCGGGGTGGGTTTCTGGGGTTTTTTTGGCTCGGGACAGCCGAAAAAAAAGCAGTTAGAAGATTTCCCGCGATTCTACGAACACGATACTGGAAACGATTCCGGAACTGATTCACATCTCTAATATGCATGGGGCTGTTTTTTCACATGCAATGCTTATAAAATCTACCTGAGAGTGAGGATGAAGACCAGTGAGCCCATTCTCCCCATGAATGTGGCAAAGCTTCTGTGACAGCAGAAGTTCAGGCCTCAGTGGGAACTTGGCTGGATCAGCAGGTTCCCACCCTCAGACTTTTCAACCCAAAGAAGAACAAACTTTTCAACCTTTCAGAAGAACAAAAGGAATCAAGTAAGACGCTGGAGATTCCATTTGGATCTCCAACAACATGGAACCAGGACACAGGGCTGGGTGCTCGGGAAGTCATTGGAATCTAAGGTAGGATTTCTGCTACACTAGAAGGGACCCCTGACCAAGGAATCCCAGATAAGCTGCAGGGAGAGATTTAATGCACAATTTACACCACTGAGAAGCTCGACCAGTTTGCTGAAAGAAATGTCACCTACCCATAGTGAGATACCCTACCTATAACAAATTCAGCTGTAACTGCACAAGTATTTAAAGATGGACTTTAATTTGACTTTAAACTAATCAGTAAATTATTATTTAACATCAAGTTCTTGGTCCTGCCTGTTCTTTCACAGCATCTCCCTCCCATGGATGCCACAGCTACCAACACACACAGGACCACACACCACTGTCTGGGCAATAGACAAGAGTCTCTCCGCATAGAAAGAATCCCCTCCAGGTTTCAAGAGTCAAGCTTCAGAAGGAATCAGGTAGCCGGAGCAGCCCTGAGCGAGTTGCCATTCCAGAAAAAGGGGTTACATATGCCATAAGACCATTAGAAAATGCCATACTGGGTCAGACCAAGAGTCCATCAAACCCAGTATCCTGTTTCCAACAGTGGCCAATCTAGGCTACAAATACTTGACAAGTACCTGAACACTAAGTAGATCCCATGCAACTGATGCCAGTAATATCAGTGGCTGTTCCCTAAGTCAACTTGATTAATAGCAATTAATAGACATCTAAATGGCAGATGAAATATAATGTGGATAAGTGCAAGGTGCATATAGGGAAAAATAACCCATGCTATAGTTACACGATGTTAGGTTCCATATTAGGAGCTACCACCCAGCGACCTTCCCCTCCCTTCCCCTATCTAACCCCCCCCCCCCTCAGCCCTATCTAAACCCCCCCTACCTTTATTATAAAAGTTACGCCTGCCCAACTTGGCCCCGCCCCCGGAATGCCCCCGATGACGTGCCGCCACGACACGCCCCTGACACCCCCCCCCCCCTCCCCAGGAAAGCCCCGGGACTTGTGCGCACCACCGAGTCTATGCAACATAGGCTCGGCGTCCGCAGGGGGAGCTTGGGGCAGGTTTTCGCATGTATCTTACGCACGTACCCCTTTGAAAATCTGCCCCTTTCTGTGCATACTTCTACACACACAAACTTCTGGACAATTTTTGAAAGCCAATTTATGCAGATAAAACTGAGTTTTATGCACATAAATGCTTTTGAAAAACAGGCGCTTTAAGTGCAAATTTAAGTTCATTTTGAAAATTTGCAGGTCATTGACCTGGGTAAATGCACAGATTAGCTCACAAAAAGTTACATCTCCTCTTCGAAGGGTAGAACTTGAGTGGATGAACTTACGTGCATACTTTTTAAAATGAAAAGGTATGCGAGCAAGTTCTGGCTCTGTCCTTTGGAACACATATAAAGCAGTTGCACCCGTGCATACTTTTATGCACATTGAGTCCCAGTCTATTTTCTTACAGTCATTTGCTCGCATAATACACAGTTTTATGCATATAAATGGCTTTGAAAATTCAGACCACCATGTGGAGTTGCAGCAGAAAATCTGACACGCAGTTTGTCTAATGTTTCATTTTAGAGTAAGGTAGATAATAGTCTGAATTTCTTTGCCATGCAAAAGTCAGGCACAACAGGATGCTATGCCAGAAGGTTAACAAAAAAGCAGCTTCATGCTAAATTCAGTGGAACGATTGGGAGTTTTCTTTCCATTCACAGAAAATGTTTGCAGTCACTGGAAATGAAAAACAATACAGAGGCAGCATGATGTGTGATGTGGATGTAATTCAGCAGTACAATCTTTTGGCTATGTTCAACAACAGGCATGAAGGCATACTCTAACTTTAGAACGTAACATTTATGTCTTTTGGTGAAGAATTAATGTTTTGATTTGATAAAGGGATTATAACTCTTCAAAACTAATCACAAATATATTATGATAGCCCAATAAAATGATATCACCTACAACTTATTAGTTGACTTTTATATCTAAAGTTTAAGAAAGCTTTGAGCTAACAATTTTTTTTTATTTTTAGCCTCTCGCTAACTTATCTAGAAAAATCAAGCAGATGGACTGGGTCCTAAGAGTTAAACCCCATGCTGAGCCTTAATGAGTCAGAACAGACTAAATTCTAAAATTTGAAAACTGCATATTTTTTTTGTGGATTTTCCTTTGAATTATTTAAAAGCAAATATTCCCTCCCCCTATCTATACATATTGCCAGATATTTTTTTTTTATTTATAGATTTATACAGAGTCTTATACTAGGGCACTGTACTTCTAACAATTGTGCTATACAGTCTTGGCAAAAGTTTAAAACTGAGACAGTTTTCAGCAAAGCTGAAAAGCAGCTTTAAACACCGCTCTTTATGTAAAAAAAAAATTCTAGGCAACACCATCCCAGCAAGGATGGTGAAGGGATTAGATGTGGGGCTAATGGGTGGGAAGATAATTGGACTCAAGGGTGTTGGGTGAGATCTCAGGGATGAAACTACAGGACAAAGATGTCCAGGAGGGCAAGCAAATTAGTCTAACTGCCCCAGCCATCACTTCTGGTGGGCCAAACGATACTGCAGATATGAAGAGGCCACCCTCCCCCTCCCCCCCCACCACATAAACACATCCGCAAACACACAGGTACTCTTCCACCTTATGGTGAGGAGAACCTGCTCTGGCCTATTCTCTACAGGCTCCGTACCCAACTAGGTCAGCTCTACACAAACACATATATTTAGATCATGATCTCAAAAGGAAGATCTTTATGAATATCATACATCGCAGGGATATGAAAGTATTCTTTACACATTTAAATGCATTCCTGTATCTTCATTTTTATTGTGCTGCATGCAATCCTCAAGAACATCACTTGCGAGCTCTCAGATTACAAGCAGTATTCTCTGGATTGTGTGGTGCGCAGGCACTCCCAGAGAGAGAGAGAGCCAGGACGATCATCAGACCTTGTGCAGGACTCTGAGAGGGCACGCACTCACAGTCCCCGACCCAGACAGACGACATCCATCAATAGCGCTGGAGCTGCCACAAGGACCATGAACACAAGCCAACTTCCCAGCCCCGCACACAATGTTATTTTCTTCCCGGCTCTTTTCAGCAAACCAGGGGCAAAAAGAGAAATGAATATCAGCAGGAAGTGGAGAAGAATAATTTTGGAGGCGGCAGAGCGTGCGAGTGAATGTGTTAGGGAAAATTTGAGTTTGACTAGAATTCTGAAAAGTGGCTATATGCAGAGCACCCAGTTTCCTCAGGCAGCTCAGAGGTAAATTCTGCTACATGAGTTAGAAAATTCTGCTGCAAAGATTTTTAAAATTCTGCCACAGCTGTATGGCACATTTAATTTCAAAAACTTACATAAAAGTCACATTATTTAATATGTTAAATTATTGTACATTATAAAAATAAATTACATTTCTAACCTTTTTGATATGTCTGAATATTCATATTTTTCCCCATTTAAGTTGTACCTCTTTTTTTTTGTTTGTTTGGTTTTTATGCCTTTCTTTCTCACTTTCTTCTGCCTTTTCTCATACCTTTTTTCACTAGATCTTATCTTTTCCCTTGCCTACTTCTGCCCCATACTATTCTTTTCTCTTTTCTTCTCTTTCTATTCTATTTGATCCATTCTGTAATTTTTCCTCTCTCCAGTCTCTCATCCCTCTGTTTCCCAATTGTACACCCTCTTTATTCTCATATATCCTTATCACTCAGCCTTTCACCTCTTCTACCCATTTCCTCTCTAATCTCATCCTAACTCTGGCAACTGTGCAAATCCCACCCTGACCTCACATATCTTTCATCCCTCCTGCCTTCTCCCCTATTTTTCCCACCCTCACCCCATAAATAAAGTCCCCTCTCATTTTTTCCAGACTGTGTACAGATATGCAGAACTGATGAGCTCATAACCTTTACACATGAGTGTGGGGAGGCATAGGGTGGTGGCAAGAGAATGTTTCTACGGTAGTACTACTACTTATCATAGCCACTAGCTCACCACCAAGGACCCAATTTCTGTCTGTCTCCTTCATTCTCTCAGATAACTTCTCCCAAATGTTTCATTTGGGAGAAGTTATCTTAATGAAGAGAACTCTACATTTTCCTGTCTTGTAGCCTTCTATTCCTTTTGTCCCCATTCCTTCCATTACCTTCCACCTCCTTCCCCATTCCTCCATCAACACACCAGCTATCGTCCATATAATGCCTCCACTTAAAACCTTCCATTCCTCCAGTCTCCAGCATCCACCCTCTGTCTCCTTTATTTATTTATATATTTATTTATTTATTTGTTCAAGATAAAAATGCAAACTGAGCAGAACCTGTGTACCTTTTGCTTTGACTTTCTCTGGGGGGTTTCTCCCAGCTCAATATGATGAATGATTCTATATGTAAGGCTCCATTAGGGATCTTACTAAGGAGTATGTCTCTATAGAAGAGTCATGCAATGCAGTGTAGGCCAGAGGATTGTACCATTTGTCCACAGCACCCCATTTGAGGTTGCTATAATGGTCCAGTCCAGGTCTGACATCAGTGAGTGACTTTTAGTGGTGTTTTGAGGATTTTTGAGCTGGAATTTGAGAGAGGTAGGAGCTCTTTACCTCTCTTTGCCCTGTAAATCTTTTTCTTCCCTACCTCCAGCATCTGCCCCGCTGCTTCCTCCTTAGATGTATACACATGACTTTATGGTGAAGACAAAGCATGGCTGAATCAAAGGAAATCTTCCTTACCAATCTATTAGAAAGTGGATAAAGGTGAATAAGCATGTGGATAAGGCTGAGCCACTCAACATGATGTATGTTATTTATTTATTTATTTTTAAATGGATCTGGATATGGAGGCATTTGATAAAGTACTTTATGAAAATACTACTCAATAAATTACAAAGTCATGAGATAGGAGTCACTGTCCTATTCTGGACTGGTGACTGGTTCAAGGATAGGGAATCAAGGAGGATTATATGATCAGTTTTCCAAAAGGCCAGAGGTAGAAGATGGAATGTGCCAGGGATCTGTACTAGGAGCAGTGTTGATTAACAAATTCATTAATGAACTGTAAAAGGGAGAAATGAGTGAGGTGATCAAATTATTACAAGGAGTTTAAATACAAGCAGACAATGAGGAATTGTAGATGGAACTTGGAATACTGGGAAACTTGACATCTAAATAGCAGATTAAATTTAATGCGGACAAGTGTATAGTAATACACATAGAGAAAAACAATCTTACCTACATGTAGATGTAATCCCTGGATGGACGGATCATTTTGCTGACACCCAGGGGCACATTGGAAAAAAAAGGAAATGGACCCTTTGTGCACATCCTCCTCTTTACTCTCTATCTCTTTCCACGGATAGCATTTACTCTCTAGATTCCACTGGGGGGATGAACAATAGTTCTTATACCCATTTCATGCAATACAAGCCCTTCTTCAGCCTTTGTACACACAGTACTTATGAGTATCACAGTCTTTTTATCTAAAACTCACACTGAGAAGCAGGGTGGTTTACCATTTCTTTTACTGATAGTTGATCAGATGACTAAATACTATTTAATGCTTCAATTCAGATTTCAATTAGAATCAATAAATAATAAGACAGCACAAAGAACAATACACTTACGACCTCACTGTTAGGCACACCGGCCCTCAGGGAATCAGGCCAGCCCAGCGTGGTTCGCCGCTGTCGCAGCCTGCTCGCAGTGCTCCTGACGCTGAAGTGATCTCTGGGCCCCCTAGGTGCACACATGCATGCCTGGGCCAGATTTAAAGGGCCAATAGCGGAAAAGTTCCCTACAGCCTGGGATGATGATATCAGGCAAGACAGGTATAAATACCCTACCTTGCCACCTCTTCTTCGCCTCAGCAACAGATCCAGCTCCTTGTGAGTGTGTGTTGTCTGCATCCTGATCCTGTCTTCACCTACGGTTCTCCTGTCTCCTGCTCCAGATCCTGCTCCTACTCCTGCTCCAGCTCCAGTCCTATGTCCTGTTCCTGCTTCCATCAAGCCCTTCCTCATCCCTGTTTCCTTGGATTGATCTTCTAGCTCTAACTCTGCTTATCTTCTGGTTTCTGCTTGTCCACTGCCTGCCTTGATCTTCTGCCTGGTTCATAGTCTCCGCTTGTCCGTAGCCTGCCCTGATCTCGGCCTGGCCTAAACCTTGCTTATCCTACTGCCTGCCTTGACCCTTGGTACATCTGACCTGTCTTCTGCCTGCTGACTGAGAGACCTGCACCTAAGTCCTGCCAGCCCCGGCACCCAAAGGCTCAACCTGCAGGGAATGTGGGCTGGTATAGGTGAAGGTCCTGTTGGGTCCTCTCTCTCGGAACTGCCTCCTGACGACGAAGTCTGCCAGGGGCCTCCCCTTGGTGGTGGCAACAACCTTGTCTCGGCTCAAGGGTCACCTTCCTTACACTCACTTCTTTAGTAAAGTCTCTCAATTCCTTTGGAAGAACTCTTCTCAACACTTCAATTCCTTCTTATTACCAGTTACTCCTCTTACTCAGATGGAATGTAGTTCAACCCATTCTTAGATTCCCAATTTATAAACCAGCATTTCCCACTGTAGGTGGTTGGAATTTAGTCCCAATATGTTATCAGAACTTAGCTCCAGTTTTAATCCTTTTACTAAACTCTTCTTAACTCCTTTAACTCCTTATGTAATAACAGGTGGGCACTTCTCTCTCTCTTGTACCCTAGTTACTATAACAAATCAAAGTTCTTGTTACCTTTACTTTGCATCTTCTAGTTCCCTTCCCTCTTATGCCGATTGGCAGGGTTCCTCTTCTCCAATCGAATTCCTCCACACTTTTCTTTCAGTGTGAAAGATACCACTCTCCAAAAAGTCCTTGGTATCCAGGACTCAGTAAGTAAACTATTGAGAGAGTAGTATTTTTCAATCTGAAAGAAACAGAAGTATGGAGAAATTCATCATTAAAAAAGGATCCTAGCAAATGGAACTAAAGGAAGGAAATCAAAAGGTTACAAAGCAAAGGTAAAAAAAAAAAAACGTTGTTGCAGCTACATTAAGTAACACACAAGGGAGAGTAACGTGCCCACCAGGCTCTGCCTAAGAAGTTAAAGAATTCAAGAAGTTAGGAAGAGTATACAATCTGGGACTAGGTTCTGATAAAATATTGGGATTATATTCTAACCACCTTAAGTGAGAAGAGCTGAGAAGTTAATTGGAGATTAAAGCAGGATTGAGCTAACTTTAATCTGATAAAGTTGTAGAATTTGGAGTAGTTGGGAAGGAGAAGGAATTTGGTGTAAATAAAGTGCAATCAGAGAAAAGTAGAGACTTTGCTAAAGAAGTGGAGTCACAAGTTTATTAAACCTTTCTGCTGTCTTATTTACTGACTTTGTTTGAGAAATGAATTTAAAGCTGTAAATATCCTTCAGCCATCTAATCAATTATCAGTAAAGAAGTTGGAAACCACCATTCTTTTCAGAGTGTTTACTGGATACAAGGACAATGATAACTATTAGTGGTGTACAGAGGACAGAGAAGGGGCTTGTACTGCAAAAAGCAGGGTTAGAAGAACTATTGTTCTTTTCCATGCTGGAATCCTGGGACTCAGTTGAAGCTTATCTGTGGGGTGAAGGATAAACTAAGAGACAGCGGAGAGTTGTGCAGAAAGGGTCCCCCATCTCTTTTCTTTCTATGTGCCCCTGGGTGCCAGCTCAAGTATCCGTCCCGCCCAGGGATTATACATGCATGCAAATGCCATGGAAAGTAGCTCTTTGTAATGTGTGTGTGTGTGGGGGGGGGGCGCATTAGGACCCAAACATCCCACAATATCACAAATATCGCATGAAACACTATGTTTGTTGAGGGATTTACGCTGGCTAATGTTTATTATAGCCCTATCGCAGCTTGATAAATCTCCCTATAAGTTAGCCAGATAAGCAGTTCCTCCCCATTTTGCCCTAGTCCCACCTTCCAGTTAGTCAGAGAAATATTTAGCTGGATAAGTATTTATCCAACTGAATGTGGCCAAATATTTAAATGCTGCCAAATAGCCAGATAAATCCCTGCTTACCTGCTAAGTGTCACTGAATCAGCTTCTCAGTATGTCACTGTTTCTCACTTCTTCAGTCTCATTTTTTCTCATCTCAGTCTCATACTCTCAATCTCACGCTGTCTGTTTCTGACTTGGCTGTCCTTCTCCAATGAAAATAACCCTGCTCCCTCCGGCAATCCAAACCTTCAAGTCTGACATATCCCCCGAACCCATATTACTCTGTCCATGGGTCAAAAATGCCTAAATGGGGCCAGAACAATTACCAAGCGTTCCTGCCCTGCTGGCAATATGTAAAAATGATACCTGTGACCAGCTTCATTTTGTTGTACAGAAATACATTTACTGCTTGGGTGCAAACCAGAAAACCATGCAAAAAAAGCAAAAGAGACAATTGGCACCCACATGGTATTAGGCTTATTGTAACATATGTTGGATGTGGATTTAGTCCTCAGAAAGTCATGAGGAAACTGGATTACAATAACGATAGGGTAAACCTTTCATATCACAATAGCACTAGCTGCAAGCAAATAAAACAGCAACAACCCTACCTATGAAAAGGCAGCATTGCAAATATTACACCAGGCCCTAAAAATTTAATACACTTCTGATTAAGGAAAGAGAACAAGCCAGGTTGGAATAAAGCACTACACAGAAACTACATGCCAACAGAATACCTCATCTCGGTCACAGATGCAGACCACAGACAGACCCTCACCAAATATAAAATAAAGAGACCATAAAGTATAAATAGAAATGTGCAGTCAAACATTGAACTAGAAACTGCAACGAGACAGACACTGTATGTAATGCAACAGTAGAAAACAGAAACCTTACCATTCCTTATAAAATATCAAACAATAAAATATAAATTATCACTAGTAGTAAAACCATACTAATAAAAAAGAATAAATATTTCCAAATAGCTGATGAAAAGAATAACAATCTAATAATTAGAACTCATAAACATGTTTTAAAAGTTTCCAGACACCAATGAAATATTTCAAAATAGCACACATATCAAATTTCCAATAATTAAAACAAAAAATTGATTTAAAAATCCCCCACACTTCATATCTGGGAACTTTTGATTTCTACTTACTCTGAGCTTGTTGTGGATGGCACACAAATTTTCTCCTCTTATATACGCATACTCCAACACATATACCTTCATCCTCTCTCACTTACACACTCGTATACACACACAGGACCCTCCTTTACTTCCTCAAACACACAGGCTCCATCCCACCCTCACTACCCCACATGTAACAGGCTCACCTCTCTCTCAGGCATGCTGAGACTCTCTTTCTTCCTCCCCTTGCCATAATTACATTTTTTGGGGAAAAATTTTCAGCAGGGTATAAAATTCCCTGAAATATGCTCAGTGTTTTAGTGCAAAGGCGACTAGAGAGGAGAAACAGTAGTTTGGCTGTTTGGGTTTTTTCCTCATCCCAGGGGAGTTTGATCTGCAATTGAAGAGTAGAGTTGAAAAGATTTTTTTGAGAAACTGATTCAGTCTGGAGGGAATGGCATCCCCCAGGGATCCTGAAAGGCTGTAATCAAAGATTTTTGACTGAGTGAACAGAGAAAGTAAAGGTGTGAAGAAGTTGGGATTCTTGACTACAGAACTCAAGAGACCTGTATTTTTTGGAGTTGGATTATAGTTGAGAGGTTTTTTGACCAATTGGACATTGTTTTAATATTTTTGAGCATGGGGGTCTTTCTCTCATTTTAGGACCACTACATGCTGGACTTATACGCCAGTTACCCTATCCTTCATGGGGAGGGGTTCTTCATCATGGATAGTGGTACAAGAGAAAGGAAACTGATAAGAAGATCTGGAATGGACAAGGAAATTATGATTTTCATCACTCTAATATTTTTAATGCTATTTCTATTTTTTTCAATTTTGGCCTGGATACTCATTTTCAAGTTAAAGTAAACTGTTATTTTGAATGCCACCCAGAACTCTGGTTATTTTCCTAGCACCCCTCTATTGTACAGATGGACATTGGGTAGATTGCTACTTAATTCTTTTGCTAATTTTCATTCCCTTGCTCTTATTTTGGATCCTTGCACTCTTGGCTGACATCAACCAACTGGATTGTGAGTTTGTGTATGAAAGATGAGCCAGGGGACCAGAAAGATAGTTTTCCCCCTCCCCACTGGACTTAAACCTCTGGTAACCCATAGCACCTCAGGATGACGTGAATTGCACAAACAGGGGTCCAGCTACATATATATATACCCTGAGTCCATCCCAAAAAAAGGAGGTAAAAAGCTGAGTGGGAGGCTCCCTAAAAATGCAAAAATCTCCAAAAAGATATCTCCAGGGAAAATGTCTAGTGAAGGATGCGAAGACCTCGTCAAACTTTCTTGCATAATGCTTTACCATTCTTCAAGTTTTTAGAGATTGCCCTTCAGTTTTCTGCTCTATCTGGATTGTCCACTTTCTTGCAGATCTTATCATCAGCAGCAAAAAGGTGGGTATGCTTAAAGCATTAGAAAAATGAAGAGTGATTTCAGACAGCTTGAGGAATTGTCAAAAGTTGGGTTACTAAGATTTAATAACTAGCTTTTCAAAGAAAAATAAATTGTTTTTATTGTAATTATATTGTTTCTATTCAACCTCAGACATAATAAACTCTGAAACTGCATCATCTAAAAATGCACAAGAAAATATTGAATACATAGCATAATTTCTTAATTACTAACTGAAAATTGGTTTTAGAGAATGAACACCAGAATTATTTCCAGTAGTTTTATATTACTCCCATAATGGTTTCAGTCTATAACATTCATCTGGTAACTTGTTTTCATAATAGTAAGCAAAATAATAGATTTTATGAATCTCTTAAATTCCATTTCATTCTGATTGTTCCACATAATCACAACCAAACCTCTTCACCTCTCCAGCCAATGAATCCATAGCAAGTGAATTCCTTTGAATAACATAAAAGAAATACATTTAAATCATCTAGGAAATCTGATTATCTAATAATGCATCAATAATAAAGCAATATTCTCATTATCCAATAATAGTGATGTTATTTAACCACAGACTGTTCCAGACTTTACAAACATGTTAAAAATGGATTGTGTAGGTCACAAGAAATGACATGCAGATGGTCTCACAAAAGCTATAGCATGTGTACACAGAGATTACCATAATTACTTCATCATTCTACACAAAGCTAATGGAATTACACCCTAAGGCTATCCAATCATTCAGAGCACCCACTGCAAATGTTCTAAGAGATTCTGGGTAAATGTAGAATACTTAATTACATTCTTCATCAACCAATGTACCATCAAAAAACTATGAAACAAGAAAAATGAAATTTTTACTTATGTTGTCACATAATCATGAAGCAGGAAAAAAATACAAGAATAAAAAATGCAATCCTTTCTTCACTTATTAAGTTTTACAAAGACACCAAACTGAAATACCTAGCATATAAAATAGTTAATTATTCAACTGCATTAGGCAATGTTCATGTGAGCAGGTCATTAGAAATTCTGTATATGTATGCTGGAATCCAAATCCATTCTTATTGTTGCCAATAGTTTCTGCCACAGTACAACTGAATTTTAGTGATCATATGATGAACAACTGATGAAAACTGGTCGCAAAATTAGCTTTTATAGTCCACTATTAGCTGACAAATCCTGGAATTTGGGTCACAGTGCACATAGATTAAGACATGTTCTTTCCTGTTTACTACTGTGAACAAGAATATAGTTATGCATGTTGTTAAGCAATACTCAATTATTACACTATCATTATGCTTGCTGGACAAAAATATGTAAATGATTCAGAATACTTCTTAAAAGGGAAACAGTGAACCCAAATGGAGTCCAGCATAACAGAGCAGTTTAACATTGTCTTTTGCATGTCGAGGTTTTATCAGAGCATCCTGATTAATCGTGAAAGGAATCGAATGGGTAAATGTGAAATATTTATTTACTCTTTTGGATAATCCAAGGACTAGAGCGCAGGCCTCAAAGTTAGCAAGTATCACATTTAAAACAAATCGGAGAAAATTCTCTCTCACTTGATGCACAATTAAGCGCTGGAATTCATTGCCAGAAGATATAGTTAAGGCAGTTAGTGTAGCTGGGTTTAAAAAAGGGTTGTATACGATTCTGAAGGAGTAGTCCATAAACTGCTATTAATCAATAGGGAATAGACACTGCCTGTTGCTGGCATTAGAAGCATGGGATCCTTTTAAGGATTGGGTACTTGCCAGGTACTTGTGACTTGGACTGGCCACTGTTGGAGACAGGATAATGGGCTTGATGGACCCTTGGTCTGACCCAGGATGGCATATCTTATGTTTACTGAATGGCGTTTGTGAGAGGTCTAAGTTGAACACCAGGATTGCCATGCTAAATATCAGAGTAATTATTTCACTTTGGAGATACAGAATCCTAATTTGAAAATGAATCGCTAGTAGCCCCTGAAGCAGCAAATGCGAAACGGGATATCCCGTCGGGCTGCACTTGTATTGGGAAGTATCTCATTTTAATTTAAAAACTATAAAAATTACTAAAAATTTCAAATGGTTATAAAAATAAGGACCGATGATTAAAGGTAACCCTAGAACGGAATAATTGGGTATCCAGTGAACAATGACCCCATGATTCGCAAAGGGAGGTATGATGGTCCATTGAGATATATTTAGAATATAACGTGTTCTCTCTCTGTGGACGATTAATATGATTAATATTTAAAAAACAAAAAACTGCTATTGCTATCGCAGGGCACTTGCGCACCGGCGCGCATATTTTGCCTAGGCCGCCGGTGCGCACAAAGCCCCGGGACGTGCGTAAGTCCCGGGGCTTCCTAAAAGGGGCGGGAGGGGGCGTGTCCGGGGCTTCCTAAAAGGGGCGGGAGGGGGCGTGTCCGGGGCAGGGGGCGGTCCGGGGCGGGTCCGGGGGCATGGCGACGGTTCGGGGGTGAGCCGGGAGGGCAGTCCCGAGTCCCCCGGCACTGCGGCCTGTGCCAGGGTATGCCGGGGCAGCGCGCGCAAGTTACGCCTGCTTCAAGCAGGCGTAACTTGCCCAACAAAGGTAGGGGGGGATTTAGGTAGGGCTGGGGGTTGGAGTAGATAGGGGAAGGGAGGGGAAGGTGGGGGATGCGGAGGGAACGGAGGCAGGCTGTGTGGCTCGGCGCGTGCAGGCTGCCGATTTTGCGCAGCCTTGCGCGCGCCGACCCCGGATTTTATAAGATACGTGCGACTACGTGTGTATCTTATAAAATCTGGTATACTTTTGTTCGTGCCGGTGGCGCGAACAAAAGTATGCGCACGCGTATTTTTTGAAGATCTACCTCGAAGAACATAAGAACATGCCATACTGGGTCAGAACAAGGGTCCATCAAGCCCAACATCCTGTTTCCAACAGTGGCCAATCCAGGCCATAAGAACCTGGCAAGTACACAAAAGCTAAGTCTATTCCATGTTACCGTTGCTAGTAATAGCAGTGGCTATTTTCTAAGTCAACTTAATTAATAGCAGGACTTCTCCTCCAAGAACATATCCAATACTTTTTTAAACACAGCTATACTAACTGCACTAACCACATCCTATGGCAACAAATTTCAGAGTTTCTTTGTGCGTTGAGTGAAAAAGAACTTTCTCCGATTAGTTTTAAATGTGCCACATGCTAACTTCATGGAGTGCCTCCTAGTCTTTCTATTATCCAAAAGCGTAAATAACCGATTCACATCTACCCGTTCTAGACCTCTCATGATTTTAAACACCTCTATCATATCCCCCCTCAGCCGTCTCTTCTCCAAGCTGAAAAGTCCTAACCTCTTTAGTCTTTCCTCATAGGGGAGCTGTTCCATTCCCCTTATCATTTTGGTAGCCCTTCTCTGTACCTTCTCCATCGCAATTATATCTTTTTTGAGATGCGGCGACCAGAATTGTACATAGTATTCAAGGTGCAGTCTCACCATGGAGGGATACAGAGGCATTATGACATTTTCCATTTTATTCACCATTCCCTTTCTAATAATTCCCAACATTCTGTTTGCTTTCTTGACTGCCGCAGCACACTACGAACTGACAATTTCAATGTGTTATCCATTATGACGCCTAGATCTCTTTTCTTGGGTAGTAGCACCTAATATGGAACCTAACATTGTGTAATTATGGCATGGGTTATTTTTCCCTATATGCATCACCTTGCACTTATCCACATTAAATTTCATCTGCCATTTTGATGCCCAATTTTCCAGTCTCACAAGGTCTTCATGCAATTTATCACAATCTGCTGTGATTTAACTACTCTGAACAATTTTGTATTATCTGCAAATCTGATTACCTCACTCGTCGTATTTCTTTCCAGATCATTTATAAATATATTGAAAAGTAAGGGTCCCAATACAGATCCCTGAGGCACTCCACTGCCCACTCCCTTCCACTGAGAAAAGTGTCCATTTAATCCTACTCTCTGTTTCCTGTTTTTTAGCCAGTTTGTAATCCACAAAAGGACATCACCACCTATCCCATGACTTTTTACTTTTCCTAGAAGCCTCTCATGAGGAACTTTGTCAAACACCTTCTGAAAATCCAAGTACACTACCTCTACCGGTTCACCTTTATCCACATGTTTATTAACTCCTTCAAAAAAGTGAAGCAGATTTGTGAGGCAAGACTTGCCTTGGGTAAAGCCATGCTGACTTTGTTGCATTGAACCATGTCTTTCTATATGTTCTGTGATTTTGATGTTTAGAACACTTTCCACTATTTTTCCTAGCACTGAAGTCAGGCTAACCGGTCAGTAGTTTCCCAGATCACCCCTGGGGCCCTTTTTAAATATTGGGGTTACATTAGCTATCCTCCAGTCTTCAGGTACAATGGATGATTTTAATGATAGGTTACTAATTTTTACTAATAGATCTGGAATTTCATTTTTTAGTTACTTCAGAACCCTGGGTGTATATCATCCGGTCCAGATTTACTACTCTTCAGTTTGTCAATCAGGCCTATCACATCTTCCAGGTTCACCATGATTTGGTTCAGTCCATCTGAATCATTACCCATGAAAACCTTCTCTGGAATGGGTATCTCCCCAACATCCTCTTCAGTAAACACTGAAGCAAAGAAATCATTTCATCTTTCCATGATGGCCTTATCTTCTCTTAGTGCCCCTTTAACCCCTCGATCATCTAATGGTCCAACTGACTCCCTCACAGGCTTTCCGCTTCGGATATATTTTAAAAAGTTTTTCCTGTTTTTGCCTCTACGGCCAACTTCTTTTCAAATTGTCTCTTAGCCTGTCTTATCAATGTCTTACATTTAACTTGCCAACGTTTATGCATTATCCTATTTTCTTCTGTTGGATTCTTCTTTCAATTTTTGAATGAAGATCTTTTGGCTAAAATAGCTTCTTTCACCTCCCCTTTTAACCATGCCAGTAATCGTTTTGCCTTCTTTCCACCTTTCATAATGTGTGGAATATATCTGGACTGTGCTTCTAGGATGGTATATTTTAACAATGACCACGCCTCTTGCACACTTTAATTTCTGTGGCTGGCTACCAGTTACGATACCCTGCCCTTCTCCCCACTTTTACTCTTTCATTTCTAAACAGCTCTAGAAACAGGGATGGTAACTTTCAAACCAGTGTGCAGGTACACATTTGTGTACATATGTCTGCCCGTGCCAGGGTCCGCAGCCATTTTTTTTAAATTTAATTTTTTATTTATCACATTTTTACAAATGATTAAGATACATGGTGAATCATAATATATCCATAATATCACATAACATAAAACATTTATGCACCATAAATTCTAAGTCCTCCATAATGGGGGATATAAGAGTAGGAGATTTTGCAAGGCAATCAAAATAAGAAAAAGAAAAAAGAAATATCAGACGATTTAATTAGGTTTACCTGTATTTATAATACATAGAGCACTGATTATTTTACTGAGGTTTCGTACTTCCCAGGGCCAAATCACTTTGTTTATCTAATATAAACTTTTCCAAATGTTGCAGTTGAAAAAAACAATATTTTGTTTTCTGATACACTATGCAGCATTTGCAAGGAAACTTTAATTTATAAGAAGCACCCAATTGCAGTACTTTCGCTCTTAAATTAAGAAATTATTTTCTCCTCTTTTGAGTTTCCTTGGTCACGTCTGGGAACATTCTTACAGCTAATTGACAGAATTTCTCATTTATATTCCTAAAAAATAACTTCTGAACCCACTCTTTGTCAGTAGTTAACAAAAAAGAAATTACCATAGTGACTGGTTGAGCCAGTTCTAAACTGGTAGATTCTAATATATCAGTTACATTTAATGATGTCATAGATGGTTGTTCTTTATCTGGTGTACTTTTCCATAAAGGAATATAATACACTTGGGTTAAAGGAGGTAGTGCTTGCTGAGGGATTTTTAACAACTCCATTGCGTATTTATTCCACATCTCTCTAGCCGTTAAATGAGGCACTTTGGGAAAATTAACCAACCAACCTTAGGTTTTTATTTCTCAATTGATTTTCCAAGTCCTCCATTTTTCTAGAAAGATACAGATTTTCTTTAATAATTGATTCATTTAGATTTTTCAATTGTTTTAAATCAACTGTATTTTTCTCAATAAGCTGGTCCCTCAAACCATCATCAGTAATTATCTTGTTAACTTTTAATTCCAATTTTTCCATGCTATTCACTATTGGATTCAATTGTAAAGATACATTTTTGTTTACAACAACTAACGTTTCCCAGATAGCTTCCAAGGGAAAAACAGAAGGTCTTTCTAATGGGATTATTTCAATTTTTCCCCCCTTTATATCAAAACCCTGAGTTGACAATAATCCCTCAATAACCTTCCCCCCTGGTTTACTGATAGAATTAGTTTTCTCTAGTCTCATATCCGAAGTTGTTCTCAATCCATCTTCCAACTTGCCGCTTTTCTCAAGGGGCGATAAGATGTCTTTGATCGGATCAGTTCTTATAATAGCAGGATTCTTGGTGGGGGGGGGGGGCCTACTATCCGGGGACAATGTGACCTCGTAGTCATGAAGATTTGCTGTACCTTCCTGCAAATCTTCAAGTGATAGTTCACCTGGTCTTTGGGTTCCCCTTCTGATGTGGGCATCCATAGGGCCCAACACCGGGCTAGCTAAGCAATTTTCCATAGCAGACTTTTCTCTCCCCCTTCTTTTACGGGCTGAGTGAGGCATGCTATAACAACACAATCCAAAAAGGAAAATAACAGCATTTAGCTTAGTTGAGTTATTCGTCTTTCTTCTTATTCCCCCGACTGGAGATTGAGAGGTTAGTCAAAGATTTCATAAAATCCATCAAATCCATTTGAATCCATGTGAAGCCAGGCAAAGCCGGGAAAGCGCACGCCCCTTGGGCGCACGCGGCTTTGGCGGCGCGCCGCAAGTGGGCTGTTCTTATCGGACCACTTCCGGGGTCCCGCCCTCAGTGTTGCAATCAATCGCAGGTGTAGGGAAGCCATCAAGGCACCGAAGTCACTCTTACCCCCGGGTACCTTAGCAAAGGCAATGCAGGTAATTTCTTTTCCTCTCGGTCCCGAAAGGAAGCCGCAAGTGGGCTGTTCTTATAGGACCACTTCCGGGGTCCCGCCCTCAGCGTTGCAATCAATCGCAGGAATAGGGAAGCCGTCGGGGCACCGAAGTCACTCTTACCTCCGGGTACCTTAGCAAATAGTCATGCCATGCGCACGTGTGCTGAATTTTAAGTGGATCATTTATGTGCATGGAAATCCCGTTCCTACTGCGTAAATCAGGAGATCTTAAATGGAGCACATGCCGATGCTATTCCCAGTTTTACCAGTTTGTCCCCAGGTCGCCCAGATAAGAGATAGGTCCTCTAAATCACCCTAGTTTAATAGCCTTCACTCCCCCTAGTTAGTCCCGACCCTTAAAACCCCACAGATCTGCCTAGTTTTCTTTAATTTTAGCTTACATGTCATCCATAGCAGAATAAAAGTTATGTGGCAGGGGACCTGGCGCATAACTATTTATGTGCAGATCTCTGGTTTTTGCACCAAAACACTCATGCCCTGCCCAGACCACGCCCATGCCCCACCCTTTTTCAAAATTATTGGAGATGCAATTGCTGTGGGGGAGATGCGTGTATCTGGGAGGCCTTTAAAATCCTCGAGCCCGACTTATTTGCGCATCTCCAAATTAATGCGCGCAGTGGGCTTTTAAAATTTACCTCATAGGGTCCTATGTACTAAAAGTGCTAAAAATGATTTTGCACACAAGCTAAAATGCCACTTATTTCACTATGCACTATAATTTAGCTTATGGTTTCATTATGATCACATATTATTAGCATGCACACTAACTGAAACTATTTGACATGCATGCAATGGATCATGAACTCCCACATGCTAACTGGCCCGAAGTGAAAGGGTTGGTTAGCAAGGGAGGTTTTACCCCCGAAAAAAATATTGTCTCCAACTCCCCAGATCATGTTAATCTCCAACATCAAACCTCAACTCCTCCCCCCCACCCAAAAAAAATACATTCCAATGCTCATTAAAGGCAGCACTTCCTCGAACCCCCTAAAGTTGTGCCATGCCTCTCGGGCCCTGATCCTGCCGTTAGCAGTGGCTAAGTGCTACTAGAAAGCATCATTCAGCAGCTGCAGCAAAGCCAGCAGGTGGACTCTCATACTCCTCCTGCCAGGCTGACCTTCCAGATTGAGATTTTTTTGAAAAAATAAGTCCATGTTCCAGAGGGTGGGAGGGGAATCAGGGTCTTGTGGAGGACAGCACTGCACCAGGGGGGATCAAGGTCTGGAGTGGTGGCCCAACACTGCTTCAGAGGTTTTGGAATTTTAGGGTAGGCAGCACTGCTTTTGCAATTGTTAGGTTGTATGGGAGGGTACATCACAGCTCAGATTTGTATTTGCCACAATGTATGTGTTTTGGGGTGGAAGAGGAGTTGTAGCAACATATGTAGGGGTGCTCATGGTCAAGGGTAAGACTGATGGAGTTTAAAATTCCCTGTGCTAACCAGTTCCTTCACTTTGGCAAGTTGGCATGGATGATTTCAACAGGCAGTATTTTCACTGCGAAGTTAACACTTGCTCCAAGGCTTTAGCAGGCCTATAGGTTCTATCTAGTAGAGGAAAGCATACCTTGCTTTTACAGTGCTTCCGATAAATCCCAATTTGCATATGATGTTCCCTCATTTTAATATGGACATGCATTAATTTTAATGTGTACTCGATAACTTCCTCTGACCCTAGTTTAGCATGCATGCTAAGGCCTTAGTATATTGCATGCTATATTTTGTGAATGCTAAACGGCATTAGCGCACAGGCCCCTTGGCATATTTAATTTCTATATAGCTGAACAGATGCTGTCAGTGTGCACTTATTACAACCGTAGAGGAGTTTATGTTAATGTATTGTATGCTTTTCCTATTAAATAATCTTTGTGTGGACATTTTGTGTTATTGTAGGGTTTCATTTCTTGCTTTTTTTTCTTTTTTTTGCCTGGATTGTATATTCTCCAATGCAGGGTGATAGGACTTAACATTTTGGAATAAGCAACTCGTCCCATGCCTTTTGCAGCTTTTGTGCTAGGTCTGCTATATGATCTTTTATAATGTTTCATATTTGTCTTTTCCATCCGAGTATGTGGGACCCTAAGCCCTAGGCTGTTTGCCCTCCTACCAGCACGGGGGGGGGGGGGGGGGGGGGGGAGAAAGAGAGAGAGAGAGAGAGAGACTAGCCATAATGCCCTCACATTAGATAGGTATTTATATCTCTATGGGAGGCCCATCTAGTAACACAAGGTGAGGTTTACGTATTAGTGTAGGTGTTAGGGGCCACTTTGATATTCAAAGTGAGACGTACGAACAGAACAGTGCTCTCTTGTGAAGATTTGATGACCTTCGGAGTGAGGAAACTCACCCAAAGATGAGATTTGTGCAATGTTCTCTCAACCTAGCTTGATAGACTCTCTACCTGGGTAACATCAAGCTAGGCTCTCTCTCTTTCTCTCTATCCTAGGCTGTGAAAAGATTAGCGTTTCGCATAGATATTAGTGCACTTTGCGATAAGCTGCCTATTACCATAAAACACACCCCTTTTCCTATCGCATGCAATATTTAGTGCATTTTGATATATCCAGGGCTATGTGTTTGCTTAGTATTACTAGTACTACTTGTCATTTCTATACATATATGAGTCAGTCCTTGCTCCATGGAGCCTACAGTTTTGTTATGGCAGGGTTTCCCCAAGACTGTCCTGGGTACCCAACAGCCAGTCAGGTTTTAAGGATATCCACAGTGAATATGCATGAGATAAATTTGCATATACTGGTCTCCATAATATGCAAATTTATCTTATGCATATTCTTTGTGGATATCTTTGCCAGACTGCAACGTGGAAAGCAGGTCCCCGGAGCAGATAGGTGCTGGGAGAGAGGCCCGCGCAGCCGGAGCTTGAGCCCATCGGGGTAAGGCCTTTAAATCTCGCCCTACCTCCGTGGGCCCCCGCCCCGGCCACGGGGAAGTTACACACTTACCTCCTCCTGCTTGAAATCGCGCCGATCCGGCTGACTATCCGCTCTCCGCCCACCGCCGCAGGAAGCCACAAGCCAGGCCCTCCGGCACCGAACGACAGTCCGACGACGCCCCAGACGACCCAGTCGCGCCAGTGACGTGAAATCAACGCGACCGCGCCAAATTTAAAAACGCCGGCCCGATCGCAGTCGCCCTCTTTGCCAGACTGCAACGTGGAAAGCAGGTCCCCGGAGCAGATAGGTGCTGGGAGAGAGGCCCGCGCAGCCGGCGCTTGAGCCCATCGGGGTAAGGCCTTTAAATCTCGCCCTACCTCCGTGGGCCCCGGCCACGGGGAAGTTACACACTTACCTCCTCCTCCTTGAAATCGCGCCGATCCGGCTGACTATCCGCTCTCCGCCCACCGCCGCAGGAAGCCACAAGACAGGCCCTCCTATTTCCAATCTTCCTCAACCAATCCAGGAGAAGCATGCAAGGTTTTTAATCCCGGACATCCGAGGCGCCGCGCATCGCGCGCCGAAGGAGCGCAACAAAGGGGCCAGCCCCTTTGTGCGCCCCTTCGTGCAGCCCCTGAGCCCCTGGCCCTGACCACCCATTTCTTCCACCTACATCTTCTAACCACCCTATCAATATAGGAAGCTAGCTGGACGCCTACTAAAATCCACCAAGGCCTCTAGCGTGCCAGAACAGGACTGTCTACATCATCCAAGTCAACTATCTATCACTCAATCACGCCCTCTGAAACTTCCAATTCATGACGACACAGCCAGAGACAAAACGTCGACTCCGGTGACAATGCACAGGACTGCTCTGGTGACATACACTGACAACGCACAGGACGAACAACGCAACAACGCACAAGACCACAGCACCCACTCAGCCACTCCAGACAAAGACAATCAAACCTCGCAACCGAAGCCACACTCGAACAATTCCACAGGACTCCAGCATCCACCCAGCAACTACTCCACCACTCAACAAATCCATTCAACAACTGCACTCAATCGAATCAAGCAACACATACAATTTAAAAAGGATCCAGCCTCCAAAATGCATCCAACATTCTCAATCCCAATCATACATCACTATTTCCCACAGAAAAGAAATCTAACCAGACAAGCAAACCTCCACAACCTAAAATCACTCACACCAATACTAATAGCTCCGATAACACAACTTCTAGGCCTCACCCTATTCACCCTATCGCTCTTCAATGCGCAATCTATAACTAAAAAGTCACTAATCCTCAATGACTACCTCACAGACACCAAGCCTGACATTTGTGCAATAAGAGAAACATGGCTGAAACCATCAGATACGGCAATTTTAAACCAACTACCAATCCTAACCTACGATATCTTCTCCTTTCCTAGACTGAAAAAAAGGGGAGGAGGAATCCTTCTTGCTACTAAAAAAGACCTCAAATTCTCTCAACATCCGATCCACTCCAATACTAAACTTGAGATTGGCTTCTTCACATCTCACCAACTCCAAATACTTCTAGTCTACGCCCCCCCGGGACTCTTAGAATCTGACGTCTCATCCATCATCGAAATAACAACAACACTCCTCAACCTGGTCACCCCAGCAATAATACTCGGAGATTTTAATCTCCACATGGACAACCCTGCTCTCTCACCTAGCTGCCAAACTCTTCTACTAGCATTCTCAGCGATGGGCTTCTCCCAAATAGTCAAAAACCCGACACATAAAGCAGGACACACACTAGACCTGATCTTTATCAACAAAGGCATAAAATCGACCTCTCCAATAAAAAATCTGAAGGTACCCTGGTCTGATCACTCCCTGATTTCTACATCATTCTCACTGGAAAAATCTACTACCAGTCACACACCTTCTCCATCCTTTATCTACAGGAAACCCTGCAATCCAGATGACCCTACCAATCAACTAACCAAATACCTTCCCGATATAATTCTCACTGATCCTAATACTGCTTTACACTCCTGGAATACGATCACGGAATCCATAGCCAATAAGCTCTGCCCTCTTACAACAAAAAAATCTCACCCAGATGCCTCCAAAAAACAACCATGGTTCACAAACGATCTTAGAAGGATTAAACAAATACTAAGACAAAAGGAATCTAACTGGCGGAAAACCCCAAATCCCAGCACACTCTCAGCCTACAAATGCACGCTACAACAATACAAAGCCTACACCTCCAAAACAAAAAGAGACTTTTTCGCCTCCAGAATTCACAACTTAGTCTTTGACGCAAAAGCTTTATTCAACTATGTTTCCACCCTCTCCCAAGTTCCCTCACCAGAATGCCCTAGTAATCAAGCTCAAGCCAAAGCAGATGAACTCGCTCTCTTTTTTCAAAACAAAATCAAGAATCTTCTTACTCAACTTCCCTCCAATATCGCCCCCCCTAACACAAGCTCTAATGCCCCACATCAAAAACACTCACCTAGAAACGTTTGAACCTACCTCCTCCTCCGAAATCCAAACCATCCTTAGAAAAATGAAACCATCTTCGCACCCAGCGGACCATATACCCACAAAACTTCTCATCACAATACCAGACACCATCTCCAAAACATTGGCTGACATAATCAACTGTTCATTCTCCCAAGGTTCCTTCCCAGAAGACCTCAAGCAAGCCTCACTCAAACCACTTTTAAAAAAACCCAACCTGGACCAAAAAGACCCCAACAATTACCGCCCAATAGCTAATCTCCCTATCATTACTAAGATTATGGAAAAGCTTGTAAACTTCCAATTATCGGACTTCATTGAAGATAACAAACTGCTTTCCGCCTCACAACATGGATTCCGCTAAAATCGCGGCACAGAATCACTACTTACATCCCTAACAGACCTCCTCATCCTAGGTACAGACAAAGGACAATCATTTCTGCTGGTCCTTCTGGACCTTTCAGCAGCTTTTGATACCGTAAACCACACGATCCTCATTAAACAGTTAGCTGCTATAGGAATCTCTGGCTTAGCGCTCTCCTGGTTCAAATCATTTTTAACCAACAGAGGCTACAAGGTAAAAATCCAGAACAAAGAATCATCTCGCCACGACTCGACCGTCGGAGTCCCACAAGGTTCTTCTTTATCCCCTACACTCTTTAATATTTACCTCCTTCCACTATGCCAACTCCTCACCAACCTCAACTTAATACACTTTCTCTATGCGGACGACATCCAGATCCTGATCCCTATCAAAGAATCATACTCTAAAACCCTCGAATTCTGGGAATCCTGCCACCTAGAAATTAAAAGCCTCCTCAACAGCCTTAATCTGGTACTAAACTCATCTAAAACTGAAGTCCTACTCATAACTCCCGATAATAAACCCACAGTCTGTCTCCCAACCAACATACAAACCACTCATGTAAGGGATCTAGGTGTGCTAATAGACAACAAATTGAACTTCAAAGCCCACATCAACAAAACGACCAAAGACTGCTTCTATAAACTGCAAGTTTTAAAAAGGATAAGACCACTCTTCCACGCCAAAGACTTCAGAACCATTCTCCAAGCCCTCATCTTCTCCAAATTAGACTACTGCAACGCGACTCTTCTTGGCCTACCCTCCTCATATACAAAACCGCTCCAAATGGTCCAAAACGCAGCAGCATGTCTAATAACAAACACCAGAAAAAGAGACCACATCTCTCCAGTCCTTCAAGCCCTCCACTGGTTACCAATCCACTTCAGAGTAATTTACAAATCCATCACATTATTATACAAAATCATTCACCAACATACCATAATCGACCTACAAATTCCTCCCCGTGTTCACAAATCAACAAGACCGACTAGGGAAGCCTACACAGGATGCCTCCTTGTTCCACCCGCAAAAACTACTAATCACGGAACCTTGAGAGACCGAGCCCTTTCCACAGCAGGTCCTCCGCTATGGAACTCTATCCCACCAGATCTCAGAAATGAACCGTGCCTCTTAACGTTTAGGAAAAGACTTAAGACATGGCTTTTCAGGCAAGCCTTCCCGAACTCCACCTAACAAGATCCATCAATAATTCCTATTCTAGTAGCTGTATATAGTGGACTCCATATTTATTTTGTTCTCTTGTATATATAGTGGATTCCTTATTTACTTTGTACAATTGTATATAATTATCCTCCTCTATCTCTTTTATTTCTTACTATCCCAGTTCATTAGCCCTTGTTAATTGTAACTGCTTCTCTTCTCCACGTTTATTTATGTTTTTGGTTATATTATTGCACCCCTGTTTTTCTGTAAACCGACATGATGAGAACGAGTTCTTGAATGCCGGTATAAAAAAACCTTAAATAAATAAATAAATAAATAAATAAATAAATAAATAAATATCTATCCTGAAAACCTGACTGGCTGTTGGGTACCCAGGCAGGTTTGCAAAGCCCTGGTCTATGGGAAAATATTTGCACTTGTATGCAAATGTTTAGGCATCCATGGTAAACTGTATGTTTCAATGAATCTTTAAGTGAACATCAGCTGAGAAAACATCTTTCTCTACTTTTTAAAGTAAAATTGGTTGATTTTAACAGATTGAAAATAACAAAATAGTGAATATGGTATGTGAAAAAAGTTTGGACTACTAGTTTTGATGAACTCATTAGACCTTCAATTACTCAGGTAAAGACAATTCAATAGTTCAACAAATACTCTGACTCGTCTAACCTGTCAAAAGTAAACCTTTTCTGGGATCTCATCACAAAAGTCATCATCTGAACTATGCAAAACACGACCTTAATAAGCCTGAAACTTTCTCGAACAAAGTACTTTCAGTGATGAAACAAACATTGAACAGTTAGACTAAATACATATATGTGTGAAAAATCTTCAAAGGGATAACCGTGTTAGTCTGGTGTAGCAAAAAATGACAGGAGTTGGGTGGCATCTTATAGACTAACCAATTTGTTGATTAAATTGATTAGTCTTTAAGGTGCCACCTGACTCCTGTCATATATATATGTGTGTATACTGAACTTACACATTTTTATCTATTTATATATACATACTATATATATATATATATATATATATATATATATATATATATATATATATATACATATACATGAATATACATGCACATATGAGTGTTTATATAATTTATGTACACATATATTCGTACTCATATATTACACAGAAATATGGTGGCATATTCATCAATAGATCAAATCAACCACAAAAAATACTCAAGGGGATTTTTCCGAGTGCACTGTGATGTGGCAGGTGACAGATTTTGAAAACCCAATTTCTCAATTAAAATATACCCTTTTGGATTCAATGAACTGTACATCTGCTTTTGATGTGTACATCATTATTTGTCCATGTCCATTACTGTATTTGGGGAAAAATTAAGTGTATGTTAAAGAATCATCAAAACAAGCATCACAGTTGTATAGACATAGAAGACTAGAGGCATCAGAAACTCCCTATCAGAATTGCTTTGTTTTAAAGATCTGTGGGTTTGCTTTATCAACAGTGTTTGGGCTACTTGGTGTGGAGGTGAGCAGACACAATCTCTGTCCATTTTAGAATGGAACTGGATTTAATAGCTTAAAAAAACTGCCCCCTGATGGTTTACATTTGCAAACTGAGTTTAATAGTTTTGCCCTGAATGTATTTCACTATTTCTAATCTACTAATTTTTCCTTTTTATTTATTTTTATTGCTAAGCCTGTGTAGGCATTCTCCCTTTTTTATTTGTGCATAGTGTTCTGTTTTTGTTTTTTTCATTGGTTCTGAATGGTGTCACTCTATCCCTTTTTATGGCAGTTTTTTTAAAATCTAACTTTGAAGTTTATTGATATAATTGGCTTATCTGTCTGGGCTGAAATTGTGGAAACTGGTTGAGTAATTCCTTTAAAAATCTGTGGCAGAATTTGTATCTTTGTGAGTTGAGATCAGTTATATATGTACATCACTAACAGCTGTAAGGTGAATTTTAAAAGCCCAGTGCATGCCAAAACTTGGAGATATGTGCACAAGTTGGGCCGGCATGCGCTGAGCAAATTTTAAAAGCCTCCTGTGCACGCATGTATCTCCCACTATGCGCACAAATGAAAAGTTTCAAAAAACTGTTGGGACATGCATGTGGTCTGGGCAAGGCATGGGCTTTTCTGGATTTCACCTTGAAAATAGCAAATGTTGCTTACCTGTAACAGGTGTTCTCACAGGACGGCAGGATGTTAGTCCTCACATATGGGTGACATCACAGGATGGAGCCCAATCACGGAAAACTTCTGTCAAAGTTTCCAGAACTTTGACTGGCCCCTATTGGGTATGCCCAGCATGGCACTAACCCTGCAGCCAGCAGGGGCCCCCCTTCAGTCTTGTTAAAAGGCTACAGGTAGTGCCGAAAATAAAATAACAAAACGTTACGAACCCAACACTGCGGCGCTGCGGGCAGGTTTCGTGAGGACTAACATCCTGCTGTCCTGTGAGAACACCTGTTACAGGTAAGCAACATTTGCTTTCTCACAGGACAAGCAAGATGGTAGTCCTCACATATGGATGAATACCGAGCTGAGGATGTCTGAGTATGCACCAAATGTACCCAGGCGTGCAAGGCACTAGCCCTGGGATGAAATTTGGCCGAGGGCATCCTGAACCCCACCGGGCAGGCGGAAGGGTGTTGGTACATCATGTTGTAAATAGGTTGCGCAAGACAGACTGGCCGATGATGGAATCTTGTCTTCCGGCTTTGTCCCAGCAATAGTGGGCTGTAAAGGTATGAAGAGAACTCCAGGTGGCAGCCCAGCAAATGTCAGGAAGCGGCACCGATCATAGGTGTGCTACTGAAGTCGCCATGGCCCTCACAGAGTGTGCTTTAACACGGTCTTGAAGCGGAATGCCTGCTTGCTGATAGCAAAAGGATATGCAGTCTGCTAACCAGGAGGAGAGAGTCTGTTTACCCACAGGCTGCCCCAATTTGAAAGGATGGAAAGAGACAAACAATTGAGAGCTTTTCCTGTGGGCAGTTGTACGGTCTAGGTAGAACGCTAGAGCCGATTTGCAGTCAAGGGTATGCAGAGCCTGCTCTCCTGGATTGGAATGGGGCCTGGGAAAGAAGGTAGGTAGTAGAATGGATTGATTGAGGTGAAACTCCGAAACTACCTTAGGTAAGGCGGATAAGTAACTAGAACCTGTAATTCACTAACTCTGCGAGCGGAAGTGATTGCCAATAGGAAAATCACTTTCCATGTGAGTTATTGAAGGTCACAGGATTGAAGAGGCGTGAATAGTGGTTTCATGAGCCGACCCAAAAATAGGATGAGGTCCCAAGAAGAGGCCGGAGGATGCAGAGAAGGCTTGAGGTGAAGCAAGCCCTTCAAAAAAAGTGTTACAAGGGGTTGTACTGAAATAGGAACATCCCCAACACCTTTATGGAAGGAGGCAACCGCACTGCCATGCATTCTGATGGAGGAAGTTTTTAGACCTGACTTGTACAAGTGCCAGAGATAGTCCAGAAACTTCGTGATTGGACAGGTAAAGGGGTCAAGGAATTGAGAAGAGCACCATGATGTAAACCTGTTCCATTTGTAAGAATACGATTTTCTCGTGGAAGGCTTCCGTGAAGCAATCAGGACACGGGAAACTGGTTCAGAAAGGTTAAGTGCCTGAAGGATTAACCTTTCAACATCCATGCTGTCAGGGACAAGGCTTGAAGATTAGGGTGGCATAGGCACCCGTCGTTTTGAGTGATTAGAAGCAGGTCCTTTCCCAAGGGAATGTGTCTGAGAATGGAGAGATCCTGAAGTATTGGAAACCACGCTTGGCGCGGCCAGTGGGGTGCTATCAGGATCATGGTTCCCTTTTCCTGACGTAACTTCATGAGAGTCTTCGAGAGAAGTGGAAGTGGAGGGAATGCGTATAAGAGACCGGTTGCTCATGATAGAGAGAACGTGTCTCTTGACTGATAGTGTTGGCTGCGAGTGAGAGAGCAGAAGTTGTCTACTTTGTGATTTTGAGGTAACGCAAAGAGGTCTATTTGAGGATAACCCCATTGGTGGAAGATCGAGTTCACTACTGAGGGGTTGAGAGACCACTCGTGCGGTTGAAAGGTGCGAATCAGCTTGTCTGCCAACACATTGTCCACTCCCGGCAAGTAGATGGCCCTGAGGTACATCGAGTGGGAGAGGGCCTCCGCCCTTATCTGTGCAGCTTCTTGACACAGAAGGTAGGAGCCCATGCTTCCCTGTTTGTTGATGTACCACATGGCCACCTGATTGTCCATCTGGATCAGGATGACTTGATTGGAGAGGCAATCCTGAAATACCATGAGAGCATATCTGATTGCTCAAAGCTCCAGGAAATTTATTTGCTGTCTGGCTTCCTCTGGAGACCAAGATCCTTGTGTCTGCAGATCGGCCACGTGGGCTCCTCAGCTGAGGTTAGAAGCATCGGTGGTGAGCGTTATTTGAGGGTCTGGAGCCTGGAAGGGCAAGCCCTGGAGGAGATTGATCTGATTTTTCCACCAGGCGAGAGACAGACGGAGTGAGTCAGTTACGTGGACAATGGTCGACAGGGGCTGAATTTGATTGAGTCCATTGTGACCTTAGAGTCCACTGCATGACTCTCATGGCCAAGCGGGCCATTAGGGTGACCTGAACTGAGGACACCATGTGTCCCAGAAGGATGAGAAAGTGGTGTGCAGTCGTGTAGTGCTGAGACTGCAGTGGGTGTACAAGAGACACAAAAGTGAGAGCTCGCTGTCGAGGCAGAAAAACCTTTGCCTGCAAGGTGTCCAAGTCTGCCCCAATGAACGATAAGGTTTGAGATGGGACTAAGTAGGATTTGTCATACTTGACAAGAAATCTGAGTGAAATTAGAGTGTGTAAAGTAAGATGCAGGGACGACAGAGCAGCATGCTGAGTGGGAGCCCTGATTAATCAATTGTTTAGATAGGGGTAGACGTGAACACTTTGAGTCCTGAGGAAGGCTGCAACTACGATGAGGCATTTTGTGAAGACTCGTGGTGCAGACGCGAGGCCGAATGGAAGCACTCGGTACTGAAAGTGCTTGGGGCCTACTAGAAACCTCAGGTATTTGCGATGTGATGGAATTATCGCGATATGAGTGTATGCATCCTGGAGGTCTAGAGAGCAGAGCCAGTCTCCTCTTTGTAGAAGAGGACAAAGAGAGCCCAAGGTTACCATTTTGAACTTCTCTCAATGGAGGTACTTGTTGAGGGCACGTAGATCCAGAATTGTACGACCACCTCATGATTGTTTGGGGATTATGAAGTACCAGGAATAGAACCCTAGGCCTTGTTGTGAGTATGGCACTGGTTCTATTGCTCTAGACTGGAGGAGGAAGGAGACCTCCTGTTCCAGGGGCAGTGAGTGGTCGGATGTTCTCAACGTCGGTAGAAGTAGGGAGTCCGGTGGAATGGAGATAAATTTCAGACGATAACCTTGAGCAATTATCGCTAGGACCCACTGGTCTGAGGTGATTGAGTGCCACCTGTTGTTGAAATGGCACAATCGACCTCCCACTGGTATGTGGGGCAATGGAAGCTGGCTGCTGCTCTCTATGTAAGAGTCAAAAACCGGAAGCAGGGTCTGGCTGAGGGGCTGTTTGCGGTTTTTGTTTCCGTGTCTGATGAGACTGGGCTTTTTGAAATGGTCTCGTAGAACGGGTTCTAGTTGGTGGCGGGTAGGACTTCTTTGGGCGGAAGAATGACTTCTTAGAGTCTTTCCTAAAAGGCTGTTTTGAAGAGTATTCAGAAAGCATGAGAGAGAGATGTCTCAGGGTCTCATGATGGTCCTTTAGTTCTGCCACCGTCCATTGAATCTACCAGCCAAACAGATTGTCTCCTACACAAGGGAGGTTGGACAATCTGTCCTGAACTGCAGGGCGAAGGTCAGAAGACTTGAGCCAGGCTCATCATCTTGCCGAGATAGAAGTTGCAGATACCCTGGTTGCAGTATCAAAGATGTCATAAGATGATCGTATCTCATGCGTGCCTGACTCAAAACCCTTGCTGACTAGGGTTTGGAGTTGATCTTGAAATTGCTGAGGCAGGGAGTCTGTTAAGTCTTGTTTCTGCTTAAATAAGACCCTATTATATTGGGTCATATAGAGCTGATAAAGAGGCAATTCTGGAGATGAGCATTGATCCCTGGAAGTCACGGTGACCAATAGCATCTAGAAATTTCTGTTACTTGCCTGGGGTAAAGGACGTATGAGGTTTTGATCTCCTTGCTCTTTTCTGGACAGATTCAACAACCACAGATTGGTGATCCAATTGAGATTTTCAAAAACCTGGAGCTGACTGAACGAGATAGGTGGTGTCAGCTTTCCTGTGGACTGGAGCCACAGAGCCAGGATGTTCCCAGTTCTTTTTGAGGAGATCTAGAAGACCCTGGTGGATAGGGATGGAGGTTATTTCCTTGGGAGCATCCAGGAATTGTAACATCTCCATCATTTGATGCCTTTCATCTTGTTCAGTCTGCAATTGGAAGGGTACCAATTCAGACATCTCCTTCACAAAATTTATGAAGGAAAGGTCCTCTGGAGGAGAACGCTTTCTATTTTCAGTAGGTGAAGGTGGTGAAGGCAAATCATCGGTGTCTGGTTAAGAATCATCAGTCCAGGTGTCCTAGGGATCAGCACCTGCTCCTCTAGGGACTAGAGGAGGATGGGGCGGTGGGATCCCTGAAGGTCCTGGTCATGGGTCCGAAGGACTCGAAGGAATAACTGGAGGCACCGATGAAGGCATCGAAGGCATCGGTTCAGGCATCAAGGGCATTAATGGATGGCTCGATGGTGCCGATGGATGCATCAGCACTGATGGGTGGATCGGTGGCACCGACGGACGTATCAGCATCGACGGCTGAGGCATCGGCAGAACTACCGAAGGAGGGATGCGGAACAGTGTTTCTCCTCCTGATGACAACGCAAGCGGGGAAGGCACTGGAGCCATCGGTGACCTGGAGTCCATCGGTGGAAAAGCGGCCAAAAGCGCTTCCATCCTCAAGAGCAGCGGTGCCAATGCTGCTGGAATCGGGTCAGTGGTCGGTTCCGCAATCGGTACCGGTGTCGGTGCCAGAGGAACCTGGAGTCGATGCATCGTCTTGTCGATGGCCTCCTGAACCATCCGGTCCAGTTCTTCTTGGAGACCTGGAGCAAGCAGCCCCGGCTCCGGAACAGAAGAAGGAGGCAGAGGCATATCTGGAGGGACCACCGTTAAAGGTGGAGTCGCGGCTCCCGATACTCAGTCAGTTGAGGGTTGCCTCGGTGACCCAGTCGCTGAAAAGGTTGGTGCCTTTTCTGGACGGGGTTTCTTCGACGGCAGCTCGGATGATGGCGAGGTCAATGATATCGCTCCCTCGATGGTCCGAGACTTTCGATGCTGGTGGCAATGTTTATCTCTACGATCCCCTCGGTCCTGAGGGGGAGTAGAGGGTGACAAAGGCTGAGAATTTTCGATGCTGGACGGTCACCGGCCGGAGGTCGATGCTGGCGCGATGTTGACAGTGCCGGTTCTGACGACGTCGATGCAATGGACAGCGTTTTGGTTTGAGCACGGAAGAGGAGCTCCATCCTCTCCATTCTAGCCTTGTGACCTTTTGGTGTCATAAGGGCACATTTGGTACAGTTTAGGACATCGAGACACATTACACAGGCTTTTTGAGGGTCTGTGATGGACATGGTGCGATTACAGTCCGGGCACCAGCGGCGGAACCCTGACACCATGGTCATGAAAAAATTGAGCCATGGTATGGTCGACGGCCAGTAGGCCGCAAGGGCCAAACTCAACGGTAATCAACAGAAAACGGGTAAAAAAAACTTACTGGAGTACCGTGGCTTGAAAAAGTTGAAGGAGGGACCTCTGTGGGGTAAATTCATTTTTAGTAATTCCATGAGGAAAATTCCTGTCAGGAATCTCTGCAGAGCTCTTTAACCGTGTGGCTATTGCTGCGTGGAAAAAAGAAGACTGAAGGGGGACCCTTGCTGGCTGCAGGGTTAGTGCCATGCTGGGCATGACCAGTAGGGGCCAGTCAAAGTTCTGGAAAATTTGACAGAAGTGTTCCATGATTGGGCTCCATCCTCTGATGTCACCCATATGTGAGGACAACCATCCTGCTTGTCCTGTGAGAAAACTTGCTTCGTAACTTTACTTCTGCTATGGTTGACATGGAAGTTATGAAATAAAGATAAATAGGCAGATCGGAGAGGTTTTAAGGCAAACAGAAGAGATGGGAGGGTACTAAATTAGGGAGGTTTGGAAGTCCTATTCCTTACCTTGGCGAACTGGGAAAACCTGTAATAGCACCATTGCGCGTGCCTTTTAAAATCCCTCTACTTACATGGTAGAAATGGCATTTGCATGCATAAGTGTGCATCCACTTAAAATTGTACGCACGCTCAGGTTATTTTATGACGTGTGCATATAAATGCATATATTATAAATTTAGCCGCGTCCCTGGGTGCAGCCCAACGAACTTGCACACATGCACCTGTTTAAAAGTTTTCCGTTCCTTTGCTGCAAGGAGCTCTACTGATATGTGAAGCTTGCCCCTTGATGCAGATTAATTTTTTAAATATAGTGCCTGGGTCAAAGCACACCAAGAACGTTCTGGAATAGCTTCAGTGAAAAGCGTGTTGTTGGAATGCTTTAAGCTTAAAAACATTATTGCTGAAACTGATAAATTCTGGCAGCTCTGTGTACTGTTGGTGCTGTGTGCTATAAGGAAATATTTTGCTTTACTTTTTCTCCTGGGGACTTTGAGATTGTTTGATCATGTTCTTTTGAATGTTTATGTGCAGCATGATGAAGTGAATATTTGTAAAGTTTTATCTTTATTGTTGTACTATTCTGTATATAATATAAAACATATAAAGGGTGGTAAAAGACGTACACACCTGTGGGGTCTAATAACTAAAGCACTGGATGCAAGCTGGGGCTGTTTGTACATTGCTTGATAGTAATTATCATTAGGAGAGCATCTTTGGGTTTTGATTTTTGTCTATTGATGAATATACCACTGTGTTTTCACAATCACAAATATATTTAGCATCTTGTTTAAAACAATACACAAATAGGCCAGCTCCAAGGCTTGAAGGCAAGGTTTAAACCTCCTGTATAACGGGGTTGCCAGTATTCATGCACACTGCACATGTGACACACTCAAGCCCCAGAGGGAGAACGGGAATGTATCTTTTGCCACTACTGCAAAACATTTGTTGCAAAAAGGGAAGTACTGAGGGTTAGGGCAGACTTCCCTCAAGACCTGCACAGCAAGGGATCCTGTGCTTCAGGGGATGTTATAAAATGGGGGAGGAGGAAATACATGAAGCATCAATCAACGTTTGCAAATTTACAGTGTAGAATACCTTTGACTATCAATTCTGCATAGTTGGATACGCCAACGCCTCCATCCGTGTGAATCATACAGCGATAATTCCCGGCATCTCTCTTTGTTGTGTTAACTACATTAAAGGAAGCTACAAATCGCCGTGGATTAAACACCTTTATATCCTTCAAAGGCGCATCCCTTCCATGAATACCCTAATTAAAAAACACAGAAAGAAAAACACATTTTTAAACAACAAAGTTATTTTAGGGCACCACCTTATTTCACCTCTTTTTGCCAGCCTAAATAGCCGCACGTTACAGATGCTGCTTCCAGACAAAAGATCTTTGCTGTTCAATTCCTATTAGTGTTCAGTATTCGTAGGCAGCTGAGTAACTGGAGCGGTTTGCGCAACTTGGCAACCCTGCCACACTAGCAAACTCCTACATTTCAGCAAGTAGATATTTCAAAACAGACACAGAAGAAGATACCACACTGGGAGACTAGCTTTCAAACCTATTCATGGTACTGGATTTGCATGTGTAAGTTTGTAAGTTGACATGTGGAGATTTATCCTAGTATTTTAGAAACTGTGCAGAGTACGCATGAATATTTCCAACACAATGAAAGCATTTATTTTCTGCCTATTTTAAAAACAAATGTGTGTATATTTGGCATTAAAAAAATAACATGTACATGTAAAAACCCTGATTTATAGGCAGAGGCAAGTATATTTTAAAGTATGCATGAACAACATTTTAAAAATAATTAGACAGCAGAGGTGGATAAGATTATTCATTATCTATATGGTATATACATCTATCTAAGAAGGTTAAATTAAAAGATGCTTATATAAATTCACTGTTATATTAAAAGAAAAAGGGGTAGATTTTAAAAGGAGCACATGAGCGTCCATGTGCGTGCGCTTCCCAGCATGCACACATGGACAAGCCAATTTTATAACATGCACACGCCGGCACACACATGTTATAAAATCCGATGGCCGCGCACACGTGTGCGCTGGATTTTATAATCCGTGCACATATGTGCGGGCAGCATGCACAAGGAGGGGGCTTTTGCAATTTCTGTGCAGCGATGCATTTGAGCCTTCCCAAGTTCCCTCCCAGTCTGCCCAATTAAGGAGCAGACTGGGAGGGAACTTCCCTAAACCCCTGCCTAACCTTCCTTCCCCTTACTCTCTCCTCTCCTCTCCTCCCCATCCCCTAAACCCTACCTTTTTTTTTTTTTTTAGGTTTGTTGCAAAAGTTACTTTAGGTCCGTACGCTGAAGCAAGTTGCGCGTGCCGGTAGCCGGCTGGCTCGCGAGTCTTCAGACAGTAATCCATGGTGCCCCCCAGCCTGCCCCTTTGAAGAGGCACAGCAGTTGTACATGTATCGGGGTTTAAGCATGTGGCCGGGTCTCTTTGAAAATTTGCTCGGCACAGGCAAGGCCCGGCCACACGCATAAACCCTGGGATTTACAAGCAAAGGGCTTTGAAAATCTACCATTTAGTATTTAGGGAGTTCAATTATATAACAGCACATGTAGGGCTAAAGTCTGCAAGTAGAAAGTACTCACAGATAGCGTGCACTTTCAATACGAACTTATATACATAAGTGTGCTTTGAAAATGTGGGCTGTACTCGGAAAACCTGCCAGACTTGCATGCATATATTTACACCTCCTCTAAAGCAGCTGTAAAATTTACTTGTATACTTCCAAAAATCAAACATATGCATATAAATGATTTCCCCCATCCTCAACTCTATCCTCTGGAATTTCTCTTTCTTGTGCATGTAAAAATATGCATGTATACTTTCATGAGCATAATTCGCTGAACAATTTTCAAAAGTACATTTAAACATGCAACATATGCACATAAATGCTTATGAAAATCAGGCCCTAAATGTCCTGATTTGATTTTATATTACAAAAGTCTTGCATTCTCAATTAAGAAATATAATGATATGACAATATTATTCACCTAAATGAGACTTCTAGTTCTGTCAGTTCTCTTCACAGTATTGCACTCTTACTTGAAGATGAATGCACTATTTCCTACACATCTGAATCTGTATATCAGTGCAAAACCAAGAATATTTTAGTACATATTCTGACTGGAATGTTCACTAGAGTGTTGAATAACATTCAGAAACATATGGGCTTCAAGGTAGGGTTCTGTTCTTTTGATACTCCTGGACTGTCCGATTATAAGTTGAGCTGCTGTCAACTACATTAGCCATAAAACCAAATTCTCTATTCTGGGGTACTACTTAAAACCATGGCATAGTACTGTGGCATCCTTTGTACTGTATATTAATTTTAAAAAGTAATATTAATATTTAATGTAAAAATACAAACTGAACAGTTGCATGCATACTTTTATGCACAGAGCCCTGGGCTATTTCAGTATAGCCATTTATGCACATAAAACCAGGTTTTATACATGTAAATAGGTTTGAAAATTACTCCTAAAACATTTTTGCACACTAAACAAAACAAAACTAATGACAGAGCATTCTTATCACTTGATATTGTCTACGGTGATTAGCGCATCCAAAACGCTTGTCCAACCAAGCATGAAGCTAATAGCACTCATCACATGTAAATCCATGTTGATGAAGCTATTAACTATTTGCCCCGATTCAAATATGCACCCGACGCACATATTTTTACCCTGAAAAATTAACGCCTGCCTTGGAGCAGGCGTTAATTCTTGAGGAGCCCAAAAATATTACAGAAAAGCAGAAAATACAGCTTTTCTGTAGTTCTTCTGACTTAATTTCATGGCTGTGCACAGGTTAGGAAAATAGACTCTCGTTAAATTGAGCATCCATTTTTCTTAACCGGCTGACAGCCACGTCTCCTGGGCACCTGCTGCCAAGGAGGCACTAGGAGCACACAATTTCCCCTAGTGTCTCCTTTTTACCGTGGCAGTCCATCTAAAGATAACATTGGGCACCCCGGAGAGGTGCATCAGCGTGCATTAGGAGAGTGGGAACTCAATCATGAGCCCCCGTTTTTCACGTGCCGATATTGCATCGGCCTTTCAAAGTTTAATTTGGGAGTGTTAAGTTAGTTCTTTTTTTAAAAGTGTATCCCTCACAGGAGCTGTCCAGACCATGGTGCTGAACTGCAGTGAACCAGTTTAACAAGGATAAGCAAACTTTTTGAGCCATGCTCCCCTTCCATTCATGCAGCTGATTGCTTCCCCCCCCCCCCGCCCCCCTAAGATGGGTTACTAGATATATATAAATATATATACATGCATGTGTATATATATCTAGTATCTAGCATGTGCACATTTATATATATATATATATATATATATATATATATATATATATATATATATATATATATATATATATATACACACACACAAAGAGAGAGAGTCCTTCATATAACAATGACTGCTACCTTCATAGTGAAAAGTTTCTTTGTTTTGGTCAAAGTTGAATGACCTCGAAAGAAGGAGA